>NC_037347.1:40769953-42064978 GCF_002263795.3 Bos taurus
TGCAGCTGCATTTCCCAGGGGACTTCCACATGCCTGATTTTATCCTTGCACCTAACACTCTATGTTTATATGACTTTGGATCTGATAGTAGAAAACATTATCATCACCTCTTGTGAAATTAGTTTGGCAGGCAGTCTTCTCTTGTAAATGTTATCATAAGCCCTACTGAGTCATTGATAGGCAAAGCCTCTGGGCCTCTGTTCCCTCTTTACTTTAGCTCCTGACATTTGCTTGCCAAGCAGCAGCATCCATTGTAGCAGCAGTAGCCAGAAAATACACAAGTTAAAAAGAAAACAAAATGGACTTTTTTGTTCATTGAAATAAAAAGAAACAGGTACCTACTATAAGTAAAAAATGTACCCAACATCTTTGTATTTTTGACTGTTGATTTGCAGCAAATGAGCAAGAACATTTTCAAGGACAAATTCCCTTTGGGCTGCTATATTCTGGTCATGTTGTTGCCCTTAGACATGTTCACATCTGCAAGTTGCACCAGATATTATCAGATCCAATTCTCTGCAGGGCCCAAAGATTCTCTTCTTTTTCATCTTTTATTTTGATTGTTGAGGTATTTTCACAGAATTTATCCCCAGTAGTAAACTGCATTCCAATTCTTTGAGTCAGAGCAATGTTTGAACATGCACGCCAGCATCAAGGTTGTTGTTTTGTTACCAGTTTTGCCTGGAGATGGGGATCTTTAGAAATTAATTCAAAACATTTCAAAACCACATGAGACATGGGACAATGAGAACTAGTGATGATAGAAAGATGATTTTCTGGGCTTTGTAGAATTTTTGCCCAAAAGATAAGAGCCATTAGCTATTTTCACTTCACAAGAAGAAAGAAACCTAGGGTTTAAACTAGAAGAAAGAAAATCCTGACAATGATGGATAATACATGGTATAATTAGAAGTGATTCCAAAACACATAGCATCTTCTTCTCGGAAGATGTTAGAAATTGAATAGATATACACCAGTCTGAGATAGTTTGGCTAAAGAGAAGCTAGGTGATTACCACGTCCTTTCCCAAAATATGCAGCACCTAATAATATTGAATCATTATGGACTTAAAGATCTTGGTCTTTAGCTATTCAAAATAATTCAGGGAAAAGCAGTCATCACAGTGTAGGCACTAATTTTTCATGGTATTCAAATTGTGCCATATTTTCAGTTGACATTCAGTATTAGGTAGAAGTAATTCTGGACTTTATAAAAATTAGAGTAAAACAACTGAGAAATAGTATTTAAAATACATATTGAAATTTATTTCCAATGAGATCTGAAAGCTATATGATATTGTCACCTCAATTAGACTCACAACTTTGAAGCAACACAATTTTCATTTTCAGAAATAGTTATTGAGCCTATAATTCAGTATCCTGTACTAGATGTTGAATGAATGAAGTAAACTATCTGCCTTCATGAAGCTTACAGTCTTCCAAAAATAGAGACATTGAACAATAAAAAATACATATATAAATTGCAGAATTCTGACAATTAAATAGACTGGATGCTGTGATGGAAAATAATAGAGAAAACTTACAGTCATCAGACACAGACTTCTAATTCATTTGGGGTTATACAAAAGAAGCCAAAATTTTATTTTAAGGTAATATATTAAAGGAACTATATGAAATTGCTGTTATTTGACCATATTTAAGCTACGAAAATGAGTATATCATATGATAACATCTAATGAAAAGAAACTGTGCCTTCAAAACTGAACTAGTCAGTTTGGGCAAATAAGGAAAAATAGTAGAAGACATTTTCTAGACACGCACATGTACACGCAGACAAACAAATCTGATATCAAATGTCTTTCCTTACTAAAAACTGGAAAGTGGCAAAAGCTGGAACAAAAAGAAAAAGTGTGAGACAGGACAGATTTTTATTTCAGTATCTAAGACGAAAAAGCTGAAACAAAGAGACATTAAGTGACTTACAAAAACCATACAGTGACTGGATGATGTAGCAAGTGTTTAAAACCAGATCTAATTACTGTTAATCTATTATATTTTCACTATCATTTAACGGAATCTACTTCATATTAGAACTTGCTCATTATTTTACCTTGCCTCTGTATGTTTGTATTTTATCAAAAGATAGACTGGCCCAGTTGTGCTGAGAGTGCTATGTGTTAGTCAAATTCCAGATTTCCTTTAGCTTCAGGACACACCACTAGACTGCATTTTCTGACCTCCCCTGCAATTACATATGCCCATTAACCTGATACTGGCCATAGACTATGGGTGAAAGCAATATTCCATTTCCAGACCAGACTCATGAACTCTTCAAGACAATCTTTCACACACTCTCTCCTTCCACATCTGCCAATGAATGGAAAGGAGTTTAAGGTCTTCAGGAAAGCTGAAGCCACAAGATGGAAAAAGACCAAACCTCAAATGGCTAGAATGAAAGATGACCAGACCAGAACATCTGTCTGGATTCTTCGGGTTAAGTAATAAATTTTATACTATGTCATGAGACTTTTTAGAGTTTGTTGTGGTTGTTTCAGCAACTAATATCACTTACCCTAACTAATACACTGACATTGTTATTTTTAAGCTTCTTTTGTAGGTGTTCTCCAGGCATAATTTGAGTTAGAAGGTATATTACTTTTCCATGGATGCTGTAAAAAATTACCAGAAACTTAGTGGCTTAAAAAATAAATCTATTACTTATAATTCTTCAGGTCAATATTTCTTTCTGGAGACTCTAGAAGGGAATCTGCTTTCTTACCTTTTGCTGCTTCTAAAGAATGCAAATGTTCCTTGGCTTGTTGCCCCCTTTCGTCTTCCAAGCTACTTATGGCAGTTGAGTCTTCTCCATATTATGTTCGTTTGAAACTAATTCTTCTGCCTTCCTCTTCCACATATAAAGACCCAATAATTACAGGGGGCTCACCTGGATAATCAAGAATTTGTTGTTGTTGTTCACTTTCTAAGTCATGTCTGACTCTTTGTCACCCCATGGACTACAGTGTGCCACGCTCCTCTGTCCTCCACTGTCTCCTTGAATTTGTGCAAATTCATGTCCATTAAGTTGGTGATGCTGTCTAACCATCCAATCCTCTGCTGCTCCCTTCTCCTTTTGCCTTCAATCTTTCCCAGCATCAGGGTCTTTTCAAATGAGTTGGCTTTTTGCATCAGGTGGCCAAAGCATTAGAGCTTTAGTTTCAGCAACAGTCCTTTCAATGAATAATCAGGGTTGATTTCCTTTAGGATTGATTGGTTTTATCTCCTTGCAGTCCAAGATCTCTCTGGAGTCTTCTCCAACACCACAGTTTGAAAACATCAATTCTTCAGCACTCAGCCTTCTTTATGATCCAACTCTCTGCACATGACTACTGGAAAAACCATAGATTTGACTCAATGGACCTTTGTCAGCAAAGTGATATCTCTGCTTTTTAATACAGTGTCTAGGTTTGTCATACCTTTCCTTCCAAAGAGCAAGCATCTTTTAAGTTCATTGCTGCAGTCACCGTCATCAGTGCTTTTGGAGTTCAAAAAAATAAAATCTGTCACTGCTTCCACTTTTTCCCCTTCTTTGTGCCATAAAGTAATGGGACCAGATGCCATGATCTTAGGTTTTTAATGCTGATTTTCAAACCAGCTTTTTCACTTTCCTCTTTCACCCTCATCAAGAGGTTCTTTAGTTCTTCTTCACTTGCTGCAACTAAGGTGTCATCATCTGCATATGTGAGGCTATTGATGTTTCCCCAGATCTTGATTAAAGCTTGGGATTCATCCAGCCTGGCATTTCATATGATGTACTCTGCATAGTGCCAGTCAATCCCAAAGGAAATCAACCGTGAATATTCATTTGAAGGATTGATGCTGAAGCTGACACTCCAATAATTTGGCCACCTGATGCAAAGAGCTGACGCATTGGAAAAGACCCAATGGGAAAGATTGAAGGCATGAGGAGAAGAGGATGACAGATGAGGAGAAGGGGATGACAGATGATGAGATGGTTGGATGGCATCACTTACTCAGTGGCATAAGTTTGAGCAAACTCCGGGAGATGGTGAAGAACAGGGAATCCTGGTGTGCTGCAGTTCATGGGGTCCCAGAGTCAGACACAACTGAGCAACTGAACAACAGCTCTGCATAGAAGATAAATAAGCAGGATGACAATATACAGCCTTGTCGTACTCCTCTCTCAATTTTGAAGCAGTCTGTTGTTCCATATCCAATTCTAACTGTTGCTTCTTGACCCACATAGAGGTTTTTCAGGAGGCAGGTAAAGTGGTCTGGTATTCCCATCTCTTTAAGAATTTTCCAGTTTGCTGTGATCCACACAGGGCTTTAGCATAGTCAATGAAGCAGAAGTAGATGTTTTTCTGGAATTCTGTTGCTTTGTCTATGATCCAACAAATGTTGGCAATTTGATCTCTGGTTCCTCTGCCTTTTCTAAACCCAACTTGTACATATGGAAGTTCTCACCTCACATACTGCTGAAGCCTAGCTTGAAGGATTTTGAGCATAACCTTGCTAACATATGAAATTAGTACAATTATACAGTAGTTTGAACATTTTTTGGCATTGGCCTTCTTTGGGATTGGAATGAAAACTGACTTTTTCCAGTCCTGTGGTCAGTGCTGAGTTTTCCAAATTTGCTGATATTTTGAGTGAAACACTTTAACAGCATCATCTTTTAGAATTTTAAATAGCTCAGCTGAAATTCCATCAACTCCACCAGCTTTATTTATAGTGATGCTTCCTAAGGCCCACCTGACTTCATACTCCAGGATATCTGGCTCTAGGTAAGTGACCACACAATCATGTTTAACTGGGTCATTAAGACCTGTTTTGTATAATTTAAAATAATCATCCTATTTTAAGGTCAACAGATTCACAATCTTAAATCCATTGGTGATTTAATTCCCCTTTGCCTTGCAACCCAACACGTTCACAGTATTGTAGGGATATAGATATAGATAAAGATATAGACACTTTGGCGGAGTGGGGTGGGGGAAGCTAGGTGGAGGTGACATTACTCTACCAGGGAAGAATACCTACAACATGGCTTATTAAGTTTGGATTTCTCCTTAACTTTAACTGTGGATAAGCTTCTTTACCCAGATATTAATTACATTCTGATACCTCTCAGGGTAAAAATTAATATGCCTCTTAGAATTAACATGGAGAAGGCAATGGTAACCCACTCCAGTACTCTTGCCTGGAAAATCCCATGGACAGGGGAGCCGATAGGCTGCAGTCCATGGGGTCGCGAAGAGTTGGACACGACTGAGTGACTTCACTTTCACTTTTCATTTTCACGCATTGGAGAAGGAAATGGCAACCCATTCCAGTATTCTTGCCTGGAGAATCCCAGGGACAGGGGAGCCTGGTGGGTTGCCATCTATGGGGTCACACAGAGTCGGACACGACTGAAGTGACTTAGCAGCAGCAGCAGTAGAATTACCAAAATGACTTTTGCTGTCAAGTGTCTTTTAAAATAAGTATATTTAACTACATCACTTAGTCATTAATTAATTTGTATGTTCTTCAGAGTCTCATTTTTTTTTCTAGATACAATCTGACCACATTTGAACCACATTTGGGGACAATCTCACCTAGGGGGAAAATGTCAGAAAAGTAATGCTGTAAATATCTTTATGTCAGATACAGATTATCTAAAGGGTCTGCTTTTGCACTTTGGGTTCTTATTTAGAACTTCTAGCACTGTGTGTGTGTTCGTATACACATATCATACACATGCATGCATCCATATATGAGAAACAAACCTCCCCCCCCTCAAAAAAAAGAGGTTGGGGAGGTGGGGAAAGAAGAGACTTGGAGTTATAATGAGAAAAGACACTGCAAAAATAACAGTGTGGCTTCTGTGGGATCCCATATTTATCCTCTCAGATGCTTCCAGAGCAAACAAAGTCCATTTATAAACGAAAGGAGGATTTTGCTGTCAACCTAGAAGCTCCGCCTGAGACCCAAGGAGGAAAGGCCCCACCCACACTCTTTTAGTCTCTTACCTCATTGCCTGGAGCAAACACACCTTCTCTTAAACACACCACCTTCAATATCAGTCTTGGTCTCTGCAAATGTGGTCATTGGCATCTATGCTCACTTCTACAGTACAGAAAAGGAAAGCATTTAGTATTTAAATCTACCCAAGGAAGATAGATTAATGTGGTCATTTTTCCAGCCTCAATAATTTTATCTGAAATGAAATTCTACTTAAGTCAAATATTATATTTTCATGCACTCAACTATTAGAATGGAGTACAGAGACTCTGACTATTACTCAGAATTAACCTGGCTACCACAGGGGAGATGAAAATTCAGAGTGAGTAGTTAGGAAGGAGATGTGCCCTCTCACCCTCCCCACAACCTCTGGGTTCCAAGGGTCAAGTATACAGTGGAAAAGCAAGAGGTTAATAAATAGGCACAGGTCAATTTGAATCTGGACTTGACCATACTTAGTGTCTGACCACAAAAAATTCCACAAGCCCTCTGGTCCTTGGTTGTTTTTTTTTTTTTTTTTTAATCTTTAAAAGGGTAGTAATCATTCCTACCTTCAAAAAGAACTTCTGTGATAATTTAAGAAGAATATGTTTGTGAGAGATTCTAACACAGCACCTGGCCCAAGTAGGTACTTAAGAACATTCAAATACATTTTCAGTTCAGTTCAGTCCCTCAGTCATGTCTGACTCTTTGCGACCCCATGAATTGCAGCACGCCAGGCCTCCCTGTCCATCACCAACTCCCAGAGTTCACTCAAACTCAAGTCCATCGAGTCAGTGATGCCATCCAGCCATTTCATCCTCTGTCATCCCCTTCTCCTCCTGCCCCCAATCCCTCCCAGCATCAGAGTCTTTTCTAATGAGTCAACTCTTCACATCAGGTAGCCAAAGTATTGGAGTTTCAGCTTCACCATCATTCCTTCCAAAGAACACCCAGGACTGATATCCTTAAGAATGAACTGGTTGGATCTCCTTGCAGTCCAAGGGACTCTCAAGAGTCTACTCAACACCACAGTTCAAAAGCATCAATTCGTTGGCACTCAGCTTTCTTCACAGTCCAACTCTCACATCCATACATGACTACTGGAAAAACCATAGTATTTTACAGCTCTTTAAAAGTCCTGAGCCCACCAGACCTCGGATCTATCCCTACCCTTCCCCTGTTCTTCCTTCGTATTGCAGAAGGAATAACCTCTGCAGGCCTTCTTGCCTGGCTTCCAAATCCCTGCCTGGGTTTGGCCCATGGACAGCACTATGGAAGTTAGACAGCAAGGGGTACAGGGAGAATGCAAGGGATGCTCCCCTTCCCATGCCCCTGCCTCTGGTGGTTACTCTGGCAGCTTCTGCATCTCCTTTATGGCCCCACCTTCTATGATCCCATCTCCTTTACAGGTCCACCATGGTTCCAGTTCCAGTCGGGTGATCTCAGACCTTTAGGCACAGTTAAATACTACTTCCTTCTAAACTAGGGCTGGTAATGGCTAGTGCTCAGTCACTAAGTTGTTTCTGACTCTGCAGGCCCATGGGCTGTAGCCCAGCAGGCTCCTCTGTCCATGGGATTTCCCAGACAAGAATACTGGAGGGGGTTGTCATTTCCTTCACGTTGCGTTAACTCACACATGATGGCCATGTGGCTGGGTTTGACTCTCCACTTCTCCATCACTCATGCAACTGCTCCCTGAACTAAGACTCTGTATTTTAGGTACTCAAAGTAATTTCTGTTTTTTTTTTTTTTTTTTTTTTCTGGTAAGATCTCAACTGTTAGAGTTCTTTTCCTCTTTCCCGAGCCGTGACAGTTGAGGGAACAATATAAAGGTCAGAAACCTAGCCTGCCTTGGATTTATTTGGTGGCTCAGTCAGTAAAGAATCCACCTGCAATATAAGAGACCCGGGTTCAGTCCCTGGGTCGGGAAGATCCCCTGGAGAAGGGAATGGCAACCCACTCCAGTATTCTTGCCTGGAGGATTCCATGGGCAGAGGAACCTGGCGGGCTACAGTCCGTGGGGTTGCAAAGAGTCAGACACGACTTAGTGACTAAACCACCGCAGCAAACTCTAAGGGCTTACAATCCTTGTTTTGACTTACTCACTACCTGTTCCCTTTATGTGATAATTATGATCATGATCTAATGATCAATAGGGAAGAGAAGGACCAGGAATTTCCTGTCACTATCATAGTGAGTGGATTGAGGGGTGTCATCAAATGGAAGGAAGACCTAGTCAGTTTAGATGTTCATCATCCTGGAGATCAGAGAGCAAGGCTTTCTAACTGGTAAAATAACAGGTAGATGACAGGCTAGACATGTGATGTGCAGGGAAAGTGGAAATGAGCATCAGGTACCTGATGAAGGACATTTGAGGAGCTTTTTGTTCGCTTCACTCTGGCATCTACTCAAATGACACCTCAAAGAAGCCTTCTCTGACCATCTCATCTAGACCAGTATCATCACATCACCACTCTTTCTTTGCTTTAACTTCAGAGCACTTACGAATACTGGATTCCACATTATACATTTACTCATTTATCATCTATTGTCTGTACTAGAAAGAAAGCCTCAGGAGGTCAAGGGCTTTGTTACATTAGTCACTGAATGTCAAGAACCTAGTGCTGTACCAAGCACATAGCAAGCACTCAGGAAATTATGTGTTCAGTGAATGAATGAATGTGAGGACACTGAATGTCTTGCATCTGGATTGCCTTCTCCCCCACCACACATTCCCTATCTCAGCCAAGAGGATTCATTATCTACTTCTGCCTATAAACTCCAAGTTAACTACCAGCAGGCCCTCTTTGTGCCCTAACAAAATAACAGGTGATGATGTTTGAGTCTCAAGCAATGGTTTTTACCACTTCTAATAGTCTCTTGAACTGTGGTGTTGGAGAAGACTCTTGAGAGTCCCTTGGACTGCAAGGAGATCCAACCAGTCCATCCTAAAGGAGACCAGTCCTGGGTGTTCATTGGAAGGACTGATGTTGAAGCTGAAACTCCAATACTTTGGCCACCTCCTGTGAAGAGTTGACTCATTGGAAAAGACCCTGATGCTGGCAAAGATTGAGGGCAGGAGGAGAAGGGGACGACAGAGGATGAGATGGCTGGATGGCATCACCGACTCAATGAACATGGGTTTGGGTGGACTCCGGGAGTGGCTGATGGACAGGGAGGCCTGGCGTGCTGCAGTTCATGGGGTCGCAAAGAGTCAGTCTTGTGACTGAGTGACTAAACTGAACTGAACTGAACTGAAAGCTATTTACTTATCCCAATGTACCTTGTTTTGCCTCTTTTTTCTTGGCTTTTGCTTCCTAAATATCTCCCTGGGCCTTTTCACCTGTGCCTTGCCAATCTGTTTGTCTGGATATCTAGCTAGCCTCTGACTCAAGGTTTTAACTGACCATGAATGCACTTATATGTCTTGACTTCTTACTATTGCCCTGCTACCAACACCTCACGTAAGCCTCTAGTTCCTGGTTTTCCTTTCTTACCCATGTTCTGTGTATCCCAGTGCTGGCATGCTAAAACAAAGGAAAGAAAGGGAGGATACAGAGGGCAAAAATAGGAGACAGAGAAAATAAAACACTTTCTGCTTTCTCATTTCATCTAGGTTTACCAAGAGGACCTTGAGTTCTAGTTTGTTTGAGCTGACGACTTAATACCCAACCTTGAGGAAGATTATTTGGACTAGCCTGACCCAGTGTAACTCTGGTATAAAGCAGAAAGTTTGATCCTAATGCTGAGCTGTGCATTCCAACAGGAACCTCTAATCCCAGACTGATAAATAAGTAAAATTAGCCCTGCTAATCCCCAATTGCTAGAGGCCTGACTGATATGTTTGTGCTGTTGAAATAACACTTTTAAATTCTTTTCTTAACAGTATTTTGGGCTTGGAAACAGCTTCATTAGTCTCCCTATTTTATGGAGCTAATGTGCCCATTTTAATGGAAAAGGATTTGGCCTAGAAGTTAAGAAAACTGGATTCTGGCTCCAACCCTGCCACTCATTAGCTATGTGTCTTTGGATATTTGCCCCTTCTAGGGCTTAGTGTCCCTATCACTAAATGAAAGATGTGGACTTAAATGATCTCTGAAATTATTTCAAGCTTTATAATACTGTGCAATTTAGAAAGTAAGTAAAAGCACTGGTATGTGTAGGGTTTTTTGCCAAAAGTGAAAGTCACTCAGTCGTGTCCTACTGTTTGCGACCCCATGGACTGTAGTCTATGGAATTCTCCAGGCCAGAATACTGAAATGGGTAGCCTTTCCCTTCTCCAGGGGATCTTTCCAACCCAGGGATCAAACCCAGGTCTCCTGCATTGCAGGCAGATTCTTTACCAATTGAGCCACAAGAGAAGAAAATAGTATGATACAGTGAAAGAAACCCTAGAATCCCAGAGCTCTTGTTTTTAATGATCCCTTTCTGCCTTCTTAGTTTCCATTCCTTTTCCTGTGAAAAATTAATATGAGTTTGAGCAAGAATATATCTGAGCTCCCTTCTTTTTCTCAGATCTTATAATTCCTACATTTCTATGATTATACAAAGGTTATTTGCCTGGCATACACTATGAACAAATTTTCACATCTTTGAAAACAGACAACTATGAAATGGCACTTGGAATTTGAGTGAGAGTAGTATAAAACCCTTTTCACCTTTTATGGGCTTTTCTATCAAGTAAATTTCAGGAGGAGAAAAACATTACTTAATTATTCATGATATGGATGGGTGGATACATAGATAAATAAAAGGAGGTAGAGATTTTATAACAAAGAGACAAGAAAAAAGAGAAGTAGCTAACATGAATATTTGACTTAATGTGGTTGTTAGTTTCAAGCCATAATCCAGATTTTATCTTTGATGAAAGGTGGTCCCAATAGATCCAGTCTTTGTCCTTGTTTTATTTCTCATAGTTTCAAATTGCACCCATTCCCCAGAATTGATCTGCTGGAACCAATGTATCATAGAGCTAGTATCTCTAATATTGATTGAAGGACTTTTAAAATACTAAACTGTCAATATTTTCCTCACAAGAGCCTCCCTATTAATTAACATTGAGAAGCATTTATTTCTTAAATTTATTGTAAAATTATAATTAAAGTTAGATTATGAACCACAAATGCTTAAAGCTTATGACTCAAGTTTCTGTTGTTGTCATTGCTTGCCGTCACTAAGTCATGTCCAGCTCTTTTCTGCAACCCCATGGATTGTGGCCCACCAGGCTCCTCTGTCCATGGGATTGCCCAGAAAAGAATACTGGAGTGGGTTACCATTTCCTTCTCTATTGGATCTTCCTGACCCAAGGATCGAACCTACATCTCCTGCATTAGCAGGTGGATTCTTTACCACTGAGCCACCTGGGAAAACAAGTTTCTATTATTTTCCAGTAAGGCAAATGATACTACAACAGCAAGAGGAATAAAAAGAGGGGAGCAGGGGTAGGTAGAGGTTTCTATTTCTTAATAAGAAAGCATGTGAATGCCATTGTCCATCTTGAAAAATGATTGGCATGGATAGTTAAAAGGAAGACATATATTAAAGCACTTAGCATAGGCCTGAAACATGATAAGTAGTTAACAAATGTGATTCCCTTTCCTTCTTTTCTTCCTTCCACAAATTCCTAGACAATCTTCAAGATGATCATTAATCCTGAAAGTTTAAATCTTCACCAGTCCATGATTCACCATGCCTCTGCTCTTTTAATAAGGCTTAGTAAATATGTCTATCTTTCATACACCCTTAGGGTGTTCATTTTATTTCTACTAGCGTCTAAACAGATGAAAAGTACAAGACATGCCTAACCAAGATTCAGCATGCTTTAAGGATTCTTTCCTGAAGAGGTCTATTTTTAAGTTGCAAGCTCTGAGAACACATTGTGTATGAAATGAGTACAGCTTGTTCAGTCTTCATTCTGGACCTTCCCCAACTGCTTCTAGGACAGAGAGGTCCCAAAGACATGGCTGGAGATCAGCATCCTCTGTGGGGCACACCTATGAAATTTGTTGTGGAACCCCTTAGTTTGGGGCACAATGTGGCAGATTTAACAGGTTTCTAATATCTCTCTCTCCCTCACCTACACCAAAGATTATTGTTTCATTTTCTCAGTCACTGATTTATGCCTTACCAGTTTTTTAATGGTAACTAAAACTGTCCAAGAATGTACTTAGCCTCTTTATTAGTAATGATTTGTGGTAACAACCTATTATATATTTAGTTTGTTTATTTATACCCATCTTAAAAAAAAAGTTTAAATATACATGTGTGGTGTATGCGTGTGTGTGCATGCACTCACATGCGTGCTAAATCATTTCAGTCATGTCTGACTCTTTGCAACCCTGTGGACTGTAGCCCACCAGGCTCCTCTGTCCATGGGATTCTCCAGGCAAGAATACTGGAGTCGGTTGCCATGCCCTCCTCCAGGGGATCTTCCCGACCCAGGGACCGAACCCACGTTTCCAATGGCTCCTGCATTACAGGCAGATTCTTTAGCCCTGAGCCACCACAGAAGTGTGTGTGTGTGTATACATATACATATATATATACACACACATATATATATACATACATATATATACACACACACATATATATACATATATATGTGTGTATATATATATATATATATATATATATATATACTTCTTCAGATTCTTTTACCTTACAGGTCATTGCTGTTGTTGTTCAGTCTGTCAGTCACGTCTGACTCTTTGCGATACCATGGACTGCAGCACATCAGGATTCCCTGTCCTTCACCATCTCCCAAAGTTTGTTCAAACTCATGTCCATTGAGTAGGTGATGCCATCCAACCATCTTATCCTCTGTCATCCCCTTCTCCTCCTGCCTTAAATGTTCCCCAGCATCAGGGTCTTTTCCAATGAGTGGATCTTTGCATCAGGTGGCCAAAGTGTTGGAGTTTCAGCATCAGTCCTTCCAATGAATATTCAGGACTGATTTCTTTTCAGATTGACTGGTTGGATCTCCTTGCAGTCCAAGGGACTCCAAGAGTCTTCTCCAACACCACAATTTGAAGCATCAATTCTTCAGCGCTCAGCCTTCACTATGGTACAACTCTCACATCTGTACATGACTACTGGAAAATCCATAGCTTTGACTAGATGGACCTTTGTTGGCAAAGTAACATCTCTGCTTTTTAATACACTGTCTAGGTTTATCATAGATTTTACTCCAAGAAGCAAGCATCTTTTAATTTCATGGCTGCAGTCACTGTCCACAGTGATTTTCGAGCCCAAGTAAATAAAGTCTGTCACTGTTTCTATTGTTTCCCCATCTATTTGCCATGAAGTAATGGAACCGGCAACATTCGGAAAATGAAGATCATGGCATCTGGTCCCATCACTTCATGGGAAATAGATGGGGAAACAGTTGAAACAGTGTCAGACTTAATTTTTCTGGGCTCCAAAATCACTGCAGATGGTGACTGCAGCCATGAAATTAAAAGACACTTACTCCTTGGAAGAAAAGTTATAACCAACCTAGATAGCATATTCAAAAGCAGAGACATTACTTTGCCAACAAAGGTCCATCTAGTCAAGGCTATGGTTTTTCCAGTGGTCATGTATGGATGTGAGAGTTGGACTGTGAAGAAGGCTGAGCGCCGAAGAATTGATGCTTTTGAACTGTGGTGTTGGAGAAGACTCTTGAGAGTCCCTTGGACTGCAAGGAGATCCAACCAGTCCATTCTAAAGGAGATCAGTCCTGGGTGTTCTTTGGAAGGAATGACGCTAAAGCTGAACCTCCAATACTTTGGCCACCTCATGCGAAGAGTTGACTCATTGGAAAAGACTCTGATGCTGGGAGGGATTAGGGGAAGGAGGAGAAATGAGATGGCTGGATGGCATCACGGACTCGATGGACATGAGTTTGAGTGAACTCCGGGAGTTGGTGATGGACAGGGAGGCCTGGCGTGCTGCAGTTCATGGGGCTGCAAAGAGTCGGACATGACTGAGCCACTGAACTGAACTGAACTGAACCGAATGGAACCAGATGCTATGTTCTTCATTTTTTACAAGTTATTACATAATATTAATATAGTTCCCTGTGCTATACAGTAGGTCCTTGTTGATTATCTATTTTATACATAGTAGGGTGTATGTGGGCTTCCCTGGTGGCTCTATGGTAAAGAATCTGCTTGCTATGTAGGAGACCTGGGTTCGATCCCTGGGTTGGGAGGATCCCATGGAGGAGGGCATGGCAACCCATTCCAGTACTCTTGCCTGGAGAATTCCATGGACAGAGGAACCTGGCAGGCTACAGTCCATAGGGTCACACAGAGTCCGACACAACTAAAGCAACTAAGCAGCAATAGTAGTATATATACGTTAATCTTAACCTCCCAATTTATCCCCCACCCCTGCCACCCCCTTTGTATAATACCCATCCTTTTTATCACAAAGGTTTGGAATGACTTTTAACAAAATATATTAAATTTATAAGACAGAAAACCAAGGCCAGAGAAAGAGGAGAATGCAGATGTACCATCCATAAGGGTGAATTGATTGCTATGACTGGGCCTCACATTTAATTATGAACGCCTTTGTAGCCAGGGCCATAATTCTTATCAGAGAGTAAGTAGTATATCAGGGTCTAAAAAAGAGACAAAACTATTTTAGTGCTAAATTCTAAATAGAATGGTATGTATGGCTTTACATGAGTGATATAAAGCCTTTTGTGGACCAAATCCTCAATATATTTAAATTAGGAAGTGGATCTTGGCATGTGGATACTCAAATATGTGTTCTTAGACATTAGTCACTCATTTAAAATGTTTCTGTTTGAAGTATGGTTGTTTTCAAATATATTAATCTCTCAATGACCACAGCAAAAAGAAAACACAGATATTCTGTTAACTATTAACAAAATAAGTAAAAATTTTGAATTACACAATAAAATCTGTTACTTAGAGAAAAAGAAGTAGATTTTGGATGACTAATTTTGGTGATAACTCTAAATAAACGCTCAAAGCGTAAGATTAAAGAACAACTTGAGAAATGAATATGTGATA
Source organism: Bos taurus (assembly GCF_002263795.3). Classification (NCBI taxonomy): domain Eukaryota; kingdom Metazoa; phylum Chordata; class Mammalia; order Artiodactyla; family Bovidae; genus Bos; species Bos taurus. Next base: position 40,784,946 of record NC_037347.1, read on the forward strand.
ATTGGTGAAGACCAATTCTGAAACTGTCTGGAAATTCTGTTGTTCCAAGGCAAGAATGAAAAGTACTTGGGGAAATGAACAGACTATGTCTCTTAGATAGCCTACTCAGAACTCCACTTGGCACAACTCAGCTTCTGAAAGAAGATATAAGAAATTATATTCTCATTTGATTATTATGGGAAAAAAATAGAAATTATTTTCTCAGACTAAGCCTTGGAGACTGGGCTTCCACACTAGGAATGAATCCTTAAGTTTGGAAAATCAGATGAACAAGTGCGTAACTCATACTCTGGTCTGAATTAAAGACCACCCCATCTCTATACAGAATTTGACTCTGTGTGCATACAAAAGCAATAGATTAAGAATCTTCACAATTGGAGATTGACTTAGCCACAGTAGAATATGGTCTGGTAAAATAGGAGTATAATATCTTTTCATTAATCTGGGCTTTCCATACACTTTCCCCTCTAAAATCCATGTGCTGTTACAGCAGGGGGTTCTCTAACCCCTTTGCTAAAGGTGGGCCTCCTCGATGCATAGCCCCCAGTCTACTACTCACTATACTTCAGTTATAAATAGTCATTTAATGTTTTTCCACCCCTTCAGACAGTACAGGTATAGGAAATACATCCATCATTTTCATTACTGATATCCTTTTATGTTGAGAATAGTGTCTGATTTATTATTGGTCTTCAAACTCCATTTGTTAAATATGTGAATACATAGATAATGTTGCTATTTTTCAATGTTGTTTCATAACTTTTTGTTAAGTGATCATTCTGCTCATCAGGAGTGACCTCCTGTGTGTATGTGGGATGTAACAGGATGTAGTAGGTATGATAATATTTAATCCTTAAACTATCCTATCAGGGAAATTTGATTATTATCTTCCATTTTACTGATGAGAAAGTTGGGACACTAAAAGGAAAAAGAACTCCCCAGGGTTGTACTGTGGGTAAACTATGAAACTAAGAATAAATTAAAAGATGCTTACTCCGTGGAAGGAAAGTTATGACCAACCTAGATAGCATATTCAAAAGCAGAGATATTACTTTGCCAACAAACGTCCGTCTAGTCAAGGCTATGGTTTTTCCAGTGATCGTGTATGGATGTCAGAGTTGGACTGTGAAGAAAGCTGAGCACCGAAGAATTAATGTTTTTGAACTGTGGTGTTGGAGAAGACTCTTGAGAGTCCCTTAGACTGCAAGGAGATCCAACCAGTCCATCCTAAAGATCAGTCCTGAGTGTTCTTTGGAAGGACTGATGCTAAAGCTGAAACTCCAGTACTTTGGCCACCTCATGCGAAGAGTTGACTCATTGGAAAAGACTCTGATGCTGGGAGGGATTGGGGGCAGGAGGAGAAGGGGACCACAGAGGATGAGATGGTTGTATGCATCACTGACTCGATGGACATGAGTTTGAGTGAACTCTGGGAGTTGGTGATGGACAGGGAGGCCTGGCGTGCTGCGATTCACGGGGTCACAAAGAGTCGGACACAACTGAGTGACTGAACTGAACTGAACTACCACATAATGTGAGCCCTGTGACCAAATTACCTTTCAGAACTTTAATAATTTCATCCTCTCACAAAGTACCCATCTCCCTACACTCTTACTGACATTATTATTATTAATTATTGGTGAATCATTGTTTTAACTTGCTTTTCTTTGATAAAAAGTTGAGATTGAATATTATTCAATTGTTTATTAGTTTTAAGTGTTTCTTAAGGATATGTAAGTTAGCACACGTAAGTTTTAATTGATGGAGGCAAAGGAAAAAGAAAGACCAAGAAATAGACTTATTGTTCAGGGTAAACAACAGGTCTAACTAACTAACTAAACTAACTAGAGAGTTGCCCATGGGGACAAGGAGATGTGGGGGGAGGTACCAGCAGCAAACATCTCTGTTTTTAGAGCGGTCATTAGTTTACCCTCCAAAGCTAGTGTTCAGGGAGGAAAGGGGGCACTGTTACTAATACCGTCGAGACCACAGGTGTCAACCAGGACTGTCAACTGGCCAACTGGCATATAGAGCCATCTAACCTATTCTTCACCTTACCAGACTGGCTCTAGCTCTGAAATGCGGTGACTGCTCCTGGTTACCTCAAACTGTTTTATTCAGCATATCATGTGGGCCATGTTCACTTTTTTTTTAACATTCCAGGCATTGCACAACTATTTGTACTGTCCCTGTCAGTGTGTCCACTTGGGAGACGACACACCTATTCCAATGATGTCATAACTGTTCAAAACATTTTTTTGTAATTCTGTTTGGCATCACCTTCTGAACCATTAATGTCTTCTTTAAAAAGTCAATCTGAACATATCTTGTTAATCTTTTTATTCCACTTAGCTCCTTGCATGTAGAATCACTCAATAAATAGTCACTGGATTCAGTGAAATGCAACTAGATTCCAAAGCTCAAAATTACCCTCAGAGAATTAAGACTCATTACTGTTGAGTCTATTCATTAGGCCACAACTTAGAAAACACAGACTGGAAAGAAATATGGTAACCATGCTTATCTCTGAGTTTTAGAATTATAAGTAAAACTTCAGAAAACAATAAAAAGATGAAAATCAAAGCTTTCATTATGAATATGTATTAGTTTTAAATTAAGAAAATGTTCATCTTGTTTTGTGTTTATATACTATGCCTTAGGTAATTCCAAAGAAGAGTTTCTCAAATACGTTACATAATATTTCCATTTTGGGAATATGTGTACACCCTTCAGAGGTGATTACTTGGAAAGGAACAACACCCATTTAGATGAGTACATCCTGTAATGTTTGTTTAAAAAAATAATCCACTACTTTATAATCATGCTTCTATTTTAGACATTTTCATGAATATAAGTCATGACATGGATGCTATGAGGGACATGATTTTAAAAATAAGAGAAATAAACATCCAAGAAATAAGCAGATGACACTTGGGGTCAGGGCAACTAGCCAGCTGCCTGGTGAGTAGTCTCCAGAGCTGTGAAACGGAGCAACGACAGTGATTCATCTGTAAGTTCTGCCTAGCGATAAGCAAGAGGGACATTTGCCCAGCCAGATACTTAGAGACTGAGAACAAGCATTATCATTCCAGTCTTATGGAATGAAATTAAAGCATAAAAGTCCTAACAGTTTGCCTGAGCTTTCAGACCAGAGTGTTGAGAGGGCATATACCAAGGACCCACATCAATACACATATATTTCTGCCAACTGCGTAACCAACTAAAACAGCCACACCCTCAACACAAACTGCCCATAAACCAAGAGCTAATTAAACACAAACAGTTGTTATCACTCACCACCGGATGGAGTGGTATATGGTAAGGGTGTTCTGAGCAAGAGTGTTCATGTCAATGTGACTTTCTATGAAAAAAACTTTCTTAACCTTGTGGATGGAAGAACGAGAAAGAGAAGAAGAGGCAGTACTGTGGCTGGTGGCTGAGAACTCAGGGTCATCCAAAGACGCCAGGGATTTATGTTGGAGGAGGCCATGTTACCAGCTTCTTTTGAGCCAGAACCACTGGAAGGGGACCATGTTCGGAGCAAATGTTCCCACGTGACTGCCGCTTTCCCTGTGCATGAATATAAGTCTGGGCTATAAAGGAGGTAGGGACAGTGGGAAGCCAAAACTGGTTCCCCTCTCCTAGTGGAAAGGAGACGCATGCTGTCCATTGTAAAAAGAAAACATTATAAAGTGCCTGTTTATGTGCTGAAGTAATTTCTAATTACTGGAGGCAGGGAGCGTGGTCTGGTGTGGTTACGGGAGGGCGCACAGCACCAGGACAGCAGCCATTCTGTTCTGCTTTCAGCCTCCTCCTATGACTGGTGGCTTTTCACCTAACCTCCTCCCTCCTCAGACTCCCAGCTTGACCATATGGGTGAAACTTCCCATTCAGTACTTCATATTCTCAAGCACTTCAAAAATTTAGGCTAATTAATAGTATCCCATTGCGGCTGAAAAATTATTATTATGAAGATGATGATGCTTTCAGTTGATGGCGATCAGAGGCACACAGACTTGACATGACTTCCCTCCAGGGGCTAGAAGCCCTAAGTGTGGGTAAAGAGCTAAGCTTGGGCTATCACCACTCAACCCCACACCCTCCCAGCCCACACCAAGGAACTCACAGAGTGCTTTGAGGATACAGAAGCCATTTATTCAGCCTATGGGACAACTCAGAATAGGTGTTAAAGAGATACAAAGCATTTCTAATACAGACAGGGGCTTTCTTTTCACAAAGCCACACCAGTATTCCTGAACCCTTGATTCACTGGGCAGAGCTCCTTCCTGGTCATTTTCTCTGCTCTAGAGACTGTCACAAGGACAGACTGTTCAAATTAGCCTAAATTACTGCTCTCTTATTTTAGTTAACTTATCTCTTTAAAAAATTACAACATACTCCTAGAAAAATAAGATTTAAATGACAGAGGGAAAAGAGAACATAACTTCCTCTCAGTTCAGTTCAGTCACTCAGTCGTGTCCGACTCTTTGAGACCCCATGAATCACAGCACGCCAGGCCTCCCTGTCCCTCACCAACTCCCGGGGTTCACTCAGACTCACGTCCATTGAGTCCGTGATGCCATCCAGCCATCTCATCCTCGGTCGTCCCCTTCTCCTCCTGCCCCCAATCCCTCCCAGCATCAGAGTCTTTTCCAATGAATCAACTCTTCACATGAGGTGGCCAAAGTACTGGAGTTTCAGCTTTAGCATCATTCCCTCCAAAGAAATCCCAGGGCTGATCTCCTTCAGAATGGACTGGTTGGATCTCCTTGCAGTCCAAGGGACTCTCAAGAGTCTTCTCCAACACCACAGTTCAAAAGCAGCAATTCTTTGGCGCTCAGCTTTCTTCACAGTCCAACTCTGACATCCATACATGACCACTGGAAAAACCATAGACTTAACTAGATGGACCTTTGTTGGCGAAGTAATGTCTCTGTTTTTGAACATGCTATCTAGGTTGGTCATAACTTTCCTTCCAAGGAGTAAGCGTCTTTTAATTTCATGGCTGCAGTCACCATCTGCAGTGATTTTGGAGCCCAGAAAAATAAAGTCTGACACTGTTTCCACTGTTTCCCCATCTATTTCCCATGAAGTGATGGAACCAGATGCCATGATCTCTAGGCTTCTCTTAACCCATTGCTAACTACCCCCAGTCCAATTTACCACTGCTAAACACTGTTCACTTTTTTGTTTGTCTCTCAAAGCAGTCACAAAAAATAATAATACATATGCAGGAGACCAGATAGTCTGACCAATACTCAATATTTCCTAACTATATAATCTTGGCCAAATTCTTAAACCTTTTTGAGCTTCGGTTTCCTCAGAGGCGGAGAAGGCAGTGGCACCCCACTCCAGTGCTCTTGCCTGGCAAATCCCATGGACCGAGGAGCCTGGTGGGCTACAATCCATGGGGTCACTAAGAGTCAGACACGACTGAGCGACTTCACTTTCACTTTTCACTTTCATGCATTGGAGAAGGAAATGGCAACCCACTCCAGTGTTCTTGCCTGGAGAATCCCAGGGACGGGGGAGCCTGGTGGGTTGCTGTCTATAGGGTTGCACAGAGTCAGACACGACTGAAGCGACTTAGCAGTTCCTCAGAGAGGTTTAAGAATTCCTATGGTAATAATTACAATGCCTACTTTATAGGCTATTTTAAAGATTAAATGATACCTACGTTGTACAGTTAAATAAATGTTAACTATTATTTATAGGAATATATAGACTCCTTTGGGGCTTAGGATCATTCCAAGAATGAGTTTTACCAGTTGGTTTTTTAACACAACCTTCTGCCATAGCCAAAAGAATTTTTTTCCACTGCTGATTTGTAAAAATGGGGCAATACTCAGAGTATTGACAACCAGCCTGGCTCAGACACTGAGCAGTCAGGAAGAACACAATGAACAATCAGAGTAGATGCCAGACAAAAATAGTAGGTGGATAGCAGCTGAATATCAGCTATGTCTAAGGAAAACATTGTCTTCTGTTTAAATCATTTACTCAGTTTCTTTGGAATGCTTCATCATTTTTAATAGTGCCTTAAAAAACACGGTAATATACTTTGTTAATTGATTTCTTACTTAATTGCTATGTGTCAAAGAACATGCTCTATGTGATTTCTATCCTCTGAAAGGAGTTAAGAAATATTTGGGCCCGGTATATAGTCAAAGTCTTTGAAAATGCTTCACGGGTATTTTGAAAGGATGCCTATTGTGCAGTTGTATTGTTGTGTCAGTCGCTCAGTTGTGTCCTACTCTTTGTGACCCCACAGACAGTAGCCTACCAGGGCTTTCTGTCCATAGAATTCTCCAGGCAAGAATACTGGAGTGGGTTGCCATTCCTCCTCCAGGGGATCTTCCCCACCCAGGGATGGAATCCGCATCTCCTGTGTTGCAGGCAGATTCTTTACAGTCTGAGCCAGCAGGGATTCCCTTGTGCAGTTGCAATGCCTCTTGTGCAGTTGTAGATGCGTGTTTTTTATATACCCACAAAATTAGAGTTTTTATATTGTGTTGTTCAAATTTCTAGGACTCCACTGTTTTGTGGCTTGTTTCTATCAATTATGGAGAGTGGTATATTAGAAATTTTCTGTAATGGTTGCTGATTCTTCTTTTTGTTTGTTTGTTTGTTTTGTCAGTTTTGGTGGCGGCTGCTTATTACTAAGTGATAAGTTCCAATTTCCTATAAAAGTAATTCAAAGTCTACTACTGCCTCCTCATAAATTAATTATCTAGGTTTGTCTCTATTGAGGTCCATAAACAATTGACAGTTACTTTATAAACCACATGGTTGAACTTTTAAAAACATTCTAATAAGCTGTTTAGTTATTTAATATGTATTAGAAAAAATATAAAAACATCGTTTCAAACCCAAGATTTCATGAATTTATTGCTTTAAAGTGAAATCAAAATTATTTAAGCTTTTAAAGAGAGAGTTAATTTAAAGAAAAATATTTAGTATATAAGTTTACAGATTACACTAGAGTATGGAAAATATATTGAAGATAGCTCACAAAAGACTATGGCTTGAGATATCTTAAGCTAAATAATAAATTAAAGAAAAGTCTGTTACACTCCCTTCGTGGATCCCAGCCTTGTCATGGTGAAGGGGTTTGTGTAACTCAATGAAATTATGAGTTATGCTGTGCAGGGCCACCCAAGAAAGATAGTCACGGTGAAGAGTTCTGATAAAATGTGGTCCATTGGAGGAGGGAATAACATACCACTCCAGTATTCTTACTGTGAGAACCCCATGGAGAGTATGAAAAGCCAAAAAGATATGACATCAGAAGATGGGCCCCTAAGTCAGAAGGTGTACAATATGCTACTGGGAAAGAGCAGAGGGCAATTATTAATAGCTCCAGAAAGAATGAAGCAGCTGGACCAAAGAGGAAAGAACGCTCAGTTAAGGATGCATCTGGTGGTGAAAGAAAAGTCAGATGCTGTAAAGAACAATATTGCATAGGAACCTGGCATGTTAGGTCCATGAATCAAGATAAACTGGACATGGCCAAGCAGGAGATGGCAAGAGTGAACATCGACATCTTAGGAATCAGCAAACTAAAATGGACAGGAATGGATGAATGTAATTCAGATGACCATTATATCTACTACTGTGGATAAGAATCCCTTAGAAGAAATAGAGTAGCTCTCATATCAATGAAAGAGTCCGAAGTGCAATACTTGGGTGCAATCTCAAAAACAACATGATCTCAGTTTGTTTCCAATGCAAACCATTCAGCATCACAGTAATCCAAGTCTATGCCCCAACCACTGATACAAAGAAGCTGAAACTGATTGGTTCTATGAAGACCTATAAGACCTTCTAGAACTAACACCAAAAAAAGATGTCCTTTTCATCATAGGGGATTGAAATACAAATATAGGAAGTCAAGAGATACTTGGAGTGACAGATAAGTTTGGCCTTGGAGTACAAAATGAAGCAGGGCAAAGACTAACAGAGTTTTGTCAAGAGAATAATCTGGTCATAGCAAATACCCTTTTGCAACAACCCAAGAGACAATTCTACACATGGACATCACCAGGTGGTCAATACCTAAAATCAGATTGATTATATTCTTGGCAGCCAAAGATTGAGAAGTTCTGTACAGTCAGCAAAAATGACCTGGAGCTGAATGTGGCTCATATCATGAACTCCTTGTTGCAAAATTCAGACTTATTTTCAAGAAAGTAGGGGAAACCATTAGGCCATTCAGGTATGACCTAAATCAAATCCCTATGATTATACAGTGGAGGTGATGAATAGATTCAAGGAGTTAGATCTAGTAGACAAAGTGCCTGAAGAACTATGGATGAAGGTTCATCACACCGTACAGGAGGCAGTGACCAAAACTATCCCAAAGAAAAAGTGATGCAAGAAGGCAAAGTGGTTGTCTGAGGAGGCTTTACAAATAGCTGAGAACAGAAGAGACGTGAAAGGCAAGGGAGAAAGAGAAAGCTATACCCAGCTGAATGCAAAGTTCCAGGGAATAACATGGAAAGATAAGAAGGCCTTCTTAAAGGAACAATGCAAAGAATAGAGGAAGACAATGGAATGAAAAAGACTAGAGATCTAAGAAAATTGGAGATATCAAAGGAACATTTCATGCAAAGATGAGCATGGAGGACAGAAATGGTAGAGACCTAACAGAAGCAGAAGAGATTACGAAGGTATCAAGAATATACAGATGAACTATATAAAAAAAGATCTTAATGACTTCTTTGACAATGATGGCATAGTCACTCACCTAGAGCCAGGCAACCTGAAGTGTGAAGTCAAGTGGGCTATAGGAAGCATTATTATGAACAAAGCTGGTGGAGGTGATGAAATTCCATCTGAGCTATTTTAAATCCTAAAAGATGATGCTGTTAAAGTATTGCACTCAATATGTCAGCAAATTTGGAAAACTCAGCAATGGCCACATGACTGGAAAAGGTGAGTTTTCATTCCAATCCCAAAGAAGATCAATGCCAACAAATGTTCAAACTACAATATAATTGTGTTCATTTCACATGATAGCAAAGTAATGCTCAAAATCCTTCAAGTTAGGCTTCAGCAATAGGTGAAGTAAGAACTTCCAGATATACAGGTTGGTTTTAGAAAAGGCAGAGGAACCAGAGATCAAATTGCCAACATTTGAAAGATCATGAAGAAAGCAAAGGAATTCCAAACATCTACTTCTGTTTCATTGACAACACTAAAGTCTTTGACTGTGTGGATCATAACAAACAGTGGAAAATTCTTAAAGAGATAAGAGTAGCAGACCATCTTACCTGTCTCCTGAGAAACCTGTTTGCGGTTCAAGAAGCAACAATTAGAACCAGACATGGAAAAACTGACTGGTTCAAAATTGGGAAGGTAGTAAGACAAGGCTGTATATTGTTATCCTGATTATTTAATGTCTATGCAGAGTACATCATGCGACATGCTGGGCTGGGTGAATCACAAGCTGGATTCAAGATTGCTGGAAGAAATATCAGTAATATCAGATATGTAGATGATACCACTCTAATGACAGAAAGTGAAGAGGAACTAAAGAATATCTTGCTGAGGGTGAGAGAAGAGAGTGAAAAAGCTGGCTTGAAACTCAACATTCAAAAAACTAAGATCAGGGCATCTGGTCTTATCAGTTCATGGCAAATAGAAGGAGGAAAGTGGAAGCAGTGACAGATTTTCTTTTCTTGGGCTCCAAAATCACTGTGAATGGTGTTTGCATCCATAAAATTAAAAATTGTTTGCTCCTTGGAAGGAAAGATATTACAAACCTAGACAGGATATTAAAAAGCAGAGCCATCACTTTGCCAACAAAGGTCCATATAGTCAAAGCTGTGGTTCCTCCAGTAGTCATATACAGATGTGTTGGACCGTAAAGAAGGCTGAGTGTCAAAGAATCGATGCTTTCAAATCATGGTGCCGGAAAAGACTCTTGAGAGTCCCTTGGACAGCAATAGATCAAGCCAGTCAATCCTAAAGGAAATCAACCCTGAGTGTTCACTGGAAGAACTGTTGCTGAAGCTGAAGCTCCAATACTCTGACCTCCTGATGCAAAGAGCCAATTCAGTGGAGAAGAAAGCTGAGAAAGATTGAAAGCAAAAGAAGAAGGAGGTGGCAAAAGATGAGATGGTTAGGTAGCATCACTGACTCAATGAACTTGAATTTGAGCAAACTCCGGGAGATAATGGAGGACTGAGGAGACTAATGTGCTGCAGTCCATGGAGTCACAAAGAGTCGAACAAAACTTAGCTACTAAACAACAACAACAACTATTACAAAGCAACAAGCATGTCTTTAAAGTGCTATACTCTGCTCAGCAAGCTGTGGGCAGACAGTAAATATAGTGACACCCCCTTATAATTCTATAGTAGAAATGGAGACTGAATTGGAATTACAGACTAATAGAGGATGAGATGGTTGGATGGCATCATTGACTCAATGGACATGAGTTTGAACAAACTCCAGGAAATAGTGAAGGAAGGACAGAGAAGCCTGGCATGCTGTAGTCCATGGGGTTGCAAAGAATCAGACAACTGAGAGACTGAACAACAACACTAACAATTGTAAATAGTATCTAGATGTATTTGTGCTTTTTTAAGAAACAGTATTTACCTTGAATATATTTATATGTAAAAAAAGTCTTGCTTTACTTATTTAATTAATTGCATGTCTGAAACCACCAAGCTTTCTTTTTAATTGAAATATAGCTGACATCCAATACTCTGTTAGTTTCAGGTGTACTAAGTAGTGGTTTGACCTTTGCATACATTATGAAATTATCACCATGTTAAGTCTAGTAACCATCTGTCCCCATACAAAGTTACTACAATATTATTAACCATATGTCTTATGTTGTATACTAGATGGATAAAAAAAATGAGGAGTTGGTTGAAGTTTTTATTTGAGATCATTTGTAGATGTTAATTTGCCCTTTTTAAGGCCACTAACTCCAGTACTTTTGCCTGGAAAATCCCATGGATGGAGGAGCCTGGTAGGCTGCAGTCCATGGGGTCGCAAAGAGTTGGACACGACTGAGCAACTTCACTTTCACTTTTCACTTTCACGCATTGGAGAAGGAAACGGCAACCCACTCCAGTGTTCTTGCTTGGAGAATCCCAGGGATGGGGGAGCCTGGTGGGCTGCCATCTATGGGGTCACACAGAGTCGGACATGATTGAAGTGACTTAGTAGTAGTAGTAGCAGTAGTAACTCTCATAATAGAGCATTGCCAATAGTTTGATACTTTTAACAGAGAAGTGTTTTGGCTACAGTTCTCCGACAGTAACACAGCTTATAATCTATATAGTCCTTTGAAGTTTGCAAAGCACTTTCACAGAGGCTGATTAGTTTAATCTTGACACAACCTTGCAAAGTAGGTAGAGTGTTGTTACATAAAGTGTGAGGATGTCCTGGGAGGACTGCAACTTAGATCTGTTGAAGTCAGAGATTTGTCTTTTAGGAAGTTTAAAACAGCCAGTGCATTTCAGGAGAAAACAGTTTGTCTTTAGGGAAGGTCCTCCTGTTCTGGGAGAGATTGTTTTTGTCAAGCAGTTATAAGGCAGAACATTATGAGCAATTCTCTGGAAAGCCTGTTGGACTGAATGTACACCCATGGCAGATTCATGTCAATGTATGGCAAAACCAATACAATATTGTAGAGTAATTAGCCTCCAATTAAAATAAATAAATTAAAAAATAAAAATAAAAAATTTGGTTTTATAATATAAAATAAATCTATTCATAAGACCACAACACTAAAGATTTACAGACAACTTTGAAGATTTTGTTTTCAGTTTCCCTTTGCTGAAAAATATTATTTGTTCTTGGAAGATGTGTCTATATTCTTGCCTAGACACTGGCTCATAGGAAAGGACAATTGGTTGATGGTCAACAGAAACAAGCAAGGTTGACCTTTTCTTTCATGTCGCCCTAACAACAGACTGTGAAATGCATAAGACCTGGATGTGGAGTGTACTGGCTAAACCAGTGATTTCTCAAACCTGGTGCCACTGAGAGCTTTAATATCACAGTCTTCAGTACATATGCCATGATCTACTGTGATTGCCAAGTCCGTGACAGGTAGAGCAGGCTTCATCTTGGAGGTAAGGATTCACATTTCCTTGAAGGAATTGGATCTCCCTATTATGATTCATCCTAGGGAAGAAAAGAGAGCCTGGGGGGATGGTTCTCCAATATGCCCATGGGAAGGTGCTGAGCTGGCTCCATATATCATGGAAAATGAGTTATGCAAGTAATTAGAATTTGGATGTGGGTACTTATGGGAGGGGTTATAAGCAAAAGACATCAAGCCAATAAGGCTTAATCATCAGGCTCCCTGACGTGGGACTGCCCCTTCAGAGGTCTTGGGTAGAAACTTAGCAATCGGCAGATATGGTCAGGTTTTTAAAACTTGCAAAGTAAAATGTTTTTGTATTATTTTGTTTACAGAGAGCTTCCATATTATATCAATTTCATTCTCCCACAGACTCTGGGTCTGTCTTAATTCTAAGATAATCTATATTGAACTTTTTTTATCTTCAAGTTTTCAGTAAAGTTCCATGAAATATTATAGCCGTGTCTTGGCTGTTCTCTGGAGGAATTAAAGAATATTTGGTTTACACTTGTGAAATGGTGTAGTGAAAGTGTTAGTCCCTCAGTCATGTCCAACTCTTTGCAACCCCAGGGACTGTAGCCAGACAGGCTTCTCTGTCCATGGGTTTGCCAGGTAAGAATACTGGAGTGGGTAGCTATTCTCTTCTCCAGGGGCTCTTCTTGACTGAGGGATCGAACCTGGGTCTCCTGCATTGCAGGCAGACTCTTTTCCATCTGAACTACCAGGGAAGCCCAAAATGGTAGAGGATTGTGACAAAATCCTGGAAAAGCTGTTTATTGTTCAGTAATTGACCAATGGAAAGTAAAACAGTGATCTGGGGAATGACTGTTAGGAGTCAGATGACCCTGACAACACATGGGAAAGTGTCACCAAGGCAGGAGTGTGCCTTGACCAGACACGCTCACCAACACTCGTATATTATTGATGGGAATGGTGCCTTGAAAGAAATACTATGTATGTATGTATGAATGTAGGTGCCATTGGAGTTACACTCATTTTAAAGAATAATGAACTAAAGAGAACAGAAATGAAGCAAATAACAAGAAGACTATAAAACTAGTTAGAAGAATTTGTAGAAATGGAGCTTAAGTCTTCTGCTTTCAGAGTCAGTTTTCACATCCTGAAAATGGTAAAAACTTGAGGATCAGAGGTTTCCCATCTAGGAAAACTGAGCAAAAGTAAAGAAGCAACTTTAAGCAAATTCTACTTGCTGATGCAGTAAGACATTTGCATGTCTGTATGAAGTGCTTGATAGCATCCAGGATTCTTGTTTGAGCAAGAATTTCAAACTAGACTTTACCATCAGACCTCTGTTATTCTGTTTCCTCTGCCTGATTCCATTTTTAAGAACTCCAAAAGCAGATAAAACTAATCTGTGGTGAAGGCAATTAGAAAGTGATTGAAGGAGGGCCAGGAGAACTGATGGGAAAAGTAGCACAAAGGAACTTTCTTATCCTCTATCTCATTACAGTCGTCCAAATTTACTGCCTGCAATGCAGGAGACACAGAAGTTGCGGGTTCGATTCCTGGGTTGAGAAGGTCCCCTGAAGAAGGAAATGGAAACCCACTCCAGTATTCTTGCCTGGAGAATCCCCGTGGAGAGAGGAGCCTGGCAGGCTACAGTCCATAGTGTTGCAAAGAGTAGGACACAACTGAACGACTGAGCACGCAAAGTTATCCAGCCAAATACCTAAGAACTGTGTATTTTGTTGTACATGAATTAAACTTCAGTAAAAATATGAAATAAATGACTAACAAAACCACGTATAAAAATAAAAATTAAATTATAACTCTGTTATTCTGTAGAGGCATGAGTAAAGCCTCTCAAGACTCTAGGAGGTAAGATTAAGATTCCCTGCTCTTCCTGTTGCAAGGGAAAATGTTTCCCCACATTACTGTATGTCACACATCTGTCTCCTTTTTATCTCTCACTGTCACTGGAGAACAATGCCATTGGCAGACACAGTATGATTATCAGGCAAAACAATATTATTACTGGAAAAATTGGCAAGATGTTTTCAGCAAAATCCTTTTCCCAATCATAGGGTCGCATTTCCTTTCCTTCTATTCTCTGATATTCTAGTCTCTCTGCTACAAACTTTTTTTAAAAATAAACTCTCATGTGGCCCTATAATTCTAAGTGCTGTGAATTTCTGTTTTTCCGGGCTCCAGCTCAACAGGATTAATTCCAAGTAAGTAAATGCAGACGTGGTTCTGTTGTTTTGTTGTTTCTGTTTGTTGCTCTACTTTTGAAAAGTTTTACACTAACTACCTCACTGGTCTTTTTTTTTTTTTTTTGGTATTTTTTAAATAAATGTATATATTTTTCTTAAATATAACCTTGGTATAAATAAATTTAATCTCAGAAATAGCCACCATTCACATCTAAATGTTTTGTTCCACAGTTGAGATCGTGAGATCATTTTTATTTATTTTTTCTAACATAACATTATAGCATGAGAATTTTCTGACACTATTAGAACCGCTTTCTAGAGCAGGATATACTTAATAATTAGTGCTCCTGTATTTTCAAATTGGTCAAATAATTCCATCCACTTTCAGATAATGATTATTTTATATCAATTATTGAATCAGTGTCAGTCAACAGCATTTTTTCTAGTTCCATGTAAGTCAAACTAGAAACATTTGTCCAAAATAATAGGCAGATTGTGATCCAACTGGAGGGCCGGGATAATATTTACTCCATCTTTGAGTTCTCCACAGTGCCAATACATAACAGGAATGAAATAAACACTTGTAGATTGAATGAGTGAGTGAACGATAAAATTACATATTTCCAGGAGTCAAGACTTGAGAGGTAGGTGGATAGACTTCCGTGCCTACAACTTGCCTTCTGTGAGTAACTGTACTGATGGACTCTCAATCAAAAACAGAATGCCTTGGGAATTCCTTGGTGGTCCAGTGGTTAGAACATCACGATATCCTTGTCCTGGGCCTGAGTTCAATCCTGGGTCAGGGAACAAAGATCCCACAGGACATATATGTGCTGTCGCTCAGTCGTGTCTGGCTGTCTGCAACCCCATGGACCGTAACACACCAGGCTCCTCTGTCCACGGGATTTTCCAGGCAAGAATACTGGAAAGCATTGCCATTTCTTTCTCCAACCAAGACGTGTAGTGTGGTCAAAAAAAAAAGAATATGTAAAATGCCTTTTAGATTAGTTCTCCAGACTATTTGTAAGCCACCTTTTTACACTAGCATGAACTATGCATTGATACAACTCAACAAACTTTGCTTAAATATTTTAGATGTTCTAGCCATAAATATTCTAGTTTTTTAGAACTAATTTGTGTCCGACTCTTTGCAACCCCATGAATCACAGCACGCCAGCCCTCCCTGTCCATCGCCAACTCCCGGAGTTCACTCAGACTCACGTCCATCGAGTCAGTGATGCCATCCAGCCATCTCATCCTCTGTCGTCCCCTTCTCCTCTTGCCCCCAATCCCTCCCAGCATCAGACTCTTTTCCAATGAGTCAACTCCGCATGAGGTGGCCAAAATACTGGAGTTTCAGCTTTAGCATCATTCCTTCCAAAGAAATCCCAGGGCTGATCTCCTTCAATGGACTGGTTGCATCTCCTGGCAGTCCAAGGGACTCTCAAGAGTCTTCTCCAACACCACAGTTCAGAAGCATCAATTCTTCGACGCTCAGCCTTCTTCACAGTCCAACTCTCACATCCATACATGACCACTGAAAAAACCATAGCCTTGACTAGATGGACCTTTTTTGGCAAAGTAATGTCTCTGCTTTTCAATATGCTATCTAGGTTGGTCATAACTTTCCTTCCAAGGAGTAAGCGTCTTTTAATTTCATGGCTGCAGTCACCATCTGCAGTGATTTTGGAGCCCCAAAAAATAAAGTCTGACACTGTTTCCCCATCTATTTCCCATGAAGTGATGGGACCAGATGCCATGATCTTCGTTTTCTGAATGTTGAGCTTTAAGCCAACTTTTTCACTCTCCACTTTCACTTTCATCAAGAGGCTTTTTAGTTCCTCTTCACTTTCTGCCATAAGGGTGGTGTCATCTGCATATCTGAGATTATTGATATTTCTCCCGGCAATCTTGATTCCAGCTTGTGTTTCTTCCAGTCCAGCGTTTCTCATTATTTACTCTGCATATAAGTTAAATAAACAGGGTGACAATATACAGCCTTGACATACTCCTTTTCCTATTTGGAACCAATTTGTTGTTCCATGTCCAGCTCTAACTGTTGCTTCCTGACCTGCATACAAATTTCTCAAGAGGCAGATCAAGTGGTCTGCTATTCCCACCTCTTTCAGAATTTTCCACAGTTTATTGTGATCCACACAGTCAAAGGCTTTGGCATAGTCAATAAAGCAGAAATAGATGTTTTTCTGGAACTCTGTTACTTTTTCCATCATCCAGCAGATGTTGGCAATTTGATCTCTGGTTCCTCTGCCTTTTCTAAAACCAGCTTGAACATCAGGAAGTTCACAGTTCACATATTGCTGAAGCCTGGCTTGGAGAATTTTGAGCAGTACTTTACTAGCGTGTGAGATGAGTGCAATTGTGCGGTAGTTTGAGCATTCTTTGGCATTGCCTTTCTTTGGGATTGGAATGAAAACTGACCTTTTCCAGTCCTGTGGCCACTGCTGAGTTTTCCAAATTTGCTGGCATATTGAGTGCAGCACTTTCACAGCATCATCTTTCAGGATTTGGAATAGCTCAACTGGAATTCTATCACCTCCACTAGCTTTGTTTGTAGTGATGCTTTCTAAGGCCCACTTGACTTCACATTCCAGGATGTCTGGCTCTAGGTCAGTGATCACACCATCGTGATTATCTGGGTCATGAAGATCTTTTTTGTACAGTTTAGTCTTTTTTTAAAGAAAGAAGAGGTAGTCAGTTGATTTACCAAGGCCATTGAGCTAACCAGAACTGGTATAACAGCATTTTGACTCTCTTTTTCATGTTCTTTATGTTATAATATACTGCCTTATGTGGATGTATCCTATGGTTCATTAAGAGCAACTTGAGGAAATATCATTTCCATTTTTGATAAAGTTACTAAGATAAGGGTAATGCATATAAATATAATGCATCTGGACTTATGCAGGACATTTGACAAGGTATTTTATATCTTTCTGCTTATATAGAGCAATATAAACTGGATGCTGGAAATATTATCATTTTTCAGTGATTCATTTTATTTTTTGACCTTGTGAAAAATAATATATTTATATATGTGCAGCTAATGCATAAATGTAGAGTTTAATAAGTAATTATAAGAGAGACACATGTATAACCACCAACCAGATCAGGAAATAAAACATTGTCCCTGTGTCAGTGGGGACGTTGAGTTCAATCCCTGAGCCAGGAAGATCACCTGGAGTAGGAAACAACAACCCACTCCAGTATTCTTACCTGGAAAATTCCATGGACAGAGGAGCCTAGCAGGCCACAGTCCATGGGGCCACAAAGAGTCAGACACAACTGAGTGACTGAGCACAATCTTATAGTAGGTGTTTTGAAGGGTTCAGAAAAGTCACAGTCAAAATTGAAATGTTTAGAGCTCATCTACTCATTTTTTAATAATTTTATTTATTATTTATTTATCTTTGGCTGTGTTGGGTCTTTGTTGCTGTTTGAACTTTTCTTCTGTTGCGGCAAGCGATGGCTACACTCTAATTGCAGTCCTCAGGCTTCTCATTGTGATGTCTTCTCTTGTTGCAAAGCAGGGGTTCTAGGGCAGGCTTCAGTAGCTGCAGCACATGGGCTCAGCAGTTGCAGCTCCTAGGCTCTAGAGCACAGGCTCAGTAGTTGTGGTACATGGGCTTAGGTAGTCTATGGCATGTGGAATCTTCCCTAATCAGGGATCAAACCAGTGTCTCCTGCACTGGCAGGCATATTCTTTACCACTGATTTACCAGGGAAGCCTTACTTGTTTTTGCTTTTTTTTTTTTTTTTAGTTTTGAACTTTGAGATTTAAACAGAATACTGAATTTCAGATTTTACTGTAATTTCTCCAGAAAAGAGACAACTAAATTCCATCTATGCACCTGAAGCCTAACAGAAGTTAACCCTTAATCATATCTGGAATTTTTTTTAAATGAGAAAATTAAAGCAAAAGCATCCCAACAAGCCACTTAAAATATTTAGGGAGTTTAGGACTCATGATCAATGCTAAAAACGAATCACTACTGTTTGTCAAAGCTTGAAGCATTAGACCAATAGCACAATTTTCAGGGAATATCTTAGTCATTATTCAGAATGGTTATAACAGGCATAAGTTTCTATGTTAATCTTTTAAAACTCTTAGAAAAAAATTTTTTTAAATAAATATATCTCAGAATATGAATGCAGAAAGTCAAGAGAAGTAAAGCTCTTTAATTGATAGGTAAGACCCTACCCTCAAACTGCTCCAGCCTCTGTCATCACAACCATCAGTTCAGTTCAGTTCAGTTCAGAAGCTTGGTCGTGTCCAACTCTTTTCAACCCCATGGACCGCAGCACTCCAGGCCTCCCTGTCCATCACCAACTCCCGGAGTTTACTCAAACTCATGTCCATTGAGTCGGTGATGCCATCCAATCATCTCATCCTCTGCTGTCCCCTTCTTCTCCAGCCTTCACTCTCTCCCAGCATCAGGGTCTTTTCAAATGAGTCAGTTTCTCACATCAGGGGGCCAAAGTATTGGAGTTTCCAATACTTCCAATGAATGTTCAGGACTGATTTCCTTCAGGATGGACTGGTTGGATCTCCTTGCAGTCCAAGGAACTCTCAAGAGTCTTCTCCAACACCACAGTTCAAAAGCATCAATTCTTCAGCACCCAGCTTTCTTTATAGTCCAACTCTCACATTCATACATGACTACTGGAAAAACCATAGCCTTAACTAGATGAACCTTTGTTGGCAAAGTTAATGTTTCTGCTTTTTGACATGCTGTCTAGGTTGGTCACAACCCATAGCCTCTGAGTTATCTCCAGGGCACCCTTGGGAACCCTAGATGCCTAAAAGGGATTAATAAAAAGATTTTCAACATCAGAAATGGTTACCCAAACTACACAAGTAAAAACTAACCTTGATTTAGAAAATTGAGTAGGTTCCTTCTCTTTTGCTTCTAACTGATGCTGTGAACAGGTCTGACTCCTGGTAGGTGATCAGTAATGATTTGGATAACTACTTGCACTATCTAGGGGAAAGTTGGTAAGGTATCCAAGAAGCTCCACATAAGAAGGTTTTGTTCTTGTTTTGTTTTGTTTGTCTCTCTCCCTATTTTTCACACTAAGGAATGTTTATAGTCAATACTGTAAATCTCTGCAGGATCAAACCAGTCAAACCTAAAGGAAATCAGTCCTGAATGTTCATTGGAAGGACTGATGCTGAAGCTGAAACTTCAGTACTTTGACCACCTGATGCAAAGGACTGACTCATTGAAAAAGACCCTGATGCTGGGAAAGATTGAAGGCAGGAGAAGGGGACGACAGAGGATGAGATGGTTGGATGGCATCAACGACCAATGGACATGAGTTTGAGCAAGCTCCAGGAGTTGGTGATGAACAGGGAAGCCTGGCGTGCTGCAGTCCACGGGGTTGCAAAGAGCTGGACATGACTGCGTGACTGAACAACTAAATCCCTGGTGAGTCTCCAGAGCCGTATCACATTGAATAGTACCTTCGATCCTGGAGCGTTACATAACTTACACGTCACAGGGCAGACGAGCTCTGGGCTGCATGTTGTCTTTCCTCTCCGAATGAGAAAATTGCTAGATCTACACCCTTAATTTCAGGACTATCAATTTCGTACAACTTGACAGAACCTCAGGCAGCATAAAGAAGAGCTTCACAAGGAGGCTTTTCCTCTATATTCAGGAGCGCACATAAACCTGCATTAGGCATCATGTGCGTCGGATGAGTTCACCACAAAAAGTGTGGCCTTATTCTGGTCTCCCTCATCTCCCAGTTTAAGGTGGGCCTCTCACCATTCTCTGGACATTTTCCTCAACCAGGGTAACAGGTGAAACTGAGGCAGGATTAATGTATCTGTGTAGGAAAGGTAAAAAGGAGTGAAGAAAAATAGAAAGGCAAAGAGATTCTAAAGAAATTAAAAGAATAGGGCAAAGAATCAAACCAGAGAGCTCGCTCACCTGTGGACACACAGTGACCCTTCTGTTCTGTATGGTGCTTCATTCTGCCTGCATCCAGGTGGTGGCAGTGGTGCTCTTTCTGCCTCACCATGTGGGCAGCATTCAGCCTGTCTCCCAAAATAGGAGGAACCCTCGGAGGTGAAGGGAGGGATGGGGCCACTTGGCTGCCCTGTATTGGGCCTGTTGAAATAAAGCTCCCTGAAGGACATTTCCTTTGCAATGCATTGCTTTAATAAGGATGTGGCAATCTGTGAGCAAGGGAAGAAAACAAGGAAAGGAGTTAGGACTGTAATGGAACATAGCCTATGGATGGAGCATCCAGAGATTGAGAAGGGAGGACTATTCCAATTATTTTAAGGCAGTCTTAAAGATGGTTGGATGAGACAATATATATCCTAAATTATGCCAATTGTAACCCTAAACACATAGTTCAGTTTCTATCATTCTCAAAAACTTGTACAGCTCCAAAGCCTATATAAACTTCCCCATTTTGTTACTCTCTGTGATGCCTAAATTTACAGATGGGAAGAGAAAAGACACAGAGAGGTGTGCTGACTCGGGCAAGGTCACAGAGCTGTTATGAAGTTCTCCAGAGTCTTTTACTGAGTGAGGAGAAACGACAAATAATAGACATAACTGCATGATTTTGTTGGACTCTCACTTGAAAGTTTTTCTGATTAAGCTGAGGAATTCTCTATCAAGGGTGCTTCTGAACACACCCCTTGCAAATAAGCTTTTTTCCCCATGTGTTTCTAAAACTTAAGACTCAAACATAGAAATCAATTTAAACTGCAGACAGATCATGTAAAGCCTTTAAGTGGTCCTAGAAGAATGATCACTGGTCTTGTTCATCAAGCAAATAAATTGCTTCATCGCCTACAAATTAGAAAAATAGCATTTTGAATTCTTCCATTTGGACACTATTCAATTAAGCTACAGAGAAAGGATTTCAAATGGATACTGTAGTAAAAACATACAAAAGTTGGGTCTTAGAGTCACATTGGTTTCTATTCTTCCCTAGTCTCTATCAGACGATGTGATCTGTATAAACCGCTCAGTCTTCCTGCACCCAGAGTTTTCTTCTCTGCAAAACAAATGACTTCATTAACCTTTAAATCCCATCTGTCTCCATCAAACCATCATGATTCTGCCTAAACTCTCTTTGTGAGCAGAAGTTCCTCCACTGAAACTGCTTTCTCACTGGTTTTTCTTCATGGTATTTCACCAGGCCACAATAACCATGATGCAACATGTAAACCCAAACTTTGACCAGTTGTCCTTGAAAGCGTTAGTGCTCAGTCGTCTTTGACTCTTTGCAACCCCGCATACTATAGGCCTCCAGGCTCCTGTGTCAATGGGATTCTCCAGGCAAAAATACTGGAGGGGATCTTCCTGACCCAGAGACTGAACCCAGGTCTCCTGCATTTCCGGCAGATTCTTTACCATCTGAGCCACCAGGGAAGCCCGTTGTCCTTGGGGTTAGTGTACTTAACTGAGTGTCTTGCTTAAATACTCACCATTTCTGTGGTTATCTAGAACTCTATTGTTAACCTTCAGTTTTTGCAAAGAGAAAACAGGACTAGGATAGTCTAGGAGTGAACATGATTCTCACCCAACATACTCCCAGTTAACTAAGCTAAGAGTAACTGGAACACACAGGAAAAGTGAAGGTATATGTTTTCTTGGTAGCACTTCTCCTTTTCTTGACCAAATATTCATTGGTCTTGAATAATATCCTGCTAAATTAATACAAACTGTATTTGTATGCAGTTGTTTTCTCTTTATAAGAGAAAATTTTTGTGTCTGTAGGTTTGATTTGATCACTAAGTAGTTATTCATGCTAACTAAGGGAGCATGCACATCTCAGAGTTCAAAGGGCAGTTCTGTTCATGTGCTGTGTGCTGTGCTTCGTCACTCAGTCATGTTGGACTCTGTGACCTCATGGACCATAACCTGCCAGGTTCCTCTATAGATGGGGATTCTCCAGGCTAGAATACTGGAGTGGGCTGCCATGCCCTCCTCCAGGGGATCTTTCCAACCCAGGGATTGAACCCAAGTCTCCTGCATTACAGGCAGATTCTTCACCATCTGAGCCACCAGGAAAACCCAAGAATACTGGAGTGGGTAGCCTATGCCTTCTCCAGGGGAACTTACTGACCCAGGAATTGAACCAGGGTCTCCTGCATTACAGGCCAATTCTTTACCAGCTGAGCTGGTAAGAATGAGCATAAGTGACTCAGAATCATTAATGACTATCTGTTACATTTGTGACATCTTCTCTCTTGCAGACATCGTAGTAAAAGGATATTTGACAGAATCTTTAAAAATGCACTGATCAAGGAAAACTGAGGGATGTGTAAACTATTATTGCTGAGATAATGAGTTTGTTCCAAGTTTCTCAAAATTTATATATTAATACTGTCCACATCCAACTTCCTTTTCAGTCCCTTTTTCCTCTTTGGCAAATCGAGCCATTTTCCTTTAAGATGAAGAGTTACATAAAGCATGTTTATGGGCCTTTGATAACTTTCATTCTCTGGAACCCTAATAGATGTGTTAGTGGTTAATGGCAGGAAAGCATGATAACCTTAAGCTCACCTAGGCTCGTCTAACCCTAAATTGTAGTCAGGGTTGGTTTTGTGAGGTTTGAGACCAGTAAACACTGTGCACTTTAACCTTTTCCTGCTTCCACTCTTCCTGAAACCTTGTGTTTTTTTAGGTTCTTCTTTGATTAGAAGGGT
Organism: Bos taurus; assembly: GCF_002263795.3. NCBI lineage: Eukaryota > Metazoa > Chordata > Mammalia > Artiodactyla > Bovidae > Bos > Bos taurus. Next base: position 40,807,921 of record NC_037347.1, read on the forward strand.
AAAATAAATAATACAGGTGCCCCCTCCCTTTGTAGAATGCTCTTATCTTCCCCAGCACCTGACTTCTCATTTATTTATGGCTGCCCTGGGCCTTTGTTGCTGCACGTGGGCTTTCTCGAGTTGCAGTGAGCAGGGGTTACTCTCTAGTTGAGGTGTGCGGACTTCTCATTTCACCGGCTGCTCTTGATGTGGAGCATGGGGCTTAGGGCGTGTGGGCCTCGGCAGTTGTGGTGTGTGGGCTCAGTAGTTGCAGCTCACGAGCTTAGTTGCCCCATGGCATGTGTGATCTTCCCAGACCAGAGATCGAACTTGTGTCCCCTGCATTGGCAGGCAGATTCTTAACCACTGGACTATCAGGGAAGTCCAATGTCTTATGTTTCTCTTTATCCCATACTTCTTTCTAGCTCTCTCTGTGCCCAGCAAGCATCTTGCTTATGGTGGATATTCATATATTTCTTTAGTTGACTGATGAAGGGGATAAAAGAAGGAAAAATGCTGCTGTATTAGTTTTCAATGGCTTCCATCACAAACTACCACAGACGGGATGGCTAGAGCAACAGAAATTTGTTTTCTCACAGTTTTAGAGACTAGAAGTCCAGGATCAACATGAAGACAGGATTCAGCAGCTTCTCACCTTGACTTTTGTAGATGGTTGTCTTCTCCCTATGTCTTCACATTGTCTTCCTCTAAATTATATTCAAATTTTCTCTTTCTACAAAGACACCATTTATAGTAATGCCCAGCCCTACTGACATCATTTAGCTTAATCACTTCTTTGAGGCCCTGTCTCTAAATACAACCATAATCTGAGGTACTAGGAGTTAGGGCTTCAGTATATGAATTTTGTGAGGACACATTTACAAGACAGATCTCCTTAGATGGTTTCTCTATAGCTTCTGCTGTTTGTCAAATATTCTACTCACAGAAAATGGATGATAGCAATGGTGTCCCAGAGAAGTGTGAACATCTGAGATGGCCTGGTCCAAACAGACTTTTGTCACATGCTCCACTTCCCTAACACCCTCTCTGCCTTTCTTTTGCCCAGAATGTGTGTTCTTCAGCCCAGTATTCAAAGCTTCCATTCTCAACTTACCACCTACTCTCCACCATGCAAACCATCCCAGCTAAGCTCGTGCTGAGAGCTCTCCTGGCAAGTCAAGCTCATTCCCACCTCTGTGCCTTTGCTCAGTCGATCTCTGTACCTATAGTGCTTGCTTCCCTTTTCATCTGCCTAAACTCTACTCACTCTCTGTGCACAGCTCATCTGGAATCTTCCTCTTCATCAAGTTTTCCAGGCCACCATGACCCTCCCCCGATGTCCTCATGGTGCCCCCACTACTCTGTGAGCACGAACCAGCATCACCAGGAACTGCTAATAAAGGCAGAAGCTCAGGCCCCGTTCAGATTCCCCACTGGAAGCTGCACGTCAACAAGATTCCTGGGGACCGTGGCACATAAAATTGCGAGAGGCCCTGTGGTCCGCTGGCTGAGCCCCTTAGACTCTTCCACACCACTTTCATGGCATCGCTTACTTTATGACTTTGAGTTGTTTGTTTTTCATATATGACATTACACATTGTATACATTTATTTGCAGTTCCTCAGCCCTTTTCGAAACAATATCGAGAGTCAACCAACAAATATAGTTTGAACATCAATATAAGAAACCAACACCTGAGAAGTTAACGTCTGACCCAGATTCTCCCTCTAGTAACACATGAAGAAGGACATGCCACGTGGCACTCAAAGCAGCCACTTAAAGGGAGGAGGCAGAAGGGCCACTGCCACCCTCCAGGCCATTAGCAGAGACATGGAGTGAGACACGGAAGGCCCACAGGAGAATCCTGGGAGTTCAGGGGTATGAGCTCATAAGCTCACAAATCCCCAGCAAAGTTTTGACAGATAGCACATTCCACAGCTGAGTTCAGTGTCCTCAGAGGGGTGGCCTCTGTCCTCCAGATTTGTCTTCTCTGAAGTCATAGGGGTCGTGGCCTCCATAGGGAAGAACTCAGGTCTCCTGCATTGCAGGCAGATTCTTTATCATCTGAGCCACCAAGGAATCCCAGTAGAGAAGGACAGGGAGTGACAAAGGCAAACTGATATTCTGTAATACCTCACAGGACACATGAGGACCTTGGTCACTTGAAAAATGCCAAAAACATTCTTGAGGTGGTGGGGCTTGGAAAGGAACTACAGTGGAAAATACAGGGCTTCGGCAGCAACCTTCAAGATCATTTCCTTCTGTGTGTGTGCACTTGCGTAAGTGCTTCTGTTCATATACTTTTTTGTACTTTTGGATGTGGAAATAATTTCAAGCATCCAGAAAAGCTGCAAGAAATGTCAGCAGTTGTTAATGAATCGCCCCATTTACTTTATCAATTACCGGTTTCTCCCTCCCTTGCCTCTTCCCTCTCTCCCTTTCTCACTCTCTATCTGTATAGATGTTCATACATGTATATAAAATTATTTTTCGAACCATTTGAGAGTAAGTTGCTTCGTCAACCCCCTTTTACCCCTGTATATCTCAATGTATATTTTAAGAATATGAACTTTCTCCTACATAACCACAGCTATAACTGTAAACTTCGTCATTTCTCATGTGACTGCATTTATCTTGGTGTTGTTTCACCACTAAGATGACCATTTCCTGCTTGATTAGTATCTTTGGAGTTGAACTCGTGTTCTGACTCTTGAGCATTTTTCACTGTGATTTACTGTTGTGAGTAGAAACTCTTCATAGAACGCCAAGTTTTTCCTACAAGCTCTTGGCTCTGCTGTGTTCTCACTCTGCCCTCTACCAAATAACCACTAAGAACCAGACTGTGGTAATTCAGAGTGTGGAGGTGGTCACTAAAAGTTTTTACATAGCATTTAGTTTGAAATCCATCCATTAACCTTGGAGAAAAAATCAGATAATACATTTGAGGGGAAAAAAACAAGCCATTTTTAGTATAAGCTGTGTCAGCCTTTTGGCTGTATTTTAGATTACAGTGTCTGCCCCCCCATCCACAGGGAAGATGTTCCAAAACCCTTAGTGGATGCCTGAAGCCATAGATAGCACCAAACTATATCTATGTATCATATTTTCATGTTTTTTCCTACATATATACATACCTATGATCAACTTTATAAATTAGGCACAGTAAAAGAGTAACAGCAATAACTAACAATAAAATAGAACAATTATAACACTATTCTATAAGAAAAAATTTGTGAATGTGATCTCTCTCTCTCAAAGCATCTTATTGTATGAATTTAAAGCCTTTTACCTCTTAACAAAGCACATATCATGCTCTGTGGCCCTAACTTTTGTATTTGAGGTGGGACAACAAAACTAGCACAAATTTCTTTTTCCTTCTTCACAATTTCAGGGATAAAAGACTTGTTCTTATTGTAAATCTTAGTAACCTCAGCATGCAATTTTTTTCTTTCCTTATTAAATCAGGAACTTGCATATTTTCACTTAAAGGAAGCGTTTTGAGACCATTATTCAGTAAAATAAAGGTTACTTGAACACAAGTACCGTGATACCACGACAGTGGATCTGATGACTGAGATGGCTACTACGTGACTAACAGGCAGAAATAACCGGACAAAGGGATGATTCACGTCCCAGGTGGGAAGGAACAGGACCAGGTGAGAGTTTATCATGCTGCTCAGAATGGCACACAGTTGAAAACTTATGAATTGTATGTTTCAGTGGTTTTACATTTAATACTTTGGAACTAGGGTTGACCATGGATAGCTGAAACCATGGAAAGTGAAACTGAATGAGGTGGGGGGCGGAATTCCTGTTTTGTCCTTAAGAACTGTAAGAGATGGGAGAACTGAGAATGAAAGAAGTCACACTTTGAAATATGTGCACAACTGGATTGATTTTAAAAATTAAAATGCTAAAGCCCAGATTTTCAAATTATGAAAATAACATTACTCACCTGACATATTGTTTTAAAAATATAGTTGAGCTGAGCCATAATAATGCCCTTCCAAACGAGAAAATGCCTTACGGTTCAAAAGGATCAAATTGTGCATATGTTCAGTAGGGCAACTCTTTAAAAATTGTTCTGAAGGGAACATTATGAATTCTCTTAAATCCTACTGAATTTGTGCCCCTTTATAAGCCCCAGTGTCAACAGTAAACAAGTGATTTTTACTTTCACATGCATATCCCTGCAATTCACAAAGGCCCTTCTACAAATAAATGTATTCTAAGTTTAATAAGTTGCCCCAGGTGGTTTTCATTATTTTGGAATGTTAGAACTAAATTCTAATCACAGTCTTATTCGTGTATGGAGACCAAGAGCCAGGGAATAGTTTGTTCAAACACCTGGTTAGCATGTGGTATCTAAATTTACATAAAAGTTAATGGACTCTCAAAAAACAGGGATTCTTCCAATCGCCATTTCCCTTTAGGCTGCCTATAAGATGACTCTTATTAAATTAAGTTGATCTTTATACATAACTAAGTTACTCATAAGTGTTTTATCAAGGTTAATCCTTGAGCTTCTTTTTTTAATGTCTCCATTTGCTTCCTTGGTGATTTTATCTAGTCTCAAGGCTATAAAGACAATATATGTGCTGACGAATGCCAAATTTATGTTACTAGTCTAGCCTCTCTCCTGAACTCTTGACCACATATACAGCCATCTATTTGACCATACACTTGGATTAGACTATACATTCTGAAATTAGTCAGTCCAAATCAAGCTCCTCAAATTTCTCCCAAACCTCCAACACCTGCAGCTTTCCCATCTCAATAATAGAATCTCATATATACATTGCCACTTAATTTACAGCAAAGGCACCATTGCAGTTCAGTGGTTAAAACAGTATGCTTAATAAATAGTGCTATAGGAATAAGATATCAAAATGGGAAAAATATTCATATCCCTACTTCAGACCATAAATAAAAATTAATTTAAGATGAATCATAGACTAACCATAGAAGCTAAAACAAGTTTCTGAAAGAAAACGTAAGTCTTTGCTTCTGGCCTGGGCAAAGACGTCCTTAGTGGGACACATAGAGCAGCAACCACTTCACTAAAATTAAGAACTTCTGTTCATTGTTGTGAATTATTAGGAAAGCAAACAAGCAAGCCCCAAACTGGAAAAAAATATATTTGCAACAATGTAGCCAAAAAAGGCTTGTATCTAGAATATATTAACAACTACAAATCAGTAAGAAAAAAATAAAATGAAACAGACAAAACTTGACCACCTGCTTCATATCCAGATGATCAATAAGCATATTTAAAAATCACACACCATTACCTATCAGAAAAATGCAAATTAAAATCACAATGTGGAACCAATGCACACCTACCAGAATGGGAAAAAACCCACAAGGACAGACAATATCAAAAGTTGGTAAAAGTGTCTAGCAGTCTGAACTCTTTTATATTGCTGATGGAGTTTAAGTTTGTTCAACAGCTTTTGTTCAAAACATTTTGGCAATATTTACTAAAGCTAAACACATGTCCACTCTGTGACAGCATTTCCAATCTACAAATATTCAAGAAAAACTAATGCATATATCCACCAAAAATATATATGCAAGAATGTTCACAACATCTTTATTCATAATAGCCAAAGCCCACTGCCCATCAGAAGAATGAATAATGATGGCATACTCATACGATGGACACTACTCCACGATGAGAGAGAGAGAGCAGAGTCACTCATATACTCAAACACATCAATGAATCTCAAACTAAAAAGTTGAACAAAAAAAAAAAAAGCCGGATAAACAGTGCATCCTCTGAGATTCCATTTAAATGAAGTTTAAGACCAAGTAAAACTAATTAGTGGTGTTAAAAGCCAAAAGAACAGTTGTCTTGTTGAGGAGATGGGGAATGGACTGAAAGGGACAAAGAAACTGAGTTGATGGCCGTATTCTGTGTCTTGATCCAGGTGTTGGTTACATGGGTGGATACATATGCAAATTTATTAAGCTATACACTTCAGATTTGTGTACTTTATTATGTTCGGGTTATGTCTCAATTGTTTTTTAATTCTTCAGAAAAAAAAAATTTAAGTCAGGTCACATCCCTGCTCTGTTTAAACCTTCATCTCACTCCTAAGAGAAAGCTCAAGTACTTTCTATTTACCATGTCCTACATGATCTTCTCCTGCTGCTTCACACTGAATCACATTATACCTGACTATTTCTCAAATACACCAGACATTCTTCCATCTCAGGGCCATTGCTCTTGCCTGGAAAGCTCTTTGCACTAATTGCTATCTAGCATGCCACATATTTTACATGTTATTTATCATCTATCTCCTATACTTGATTGTAAGTTTTATAAGGGCAGAGATTTTTGTCATCTTTATTCACTGCTATATCCCTAGCATCTAAAAGAAAGCCTGATATGTGATAGATGCTCAATACATAATTTGCAATGAATGAAAAAACCATCATCACACCATTTTTGTTACATATCAGACACCTTTTTAAAATTATTTATTTATCTATGTTTGGCTGTGGTGAGTCTTCATTGCCGCATGGACTTTTCTGTAGTTGCAGCAAGTAGGGGCTACTCTGTAGTTGCAATGCACAAGCTTCTCATTGCTGTGGCTTCTCTTGTGGGGAGCATGGACTCTAGGGTGCACAGGCTTCTGTAGTTCTGGCACATGGGCTCAATAGTTGAAGCTCCTGGGCTCTAGAGCACAGGCTCAATAGATGTGGCACACAGGCTTAGTTGCTCAGCGGCACATGGGATCTTCCTGGATCAGGGATCGAACCCACATCTCCTGCATTGGTAGGCAGATTCTTTACCACTGAGCCACCAGGGAAGCCCAATATCAGACACGTTTTGTACACACTTCATATTCTTTCATTCAGTCTCTCACTCCAGCTGTCTTACAGCCATTAATTCTGCACAGATTTTGACCAGATTATCCTGGCTTTAATAAGTTAGTGACTCACCTTAGACAATATGTTAAATCTTTCATTTCTTAAACTTAGGCTTCTCTATTTTGGGGGGCTCCAAAATCACTGAAGATGATGATTACAGCCATGAAATTAAAAGACACTTACTCCTTAGAAGGAAAGTTATGACCAACCTAGATAGCATGTTGAAAAGCAGAGACATTACTTTGCCAACAAAGGTCCATCTAGTCAAGGCTATGGTTTTTCCACTGGTCATGTATGGATGTGAGAGTTGGACTGTGAAGAAAGCTGAGCATCGAAGAATTGATGCTTTTGAACTGTGGTGTTGGAGAAGACTCTTGAGCATCTCTTGGACTGCAAGGAGATCCAACCAGTCCATTCTGAAGGAGATCAGCCCTGGGATTTCTTTGGAAGGACTGATGCTAAAGCTGAAACTCCAGTACTTTGGCCACCTCATGTGAAGTTGACTCATTGGAAAAGACCCTGATGCTGGGAGGGATTGGGGGCAGGAGGAGAAGGGGACGACAGAGGATGAGATGGCTGGACGGCATCACCGACTCGATGCACATGAGTTTGGGTGAACTCCGGGAGTTGATGATGGACAGGGAGGCCTGGTGTGCTGCAATTCATGGGGTCACAAAGAGTTGGACACGACTGAGCGACTGAACTGACTAAACTGAACTGAATGTCAGAGTATTGGAATCTGCTTACAAGATGAGAGCAATCCAGAAGGGTGAGGGAATTGACCCCATTTAGGCAGCCTTTGACCATTGCAGGAGGAGAGTTAATGGATAAATGTTTACTCCCTTCATCCTCTAGGGCAAAAATAGGAAAAGTTTTTTCTGTAGAAGGCCATATAGAAAATAATTTAGACTTTTTAGGCCGTCATAGTCTCTGCCATCATAGCCTGAAAGCATCTGAACAAAATACATAAATGAATGGCATAGATTTGTTTCAATAAAACTTTATTTTCAAAAATAGGTGGTCAGCCAGATTCGCTCTAGTGGCTATAGTTTGCCTGTTCTTGTAGGCAACAGTCTGAGACGTAATTCAAAAGGCTCATGAGAAGTTCCCATTGGGAACTTTCTCTCCTTCTCAGTTTCATTTCCCCTATCCTTCCTCAGAACCACTTCCCAAATAAATTGCCTGCATGCAAGCCTTAGTCTCAGGTCCTGCTTTCAGAGAAACCCAGGCTACACCATCATCCTTTTAACATGATTGCCTTCTTATTATACGTCAGAAATCACTTAATTCCTGGTAGGAAGTATTGTTGTTGTTCAGTCACTAAGTTATGTCTGATTCTTTGCAACCCCATCGACTACAGCATGCCAGGCTTCCCTGTCCTTCACCATCTCCCAGAGTTTGCTCAAACTCTGTATAAGCAGTCCTTAATCTCTTAACAGGCTATTTTATTGGAAAATAAACCATAATTAAAAATTATGTACACAAAACCAGATTTTTGAAGGAACAATGTAATGCTAGCTTTTCTGGTTTCAAGGTCCAGGCATCACTTTTCCCACAGAAAGCATTTTTAAACTAACATTATTGACGTGGCCAAGATAGTAAACAAAATATGAACTATCTAATGAAATAACTTAGGTGACCAAACTATACAGAATTCTCATTTTTGTGACTCCTCCCTCAATTTTATTTAACATTATAGAAGAACACTTTATGTGAGGAAATTCTGACATCCATGAGGAAATGCCAAGCCATTTTAATGGCTGTTGAAAACCTGATCAGGATTGTTATGCTTCCTGCTACTATGCTTTAAGTTTCAGGTGGCAGTGGAGCCTTGGGAATCAATTGTTAATTTTTCGGTACATCCAGTGTTTTCAAAATTTTCCTCAAAATCGTCTGTGTTTGCCTGCTATAATTTTGATAAGTAGTTATATCTGACAATGCACCATAAATATGAAATTCGCTAACTTGGGTAATAAATTGGTGACAGTGACATAATATCCCAATGTGGCAGCCTGCTGCTGCAAGCAAACATTGAGAACATTCATACTTGCAGTCTATATACTTGTTACCATAAGCACCCATTTCACAAGATTTAGTATTGTCCACAGATACTTTCTAGAGAAGCATTGATGGTATTGCTATTCGAGAAACAGCCAAAGACAAATTCTTCTGATGGTGAGCTTTCCAACGTGTACGGGCTCATTTTAACTGGAATCAGTTCAGTTCAGTTCAGTTCAGTCACTCAGTCGTGTCCGACTCTTTGCAACCCCATAACCGCAGCACGCCAGGCCTCCCTGTCCATCACCAACTCCCGGAGTCCACCCAAACCCATGTCCATTGAGTCAGTGATGCCATCCAACCATCTTAACCTCTGTTGTCCCCTTCTCCTCCTGACCTCAATTTTCCCAGCATCAGTAAGAGAAGTTAAATCCTTTCTTCAGGTTAGGATAGTTAATTAGTTAGTTAGTGTTAGTCACTCAGTCATGTCCAACTGTTTGTGACCCTATGGACTGTAGCCCACTAGACTCCTCTGTCCATGGGATTCTCCAGGCACGAATACTGGAGCAAGTTGCCATTTCCTTCTCCAGGGGATCTTCCTGACCCAGGGACCAAACCCAGGTCTCCTGCATTGGAGGCAGATTGTTTACCATCTGGGGCACCAAATTAGAATGCCAGGGTTCAATTTCTGCTTCCTCCATTTCCTAACTCTGTGACCTTAGACAATTTACTTCAGTTCTCAAAAGCTGCTAGGTATTTTAATCTGAAAAGTCAGAATAATAATAATACCAATCTCACAGGATTGTTGTGAGGAGTAAAGAATAATTTATGAAAAGGAGTCTGCTCAGTGCCTGACACACAGGAAATGTTTAGTTAATGTTGACTGCCGCCATCACCACCACCATGAGCAGGAGTAACAGCATCCATTCTTTCAAGAGACCATTTTATTCTCATACTGTATCCTCTCTGAGGCTTCCCTTGTGGCTCAGATAGTAAAGAATCTGCCTGCAATGCAGGAGACCTGGGTTCAATCCCTGGGTTGGAGAGATCCTCTGAAGAAGGAAATGGTAACCCACTCCAGTATTCTTGCTTTGTAGAATCCCACGGACAAAGGAACCTGGTGGGCTACAGCTCATGAGGTCATAAAGAGTCAGACACAACTGAGCAACTAACACTTTCTTTTCTTTCTACTTTATCCTCTCTGAACCATTTAACTCCTTTTTTCTTTCATGAGGTTTACAGCCCAAGATCTGAAGCAAAATTTCTCAACCCCTTTAACTCCATTTCCGTAAGCATAAAACTTCATGTAGTACACTCTGCGTTTCCACATTCTGATAGGCTACCATCAGCATCATTGAAAATCTTCTTAGCTAATTGGGGAAGCTCATTTTAATTTTTATTTGACTTTACTTTCCACAGTTGTTGTTATGAAATTATTTCATTTATCCCTCCAGGCCTCCACGCTCCTGCTACCCCATCCTATCCTTCATCCCCAAAAGCACCTATATCCTTCTGTGTCCTCCCGCTTCCCGTCCTCACTCAAGGAATTCACTCAGGATGACAGACAAGCAAACCAGTAACTGCAACAAGGTTTCTAGAATCTTTTAAGTGCCTGCAGTTGACAATGAAAGGAGGGTGCAGTAGATTCAACTCAGGATTGAGCGGATGCCCCTCTGTGCAGTTCTTCTGCCTTCTGACTGTCCCCCTCCTCTTATTAAAGAAAGAAAATGGTCTTTTGCTCATCGTCACCATCCCCGTGGTGATACAATCCTCAACTTCTATACCCTCCCCATTAAAACTCCAATTAGCTCAAAAACAGGATTTTAAGCATAAAAGAATAGATCAAACTAGTCCATTCTAAAAGGAATAAATGACTTCTTCCTTGATGTACTAGTTCATTTTATTTTCAGCTCTTTATACTGAAATTCCTTTCCTCTTCATTTGGTAATAAAAATGTGAAGAGAAAGTATCAAGAAATGCCAGTGTCCTCCCAGGGCATCTGCATTAAAATCTTGAGTTAGTTATTCCTAAGGGCGACATTCCCAAAGGTGGAATTTCAGTGTGACTGGCCCATGTGTGTGTGTGTTTGGAGTCTGGGGGAGTGGGGAGGTTTGCCTGGATACGAACAATTGCCTCTTACATAGCTCTTTGGAAAGTATGAATTTTTGCATATTAAGTGGTCTTAGAGCAGGCCCTATCTACAAAGAGAAAATTTCAAACCTGATACACGTATTGCTGAGGCATATAAATGGTCCTTTGCAAATGTATAAGTATCCTTTTTATGGTAGTTAGCTTATGTAAGGGAGAGACATAATTTAAAGTGAAATATAGAAATATGGAATGATTGTGAAGTTTCAGGGTAGATTCTTGTCCTGTTGGCATCTTTGAGAAATAAAGTTTAATCCAAAATGATTTGAGAAGATGAATCAGAGGTTAAAGAACACTACACAAATACTTCTGCTGTCTAAGGCTAAATTGCTTTTGGGCATTCCTCCATCTGTAAAGAGGCAGGAGACAAGATTAATGTTTGTTTGACATTCTAGCCATTAGGTATAAAGTTTAGTCTTCAGTGAGGAAAGGGAATCACTTGTAGTTTCACAAAATGGGAGACAAAAAGCCTTCAGCTAAGGAAGGGAAAGTTTAGACTAGATATTAAGAGGAAGAATGTTCTTATGAACAAGAGCCACAGAGTGTTAGAGTAGGTTCCCACAAGAGGTCAAAAGAGCTTCTGTGCAAAAAAAAAAAAAGAATGGTTTCATTAAGATGTTACAGGAATATAAGGAATAGCTTGAGAAATGCAAAAAAAAAAAAAGGTAATGCTTTTTTCTGATTCTATGACCTAATAGGTCAGGAGGCTAGGCCGCTCAATAGCAAGCTATGTCCAAGGCTATAGGGAAAAACAGTAAGCTCCAGAAGAATGACACTCTGCTAATGAAAGCTACAGAGACTAGAAAATCTCCTCCTTCATAACGACATCTAAAAAGTCCTTCAGAAATCCACTAAGATAAGCATATCAGATCAGAGAGGAAAGAGTCAAAGGTGAGCACGAAACCCAGAACTTCAGAGAATTTCAAACAGACGGACGCATACATTTTAATTCCCTGAAGTCTGGGAACAGAACAATATTTGACAGTCTGGCAGATCACTTCATAAGAAGGCCAAAAGTCAGGCATTTCTGTACATACATAACAGGTCAGCTTTTCCAATGTTAGGATAGTCTTTAAGAAAGGCATCTGAAGTTCCAATTTACCATCCAAAAGTGACACACAGTTCCTATTAACAGATCCACATCACATGTCCCATTAAAGTTCACAGAACATATTCCAAACTACACTTATAAAAAAAACCCAAACAAGACTATAAAACCGGGATCCCCTCCACAGAAAAAAATCTAGCGTATGTTTTTGAGCTTTGAACTAAAATTTGAACAGAACTTTTTGTACATTGGCTAATAAGTTCTAAAATGAAAAATTCATTCAATCAGCCACTTACATTGACACAGCTCCTGACATTTCATTTGACATACTCTTTATTTAATTAACTTATTAATTTTGATACAGATTTATAGTTACAGTGTTTTTGTGAGGCCACAAAATGTGAGAATATATGATGAGCAGTCAGTCTGAGACATCCGACATTCTGTTAATGGGCAAAGTTGATTTGGTTCATGTGACTGGCTCAGCTCATGACACTTCACCCCTCACCTCCATATTTCTCTCATTCACCTTCAAAGAAGGTGAACATCCTTAAGAGTAGAAACTCTTGGAAATTTTAAGAAATTTAAGTGTTCCAGTTAGTTTAGCTGGTAACAAATCATCCCCAAATTTAGTGACTTAAAGCAGTAATCAAACCAGTCAATCATAAAGGACATCAATCCTGAATATTCATTGGAGGGACTGATGCTGAGGCCGAAGCTCCAACACTTTGGCCACCTAATGTGAAGACCCAACTCATTAGAAAAGACCCTGTTGCTGGGAAAGATTGAAGGCAGGAGGAGAAGGGGACAACAGAGGAAAAGATGATTGGATGGTATCACTGACTCGATGAACATGAGTTTGAGCAAGCTCCCGAAAATGGTGAAGGACAGGGAAGTCTGGTGTGCTGTACTCCATGGGGTGGCAAAGAGTGGAACATGACTGAGGGACTGAGCAACAACAACAAAAACAATAATGAAGTGAAGCGAAAGCCACTCAGTCATGTCTGACTCTTTGTGACCCCATGGGCTATAATAGTCAACTATTATTTCTCATAATTTTTATAGCTCAAGAATTCAGAATCCATTCCAAGGAGTGATTCTGGCTGAAGGTCTCTCATGAGGTTGCAGTCACCTGAAGCCCTGATTAGGGCTGCAAGACATATTCAAGTTAGTTCATTCAGCTTTCTGACAAGTAACTGATGGCTTTTGGCTGGGACCTCAGTTCCTCTCCACATGGATGTCTCCACATGGACTTGAGTGTCCTTGTGGCATTCCTCCATATCAGATGATCCAAGACTAAAGCTGAAATGCCTTTTATTACCTGGCTTTGGGACTCACACACCATCACTTCTGTGTTCCATCGGTCACACCAGGCCTGCCCTGATTCAGCATGAAAAGGTCCACACAAGGACATAAATAATAGGAAGCTTAGATTATTAGGGAGTATCTCCAGTGTAACTAGAGTGTAGCTAGTTACTGGCTGTCACACTCAGATGTAGGCAATATGCTAACAAGTTATTTGTGGATACGTAAGTTATTTGTTGAATCCAAAGTTTGCCTCAACCACTTGGAATAAGTAATTTTTTTTTTTTTTTTTTTTGCTGTTTCACATCCAAGCTGAGTAGCTCTTTCTTCTACTTGGACTTGTGGATATCATGTCTTTTCTTCCTCATTTCCAGGTATAACTTACAAGTTCATGTTGAAAACACCTACTTCTACAGACATTAGAGTACCACTGGAAACTCCAGCCTCCAAAGGATTCTGTTCAGCCCCTTTTGAATTCATTTCTTTAACATTTGTTAAATGCCTACTATGTATGAGAAATACATGTTGAACAAGATAAGCAAGTGCCCTAATCTCTTGGAATGTATTTTAATGGAGAAAAGCAAACAGTAAAAAAAAAATTATGAATTATTATTTCATAATAAATATGAAAATATAAAATAATGAAAAAATGATAGGATGAAATGAAGATAAAATAGCTGGATGGATAGGGAATAGATAAGGAGGGTAGCTTATTTAGGTTGTGGGGTCAAGAGAGCCTTCTCTGAGAAGATAACTGCAGAGTCTGGGATGACAAGAGTGCAAATGTTTGAGAAAAAAGCATTCCTCACAGAAGGAACAGTCAATACAAGTCCCTGAGGTAAGATAAGCTTAATACACAGGATGAACAAAAGGTCTGAAGGTCAGAGCAGCATAGGGAAGGGTGAGAGAATGGACGAGGTCATATGAATAGGCAGGGGCCAGGGTAAGGTGTTTGAATATTACTCCAGGGTAACTGCCAGACACTCCCTTTGTAACATTCATTCTGTTATAATAAATGCTTCTTTTCTTTCTCTTCATTTATTTCTTACTCCCTTACTTCCTACACTGGAGTGTCTCCATATTGAATTCTCCTCTCCTTACAGACACACAGGAGAATTACATTTTCCTACCCTCTCTCAGGTAGGTGGGGCCCCATGACTGGTACTAACAGCTTGTAAATAGAAGTGACATGTGTCACTGCTAGGTCAAAGCCTTTACTTGTCAATGAAAGAGCTGCAATTCTCCCTTCTTCAGTTATAGGAGCCAAGAAAGTGAGGTGCCTGAGCTGGTACCCAGGTGGTAAGGTGATGGAGCCTCTATCAGACTGGGTCCTTTAGGAACTATGTAATGCACAGTTACATTACCCCTACTGCTGCTAAGTCACTTCAGTCGTGTCCGATTCTGTGCGACCCCGTAGACGGCAGCCCACCAGGCTCCTCTGTCCCTGGGATTCTCCAGGCAAGAACACTGGAGTGGGTTGCCATTTCCTTCTCCAATGCATGAAAGTGAAAAGTGAAAGTGAAGTCGCTCAGTCGTGTCCGACTCTTAGCGACCCCATGGACTGTAGCCTGTCAGGCTCCTCCGCCCATGGGATTTTCCAGGCAAGAGTACTGGAGTGGGCTGCCATTGCACAGCCCCTTCTGATTCACATTGACAAGAAACAAAACTTGTGTCTTAAGCCACAGAGATTTGAGGTTTCTTAGATACCAGAAGATAGCCTAGGTTACTCAGACTAATAGGCCTCCAAGATGTTCTTTAGCGAAAGACAAGTTCTAGACTGAGTTGTTGCCGGTCAGTCCAAATCATTCTTTTATAGCTGCTGGGCTTTTTCCTCAATATAATTTAAATCATCATTCTTCAGTTTCTCTTGAAAAGCCCCCTTTACTCTCCACTTCCACTGCCAGTTTTTGGTCTTTAGGAGGCACGAGGTATTGTCACTACTTGTTAGTAAATCATGAAATGAACACTTATAAAGCCCAGGTTTTCTTGTTCAGAGAAGGGAGTGGAGTTCATTATTTAAGTTTGATGAGAAAGATAGATACCTTATTTGCAAGCTGCTGCAATCCGGATGTTGAGAAGAATTTCAGAAGAGAAAAGAAGGCATAGAGATGCCAACTGCATTTCTACACTCAAGACAGTACACAGCACCCAAGGGAAAGATGCAGTTATCTTTCATATTCTCCCTCTCAAAGCTATCTGTAAGGATACACATTTGATTTTTGCTAACTCCCTCAAGGTTAATTACATTCATTCTTCTTGTTTAGAAGGCTTCTATCAGTAAAGAAAATCTCCACCTATGTTACATGGCAGCTTGACGTTTCTGCCAGGGGCATATTGTAAATGGGAATTCCAAGCAACACAAATAAGCTTAGAAAGACCTAATCTCTTTCAAATGTCCTTCTTGGCTGACACCACTTCAACCAGCATTCTTTAAGCTATTTCCAATTTCTCTCATCAAACAGGCTAGACTAATATTACCTGGGGATGTTGGCTCCATCTAAGAGATCTGCTTTAGCAAACCATCTGTAAAATCTCCTAGACTCCTTTTATTAATGATGCTCACACATCATTTGGTATACATTTTCACCCTCTGAACTATGTCCTAGACATTGGAGCAACTTGCCTCAATCACACACGAACTTTTCAAAGACCTTTTTTTATTTTAAAAACTCAAACTCTTTTTGTGGCAGAGCTGTTCAAGAAGCTCTGCATTCATGGAGTAGGCATAAAACAAGGATGACTTCTTTTCTCCCCTTTCCATTTTGGGTTTCATGTCTTAAAAGTAGGGGATATGTATACCTGTGATGGATTCATTTTGATATTTGGCAAAACTAATACAATTATGTAAAGTTTAAAAATAAAATAAAATTTAAAAAAAAAACATTAAATCATCAAAAAAAAAAAGTCTAATTCTACCCCATAATTCTAAAGGATGTTACTAGAGAATACCATTGCAGTTGGACAGAAAAACAGAGAGATTACAATATGTCAACTTTCTTTAAGAAAAAGTCATGGAAGGTATTCATGATATTTCATTAGTCTTTGTTTCTCTTACAGAAAAAAGTACAATATGCTTACAACTTACTCCTTTAATCATCTATAAGTGATATAATACTTTAAATAAAGATTCACTTGCATTTCAAGGTTTCTTGATGGTGCTGATAAGGAAGAAAGTAATAAAAATTTTAAGATAAAAAAAAAAAAACTAGGGGATATGGAAAAGATAGTGGATAATCAAGAAACATAACAGATATTAAATGTTTTGGGCAGAGCCAAAAAGAATCATCCAATCATTCACAAGTATTGAGTGCACAAAGGGCTTTGACGTACTCAATTAGCCACCTGCTTATAGGAAATTGTCTCAAAACCCTAGCCGGTCTCCTCCTCTATCTTAATTAGAACAGTCAATTATCTCAGTTTGTGAGAGCAAAAATAATGGAGCCAAGCCTAGCGTCCTCATCTCTGTTCAGGCCAGTGAACATGCCTGATTTCCATGGCCAAAAGCAAGAACACTGACTCTCATTAATCATGTAAAAGGCAATATTTGTTCAGCACACACTTTATGTACAGCATAGGCATTTTGCACTTGCTTTTGGTTCCAAAGTGAGACTTGAGAGAATAAATAGGTGAAATAAACATTTAATAAAAATTGGGTGCTTCCCTGGTGGCTCAGTGGTAAAGAGTTCCCCTGCCAATGCAAACACAGGTTCAATCCCTGGTCCGGGAAGATCCCTCATGCCACAAGGCAACTAAGCCCATGTGCCACAACTACTGAGCCTGTGCTTCTGGAGCCTGGAAACTGTAACTACTGAGCCCACAAGTCACAATTACTGAAGCCCAAATGCTCTAGAGCCTGTGCTCTGCAATAGGAGAAGCCATGCCGTTAGAAGCCCATGTACAGCACCTAGAGAGCAGCCCCCGTTTGCCATAACCAGAGAGAAGCTTGCACAGCAATAAAGACCCAGCACAGCCAAATAAATAAGGAAACAAAGTTATTAAAATAATAATAACAATAATTGGGTCAACTATTAAACCACCCTGTTCTTATTGAGGGCATTCTGTATATCAGACATTTTTATAGAAGATTGCCCATTTAATCCCCAGAAACCTCAGTTTTTGTTTTTCCCATTTAGCAAATAGGAAAAACTGAAGCTCAGAATCACAATCTGCTTAACCAAGATCATGTAGTTAACAATTATAATCTGAACCCAGATCCTGAGTTTCTTCCCATTGTATTTGGTGCTTCTCAAAACCTGGAAAGGATGAGAAGGCCACAGTTAATACCCTAAGAAGTACCTTCTTTGAACATCAAAGACAGTATAAAGACTGCTTCCCCAGAAATTCACATTGTGAGTTCTTAGCAGAGTAAATATTTATCCTAGTTAAATTTTTATTATCAACTAATCTCAATAGTAACAAGCATAATATATCTAAATAATGTAGTGGTTGTATTTTTGGACTATATAAACATATTATGAAAATGTAAATATTTAAGATAGACACTAGGATTCTCTTATTCAATGTGATCAGTCTTTCAGAGTTGTTTATGGGTTAACTGAAAATTAACTGAGAGCAAATACTCATTTAATTTACATTTACTTACCTTAAACACTTAACTAAAGTATAATAAATGTTTATTCACAAATCTTTTCATATATGTCCAAAGCCTTTTTAAAATATTAATAAGGGTTGCTATACACTAGCAATGGACTAGCCAAAAAGGAAATTAACAGTAAAGCTGGAAAAACAGAAAGGATATTAAGGGGAAAGTTCATTTACAATAGCATCAAAAAGAATTAAATATTTAGGAATGAACTTAAGCAGTGGGATGTAAGACTTGTATGCTGAAAACTACAAAACATCACTGAAAGAAATTAAAGAAGACTTAAATAAGTGGAAAAACACTTCATGGATTGAAAGACTTAATATTGTTAAAAATGCCTGTCCTCCCCAAAGCAATTTACAGATCCAACATGATCCATTTAAAAATCCCAATAGCTTTTTTGCAGAAATGGAAAAGCTGATCTTGATATTCATCTGGAATTGTAAGGAAATCTAAATCATCAATCTTGAAAAAGAAGAACAAATTTAGAGTATTCACATTTCTTGATTTCAAAACTTACTACAAAGCTATAATAGATGTACCAGTGTTCAGTTTAGTCACTCAGTCGTGTCCAACTCTTCATGACCCCTTGGACTGTAGCACTCTAGGCTTCCCAGTCCATCACCAACTCCCAGAGTTGGCTCAAACTCATGTCCATCCAGCTGGTGATGCCATCCAACCATCTCATCATTTATCATCCTCTTCTCCTGCCTTCAAACTTTCCCAGCAACAGCATCTTTTCTGATGAGTCAGTTACTTGCATCAGGTGGCCAAAGTATTGGAATTTCAGCTTCAGCATCAGTCCTTCCAATGAATATTCAGGACTGATTTCCTTTAGGATGGACTGGTTGGATCTCCTTGCAGTCCAAGGGATTCTCAAGAGTCTTCTCCAACACCACAGTTCAAAAGCATCAATTCTTCAGTGCTCTTCTTTCTTTATAGTCCAACTTTCACATCCACAAAGGACTACTGGAAAAACCATAGCTTTGACTAGATGGACCTTTGTTGGCAATATAATGTCTCTGCTTTTGAATATGCTAAGTTGGTCATAACTTTTCTTCCAAGGAGCAAGCATCTTTTAATTTCATGGCTGCAGTTACCATCTGCAGTGATTTTGGAGCCCAAGAAAATTAAGTTTCTTACTGTTTCCATTGTTTCCTCATTTTTTGCCCTAAAGTGATGGGACCAGATGCCATGATCTTAGTTTTCTGAATGTTGAGTTTTAAGCCAGCTCTTTCACCCTCCTCTTTCACTTTCATCAAGAGGATCTTCAGTTCCTCTTCACTTTCTGCCATAAAGATGGTGTCATCTGCGTATCTGAGGTTATTGATATTTCTCCTGGCAGTCTTGATTCCAGCTTGTGCTTCACCCAGCCTGGCATTTCACATGATATACTCTGTATATAAGTTAAATAAGGAGGATGACAATATACAGCCTTCACGTACTCCTTTCTCAATTTGGAACCAGTCTGTTGTTCCATGTCTGGCCCTAACTGTTGCTACTTGACTTGCATACAGATATCTCGGGAGGCAGGTAAGGTGGTCTGGTATTCCCATCTCTTGAAGAATTTTCCACAGTTTATTGTGGTCCACACAGTCAAAGGCTTTGGCATATAGTCAATATGGCATATAGTCAATATTGGCATATAGTCAATAACGCAGAAGTAGATGTTTTTCTGGAACTCTCTTGCTTTTTTCACAATCCAGTGGATGTTGGCAATTTGATCTCTGGTTCCTCTGCCTTTTCTAAAACCAGCTTGAACATCTGGAAGTTCACAGTTCATGTACTGTTGAAGCCTGGCTTGGGGAATTTTGAGCATTACTTTGCTAGCGTGTGAGATGAGAGCAACTGTGTGGTAGTTTGAGCGTTCTTTAGCATTGTCTTTCTTTGGGAATGGAATGAAAACTGACCTTTTCCAGTCTTGTGGCCACTGCTGAGTTTTCCAAATTTTCTGGCATATTGAGTGTGGCGCTGTCACAGCATCATCTTTCAGGATTTGGAATAGCTCAACTGGAATTCCATCACCTCCACTAGCTTTGTTCTTAGTGATGCTTCCTAAGGCCCACTTGACTTCACATTCCAGGATGTCTGGCTCTAGGTGAGTGATCACACTATCATGATTACCTGAGTTGTGAAGATTTTTTTGTTTAGTTCTGTGTATTCTTGCCACCTCTTCATAGTATCTTCTTCCTCTGTTAGGTCCATACAATTTCTGTCCTTTATTGTGCCTATTTTTGCATGAAAAGTTTCCCTGGTATCGCTAATTTTCTTGAAGAGATCTCTAGTCTTTCCCATTCTATTGTTTTCCTCTATTTCTTTGCATTGATCACTGAGGAAGGCTTTCTTATCTTTCCTTGCTATTCTTTGGAACTCTGCATTCAAATGGGTATATCTTTCCTTTTCTCCTTTGCCTTTTGCTTCCCTTCTTTTCTCAACTATTTGTAAAGCCTCCTCAGACAACCTTTTTGCCTTTTTGCCTTTCTTTTCCTTGGGGATGGTCTTGAACTCTGCCTCCTCTACAATGTCACAAACCTCCCTCCATAGTTCTTCAGGCACTCTGTCTATCTATAGATTCTAATCCCGTGAATCTATTTGTCACTTCCACTGTATAATTGTAAGGGATTTGATTTAGGTCATACCTGAATGGTCTAGTGGTTTGCCCTACTTTCTTCAATTTAAGTCTGAATTTGGCAATAAGGAGTTCATGATCTGAGCTCTGGTCTTGTTTTTGCTGACTGTATAGAGTTTCTCCATCTTTGGCTGCAAAAATATAATCAATCTGATTTTGGCATTGACCATCTGCTGATGTCCATGTGCAGAGTCTTCTCTTTTGTTGTTGGAAGAGGGTGTTTGCTATGACCAGTGCGTTCTATTGACAGAACTCTATTAGCCTTTGCCCTGCTTCATTCTGTACTCCAAGGCCAAATTTGCCTGTTACTCCAGGTATTTCTTGACTTCCCACTTTTGCATTCCAGTCCCCTATAATGAAAAGGACATGTTTTGTGGATGTTAGTTCTAAAAGGTCTTGTAGGTCTTCATAGAACCATTCAGCTTCTTCAGCATTACTGGTTGGGGTATAGACTTGGATTACTGTGATACTGAATGGTTTGCCTTGGAAATGAACAGAAATCATTCTGTCATTTTTGAGACTGCACCCAAGTACTGCATTTAGGACTCTTTTGTTGACTATGAGGACTATTCCATTTCTTCTAAGGGATTCTTGCCCACAGTAGTAGCTATAATGGTCATCTGAATTAAATTCACCTATTCCAGTTCATTTTAGTTCACTGATTCCTAAAACGTCAATGTTCACTCTTGCCATCTCCTGTTTGACCACTTCTAATTTACCTTGATTCATGGACCTAACATTCCAGGTTCCTATGCAATATTGCTCTTTACAGCATTGGACTTTACTTCCATCACCAGTCACATCCACGACTGGATGTTGTTTTCGCTTTGGCTCCATCCCTTCATTCTTTCTAGAGTTATTTCTCCACTGATCTCCAGTAGCATATTGGGCACCTACTTACCTGGGGAGATCATCTTTCAGTGCCCTATCTTTTTGCCTTTTCATACTGTTCATGGGGTTCTCAAGGCAAGAATACTGAAGTCTAATTCAGTCAAAGCCACACTAAATATTAAAGTTATGAGCCTATCCCCTAGGGCCCCTGTCCACGGAAAGAAAAGCAGATGCAAAAAGCCAGTCGGATGAAGGCTAGCTGGCCCATCAGCTCGTTTCATGCGGCCATCACCAGGGTAACAGTGACTAGCTGGGGTTCCATGTGAACCAGCCCTCACAGTCCACCATGCCCCTGGCTTGACCCCCTCCTAAACCTTAAAACAAAATAGGCCGTGGGTGTCCCTTTGACCCTTTTCCTTGACTATCTACTTGGATTCCCTCCAGCTGTGTTGAATCATTCCTTTCTACCTTTTATCTTTGCTTTCCCAGCATTTGCTTTGCTAAGGAACACAGGCAGATGCCCAGACTCCAAACATTTCCCAATTTGCAGTCTGGATTTCAGTGGAGGACTCTTTCATGTTAAGCTTTGAAGGCTATAGTAAAGATTGCATTAGGGACAGTTACCTGCCAGCTATTAACCATTGCCTCTGGTCTGACCTGAATTCACAGAGGACATGGTCACCCGACGACTTAATCAATGAGCTCCTTTGGCTTTAGGGTGGCAGGGGCCAAGAGTTCCATCAAAGAAGCCTATGTGCTTTCAGCAACTCAGAAGATTCCAGTTGTTTTCAGCAGGCCTGGGAGATTAAAATAAACAAATATGAAAATGCCAGATTGCCCTCTCATTTCTTCTCATGCCTGGTGCCAGCCAGGACCAGTTCCGGACAAGCTGCCCCCAAAGAGACTGCGGTGGTGCCCGTGAGGCCCAGCCGCACACACCAGAGCTGTCACTGCACTGCGTGCCTGCCTTTCTCTCTTCACCCCACTCTCCGTTTCTAAAAATGCATGAAGTGCTCATTCCTGTAAAATTACCAAATGAATAAAAGGCCCTTCCACCCTTTTTCCTGGCACAGATCTCCCCCAGTTAGAGGTTGCCATTGGCAGCCTAGGGCTACATGAACACTTTCAGCAGTGTTTGCACACAAAGCCTTGTGCCGAAACCCCAGCAATTGTTTGTGTTTGCAACAATCATTGTTTAGGATTCTCCCATCCTGTAGCATCGTGGCCTGGGATGTGAACTAGACCTCCAGGTTGGCGTTTGCAAGGCAAATACACATCCTCCCCGCATGTCCTCAGCCTTTGTGTCTTTGTAGTTCTTTTTCAAAAGCTCATAAACATGTTTGGCAGCCAGACAGCTTGCAGAAAAGATGCTGCTTAATGATAGTTCGAACTGAGGGTCTTACTTAAGGGTAGCTTCTTCCCAGAAGTTTGGTCTCTCTTTCAGATGTATAGGTCTTCTGAATTTGAATGAAACTGAATAATTAACTGTTCAGTGGTTAAAGTTTCAAATGCCATCATTCAGTCTGTAGACTCAATCAAGAGGCCTGTGTGTCCCTCTTGCCCGAGAGGAAGAAAGAATAAGCATCGACAACTATCTAACTTGTGCATTGATATTACATTTGTCCAGTGTATATACTGGATTTAATATGTGGATTCACATGTATATACCCATAAGAGTGGGGGGTGACTAAAGAAGGATGTCCCTGGAACTTAGGGAAAATATTGCAATTCAGTCTCTGCTGATAATCCTCTTAAAGTCAACAGTGATTTCCTAATGGGAAATTGGCACGTCTCAGCCCTCAATCTCCTTGATGTGCTAGTAACATTTGATATCACTCTTGACCTGCTTAACCTTTCTTGAAACTCTTTTTCGCAAAAGCCCATAAAAACCTGCATCACCATGATTCTTTGTGAACACGCTGATTCCTCCTTCCCTGGTTCACATTCTCTTGCTCACTGAATGGCAGAATTCCCTGCCCAGTACTGTCAGGCCCTCATTTGTCTTCTTTTTTTCTAGCCTCTCTTGAGGAACTCCATTTCCTTCCAAGACTGCGAATGTCGCCACTCTGCGAATGATTCCCAAGAAGGTAAAGGCCCTGCCTCTGTTCTCAAATCTTCTTGCTTTCTCAACTCAACTGGAATGTCGTACAGGTACCTCAGACTCAGCATATACACAGTAGAATTCAACATGACCCGCCAGCTCTCCCCTAAGCCCAGCTTCCAGACCTGCCCCTTCTCTTGTATCCCCTGTTTAAGACCATCAGCATCTGTCTCACTGGTTGAACTTAAAATCCGAGAATTGTCTTTTGATTCTCTCTCCCATTGTTCCCTCATATGAAACAGCGAATCTATCCATCTGGTCCCCTGAAAGTCTTGTGTAAATTTTTCTTTTTCCATTGCCTCTGCCACTACATTGCTCAAACTTTTAGTATTCTCACCAAAAGTATTACTAGCCTCTCTAAGAATTTCATGGTTCTTTACTCCCTATCTTCCATTCCATCCCATGCATTACACTCAGATTAATCATCCCATAACACAATTTTTATCACATTACTCCTTACCCCAAGTATCAATGGCCCCACTGCTGATCCAATGAAGTCCAAATTCCTTAGCCTAAAATTAAAATCACTCCAGGATCTGGCCACTGCCCATTCTATGTTCAGTCAAGTGGAATTTGCCAATATTCCCTAGAAAAATTTAACATTTCTGTCTTTGTTCTTGTTTCCAGTATCTGTAATCCTCCACCCATCTCTATGTATTCAAATTTACATGGTGATGACAAAGATAGTATTCAAACTCAAGTCTTATGACTTCAGGTTTTATTTTCAGGTTTTGTTTCTTTTTCTTAATGATGAGTTCTTTCTTTACCGCCTTGTGCTGTCTTCTGCAATGCAACCTAACTCAGCAAATATTTATGGAGTACTGAATATGTTAAAAGAACCCACGGCTCTCTAACCTGGTGTCAATAAACCTTCTCATTCTAATTACTGAGAATTCTCATTCTTTAAACAGATAATCTGCCCATAGACAAAGTCAATCACTAGAGAGAAATTCTCTCCTTCACTCAATACATAATAGCACCTACTTTGTTTAAGCACTGTGCTAAAGGTTTATTTACCACCTAAGCTTAAGGTCGGAGAAGGCAATGCACCCCACTCCAGTACTCTTGCCTGGAAAATCCCATGAATGGAGGAGCCTGGTGGGCTGCAATCCATGGGGTCGCTAGGAGTCGGACACGACTGAGCAACTTCACTTTCACTTTTCACTTTCATGCATTGGAGAAGGAAATGGCAACCCACTCCAATGTTCTTGCCTGGAGAATCCCAGGGACGGGGGAGCCTGGTGGGCTGCCGTCTATGGGGTCGCACAGAGTCGGACACGACTGAAGCGACAGCAGCAGCAGCAGCAGCAGCAAGCTTAAGGTGGTAAATAAACCCACTATTTCCTTGCCTTCATGGGGCTTAAATGTATATTCCAACCAATTACAAATTTCTTTAGGTTAGCATCTGAGTCTTAACTCTCTTTGACGTAATGGGCTGAATTATTCAGTGGATGGTTAATTTTTGTTATTGATGACAAATGTTCTCAGTTACTCCTAGGTAGAAGCAGTGGTTGCCCCTGGCTTCTCTGCTGCCCTAGAAAACCTCATTCTGGGGACTTCCCTGGTGGTCCAGTGATTAACACCTTAGCCTTCCAATGCAGGGGACAAGGGTTCCATCCCTGGTTGGGGAACTAAGATCCCACATACTGCTCAGCATAGCAAAAAAAAAAACAAAAAAACAAAAAACCTCACCTGACTCCTAGAAGTTAGCAGGGACATAGTTTGAAAGATATCTTTAGATTTTAAGTTATTTGTTTCTGTGCTGCCTAATGGAGTATTACATGTCAAGATCCCATAGAAATAACAATGACATTCAGATAATAATGTCATGTTTATTCGTCCAGACTACTGGTATTCTTAGGTTCTCAGGACAGCAATGGTTCATAAAGCGTGAACCCCAAAACAACAACATCAGCAGCACCTGGGAATTTGCTAGAAATGAAAATTCTTGGGCCCCATCGCAGACTTACTGAATCAGAAATTCTAAATGTGGAACTTAGTTAGCTGTGTTTTAACAAGCCCTTCAGATGATGCTGGCATACGATGAAAATTGGCTGCCACTGGATTTCAGCATTGTCGGCTCCTTGAGAGCACAGTCTGTCTCCTACTACTGTTTCTCAGCCAGGTAGGGATTATTTAATAGACCCATCGAAGGACAACTGAGAGATCCAGGCTTAGAAAACTTTGCTTTAATGAGTTTGTATAAATAGAGGGGAACATAGCAAAATTGGTTTTCCTCTTGGGCAACATATTTGTTTATCTGGCTTCTTTGAAGTCAGAGCCAATAAATCATAGCACAGACATATTTTGGAGATAAAACCATAGAACCCTGTCCTGAGAGTGACCTTAGATCACAAGGCCCCACCCCCACATTTTACAAATGAGAAACTCTAGGCCCAGAAGGATCACCCAGTTCCCAACCCCACTACCCTTCATGCGTACATACACACCACCCTCACCAACATTCCCTGAAACGGAAGGGTTTGTTGAAGTCAGAATCACCTTGCTGATCATCTGATGCCTTCATGGCTGGGCACTTAGGGAATCAGCCATTCTATTCAGAAGCTCTAATAATCACATTGCCATTGTGCATTCATCTCCTCCCTGTCTACTTTTAGGTGGTTTGATTTCAGAACACATACATAATTTTAGAGAGACAGGTTTCATGTTCTCTACTTTCCAATGTTCAGTTTCTCCTCTGCAGTCAGGAAGGCAAGACGGTGGCTGGGTTGATGACCAACTCTAACCCTTTGGGAGGCAGATGAGCCCTGTTTGTAGGTGGCCATGCTCAGCTCCAGGCTGCTTTTCTCCACACCTGGTTCTCATTTGTAACACCAAAAGCATTTCATGCTTATTAAGCATCATCTGGTCCCAATTTTTAAACCACAAGTTTGGCCTGGTTTGTTTTTAATAAGCGGTTACGACAGAGTCCACCTTTTCAGTGTGATGATGTCTCTTAAACCCAGCTATTGGCATCTTGGAAATTTAAATGAACATGGCTGTTATAGGGGGTTAAAAACATGAAAGACACAAATCCTGAAATTTGTGACACTCTCCTGCCTAGATATGACACATTTATTTTCAACACTTATATGTGAAGAAAAGGATAATCATGTTTAATGGAAATTATGTAATGATCTTTACTTTTGCATGGCAGTCCACATTTCCATTTTTCTTCCCTAATTTTGAATTTAAAGAATTCCTAGACTTTATGCAGAATTATTTTGGAGGGAAAATGTCAATAGATCTCTTCATCATTGCTCAATTTCTATTTCTCAGTATTTTGCAATTGGTATCACTTATTTTTTTGACAGCCAGTGGTTCATTATGTGTTACTTTGTCACGGCACTTGCCAACGTAAGAAAGCAGAGTTAAGACATTCATCTTCTTTTAAGAAGAAAAAGTCAGGAATCTGTTAGTTCCAAGTTAAATATAATTGTAAAGTCACAAGGTTTAGAAAGGATATGTAACTGATAGTTAAATTTTAACAGGATTTTCCAGCTTTCTTTATAATGCATTTTTAAATGCCTGTTGCCCGGTATTAAACACTAATAACCATTCATGTATTGGGCAGGGATATTTTAAATCTAGCATGTTGAATTCCTTGACGTTGGTTTAGCGTCACAGGTTTGGACAAGTGTAGCACAAGTCTGATCAGGAGAAGGCAATGGCAACCCACTCCAGTACTCTTGCCTGGAAAATCCCATGGATGGAGGAGCCTGGTAGGCTGCAGTCCATGGGGTCGCGAAGAGTCAGATACAACTGAGTGACTTCACTTTCACTTTTCCCTTTCATGCATTGGAGAAGGAAATGACAACCCACTGCAGTGTTCAGAGAATCCCAGGGACAGCAGAGCCTGGTGGGCTGTCGTCTATGGAGTCGCACAGAGTCGGACATGACTGAAGCGACTTAGCAGCAGCAGCAGCACAAGTCTGAAGCCATCTCAGTTCTCTATTTAAATCAAGGCCAACCTGGATTGATGCAAATGTTTAACTTTTCTTCTAAAATTAGTGGAATGTATGTTTCCAAGTTCTTCTACCTACAGGAGAAATAGCTCTCATATGAATGGGCCAATAACTGAGCCTAATCCTCTTCCTGTGTGCTTTCGAAAGTTTAGTCCTCTCCACAAGTACTTCCAAGAAACTCTACGACATGCTTATATGCATCACGGATCTGGCCTACTATAGCCTTTACTCCACCCTATTTTTCTGATTTAACTGTCCAGTGTCATCATCTCTCAGCTACAATAGGTCAAAGTTCTCTTCTACCTCTTCACCATCATATCCTCATGTATGCCTAGAATGGGGCCTGGCACATAACTTAATCTCTTGGTTAATGGATTGAATGAGTGACTACATTGGTTGAATGAGTGTAAAAGAGTGAATACATTTGACACAGGTCTACCATAGCAATCCTTCCTTAAAGTTCAAAATTTAGATTTTTTTGTGTGTGAGAATAAGAGAAAGGTATCAGGCGAAGAGTTGACTCATTGGAAAAGACTCTGATGCTGGGAGGGATTGGGGACAGGAGGAAAAGGGGATGACAGAGGATGAGATGGCTGGATGGCATCACTGACTTGATGGACGTGAGTCTGAGTGAACTCTGGGAGTTGGTGATGGATAGGGAGGCATGGTGTGCTGTGATTCATGGGGTCGCAAAGAGTCAGACACGACTGACTGAACTGAACTGAGAGAAATCACATGAATAGTGGTCTAAATTCCTGTCTCTAAATTAATATCACCATTCAGTAGTGATATATTATTAATAGTTGATTTTATTATTTGGATTATATGCTCTAGTTTTCATTGCAGTAATTACTACAGATATGGGATATTTTTCTTTGGTGTTTATGAATTTCTGTATGATGTTTATCTCACAGCTGATCTCAATATATTTTCTTATGGGCAAAATAGAAATTGTATTTTCCTTTCCCAACAGGTTGTACAAATATGTGGAGAGATGTAGGGGCTTTCAAAATGTCCAATAGCATGTTTTCATTTTTGTTCCCTTTGGAAGTCTAAATTCATAGCTAAAAGAGATCACAAAGAAATTGCTTATTTATATCTGTCCATCCTTTTATAAAGACCCTGATGCTGGGAAAAATTGAAGACAAAAGGAAACGGGGGCAGCAGAGGATGAGATGGTTAGATACCATTACCAACTCAATGGATATGAATTTGAGCAAACTCCAGAAGATAGCAAAGGAAGAGGGGCCTGGTGTGCTGCAGTCTATGGTGTCACAAAGAGTCAGACACAGCTTAGCAACTGAACAACAACCCTTTTATATTTTAAACTTTCAGATTAGAAAATCAAAAAGACATAATAAAGATTATTACTATTAATGATCGCACTTTGTGATAGACTCGTCTTTTGTACTGTCAATAATTACCCTACAGAATGAGTTAAACTCAAATCTTTGAATAAAATATGTTTCTGCTACTCTTCCTTTAGACTTTCAGATCTTGGCATTAAAGACATTTCTTAACTCTAGGGTACATACATATTTTCAAGACTATTTTTTCTTTCAGTATTCACCATACCTCCCAGAGTGACTTTGAACTCAGTAAGAAATGGAATTGCTCTCCTTTGGGAAGGATTCAGACTCTAGATGTTAATTCTCTTAAGTCTGCTTTCTTCTACATCAACTGCATCTTCCAGGAATATCCCATCCTTTATATATCTCACATATTAATGGCTAAATAAAAGGACATTGAGTTAGCTCACAAGCCCAAATATCTTTATTCAGCTGAGAAAAAAAATCAGATTTAGAATGAAGCACTGAAAAAATAAGTTAAATATCTTCTCAAACAGTATGATGACTTCTGGTACCCCACTCACAGACTCAACTTCCCTTTGTAACTGACCCTTCTTGGTGTCTTACATGCTAGTTAGCACATAGTCTCCTCCATATATCATCTCATTTGACTGCAGTTCAGTTCTGTAACTTGTAAAGAAAGCATAATATAATGTTTAGGGGCCTGGGCTTTGCACTAAAACGGATTACTCTGATTTACCTCTGATTACTTCTGTGAACTTAAGTAAATTAAGTTCACTGAGCTCAGTTTTCTCATTGTAAAGTAAGAATAATACTTTAACCCTGCATAACTATTAAGAGAGTTAGATAAAGGAAAATGCATGGATAATAAGGGCTACATCTGTTGAAGCTGAGGTTCGGTTATATCTCTATGTGAATACTCTCAATATGTACACTGACTTCAAGCAGCGTGACTTTTTCATTTGAACATGTTTTGGAACCCTATGCATCTTGGTACAATGAGATTGGCCCCCTGCCTTTTTCTAATGGTCATATAATATTTCATAGCATAAAGGCTCAAATTTGGTTTTATTTGTATTTATGTTTCTGCTTTTGCTTTTATTTTTGGCTATTCCCCTATGGATGGCCATTTAGGTTGCTTCCAACATCTTTGCTATTACAGCAATATTATGATGAACCTCAAATATATTTCCTCACACATTTGTGATTGCCTTTACTAAGGTAAATGCCAATTTCTGGACCATATGGTATGTGCATTTTTAATTTCAATAGATAATATCAAACTGCTCACCATAAAGACTCTTCAAAAATTCATTTCACTTCATCTTTAACAGTATGTCAAATATCATATAATTATCAAAAGTTTTAGACTGAACACTCAACAAACTAGGAAGAGAAGGAATGTAGCTCAACATACTAAAAACTATTTATGAAAAGACCACAGCTAATATCATAGCTAATTGTGAAAGACTGAAAGCTTTTCCTTTAATAGAGCAAGGCAAGAAGACCTCTATTCAGCATAATATTGGAATTCTTAGCCTGAGCAGTTAGGCATAATAAAGAAATAAAAAACTTCCAAATGGGAAAGGAAGAAGTAAAATTATCTATGTTCAGAGATGACACGATCTGATATGTAGAAAACCCCAGAAATTTCACCAAAAAATTCTAAAGAGATTCCGCACACAAAAATAAAATAGTCAACAAATACAACAAAGTTTTAGGATACAAAATGGGCATGGTAAAAATATAGTTGCATTCCTATACACTTACAATGAGTAATCCAAAAAGGAATTAAGACAATAGTTCCGCTTATGATGGCATCAAAAAGAAGAAAATTCTTAGGAAAAAATCTAACCAAGAAAGTGAAAGACATACACTAAAAATTACAAAACATTGCTGAAAAAAGTAAAGAAACACAAATAGAAAAATACCTCATGTTCATGGATTGAAAGATTTAATATTATCAAGATGTCTGTACTACCCAGATTGATTTACAGCCCTATCAAATTCAAGCCCTATCAAAATCTTAATGACCTGTTTTGGAGAATACAAAAATTCATCTTAAAATTCATGTGAATTCTCAAGAGATTCTGAATAGTCAAAACAATTCTGGAAAAGGAAAACAAAGTTGGAGGGCTCACACTTCCTGATTTGAAACCATTATAAAGCTACAATGGGCTTCCCAGGTGGAGCTAGTGGTAAAGAACCCTCCTGCCAATGCAGGAGACATAAGAGGTGCGGGTTCGATCCCTGGGTCAGGAACATCCTCTGGAGGAGGGCACAGCAATCCACTCCAGTATTCTTTTTTTTTTTTTTTTTTCACTCCAGTATTCTTGCCTGGAAAATCCCATGGACAAATGAGCCTGGAAGGCTACAGTCCATAGGGTCGCAAAGAGTTGGACATGACTGAAGCAACTTAGTGCACACACACACACACATAAAGCTACAGTGATTAAAGCAATATGGTCCTAACACAAAGACAGAATAGAATAGAATAGCATACAGAACCCAAAAATAAATCCTTGAGTCTGTGATCAAGTGATCTTTAACAAGGGTGCCAAGACCACTCAATGGGGAAAGAGCAGTCTCTTCAACAAATGATACTGGGAAAATTAGACATCACATCTAAAAGGATGAAATTGGACCCTTATCTAAAACCATATACAGATGTTAACTCAAAACAGTAAAGACCTAAATATAAGACCTAAAATTATAACTCATAGAAGAAAATATAGAGGGAAAGCTTCATGGCATTGGACTTGGCAATGATTTCTTGGATATGACAATGAAAGCAAAGACAACAACAGTAAAAACAGGCAAATTGGGACTACATCAAACTTAAAAACTTTGTGTATCAAAGAACACAATTAACAGTGAAAAAGTAGCCTACGGAATGGAGAAAATATTTGCAAATCATATTAATATATCTAAGTGGCTTATATCCAGAATACATAAAGAACTCCTACAACTCAACCACAAAGATCAAATAACCCAGTTCAGAATGGCAATATGATTCCATTTATATGAAATATTCAAAGAAGTTAATATCTCAGGGATAAAAAGTAGAATGGTGGTTGCCTAGGGCTGAAAGAAGGGGAGAATAGGAAGTTATTTAATGGCTATAAAGTTTCAGTTTTGCAAGATGAAAAGTATTCTGAAGGTGGAAGGTGGTCATGATTATAAAACAATATCAATGTACTTAATACCACTGAAGTATGCACTTTAAAAGGGTTGAGAGGATAATTTTTATGCTATGTGTATTTTACCACCCTAATAAAAATTATCAAAGGACTTAAATAGTCATTTCTCCAAAGACCAATGACCAATAAACACATGAAAAGACTGAAAAGGTGTTCATGTTGTCCAGTAGCATATACATTTTTTGTTGTTCAGTAGCTCAAGTTGTGTCGGACTCTTTGCCACCCCATGAACTGCAGCACACCAGGCTTCCCTATCCTTCACTGTCTCCCAGAGTTTGCTCAAACTTATGTCCACTGAGTCAATGATGCCATCCAACCGTTTCATCCTCTGTTGTCCCTTTCTCCTCCTGCCCTCAATCTTTCCCAGCCTCAGAGTCTTTCCAATGAGTCGGCTCTTCAATCAAGTAGCCAAAGTATTGGATCTTCAGCTTCAGAATCAGTCCTTCCAGTGAATATTCAGGGTTGATTTCCTTTAGGATTGACTGGTTTGATCTTCTTGCTGCCCAAAGGACCCTCAAAAGTCTTCTCCAGCACCACAATTTGAAACTGTCGATCCTTTCATGCTCAGCCTTCTTTATGGTCCAACTCTCACATCTGTACATTTTTTAGAGGACTTTTAATTAGGATCCCACTGATTTTATTGATTAATTTGAGGAAAATCAACAACTTTAAGATACTGAATTATTCTATTCACAAACATGGTATATAGCTTTTTTTCAGATCTTCTTTCATATTCTTCAAAGAAGTTTTTTAGCTTTTTTCTGTATAAATTTTCTTGAACACTTATTATTAGACTTAATCCTAGGCAGTGTAGAGTCATTGCTATTAATGAATGAGATCTTTTTTTCTATTATAATTTCTAATTCATTATGGATGGTACATCAGTTCAGTTCAATCACTCAGTTGTGTCCAACTCTTTGCGACCCCATTGACTGCAGCATGCCAGGCTTCCCTGTCCATTACCAACTCCCAGAGCCTGCCCAAACCCATGTCCATCGAGTCAGTGACGCCATCCAACCATCTCATCCTCTGTCATCCCCTTCTTCTCCTGCCTTCAATCTTCCCCAACAGCAGGGTCTTTTCAAATGAGTCAGTTCCTCACATCAGGTGGCCAAAGTGCTGGAGCTTCAGTTTCAGCATCAGTCTTTCCAGTGAATATTCAGAACTGATTTTCTTTAGGACTGTCTGGTTTGATCTCCGTGCAGTCCAAGGGACTCTCAAGAGTATTCTCCAACACCACAGTTCAAAAGCATTAATTCTTTGGCACTCAGATTTCTTTAAAGTTCAACTCTCACATCCAAGCATGACTACTAGAAAAACCATAGCTTTGATTAGACAGACCTTTGTTGGCAAACTAATGTCTCTGCTTTTTAAAGTGCTGTCTAGGTTGACCAAGCTTTTCTTCCAAGGAGCAAGCATCTTTTAATTTCATGGCTACAGTCACCATCTGCAGTGATTTTGGAGCCCAAGAAAAAAAGTCTCTCACTGTTTCCACTGTTTCCCCACCTATTTGCCATGAAGGGATGGGACCAAATGCCATGATCTTAGCTTTTTGAATGTTGAGTTTTAAGCCAGCTTTTTCACTCTCCTCTTTCACTTTCAAGAAGCTCTTTAGTTCCTCTTCACTTTCAGCCATAAGGATGGTGTCATCTGCATATCTGAGACTATTGATATTTCTCCTGGCAATCTTCATTCCAGCTTGTGCTTCACCTAGCCCAGCATTTTGCATGATGTACTCTGCATGTAAGTTAATAAGCAGGGTGACAACATACAGCCTTGACGTACTCCTTTCCCTATTTGGAACCAGTCTGTTGTTCCCTGTCCAGTTCTAACTGTTGCTTCTTGACCTGCATACATATTTCTCAGGAGGCAGATAAGGTAGTCTGGTATTCCCACCTCTGGAAGAATTTTCCACAGGTTGTTGTGGTCCACACAGTCAAAGGCTTTGGCATAATCAATAAAGCAGAAGTAGATGTTTTTCTGGAACTCTCTTGCTTTTTTGACAATCCAATGTATTGGCAGTTTGATCTCTGGTTCCTCTGCCTTTTCTAAATCCAGCTTGAACATCGGAAGTTCACAGTTCATGTACTGTTGAAGCCTGGCTTGGAGAATTTTGAGCATTACTTTGCTAGAGTGTGAGATGAATGCAATTGTGTGGTAGTTGGAGCATTCCTTGACATTGCCTTTCTTTGGTATTGGAGTGAAAACTAACCTTTTCCAGTCCTGCGGCCACTTCTCAGTTTTCCAAATTTGCTGACATATTGAGTGCAGCACTTTCACAGCATCATCTTTTAGGATTTGAAATAGCTCAACTGGAATTCCATCACCTCCACAAGCTTTGTCATAGTGATGCTTCCTAAAGCCAACTTGACTTCGCATTCCAGGATGTCTGGCTGTAGATGAGTGATCACACCATCGTGGTTATCTGGGTCATGAAGATCTTTTGTGTATAGTTCTTCCGTGTATTCTTGCCACTTCTTCATAATATCTTCTTCTATTAGGTCCATACAATTTCTGTCCTTTATTGTGCCTATCTTTGCATGAAGTGTTCCCTTGGTATCTCTAATTTTCTTGAAGAAATCTCTAGTCTTTCCCATGCTATTGTTTTCCTCTATTTCTTTGCATTGATCACCAAGGAAGGCTTTCTTATCTCTCCCTGCTATTCTTTGGAACTCTGGGTTCAAATGGGTATATCTTTCCTTTTCTCCTTTGTCTTTTACTTCTCTTCTTTTCTCAACTATTTGTAAGGCCTCCTCAGACAACCATTTTGCCTTTTTGCATTTCTTTTCCTTGGGGATGGTCTTGGTCACTGCCTCCGGTACAATGTCATGAACCTTCATCCATAGTTCTTCATGCACTCCATCCAATTTGCCTTGATTCATGGACCTAACATTTCAGGTTCCTATGCAATACTGCTCTTTACAGCATTGGTCTTTACTTCCATCACCAGTCACATCCACAACTGGATGTTGTCTCACTTTAGCTCCACCTCTTCATTCTTTCTGGGGTTATTTCTCCACTCTTCTCCAGTATCATATTGGGCACCTACTGACCTGGGGAGTCATCTGTCAGTGTCCTATCCTTTTGCCTTTTCATACTGTTCATGGCATTCTCAAGGCAAAAGTACTGAAGTGGTTTGCCATTCCCTTCTCCAGTAGACCACGTTTTGTCAGAACTCTCCACCATGACCTGTCCATCTTGGGTGGCCCTACATGGCAAGGCTCATAGTTTCATTGAGTTAGGGCTGTGGTACATGTGATCAGTTTGATTAGTTTTCTCTGATTGTGGTTCTCATTCCATCTTCCCTCTAATGGATAAGGATAAGAGGCTTATGGAAGCTTCCTGATGGGAGAGATTGACTGGGGGAAAGTGGATCTTGTTATGATGGGCGGGGCTATGCTCCAGTAAATCTTTAATCCAATTTTCTGTTGATGGGCAGGGCTGGTTCATATTGCTTTTTATGTATTTAACTTGTTTTCTGAATAATTCACTATATTCCCTTATTAATTCTAATAATTTGTTTCCCAGATGGACGTTAATACCAAAGGTCTCACACGACAGCAGTCAAGGGGTCAGCAGGCTTCATTCTCATCAGGAGGCTTAACTGAAAAAGTATCTGCTTCCAACCTCACTCAGGTTCAGTTCAGTCGCTCAGTCATGTCTGATTCTTTATGACCCCATGAACTGCAGCATGCCAGGCTTCCCTGTCCATCACCAACTCCCATAGTTTACCCAAACTCATGTCCATTGAGTTGGTGATGCCATCCAACCATCTCATCCTCTGTCATCCCCTTCTCCTCCCGCCTTCACTCTTTCCCAGCATCAGGGTCTTTTCCAGTGAGTCAGTTCTTCGCATAAGGTGGCCAACGTATTGGAGCTTCAGCTTCAGTCCTTCCAATGAATATTCAGGACTGATGTCCTTTAGGATTGATTGGTTTGATCTCCTTGCTGTCCAAAGGACTCTCAAGAGTCTTCAACACCGTTCAAAAGCATCAATTCTTCGGCACTCAGCTTTTTTTTATAGTCCAACTCTTACATCCATGCATTACTACTGGAAAAACTATAGCTTTGACTAGATGGACCTTTGTTGGCAAAGTAATGTCTCTGCTTTTTAATATACTGTCTAGGTTGATCATAGCTTTTCTTCCAAGGAGCAAGCATCTTTTAATTTCATGGCTGTGGTCACCATCTGCAGTGATTTGAGAAAAACAAAAAATAAAGTCTATCCCTGTTTCCATTGTTTCCCCATCTATTTGCCATGAAGTAATGGGACCAGATGCCATGATCATAGTTTTCTGAATGTTGAGTTTTAAGCCAGCTTTTTTACTCTCTTCTTTCACTTTCATCAAGAGGCTCTTGTAGTTCTTCTCTTTCTGACATAAGGGCGGTGTCACTCAGGTTGGTAGAATTCATTTCCTTGTGGTTGTAGAACTGAGAGTTCAGTTTCCTGTTGACTGTCAGGTAAAAGACCCTGAACTCTGAGAGGCAGCCTGCAGTTTCTATAGGCTCTCCACAGGTTTTTTCTAACATGATCACTCACTTCATTAAGCTGGCAATTAGAATGTCTAGTAAAGATCTGCTAGTAAGACAGAGTCACATATAGTGTAATATAGTTATGGGAGTGCCATCTATTCACTTTTACCATATTCTGTTAGTTAGAAACAAATCACATATCCTGTCTACACTCAAGGGAAGGGAATGACATGAAGGCGTGAACACTAAACACCAAGAATATTATAAAAAGGACCACCTTAGACTCTCTCTACCTTAGCCTGTATCTAGTATCAAATTATTATAATATGTAAATATTTCCTATTTAGGCTAGTATTTAGATAATATTTTGTAAATATATTAAGTGTATTTAAGGATTATGTGTAGTCAAGTTTGAAATTTTACATTCAATTACCAGATCAAGTTTATTCAAATCTTTTCTATACTTTTTTGCTTGATCTATGAGTTTTTGAGAGGTTCTATAAAGGTGTTTAATTATTATTGTCAATTTACAAAGTTATCATGGTAACTTTTTTTTTTGCTTGGTAAGTACTTTTGAGGTCATGTGGTAAAATATATAGAGGCTGCTGTATCTTCGTGGTGAGATTATTCCTTTTGTCTGAACTCTCTTGCTCTGTCTCTTTTAATACTCCTACTCCATGCATTTGCTTTTGCCTGGTGTTAATATTACTACACTAGGTTTTTTATTCTTTTTTGTTACAAGAAAATATGGGTATATTAATTTATTAGAAATTTTATTTCAGTTGTTTTTTTAATCAAAGGTATATATATTATTCAGTGAGTCAAATAGTTCCACCACACTTATTTTGAAACTTTACAGTTCCCCCAATGTCCCCACTATCCACATACACTATTTTATGGGTTCAAGAGGCAAACCTTTTCAATTATTTATTATTCAGTGGCATCCTCATAATACTACGTCTTGATATTTTTTAATCATAAAAATGAAAATATTTCCCTTCACAAACACAACCACACACCCCATCCCCACCAGCAGAATACACCTTAGTTCCACTTTTCCTAATACAGCTAGACCATAATATTCCTTGAATCAATAATTAATGCCTACATTATTCTGATAATGTAAATGCCGCTTATAACTGAGATATATATTGTGCTATCGGGAGCTTTCCTTATTTGGGACTGCTTTTAATTTTTCCTTTCCTTTTTTTTTTTTTTAAGGAGAGTCTGTTTATAAGCACACCACTTACTTACAAATGTAAGTTATTATGACAACTGTTTTTAATTGCTATACCCTCCTTGATGTTCTCATGGCCTAATAAATAGCTCAACCATAGCATTGATAATATTGTAACATTATTATATAATAAAACATGAA
This sequence comes from Bos taurus, assembly GCF_002263795.3. NCBI lineage: Eukaryota > Metazoa > Chordata > Mammalia > Artiodactyla > Bovidae > Bos > Bos taurus. The sequence goes on from NC_037347.1 coordinate 40,845,765, forward strand.
CTCCTTGAGACATGGGCTGTGTCTTGTTCATGGAGATATGTCTCCCCTGCATCCTACTTCCCTCAATACCTAATCAACTGGCACTTATTTAATTCCATTTTTGTTGAAAAGGAGGCAAAAATTTTTGCTTTTATCAGTTGGAGACAAGCATAGGGAGAGGAGAATTGAGGGAAACGGTTAGGAAAGAAGTAACACATGAAGTGGAGGACAGAGGAGCCTTGAGTGCTTCAGTCCATGGGGTTGCAGGAGTCAGACACGACTTAGTGACTGAACAACAGCTTTTTGAGAAGAGTACCCTCAATAGCTGCCCTTAATCAAGAGTCATCTATGAGCGGGCATCATTTTAGGTGAGGTGTAGATATTATATCATCCCCATGAGGTAGGTATTATTATCGCCATTTCACAGATGAGAAAAAGATGTCCAGAGTTAAATAATGTGCCCTCCATCTCATGAGCTGAGGTTCAAATCTGATCAATGCTTGTGTTGTTAAGCCATATCACTACACTGAGGGAGTAGCAACCACAGTATCTACAGGCATGTCGATTTTTAAAAATTTGAGTGAAACGAGTCCATTTAAATGAAGAGCAAAGAGTGAGGACTGTAGCAATTTAAAGCTAGAACTTTGGATTTTTTTTTTCACTGCTGCTGCTAAGTTGCTTCAGTCGTGTCCAACTCTGTGAGACCCCATAGACAGCAGCCCACCAGACTCCGCCATCCCTGGGATTCTCCAGGCAAGAACACTGGAGTGGGTTACCATTGCCTTCTTTTTTTTCCATGAGAAGCTGTAATTTTGCCTCCTGAATTGCAAATATTGGTTACTAGTTTTAATTTAAAATGTAAAGACTCGAGATAAAACGTCTTTAAGTAGGCTATCAGTTGGCAAATTTTAATGAACTGCCTTCCCCAAAATAAGTTTTGAGCAGCCAGGGGGCAGCAGGAGGGTGTCGCGTGTCATGGAGTTGAAAAGGATAGACTGGAAGGCGAGTCTAGTGCATTCGGCAGTTTTGCAGAGAGCAGACGCAGGAAGCCGGGAGGTCCAGCTATCACGTTGCAGAGCAAAGGCCCACAGAGCCTGGAGGAGGATGAGGTAAGGCCCCACTGTTGGTGCACATTCCGTCTTCTCCAGGCATCCCTCGGGAGGGCACATTCCTCATGGTCAAGTGGCTGAGCTGTTGACTTAAAAGATTCTTAGAATATTCTGTTCAGTACCCCAGTGGGTTTTTCTTGCCTTGGACACAATATCTTAATAACTAGGCAATGCCTCGGACTGTAGGACCTCCATAATAGTGAATAGGAAGACTTTCATAACTCTGGGGCCCTATGCAGAGTTCCTGGGGCCTGGCAAGTCCCTTTAGGTCCTGTATCTGTTGATGTCTTTTTCCCATCCCAGAGAAGAGTGCTGGTCACACCACCAAGTCATGGGCTAACTCTCCATTCTTTCTCATAAATTTTAGCTTCTGCAGAAAATTGGAAAATTGATTCCTGTTCATATAGAATCTTCAGTTTCTTTTTCAATGAAGTATTTTTTTAAGTTACTTATGGTCACCTCTCGGAAATCTAAATAGTCAATAAAGACATCCTTCCATGAATGCAGCATGAATGCAATCTTCCCTGAGATTCTTTAAGGATTTTGGATTATAACCAGAGGAAAGATGATGAGCAATGCAAAGAGACGCTTTCCACATATACAGGTATAAGAAACAGTCAACAGATTGAGATGTGACTGTGAGTTGTGAAAAGAAATGGTCTAGAGGTGATCAACTACTTCTCTCATCAGGGGGCTGGTCACAAAGCCCACCTGGACAGTCAGCTGGCATGTGTATTTCAAAAAAGTTTCTCTCCTTTTTCTAATATCCTCTCTCCCTACCACCCCCACTCAAAAAATGCCCAGCTGAGAATCTCCATGGTAAAAGAAAAGAGAGAGGAAAAAGTCAGCCTCGCTGGACACAAAGCGAAAATTGAAATTGCTCCTAGAAAAGATGTGAAAAGGTCCTTTACTGTTTACTACAATATCATTGTGACTTGGTTGTGTTCTAATAGTCCCCTGGGGAAACGATAACTAGATACAGTGCTTCGTGGAGCAATGCTTCTGTTGTTCCCCTACTGCACAAGGCTTCTCAGAGATGGTGCCCTGGGGCTGTAACCCTCAGTCCTTTGGAACATTCACAATCAACACAACAGTGCTTGCAGATAAAGATCCCAGAGATTTTGTGCTACTTTCTCAATGAAAGTAAGTTGAGGCTATGCTAAGTTCCATTGCAGAACAGAGCACAGTATAATACCTTCTTTGATGCATTTATTCTTACCACCATGGGCATGTAACATATGAATAGTCCCCAACATATGCGTGCTCTGGTCTTCTTTAATTCTCCTCTCAGGCCCTCTCCCATCCCATCTTCCTGTTCTGGTGCATGCCAGACAATAACCAGGCAGCGCTCTGTCCCTACTGCCCCCGTGCATACTCCTACCCGGCTGGCTTACAGCAGCTGCAGCAGCAGTACTTTAATTTTTTTTAATTGGAAGATAAATTGATTTTCAATATTGTGTTGGTTTGTGTCATATATCAACATGAATCAGCCATAGGTATAACATATGTCCCCTCCTTCAGTACTCTTATTGATGACTCTCTTTTATGGATTTCCCTACTCTCAGCTTCAGCTACATTCTCTCTTTTAATCCTCACACTAATCCTGTTGTTCTTACTTTCAACCACTGTTTGTTTGTTGTTTTTTTTTTGCGGGGGGGGGGTGTTAATTATTTTTTGTTGAAATATAGTTGACATAATATATAGGTTTCAGGTGTATAACATAGTGATTCAATATTTTTTTTACTCCTTCAACAAATTCACTTTATTTTTTTATATTTCTATTTTTTTTTAATTTTTATTTTATATTTGCTCAGACAGTAAAGAATCTGCCCACAATGTATAAGACCCAGGTTTGAACCCTGGATTGGGAAGATCCCCTGGAGAAGGGAATGACAACCCACTCCAGTATTCTTGCCTGGAGAATGCTGTGGACACACGCCTGGTGAGTTGCAGTCCATGGGGTCACAAAGAGTTGGACATTACTGAGAGACTAACACACACATAGCCAATTAACGATATTGTGATAATTTCAGGTAGACAGTAGAGGTACTCAGCCATATACATATATTCATTCTCCCCTAAACTCCTATCCCACCAAGGCTGCCACATAACATTGAGCAGGGTTCCCTGTGTTATACAGTAGGCCCTTGTTGGTTATCCGCTTTAAATATAGCAGAGTATACATGTTAATCCCAAACTCCCTAACCATCATTCATCCATTCTTCCCTCCTGGCAATAAGTTCATTCTCTAAGTCTGTGGATCATCAAATGATTTTTATACTTCACTTTGTTGATATGGTTTGTCAGAATGACTGATTTACAGATATTGAACCATCTTTGCATCCCTGAAATAAATCCTACTTGATAATGGTATATGATGCTTTTGATGTATTGTTGAAATCAGTTTGTTAAAATTTTGTTAAGGATCTTTTTATCTATATTCATCAGGGATGAATTTCTTTTTTTGTTTGTTTGTGGTGCCTTTGTCTGGTTTTGGTATTAGGGTAACACTGGCTTTATAGAATGAGTTTGGAAATGCTCCTTCTTCACGTCTATATGGCAAAGATTTCATTTTACAGATGAAAAAAATTAAGTCATAGAAGTAAAGGGAACAATTTGTCCAGAATTAAAATTAGTCTAGAATGTAAATACAAGACAATTTAGATTCCAAATCATTGCTCTTTCCATCAGCTTGCACTGGATTATTCACACACTCAGCTTTTCCTTTCTTTTACACATCTCCAGCTCACTCATCAAGCATGTTCTCTTTTTCAGTTAATTTTATTGAAGTATAGTTGATTTACAATGCTGTGTTAATTTCTGCTGTACTGCAAAGCTACTCAGTTATATATACATATATACTTTATAGTTCCTGGTGCTATACAGTAGGATCTTACTTATCTATCTGATATATAATAGCTTGCATCAAGCATGCTGTCTTTTTAAGCCACACTTTCTGTGACCCCTTTCTCTTTGCTCCCTCTTGCCCATTTTCATGTTAAAAAATCTTTTAAACGTGTTAAAAAATTTTTTCCCATTTTTTTCTTGACTTGTTTGATATGTGAAAAAGTTAGTACCTATCAAATGAAACAAAAGTTGTGCTTTTACAAGTAAAAAGTAAATATTATAAGCAACACCACTATTCAAAGATTTAGGGATATCCAAAATTCCTCCAGAATTTCTACAGGAAAGTATATCCATTTTCTCTTTCTCAAATGAAACATTTTTTTTCCTTAACTATCAGCAGTAAACAGTGCTATTTTCAGTTTGATCTAGTTTTCACTCTAAAATTGGAATGTTTGGAGTTGAAGAGACTTTTCCAGGCTGACCTGGGAACCAAACACAAAACATGCCATGGAAAGTCAGGAAAAGGAAGCTCTGATTAAGTCAGGACAACAGTCTCCCCTCTCCCATAATCTTATTCATCAAAGGCTTGTGGGTTATTTTTTTCACAAGGGTAATTATCTAAATGTGTTTATCCTCTTACACCATTCAGTTGCCTGCCTGCTTGATCAATGAATGCATTATTCATATTCCTTCTCTTAGTTTCTTGTTCTTCCTCATAATTTCAGTCTCACTGTCAATTGTTCACACAGCATAAACTGGGTACATGACGTTATTGGTAATTGAGAGATGAGATGAGATCCAGGATTTTACTTCTTGTATCTTGACTCATTCCTTAGTTTAGTGTCAGGAAGACATGCTTTGGTGTCCTTAGAAACTACATTTTTTACCCTAAATATATTTTTATAAAAGTCTCATTTATTTATAAATTCAGTGTCTACCTTTTGGGCCCTTTCTGTGGTGCCCCAAATGGTGCTTGCTCAAAAATAGAGTCCTGACCTAGGATTTATGAAAACTGGATCTGATTCTGTGTTAAGACCATTTGTGTGACCTTGGGCAATAAAGTAATTCTGTAATCCTCCCTACGAATGAGACACAGTCACTTTCCTCAAAGAGAACTTGGCACTGTGAACTTTCACTTGTTTCAGCCCCTGCCCTCATAGTAAAACAGCTTATACTTTATGTGGGGAGATTAAATGCACACACACAAAAAAACAGAGGACAAGTCAGTGCAAACTATAATCAAATAAATGTCATGTATCTAAGTTCAGTTCAGTTCAGTCGCTCAGTCGTGTCCAACTTTTTGCAACCCCATGGACCACAGCACACCAGGCCTCCTGGTCCATTACCAACTCCTGGAGTTCACCCAAACTCATGTCCATTGAGTCAGTGATGCCATCCAACCATCTCATCCTCTGTCGTCCCCTTCTCCTCCTGCCTTCAATCTTTCTCAGCATCAGGGTCTTTTCCAATGAGTCAGTTCTTCATATCGGGTAGCCAAAGTACTGGAGTTTCAGCTTTAGCATCAGTCCTTCCAATGAACACTCAGGACTGATCTCATTTAGGATGGACTAGTTGGATCTCCTTGCAGTCCAAAGGACTCTCAAGGTTCGTCTCCAACGCCACAGTTCAAAAGCATCAATTCTTCGGCACTCAGCTTTCTTTATAGTCTAACTCTCACATCCATACATGACTACTAGAAAAACCAGAGCCTTTACCAGATGGACCTTTGTTGGCAATGTAATGTCTCTGCTTTTTAATATGCTGTCTAAGTTGGTCATAACTTTCCTTCCAAGGAGTAAGCATCTTTTAATTTCATGGCTGCAGTCACCATCTGCAGTGATTTTTGGAGCCCCAAAAAATAAAGTCTGCCACTATTTCCACTGTTTCCCCATCTATTTGCCATGAAGTGATGGGACCAGATGTCATGATCTTAGTTTTCTGAATGTTGAGTTTTAAGCCAACTTTTCACTCTCCTTTTTCACTTTCATCAAGAGGCTCTTTAGTTCTTCTTCACTTTCTGCCATAAGGGTGGTGTCATCTGCATATCTGAGGTTATTGATATTTCTCCCAGGAATCTTGATTCCAGCTTGTTCTTCATCCAGCCCAGCGTTTTCTTGTATCTAAAGTGAAAGTGAAGTTGCTCAGTCATGTCCAACTCTTTGTGACCCCATGGACTGTAGCCTACCAGGCTCCTCTGTCCATGGGATTTTCCAGGCAACAGTACTGGAGTGGATTGCCATTTCCTTCTCCAGGGGATCTTCCTGACCCAGGGACTGAACCCAGGTCTCCCACATTGTAGACAGACATTTTACCAAAATGCTTTCAAAAGTCAGAAAATGGATATTTATGTAGACAAACATTGTTGGCAACGATTTAATGGAGCAGAAGTGATTCAGATGAGTCTAAGAACATGGATAGGTGTATTAGTCTGCTCCAGCCATCATAACGAAGCACCATATATACGGGGTAGCTTAAACAACAGGAATTTATTTCTCACAAATCCAGAAGCTAGATCAAGGTGCTAGCTGATTTAGTTCCTGATAAAGGCAATCTTCCTAGCTTGTAGCTTTCTCAATGTGTGCTTACATGACCTTTGCTGGGTGCTTGAGCAAGAATGGAAAGAGAGAGCAAGTTCTCTGTTGTTACTTCTTATAAGGACTAATCCAATGGGATTATGACCTTTATGAGCTTGTTTAACCTTAATCACAGACATCCTGGAATGTGAAGTCAAATGGGACTTAGAAAGCATCACTACAAACAAAGCTAGTGCAGGTGATGAAATTCCAGTTGAGCTATTCCAAATCCTGAAAGATGATGCTGTGAAAGTGCTGCACTCAATATGCCAGCAAATTTGGAAAACTCAGCAGTGGCCACAGGACTGGAAAAGGTCAGTTTTCATTCCAATCCCAAAGAAAGGCAATGCCAAAGAATGCTCAAACTACCACACAATTGCACTCATCTCACATGCTACTAAAGTAATGCTCAAAATTCTCCAAGCCAGGCTTCAGCAATATGTGAACCGTGAACTTCCTGATGTTCAAGCTGGTTTTAGAAAAGGCAGAGGAACCAGAGGTCAAATTGCCAACATCCGCTGGATCATCAAAAAAGCAAGAGAGTTCCAGAAAAACATCTATTTCTGCTTTATTGACTATGCCAAAGCCTTTGACTGTGTGGATCACAATAAACTGTGGAAAATTCTGAAAGAGATGGGAATACCAGACCACCTGACCTGCCTCTTGAGAAATTTGTATGCAGGTCAAGAAGCAACAGTTAGAACTGGACATGGAACAACAGCCTGGTTCCAAATAGGAAAAGGAGTATGTCAAGGCTGTATATTGTCACCCTGTTTATTTAACTTATATGCAGAGTACATCATGAGAAACGCTGGGCTAGAAGAAGCACAAGCCGGATCAAGATTGCTGCGAGAAATATCAATAATCTCAGATATGCAGATGACACCACCCTTATGGCAGAAAGTGAAAAAGAACTAAAACGCCTCTTGATGAAAGTGAAAGCAGAGAGTGAAAAGTTGGCTTAAAGCTCAACATTCAGAAAACGAAGATCATGGCATCTGGTCCCATCACTTCATGGGAAATAGATGGGGAAACAGTGGAAACAGAGTCAGACTTGATTTTTGGGGGCTCCAAAATCACTGCAGATGGTGACTGCAGCCATGAAATTAAAAGACGCTTACTCCTTGGAAGGAAAGTTATGACCAACCTAGATAGCATATTCAAAAGCAGAGACATTACTTTGCCAACAAAGGTTCATCTAGTCAAGGCTATGGTTTTTCCAGTGATCATGTATGGATGTGAGAGTTGGACTGTGAAGAAGGCTGAGCACAGAAGAATTGATGCTTTTGAACTGTGGTGTTGGAGAAGACTCTTGAGAGTCCCTTGGACTGCAAGGAGATCCAACCTGTCCATTGAAGGAGATCAGCCCTGGGTGTTCTTTGGAAGGAATGATACTGAAGCTGAAACTCCAGTACTTTGGCTACCTCATGTGAAGAGTTGACTCACTGGAGAAGACTCTGATGTTGGGAGGGATTGGGGGCAGGAGGAGAAGGGGACAACAGAGGATGAGATGGCTGGATGGCATCACGGAGTCGATGGCCGTGAGTCTGAGTGAACTCCGGGAGTTGGTGATGGACAGGGAGGCCTGGCGTGCTGCGATTTATGGGGTCGCAAAGAGTCGGACACGACTGACTGATCTGATCTGATCTGATCTCCAAATATAGCCACACTTCATGCTAGGGCTTCAACGTCTGAATCTGGCAGGGGGTCACAAACATTCATTCCATAGCAGTAGGATATGACCAAAGAATGTGGGGAAAAGTGATTTGAACCAAGAAAAATAAGGAGTTAGGGAAAGCATATATATATATATGACAATTTTTAGAATTTGATTATAGTTTGCACTGACTGTGTTTTTTGGTATGTGCATTTAATCTCCCCACATAAAGTATGGCATTAATTATTTCTAAACAAATACTTATTGAGCACCTGCTTGGAACCATGCACTGTTCCTGGCATATGAGCCACCCTCATGGAGTTATTTCCAGCAAGTGGCAATACACATAAACATAATAAGGCAGTTATTTAGAAATGTTATCATATGTGAATACTATGAAGCCAAGAAGAACGTTAAGCCAGAGGTGGGGGTCAAGGGTAGACATGGTGAAGGGGAGAGTTGAGAAGCTTAATTAGGGTAGGCAACCTAGGCTTCGTGAAAAGAAGAGAACTGAGCGAAGACGAGGCTGATAGTGAAGTGCATAAGTCAAGGGAAGTGTTCCAGACAGAGGGAAGATAAAATGAAAGCCTAAAAAGCAGACAATTCTTGACATTCAAGAAAGAATGAAGACGCCAGTATGGCTGGAGGGGAGTGAGTAAGGGCAGGGTGTAAGAAGGTCAGAGGGGGTCTCAGCCACTGAAAGGACTGCGAGCCAATGCAGGGTTTGAACCAGCAAGATCCAGCTCTTTCAAGGCTCACTGTAGCTGATGCACCTAGAGTTAGGAGTTGGGAGGCCATTAATTGTTTATTGTAATAAACCAGACTGGACATGACGGTGCTTCAGACCAAGGTGGTAGCAAGGCCGTGGGAGCAGTGATCTGATTCTGGATGTATGTTGACAGTGGAGCCAAGAGAACTGGCTGTGATTTTGACTATGATGTTTACATATGGCACTAGATTCATCTCCCTGTGGTCAGAACACTTCCACCTCCCTACTCCCACCCCACTGCTGTTACTTTGCAAGTGGGAAATGCAGGACTCAGAGAACCTCACTGAGTTATCAGAGGTCTTTGTTAAAGGATTAAGAACCAAAATCATTTCTGTTTGCAATATTAATACACATATAAGTTCATCTTACATTGGTTTAGTGTTCTCTGTACTGTTAAATATGAAAGATCCTTGATCACTTCTTGAAAAAGTGCAGCTCAACTCTCCCTCTTTCCCTTTTTTCATTTATTTTTCTCCCAAGCAGTTGCCAATATCTCCCATGTACTTGTATATTTATTGTCTATCTCCCACACTAGAATATAAGCAGCAGTTTTTCTCACTTGTTCATTGCTGTATCTCTCCAGCCTAGAAAAGTGCCTGGTAGATGTAAATTGGCATTGAATGAATGTGCTCATGCTTGACTGTGGAATAAGGAAGGAGCAGGGGTGGAGAAGAGAATGAAAGAAGAGAGGAGGGGAAGGAGAGGAGGAGGAGAAAGAAAAGGAAATTAAATGACAAAGCTGCTTTAGAAGCACACATGCCTCAGTACTAAGAGACTCAGGAAATTGGTGTCTCAGTGGTAAAAAATCCGCCTGTGAATGCAGGAGACTCATGACATGGCGTTCAATCCCTGAGTCAGGAAGATGTGCTGGAGAAGGAAATGGCAACTCTTTCCAGTATTCTTTCCTGGGAAATCCCATGGACAAAGGCACTAGGTGGGCTACAGTTCATGGTATTGCAGAGTCGAGAACACTACTGCTCACACACACACAGGAGATTCAGACTCTCCAGCTTTTTAGGTCTCGTGTATCCACACGCATATACACAAGCAAATAATAGAGTTAAAATTTAAATGTAATAAAAAATACATGAGAGAATCAGTAGTTTTTAAAAACAAAATTCAGGGACTTCCCTGGTGGTCCGGTAGCTAAGACTCTGCTTTCCCAATGCAGGGGGGCCAGGTTTGATCCCTGGTCAGGGAACTAGACCCCACATGCCACAACTAAAAATTCTTGCATGCTGCAACAAAGACAGACGATCTCACATGCTACATTAAGACCCAGCACAACCAAATAAATAGCTTTTTTTTTTTTTTTAAAGTTAGGGTGATAAGCCTTCAAGAAAAAAAAATCTTAAAAAAAAATCAACATTTTATGTATTCTTTTCCCACAAATGATATTGAGCCTGCACACATTTTCTTTACTCAAGATTTGAAAGCCTGCCAACTTCTACTGGGAAGGAGAGGAAAGCTATGGTAAGAGTAGCAAAGCTATGACATAGATTGTTTTTAATGAGTATTGAGCAAATAAGTAAGTGACAACATTCTTCCCAATAATGCTACACTTGTGGTTTATAATTCTAAAGCCCCTCACAGAAGAAAATGTGCTACATGCTTATGTATAAACTGAAAAAGAGCTGAAATTTCAGGTCACAAGGTCACAACTCTGAAAGCTGGCCTTTCCAACCCACGTCGTCTAATTAATCAAAATGCAGTATGGCCAGCAGGCATGGGAGTGATTTTCTGCTACTGAATCAGCATCACTGTCTCCTGCAACTCTTCCCAGATCTGGACACGGGTTGAATTGTTTGATAACCTACTCTTGGAAACAATGAGTAAATATTTTCAATTAAACTATATTTCAGTTCACCACTTACAAATCATTTTTTTTATGTATTTTACCCATTCAGTGGGCTAAGTGGGTCTCCCTTCGCAAGGCGGGGGGCGGGGGTGGGGCAAATTACTTAAACTCAAGTCTTTCCATGTTCCCTGTGCCCAGTTTCTTCCATTTACCACTTTAGACGAAGTCTCTGCCCTTCTCCACCCTCTTCTCCTACTCTGCCCGCTATGCCTGAAAAGCCCTTGGTCTGCAGCAACCAACCCCTGGGATTCTGGCTTCTCACTGGGCTCAGCCAATGCGGACCTGGGAGGAGGGGGTGGGCAACAGAGAGTGAGCCCTTCGTCTTTATTTCTCCTGCTCCCTTCCTACCAGATCTCAGCGAATGAGCTCTGTCCCTCTAGCCAACATACTTCCTTTCCAGTGAGTGTTAGTGTTGGTCACTCAGTAGTGTCCGATTCTGTGTGACCCCATGGATTATGGCCCACCAGACTCCTGTGTCCATGGAATTCTCCAGGCACGAATACTACAGTGGGTTGCCATTCTCTTCTCCAGCAGATCTTTCCAGCCCAGGGGTAGAGTCCAGGTCTCCTGCATTGCAGATGTATTCCTTACCCTCTGAATCATCCTCTGTATTCCAGACACGGCCCCTTCCCTCTCTCCTTCTGTCCTAGAGATGGTAACATGTCAATAGCCCCAAATATCACAGTTGTTTTCCTTGAACTTGGCTCTTGCTTTGTAAATCGTCCTTTTATTGAACTGTCCTCAAATCACCTGATTTGAATGTGTCCTCTATTTCCTGCTAAGGGCTTCCCTGGTGGCTCAGTGGTAAAGAATCTGCCGGCAATGCGGGAGACCTGGGTTCTATCCCTGGGCAGGGAAGATCCCCTGGAGAATGGAATGGCAGCCCACTCCAATATTCTTGCCTAGAGAATTCCATGGACAGACCATGGGGTCATAAAAAGTTGGACATGACTAAGTGACTTAACACTTCCACTTTTCTGTTTCCTGCTAAAAACCCAGTAACACACACACTCAATAAATAAGAGTAGGACCTGCACCCAGGTCTGTTAACTCCCAAACCAGGCCTCTTAACCGGCTCACAGTCAAGGCTATTAGGTGGTGAACCTGACTGCCCCTTTCATCTTTTAACAATACCTCATCTGCAAACACAGATCCTGTTTCAGCCCTGGGGTTTGGATGCAGGATGAGGCTAGTAGAAACTCAGAAGGAACTGATTATTCTGGAGGAAACACCATTCCCATTCTGTTTCAGGTCAGGGGTGCAAATCAGCCTCACCTGAGATGCCCAGGAGGGAAGGATTTCAAAGCCTTAGGCTTTTGCTCTTTCACTACGCCAGCCAAGCCCATAAAACTATGCTCTTCCCTATATGAGGCAAAAGCAAGTAAGACAATTTAATCTGCCTCTGAGGAATCAGAAAGATGTTAGGATTCTACAGAAGTAGCTGTCAGACACAAAATGATCTTCTGGTAAACCAGGTATGCAAGCACAGCCCTGTGCTGTGACAGAGTCAAGCTCAGCACTGAAGGAGGCCACTGAACATGTTCACGCCTGACAGGAGTTTCATTCCTTGATAAGCATCCCTGTAGTGTCAGGTTCGGAGAAGGCAATGGCACCCCACTCCAGTACTCTTGTCTGGAAAATCCCATGGACGGAGCCTGGTGGGCTGCTGTCTATGGGGTCGCACAGAGTTGGACACAACTGAAGTGACTTAGCAGCAGCAGTAGCAGCATGTCAGGTTGGACGGAGAAAGAGCATTACTCTAGACACCTACATCTTCTCAAGCGACTATTTAGATGACAGTTTAGATATACTAAGGACTGTTGACTGTGGCATTTAATTCTGGTTAACAGGCTTGATTTTACTTGAACCATGTAAAATTTCTTTGTCAAAACATGTTTTTGTTTGTTTTATTTTTTTCCCTCTTTAGACAAAGGCCCCAAGTTAAACATGCTTGATTGAGACCACTGAAGTGTTAAATGTTTGTCACTGTGAGAAAGAGCCTACACATTTGGGTCCTTCTATTTCCCGAGACATGCCCTTGAGCTCTCCTCACTGCCTGCAGAAATTTAAAGATAAAATTCCACATAGAACATTTTGCTCTCTTCCAGGGAGTGAAATGAGAACACCAGGGGGAAGGGAAAGCAGCTTTGGCCAGGGAGGAGCCCTATGAGGGTCAGAGTTGAGAAAAACCTCAGTTCATCAGTGCTGTTGCTATAGATTTAAAATATATAGCTATGCAGGGTTTTGGCTGATTTCCCAGTGGCATATACACTCCAAATTCCTAGTTCATCTATCAAGAGCTGTACATTGTTTAATGTTGCTTAAGACAAACAGGGTGCTGCCAATACATCCTTCCCTTCAGGGAGTGCTTTTCTCCCTGAATGTTTTCATCTTGGCTTGTTGGAGGCAAAGGCCATAAGAACGAATCAAGTGCTTTGCTCTGGGTGTCACCATGCCCTGACTGCTTCTCCTTATTCTATACCTCATAACATATAGAAACGAGTCTTTTTATTCATTCTTTCTCTTACTAAGCCTTTAAGGATTATATTTGTTCCAAATACTCAGCTTAGAGGACTTCAGCAAGTGGGAGAGGTCAACAAGTCAACACAAGACTATAATCCAAGCTGATTATTGCTGAGAGATTTAGAACAACATGTTTTGGGGTTATTTTTCAACAATCTTGTCTACAACTAAATTATTAACTCATCTTTGTGATCTTGCCTTCTTATACTCTTCACAGTGTCCCCAATATAAAGATGTCTCCTTTAGCTCAGTCCTCTCCAGAAAAGAGCATTATCCTCTATTCTTTCTAATGAATGGGCCCAGAAAGTCTAAGTGTATCTTACACAAAGCTGTTTGCTCTATCATAGTTCCATTATAGGCTTCCCTGGTAGCTCAACTAATAAAGAATCTGCCTGCAATGCAGGAGCTGCTCCTGCTAAGTCACTTCAGTCATGTCCGACTCTGTGTGACCCCATAGACGGCAGCCCACCAGGCGCCCCTGTCCCTGGGATTCTCCAGGCAAGAATACTGGAGTGGGTTGCCATTTCCTTCTCCAATGCATGAAAGTGAAAAGTGAAAATGAAGTTGCTCAGTCGTGTCCAACTCTTAGCGACCCCATGGACTGCAGCCCACCAGGCTCCTCTGTCCATGGAATTTTCCAGGCAAGAGTACTGGAGTGGGGTGCCATTGCCTTCTCCTCAGTTTACTCTAGCATTAAGTAAACTTCTTTCTGGATGTACTTGTTCACCTTAGTTCATCCTTCTAATAAGCCTGTTGATCTGGTCTTCCCTATTGCCAGCATCTCCACCTTCTACAAAATGGGTGGTCTTTTTCTTCATTCCACCTTGTGGAGAAGACAATTTAAAGGGCCACAGGAAGTTGTTTGCTTCTTTGAAACGTTTTCCAACGGTATAGATCTCATGAATCAGATCCTCCATGCAGATGATTCCATATTTCCCAAGAGGCAGGAGACCCCAGTTCAATTCCTAGGTTGGGAAGTTCCCCTGGAGAAGGGATAGGCTACCCACTCCAGTATTCTTGTCTGGAAAATCCCCAAGGACAGAGGAGTCTGGTGGACTATAGTCCACGAGGTCACAAAGAGTCAGACATGACTGAATAACACAGCACAGTTCCATTATAGTTGCTGTTTCATAAAGATCATTAGGAGATTTTGACTCTCTTCTCCAAGGCACCATGCCATTCCAAATAATAGCTAAGAAGCACAAAGGCTTTTGTGCCATGCAATTCATTCAAGAGGAGGGGAGGACTTTTCTCTTGAAGGATTTTATGTAGAATATTGAAGATGTGAACTCAGTCATTGGCCCCTAGGCAAGGGGTTCTTTCAAAACAGGAAGGACTGGCAGCTAAATGTTCTCTTAGTTAAATCCTCTGAAAGTACAAACACAGGAATTCCACTTCCTTATCAATTTACTTATCTCCAACGCCTCTGACAGATAAAAGAGGTGATCTCACATTGTTGATTGAGATGGGTAACTCAAGCTCTCTTGCAACAAGGCTTTATTTGGAATATGTTAGAGGAAAGAAAAGGCAAAGTCAGTGGTTTAGAACAATTATGGAGAAACCACCAATGAAGCTGGCATTTCTTTATTAAAGAGTGTCTTCGAATGGGCCAGAGATTAATCGACTGGAAGGAGGAATGGCCTCGTCAGCTTTCACTCTGATGTCATAAAGCTACTGTTGCTTGCTTCTTCCTCTGTCAAACAAAGGGACTCCAAGCTCTTGGCAGGTCCACTTTTTTATTATCACCACCAAAAGCCCTCATGCATTTAAACGTCAAGACCTCTGAAAAGGGACCTCAGCGCTGCTAAACCAGGAAGGACCAGGAAGAGGGAGAGCAAACAGACGCTTATCTGCAGGATCAGAGGAACAAATTGCTCCCTGGTCTGTACCTGAGTGTGAAGCTGAGCCAAGCACCGCGAGGACTCTGTCTGGCAAGAGGCCACAGTGCAGCCCTCTGTGGAGCCCTGCACCCTGAAAGAGTTCATTCACTCCACATGGGTGAGCAATTTCCTCCCAAGTGGCTACTCACCAATGGCAAACTCAATTACGGGCAAGATTGATGGGTCTGCCCAGCCTGTGGAATCTACCTTAGTCCTCTTTTGTTCTTTGAAGAAAAATCTTCACACACAACAGTTGAAGCTCTGGGACAAATCTCATGTCGAATAATGGAATAATTCCTCTAAACGGAAGAAAAAGGGAAACAAAGAGGCAAACCACAATAAAGATTGCAGAAAGTGACTCAGGAAGCACTGACTCCCACATCTCCCTCCTACATACACACACACACACACACACACACACACACACACACACACACACACACCAGAAGGGCAATAACTCCTAGGGCCAAGAGTTGAAGACCCTTTCTTACCAGTGTGGGAAAAGCCATCCACTCTGCCCACGGGAATGCCCTGAGCTCTGTGTTCTTTCTCTGTCTTCCTAGCAGGATTTCTGCTGCCTGGATCTGAAGCTAAGGGGTTTTTTGCTTTCATCTGATTTCACCTAGAATAATTTCTTGGTAAAGCTGAGGAGCAACCCCACATCCAAGGAGCGGTGGCTGCACGGGCACAAGAGGGCCCAGAGGAGCTACTCCACTTTCAAGGTCAGGAGGGGCAGCGGTGAGGAGATACCCCTCGTCCAAGGTAAGGAGCAGCTGTGAAGAGATACCCCATGCCCAAGGTAAGAGAAACCCAAGTAAAATGGTAGGTATTGTAAGAGGGCATCAGAGGGCAGACACACTGAAACCATAATCACAGAAAACTAGTTAATCTAATCACATGGACCACAGCCTTGACCAACTCAATGAACTAAGCCATGCCATGTGGGGCCACCCAAGACTGGTGGGTCATAGTGGAGAGGTCTGACAGAATGTGGTCCACTGGAGAAGGGAATGACAAACCACTTCAGTATTCTTGCCTTGAGAACCCCACGAACAGTATGAAAAGGCAAAATAATAGGATACTGAAACAGGAACTCCCCAGGTTGGTAGGTGCCCAATATGCTATCAGTGGAGAAATAACTCCAGGAAGAATGAAGGGATGGAGCCAAAGCAAAAACAGCACCCAGTTGTGGATGTGACTGGTGATAGAAGCAAGGTCCAATGCTGTAAAGGGCAATATTGCATAGGAACCTGAAATGTTAGGTCCATGAATCAAGGCAAATTGGAAGTGGTCAAACAGGAGATGGCAAGAGTGAACATCAACATTCTAGGACTCAGCAAACTAAAATGGACTGGAATGGGTGAATTTAACTCAGATGACCATTATATCTACTACTGTGGGCAGGAATCCCTTAGAAGAAATGGAGTAGCCATCATAGTAAACAAAAGAGTCCTAAATGCAGTACTTGGATTCAATCTCAAAAACGACAGAATGATCTCTGTTTGTTTCCAAGGCAAACCATTCAATATCACAGTAATCCAAGTCTATGCCCCAACCAGTAATGCTAAAGAAGCTGAAGTTGAATGGTTCTATGAACACCTACAAGACCTTTTAGAACTAACACCCAAAAAAGATGTCCTTTTCATTACAGGTGACTGGAATGCAAAAGTAGGAAGTTAAGAAACACCTGGAGTAACAGGCAAATTTGGCCTTGGAATACAGAATGAAGCAGGGCAAAGGCTAATAGAGTTTTGCCAAGAGAATGTACTGGTCATAGCAAACACCCTCTTCCAACAACACAAGAGAAGACTCTACACATGGACATCAACAGATGGTCAACACTGAAATCAGATTGATTATATTCTTTGCAGCCAAAGATGGAGAAGCTCTATACAGTCAGCAAAAATAAGACCAGAAACTGCCTGTGGCTCAGATCATGAACTCCTTATTGCCAAATGCAGACTTAAATTGAAGAAAGTAGGGAAAATCACTAGACCATTCAGGTATGACCTAAATCAAATTCCTCATGATTATACAGTAGAAGTGAGAAATAGATTTAAGGGACTAGATCTGATACATAGAGTGCCTGATGAACTATGGACAGAGGTTCATAACATTGTACAGGAGACAGGAATCAAGACCATCCCCATGGAAAAGAAATGCAAAAAAGCAAAATGGCTGTCTGGGGAGGGCTTACAAATAGCTGTGAAAAGAAGCAAAAGAGAAAAGGAAAGATAAAGCATCTGAATGCAGAGTTCCAAAGAATAGCAATAAGAGATAAGAAAGCCTTCCTCAACAATCAATGCAAAGAAATAGAGGAAAACAACAGAATGGGAAAGACTAGAGATCTCTTCAAGAAAATTAGAGATACCAAGGGAACATTTCACGCAAAGATGGGCTCGATAAAGGGCAGATATGGTATGGACCTAACAGAAGCAGAAGATACTAAGAACAGGTGGCAAGAATACACAGAAGAACTGTACAAAAAGATCTTCATGACCAAGATAATCACGATGGTGTGATCACTCACCTAGAGCCAGACATCCTGGAATGTGAAGTCAAATGGGCCTTAGAAAGCATCACTACAAACAAAGCTAGTGCAGGTGATGGAATTCCAGTCGAGCTATTTCAAACCCTGAAAGATGATGCT
The DNA here is from genome assembly GCF_002263795.3 of Bos taurus. Lineage (NCBI taxonomy): Eukaryota > Metazoa > Chordata > Mammalia > Artiodactyla > Bovidae > Bos > Bos taurus. The sequence continues at coordinate 40,863,610 of NC_037347.1, forward strand.
GTGAAAGTGCTGCACTCAATATGCCAGCAAATTTGGAAAACTCAGCAGTGGCCACAGGACTGGAAAAGGTCAGTTTTCATTCCAGTCCCAAAGAAAGGCAATGCCAAAGAATGCTCAAACTACCGCACAATTACACTCATCTCACACACTAGTTAAGTAATGCTCAAAATTCTCCAAGCCAGGCTTCAGCAATATGTGAACCGTGAACTTCCAGATGTTCAAGCTAATTTTAGAAAAGGCAGAGGAACCAGAGATCAAATTGCCAACATCCGCTGGATCATCAAAAAAGCAAGAGAGTTCCAGAAAAACATCTATTTCTGCTTTATTGACTACGCCAAAGCCTTTGACTGTGTGGATCACAAGAAACTGTGGAAAATTCTGAAAGAGATGGGAATACCAGACCACCTGATCTGCCTCTTGAGAGACCTATATGCAGGTCAGGAAGCAACAGTTAGAACTGGACATGGAACAACAGACTGGTTCCAAATAGGAAAAGGAGTATGTCAAGGCTGTATATTGTCACCCTGCTTATTTAACTTCTATGCAGAGTACATCATGAGAAACGCTGGACTGGAAGAAGCACAAGCTGGAATCAAGATTGCTGGGAGAAATATCAATAATCTCAGATATGCAGATGACACCACCCTTATGGCAGAAAGTGAAGAGGAACTAAAAAGCTTCTTGATGAAAGTAAAAGAGGAGTGTGGAAAAGTTGGCTTAAAGCTCAACATTCAGAAAATGAAGATCATGGCATCTGGCCCCATCACTTCATGGGAAATAGATGGGGAAACAGTGGAAACAGTGTCAGACTTTATTTTGGGGGGCTCCAAAATCACTGCAGATGGTGATTGCAGCCATGAAATTAAAAGACGCTTACTCCTTGGAGGGAAAGTTATGACCAACCTAGATAGCATATTGAAAAGCAGAGACATTACTTTGCCAACAAAGGTCCATCTAATCAAGGCTATGGTTTTTCCAGTGATCATGTATGGATGTGAGAGTTGGACTGTGAAGAAAGCTGAGTGCCGAAGAATTGATGCTTTTGAAGTGTGGTGTTGGAGAAGACTCTTGAGAGTCCCTTGGACTGCAAGGAGATCCAACCAGTCCATTCTAAAGGAGATCAGTCCTGGGTGTCCTTTGGAAGGAATAATGCTAAAGCTGAAACTCCAGTACTTTGGCCACCTCATATGAAGAGTTGACTCAGACTCTGATGCTGGGAGGGATTGGGGGCAGGAGGAGAAGGGGACAACAGAGGATGAGATGGCTGGATGGCATCACTGACTCGATGGACGTGAGTTTGAGTGAACTCTGGGAGTTGGTGATGGACAGGGAGGCCTGGTGTGCTGCAATTCATGGGGTCACAAAGAGTCGGACATGACTGAGTGACTGAACTGAACTGAAGGCTGTATTGGACCTGAAGCCACCTGAATTTCGCCTACTAGCTTTTTTCTTCCAGAGACAGCTAACATAATTTATGGGTCCCGATGTAAAGTGAGTTCCTTGTCCACAAAAGCAGGAAAAAAAGGTGTTTCTTCTGTGGTCTCTCTCTCATTCTGTTAAGGTGGGTTTATTTCTTTTTTATTGGCATATGCAACCCTGCAGTTTGAGGTGAATAGAGAGCTGCATAGGTGTCTAGAGCCTCGTCCCACAATATGGGTTGCATATGCTGACCCTAAACCTCTCTCTACCACATCCATGCGCCCACCAGAGGCAGAAGACAGAAGCAATAACTGGGCCATCCTAGGGAGTGGGAGGCCCCAAACTCGTCCAACAGAGGTGGCAGGAGATAGGAGCACAAGTAAATTAAGGCTCCAAGCCCCCTGTGCAGGCTCCATGGTCCCACTGGACTTCACTTACAAAACACAAATTATAACAGAAAATTAAGAGTTTCAAGATGGCAACCACATGCGGAGAAAAGGGAACCCACTTACACTGTTGGTGGGGATGCAAACTAGTACAGCCACTAAAGGAGAACAGTGTGGAGGTTCCTTAAAAAACTGGAAATAGAACTGTCATACGACCCAGAAATCCCACTGTTGGGCATACACACTGAGGAAACGAGAATTCAAAGAGACACGTGTACCCCAGTGTTTATCACAGCACTCTTTACAATAGCCAGGACATGGAAGCAACCTAGATGTCCACTGGCAGACGAATGGATAAGAAAGCTGTGGTACATATACACAATGGAGTATTACTCAGCTATTTAAAAGTATGCATTTGAATCAGTTCTAATGAGGTGGATGAAACTGGAGCCTATTATACAGAATGAAGTAAGTCAGAAAGAAAAACACCAATACAGTATATTAATGCATATACATGCAATTTAGAAAGATGGTAACAATGACCCTGTATGTGAGACAGCAAAAGAGACACAGATATAAAGAACAGTCTTTTGGACTCTGTGGGAGAAGGCAAGGGTGGGATGATTTGAGAGAATAGCATTGAAACATGTATGTTATCATATGTGAAATAGATCACCAGTCCAGGTTCAATGCATGAGACAGGGTGCTCAGGGCTGGTGCACTGGGACACTGAGGGATGTGATGGGGAGAGAGGTGGGAGGAGGGTTCAGGATGGGAAACACATGTACAGCCATGGCTGACTCATGTCAATGTATGGCAAAAACCACTGCAATATTGTAAAAGAATTAGCCTCCAATTAAAACAAATTAATTAATTTAAAAAAATAAAATGAAAATGCCTAACCAAAACCCTCTGGGGAGCTTGAGGTTGTTTAGAGCATGAGGCACCCATCTCCTTGCGTGGCCCTGCTCCAAACTCCAACGTTTCGATTAGTTTGGCCTCGTGTGCCTCAAACACACACACTTGGGCTACCATCATGACCTCATCTAATCCTAACTATGTCCCCAGAGCCTCTCCTCCTAACACCATCACTTTGTGGAGTTGAGTTTCAATATAAGAATCTTAGCAGGACAGAAACATTCAGTCTGTAGCAACTCGGAATCTAAAATAGTCAAATAGTTTCAAGGAATCTAAAATAGTCAAACTCATAGAAACAATAAAATGCAGGTTTCAAGGAGGAGGAAATTGGGAGCTGCTCAAGGGTAAACAAATTTCAGTTATTTTATACAATTTTTGTTGTAATAAAAATTAAAGCCCAGAAAGAAAGAAAAAAAAGATGGTGACCACAGAGCAGTAAACTCCAAGCCAGAGCCCATGTGTGGACGCAGGACCTTGCGTAACTTCACTGGGCACCAGCTCACGAAGCCAGCCCTGTTTCCTTCGAAAATGGGAAATATAGATGTGAAGCTAAAAATTACAAGCTTCTCTAAACATATGGATTTAGATAAACAGAGGGTACATGCACTCATGTGTGTAGAACTGACTCTTCCCTGTATTGTTCTCTTAAACTAGTTGCTCACATGTAGGATTACTGAGACAAAGATAGAAACTGGGGCTCTGGCTGCGTACTGACAGATTATGGGGTGTGGTGACTTCCAGCAAATCCCATCAAGATACGTTGACTATATATGCTTTGGCATGGGGGATGGGGTGGGGATTACTTCACAATTTTTAAAAACCAACATTTTTTAAATTAAAGCATGCTATTTATGATGTCATGCAGCAGACACTATTTTAAAATGTCACCCTTCATGTTGATCTTAATGAGCGAGGCTGCATCCGGCAGAAAAGGAAAGGAGAGGGGAAAAAGAAGAGAAAAAACAAAAGGAAAAGAAAAATTAAACCTCATCAGGAAAGTATCTTACCTCGAGTCATCATTGCGAAATGTTGCAGTTGCATCTATCGCTTGTTATTGTAATCGGGCAAATGCATCTGGTCTCACACCTTCATTATCCGTGTTCATCCTAAGTCGTGTCTCACTTGCTGCTTTTACTGTGGTTACTTTTATGTATTTTTCCCCCCATCTTTTCACCCTTAAAAAAATTATATGCCCCCTGGATTTTCTGCAGTTCTGCATGATCCCACAATGCTTGGCACAGTGACAGGTACATAGTTGTCACCAGACTTTCTGAAAGCATCAGGAAAATTCAAACAGCTTATATAAGTTAAAGTCCCCCACCCTATCCTCTCATCCTTATGTGTAGCTATTCCTTAATTTATGAGTTTTAGGCAGAATTATATCATAGTCATGAATGAAAAGATAAAGAGACAAATTTGCTGCTGCTGCTAAGTTGCTTCAGTCGTGTCCAACTCTGTGCGACCCGATAGACGGCAGCCCACCAGGCGCCCCCATCCCTGGGATTCTCCAGGCAAGAACACTGGAGTGGGTTGCCATTTCCTTCTCCAGTGCATGAAAGTGAAACATGAAAGTGAAGTCGCTCAGTCCTGTCAACTCTTCACGACTCCAAGGACTGCAGCCCATCAGGCTCCTCTGCCCATGGAATTCTCTAGGCAAGAGCACTGGAGTGGGGTGCAATTGCCTTCTCCAGAGACAAATTTAGAAATATATATATACACAGAAACACACAAGAGAATGACATTTTATGAAACTGAAATACTTGCAGTATTCAGAGCACACAATAGTGACATTTTTACCGAAATTGCTTCCTAATTAATATCTAAATTTAGGAAATTTAATATGTAATGAAGAAGAGCTTTTAATTGGCAGATAAAACTATGAATATATTAAAAGTTTATAAATACAGTATACATTAAAAAGTTATAAATATTATGTTGAAGCTAACAGAAAATTAACTTAAACATATGTATGTTAAAATATTTTAAGTTGAAATGCTTCCCTTTTTCTTTTTCTTAAACCAGAGTTGAAACCAGCAATAACAAATGTAGACAACTGAATACAAGACACTATACAAATGGAGAAAAAATGTTCTTAAGGAGATGTCACCAAACAGTGCAGTTACTACACACAAGTGTCCTGGCCATTTTGAAACTCTGAATATAAATATTGATGTAAATACAATATAGACAGATATAAAGATAAATTATGGATAATTGAAAGGATTATCATCACTGTGTTCTCTGAAAACAGGAGGTAATGTAAAAATACTAATACAAGGTTTATTGAGCCGTGTGAAAGGTTTGCTGGATTATTTAATTCTTCTAACAATCCCAAGGAAATAGAGACTGTTATCTGCTGTTTTGCAGAGGAGGAAACTGAGACTCAAGAAAATAAACTAAGGGACTTCCCTGAAAGTCCGTTGGTTGAGACTTTGCCTTCCAATGCAGGGGTTGTGGGTTCAATCCCTGGTTGGGGAGATAATATCCCACATGCCTTGTGGCCAAAAAGCAAAAAAAAAAAAAGCTCATAAAATAGAAGCAATATTATAACAAAAATTCAGTGAAGACTTTAAGAAAATAGTCAACATTAAAAAAGAAACAAAAACTTTTTTTTAAGTGAACTAAGCTAGTAAGCAGTGGAACCAGAGCATGAACCCAAGCAACCAAGTCTTGCTTTAGCGTCTATGTTTGTCTACCTTGCAAGATCCACTATCCTTAAAGGCTGGACCACGCCTCCAACTGCTTCTTACCTTGGAAGCTGGCTTGTGGGGCTTGCCAGATTTAGCACATTAAAAATAGAGCATACTCAGTTGAAATCGAACTTCAGATAAGCAATGAAATTTTTTTTTTGTATAAGTATGTTCCAATATTGTGCAGGACATACTTATATTGAAAATGATTCATTGTTTATTTGAAATTCAAATGTAACGTGGTGTCCTATATTTTATCTGGCAATCCTACCAGCTTGCCTTCTCCCAGGACCTCTGAGTAACCATCACAGTTTCTGAAATGACAGCAATGTGGCTTTTTGAGAAAGACAGAAGAGTAATTATTGGTTAAAGTTGGCATCAGTGACAAGGACAGACCCTATTTCCACAGACAAAATCCCCACTTAATAGCAGCCAGAATGAACATCCCTCTTAAGCTTGCAGACTGGGCCAAACAGCCTCATTGAACCTTTCCTGTCCTAGACCCTGAAAAGCTTAATCTATGTTTACAGAATGAGGGCCTTCTGACCTTCAGACTTCTTACCTTGTAAATAATGATAATTTTTCACTGTGTTGTTTTGAAGGTCAAGTGAGGTTATGTATGTAAACATTTACTGTAAAGGATGTTTTGAGACTCATGTTTTCGGACATATGAAATTAAGAGATTATGTCATTTTTTCCCCAAGAACCAAGAATAAATACTGTTAATCCAAACCACTTTCAGTGAACATGTAAACCAGGAAGCCTAGTATTTAAACAGATTAAGATAAAAACTAACATACTTGAAAGTGTATTTTTTAAAAAGACAGATTTAAATTCTGAAATCAGCTGTACAAATGACTTGGGATCTGCTCAAGCAGTTATGTACAAGCAAAAACAACCTTTTTAATTCTTTATTTCCATTATAACAGTGTCAACTATTTTTAAATAATATGTTATCAAAAGCAAGTAATATTAATAAATATCATCCTTTTGTTTCTTTTTACCTGAAGAGTTACCAGAACACAATTACATATAACAAAGATTTCATTAAAGATGCTAGCCTAGAGTAACATGGGAAGTTCAGTTCAGTTCAGTCTCTCAGTTATGTCTGACTCTGCAACCCCATGGATGTAGCATGCCAGGCTTCCCTATCAATCACCAACTCCCAAACTTGCTCAAACTCATGTCCATCAAGTCGATGACTGGCATCAACATGGGAAGAGGAAAAGTAAATATGTTACACATATACAAGGTAATAATGAAACAAGGAATTTTGAGTGAATATTTTAATTTACCAACTTTTTTCAGATTTTTGCTCTTATTTTTTAGAAAAGTCTTAGTTTTTAAGAAATCCCCATCTTATAAATGGGGATTTCAACTCTGTTCTGCCCAGAAGAAAACATATTTATTAAAAAAAAAAAATAAAGAAAAGTTCAGTTCAGTTCAGTTCAGAGGCTCAGTCGTGTCCGACTCTTTGCAACCCCATGAATCCCAGCTTGCCAGGCCTCCCTGTCCATCACCAACTCCCGGAGTTCACTCAAACTCACGTTCATCGAGTCAGTGATGCCATCCAGCCATCTCATCCTCTGTTGTCCCATTTTCCTCCTGCCCCCAACCCCTCCCAGCATCAGAGTCTTTTCCAATGAGTCAACTCTTCACATGAGGTAGCCAAAGTATGGGAGTTTCAGCTTTAGCATCATTCCTTCCAAAGAAATCCCAGGGCTGATCTTCATAATGGACTGGTTGGACCTCCTTGCAGTCCAAGGGACTCTCAAGAGTCTTCTCCAACACCACACTTCAAAAGCATCAATTCTTCGGCGCTCAGCTTTCTTCACAGTCCAATTCTCACATCCATACATGACCAGTGGAAAAACCATAGCCTTGACTAGACGGACCTTTGTTGGCAAAGTAATGTCTCTGCTTTTCAATATGCTATCTAGGTTGGTTATAACTTTTCTTCCAAGGAGTAAGCATCTTTTAATTTCATGGCTGCAATCACCATCTGCAGTAATTTTGGAGCCCAAAAAAAAAAAGTCTGACACTGTTTCCACTGTTTCCCCATCTACTTCCCATGAAGTGATGGGACCAGATGCCATGATCTTCATTTTCTGAATGTTGAGCTTTAAGCCAACTTTTTCACTCTCCACTTTCACTTTCATCAATAGGCTTTTTAGTTCCTCTTCACTTTCTGCCATAAGGGTGGTGTCTGCATATCTGAGATTATTGATATTTCTCCCGGCAATCTTGATTCCAGCTTGTGCTTCTTCCAGCCCAGCATTAGTTGAACAGAAATCTCAAATATTCAAGTTGTGTTGATCAGCAGAAACAATTTGTTCCTCCAAATTCCTTTGTAGACCACCATACCTCAGTCTGACCAGGGTTAGTCTACTTGAAATCTAACTCCTTGTACTAGAGATTTCTGAAAGAGGAACTTAAGGAACTCTAGGGAGTTTGAGGAGAAATGATGGAGCTATAAGAGGGAAATGGTTGAAGCCTGTGGACCAGAATGTAGTCCTGTGGCTTCAAGAAGTATGCAACTGAGGAGATAGGGTTGTAAGAAAAAGAACAGAGACCTTGCAAGGCAGGAAAATCTGAATTCTTGCCCTACCTCCACTGCTAACTTGCTTTGTGATGTTGGGCATATCACTCAATCCTTCTGAGCCTCCATTTTCCTATCTTCAAAATGGAGATGGTAACACCTCACAGGGATGTTCTGAGGAGGAAATGAGATCAAAAATACTTTTTAAAGTTGACAAATGGTTGTTATAAACAGCATTCTTGCAATACTCATAAGGGAGTAGAACCTAAAGCCTAGATGCTCAGGAAAGAAGGGGTTCAGTGAAGGGAAATATAAGAAGCAGAATTCAAAACTTTCTACAGTTGAGTACATGTGGGTACAAAGAGAAGAAGCCAAGGATGGAAAGGTGATATAGAGGGCAGAAGAAGAATGATAGTTCCTGAAATTTCTGATGTTAACTGGGATGTACCTGCGTGCATGCATGCTCAGTCACTTTAGTCGTGTCCAACTCTTTGTGACCCTATGGACTGTAGCCCACCAGCCTCCTCTGTCCATGAGATTCTCCAGACAAGAATACTGGAGAGGGTTGCCATGCCCTCCTCTGAGGGATCTTCCAGACCCAGGGATCAAACCCAAGTCTCTTTTGTCTCCTGTATTGGCAGGCAGGTTCTTTACCACTAGCTCCACCTGGAGGCCTGTTAACTAGGACATAGACCTAGATATTATTTATTTATTTTATTATTATTATTATTATTATTTTTAACTTTACAATATTGTATTGGTTTGGCCATACATCAACATGCATCCACCACGGGTGTACACGTGTTCCCCATCCTGAACCCCCCTCCCTCTTCCCTCCCCATACCATCCCTCTGGGTCATCCCAGTGCACCAGCCCCAAGCTTCCTGCATCCTGCATCAAACCTGGACTGGCAATCCGTTTCTTATATGATATTATACATGTTTTAATGCCATTCTCCCAAATCATCACCCCCCCCCCCACAGAGTCCAAAAGATTGTTCTATACATCTGTGTCTCTTTTGCTGTCTCGCATAGAGGGTTGTCATTACCATCTTTCTAAATTCCACATATATGCGTTAGTATACTGTATTGGTGTTTTTCTTTCTGGCTTACTTCACTCTGTATAATAGGCTCCAGTTTCATCCACCTCATTAGAACTGATTCAAATGTATTCTTTTTAATTAGCTGAGTAATACTCCATTGTGTATATGTACCACAGCTTTCTTATCCATTTGTCTGCTGATGGACATCTAGGTTGCTTCCATGTCCTGGCCATTATAAACAGTGCTGCAATGAACATTGGGTTATACATGTCTCTTTCAATTCTGGTTTCCTCAGTGTGTATGCCCAGCAGTGGGATTGCTGGGTCGTATGGCAGTTCTATTTCCAGTTTTTTAAGGAATCTCCACACTGTTCTCCATAGTGGCTGTACTAGTTTGCATTCCCACCAACAGTGTAAGAGAGTTCCCTTTTCTCCACACCCTCTCCAGCATTTATTGCTTATAGACTTTTGGATCACAGCCGTTCTGACTGGCGTGAAATGGTACCTCATTGTGGTTTTGACTTGCATTTCTCTGATAATGAGTGATGTTGAGCATCTTTTCATGTGTTTGTTAGCCATCTGTATGTCTTCTTTGGAGAAATGTCTATTTAGTTCTTTGGCCCATTTTTTGATTGGCTCGTTTATTTTTCTGGAATTGAGCTGCAGGAGTTGCTTGTATGTTTTTGAGATTAGTTGTTTGTCAGTTGCTTCATTTGCTATTATTTTCTCCCATTCTGAAGGCTGTCTTTTCACCTTGCTTATAGTTTCTTTTGTTCCTGGATATTATCGTAAAGACTTCCAATGTCTGTGCACTCAACACTCAAGTCAACATACGTGTAGCTGGTCTCACACAAGATCTCTTCACACAATTATACCCCCATTTGTGCTGTGCCTGAGAATTGAGTGGAAACAACCCAAGATGGGAGCAATGACTCAGGAGAGAAGAAAGGTCATGGGTTTGAAGGAGAAATATATGATTGAATGTGATAGAAGAAACTTTCCCTAGTGTCAACCAAACCAGATATATGCATTCTGCCTGCATGAGTTCACATTTTGCAATGGTTCCAAATTGGAAACAGTTGGCAGACAGAGAGGAAATCAAGTCAAATTAAATCAAATTAAATTATGTGTTCAGTCTTGCTCTTTCCTCTGCTGCCCTGCAGGTAAGAATGAGGAATGAATGAGATACCAGGTACTGATGTCCCAATTTCCAGTGGATGTGTTAAAGATCATCTGTGTGATTTTCTTGAAGTCCCCTCCTCCATTTGGCTTAGGGTGAAAGAGAGTATTCTCTGCCCCCTACCCCAGGACAGGGGTTATCCCCATCATGTGAAAATCTTCTCCAGGGATGTGCTTCTGCTAATCTTGTCAATCTCCTCATTAATTCATAGCCTTTTTAAAAAGTATATATAACCTCATATGAGCTAATAATAGCAAATATGGATCACTCACTTTGCAAGTCCAGCAAAAACAGTCTGATAGCCTTACTTTGGAATATAGGCATTCACATCTATTGTTTCATTCTTGATTTTATGAGCCTCTAGGAAAACTGAGACATCAAGAAAATTCTCAGTTAACATCCCACTTCATTAGTATATTGATGGAAAAATCTAAAGGAATACACACAAAGCCATGTATAGTGATTTTCAAGGAAGTGGAGGTAATCAAAAGAGACTTTAACTTTCTGCATGACACAGTTCTACTAAGTTCAGATTTGTAGGTGTATGTCTTATTTTGCAATATGAAAAAAGTCGTTAATATAAATGTCCCAGGTTCTTAGGTCAAGATATTTACAGGGAATGTTGAATTAAATATAAAGTCCAAGGAGATGACGGACTCTGGTTTCAAGGCATGATGAAGCTCTAGATTCAAAAGATGACATCAGCTCCCTGCCCTCTCTCCCTCCAAAGTTTGGCTTTGCCTTCCTCTGAGTTGGCTTCATGCCCAGGCAAACTATCTCTGTGTGGAAACAAATGGGCCTCCCAGAAGTTTCAAGTTCAGCTGTGAGCGCCAGGAACACCAAGTTTCTTGGTGCTCACCAAGTTGGGAATAAGGAGAGTCTCTCCTTCATAGAACTCATGTTCATCTCCCCCACCCCAAAGGTTCTCAGTAGTTCTGCTGGGACCTCTGGATCTATCATTATGTTCAGGGAGTAGAGCACTTTGATTAGCCAGCCTGAGTGAAGTGGCTACCAAGCGATGAGATATTATAGACTTTATGGCCTTCTTAAACTCAGATCAGATTCGATCAGTCGCTCAGTCGTGTCCGACTCTTTGCGACCCCATGAATCGCAGCACGCCAGGCCTCCCTGTCCATCACCAACTCCCGGAGTTCACTCAGACTCACGGCCATCGACTCCGTGATGCCATCCAGCCATCTCATCCTCTGTCGTCCCCTTCTCCTCCTGCCCCCAATCCCTCCCAGCATCAGGGTCTTTTCCAATGAATCAACTCTTCGCATGAGGTGGCCAAAGTGCTGGAGTTTCAGCTTTAGCATCATTCCTTCCAAAGAACACCCAGGGCTGATCTCCTTCAGAATGGACTGGTTGGATCTCCTTGCAGTCCAAGGGACTCTCAAGAGTCTTCTCCAACACCACAGTTCAAAAGCATCAATTCTTCGGCGCTCAGTCTTCTTCACAGTCCAACTCTCACATGACCACAGGAAAAACCATAGCCTTGACTAGACGAACCTTTGTTGGCAAAGTAATGTGTCTGCCTTTGAATATGCTGTCTAGGTTGGTCATAACTTTCCTTCCAAGGAGTAAGCGTCTTTTAATTTCATGGCTGCAGTCACCCACAAGTAACTGAGATGAAATTGAATTGACTTGTTCATCCCATAAGGTTACCGCTCTTGCTGAACCAGAGATTCAAATTAGTAGTAGCCACTTTACTTATATTATTTAATTTGTCTTCAGGAAACCCTTTGATGTAGGGCAATGGTTCTCAAAGTATGGTCTCCACAATGTTAGCATCCCCTGAGAACTTGCTAGAAATGCATGTCCTTGGGTTCCCCCCAAGACTTACTGGGCCAGCAATCTGTGTTTTAGCAAGTTCTCCAGCTGCTTCTGATGCATACTAAAGTTTGGGGACCACTGATGTAGGAGACATTACCACTAAAGAATTTATTATATGATATCAGATATGGGATCTTTGAGGTCCCTTATAGCTAAAGTTTCTATAATATATTCTTCGCAGTTATCAAAGGTTTGGTATTCAGAGAAGTTTAACCCAGGCACGCCTTGGGTACAGTGAGATTCCATGTCAGATTCTAGTCCTCTGACTGAAGCTAAAGCCAGAAGCAAATGGCCCACCCAGACCTTTCCCCAGTGCCACTCCATCCTATGAAAAACAATGCAAGGCATGGCCAAGTCAAGGACACCATCAGAAAGCAATCAGCAAAACAGGCAGAAGAGACAAGAGCTTTAAACTTGAGATGCTTTCCTCTCCAAAACATCATGTTCCTTCTCTCTGCTTCACCCAACAGTTTCTGACCGAAGTGAAATCCTTATCTCGGCTTCCAAGAAAGATTTATGACTGAAAAAGAACAGACTTTACCTGGCAGTGGGTGCATGCGAGGTTTGTTCTCTTTCATGGCAGGCCCAATTGCTCTTTATTTTGCAGATGCTAATATTAGACTCGGTTAATCATGCACATTCCTTTTATTAGGTGAGGAGCTACATTCTTGAAACCACTCTCAGGAAAACAATCCTTCCTTTCCAGACCACCCTGAGTTGTAGACTTGGGGTTTCGGCAGCAGGAGCACCACTGGGCCATGTGGCAGACGTCTGGGCAGCCCAGAGACATCTGTTCCTCAGCCTCAACCCTTTGCAAGTGGTTCAGGAACTTCCTCTTTTCTTGTTCGTTTGGCCCAGGGTTGCTCCTTCTACAAACATCCAGAAGGTGTTAGTACCACCAGAATATCAGACTTTATTGCCTCTTTCCCTATGGGCAAACTGGCCTGTGATGAGGGCAAGCCTGTTGGCATAGGATGTATTCAACCTACTTTATTTGAAGGTCCTAATTCAGACAAGTTACAACCATCTGAGTTTTGTGCAAAAGCTAAAATAGCTTGGTTAGCTCTCAGTGAATATGTCTTGATTCTAAAAGTCATTTCTAAGTTGATTATTGGCAAATTAGGAGTCAATTTGCCCTAGAAACATTGTGGTTAGATTCTGAGGCAACCTCCAGAATGCTTCCTTAACTCATTTTGTGCCTGGAGTGTAGCAGTCCATTAACAGCACCATGAAATCTCATCACCACGTTCAACACTGCTTTTGAAATAAAAACATGGCAAGTTCCAACTCAGGACATCAGGAAGCAGTTGCTGGGACTCTCTGTTCCACCATGGTAGTCTGTGGGACTCGAAGCAGTGAGGTGGCAATCCCGTAAAGCAGAAATGGAATCCCATGGGGAGACTTGGAGCGATGGCAGCAACAGAAGCTTATGGCCTCAGTGAAGTTTGGCAAGCAGCAGCAGACGTCCATTATTTCACGACGGTCCCCATCCTTGGTGAATGAAACAGTGGAGAAAATGGCAATTCAGGAAACAGGAGGAGGGAAAGGTGGCTTCTCACAGAAGTGGTGATGCCCGCAGGGAGATCAGCCTCTGGCTGGGCCTCCAAAACAGGAAATACTTCAGCCCTGAATTAGGAAGTGGTCCATATGATGACCACAGCAGAACAAAAGAGCATGCTGCCAATAAGATCCTACTTCACACACACATACACACACACACACACAAAAGTAAAGATTTATAACTGGCAGATTAATTCAAAATATAAATGCTCCACTACGCTTGAAACGAATTCATCCCCTTAAATCTTTTAGCACCTACTTCTCCACCCACGCCCAGTTTCCATGATCAGACCTCACCCAGTGACGATTTACTGAGTACTTACTCTGTGCCAAGACCAACCTCATGTATCTACTCTTAGTTTGCACAACCTGCAAAACATCTGCTGTGCATTGGATGTAGACTCACTTGCCTCGTTTTTTCCTGTATAACACCTTCGGGGCCTTCTCCCCTCCTTTGCTCTTTCTCTTACCTCTCTAAATTCACTCCATCTGACCAGCTCTCCTAGGGAGACTTGTGGATTCTGCTCATTAAGAATCCCGCTCCTGGTCATACCCCAGATGGAGAAGATCCTCTCTGCTCCCCAAACAAGGAAGCAGACCTCAGTCCCTGCTGCAGCCTGATGGTGAAGCAAGACAAACAAAGCCTGCCTCTGTTTCTGTCTGCATTCTCTTTTCTAGGCTCTAACCGCACTTACTTCTTTATACTCGCTTTTTTTCCTTCTTTTCATTTTTTCCCTTGTGTCCTTTTCTTTCCCTTCTTTTTCATTCTTCCTTCCTTCCTTTCGGCCTTTATCCTTGGAACCACTGCATTCTGCTAAGCGGTGTTGGGGAGTGGGTGAAACGTTACAAGTACACACATCCAATTCACACAGAAAAGTGATGCGGAGATTAGGCTCCAAGTGATGAAAACAAGAATCCAGAATTACATTCCCAGAATAATCCTACTTGAAAGAATCCTTACAGGCATTCATGGAAGTTTCCAGCCTCTTTGAGTTCGTTTACATTTCATAGCTTTTACTTAATTTTCTTCAACTGTCTCTCCAAACATACCTCTTGGGTTCATATATCATTTCCAGTGAAACTTGAATAATATCTGATATAATTCCTATAACTTTGCTAGAATATGAGACAGATCATTCATTTCTTTTTTTAATTTTTATTTTATATTGGAGTATCATTGGTTAGCAGTGTCGTATTATTTTCAGATGTATAGCAAAGTGATTCAATAATACATATACATGTATCTATTCTTCTTCAAATTCTTTTCCCATTTAGGTTATCACAGAGTATTGAGCAGAGTTCCCTGTGTGACCATTCATTTCTAAGCAAAAGTGAAAGTGAAAGTTGCTTCAGTCAGTCAGTCAGTTCAGTCGCTCAGTCGTGTTTGACTCTTTGCAACCCCATGAATCGCAGCATGCCAGGCCTCCCTGTCCAGCACCAACTCCTGGAGTTCACCCAAACTCATGTCCATCGAGTCGGTGATGCCATCCAGCCGTCTCATCCTCTGTCGTCTCCTTCCCCTCCTGCCCCCAGTCCCTCCCAGTATCAGAGTCTTTTCCGATGAGTCAACTGTTTGCATGAGGTGGCCAAAGTATTGGAGTTTCAGCCTCAGCATCAGTCCTTCTAATGAACACCCAGGACTGGTCTCCTTTAGGATGGACTGGTTGGATCTCCTTGCAGTCCAAGGGACTCTCAAGAGTCTTCTCCAACACCACAGTTCAAAAGCATCAACTCTTTGGTGCTCAGCTTTCTTCACAGTCCAACTCTCAGATCCATATGTGACCACTGGAAAAAAAGTTGCTGGAAAGTGAAAGTGAGGCCCCTCAGTCCTGTCCAACTCTTTGCGATCCCATGGACTGTAGCCTCCAGGCTCCTCCATCCATGGGATTTTCCAGGCAAGAATACTAGAGTGGGTTGCCATTTCCTTCTCCAGGGGATCTTCCCAACCCAGGGATCAAATCCAGGTCTCCTGCATTCCAGGCAGATTCTTTACCAGCTGAGCCACAGGGAAGCCCAAGAATACTGGAGTGGGTAGCCTATCTCTTCTCCAGGGGATCTTCCTGACCCAGGAATCGAACTGGGGTCTCCTGCATTGCAAGCAAATTCTTTACCAACTGAGCTAACAAGGAAACCCTATTTCTAAGCAAACCTCTACTTAAAAGGTTGTCTTTGCCATTTCTCAGTCAGCATTGTCAGTGGTGATCATCCTGCTTCCTGATAATCATGATGGTCTGAATCTCCTTAAAATATTAATAGTGGTCCCTGCAACCCTGCTTGCTACTTTTAATTTCATTGCTTCTTTATAAGCATTTATTCATTAAACTGTAAACAAATCTGTTCGAATTGCATGGGGCCAAATGTGCGAGAAATGCTGTAACATGTTATATTCCCAGCCCTCTCCAACCTTGTCCTTATAAGTAAAAAAAAAAAAGTCTTTCCTACTAAAATTTAGATAACAGGTAAGACTTAGCGACAGCATGGACCTAGAGAGCGTATTAAAAGGCAAAGACTTCACTTTGCTGACAAAGGTCCATATAGTCAAATGGTTTTTCCATTTGTCATGTATGGATGTGAGAGTTGGATCATAATGAAGGCTGAGTGCTGAACAATTGATGCTTTCGGATTGTGGTGCTGGAGAAGACTCTGGAGGGTCCCTTGGACTGCAAGGACATCAAACCAGTCAATCCTTAAGGAAATAAACCCTGAATATTCATTGCTAAAAGAATGCCAAATGATGCTAAAGCTGAAGCTCCAATACTTTGGCCACTTGATGCTAAGAGCCCACTGATTGGAAAACACTCTGATGCTGAGAAAGATTGAAGGCAAAAGAAGAGGGCAGCAAAGGATGAGATGGTTAGATAGCATCACCTACTCAGTGGGCAGGAACTTGAGCAAACTCTAGGAGATAGTGGAGGACAGGGAAGCCTAATGTGTTGCAGTCCATGGAGTCACGAAGAGTCAGACACGATTTAGTGAGTGAACAACAACAAGGTTTAGAGGTGACTTTTTCCAGATATGGAATTTTCATTGGGGCCAATGTAAGGTGGAATTTCAGGAAGGGAGCATCCAGGTATGTTCTGAAGCTTGTGAAATATTAATATTATAACATTAAGGTAACCACTTACTGCCCTGGTCTGAGGGCTCTGAGAAATTAGATGAATTGCTCCTTGGTGGCTCAGACGGTAAAGAGTCTGTCTTCAATGCAGGGGATCCAGGTTCAATCTCTGGAGTAGTAAGATCCCCTGGAGAAGGGAATGGCAACCCACTCCAGTATTCTTGCCTGGAGAATTCCATGGACAGAGGAGCCTGGCGGGCTACAGTTCACGGGGCCGCAAAGAGTCGGACACAACTGAGTGACTAACCCTGCTTCCTGGAATTCCAGGGTTTTCTTTTTATAATTTTTATTGGAGTATACTTGACTTACAATGTGGTATTAGTTTCAGGTGTACAGCAAAGTGAATCAGTTTTATGTGTGTGTGTATCTCCATTCTTTTTCAGATTCTTTTCCCATACAGGTTATTACAGAATATTGAGTTGAGTTCTCTATGCCCAATATGTTATACAGTAGGTCCTTATTAGCTACCTATTTTATATATGGTAAAGTGTATATGTTAATCCCAGTCTCCTAATTTATCACTTTCCCCATGTTTCCCCTTTGGTAACTATAAATTTGACTTTGAGATCTGTAAGTTTATGTTTTATAAAAAGTTCACTTGTATCATTTTTATTAAATTCTACATACAGGTGATATCATGTGATATTTGTCTTTCTCTGTCTGACTTACTTCACTTAGAATGATAATCTCTAGGTCTACTCATGTTGCTACAAATGGCATTATTTTGTTCTTTTTTATGACTGAGTAGTATTCTATCTTGGAGAAGGCAATGGCACCCCACTCCAGTGTTCTTGACTAGAGAATCCCAGGGACAGGGGAGCCTGGTGGGCTGCCGTCTATGGGGTCGCACAGAGTCAGACACGACTGAAGCGACTTAGCAGCAGTATTCTATCTTATATATGTACCACATCTTCTTTATCCATTCCTCTGTTGATAGACATTTCGGTTACTTCCTTAATGTCTTGGCTATTGTAAATACTGCTGCAATGAACACTGGGGTGCGTGTGTCTTTTTGAAGTATGATTTTCTCTGGATATGTGCCCAGGAGTGGCATTGCTAGATCATATAGTAGCTCTATTTTTAGTTTTTAAAGGAACATTCATACTGTTCTCCATAATGGTTGCATCAATTTACATTCCTACCAACAGTGTAGGGTGGTTCCTTTTCCTCCACACCCTCTCCAAAATTTATTGTTTGTAGATTTTATGATGATGACCAGTCTTACCAGTGTGAGGTGATACTTCATTGTAGTCTTGATTTGCATTTCTCTAATAATTAGTGATGTTGAAGATCTTTCCATGTGATTTTTAGCCTGAGCGACTTCACTTTCACTTTTCCTTTCATGCATTGGAGAAGGAAATGGCAACCCACTCCAGTGTTCTTGCCTGGAGAATCCCAGGGACAGGGGAGCCTGGTGGGCTGCCGTCTATGGGGTCGCACAGAGTTGGACACGACTGAAGCAACTTAGCAGCAGCAGCAGCAGCAGCAGCATGTCTTCTTTGGAGATATGTCTGTTTAGATCTTCTGTCCACTTTTTGATTGGGTTGTTTGTCTTTTTGATATTGAGCTGCATGAGTTCTTTGTATACTTAGGAGATTAATACCTTGTCAGTTGCTTCACTTGCAAATATTTTCTCCCATTCTGAGGTCAATACCACTGATGAACATAGATGCAAAAATTCTCAACAAAATACTAGCTAACCAAATCCAACAGTACATTAAAAAGATAATACTCATGATCAAGTAGGACTTATCCCAGGAATGCAAAGATTCTTCAACATGCACAATTTGATACACCACATCAACAAATTGAAGAATACAAACCATAAGATTATCTCAATAGGTTCAGAAAAAGCTTTTGGCAAAATTCAACACCCATTTATGATAAAAAAAAAAAAAAAACTCTCCAGAAAGTGGATATAGAAGGAACCTACCTCAACATACGAAGAAGGCAATGGCACCCTACTCCAGTACTCTTGCTTGGAAAATCCCATGGACAGAGGAGCCTGTTAGGCTGCAATCCATGGGGTCACTAAGAGTCGGACACGACTGAGCAACTTCACTTTCACTTTTCACTTTCATGCATTGGAGAAGGAAATGGCAGCCCACTCCAGTGTTCTTGCCTGGAGAATCCCAAGGACGGGGGAGCCTGGTGGGCTGCTGTCTATGGGGTCGCACAGGGTCAGACACAACTGAAGTGACTTAGCATAGCATACCTCAACATAAGAAAGACCATGTATGACAAACCTACAGCTAACATGATTCTCAATAGAGAAAAGCAGAAAGCATTTCCTCTAAAATCAGAAATAAAACCAATGTGCCCACTCTCACCTCTAATATTCTATACAGTTTTGAAAGTCCTAGCCATGGAAATCAGAGAAGAAAAAGAAATTAAAGGGATCCAAGTTGGAAAAGAAGTAAAACTGTCACTGTTTGCAGATAACATGATTCTATACATAGAAAATCCTAAAGATGCTACCAGAAAACTATTAGAGCTCTTCAGTGAATTTGGTAAAGTTTCAAGATACAAAATTAATACAAAAAAATCTCTTGCATTTATAAACAGTAAAAACAAAAGATCAGAAAGAAAAATTGAGGAAACAATCTTATTTACCATCACAACAAAAACAATAAAATACCTAGAAATAAACCTACCTAAGGAGACAAAAGGATCTGTACTCAAAAAAACTATAAGATGCTGATGAAAGAAATCAAAGATGACATAAACAGATGGAGAGATATACCACATTCTTTTTTTTCTTTTTTTTTATTATTATTATTATTATTTTATTTTATTTTTAAACTTTACAATATTGTATTAGTTTTGCCAAATATCGAAATGAATCCGCCACAGGTATACCTGCGTTCCCCATCCTGAACCCTCCTCCCTCCTCCCTTCCCTACCCTCCCTCTGGGTTGTCCCAGTGCACCAGCCCCAAGCATCCAGTACCGTGCATCGAACCTGGACTGGTGACTCATTTCATACATGATATTATACATGTTTCAATGCTATTCTCCCAAATCTTCCCACCCTCTCCCTCTCCCACAGAGTCCATAAGACTGATCTATACATCGGTGTCTCTTTTGCAGTCTCGTACACAGGGTTATTGTTACCATCTTTCTAAATTCCATATATATGTGTTAGTATACTGTATTGGTGTTTTTCTTTCTGGCTTACTTCACTCTGTATAATAGGTTCCAGTTTCATCCATCTCATTAGAACTGATTCTAATGTATTCTTTTTAATGGCTGAGTAATACTCCATTGTGTATATGTACCACAGCTTGCTTATCCATTCATCTGCTGATGGGCATCTAGGTTGCTTCCATGTCCTGGCTATTATAAACAGTGCTGCGATGAACATTGGGGTACACGTGTCTCTTTCCCTTCTGGTTTCCTCTGTGTGTATGCCCAGCAGTGGGATTGCTGGATCATAAGGCAGTTCTATTTCCAGTTTTTTAAGGAATCTCCACACTGTTCTCCATAGTGGCTGTACTAGTTTGCATTCCCACCAACAGTGTAAGAGGGTTCCCTTTTCTCCACACCCTCTCCAGCATTTATTGCTTGTAGACTTTTGGATCACAGCCATTCTGACTGGCGTGAAATGGTACCTCATAGTGGTTTTGATTTGCATTTCTCTGATAATGAGTGATGTTGAGCATCTTTTCATGTGTTTGTTAGCCATCTGTATGTCTTCTTTGGAGAAATGTCTATTTAGTTCTTTGGCCCATTTTTTGATTGGGTCATTTATTTTTCTGGAGTTGAGCTGTAGGAGTTGCTTGTACATTTTTGAGATTAGTTGTTTGTCGGTTGCTTCATTTGCTATTATTTTCTCCCATTCTGAAGGCTGCCTTTTCACCTTGCTAATAGTTTCCTTTGTTGTGCAGAAGCTTTTAAGTTTAATTAGGTCCCATTTGTTTATTTTTGCTTTAATTTCCAATATTCTGGGAGGTGGGTCATAGAGGATCCTGCTGTGATGTATGTCAGAGAGTGTTTTGCCTATGTTCTCCTCTAGGAGTTTTATAGTTTCTGGTCTTACATTTAGATCTTTAATCCATTTTGAGTTTATTTTTGTGTAAGGTGTTAGAAAGTGTTCTCGTTTCATTCTTTTACAAGTGGTTGACCAGTTTTCCCAGCACCACTTGTTAAAGAGATTGTCTTTAATCCATTGTATATTCTTGCCTCCTTTGTCAAAGATAAGGTGTCCATAGGTGTGTGGATTAATCTCTGGGCTTTCTATTTTGTTCCATTGATCAATATTTCTGTCTTTGTGCCAGTACCATACTGTCTTGATAACTGTGGCTTTGTAATAGAGCCTGAAGTCAGGTAGGTTGATTCCTCCAGTTCCATTCTTCTTTCTCAAGATAGCTTTGGCTATTCAAGGTTTTTTGTATTTCCATACAAATTGTGAAATTATTTGTTCTAGCTCTGTGAAGAATACCATTGGTAGCTTGATAGGGATTGCATTGAATCTATAAATTGCTTTGGGTAGTATACTCATTTTCACTATATTGATTCTTCCAATCCATGAACATGGTATATTTCTCCATCTATTAGTGTCCTCTTTGATTTCTTTCACCAGTGTTTTATAGTTTTCTATATATAGGTCTTTAGTTTCTTTAGGTAGATATATTCCTAAGTATTTTATTCTTTCTGTTGCAATGGTGAATGGAATTGTTTCCTTAATTTCTCTTTCAGTTTTCTCATTATTAGTGTATAGGAATGCAAAGGATTTTTGTGTGTTGATTTTATATCCTGCAACTTTACTATAATCAATGATTAGTTCTAGTAATTTTCTGGTGGAGTCTTTAGGGTTTTCTATGTAAAGGATCATGTCATCTGCAAACAGTGAGAGTTTTACTTCTTCTTTTCCAATTTGGATTCCTTTTATTTCTTTTTCTGCTCTGATTGCTGTGGCCAGAACTTTCAAAACTATGTTGAATAGTAATGGTGAAAGTGGGCACCCTTGTCTTGTTCCTGACTTTAGAGGAAATGCTTTCAATTTTTCACCATTGAGGATAATGTTTGCTGTGGGTTTGTCATATATAGCTTTTATTATGTTGAGGTATGTTCCTTCTATTCCTGCTTTCTGGAGAGTTCTTATCATAAATGGATGTTGAATTTTGTCAAAGGCTTTCTCTGCATCTATTGAGATAATCATATGGTTTTTGTTTTTCAATTTGTTAATGTGGTGTATAACATTGATTGATTTGCGGATATTGAAGAATCCTTGCATCCCTGGGATAAAGCCCACTTGGTCATGGTGTATGATCTTTTTAATGTGTTGTTGGATTCTGATTGCTAGAATTTTGTTAAGGATTTTTGCATCTATGTTCATCAGTGATATTGGCCTGTAGTTTTCTTTTTTTGTGGGATCTTTGTCAGGTTTTGGTATTAGGGTGATGGTGGCCTCATAGAATGAGTTTGGAAGTTTACCTTCCTCTGCAATTTTCTGGAAGAGTTTGAGCAGGATAGGTGTTAGCTCTTCTCTAAATTTTTGGTAGAATTCAGCTGTGAAGCCGTCTGGACCGGGGCTTTTGTTTGCTGGAAGATTTTTGATTACAGTTTCAATTTCCGTGCTTGTGATGGGTCTGTTAAGATTTTCTATTTCTTCCTGTTCCAGTTTTGGAAAGTTGTACTTTTCTAAGAATTTGTCCATGTCTTCCACATTGTCCATTTTATTGGCATATAACTGTTGATAGTAGTCTCTTACGATCCTTTGTATTTCTGTGTTGTCTGTTGTGATCTCTCCATTTTCATTTCTAATTTTATTGATTTGATTTTTCTCCCTTTGTTTCTTGATGAGTCTGGCTAATGGTTCGTCAATTTTATTTATCCTTTCAAAGAACCAGCTTTTGGCTTTGTTGATTTTTGCTATGGTCTCTTTTGTTTCTTTTGCATTTATTTCTGCCCTAATTTTTAAGATTTCTTTCCTTCTACTAACCCTGGGGTTCTTCATTTCTTCCTTTTCTAGTTGATTTAGGTGTAGAGTTAGGTTATTTATTTGACTTTTTTCTTGTTTCTTTAGGTATGCCTGTATTGCTATGAACTTTCCCCTTAGGACTGCTTTTAAAGTGTCCCACAGGTTTTGAGTTGTTGTGTTTTCATTTTCATTAGTTTCTATGCAAATTTTGATTTCTTTTTTGATTTCTTCTGTGATTTGTTGGTTATTCAGCAGGGTGTTGTTCAGCCTCCATATGTTGGAATTTTTAATAGTTTTTCTCCTGTAATTGAGATCTAATCTTACTGCATTGTGGTCAGAAAAGATGCTTGGAATGATTTCTATTTTTTTGAATTTACCAAGGCTAGATTTATGGCCCAGGATGTGATCTATCCTGGAGAAGGTTCCATGTGCGCTTGAGAAAAAGGTGTAATTCATTGTTTTGGGATGAAATGTCCTATAGATATCAATTAAGTCTAACTGGTCTATTGTATGGTTTAACGTTTGTGTTTCCTTGTTAATTTTCTGTTTGGTTGATCTATCCATAGGTGTGAGTGGGGTATTAAAGTCTCCCAATATTATTGTGTTATTGTTAATTTCTTCTTTCATACTTGTTAGCATTTGTCTTACATATTGCGGCGCTCCCGTGTTGGGTGCATATATATTTATAATTGTTATATCTTCTTCTTGGATTGATCCTTTGATCATTAGCTAGTGACCATCTTTGTCTCTTTTCACAGCCTTTGTTTTAAAGTCTATTTTATCTGATATAAGTATTGCTACTCCTGCTTTCTTTTGGTCTCTATTTGCATGGAAAATCTTTTTCCAGCCCTTCACTTTCAGTCTGTATGTGTCCCCTGTTTTGAGGTGGGTCTCTTGTAGACAACATATGTAGGGGTCTTGTTTTTGTATCCATTCAGCCAGTCTTTGTCTTTTGATTGGGGCATTCAACCCATTTACATTTAAGGTAATTACGGATAAGTATGATCCCGTTGCCATTTACTTTATTGTTTTGGGTTCGAGTTTATACACTGTTTTTGTGTTTCCTGTCTAGAGAATATCCTTTAGTATTTGTTGGAGAGCTGGTTTGGTGGTGCTGAATTCTCTCAACTTTTGCTTGTCTGAGAAGCTTTTGATTTCTCCTTCATATTTGAATGAGATCCTTGCTGGGTACAATAATCTGGGCTGTAGGTTATTTTCTTTCATCACTTGAAGTATGTCTTGCCATTCCCTCCTGGCTTGAAGAGTTTCTATTGAAAGATCAGCTGTTATCCTAATGGGAATTCCCTTGTGTGTTATTTGTTGTTTTTCCCTTGCTGCTTTTAATATTTGTTCTTTGTGTTTGATCTTTGTTAATTTGATTAATATGTGTACCACATTCTTGTATTGAAAAATCAATATTGTCAACATAACCATACTATTCAAAGAAATCTACAGATTCAATGTAATCCCTATCAAATTACCAATGGCATTTTTCATGGAATAAAAAAAAAAATTGCAATTTGTATGGAAACATCAGTTCAGTTCAGTTCAGTCTCTCAGTCGTGTCTGACTCTTTGTGACCCCGTGAATCACAGCACACCCGGCCTCCCTGTCCATCACCAACTCCTGGAGTTCACCCAAACTCATGTCCATAGAGTCGGTGATGCCATCCAGCCATCTCATCCTCTGTCGTCTCCTTCCCCTCCTGCCCTCAATCCCTCCCAGCATCAGAGTCTTTTCCAATGAGTCAACTCTTTGCATGAGGTGGCCAAAGTTTTGGAGTTTCAGCCTCAGCATCAGTCCTTCCAAAGAACACCCAGGACTGATCTCCTTCAGGATGGACTGGTTGGATCTCCTTGCAGTCCAAGGGACTCTCAAGAGTCTTCTCCAACACCATAGTTCAAAAGCATCAATTCTTTGGCACTCAGCTTCACAGTCCAACTCTTACATCCATATAAAAGACCTCTTTTACTAGGGCTTCCCTAGTGGCTCAGATGGCAAAGAATCTGCCTACAAGGCAGGAGACCCAGGTTCGATCCCTGGGTTGAGAAGATCCCCTGGAGAAGGGAATGGCAACCCACTCCAGTATCCTTGGTAGAAAATCCCATGGACAGAAGAGCCTGGTAGGCCACAGTCCATGGGGTCACAAAGAGTTGGACATGAATGAGCAACTAACACAGACATAAAAGACCTCACTCAAATAGCCAAATCAATCTTGAGAAAGAAAAATGGAGATAGAGGAATCAAATGCCTGAACTTCAGACTATACTACAAAGCTACAGTAATCAAAACAGTATGGTATTGGCACCAAAACCAAAATATAGATCAATGCAACAAGATAGAAAGTCCAGAGATAAACCCACACACCTGTGGTCAGCTATTCTATGACAAAAGAGGCAAGCGTATACAGTGGAGAAAAGATAGTCTCTTCAACAAGTTGTGCTGGGGAAACTGGACAGCTATGTGTAAAAGAATGAAATAAAAACACTCCCTAACACCATACACAAAAATAAACTCAAAATGGATTAAAGACCTAAATGTAAGGATGAATATTACAAAAGTCTTAGAGGAAAACATAGGCAGCACACACTCTGACATAAATCACAGCAATATCCTTTTTTACCCACCTCTTTTGTTGTTGCTGTTCAGTCACTAAATCATGTCGGACTCGTTGTGACCCCATGGACTGTAGCACGCCAGGCTTCCCTGTCCTTCATTATCTCTGGGAGTTTGCTCAAACTCATGTCCATTGAGTTGATGATACCATCCAACCATCTCATCGTCTGCCATCCCCTTCTCTGTCTTTCAATTTTTCCCACTATCATGGTCTTTTCCAATGAGTCCGCTATTTGCATCAGGTGGCCAAAGTATTGGAGTTTCAGCTTTAGCATCAGTCCTTCCAATGAATATGAGTAACCTCCTAGAGTAATGAAAATAGAAACAAAGATAAACAAATGAGACTTAATTAAACTTAAAAGGTTTTGCACAGCAAAGGAAATGGTAAACAAAATGGAGTTTCACTTTTTAAATGATCAGAATGTAGTTAGGAGGCAGCCTCAGCCATAAAGACCACCTACAACAGGGAATTCCACCACAAGAGACAGTCACTCCACCTTCTATCATCCTGAAAAACACACAAAGCCATACTCCTCCTTAAGTCACCTGGGAGAACCAAGTCTCTCTTCTGGAAGTCTAGCCAAGGAAAAGAATGTTTTGTTAACCACACTCAGTATCAATTTTGCCAAAGAATTGAAGGTGGGAGGATTGTGGTTTTTGTTTTGGGGTGAGTTTTGGTTTTTAGGGGTGGGTTGTTCATTTGTTTGAGGGTTTTGCATCTGGGTGGTACAGATTCTGGGCAAGTTACATCACATAAGCAACCAGTTTACAATTCTGGATGGTTTCCCTGGAGCAGAAATTCTCAAACATGTCCTCTGAGTTTCTGGTGGGATCTATATCACCTTATACCTAATAGACTTGGCATTTTCAGTCATCCTCTTAACCTGGTGAAATGGAATTTTCCATGTGTCTCTTCAGAGCTCAGAAAGCTTTTCTGAAAAAGAAATTTTCTATAGCCTATTATTTTCAGATGCATTTACCCTAAAATGGACAAATGATTTAAAACTCTTCTGTGCATTCTTCTGCTCCCATCACCTGGTACTGTGGACCCGAGAGATCACCTTGCCTTTGCTTTTGGGAACAGGGGAATGCTCTGTGATACTAACCCTCAAGATTAGTTATTCAGTGACCTTATTTGATTTAAAGAGACCCCATTGGTTTTTTGCCTTCAACAAATGGAAACGTCCAGTAGGAAATCCACATTCACTCTTGTGAATGGCAGAAATGCACTATCAACTCTAATCCTCAAAGTCTCTTAGAAACACTAAGTCAAGTTTTCATCTCTTATAATGGTCCCTGGGGAAATCTCAGGCAAAAATTATTTGCTTAGGTAGGCAGGAAACAATTGTTAGTATTTCATTTTGTTTCATTTCCTGAGAGGACTTGGAAAAACTGAGAGACTTCCGCTCCTCTGATATAGGACATAGAAAAAAAATCAAAATATTCTGCTTAGAATCCACAACAAGCCAAGATTGTCCCAATTCTAAGAAAAAGCCAAGAATTCATTCAGATGAAATCAAATTGTACATTCTAGAGGATAAACTTAAGACAGCATTTTTCAAACTTTTGTTTTTACTGTAACCCACAGCAAAAATATAACTTTTATCATTTACATTCACATATATATTTGCATGAAATATATTTTGTTAAACATAGCTTACCTTTATTACATGCTATAAACTCTGATATTCATCTCTTGTATTCCACTGTATTCAATTACATTTCATTCTTTTAAAAATTCTAGCTGTGACCCACAAAATTGATTTCCCAATCCACCACTCTCACAGTGTGAAAAAAACTCTTAGGGTGGGGGATAAAGAAGCAGTCTTTATCACAAATCCTCTTAGTCCTCTCACTTAGAGGACTAAGAGGATTTCAGAATTTCCCACTGAGGATGTCATTGCTGTAGTTTAGTCACTAAGCTGTGTTCAACTCTTAGCGATCCCATGGACTGTAGTCCGCCAGGCTTCTCTGTCTGTGGAATTCTCCAGACCAGAGTACTGGAGTGGGTTACCATTTCTTTTTCCAGGGGATCTTCCTGACCCAGGGATCAAACTTGAAACTCCTGCATTGCAGGCGGTTCTTTTCTACTGAGCCACCCTGGAAGCCCTTGAGGATAAAATAGTCTCTCTAATTAAAATGTAAATGAACACTGTATGGATAAGAGGTTAAACCTGGTCTGTCATGTACACCTTTATGATTCTGAGTCTATTCCATTACATCACCCCACATCCATCATATCACGCAGTAGAAAAGGAGATCAGGTAGGATAAGGGAGGAGGTGGGAGTGAGGACGTGAATGCTCCAAGGAAGCAGTGGGTAAAGGGCTTCTTCTGAGGAGGGTGGGGCACCTTGGTGACCCTAAATCTTTGCAGTCTCCCCATATGAAGGTGGGGATAAACCAGGCTGAAGACCTCCTCAGTATACCCAGAGTTCCCTGGCTACCCTCCTCCTCCCCAGCGTGTATCTTGGGACAGGAATGGGAAGTGCAGAGGGAACTTCCTCAGGCTGTGGAGCAACCCAGGAGCAGAAGCTCTCACCACCCTGCCCCCAGCCCCACCTCCTTCTCTTAGCTCCACTCTTTCTCCCTCTGGGACTACTCATCCCATTCCTCTCCACCTTGTTCACCTTTTCCAATAAGAAGGTTCCAACTCTACCAGCCCTTCTCTGGGCCCCAGGAGCACTTCCTGCCAGTACCACTCCTCTGCCCTTTCAAAGCGACATGTGCATACATCCATCAGAGCGCTGCGTACAAGGCAGCACCACTGTTCAATCGGTTACCTTGGTTGTTGAGATGTGTGAGCTCCATGAGGCTCCTATGGCCATCTCTAGTACCCAGCCCAGTGATCACACCATCTGCTCATTCGTGTATTCTTCAATTCAGTTAACAGACATTAATATAGTGTTAGCACTCTAAGTAGTGCAGTGGTGAGCTGCTTTGTAGAACTCATTGTCTATTTGGTAATGTTGTCTATTCATTAATGAATAAATATTTGCAGAATAAATGAAGGGTTGAAGGAGCAAATAAATGAACCCAATATTGCCTCATGTTGTTATCCCACTGCTTCATCATATACCCCCATCCATCCAGGACAGCTTTACCTTTGAGGAAGTCCTGATGTTGAATCAAAGCCTATTACCCTGAAGCTTCTATGTACTAGTCCATAAAGAATCGGAGCAGCTAACGACAGCTGCCATGTTCCTGTGCCATCTCCTCTCCAGTCTGAACATCCTCAGGGTTTTCAGGGGCTCCTTGAGGCAACTGCATGAGGAATAGCATGGAATTGTTTAAGTTGCCCCACCAATCTTCTTGCTTCCCTCAAAATGCCCTCTGTTTGATCTATAACCTCTTCTGAGCATAACTCCTATAACAGAACCCTGGCCTCCAGGTATACTGACCTCAGCACCTCAAACTCCACATCCACAGACCCAGCCTCCGGCCACATCAGCTTCACTGAAAAAAAAGCGTTCTCTCTCTGACTTAATATTAACAGCGTTGACCACACACTTATGCTTGGACTATAGGGGGCTATTTATCCAGAAACTCCCTTTACTTCTTGAAATTTTGGAATTTAAATGGCTCTTTTGAGAACTGCCCTTTTTAAACATGATTCTGTTTCCGTGGTTACAGGAGAGACCTTACCAGGTTTTCTATCAGAAAGCTTCCACAGAATTTTTCTGAGCCTCTCTCAAGTCCAATAGCAAAAGTCAGAAGATTTTTAAGCATTTCGGGGCCATGACCCTGCTCAATACAAAAGGATGGTCTGTAGTGAGAGAGACGAAAACCCAAAGGAGAGTGCCACCCAAAGAGAAGCCAAGACTAGAATGTAGAGAGCCCTGGAGTTCTCGTGTCCCTTGCCCCATTTATTCCTCAAACCCCACTGCCTCCCTTCCTTCCTTCAGTTTGGTTGTTCTTGGAGTCTGAGAGCCGATAAATTCCCTTTCTGCACTTTTGCCTAATTCCAACTGGGCTTCTGTAAGTTGCAACCAAAAAATTCCTGACTAATACAACCCCTAATTTTTTCTTCCTGAGTGTTGCCGTGTAGCTCCTAAACCAAATATTCGCATCCTGTATTTACATATTTTTGAATTCAAAGGCAGGATCTTACATTTACTGCTGTGGAACATCATCTGGTTTTATGTGATTCATAATTCTAGTGTAGCCGGTCACAAATTTGCACACACTACCTTCAGTTGCGCTAAGAAAATGCAGCTTTTGTAAATTTTTGGTAACAGAGCTAGTCACCCTCATAAGACCCTGCTGGGTAGCAAGAAAAAAAATAAATTTTCCGGTAATGATGTCTCATTAAAAAATATTTTTAAGCCAGAAGAAACTGACTCGATTCTTTTGAGTAAATTTTCAGTCCTTGAGGGCACTCCAGTCCCTTTTCTCCCAGATGCCCACTGGCTGAAGGAATCATGAGACTTTACGATGATGGAAAAGTGGCCCCAAGTCCACATGGCACTCTCTGGTTCCCACTGGTCTGTACCAAGGAGAAGCTTGTCCAGTGTCATCCCTGAGAGATCGATTGCCCCAACTGAGCCTGGAGTTACCTACCACACTGGCATTCCCAGCCGGATCAGTAGCCATTTGCCTCTGGTCACACACTTGCCATTTGCTATTGTCAAATAAAAACAAATCCAGACTTAGTAAGAGGAGACTTAATCTGAAAGGATTGTTGCAAAAGGGGGAAGGGCTATTGCAGGAGAAGGAGCTGTTGCAATAGGAGGACTTCTTGACCATAAGTCTGCAAGCCTCTCAAGAGTTCAGCAAGAATTTTTCTTTTATAGGCAGGAGTAAACAAGGCTAAAAAGAGCTGGATGACAGGGTGGTGTGGGGGAATAGCCAAGCAGAGAATGTTATTATACCCTGAGGCCAGCCTATTCTCAGGAGGGGTTGTTTGCTGGCTCAGGCTGAGGGCTGGCCAACATTCAGAGACCTGAAGGAAGGAGAGAATCAGAACTCTAACTAAAGGTTGCTTAACAAGTTATTTTGTTGCAATTGATCTGTAGACACAGCCAGTTTAGCTGATCCTTTATGAAGCAAAATGAGACTGTGGAGAGTGTGTGTCTATTCTTGTTGCAGATAAACCAGGTAGCATCAGAGTCTTTTGGGGGACTTCCCCAGAGGTCCAGTGGCTAAGACTCTGCTCCCAATGCAGGGATCCAGGTTTAGTCTCTGGACAGGGAACTAGGCCCCACATGCCGCAACTGAAAAACAACAGTCTTTGCTAGGTCCTATGAGGGAGGGTGTTTCTTTGCAGCGATCCCTTTCCTAGAACACAAAAGGACAGATTTCTTATACTTCACTTGTTTTTCAGGATCACGGGGCTTAGGTGAGGTCTAACATTGTCACTGCAAACTTTTGTTCTAAGCCTTCTCAGCTGCTCCATGTGCCCTCTTTGGGGCATGGGAGAATGTCTGGGCTCTGAAAATGACCTGAACAGATTATAGGAGACCAGTGTGGTGTGTCTGATCCTTCGGTCAGCCTCTCTGTCGGGGTTACCCCACATTAAAAATTACGACTGCCCAGCCCATTGCGAGGCCAGTTCCAGAATTTTGCAAGTTACCTCAGGCTTGTTGTTGTTCAGTCACTAAGTCTCTTTGCGATCCCATGGACTGCAGCATGCCAGGCTTCCCTGTCCTTCACCATCTCCCAGAATTAGCTCAAACTCATGTCCACTGAGTCAGTGATGCCATCCAACCATCTCATCCTCTGTTGCCCCCTTCTCCTCCTGCCTTCAATCCTCCTTAGCATCAGGGTCTTTCCAATGAGTCAGCTGTTCACATCAGGTGGCCAAAGTATTGGAGCTTCATCTAAGGAAACTGATCAATCATCCCAAAATGACTAGGTTTCCCTATACTTATCTGGATATTTGTGCAGCCCTTGAATTTTGGGCTTTGAATACAGTCCCCAAGGCCCTGACATCTGACCTCTGTATCTTATTCTAGCTCTTTCCTCCTTCCCACAGCCCTCTGAGGTTGCAAGGGATGAGCTCTCCTTCCTTTCTTAATGGAAGAGGCTTCCGAGACCTCATACCTAAGTTCCCTCTGCCCTGTTACTTATAATAAAACTCAATGATCTGACACCAAAGCTTGAAGAGGAGCAACCGAACTCCTAGTTGTATATCCAGGAGGAATAAAACCTATGTCCATGCAAAAATCTGTTCAGCAATGTTCAAGCTGCTTTATCCATAATAGCCAAAAAACAGAAACAACCCAAATGTCTATCAACTGATGAATGGATAAGTCAAATGTGGCCTGTCTTACAAGGAATACTGTTTGGCAATGGAAATGAATGAACTGCTGACCCATGTTACCACATGGGTAAACCTTGACTACTATGCTAAGTGGAAGAACCCAGTAACAAAAGACCACATGTTCTATCATTTCTTTTATATGTAAGTCCAAGATGGGCAAACCTTTAGGGACAAAAGTAGGGTTGCCAGGAGCTGGGGGAGAGAGGGGGAGCCTGCAAATAGGTATAGGGTTTCTTATTGGACTAATGAAAATGTTCTCGGGAGCTAAAGAAGCTTAGACAATCTATTCCTTCTCACCAAAGCTCCTTTCAAAATACTGTCAATCTGTAAACTCAAAACTTCCATTTTGGAATTTATAAATTCAGCATCACTTTTGTCCTTGCACCTCTGCTTCAAAAATTCTAATTTTCCCCAAAGCAAATGGTACCTCTAGAGAAACAGGAGGTCACATACCAGAGAATTAAAATACCACAATTATGTTAAAATAAATGAAAAATACTATTCCCATTACACTAGCATCAAAATAAAAATGGGCCATAATTGTGTCAAATTATTTGCTAACACTCTTATCTCTTTCACCCATAAATTTGAGCTTATCTTTTGTATCTTCATGGAGTCATTTGTAAAAAGAATAAAATCATTGAATGAGATAAAGGAGGAGTTTGGAGACACACCACAGAAACATGTTTGCGAGTTGACAGTGATCCACAGTGAAAATATTGTTCATGTGGAATTTATTCCTATACCAGACCAAGCAAATCATTTGGGGTTGTAGTGGACAGACAGTAAAGTGAACCCCACAACATTCCTCTTCTGGTATTCACACCCTTGTATAATCCTCTCCCATTGAATTTGGGCACTACTTGTGAGTTGCTTCTAAGCATTAGAATATGGCAATGGTGATGCAATGTCACCACTTGACTGTTAAATTATGTAAGACTTTAGCTTGCTACAGACTTCCTCCCTTCCTGGCTTTGAAGAGGTAAGTGGCCATGATAGAAAGGCTGCATATCAAAGGGGTGAAGATGGACTCTAGGAGCTGAGGATAGCCTCTCTGCAACAGTCAGAAGGCAGGTAGGGCCTCAGTCTCACAGTCACAAGGAAATAACTTCTACCAACAATTTGAGAGATCTCGGAAGAGGCTATTTCTCTAGTCAGGCCTCCAGATGAGAACACAACCTGGCCAATACTTCAATTATTACAGCATGAATCCAGAGAATCCAGCTAAACCTTGATATATATTCTTGACCCATAGAAATAGTAGATACAAATAGCATATTATATATATATATATATGTTTATATACATAAATAGTGACAAGGTACATGTATACTGTTTTAAGATACTATGATGAGATTTGTCACAGCACAGAAAGCTAATATAGGGTCATATAGTGAGGGAACCAGAGGCTTCCCAGGTGGTAAAGAATCTGCCTGCCAATATAGGAGATGCGAGAGACTCGGGTTTGATCCCTGAGTCGGGAAGACCTGCTGGAGTAGGAAATGACAACCCATTTCAGTATTCTTGCCTAGAAAATTACATGGACAGAGAAGCCTGGCAGAAATCAGTCCATGGGGTCGCAAAGAGACAAACATGACTGAGTGTGCAACTGCCTGGCTCAGTGAGTGAAGGAACAAACTATTCAGACAAGTGCCTTTATTCGGATCTCTGCTTCAAATTATATTGCCTTTTTGGTCTGGTGGCTGAATCAGAACTCAGGAGAGCTAAGATCCTATTAAGTTGTGACCAACAATTTCCTTCCTTTCCCTTTGCCTCGTTTTCCTCATTTGTAAAATAGAAGACATCATAGTGGGTGAACTCTAAAGAACGTTTCAACTCGTTTTTTATGTCCTATGGCCCCCAAAGAAGAAGGTACCCTTGAAATGCATTTGAACTGAAGTGAAGCAGAAAAGGATGAAGTTTGGGAACAATGGAACAGAAATGAGCAAATATTGAAGACTAAAAGGAAATTTAGCTCAGAATAGAAAGTTTAAAAACCCATATACTGATGGCTCCATAGAAACCAATGAAATGCCCCCAACTAATTGCAGATATGATGCTGGCACATGCAGCCAAGTGGGCAATGGGATTAATACTTCCCATCTTGTTTCTATGAACCTCATTCCAAAGATATCTATTATTTGGGAGTTTTGTTGTTGTTGTTGTTTTAATCTAGATCAAATCTTTTCCAGTGAAAGAAAAAACAACTTACCTTTAGCCCAACTCTGAGACTTGGTGTGAGAATCCTCTTCATGTTCTCCACCTCTAATAACAAGCATCGCTCAATTATTAGACCACTGTCATGACTCCTGGTTAGTCGGAAGAGCAGAGCCAATGTTCCTAGAAGTAAACCAGAGTAACAGGCTTATGTGAAATAGTTTTGTGGGTCTCCATTTTCTAATGCTACATAAAGAAAGGCTTTGAATAGTGCTGGATTCTGGGAAGAACCATGGTGAGTATTTTCTAAGATTTCAAAGTCAATGGGGGATAAAACTGAGAACATAAATTCTAAAACCATCATAAGCTGAATGTTGGAAAAAGAGAAGCAAGTGTTCTTTTCAGTGTGGAAGAAAAAAAAAAAAGCTCATTAGGGTCTTAGAATGAATCTACTCTTACAAGTCTAATCCATGAATAAACTAAGAAATAGAACTTTGCTGAAAAATTCCTCATGGATTTACAAGTTGCTATAAGTCCCCAAGGAGTGGGGTTTGAGCTATAAAGTTGCCTGAGGTACACAAGTCTGTACAGTGTAGTAAGAATTTGGAAACTGACATCTGTCCACAACAAAGACACTACTGATACCAAAAAGCAGACCTATCTGGCTTTCTGTCCCCTGTGTTACATAGTACTTAGTGTGGGTTTAAGAGTAACTTAATGGTGGCTGGCTTAAGAAAGAGGGAATTTTGAGGGGCTGTTGGATGTGTGAAAGCAGAAGAGCCAAACTAGATTTATTAAAAACCCAGGACTGTAAATAATTTAGTTTAATTTTTATCTTAAATTTCTCATGTAATTGGACTAGTGATTTTCAAAATTCTCAACTACCTATTAACATATAGGTAAAACCAGAAAACAAATATACATATACTTCTTTTCCTCTTATCAAATGAAATAATACTATTAAAAAGCCCAGCAATAGAAGGTATCAATAAATGTAAGTTTCCAACAAGGACCTACTGTATAGCACAGGAAACTATATTCAATATCTTGTAATAATGTGTAATGGTAAAGAATCTAAAAAATTATATATATATACATATATGTATGCATGTATCTGAAGCAATTTGCTGTGTATCTGAAACTAACACAATATTGTAAATTAACTATACTTTAATTTTTTAAGTTAAATTTCTTAATTTAAAAATAAAAACAAATGTACGTGTCATCTTCCATTCTGCACTTTATTCAAATGTCCCATAATAATGGATCAATTCTTTGCCAACTCTTAGATTTTATAATGAATTTAGCTGGATGTTAAATGTGCTGTTTTGGATGGACATCAGCTAAAAACACAGTCACAAAGCAAAACTATAGTAAGACAAAGCTGAGACTATTGACTTAGATTGCAGATTATATCAGTCTCTGATGCTCCAGCCATTTGTGAAGCCTGCTTGGTCAAATGCAACATCCCTTTCTTACTCATTTGAGAAAGGATCTAATTTGGAAGACTACAAGAGATAGAAAAATGAGAAATTTGGGTGGGGGGCTATAAGATTGCCATGGTCAAAGTAAAGATTATTTTATCTCTTATATATCTTGATAATTAGACTGAATCAAAAATCAGGAAGCCAATAATTTGTAGTGATCTTACCATCTTAAACAGACAGCTAGCTGCATGCTCATCAGAGGGAAGACTTGAGGGAAATGTTTCATGACCCTAAGATCTCTTCAGGATGGGCTTTTTCTTTTATGAATCTTTGAGTTTATTTAGACTTCCCCCTTAAGCCTGGTTCTCCTTAATAGTTAAACCCTGTATTCCTCCTTGGGCTTTCCCAGTGGCTCAGTGGTAAAGAATCTGCCTGCAATTCAGGAGACACAGGAGACATGGGTTCAATCTCTGGGTCAGGAAAATCCCCTGGAGAAAGGCATGGCAACCCACTCCAGTATTCTTGCCTGGAGAATCCCATGGACAGAGGAGTCTGGCGGGCTATAGTCCATAGGATCGCAAAGAGTAGGACATAACTGAAGCGACTTAGCACACATTCTTCCTTAAACCCCTACAACCCTGTCTCCACACACTGAAATTAGATCATCTTTTTTCAGCTCATGGTTGACCCTGTCACACTTTTCCTGAGATCCCTTAACAGCTTCCCATTGTTCATTCATTAAACACCAAACCCTATATAAGACTTCATGACTTAAGATGCATTTGGCTGCAAATAACAGAGAACACCCACTCAACTAGCTTAAATAATAGTAATATCACCTAACAAGAAGTCCCTATAATGGTGGCCCCAGATGGGTCATCAGCTTCTTCAAGGACCCAATTTTCTTCCATCTTTCTTTTCTGCCACTGATTTTTTTTTTTTTTTAAGATTTCTGACTTATGTTCACCATTGTTTTAATCATGAAGGAAAAATTTTCTTCTTATATCAATCTCTCATTGAATTGTTATTTAAAGTGTCTTCACTTTATCCTTTAATTACAGTGAGGGCATTTTTAAAAGGCATTTTCAAGTGTGAATAAATAGGGTCCGTGGGATACATTGCTTCCCCAAGGTGTGTATTTTTGAGAACTACCACCCTGGTCACATAACCAAAAAGTGTCATGGTCCCAGATTAACTTATCTATAAAGTCCCAGCCACCAATGAGTTTCAAGGTCAGAAGCATTCAGTTGTACTTGACTGAAATGTTTAATGGTGTTGGGTCAAGCATAGCATGGCACACTGTTTCCTTCAGGCTATCTCCAATAAGATAAAATATTCATGGATTGTGAGTCATTAATTCTCCCCTTGCCATGTATTTTGTTGTGTTGAATGAGTACAGAGCTGTAACTAAAGAGATAATAAGAAAATAAAGGGGAATGTAAAAGGTTTAATTTCTCATTTCAGAGCCATGCTTTGGAGAGAGTCACACCAGGCAGAAAATACCATGAGATGCCCTCCTTGGAAATGGCATGATGCTGACAGGAACCATCTTGCCAAGCTAAATCACCAGGTTCTAATCCAATATCAACTGCAAATGAAATTTGATGAACAGAAAGTCTTTTGCAGTAAAAATGCTATGTTGCTTGTAGTTGTTACTTAAAGGTAGCCAAGGCAACCTTTGTGACCTCCAAAAAGAAGCCAACAATCCCGGACTGAGAAGAGAGATCAAGAATGAAAATCAGAAGGTAATGGACTCCTATAGTTCTAGTCTAGTCCAAGCATAAATAAAAACACGGCACAAGAAAAGCAGAAGCCAATACGAAAAGGTCTTTCCATCATTAGGAAAACACACAGAAGGCTTGTAAGGAGAGCTCTATAAAACTTATGTAATGAACCTAGGTGGAATTTGGTGGTGAACATTAATTGAGTGATAATTTTGGATGGAAAGCAAACGTGAACTTTCTAGATGTTTTTACTCTTGATCAGAAAACCCTTAATTTGTAACAACTTCTTTGAATTTTGAAGATTATTTGAATCCCCATCACCACTGAAAACTGAACTGAACAACTAGAGGTTGACTGATGGGATACTTTCAAAACATCCATAATTCCAGAAACTTTATGAAGAAATATAAGAAAAACTTTGCCACCTCATATCCATTAGGATAGCTACTGTCAAAAAAAAAAAAAAAAAATAGAAAATAACAAGTGTTGGCAAGGATGAGGAGAATTTGGAACCCTTGTGCCCTATTGGTGGGACTAGGCAGCTGCTATGGAAAATAGCACAGAGCTTCCTCAAAAAATTAAAAATAGAACTACCATGTCAGGAAGGGCGGCAGTGAGGAGATAGCCCTCGTACAAGGTAAGGAGCAGCGGCTGCACTTTGCTGGAGCAGCCATGAAGAGATACCCCACGCCCAAAGTAAGAGAAACCCAAGTAAGATGGTAGGTGTTGCAAGAGGGCATCAGAGGGCAGACACACTGAAACCATACTCACAGAAAACTAGTCAATCTAATCACACTAGGACCACAGCCTTGTCTAACTCAATGAAACTAAGCCATGCCCATGGGGCAACCCAAGATGGGTGGGTCATGGTGGAGAGATCTGACAGAATGTGGTCCACTGGAGAAGGGAATGGCAAACCACTTCAGTATTCTTGCCTTGAGAACCCCATGAACAGTATGAAAAGGCAAAATGATAGGATACTGAAAGAGAAACTCCCCAGGTCAGTAGGTGCCCAATGATTGGGGGCCGGAGGAGAAGGGGATGACAGAGGATGAAATGGCTGGATGGCATCACTGACTCGATGGACGTGAGTCTGGGTGAACTCCAGGAGTTAGTGATGGACAGGGAGGCCTGGCGTGTTGTGATTCATGGGGTCGCAAAGAGTCGGACACAACTGAGCGACTGAACTGAACTGAATTGAACCATGTGACCCAGCAATTGAAAGCAGGATCTCAAAGAGATATTTGCATCCACATTTATATCAGCAATATTAGCAATAGCCAACCTAGATGTTCATTGACAGATGAAAGTAAAAACAAAATGTGATGTGTTCCCACAGTGGAATATTATTCAGACTTAAAGAAGAAATTCTGACACATACTAAAACATGGATGAACCTTGAGGACATTATGCTAAGTGAGACTAGCCGGTCCCAAAAAGGTAAAAATACTGTATGATTCTACTTATATGAGACATCTAGTAGCCAAATTCATAGAAATAGAAAGAAGAATGGTGGTTACCAGGGCCTATGGGGAGGTGGACATGGGGAGTTGTTGTTTAATGGGTATAGAATTAAGATAAAAAGATTTTTATCTGGAAAGATAAAAAATGTTCTGGAGATCTATTTCACAACAACATGAGTATGTTTAACACTGCTGAACTGTATTCTTAAAGTGGCTTAGATGGTAAATTTTATGTGGTGTGTTTTTTATCACCACTGCAACAAAAAAACATTACCATTCCCTTCATTGACAATTAACTTCAGGAGAGATTGGATGAGAGGTTTCCTCACAGGTAAGAGGAAGATGGAAGGGGGAAAGAATATGGAGAATTTTAAGGGCTCTAGACTTGTCCTTCCCTGTAACTTGGATATTACTGAGGCTGCAGAGAATGAAGGAAGAAAGAGCACAAACAGTAACCTTGGATATAAAAGGGATTGAAAGGCTTATGCAAGACCTCCTGTCTGCTAACTTCAAGTCTCCTCAATTCTGAATCTCTTGGTAGATCTGCATCTTTTGATGCCACAGACCCACTCCCTCTGTCCTCCTTAGAATCCGTACTACCCGACCTGTCAAAGCAGAGTCTTCATATGCTGTGCCTTTGTCTGTGCTGGGGAGAAGACTCAGAGAAAGTGCTGCATCCTGGGAGCTAGAACACTGGAGCGGGTTGGGACTCGGGAGCATTCTAAGGGTGGAATAGCATGGTCCTTTAGTTTGGAGCAAGGTGATGGTTCAAAACATTCAGGCACAGGATAAGCAAAAAATGAAAAGAAGGCCAGCCAGTGGGTCAGAGTCTAAGAAACAGGAACCAGTAGTCTGGTCCGTAGGCGTGAATAGCAGCCTCCCTTCCCCAGGTGGGAAGTGTGACCAACAGACGTAGTCTAGGCAGCAGACACAGAAGCCCCGCACAAAATGTCAGAAAACTCCTCGCAGGAGTAATACAGACCACCCATTACAGAAATTTACCTTGCCTCAAAGACCTTGATTTGGGACTTCATGGTGTCTGACACTTTCTACTAAAGGTAAGAAAGCACATCCATTGTTGATCTCTTTCAGTTCCCTTTACATCAGATTTCAAAGACTTCACTTCTGGTAGTACGGAAGATAGGATTACCTGGAGACTTCCCACTGCAGAACAGTTAGAAATGCTGGATAACGCTAACAAACATTCCTTCAAATGCATACCTGAGCTCAACAAAAAAAATCAGTGGAGAGCTCCAGGGTCTCAAAATGCATAAGGAATGGAATGGACGCTGGAGCAGTAGAAGCATGAACCCTGGTACAAAGAGGGTGGGGATTTGCCAGTTTACAGAAACCAGGACTTGAGTTTTCACAAACAGAGAATGAAAGTTTCTGAGAAAATGTGCCATGACTTGGTGTCTCTCTGGTGACCTTGTAGCCTTCTGGCCAGAACCAGCGCCCAGATCTTTCTTCCCATTGACTAGTCCTGAGGAAGGACAGGGTGAACTTTCTTCAGTGGGTCTTCTGGATATGTTTATCTTTATCAGAAGGCAGAGGGCATCGAAGCTACTTCAGTACAACATAAAAAACCCTAGAGACCCTCAGAGTCCTCTAGCTCTGGGCATTTAGTCTCTCAGGAGCCGTTAGCTCCTTATCGTCTCACCCAGGTTCACAAAATTGATGGTTACATCTTTCACTCTTCCTGCCTGCCCCACTACCAGGCTCCTAGAGCCTAGAATCTGTAGCCCAGAGGGTCCTGAGACCAGAGCCTACTCTGCCTTAAAAGGAATAGTCAAGAC
This sequence comes from Bos taurus, assembly GCF_002263795.3. NCBI lineage: Eukaryota > Metazoa > Chordata > Mammalia > Artiodactyla > Bovidae > Bos > Bos taurus. The sequence continues at coordinate 40,903,656 of NC_037347.1, forward strand.
TAGAATGCTCTTTCTGAAAATTACACAATTATTCCTTTTAGAAGGAGGGAGTCTGTCTGCTGTTAAAGCCAAATGTGATGTGTTTCCTTTAAAAAGTCTCCATAGTGACAGTTTTGGTCATGGCCCCCTCAAGTCTGGAACAAGCATCTGGGAGAAATATTGGAGGCCTCAGGACATGGCACCAAACTGTCAGGTCAGGAAACCAGCAAGGCACCTTGGAAGGAAAAAGGGGCACACAGTTACAGTAAAAGCAGAGTTCCTTATCGGTGATGTTCGCTCTCCTCCAACAAGGAATTCCGTGTTTCCCTGAGAAGGTAAACATGAGGTTATTAGCCCTGAGATGACTCACTGAAACGCACCCAGAGTAGCTGTGTGTTCACTGGGAGACCCCCGTTGGCAGCGCAGGCTGTAAATTATGGTCATTCCTAAGAGGTAACAAGAGAGGTTCTGTCAGCTGTGCGATTACTTTGTTTTGGCAGGACACTTTGGAGTCAAGAAAACATTGGCTGGAGTTCAAGGCCAAGATTTTGGATCAGCTGCCACCATAATTTTTCAGAAATGTGATGACTGTTCCTCAAGAAATAGTTTCCTAAGTAGGCTACAGGAATGTCTCCTGTACATGTTCGAATGGGATTTAAAGAATGAAGCCCTTGGGGACCAACGAGTTGAAGCGAGTTACCATGGGCTTCTCAAGCAAAGGGTGAGGAGCCGAGGTCATATTGGGGATCTCCTCCCCAAATGGAGTGAAAGAATTAGAGAGCGATTTTCATTGAGGTGAGCCATGCCTGGACGCTCTATCTTCTACATGATATGTGAGAACAGCGATAGAAAGTCTACCGAGGTTACTCAGATAGATTTCTCTTTAAGTTCTGTGTTATACTAGCAGTGTAAGCTTCCAACACTTCCCCATATCCTGGTTGTATGTGATAATAGTAAAGAGGAGAATCGTGAACATCTAATTGGCCCCATGCCTACAGAGGGTACTGGATTGCACTCACTCTTTCATGCCTATTCACAGTCCTTCATTTGTGCAGCAGAAACCATCACTCATACCTGAAACTTCAGGGGATCATTGCAATCTGAATACCTGAATATGAGTCCATGGCTTGGCTTGGCGTGAAGAACATTCCCTGCTCTTTTTTATTTAACATAACATTACATCTATGTGAACACCTTATTAATACTGTACATTGAGCCCATCAACAGGAACATTTACAATGTACCTGAGTTCCTAAGAAAGAGAAGGAGGTCAAGTTTGGATGGTTGGAGGTTGGATATGAAACTGAGAGTTGAAAACTGAGTCAGAAATACCATTATGGAAGCATAGATGCGATACGTGTGGAGAACTAAGCATTCGTGAGGGAAGAGAGAAGAAAATGTCAGTCCTTTGAGGTAGCAGCTGGGCCATGCAGATAATAACCTGGAAATTGACTTATTATGTTATTGTATTCATTTTGTTGACTTTATGAGGGTATATTAAAAACACTGTTTGCTCTCTATTAAAAAAAGATGGTAGCCAGTCTCAGAGTTTATGTCATTCATACAAATGGTTTCCAAGGTGGAGGCTGATGCTGGGTTTCTCATTCTGTTTAGGAAATTGTATCCATTACTCTGGGCTTCCCCAGTGGCTCACTGGTAAAGAATCCACCTGCAGTGCAGAAGCCACAGGAGACATTGGTTCAATCCCTAGGTCAGGAAGATCCCCTGGAGGAGGGCATGGCAACCCACTCCAGTATTCTTGCCTGGAGAATCCCATGGACAGAAGACCCTGGTGGGCTCCAGTCCATGGGGTTGCAAAGAGTTGGACACCACTGGAGTGACTTAGCATGCATGCATGCATTCATTACTCTATGGAAGCCCTGAAAATTATCTTTGCTCTACTATGAGTGTTCTTAGATAGCTTCTACACCATGAAATTAAAAGACATTTACTTCTTGGAAGGAAAGTTATGACCAACCTAGACAGCATGTTAAAAAGCAGAGACATTACTTTGCCAACAAAGGCCCATCTAGTCAAGGCTATGGTTTTTTGTCATATATGGATGTGAGTGTTGGACTATAAAGAAAGCTGAGCGCTGAAGAATTGATGTTTTTGAACTGTGGTGTTGGAGAAGACTCTTGAGAGTCCCTTGGACTGCAAGGAGATCCAACTAGTCCATCCTAAAGGAGATCAGTCCTGGGTGTTCATTGGAAGGACTGATGTTGAAGCTGAAACTCCAATACTTTGGCCACCTGATGTGCAGAGCTGACTCACTGGAAAAGACCCTGGGAAAGATTGAGGACAGGAGGAGAAGGGAACAACAGAGGATGAGACGGCTGGATGGCATCACTGACTCAATGGACACGGGTTTGGGTGAACTCCAGGAGTTGGTGATGGACAGGGAGGCCTGGTGTGCTGTAGTGCACGGGGTTGCAAAGAGTTGGACATGACTGAGCAACTGAACTGAACTGAACACTATAATATAATATCAGTACTGAAAATGTCACAAGAGATAGTGGTATACAAATGATATGGACTGCTTCTTTGGAAGGCCTACTTTATTTCAATTGTTTTGAATTTAATTTTTATTTTCTATATTTTTTATCATGTTCCCAACTTTACCACATGTGCTACGTGATGTGTGGGAGTGGGTGTACATTTAAAGAGGTGGGAAGGGGGTCTAAAAAGTTCAACAGCAAAGTTTCCAATTATCAAATTCCCACTAAGTCTTACCCCTTTGTGTCATTCTCCCCATTGTTGTTGTTGTTGTTCAGGCACTTGGTCGTATCTGACTGTTTGCAACCCCGCAAACTGTAGCCCACCAGGCTCCTCTGTGCATGGGATTTTCCAGCAAGAATATGGGAGTGGGTTGCCATTTCCTACTCCAGGGGATTTTTCCAACCCAGGATTAGAATCTCTGTCTCCTACATTGCCAGGCAGATTCTTCACCACTGAGCCACCATGGAAGCCCAAGATTTTAAGTAGAAGGCTTACATGATCAAATTTATGTTTTTCAAAAGATTACTGTGACAGCAGGAGAAAGAGTTGGAGGGGATCCAAAAAAGAGTCATTGTGGATGCCAGAAGTCCAGAAAGTAAGCTGTTGCAGTAATAGGCAAGAAATGATGGCAACCACTCTGGCCACCAATGATAACTAATGACTTAAGTTCGTGTTAGTGCAAACAGAGAAGTGACCATTTCAATAGATACTTCAAAGACAAAATGAAGATCTGGTGATTAATTGAATTGACGGAGTACTGGGCAGATGAAAAAGAGCGGGGGTTTTTTTTTGTTTTGTTTTGTTTTTTGGTTAAAGAGCAGTATTAAGGGCACTGATCCCATCATAGGGGCTGTACCCTCATGCTCTCTTTTAATCCTGATTCCCTCTCAAAAATCCCGTCTCTTTTGTCATTCAGTCACTAAGTCATGTCTGACTCTCCTATTCTTTGCAACCCCATAGACTGCAGCACACCAGGCTCCTCTGTCCTCCACTATCTCCCAGAGTTTGCTCAACCTCATGTTCATTGAGTCGGTAATGCTATACAGCCATCTCATCCTCTGTCACCCCCTTCTTCTCCTGCCCTCAATCTTTCCCAGCATCAGGTTCTTTTCCAAAGATTTAGCTCTTTGCATAAGGTTGCCAAAGTATTGGACTTCAGCTTCAGCAACAATCCTCCAAATTTGCAATGCGTACACAACCTCACCAAAATACTGAGGGACAATTGGGAATCTTAGCTGAGATCACAAAAACATATTCATATTTTAAGGATTTCCATTAAAAGAATCAAAATCTTTGATCTCCCAGCAGATGCTCAGGGCGGAACTCTCACCAGGGCTGTTATTAAGCTGGGAAATTTATCCTAACATTCAAGGTTCTTTTTAGAGCATGGGGTATCTTTCATCTGCTAGTGTAAAAAGTAAAATAGACTTTTGAAACTCTGGTTTCTAGACCTGAGTTTACTGTTTAGTTACTTTACAAGCAGCTTCTGTAGTAAGACAGATCACTACTGATCAGCTTATCATAATAACAACAATCAGGATAGTGACAATCATGCAACAATATGTCCACTCCACTCCACTTAGTGTATCCTTCCAAACCATCATATTGAAACCTAAAAGCAAAATGGCTGTCTGGGGAGGCCTTACAAATAGCTGTGAAAAGAAGAGAAGCGAAAAGCAAAGGAGAAAAGGAAAGATATAAACATCTGAATGCAGAGTTGCAAAGAATAGCAAGAAGAGATAAGAAAGCCTTCTTCAGTGATCAATGCAAAGAAATAGAGGAAAACAACAGAATGGGAAAGACTAGGGATCTCTTCAAGAAAATCAGAGATACCAAAGGAACATTTCATGCAAAGATGGGCTCAATAAAGGACAGAAATGGTATGGACCTAACAGAAGCAGAAGATATTAAGAAGAGATGGCAAGAATACACAGGAGAACTGTACAAAAAAGATCTTCATGACCAAGATAATCATGATGGTGTGATCACTGACCTAGAGCCAGACATCCTGGAATGTGAAGTCAAGTGGGCCTTAGAAAGCATCACTACAAACAAAGCTAGTGGAGGTGATGGAATTCCAGTTGAGCTATTCCAAATCCTGAAAGATGATGCTGTGAAAGTGCTGCTCTCAATATGCCAGCAAATTTGGAAAACTCAGCAGTGGCCACAGGACTGGAAAAGGTCAGTTTTCATTCCAATCCCAAAGAAAGGCAATGCCAATGAATGCTCAAACTACCACACAATTGCACTCATCTCACACGCTAGTAAAGTAATGCTTAAAATTCTCCAGGCCAGGCTTCAGCAATATGTGAACCATGAACTTCCTGATGTTCAAGCTGGTTTTAGAAAAGGCAGAGGAACCAGAGGTCAAATTGCCAACATCCGCTGGATCATAGAAAAAGCAAGAGAGTTCCAGAAAAACATCTATTTCTGCTTTATTGACTATGCCAAAGCCTTTGACTGTGTGGATCACAATCAACTGTGGAAAATTCTGAAAGAGATGGGAATACCAGACCACCTGATCTGCCTCTTGAGAAATTTGCATGCAGGTGGAAGCAAGAGTTAGAACTGGACATGGAACAACAGACTGGTTCCAAATAGGAAAAGGAGTTCGTCAAGGCTGTATATTGTCACCCTGTTTATTTAACTTATATGCAGAGTACATCATGAGAAACGCTGGACTGGAAGAAACACAAGCTGGAATCAAGATTGCCAGGAGAAATATCAATAACCTCAGATATGCAGAGGACACCACCCTTATGGCAGAAAGTGAAGAGGAACTAAAAAGCCTCTTGATGAAAGCGAAAGTGGAGAGTGAAAAAGTTGGCTTAAAGCTCAACATTCAGAAAACGAAGATCATGGCATCCGGTCCCACCACTTCATGGGAAATAGATGGGGAAACAGTGGAAACAGTGTCAGACTTTATTTTTCTGGGCTCCAAAATCACTACAGATGGTGACTGCAGCCATGAAATTAAAAGACGCTTACTCCTTGGAAGGAAAGTTATGACCAACCTAGACAGCATATTCAAAAGCAGAGACATTACTTTGCCAACAAAGGTTCGTCTAGTCAAGGCTATGGTTTTTCCTGTGGTCATGTATGGATGTGAGAGTTGGACTGTGAAGAAGGCTGAGCGCCAAAGAATTGATGCTTTTGAAGTGTGGTGTTGGAGAAGACTCTTGAGAGTCCCTTGGACTGCAAGGAGATCCAACCAGTCCATTCTGAAGATCAGCCCTGGGATTTCTTTGGAAGGAATGATGCTAAAGCTGAAACTCCAGTACTTTGGCCACCTCATGTGAAGAGTTGACTCGTTGGAAAAGACTCTGATGCTGGAAGGGGTTGGGGGCAGGAGGAGAAGGGGACGACAGTGGATGAGATGGCTGGATGGCATTGCTGACTCAATGAACGTGAGTCTCAGTGAACTCTGGGAGTTGGTGATGGACAGGGAGGCCTGGTGTGCTGCGATTCATGGGGTCGCAAAGAGTCGGACACGACTGAGCAACTGATCTGATCTGAAGCCTTTTTAAACTTAGCTGCTCTAAGTTCAGCATTGGAGACTGGTTTGGAGAAACAGCCATGAAACCTTTGAAGAAAGGGGCTTCAGTCTGAGAGGTTTGTTCTGCCAACAGTTTTGGTTTGAAGATAACTTGTTAATCCCAACTAGTCAGAATGTGAGGGATCACTCAAAGGAAGGCAAAGATGAACTATCAGGAACCTGCATTGGGACACAGGTTTTGTGTGGCCCTTAAAAGAATCAGCCAGTGAAGATTTACTCAACAGATATCTTTAAGCTCCTGGGATGCACAAAGGAGATGAGCAGAGGCTGGCCCAAAAGACAAGATTTAGTGTCACACTGTGTGTGTGTGTGTGTGCGCATGCGCACGTGCACACACATGTGTGCGCTCAGTCACTCAGTCCTGTCTGACATTTTGTGACCCTATGGACTGTAGCCCATCAAGCTCCTCTGTCCATGGAATTCTCCAGGCAAGAATACTGGAGTGGGTTGCCATTCCCTTCTCCAGGGGATCTTCCTGACCCAGGGATCAAACCTGAGCCTCTTGTATTGCAGGCAGATTCTTTACCATCTGAGCCACCAGACAAGGTCCATGCCAAAAGACCCCATGGTCTCAGTTTATGGCCAGGCTTCACCCCCAGGAACCCAAGAACCTGAGTTGTTAAATAAGGCTGCCTCATAAAGATAGTAGCAGCTTTGATTTATTGAGCTTCTGGTCATATCAGGTGCCACATGAACCCAATGAAGTGGTTATTATTCTCCTGATTGTACAAAGGAGGAAACTGAGGCTTGGGAAGGCCTCACAGCTAGTGAGGTTTGCTAGGCCCCAAAGTTAGTAATAGAAAAGCAGGATTTTAAGCTCTAGAGTCCTCCTTGTGGGAGACCATTTAAGAATATCCCAGTTTTAAAAATGTTCACAAAGCAGAAACATTATGTATTGAATATTAACATTGCAAAACCACACGGAATCTTTTGGGGGTAATAATTCCCCTGGGACAGGAAATCTTTTATTTCAGAGTCACCTAGTACTTGACAAAGATGGTAAAGGAAGAGAAACAAATCCAAGTGTCAGAGAATTCTTTGAAGACCAGCAACTTGGAAGTTATGATGCTGAAAAGATAAGTAAGGTGGCAGTAGAAGGGATGCTCCACGCGGTTGCCCGATTAGCTGTACAAGCGGAGTTTGCAAGCCCCAAGAAAACTGGGTGTAAGAAAATCAAGAGTGCAGGGATCCAGCAAACTGGAGAGCATTTGTCCCATCTCAAAACACTCAAATTTCTTTTTTTTTTCCCTGTCTAAACATTGACTGGCCAAACACATCTGTAGACCACCCATTCATAGCCCCTGAGACAATAAATGTCACAGAATAGGGTGGAGCTCAGCCTAGCGAGGGTGGATGAGGGAGCTTACTGAGGACCTGGGATGTAAACCGTAGGTGAAGGATGCATGGACCCAGTTAGAAAGCAAAGCATTTTCCAAGTGGGAGGAACAGTGGGAATGAAACACTGCTGGCAGGAAAGAGCAAGGAATGTTTAGTAGATGACAAGTAAATCAATTTGAGCAAGTCAATTTCAGCACCATTCGACTGAACAAGAGGTAGTGAATAATAAGGCAATAAAGAGAGACTGAAGGGGGAGGGCTGGGCCACCAGGCACAGAATATGCAATCGACCTCTGAGGATGGGAGTTATTATAGGTTATCAAAGAGGACAGGAGTGTCATCACAGCAGTATTTTAGGGAGACTGACAGGGCAATGGTGAGAAAAATGAGTTAAAAGAGGAGAGCTTAGAAATCAGAAGAGTTAGGAGGCTTCTCCCTGCTCATGTGGGGTGAGGTTATAAAGGCCTCGTTTCATGGCAGTAGAAACAGAGAAGAAGAGATAGGGAATTTGATTGAACATGGAAGGTAATGAAGAGGGCATGAGGTCTACTGATGGAGACTTAATGTGATCACCAGCCACAAGTAGACTGCTGATCCTATCACAAGCCTTGATAGGATCACCAGTCTGCCTTCAAACCCCAGCCTTGCTGTGTAGTAGCTGGGAGACCTTCGGCAAGTTACTCAGTCTCCCTGTGCCTCAGTTTACCCACCTCTAAAATAATGAGGGGGCTTCTCTGGTGGCTTAGACAGTAAAGAATCTGCTTGTAATGCAGGAGACCCAGGTTCGATCCCTGGGTCAGAAAGATCCCTTGGAGAAGGGAATGACTACCCACTCCAGTATTCTTGCCTAGAGAATCTCATGGACAGAGGAAATTGGCAGGCTACAGTCCATAGTGTTACAAAGTCAGACACAACTGAGCAACTAACACACAAAGTGAGGGGATGACCACAGTCCTGCTTCGTGGGGGTGACATATGGATAACCATGTCTGGTGAAATAAACGATCCCAGTGCAGGTGCTCCATGCAGGCTTGGCTTGTAGGGTGCTCTCCATAAACAGCCACTGGAATTGGAGGGGGACGGGCACGCAGTTGTTGCTCATGCTTCATTTTCCTTCTGAATAAAATGCCAAGAACCGCTATCAAGGTTACATAACTAAGACACCAGGTGGCAAGTTCTATTTAGATAGTCTCTGGCCAGATTTTTGTCTGAAAGCATCAAATACCTTTGACGGCACTGAAGCTGGCCCCCCAGGGGAGTATAGCTCTCACACACAGCTGGTGCTTCTCAAGCTTTTAATGGAGCCTATCCACCCCTCCTCCGCCCCACCCCCCCTAGAGGGTGCCCTGCACTGGCTCCTGAGAGAAGGGATGTGGAGGAGGTGACGGAGCCTGGAATGCAGCCTCCCAGACCGGCCTGGCTGACTCCCCGCACTTGGCAGCCTTTGGGGAGACCGCCCTGTCTTCATCTGGTCTCTGGGGCCCTAGGCCTGGGGTGAGAAGCCCCACAGGCGCCAGGAATTCTGGGCCTTTGCTGCGGTCACTTTCCACCAGGCTTCATGATGCCTGGTCTCTCTTTGGCTAACTGAAGTGGTAGTGGAATCAGAACCCCCTTTCGTCTACACTGGCAAATCCCCCCATCCACTGACACACTTATGAGGTGCCGCTGTTGCATTTGGGACAAGATCCCAGCCTTCGCAGGGAGACCAGGGCAGAGGGCAGCCCCTGGTGGGAAAGATGTCCTTCAGGACACCTGAGGGTCCTTTTTCTTGGTGGGATAGGGAGCGGGGGCTGCTCTGACTGATCCCAAAAGCTAGTGTCATGGTCCAGGAGGCTGAGTCCAGGGAGGGGGTCCTCAGAGCCCTCTCAGTGGGGGGTGGGAAGCAGGACATGTGTGGCAGGTGTGATGCACTGGTCCAACTGAGGAGAAAACAGGCTTGAATGTGACTGCTCTGGCCCTGTGAGAGCTTTGCAGGCTGTGAGGCTGGAACTGTCCCCTCTAGGCCTTGTCTGGACCCTCTGTCCGGGGGGACAGTGTACAGAAAAGGGACCTCTTTCTCTTCACAGTCTCTGATTTCATCCTCTAAGAGGGCAGGACTAGATATTGTCAAACCAAATTGTCTGGAAAAGCCTCAAAAATGGCCAGCTGAGGGTTTTCCCTTCTTATCCAAAGAAGTGGGAGAGTGTAGGGATTGTTCTGTTGACGGCTTCACAGCATGCTTAGGTTTGAAGTCCTCACAGCAGCCCCATGAGCTCAGCACCATTGTTACACAGGTGACGTGAGCCACAAGGGTCAGAACCCAAATATAAACCCCAGGAGGCTGGCTCCATGAGTCCTCATCTATGAAGTGCAAATGATGTGGCTTCAGGAGCTTTAACAGTCAGGGGTGCATAAAGTCTGCAAAAGGAATTCTTTTTCTTGGTTCTCCTTTGGTGATGAGATGGTTTATTAAGCTGCTATTCTTGTAAAGACGCACAATAGCAGCTGCTATTTAAATCAACCTCAGAAGCCCAAGATATGGGGTTAAGATAAGGCCCTAAATCAATGGTATGCAGAACTCCCAAGGCTTCTTCCAGAGACACAGCCTCCCCCAACCCCTGCCATTAGCCACAGTCATGAGGCATCTTTGGCCTATTGTGGAGTGTTGGGTGTTCATGAAAAAATTCAAAATGAGCAGGTTGGAGAATGGAAAGATTCAGGAAAGCCATGGTCCCCAAAGTGATGGAGGAAAGTAGTGGGAATACACTGTGTTATGGACTGAATGTGTGTGTCCTCCTCAAAATTCATATGTTGAAGTCCCAACCCCTAGTGTGGCTGTATTTGGAGACAGAGCCTCCAAAGAAGTAACATTGAATGAGGTCATAAAGATGGGGCCCCTTCATAGGAATAGTGTCCTCATTGGAAGAAACACCAAAGAGCCTCCCTCCTCCCCATTCTCTTCCTCCCTCCCTCCCTTTCTCTCTCTCTCCACACACACACACACACACACACACACACACACACACACACACACACACACACACACGAGAGGCCATGTAAGGACACAAGAAGAAGGAAGCCATCTATAAAGCAGGAGGACAGCCCTTACCAGGAACCAAACGGGCCAGAACAATGAGACATACGTTTCTGTCGTGTAAGCCCCAGTGCATAGTATTCTGTTACAGCAGCCTGAATGGACTGAGACAACCTGTGTTTCCTGGAGGTTTCCTGGCCTCACCCTTCATTCCCGCAACACCCACCCACATCCCAGCCTCCCATTCCCACACCCCCACCTGCTGCAGAATCTTCTCAAACTCTGGTACCCAGTGTGAGTGACATCGATGGCACTGCCAGGGGACCTCACTGGCAGTGGTGGCAGCAGCAGAAGCAGGACCTGAGGCATATTGATCCAGCCCTAGAATCACTGTGTATTTCTTGGGCTTAATGTAAATCATGACTAACCTCCCAGAGAGTGAAGCAACTTTTTACAAACCAGAGGTGCCTGCAGATGCTTGAGGCTGTTGACTTGTCCAGGACACTAGAGCCTGAGAAGCATTTTAGAGGGACAGAACTGACTTAGGACCTTGTCAAAGTGGGCAAGGGACACAATAATACGAGTCAACGGGGCCAACACATAGCTATGCGTTGTTCTCAAGCTGCAAAGACTTAAAATATCATTCACAAAGATTTCTTCCCTTACCTGACAATTCAGGGTTTACTCCTCATTCTAATAATATATCCTCTTATTTCTGCAAATTTCCCTTTTCTGGAAAGAAATTCTTGAGTTCTTTCATGGGTATCCCTGAGAGAGCCCAATTCATCACATCTGCTGAATATTCTTGTACTTAAACTGTGGCTTCCCTGGTAAATCAGACAGTAAACAATCCACATGCAATGTAGGGGACCAGGTTTCGATCTCTGGGTCAGGAAGATGCCCTGGAGGAGGGCATGGCAACCCACTCCAATATTCTGGCCTGGAGAATCCCATGGACAGAGAAGTCTGGCAGGCTACAGTCCACAGGGTCGCAAAGAGTCGGACACGACTGAGCAACTAACACTTCCACTTTCTCTAAACTGGTCCTAGGAGAACAGGAAGTCCTCAGAGAATATGAATATTTGCAGTGTATATTGGTTAAATTATAAACAGGAAAAGGTTTCAGTGGGATGTATTTTTTAATGAGAACACATTGTTATCCTGTGAGCATGTGGCATCCTTGCTTAACAGAAACATTTATAAGAACACATACACATTTATATCCAAACACCAAATGGAGATATCTTCAATGACCAATTTGCACCAGAAAGAAAATATATTATACAAAACAGGGGTTATATCCACAGTCATTAATTTTCATTTTCTACACAAAACAACAATAAATTAAATCACATTATATGCAGATAGTTCTACTTACATTAGAATAATAAACTGTATGTAGCTGTCAGCTTTTTACTTTCGTTTTTCTACCAGACTCATGGTAAGTGTATAATGTTCGGTAGTCCAATATGTAAATTACTGATGATAATATGGCCTGGAAGACAAGGGCTGCAGAAGTAATTGCCCACATGTCTGTTCTGTGTCCCTTGGATTCGATTATTCACCATGCACAGGGAACAATGCTCAGATTCCCAGGATCCAGCGGAAAGATCTGCACACTCACAGCATCTCCAGGGCGGTAAGGGCACCTCATTGCTGTTTTGTAAGGCACACCACACTACACACTTTAAGATCTTGACATTGAATAATAAATAGGACATCGTGTCTCAAAATCCAAATGTGCCTGTTTCTCAACCTTCTCTGCCTTGGTATTATGTGCTATGACAGCTTTGTTCTCCCAGCAAATAAAAACCACTTCAGTAGCCTATGCTGTGACTTACGCTGGTGAATGGGCCCTTTATTCCTTGCACATAGAAATTTAGGTCTTTAAACACGTGACTCAAAGCAATGCAGCACTTTTTGCTAACTCTTAATTCTGCTTGTTCAAATATGTCCCCTGGGAATCACCGCCTAGTACATCAAAGAGCTATTATAACATATGGATTTTTACTTCTGAGCCTTGGCTCCCATTGAAACCTTTTTACTGTGTTTGAAGTAGCTTAAAATATGAACATTAACAGCATCAGCCAGTTTAAAATTGCTTTGGTATGAATGAACATTAGTGGTTAATGAGAAATCTGAACAAACTCCAATCCGGCACCTCTTGAAAGTCATTTTAATCCTAGGGTCTAGCTATGGGGGCACACCTGCAAGAGACATTTGCGAGAGCTCCACGCTGAAAACTGAAGCCAGTTTTATTGGAGTACATGCACATCAGAGGCTTGAACTGCCCCAGGAGCACGTGGTCAAGTTAGGTAAGGGTTCTGATCAAAAGTCAGCCACATTCTTACAGCCGGCACATTGTCTTCTTTCTGTCCTTTGAGGAAGTATGGAGGTCCTACTCACAGGCTGCTACCTGCATGGCATGAAGCTGCTATCTTTGGAGCCATGATGGACAGTGGATGGCGGAGGGGAGAGGGGTGGTAAATATGGCGGCAGCTGGCAACACTGGCCTCTTCCATTTCTTTTGGAAGAGCTTGATCCTGACTCTTCTTGTGGGAGAGGAGCTGAATTACAGGTGGTTCTACAGGTGAATCTATAGGTGATTTGGAATTATAGGTGGTTCTAAAGATGCACTGAAAAAGAAACAAGTTCCTCTGAACAGCACCATCTTGCTCTGTGCTTTCACACTGCTCCCAAAACATATTCCATGTTATTAGTTTCCTATTTTTTCACTAAGGAGGAAATTCAGCTCACCTTCAGCTTTTTCATGAAGCACTGAACCATAGGGCATAACTAAACAAAACCCATGAAAGGGACTTGATTTTCGTTGGTGTTTGGCCTTATGACTGCATCCACTCAGGATCTGAATGCTTTGTGTCCCGAAAAGTATAGGTAGGTATTCCTTTCCATTTACAGACACTCCCTGAATACCAGTGGCATAATATTCTATTTGGTCTCCCAAAGAGCTTTCACAAAAAGACACTTCATGCTCACTCACAAGAAGGTGGTAAGGACACTGGACCTACTCTGAATTCCGGTCTCTATCTGTTTAAGGTCTATACAATGGCCTTAATTCCATGGTCAAGGACAAATATCACATTCAAAATCAGCAGCAACCAGAAGGGAAGTGGCCAGTTATGGGCACAAAAGGCACAGGAGCTTTGAATTAATGAGTGATCCCAGGATCCTGTGAGTAGGGAGACGTGACTAACATTCCAAAATAAGTCTTTGAATTTAAGGAAGAGGAGAAAAGAAGGCATCAACTTTCCATATGTTTCTCTCCTCCCTGAAGAGTCAAGAACCATTTTAAAGCCTGCAGAACTATGTCTGTGGTTCAGGAAAGGAAAAGCTGATGGTTCTTCTGAGAAATGAGTGTTTACATGGATTTCCTCGGGGAACCTGTGGGGGCAGATATACACTCTATACAGGAAGTTCTTCCTGGATAGAAATGATCATTTAGAGAAAGCTTTTATTTCTGAGTCCAGCAAAGAAAAAAATCTAAAATAATGATGATGACCATAAAAACCTAGACTTATTTCCAATACCAAGAGTCAATACACTAAAAGTATATACTCATTTTGACCTGTATCGGTGACAACTTATGTTAGACCTGATGAAAAAATACTGATAAAGTATCCCCTTTTGGAATATGAACACCCTGGATTTCAGGGTAATAATTTATAAAATGATCCAACAACTACAGTCTTGTTTATCTTACTATATGATATGTGGCTACTGGCAAAGTGACTAGTTGTCAAAGATGTTAGTGAGTAGTTGTGAGTGCCTAGATGTGAGTGACTAGTTGTCAAAGATGTTAGCAGTTAGAAAATTAAATCCTGAGTTGTAAATCTCCAGAAGTCTTAAACCAGGGTAACCTTGAGCCAAACACCTACAGCTTTAGCAAAGGTTTTCCAACTTTTCATGACAATTTCAAGGAAGAAAGGATAGACAACAGATGTGTAAATAAGCAATCAACCTCAAGAACTGTAGAACTGCTTTAAGATTGGAAGAGAATGGCATCCACATATCATCTCATGATTGGCTCTACCATTTTTAAAAGACTAAATTATCCTTTAAAACTTTTAAGATTTTATGTGGGAATCATAATATTAAGTTTACTACTATTCTTCTACCTGAAATAGAAATAAAAGAGATCTGCTTTAAAAATACTAGAGTTGTTATATTCAAATATCTTTTGATATTGATCTCTAACGTAATTCCACAGTAACAAGAGAACATATTCTGCATGATTTCAATATCTCTAGACCATCAAATTTTTGCACCTGGTCTTATGTCCCTGGCTGTGTTCCAATGTCTCCTAGTATATAGTCTATGGGAACTTGAATAGAATTTGTATCCTACTGTTGTGTGAAAATTGTATAAATCTTAATTATGTAAAATTGGTTCATAGTGCTTTTCAGGTCTACTATATCCACCTACTTCTCTGTATATTCATTCTATTAATTTTTGAGAATTTGATATTGAAACTCCAACTAAGAATCTTAATTTATCTACATAAAAAATAATTATAATATATAGTGGAACTACATGTAACTTTGTTCTATATTTTCCAAGTCACCTATAAATGTGTTATCATGCTTTCATAATTTAAAAAATTAAAAAAAAAAAATTAGAGTTAATCACCCCTATAAAAATTCTAGAAAGGTTAGAAATGTTTCCACCCAAAGACTGCAACCAGGTAGAGAGTTTTTTTCCCTGTAATAAGTACACAGGCTCAAATTTAAATGTTTTTTTACAAACACAAGATAATAGAAAATGAGTACTTCTAAAATACATGGAAAATACCACTGAAAAATAAAAATAGAGAGAAATAAACTCTCAATTCACAAAAATAAGACAGATGCAACCCTTCCATTCTGTTTTCATGTTGAGCAGTCCTGAGATGCTACACACTTTGCTTTCCTGGATTTCACTTCCCAAGCTCTCTTCCTATGTTAGAATTTCTGGAGCTGGCCTCTCTTGCCTTCTTTTTCCCTCCTGTTTTGATTCCAGCACTCTTTCCACTGCACTCAGCATGGAGAGCTACAACATAGCTCTTTCAGTTGATCAGAGTTCATCCTTTTATCGTGCTCTCCAGCTTCACGCATTCCATTTTTAAACAGTATAGGGGAAATGTGCCTTACACGGAAATAACCCATTCACTCTGACTGGCTGAAATAGAAGAGACAGATGCCCCCAGGGAAGCAAGCTCAGGCCAACTTCCAGGACGTGCAGCTCGCACATGCCCCACCTCCACCTCCATTACCAGTGTAAACCACAGCTTTCATCACTACCTAGGAATGGCTCCAATTTCTACCCCCCCTGTTTTCTTAAGCTGTCCTATTTTCCTCTTGTAGATGGTCTTTTATAGACATTAAGATAATCTTTAACACTATTTTCCAGATGCTCCAAACATTATTGAGGAAGCACCTTCATGATATCATTATAAGATAGTACACCGATCTGGCAACTTCCCATTCTTCCCTCACTGTCTGTTTTCTCCACAAATTATACATGAAAGTGGCAACCTAAGCTTAAACCTACCTATACACAGAGTACTTGGTGCAAAGTTGAGATTCGGCAAATAATTATTCAACCTTGACCAATTCCTGATATCCGTACCCAACCCCTGTTACACAAGTTATTAGTGGATGACTGCAAAGTTCTGCGGTGTTTACTAAAAGGGAACATAGTAGCTGTTTAGATTCCCTCTTTTAACCAAAATCATAATCGTCAATTTTGGTAAAATGTCATTTATTAAATTATCATTTCTATGCGTACTGCCAAGTTCTAACTCTCTATAAAGTTCTTCTTGAGAAAAAAAGGTTGCCTCCCTTTATAAAACCTGACTTAATTCTAATAAATTTCATCCTTTGGCCAGAACTGGAAGGAGACTATCCTAAAATAGCTTGCATTTAAAACAAGTAAACTGATGTATTCCTGTAGAGTCTACAATCCGAACACATTTCTAGATCTCTGTAGTTCAAGCAGCAATTCGTATTGGGCTATGGCCACAGGGAAGAGGGAAACAGGGAGAAAAAAAGAGAGGCATCTTTCATCATTATTGGTTTGCTGTACACATTACCCATGTTTTTAAAATATAAGTGAAATTTAATCTTCAAAATGAAAAAATAGACACATTTTCTAATAGGAAAATATAAGATTAAAATACTTAAAAATAAAATGTTAGTGTGAAATAGGGTTTTTTATATTTTAAAAAGTGAAATAGTTTAGATTTGCTTTTTCTGCATAAATCCTCTTATCTCATTCATAATTACAACTTTCCAAAGTAGCTCTTACAAGACACTGAAAGAGGTGGGGGAAATTCTTTTTCAAACATAAAGTCAGGATGTGAATGCATATATCAGATAGAACAGCCCTTGACCTCAGATCCCTCCACCAGCTCTAGAGAGAGGAATGCTGCATTTTCAACCTTGAGGTTTTCCATTACATTTTCTTCTTCTTGGGGTTAAATCCTTTTCAATAATATCCTACATGTAAAAATGATTTTATTCTAGCTATAAAACATCTCACTTAAGTAAAACACATTTTATAGCCTTGTGTAAAATGCCCCCAAACGCCAACAAGATATGGAGACCTCAGACTTTCAGAACATAAATCTAATCATATGCCCTTGAAACAGAATCAACATTTAGCAGTGATGTTATATTCTTGTGTTTGTTTGTCATGAGATGAGAGGCCAGCGGGCATATGGTGATTAATAATAGTTCCTGAGCTTCTAAAGAAATTTTATAACAAAATTACTAACTGCTTAAAAGAATGAGTTTTTCAAGAGCGCCCCTTCTATTCCATTGATGTCTTTCATCCCATCTATCTCCTTAAAGAATCTCAAGCCAAAAGAACAGACTTCCTTTTAAGCCACCGAAAAGTGGGATCTGATGGAATCTTCCCGTAACTCCCGATGTTTTCCAACGTTGCTTTCTTCTTGCTGGTTTCGCCTCTCAATGGTTATTCTGTATTTCTTCCTGGGTAGAGGGAAAGTGAATGTAGTAATAAAACCTTATTTGGCTACAAAATACTATGGTTTCTCTTACAAAGAATGCCCTCGAGGGACGTCTGGGTTTGGGTTGATAAATGAGAAGTGACAGACTCTGAAGCCCTGGTCAGAGATTAAAGTGGGATGCCCCAAGGCGCACTGCCCTTATTCAAGGAGGAAAATTGGCCTGCTTCCCCAACACCATAGAACAAGCCTTCCCGTTCTTCCCTGAGTGCCTCACGGGTTAAGTCCTGTCTGTTCTGCCACATTTCTCCCCCCAGCTCCCAGGATATGCCCTAGATAAAGATCAGATGAAGTATACAGGAATGCAATTGTTCCCACCAAGAGTCATACACACCCAGAGTTACATTACCATGCAGAAATGAAAAAATCATGGTCCAATGACTTAATAAGCCTCAAACTCAACCCCCAAAGATTACAAAGGAATGGACAGCCCTCAAGAGGTGAAACTATCAGTATCTTGAACACACATAAATATTACAAGTTTATAAGACTCAGGGCTTAACCACAGGGGGCACGAAGCATATGGGCTCTCAAAGACTGAGCACAGACCTCCTGAGAGTGTGGACTGCTCAGAGTCACTTCCTTCTCTACAGAAAGTGAACTCACCACCTATTTCTGAATTGGAGGAAGCCTGAGCCTGGGGAAGTTGATTTTCCCTTTGTCTAGATTCTGTCTCCACTTATGCATGTGGTGGGTGGGAGGAATTCAGGTCAGAATATTTGTGAGCAAAAGATTGCAATGGTTTTGTGGCCCACAGTGGGCTACAGTAGAAACCCTGATCCATTGCCTCGTATGCTAACCCCCTGACCACCAAACCAGAGTCACACCAACAGAAGGTTTAGCTGTTTCCACTACCTTGCTTTCTGAGTGAGCACAAGATATGGACAAGTCACAAGGAGGATCGTGCAAAGGCAAATGACAAAGGCAATTAAAGAGAGTAAATTTTAAAACTTTATAAAGCAGTCCTAACCTGAAGAAGTAGAAGGCCATTAGCAAACCAGCTCCTAGTAAGGCCCCCACAACAATTCCTGTCACCGCTGATTCTTCTAGGCCACCTGCTTGAAAAAGAAACATAGATAATCTGAGTTCATTTTGAAAAACAGCTAGAAATGCCTCACTCTGACTTTTCATTCACTGAAAATTTTCATTCGTTAGAAGATATTTCGCGGTTTACCATTTGAGGCAAATTTTCCAATTTTCCTTTCTTTTTAAGAAACTTTTTCTAGGCAATTCTGTTCATTGTTGTTGTGGTGGTGGTGGTCATATTGGTGGTGGTGGTGGTGATGGTAGTTGCAGTGGTGTAGTCGTGGTCATGGTGGTTGGTGGTGGTCGTGGTCGTGCTGGTGGTGACAGTGATGGCATGGTGGTGGTGGTGGTCATGGTTATGGTCATGGTGATGGTAGCGGTGGTGGTCACGGTCATGGTGATGGTAGCGGTGGTGGTCATGTGGTGGTGGTACTCGTGGTCGTGGTGGTGGTCGTCGTGGTCATGGTGATGGTGGCAGTGGTGGTCATGTGGTGGTGGTACTCGTGGTCATGGTGGTGGTCGTCGTGGTCATGGTGGTGGTGGTGGTCGTGGTCGTGCTGGTGGTGACAGTGATGGCATGGTGGTGGTGGTGGTCATGGTTATGGTCATGGTGATGGTAGCGGTGGTGGTCACGGTCATGGTGATGGTAGCGGTGGTGGTCATGTGGTGGTGGTACTCGTGGTCGTGGTGGTGGTCGTCGTGGTCATGGTGATGGTGGCAGTGGTGGTCATGTGGTGGTGGTACTCGTGGTCATGGTGGTGGTCGTCGTGGTCATGGTGGTGGTGGTGGTCGTGGTCGTGCTGGTGGTGACAGTGATGGCATGGTGGTGGTGGTGGTCATGGTTATGGTCATGGTTATGGTAGCGGTGGTGGTCACGGTCATGGTGATGGTAGCGGTGGTGGTCATGTGGTGGTGCTACTCGTGGCCGTGGTGGTGGTCGTCGTGGTCATGGTGGTGGTGGTGGTGATGGCAGTGGTAGTGGTGGTCGTGGTGGTGGTGCTGGTGATTTCGTATGGGTTTTGTTTTGTTGTTGTTCACCAAGTGCAAAGCTTAAAAGCACTTAAGAAAATACTAGATGAACAAACTGTTACAAAAACAGTGAGCACAATGGGAACAGAGCAGGTTCGAGAAGGATTTGAGGACAACTGGAAACTGAAGTTTTCAGATCTATGCACATTCTTTTGAGTTTCCAGTCAGAGAGGACAACCACCTGCACCATGGGGCTGAGCCGGCTCCCCTCATTTTCACAGATGGATGATGACACTTCCAAGTGCTGGGAGATTTGGTGAAAAATCTATTGGGTTAATGTTCTGTTTTTAGATGTTCTCTCACCAGAGCCAGAGTTTCACGTCAAAATGTCTTATAAAGCTTTGTGAAAATGTAACAATTTGAAACAATCAAGTTCTGTAGTGTCCCAGATATTACGTAAAAATGATAAATAGCTAGCTTGTGTAGAAGGAGTTTAGGACACAGTTTTTAACACATTCTTGTATTTAATCCTCAAAGCATTCCTGAGAGTTGGGTACATTTCTTTCATTTTACTTCTGAGAAAACTGAGGCTTAAAGAAATGAAGAAATGATCCTGAGGTCACAGTAAGTGACCACGATGGGATTTCAAATCCAGGCCCAGTAACTCCAGAGACTGTGTTCTTAACACATTTATGCCTTTCCACTTATTGCATATACACAGATGCATCACAGTTTGAAGACTGTTCCCAAAACATAAGGAGCACACATGAGTGAGTGAATGAGTGAGTGAGTGAGTGAGTGAAAGTTGCTCAGTCATGTCCAACTCTTTGTGACCTCATGGACTGTAGTCTGCCAGGCTCTTCTGTCCATGGGGATTCAACAGGCAAGAATACTGGAGTGGATTACCATGCCCCTCCAAGGGATCTTCCTGACCCAGGGATTGAACCCAGGTCTCCCTCATCGCAGGCAGATTCTTTACTGTCTGAGCCACCAGATATTAAAGTGAACCACTTCCCTGAAAGATCGATACTCACTTAATTCTCCCACTTTGCTTATCAAAGGGTCTTTCTAAAGCAATGATGTCAACCACTTTCTCGTTTGTAAGCTTTTATAAGAACCTCCACTTGCTTCCACATTTATGACAAGGCTACATATTTTACATTTACTTGCTAATTGTAAATTTTTAGGTGTCTAAGGAACATTGTTTGGTTCTGGGTGGGTAAGAGAATAAATAAACTTTGAAACAATAGATGAATAGTGAGTGACATTTGGTATTTGATATTTTAATTTTCCCTAAAAGTATAAAACCTCAAATAATAACAGACTATGGTAAGAGATGTAAAGATAGGAAGACACCTTCTACCATCTTGGAAAAGGATAGAAGGGAAAAAGGACCTAGAAGCCTGTAATGAAGGTGGATGCCAGTTTGTGAACTGTTGCCGTGGATTTTACCACATCAGAGACAGAAATCTGTTTTTTCAGAACAGGAGCTCCTGAATGACCCCTGTGTTATATGGATACTGCAGACGATGAAACAGAGCGAATTAAGTCTCTAAACTTACATGCTTTGCAAGGAGAGCTGTTCGTGTGCTCCACCATTCTGGTTTCATCTATTCTCAGTTTTAAAGGTCCCCAAGGATATTTGACATTCGGCCGCATTTCAAAACGACCTTCTTTTCCAAAGTAATCACCAATAACCTATATAAAAGAAAAAAAATGCACAAACTGAAAGGTCGAAGTTCTCTGCAAAGGAGGCCCAGAGTAGGCCCCCAGACCCTCCAGGCTGACTACAATAGTGAGTTTCTGAAATCTTTGTAAATCAAAGTACCAACAGTGCTTGTAAAGTGAGCGTAATTTAGAAAGCACAGGCTTCCCATGGTGGGGAAGGTGGTTATGCAGAAAGCAGTAACCTCGGAAGGTATGGCTTTCCCCTTGCTCCTGGGAGAGAGTGGTGCCCCTCCTGCCTGCAGGTCAGCCATCTGTCAGGCCCCAGTTTGTTCCAAGAAGAGGGAGTTCACGACCCATCTTATTCCTGGGTCAGTGAAGCCTGACACAGAATTCAAGCATCAGAGAGCCTCTTTAGGAATCTTCCACTGCACCTTCCTCTGGTTCGAAGGCTCTTCTCCATCTTGACTTTGAGGGTTACCTTCTCCTCTCTGTTGAACACATCCTATTTGCACCCCACATCCAAGCTGAACTCTTTTCAGTTAGTTCCTATGGCCTCTGAAAAATCAGTATTCTTTTATGGCTCAGTTCAAGTGTTACCCTCAGCTTCTGGTTTAAACAACTGTTTCATCAGCTACCGATCCCTGATCTAGCACTACCTTCGCACCCAGGTTCTCAGGATCCACCTCCCTACTGTCTGGACAGCAGCACCCTGCTCCCGGGGGACGGTGACACCCCCTGCCTTCTCTCTCCTGAAAGAGGCCCCACAGGCTCTCATGTTGGAATGAAAAGAATTCTAGATAATCACCAAACTCCAACAGTCACTGGCATGTACTGAGCATGTACCAAGTACTTTACACACAGTCACACCTGAGTCCTTACCATGACCCTCTCTATTACTAGCCGCCTTCTATAGAGGAGAGACTGGAATATACATGAGACTCAGATCATCGAGGGTAAAAAAATCTTACAGCGAAGGTAGCCAGTACAGATCCTGGTGGCCTGGCCCCTCCCATTGAGGCCAGGTCCATGTGGACAAAGAGAAGAACAGCAAGTCCTTCATGCCAGGTCACAGGAAGTGTGACAGCAGTCATCAACCCTGGGTGAGAGCCATCAGAGAATTAAAGAAGGAACTGCATCATCTGACCTCAAACACGGTGGATTCACATCCTCTTTATATATTTATCATGCAAAATTTATATAATACTTCTTCAGATTCCATTTCATCTGGTGCTCATGATCACCATGTGAGGTCAGCAAGGGAGATATGACAATCTCCTTGTTACAGCCGAGGAAGCTGAGGCAGAGAGCTCATACCCCAGTAAGTGTCAGAGACTCATCTCTATGTCCAGGGCACCCTTTTCTTTCTAGTGATGCTATCCTGAAACTCCATCATCTTTTGACATACTAATGCATGGTCCAGTTTGTAACTACTCCCTGCCAAAAAAAAATTTTTTTTCAAATTTTAAGGGAGGAAATAAATACACAAATTCACTTTAAGTCTCTCATTCAATGACACTGTCCTGCATCTTAGGGCTGAGGTGTGATTCTCGGCCACCTGAAAGGTAGGATGTCTCCACTTAGGATAAACAAGGAACCACTTCCTAAAGCCTTCCCTGATACCCTCAGCCAGAAGGAAATCCCCTCACTTGGAAACTCCCAGTGTTCAGCTCATTTTTATTTGGAAGCTGCTTTGGGGGCAGCTGTTTGGATACCAGGACAAATACATTCCTTGGAATCTCAACAAGCAGAGGAGGCTGGGGTGGAGGTCCCATCTGCTTACCTCCTGGGTACCCGCTTCTGTGTCAGTCATGGCGATCACAGAGAAATCCCCATACCGGTCTCCGTTGGCATCTATGGAGACCTGCCCAGCAATACCTAGGAGATGAGATGCAAGGAGCTCCAGTTGGTTATTTAAAATACCTCTGTCCGCCAACAAAAACAAGAAAATGAATTGACAGGATTTTTTAAACAAACTCATGCCACAGGGAATCTCATCAGACTCGGAGCATTTTTGTTGGCATTTAGAAAGACATTGTAATTTCATCTGTGTCTGCATTCCTAAATTCTTAACATTTCTCCATTTAAAAATGAAAAGAAAAAGAAACAAATGACCTTTTTTGGGGAATATGTTAAAGGAAAAAAAAAAAAAAGGCTAAGGCTAATCCTGAAAGCAGTATGCTTATCCCAGAGTTTTGTATTTTTTTTTTTTAAATGCAGAGTAAGAAGCAGAGGTGTAGCACGTTCCGAGACTTGTCATGGGTTCATGTTATCACTGGACAAACATTACAAAG
This sequence comes from Bos taurus, assembly GCF_002263795.3. Taxonomy (NCBI): domain Eukaryota; kingdom Metazoa; phylum Chordata; class Mammalia; order Artiodactyla; family Bovidae; genus Bos; species Bos taurus. The sequence continues at coordinate 40,927,017 of NC_037347.1, forward strand.
GAAAACCTGTTCCAGGGCCAGGATTCAGTGAATGTGCTTCCGTGTGGGCTCCTTGAATGCACAGGAGAGCAGAGGGCCTGCTTCACAGGTCATGGGAGCCGAGAACCAAAGAAGAGCTAGTTTATCCCACTTGTGTTCATGCATCCATCCTTTGAGGGGCTTTATCTTTGTTTTCCAGTTAAATTGAGATGTAATCGACGTATCTCACTGTGTAAGTTTCAAGAGTCCAGCATAAAGGTTTGACAAAAATATTGTGAAATGAGTTTAGTTAACACTCATCATCTCCTATAGATACAATAAATCATTCATTGTTTATCCAGCAATTACTAGGGGCTGGATTCAATACTGCAGCAGAGGCAAAGATGAACCGGACACAATGTCTGCTCAAGAGACTGGACTAGGAATTTATCTTGTTGGCGCGGGAATCTGACCACCTGCATCTGAATCCCAGCTTTCACATTTCCTAGCTCTGTGACCTTGGGCAAGGATTTAGTTAGACCTCTGAGCCCCAGTCTCCAGAACTGGAAAAAAAAGCAGGATAGTACCTTTCTGCCAAGAGGCTGCTGAAAAGATTAAGGGAGCTAACACAGGTAAAGTACTTGTGGGTTTCAGAGAAGTCAGTTGTTTTCTTCTTTTGTTATTACTATCGCTATGCCTGGAATCTGGGAGAGGACCTAGGATGGTGTCCACACCATTCAGGGGACGGGCTGGAACATCTAGCTGGAGACTCGCAGAGGACCCAGTAGAAGAGCAGACCTTTAGTAGACATGTTGGTGAAGCCTCTGATTTGGACAAGCAGCCAGCAGGGTGTGGGAGTGCTCTAGGCAGAAAGGCAGCCTTGCAAGTATTTACAAAGGCACAAACGCTGAAAGGAATCAAGGAGACAGAGGGGTTTGGGGGGAGGTGGCTCATGTGTATGGAAGGGAACAGTGAGCTGTAAACCTCGAGCGGGGAGGCCAGAGCGTGGAGGGCCCGGACTGCCACACAAAGGGTTAGGCTTGCTTAGGCTAGCAATGGTGGCTTACAGAAGCTAATCAATAAAAGCGAACATGTATATATCATCAGCTGATATTCACTATGTCTATATTGTCATTTTCCTTAACTAAGTAAGAGAATATATGTGTCAGCCACATCCTAAGTATTTGTTTTCTTTCATTTTAAACTGTGGCAGAGTTCAGTAGAGTTCTTAATTGGGGTCTCTATTGATTTGGTTCTCACCGGAAATAAAATGAATGTCTGGGAAAAGGAGTCCCAAGGGAAAGTTCCATCCTCTAGTGTGGTTTGGAGAGAGCAAGTATTTGGGTTTGCTCTCCTCTGGGTTGTGGTTTGAAGGCCCTCTGATTTTTCCAGACTTTGGTCTACGTTGCCGGAAACAGAATGGAGCTACTATTCATCCTAATTTGGTTTTTTTTTTTTTTTTTTGTCTTCTTAATAGAGACTGCTTACAGAGGATACACGTATCTCAAGCTGGCTTATTCTTGACAGTCTATACAACTTTTAAGTAATGAATGTCACTGAAAAATAGATACAGATGTATCTCCAAAGATACTGGCTGTCCAAAACCATATGCTGTTCTGTTTGGAGGTGTTTATGATGGTGTGTTCTGCTAAGTGTTTTGCAGAGTATTTTATAAGACAAGGTGGCCCTAGTAATCCAAGACCTCATTACGCTTTAAGCTATTACAGTTCTGCCAAGAAATGGGGTGTGAACCCTCAGGGTGGCCAATTAGCAAGTGAGACTTCACCTGAGAGTATTCTACATAAGGTGAGAGCGTCAGGCTGACAGCAGAATTTTCCTGTACATAAGTAATTAGACTTCCTACCCTCCTTTCTATTGGCCTGCAGTGGAGCTCAGGGTTTGAGCCACAGTCCTATTTACCCTGTCACCCTGACCTCTCCCACAGTGAGGAAATTCAGCTTCTTCCCAGGCCATTTATTGAAAGTCTTGAGAGTTGGTCATAAGTTTCACGGTAATAAAATCCAAATTTGTCAAATAACATCCAGAGTATTTTTCCCTTGACAACTTAGTGGTCACTTACAGTGACTATTAAAATTTTAATTGTTTTTAATTTTAGAACAGTTAGGGATTTTTTATAGTTCTTTGGGGGTTTACCCTCAGGTTGATCATTGTTTAGCAAATAGAACGAGCTCCCCAAACAATTCAAGGTCAACACTTAGCTTGGCTTCAGTTATCTTTACATTGGACAGATGAGATTCTAAGTTTGGACTGAACTATACAGCTGATTATTCTGGGACTCATTTAGTATTGTCTGTGTAGACCAGCTCTAGAAAGGAAGCCTCAGATTGGCCCACAGGAAAATTTAGTCCATGCCCTTTATGCAAAACTGAGTTCCAGCCATCATGGGCACCTGCCCTTCCCTTAACAACCTCCCTTGGAAGACCAAGAGCAAATGACCACACCATGCAGAGAGGAATAGCTAGGAACGGGATGTGGCCTACCAAGGTTGTATCCACACATGCCAGCTCTCAGGGCATGGGACACAACTTCTGGGAAATTTGATTCTGTCCTAATATGACCCTTGACTGATCCCATTTGACTTCAGCTCCTCAACTAAAGCTGTCAGAGGTCAAGCAAGACAACCCTGAAGGGTTATTTGATTTGTTCACAGCCCACAATCTGTTCAAAGTTAAAGCAGATGCCACTCTGGGTTAGAGTAAGACGTGGCATCTACTAAAACTAGCAAGGAGAAATGAAATCCACCAACTGTCACCATAGCTGCTGCCCAGATAATTCTCGCTGGAACCTGACCCCTCTATACCATCTTACCCTTTCTAATGACCAAGAACAAGGTGAGGCAGTAGAGTAGAGGAGAGTCCTAAGTGAGAAACACAGTATGTGCCCCGAATCTAATCTTGGTAAGGCAGACAGGCACAGCCCCAGTACATTCAAGGGCTCAAATTGTTGGCATGATGCAGAACTGAAAGGGCCTTTGTCAGTCATCAGCTGATCCAACCCCTCCTGGTACAGGTGACCAAGGAGAAAATGAAAGGACTGAGGTGACAGTCAGTGGCTAGGATGCTGGTTTTCTGACCTGGTTAGTGACCTGTATGTCAGTGGTCCTCAGATGATATCCATCGGCATTGCTGTTGTTCAGTTGCTAAGTCGTGTCCTACTCTTTGTGACCCCATGAACTGCAGCACACCAGGCTTCCCTGGTGTGTCCTTCACTATCTCCCTGAGTTTGCTCAAACTCATGTCCATTGAGTCAGTGATGCTATCCAACCATCTTATTCTCTGTCACCCTCCTCTCCTCTTGCCATCAGTCTTTCCCAGCATCGGGATCTTTTCCAATGAGTTGGCTCTTCACATCAGGTGGCCAAAGTATTGGAGCTTCAGCATCAGTCCTTCCAATGAATATTCAGTGTTGATTTCCTTTAGGATTGACTGGTTTGATCTCCGTGCTGTCCAAGGGACTCTCAAGAGTCTTCTCCAGCACCACAATTTGAAAGCATCAATTATTCAGTGTTCAGCCTTCTTTGTGATCCAACTCTTAGATCTGTACACACCCTACAGTTTATTTTCCACCCAGATCCCAGAGGGCTCCCTTTTAAAGACTCAAGATAGATCCTGTTTCCCTTGACACCCTCTGGTGGCTTCCATCTCATTCAAGGTCCTCGATGTAGCTTCCAGGCCCACAGAGTCTGGTCCTACTTCACACTGTCTCTGGCTCACTTCACACTGCAACTCCCATACTGCTTTAGCCACACAGGCCCACAGGCTCTTCCCAGGGCATTCGCCACTGTTCCCCAGCTACACTCAGGGTCTCTGTGTTTGCTACTACCTCTAGACTATTCTCTCCTAAATAGCTGTGTCATGTATCTCAGTTCCCTGAGGTCTGTACCCAACTGCCACTTATCAGAGAGAACTTCGCTGAACTCTATTTAAATTAGTAGCCCTACTATATCCCTCCCATAACTTTCTATCTCCCTTAACTTGATTCACTTTCCAGCCCCTGAAGTGGTGTATTTATTCCACAGAAGCTCAGCTTACTGCAAGGAACATCTTTAATTTACTGCTGAGTTATCAGCTCCTTAACCCAGTGCTTACTTCTTGGAAGAAAAGTTATGACCAACCTAGACAGCATATTCAAAAGCAGAGACATTACTTGGCCAACAAAGGTCCATCTAGTCAAGGCTATGGTTTCTCCAGTGGTCATGTATGGATGTGAGAGTTGGACTGTGAAGAAAGCTGAGTGCTGAAGAATTGATGCTTTTGAACTGTGGTGTTGGAGAAGACTCTTGAGAGTCCCTTGGACTGCAAGGAGATCCAACCAGTCCATTCTAAAGGAGATCGGACCTCGGATTTCTTTGGAAGGAATGATGCTAAAGCTGAAACTCCAGTACTTTGGCCACCTCATGCCAAGAGTTGACTCATTGGAAAAGAGTCTGATGCTGGGAGGGATTGGGGGCAGGAGGAGAAGGGGACAACAGAGGATGAGATGGCTGGATGGCATCACTGACTCGATGGATGTGAGTCTGAGTGAACTCCGGGAGTTGGTGATGGACAGGGAGGCCTGGCATGCTGCGGTTCATAGGGTCTCAAAGAGTCGGACACGACTGAGCGACTGAACTGAACTGAACTAACCCAGTGCCTGGCACATAGGAAGTGCTCAAGAATACCTGATGAATGAATGAATGAGTGAGTGAATATGAAGTTGATGTCCCCAGGGCTCCAGCAACTGGGTGTTCTAATATTGAGTCTCATCCTCATTTTTGACTGATGGCAGGTCGGGAAGCAACAGTTAGAATTGGACATGAAACAACAGACTGGTTCCAAATAGGAAGAGGGGTACTTCAAGGCTGTATATTGTCACCCTGCTTATTTAACTTATATGCAGAGTACATCGTGAGAAACACTGGGCTGGATGAAGCACAAGCTAGAATCAAGATTGCCGGGAGAAATATGCCTCACATATGCATATGACACCACCCTTATGGCAGAAAGTTAAGAAGAACTAAAGAGCCTCTTGATAAAAGTGAAAGAGGTGAGTGAAAAAGTTGACTTAAAGCTCAACATTCAGAAAATGAAGATCATGGCATCTGGTCCCATCACTTCATGGAAAATAGATGGGAAAACAGTGGAAATAGTGGCTGACTTTATTTTGGGGGGCTCCCAAATCACTGCAGATGGTGACTGCAGCCATGAAATTAAAAGACGCTTCCTCCTTGGAAGGAAAGTTATGACCAACCTAGATAGCACATTAAAAAGCAGAGACATTACTTTGTCAACAAAGGTCCTTCTAGTCAAGGCTATGGTTTCTCCAGTAGTCATGTATGGATGTGAGAGTTGGACTATAAAGAAAGCTGAGCACCGAGGAATTGATGCTTTTGAACTGTGGTGTTGGAGAAGACTCTTGAGAGTCCCTTGGACTGCAAGGAGATCCAACCAGTCCATCCTAAAGGAAATCAGTCCTTTGTGTTCACTGGAAGGACTGATGTTGAAGCTGAAACTTCAATATTTTGGCCACCTGATGCAAAGAGCTGACTCATTTGAAAAGACCCTGATGCTGGGGAAGATTGAAGGCAGGAGGAGAAGGGGACGACAGAGGATGAGATGGTTGGATGGCATCACTGACTCAATGGATGTGAGTTTGGGTAAACTCTGGGAGTTGGTGATGGACAGGGAGGCCTGGCATGCTGCGGTTCATAGGGTCGCAAAGAGTCAGACACGACTGAGCGACTGAACTGAACTGAACTGATGTGAGAGGGAACTAGTATTTTATACACCATTAGCAAGAATATGGACTAGTAGACCTTTCTGTAAGCTATGTGGCAATATCTAATGTACTTTGCCTTTTTATACAGTTCATGGGATTCTCACAGCAAGTATACTTTAGTGGTTTGCCATTCCCTCCTCCAGGAGAAGGGGACAACAGAGGCTGAGATGGTTGGATGGCATCACCAATTCAATGGACATAAACTTGGGCAAACTCTGGGTGATGGTGAGGGACAGGGAACCCTGGCATGCTGCAGTCCCTGGGGTCACAAAGAGTTGGACACAACTTAGTGACAGAACAACAACGCACTTTAAAAGGCACCAATATAATTTTGGACCCAGATAGGCCATGACTAAGACTGTTCCCTGTTGGGTGTACTCACAGAAATTCATCAAGATGTGTAACCTCATGATAGCATTTTGCATAATAGCAAAACCTAGACAACTGAAGTATCCATCAATAGAAGACTGGGTAAAGAAATCCTTGTACAGCCAAACAATGGAAAAATGTGGAACCATCATTTTAAAATGTGCTGAATTTATGAGCGCTCATATGGAAAATTCTTCTGCTTGACATACAAGTGAAAAAGCTAAGATGAGGAATGGCATTCCTAGTATGACCCTTTTGTGTAATTTTTTTAGATAAGATATACAAATGCATATGTGCTGGCAGGAGGCACAGAATATTTTTAGGCTGACTCATAGGAAATTTTTAATAGCCATTACATTGGGGAGAGGGGACTAGGGTGGAAAGGAAAACTTTCACTTTTCATTTTGTACATTTTTGTAGTGTTTAACTTTCCAGCCAAGAATAGTCTCACTCTTGTACAATTTTTAAATGTCAATAAAATTGCTTGAGTGAGGAGATGACATGCCGTTTCTTTTGTTGTTCTTATAATTCCTCTGTTCCTAAGAAAGCAACAACCAGTATTCACCATTTCAAAAATTGAAAGGAGAGAGCTCAACTGGACCTGCTCATCATCTCAAACCTCCAGATGTTTGGAACAGAGGAAAGTGTACCTGGGATAATTCCTTCTAAAACTGATCACAGAACTCTTCACAAACTGATTGCTGTGAATGAGGCTTATGACACGTTTAAAGAAGCCTAGGGAAAAAAATAAAATAAAGAAGCCTAGGGGCTTCCCAGGTGACACTAGTGGTAAAGAGGTAAAGAACGCACCCACCAACGCAGGAGACACAAGAGACTGGGGTTCGATCCCTGGGTCAGGAAGATCTCCTGGAGAAGGGCATGGCAACCCACTTCAGTAGTCTTGCCTGGAAAATCCCATGGACAGTGGAGCCAGATGGGCTACAGTCCAGGGGTTGCAAAGAGTCAGACATGACTGAAGTGACTTAGCAAAGAATTGTTGCCGTCAGGAAACAAGGTGCTTCCTATTTCAGTGGGACTCCTTCAAAGCACTTTCATAAGCTTTATCTCATTTAATTTTCACAAGCCTGTGAAGTAGGTCGATCATGACTTATTATCCTTCTATAGCTGGGAAAACTAAGATACTAGCAAGATCCCATAGTTGTAAGAGAGAAAAACAGAACCAGGAAGAAAGCAACTTGATTGGCAGCAGAATGCTGTGAGCTTGTAGACTGAATCCTCACCTTCAAATGTTCGGTTCCAAGTCTGCTGGATAATTTTCCCTCCATCCTTCTTACTGTAACCAGCTCTGAGTACTTCACGTAAAGCCAGGACGTAGAGGAGGATGGCATCGTGGAATCCTTCAACAAACATGTTCACCTGGAAAGGAAAGCCCAGGTGGGTGAGCCCGGACACCACATGACTCACATTCAGGAATAATGTGAGAGAATCCAAATGGTTAACAGGTTAGGCTCGAAGCGCATGGCAATGGCAGAAGTGTGCAGAAGAGCAACTAACAAAGAAAAGGCTACAATTTTCCTGGCACTGGCTCATGTCAGGAAAACTCTTTCCCCATTTGAGTATTTGGAGAAAAGACAAGATATTACCGAAGTTAAGGAAAATGTACCTGTGGGCCACGTTAAGTATTCCAGGTTCAATCAGCCTTTGCCCACAGATACCTCTGAACACATGCCCTCTACTCCCACGTCTGCTCTTTACCTGAAGCCATCTCCCCATTGAGGTCTTCTCCACCCTCACCAACCCTTGTGCTTTCCATGCTCTGAATATGGAGCAGAACTGAAGGGACAGTAGGGATCCATTCATTCATATTCAAATACTACCACGTGCCTAGTTGAGGAGCACAGATGCCTAAGTGTGCAAAGAGGAGTGGGTGTGGCTCTCCCCTCTCTGTCCTCTCTTCTATCAGCATCAGCATCTCAGTTGCTCTCTCCCACTTGTGTTCTGAGTAGTTCCAGTGCATCTGAGTCCTCCCTACTTCCGGTCCCTGCCGAGCTCCAAGGACAAGAGCAGAAACAGGCCGTTGGTTTATCTCGGTTGAGTCCTGGCTCAAGTAAGATAGCCTTTGCACTCAGTAACGTACAACTTCGTGTGAAATTGGAGAAGTCACTTAATCTTTCTGAGCCTGTTTCCTTCTATAAGCACCGTTTGGCAAGTTCTGATACCACATTTAAACCCATTAATGTTCACTGAAGATGAAATAAGCAAATACAATCTTGAAACACTTAAGAGTTACAGATTCTGTAGAAGAGTACCCCCAAATTCCAGCCTTCTTATTTCAGAAGAGTGTGTCAAGAACACAGTTCCATGCAGCAGGGTGAATTGGGTATCCCACAGACAACCACAGGGAAGCCCTGTGAGGGACATTCCTGCCCCATCCCTAGGAAAAAAACCCAGAGGAGGAGAGCCACCTGGTTCAAATACACGAACATTCACAGAAGACATAGCTCAATGTCCAGTTCTTCTCAGCTTCATCCCACTCTGAAGGACTAAGTCCTATATGCATCACAGAAGCAAATATTTCAGAACTACCAAAGCCCAGTGCTGCTGCTGACAGGCAGGCTAGAATAATGCTTACACAGCCTGGGTTCACACCCAGCTCTGCCACTTCCTGGCTATTTCTGCACCACTCTGGGTCTCAGTTTTCCCCATCTAGAAAATGAGGAAGATAGCCATAGCTATCTCAAGGGGTTGTTGTCATTTTAAATGAATTAGCAGATATAAAATCTGCAAACGTCAGCTCTCACTGTTACCTTTTGTTCTTATCGTTTGGAGACAGAGAATTATAAACCTAAGGATCTTGCTAAGGCTTCTAATTCCTAATAGCAGTGTTCAGAAAATAAGTGATCTACTTACTGTTACAGCATATCTTACTGACCCACTTTCATGGAAACTAAGACTCCCTGTTCATGCTTTCATATCCCAAACAGGGATCTTCCACGATGTCTCATCCTTAATTCCACCCAAGTATGATGAGTGCAGCTGGTCAGTTTTACTGACCCCCTGGGAGAGGCAGAGGTCAGACTAGTAGAGTTTACAGGAGAGCCATCACTTAGCCGCTACACCCAAAGTTTAATCCAAGCCTTGACAGGTTGCCTGATCTCTTTAATCTTCAATTTCCTTATCGATTAAATGAGAGTTTAGTATCAATTTATCTCCTAGAGCTCTTCTGGGGATTAATGAACAAGTGTGTGTAAAACATCTACAACAGTTCTTGGGACTGTGAAAGAAAATGGCAGACACTGGCTTTATTGCTTAGCCATCTAGCTAAAGTCTCAGGGTCATTATTTTTTTAGGCAAAGCAGAATGGTGTAGAAATAACACCTACTAGTCAAAGATAATTTTCTGCTGATTTGGCTAGACTAATTCAATTTTCCAAAGGAATGAAATTTTCACTTAGCCCATGAAGTCATCATGGCTTGAGAAAGTATGTATGCTAATGAGTTCATGAGTGGACTTGAGCTGCGTGATTTAATCCTCAAGCTACAATAAAAAATATTTTTTCAAAAGATCTATCTTCTCTTTGATAATTATATAAAAATCACCCTGCTATAGCAGGAAGAATCACAGATGGTGGGATATGGTGAATATAAGGTGCTTTTAAAAAGCTCTGATCTAATCGACTCCTTACTTTGAGGACCTAAAGAGCATCACTCTCTCTCAACCTTCTAGAATTCTGGAAGCTTTCCATCTATATTCCTTGTTCTGGGAGCCTAAGACAGCCTCCACACAGACTATAAAGTTTTCAGCTGCTAGACATCACCTGTCCACTTCTCTCTCTCCATCTTCTCAAAATCCTAATCCAGAGGCCACCATGCTGCCACTGGCCACCCAAAGCACCAGAATGGGAAGAACAATGATTTGACTGAAAAACGTGAACTTGGATTACCTCCGTCCTAACAGGTTTAAGGGCTTCCGTGGTGGCTCAGACAGTAAAGAATCTGCCTGCCATGTGAGAGACCTGGGTTCGATCCCTGTGTTGGGAAGATCCCCTGGAGAAGGGAGTGACAACCCACTCCAGTATTCTTGCCTAGAGAACTCCATGGACAGAGGAGCCTGGCGAGCTACAGTCCATGGGGTCACAAAGAGTCGGATACAACTGAGCAACTAATACACAAAAACACACACACACATACACACACACAGGTTTAATGGTAGAAGAGAATAGACAGGCTCTGAACACATGTCTGAAAACTCACTTTATCTCGATTTGCAAATGAATCACAAAATTTACTTTCTTTCCTCGCCAAGTAGCTGAGTGTCTCCCTCTCCTGCCAAAATTAGCAGGAGAGCTGCTGGCCCCCAGTGAGGTTCGCTCACACCCCCACCCACTGCGGGGGAGGGTTCTTCACACCTACCTCATAGGACCTCAAGCCAGAAGCAAAGCCCCAGAGACCGTCTTTTCTTAAGGAGAAACATTCTCACATCCACACGTGTTTTTTAATGGGAGGAAAGCCCGTTAGCACATTATAGACACTGCAAATTGGAAGTGCAAATTTTTGTAAAAAGCGAGGGAGAAAAATAAATCCAGAGTATTAAGTTGCCTTTGGAACTCTTTCCACTGGACTTCCAGGCTGAAAGGCTTTGTAAGTTTATCTGATCTACCCCCTGCCTCTGGACAGAACAACACCCAAACCTCAAAATCCTGACTGACAAAGCATGGTGTCATTACCAACAAAAGAAAATAGGATTCCCTCTTCTGACTGACCTGTTCTTGTATTAAGCCTCATTTCTAGCCAGGGCTTCCCTGGTTACTCAGACAGTAAAGAATCAGCCTGCAATGTGGGAGACCCAGGTTCGATCCCTGGGTCAGGAAGATCCTCTGGAGAAGGAAACAGCTACCCACTCTAGTATTCTTGCCTGGAGAATCCGATGGACAGAGGAGTCTAGCATGCTACAGTCCGTGGGGCTGCAAAGAGTCAGACACAACTGTGCGATTAACACACTTTCACTTTCCAGCAAGAAAGAAGCCTTCACTAAATTTGTAAATGTAGCCATTCCCCTGCTGGACACCAAATGGAGTTAAGAGAACCATACAGTCCATGATCCCTAGGAGTCTCCAGTCTCCCTACACAGCACCACCATTCCCCATGGGTGCAGAGATGGATTCCACACAAGGCAGCTGTGAAGTTAACCCCCAAGAGGGACCAGCTCCAGGGTAATAATGATTTGCTTTTATCGTTCAAATAAGATGATCATCATTCACCATCTTTCATTCATTCTGGGGAATTTACCAGAACAAGGAAGCATGCTCTCCCTTCATTTCATCTCAATTCCCTTGATTTTATCCTCTGGAGTTGGGCTATTCCATGTAAAAGAAAGCCATTTTTTGCCTTTGACTTTTCTTTCTGATAGTACCTGTTAGCCATGTCTGTCTGCTAATGTGGTTTCTTTTTAAATCTCCATCACAGGGAAGGCAGAATAGAAATCTAGTTCTTTTTCAAAGTGGACTCACAGGTATAGAGAACAAACTAGTGGTTACCAGTGGGGAGAAAAAAGGGAAGGAGAAGTAATAGAGAGGATTAAGCAGTACAAACTATCAGATATGGAATCAGCTACAAGAATATATTGTACAACATGGGGGATATAGCCAATATTTTATAATAACTACAAATGAACTAAAGTTTTAAAAATCATGAACCATTATATTGATACCAGTAACTCATATAACATTGTACATCAGCTATACTTCAATTTAAAAAAAAGAGGCAGAGTTCTTTTTTAACTGAGCATAAACAGTTGCCATTTCTACCATGGCTCCTATAACTGTGGACAGAGTCTTTTCTCATTTCTTTTTGGGGAGACAAATTCATAGGTGAATTCCTCAGTGGCTGTGTTCCAAACAAGTCAGCAGAGAACGCTACATGCCTCAGCTGTTGTGTAAAGCGAGAATGAATAGGCTGGCAGTATCTGGCTCCCAGGGCTGTCTAGACATCCAAGAAAGCCTATAAAGCTCTCAGATGGAAGCAACTGGGAGAAACCTACCAAAGCTGAGTACAGGGGGAGGCTGTCCCAGGGCTTGGCTAGTGGAATCCACATGAACTCAAGTATTCATCAGGTGAATCTACCTTCCTCACCACAAATCAATGGTTCCCAGTGCAAATGAGCAAAGTGGAGGGTGCTGGGCAGCATTTTTCAAGTCTTTTGAAAAAAAGGTGACCTTTAACCTCTCCTTCAGTCAAAGAGGTGGTCAGGGACAAAGACTTTTTTTTAATACTTTTTTAAACTATTTTTAACTGAAGGGTAATTGCTTTACAATATAGTGTTGGTTTCTGCCATACATCAACATGAATCAGCCATAGGGATACCTATGTCCTGGTGTTGGAGAAAATTCTTGAGAGTCCCTTGGACTGCAAGGAGATCAAACCAGTCAATCCTAAAGGAAATCAGTCCTGAATATTCATTGGAAGGACTGATTGCTGAAGCTGAAATTCCAATACTTTGGCCACCTGATGCGATGAACCAACTAATTGGAAAAGACCCTGATGCTGAGAAAGATTGAAGGCAGGAGGAGAAAGGGACGACAGAGGATGAGATGGTTGGATGGCATCACCAACTCGGATATGAGTTTGAGCAAGCTCTGGGAATTGGTGATGGAAAAGGAAGCCTGGCGTGCTGCAGTCCATGGGGTCACAAAGAGTCGGACATGACTGAGCAACTGAACTGATACCTATGTCCCCTACCACTTGAATCTCCCTCTCACCTCCCACAGCATCCCATACCTCTAGGCTGTCACAGAGCGTCGGTTTGAGTTCCCTGTATCAAACAGCAAATTCCCACTGGCTAACTATTTTACATATATATTTCCATGCTACTCTCTCCATTCATCCCACCTTCTCCTTCCCTCCCCTGATCTCATTTCCATAAGTCTGTTCTCTATGTCTGCATCTCCATGACTGCCCTGCAAATAGGTTCATCAGCACCATCTTTCTAGAATCCATATATATGTGTTAAAATATGCTATTTGTTTTCTCTTTCTGGGTTACTTCACTCTGTATAATAGGCTCTAAGTTCATCCACCTCATTAGCACTGACTCAGATGTGTTCCTTTTTATAGCTGAGTAATACTCCATTGTGTATATGTACAACAGCTTCTGTATCCATTCATCAGGGACAGGGACATTGTGATGGCAGGTAAATAAGAGGAGACATGGCCCAGGACCTGCTTCTCCCTATCAGAGCAAGAACAATGGCAGCTTCATCTGGAATGATGAGAAACGAGACCCTGAAGATGAACCTTGTCCTGCCCTCCCAGGCCACTGGATGAGAAAAAATTGGCCTGGGCATGCTGCATGGGGAGGTCAAAGGTTAAAGGATATTAGGCATTTGATGAACACTACGCACGTGACCTCCATACAAGAAACATATAGATACTGTCTATTTTTATGCAATTTTCTTTGAATCATAAAATTAAAAATCTACAATATAGGGTAACAATAAATCAAGTGATATCACAAATTCTTCAACATCAAAAGAGGAGTTCTCACTCTTACTGGAAGACACCCCCAACATCTGCTCTTTTCTATTGGGCCTGCCTTCAGGGAATTCATACTTGGTCACTTGCTGTCTGATTTTAGCCTTGAGGAAACTGAAGCTGAAAACCTTCCTCCCTATCCTAGTGAACTCTGAAGAACACTATCCTCGTGCAAAGGGCAAATGGCTTTCTAACCATCAGACAGCAGATTCAGGAGGGAGCCGAGGTCCAGCCCTATGCTTGGCCAAAGAACCACCGTATCCCCTGGCAGACTTCTTTGGGATGGAAGTGGGCCCTAAGTTGATAAATGACTGTCTCCATCCCAGGCTCGGCTCTAGCCCCCAGAGTAATGCCCAAGACTGGTAAATTAACTCGGATCAGCTAGCCTAAAATGTGGCTGACGCCTGCAAATAAAAGCAGATTTTTTTTCTCTTTCTCATTACCTAAGACAAAATGGATCATTAAACAACAGCAGTCCTGAGGAGATCATTAAGTCTGGTTCTGACCCCTCATGCATCTTCCACACTACCGCAACTGGCTGTCCCTCTAATGAAGAGAAAAGCAGTGCAAACTGCCCGCAGGTATCACAGTGCTTGCAGATCACATCCGTGCACCAACCCCAGCCAGGAGAGCCACCTGAGAAACGAAGTGGAGGAAAACTGGACTCCTGGAACTGGAACTGGACTCCTGGGATTGGTGGGTGTGGAGCACAAGCACAAGAATGACTTTTTAAAATTCTCCCATGGCTCACGCAGGGAATTCAGTCATCTGATACGTGTGCCCTTTGAACGTGTCACACACACATGTCATATAAGGATGCTTCTCCTCACCCATCGCTCTTAAAGGCTTAGTTGAGAAATGCACATTCCTAATGACATAATCGTCCCTGGCTTTCAGGTGATCAAGTGAGCAATGTCTGTTCTTGGCCTGGATGTCCCACCTGTGCTCGACCATCTGTGCCTCCGGAAAGCTTGGGGACCCGACCTCCACACATTGCTCTGGTCACTCACTGGCCTCACTTTCCAGGGATCTGAGTTCCTCTGTCAGGCACAACATCAAGGTGGGTGAACACACACACCCCACCCAAGGTGGAGGGCAGGGGCAGGGAGCAGCCACCTGCTGGGCAGTAAGGCAGCCCCAAGACATGAAGCAGGGTGACCAAGGCAGAGGGAGACAGAGACAAGGGAACACGGGAGGACAGTGTCTGGCCTCATTGTTTCTGAAAGGCCAAAATCAGAAGGACCATGTAAATTCTAACTTATCCAACTTGATGACATCCTTGACAGCTGATCCAGAGAACTTCAGATAGCTTTCCTTGAATTTCTTGAGTCACCTGGAGATGTGACTAGAAGGAAGAGATGAGCAAAAATCCAGGTTTCATATAGACAGATCACTCAATCTTGTCTGACTCTTTGCAGCCCCATGGACTGTAGCCCGCCAAGCCCCTCTGTCCATGGGATTCTCCAGGCAAGAATACTGGAGTGGGTTGCCATTTCCTACTCCAGAGGATCTTCTCCAACCAGGGATCGAACCCACATCTCTTATGTCTCCTGTATTGGCAGGCAGGTTCTTTACCACTAGCGCCACCTTTTTGATTCTGTCTTGTATCTTAAAATGAAACCTCTCCTTTTTATTCAAGCAACATGTGGTGAGGACTGAGCTAAGATCCGGAAGCCCAACTTCTAGTTTAAGCAAGCACTGATTTATTCACTCACTGTGAACAGTCAACAGCTTGATTTTGTTCAATTCTTAATTCAGGATTTCCAACCTGGATTCCATAGAGCAGCAGCATTCCTTAAAATGTTAATAGATGCTTCCAGAAATAGCACTATCATGGTTAAACAAGTTCACAAAATGCCAGATTGAACAAAGTCAAACAGTGCTCTTTACTTCCAGGTTATAGCTATGATATTGAACATCTCCTATATTCTAGGAGCTGAACTTAGTAGAATTTAAATTCTACTGTGTTTAGGATCTTCCCTGATGGCTCAGCGGTGAAGAATCTGCCTGCAATGCAGGAGATGCAAGTTCAATCCCTGAGTTGGGAAGATGCCCTGGAAGAGGAAATGGCAACCCACTCCAGTATTATTGCCTGGAAAATCCCATGGACAAGGAGCCTGGCGGGCTACAGTTCATAGAGTCACAAGGAGTCAGACATGACTGAAGCTACTGAGCATGACAATAGCACGTGTTTAGTCCTTACAAAACTGTGTGAATGGACACTGTTATTATCCTGTGATGGAGACTCTAACATCCTAAACAGAAAGAAGAGATCTTGGTCAGTGGATGGGGTCTAAAGTCCAGAAAATGTTGAGTGGGCAAGTTCTTAAGTAAGGGTCCAAACCATGTCTTGCCTAGTTATGACATCTATCCAACTGGCACATATGTTCAGCCAGCTCATACTTGAAAACAGCTTTGTGCTCTAGTTTCTGTGACAGAGAAAGACAGACAGATAAATGATAGACAGAATTCAACAATATGGAAATCCTGCCATTGGGGTCAATATGGATACATTTGGAGAGCATTAGGTAAAGTAAAATAACCATACAGAGAAAGAGGGAATACTAAATGATCTCACGTGTGTGGAATCTAAAAAAGTGAAATTCACAGAAAAAGAGAGTTAAATGGTGGTTGCCAGTGACTGGCAAGTGGGAGAAATGGGGAGATGTTGGTAAAAGGGCACAAACTTGAAGTGATAGGATGAGTAAGTTCTGGGGATTTAATGCACAGCATGGTAACTATAGTGAACAGTACTGTATTGTAGACATGTAATTTACTAAGAGAGTAAATCTTAAAATGTTCTCACCACCAGAAAATAAAAATCAAAAAGGTAACTACTGAATATATGAGGTGACAGTTGTATTAACTAACTTTATTGTCATAATCACTTCACAATATATACATATACCAAATCCTTATACTTGTATACCTTAAACTCATTTGTCAGTTATACCTCATTAAAGGTAGAGGGAAGGAGACAGGTTGCTTATGGAGGTAGAAACTGATTGGAAAAGGACATGGGGAAACTATGTGGTCATGCAAATCTATATCTTACTAGGAGTGGTGGTTGCACAGACATACACAAGGATCAAAGGTGATCAAGGTGTACAATTAAGAGCTTTGGATTTCTCTGGGTATAAATTTTATTTTAATTAAATAATAAAGAAACTAATCTTTTAGATAAATATTAAAATGCTTAAGACAAAATGAGGATGCCTTGGATTTGCTTCACAATTACCAGGGCCTAAAGTTCCAGAATGGAAAAGGCAATGGCACCCGACTTCAGTACTCTTGCCTGGAAAATCCCATGGATGGAGGAGCCTGGTGGGCTTCAGTCCATGGGGTCGCTAAGAGTCGGACACGACTGAGTGACTTCACTTTCACTTTTCACTTTCATGCATTGGAGAAGGAAATGGCAACCTACTCCAGTGTTCTTGCCTGGAGAATCCCAGGGACGGGGGAGCCTGGTGGACTGCTGTCTATGGGGTCGCACAGAGTTGGACACGACTGAAGCGACTTAGCAGCAGCAGCAGCAGAGTTCCAGAAAAACATCGATTTCTGCTTTATTGACTATGCCAAAGCCTTTGACTGTGTGGATCACAATAAACTGGAAAATTCTGAAAGAAATGGGAATACCAGACCACCTGACCTGCCTCTTGAGAAACCTATATGCAGGTCAGGAAGCAACAGTTAGAACTGGACATGGAACAACAGACTGGTTCCAAATAGGGAAAGGAGTACATCAAGGCTGTATATTATCACCCTGCTTATTTAACTTATATGCAGAGTACATCATGAGAAACGCTGGGCTGGATGAAGCACAAGCTGGAATCAAGATTGCCGGGAGAAATATCAATAACCTCAGATATGCAGATGACACCACCCTTCTGGCAGAAAGTGAAGAGGAACTCAAAAGCCTCTTGATGAAAGTGAAAGAGGAGAGTGAAAAAGTTGGCTTAAAGCTCAACATTCAGAAAACGAAGATCATGGCATCTGGTCCCATCACTTCATGGAAAATAGATGGGGAAACAGTGGAAACAGTGTCAGACTTTATTTTTTTGGGCTCCAAAATCACTGCAGATGGTGATTGCAGCCATGAAATTAAAAGATGCTTACTCCTTAGAAAGAAAGTTATGACCAACCTAGACAGTATATTGAAAAGCAGAGATATTACTTTGCCAACAAAGGTCCATCTAGTCAAGGCTATGGTTTTTCCAGTGATCATGTATGGATGTGAGAGTTGGACTGTGAAGAAAGCTGAGCGCCAAAGAATTGATGCTTTTGAACTGTGGTGTTGGAGAAGACTCTTGAGAGTCCCTTGGACTGCAAGGAGATTCAACCAGTCCATCCTTAAGGAGATCAGTCCTGGATGTTCATTGGAAGGACTGATGCTGAAGCTGAAACTCTGCAAAGAGTTGACTCATTGGAAAAGACCCTGATTCTGGGAGGGATTGGGGGCAGGAGGAGAAGGGGACGACAGAGGATGAGATGGCTGGATGGCATCACCGACTCGATGGACATGAGTTTGAGTGAACTCCAGGAGTTGGTGATGGACAGGGAGGCTTGGTGTGCTGCAATTCATGAGGTCTCAAAGAGTTGGACATGACTGAGCAATTAAACTGAACTAAACTGAAGGTAAGGGTAGGGAAAAGATTAGAGGTGAAATTAGACTTGGCTAATTACAAAGCTAAGTGATGAGAGCATGGAGTTTCACAGTACTGTGCTCTCCATTTTTGTATATACTGAAGGTTTCCCACAGTAAAAAGTTTTCTTAATTAATCCCCTAAATGAATATTCCAGGACAAGCCTGGAAAATTTGTCCACAGTTGCCGCTATAAGAAAATACATAATCATAAGGTCAACGTTCTTGTTTTGTCCAATCAAGTTCTGTTTTCTATCACTGAACTAAAATTTTTAAGCAATAATTTTTAAAGGCATTTGTATATCTCAGATATCAGCTCTAAAGAATGGGGCCTCACACCAAAAGATCAACACGTTCTGAATCCCATTTGGGATCCATCATAATGAACTCATCTAAATCATTCTGGAACCCATGTGAAGACAGCCTTTGGAAACTAGGCAAGTTATGAGTTTCATATGCTTACTAACTACCAAGAAAAATAGTCATTCCTTGTAATTATCCTGAAAGTATCCCTTCAGGTCTACAGTTTTGAGAATTCAGTTACGTCTTCACATTTCAAGGAATGCCCCACAGTCTTCACACATTTGGATCATGTGACATTTTGAAGAGATTGATCTTTTTCAGTCTATTTCATAAGAAAATTAATTCACCTAATTGGGCAACTAAAAGATACCCTATTTCTTTTTTAAAATATTTAGGGCTAACACATTCTGCTTCTGTGAGGAGACTCATTTCTCCTAAGAAAGCTACCAGAACTATGCAGAGTATGCTAGATGCAGATGTGTCTTCATTTGGAATCACGGATAGAACGACACTGAGCTTAATAAATATATTGGCCACAATACAAGAGAGACTCTTGAGCACATGTCTTGCTCCTGCTATGCTGCTAAGTCACTTTAGTCATGTCCAACTCTGTGCAACCCCATAGGCGGCAGCCCACATGTCTTAGGGAGATGCATAATTTTAACCTTATAGGCATTCCTAACAGCCTAAAAGAATTACAGAATCACAAGTTTACAACTCAGAGGGAACTCAGAGCTCATATAATCCAACCAGCATGTTGTGTAAATGAGAACCTGAAGGCCGTAACAGTTGCCTGATTCACTCAACGTCGCACAGATAGTAAGGATAGAGCTGTGACTGGAACTTAAATCTCCTGACTCCAAATCAGGACCTTCATCATCAGTGTTGATTCGTCTATCAAGCAAAGCATCTCCTTAAAGACCAAACCCACACCCAAGGATACAGCACCAATATGAGTTCTCTAACATGTATAAGATTTTCAAGATGTTTCATGTGTATTAGGAGAGAGAAAAAAAGAAAGAAAAAATTTGCCCCAGCAAACACGTTTTTAATTAACTGTCAGGAAAACAGAATCAAAAGTAGGAGGGATGGTGATGTTGGATACCAGATTGTTAAACCTCCAGGGTTGCTTTAAAAAAGAAAAAAAGAAGAAGAAGAAGAAGTAAATTGATCAAAGAGCTTGATTTGTATAAGCCCACTGCTTATAAAGTCAATTTACCATTATATAAGGACTTGTTATATTTTTTAAGCCCTGAAGCACAGAACTTAGAGGGGCTTCCCTGGTGGCTCAGTGGTAAAGAATCTGCCTGCCAAGCAGGAGACATAGGTTCAATCCCTGGGTCAGGAAGATCCCCTGGAGAAGAAAATGGCAACCCACTCCAGTATTCTTGCCTGGGCCATCCCATGGACAGAGAAGGTTGCCAGGCTACAGTCCAAGGGTTTGCAAGAATCAGAGACAACACAGTGACTAAGCAACAGCAACAGAACTTGAAAGGGGAAAGATCCTAATCAGAGGCTCTGTTTCCAATGAACTCAGATGTCAAAAATCCCACATCAAATATCACTGTCATCCGATGCAAGGACCCTCCCTCACTCCGGGACATAATACATTGAGGAGGCTGGCAGTCAGCTCAAATTCTTCCTCGCCACCCACATTATTGCACTCATACTGAACCATTTCAATGTCCCTGTGCTTTATCCATTCATTCAATATTGTAGCCTCTTGGTTCCCTGACTGCCATTATTTGATGAATTTCTACTCCACTGAACTTCCTCAGTTCACTCTCAGGCACATACCCTGGAACAAAGTTTCTCAGAACTGTGCATGCAGCTCACCTGAGAATTTTGTTCAATTGCAGATTCTGATTCAATAGGTCTGAGGGGCAGAGCACTAGGGCTCCTCATTTCTGCAATCTCCCAGGTGATGCTGATGCACTGGTATACAGACCACCCTTTGAGTAGCAAAACCCTAGGTCTTATCATCACCTAGTACTGTTCCACTTTCCAAATTCTTGAAAATCTCTTTTTGACTACAGTCTCCTACTTTTTTCTGCATACAGAACAGATTCTTTGAACTCAAACTTCCATCCTGCTTGACTCCCCTTCTACACTTGGTTCAGCAGATCTCAGAATGGAGCAATTCTGAACGAAAGGATGAGACAGGTAGACACAGTATTATTCAGCCAGAGGTGCCAATGGGCAACTGGAACTGGGTGCCTGCCACTCCGAGGGAGTCTGGAGTTGGAGATAGAAATGTAGGCGTTATCCACATGGAGATGAGCATCTCATTCAAGTGAGTAGATGTGCTGCCCAGAAAGTTTTGAGAGATAAAAGAGCCAAGGGAAGAACCTAGGAAACACGAATATTTGTGGAGCAAGTGGAAAAGAAGAGTCATGAAAGGAGACCAGGAAGGTCTACAACACAGGCAGACCACTTGCACATGGTGGTGCTTTGGCAGCCAAGGGAGGAGCAACTTTCAAAGAAGAAAGACCTTTCCAAACACCCTCCTCGACAAAATCCCCTCATTCAAGCCAGGTGATTTTGCTTACTATTCCCTAGATGTGTCTGCTGCTGCTGCTGCGTCGCTTCAGTCGTGTCCGACTCTGTGCAACCCCATAGATGGCAGCCCCCAGGCTCCCCTGTCCCTGGGATTCTCCAGGCAAGAACACTGGAGTGGGTTGCCATTTCCTTTTCCAGTGCATAAAAGTGAAAAGTGAAAGTGAAGTCACTCAGTCGTGTCTGACTCCTAGAGAACCCATGGACTGCAGCCTACCAGGCTCCTCTGTCCATGGGATTTTCCAGGCAAGAGTACTGGAGTGGGGTGCCATTGCCTTCTACTGCATCCTATTTCTAAGCTGGGATTCCTGTTATTGGTCTCTCTGAGGAAGCTCTTCTGTACCACCTCGTCTTACCCATCCTTCAAGAGCCACCCACATAAGTGCTGAACTGTCTTCACAGGACACAGTGCCTTGCCTGAAGGAAGTGCTCAGTAAGTGTGCAGTGGTGGGCATTCGATCAAAAACCGTCTGCAGGCTGAACTGCATGCCTGGTAATAAGCAGGGTCAAGTGATCAACAAAAATGCGTGTGCATATAGATAGCATATGAGCTATATCTGAAATCTGTCCTACCCAAGGAATTCATAGACATATGGTTACTATAAATATACTGTTGAGTAGATTTCAGTCACTGCTGAGTTACAAAAAAGAAAAAAATGGCCCCAAATTGAAATGACTATGATTTGTAGGGCAACAGTGGGCAAATTAGAGTGGCAATTTGATGTAGGACTATTTACTTAAAAAAAAAATGAAATCTCTTTAAGATCTTAAGGATAAGATAAAAACACAGCTGGCTGACTGCAGTGATTTAGTAATTATCCCAGAGATAACTGGGCAAAGGAAATAAATAACACAGGTCCCAAATTTATGCCAATTGTTAAACTGTTCATTATACAAACACACACAAAATCCTTTGCTCACTTCCTCCCTACCTTGGGAAGATCCCCTGGAGGAGGAAGTAGCAACCCACTCCACTATTCTTTCCTGGAGAATCCCATGGACAGAGGAGCCTGGCAGGTACAGTCCAAGGGTTGCAAAGAGTCAGACATGACTGAGCAGGCACGCAAAATCTCTACCTCTAAATTGCAGCCTGTGGGAGCAAGATTTTTAGAACCTTATAAAATGAAGTAATTTCACTCCAGGGGGAAATCAGATGATAAAGACTAATCCAAAATAATTTCCTACAGCTTAAGCCACTTTCAAATTCATAGCCAGAATGAGGGTTGAGCCCCCAGCAATGTTATTCTAGTTCCCCTCTTTTGGCTGGACCCAAAAAGGATGCCACTCAACACTGCTGCTGAACACTGCTTGCAGGGCCATGGGGATGCTCTGCTCTCTGCGGTTGGGTCTGTTTTCTTTGGACACCATCACTCAAAACGCTTAAGCTTCTAAAACCCTTTTACAATCATTTTTCACAACGTCCAAGAGCAACTTGCTGTGGTTTTCTCCATTTCACAGATTAAAGTCTTGGGCACACAAGGTGGCATGCCCTGGGGTCATCCATTGTTTTATGCCCATCAATGAACATTTATTGAACCACGACCTTGAACTCCTCCGCCACATCCACAAACACGGACAGCAGCATCTGTGGCCAGGCCTTACAAACCGACTCTGCCCAAGGACTTCCAGAACCTGTGGCTGCTGCCAGCATCAAACACCAGAGTCCTCTGTCAGTGCAGCGGCGAGCGAAACTGACAGGGGCCTGTTGGCCTCCCATCTTCCAAGTTGCAAGGCTGAACACATGAGATCCTTCCTGGTTCCTGTCAAGTTATGTGAAATGTGGTGCTTTGCTGCTCTATTAGTAAAATGCTAAGCTTCATGTAAAGGAGTTAATGTTCAGAAAGCACCACACTGCTCCAGCCACAGGTGGCCCGACTAAAGTAATGTTTCCTGAGTAGAGCTCTCTTGTAGAAAAACTAAACCCTGACATCTGAAAGACTCGCTCATCTCCTCCACCCGAAAGCAAAATATCACCTTTAGATTCATTTACGTTGTCTTCCTTTTCCAGCTTCCTCTTTTAAATGAAATATCCTGGTAATAAAGTTAATTTACTGACCCCTCAATATCTGTGTGGAAATGAGTTCCTCACCAAGTAGAGAAAGGGGGATGCCGAGGCCCTGACGCCCCCAGAGCACAAAGACATCGAAAGGGAAGAGAAAGGCAGAAAACAGAAATCTGAGCTTTCTTCCTCTACAGTTTTGCCTCCATGCTTCTTTGCTAATGGGTGCAATGGTTCACACTGATATATGTTCTTTCTGGAAACTGAACTGGCAATGTGTCTTTAGTCCATAGTTTGAGTGATTTGACTCTTCTAGAAAGAATGTGCTTCTGCTGATGTAAGGCTGAAACCAATACAACACTGTAAAGCAGTTATCCTTAAATTAAATATAAAGAATTTTTTTAATTAAAAAAAAGAAGAGTTGCTTGTATATTTTTGAGATTAGTCGTTTGTCCGTTGCTTCATTTGCTATTATTTTCTCCCATTCTGAAGGCTGCCTTTTCACCTTGCTAATAGTTTCCTTTGTTGTGCAGAAGCTTTTAAGTTTAATTAGGTCCCATTTGTTTATTTTTGCTTTTATTTCCAATATTCTGGGAGGTGGGTCATAGAGGATCCTGCTGTGATGTATGTCGGAGAGTGTTTTGCCTATATTTTCCTCTAGGAGTTTTATAGTTTCTGGTCTTACGTTTAGATCTTTAATCCATTTTGAGTTTATTTTTGTGTAAGGTGTTAGAAAGTGTTCTAGTTTCATTCTTTTACAAGTGGTTGACCAGTTTTCCCAGCACCACTTGTTAAAGAGATTGTCTTTAATCAGACCCAATCAAAAAATGGGCCAAAGAACTAAATAGACATTTCTCCAAAGAAGACATACAGATGGCTAACAAACACATGAAAAGATGCTCAACATCACTCATTATCAGAGAAATGCAAATCAAAACCACTATGAGGTACCATTTCACGCCAGTCAGAATGGCTGCGATCCAAAAGTCTACAAGCAATAAATGCTGGAGAGGGTGTGGAGAAAAGGGAACTCTCTTACACTGTTGGTGGGAATGTAAACTAGTACAGCCACTATGGAGAACAGTGTGGAGATTCCTTAAAAAACTGGAAATAGAACTGCCTTATGATCCAGCAATCCCACTGCTGGGCATACACACTGAGGAAACCAGAAGGGAAAGAGACATGTGTACCCAATGTTCATTGCAGCACTGTTTATAATAGCCAGGACATGGAAGCAACCTAGATGCCCATCAGCAGATGAATGGATAAGCAAGCTGTGGTACATATACACAATGGAGTATTACTCAGCCATTAAAAAGAATACATTAGAATCAGTTCTAATGAGATGGATGAAACTGGAACCTATTATACAGAGTGAAGTAAGCCAGAAAGAAAAACATCAATACAGTATACTAACGCATATATATGGAATTTAGAAAGATGGTAACAATAACCCTGTGTACGAGACAGCAAAAGAGACACCGATGTATAGATCAGTCTTATGGACTCTGTGGGAGAGGGAGAGGGTGGGGAGATTTGGGAGAATAGCATTGAAACATGTATAATATCATGTATGAAACGAGTCGCCAGTCCAGGTTCGATGCACGGTACTGGATGCTTGGGGCTGGTGCACTGGGACAACCCAGAGGGAGGGTAGGGGAGGGAGGAGGGAGGAGGGTTCAGGATGAGGAACGCGGGTATACCTGTGGCGGATTCATTTTGATATTTGGCAAAACTAATACAATATTGTAAAGTTTAAAAATAAAATAAAATTAAAAAAAAGAAAAAGAAGAATGTGCTTCCACTTTAAAGAGTTTGGCCCTTCTACTCCATTCAGTGACAATTCAGGGAAAAAAAAAAAAAACAAAGGAAAGCAGCTTGGCCTTCGTTGTGAAACATATTTCCACACGGCATTGCTATTTTAGTTGTGCATATTTGAGTATGTTGTCACCATTATTGCAAAATACCTTTCTAACTAAAATTGCATCGCTGCACATAACAGTAAAAAACAAAAACAAAACGCAGTGATTGTCACTTGACAGGTCCAAATGAGGTCCACTGCGTGGAAAAACCATTTCCCCTGGGTGCTATGGAGCTTCCTTGAACGTTTTCCAATTGCACCAGTTCAACAGCAATGAATAGACCCACATCTGCCAACATGTGGGAATCACAAGCAGATGAATGCCTATTTACAATCAAATAAAGATGCTTTAGCCAGGAGAGTCCCAACTTTTTTAATATTCTAATTCTAATATTTTAGTATTCTAATATTTAGTAGCACAACTAAAGCTATTTAAAATTACAGAAAGACAATTTTAAAGCATTTTCTCTTTTAGGTGAAGGAAAAAAGTGATTTTTTTTTTAGATTTTAGGACATCTTTATTTAAATGTGTTTTCCAAGTCGACTGATAATTTCTTTAGCTAGAAGAAAAAAGAGAATGGCTTTTAATAAGCCATTCCTCTTGGCATCCTCATTCTGCCTGATTACATTTTTCTAATAAAACTAATCTTATTGATATGTTGGCATGTGAACACATTATTTTTCTGTTGTTAAAAGTCAACTTGTGGTTTGCTTTTATTCTTTCAAATACAATTAGCAAAGCCCTCCTCCAGTGCCTGAAAGGGTCTTTTCATTTGGACAAATTATTCTCCGGCTGACTTGAAAGGAAGAGGGTGAGGGCACAGGGCAGGGTAGTGTGGGGCAGGTCCTCTATTCTGAGGCAGCCCTGGTAGACACAAAAGCAGCCTGTGCACACTCTCACCAGAAGTGGGGCAGATCCTGCTTGCCTTGGCTGCATTATTTTTTTTTTTTTCCTTCTTTCATTGGTTTTACTGAAGAGCTAACTGGAAATTTCAGTGAGAGTGTGTGCATGCATGCCAGCTAAGTCGCTTCAGTCACGTCTGATTCTGTGAGACCCTATAGACTGTAACCCAACAGGCTCCTCTGTCCATGGGGATTCTCTAGGCAAGAATACTGGAGTGGGTTGCCAGACCCTTCTCCAGGGGATCTTCCCGACCCAGAGATCAAACCCGAGTCTCTTGTGTCTCTTGTATTGGCAGGTGGGTTCTTTATCATTCACACCACCTGGGAAGCCCTCAGTGAGAGTATACAGTTCCAATTAAATGATATACAAGACAAGAGGAGAGGGGCTTCCCTGGTGGCTCAGATCTTAAAGAATCTTCCTGCAATGCAGGAGACCTGGGTCCAATCCCTAGATCAGGAAGATTCCCTAGAGAAGGGAATGGCTACCTACTCCAGTGTTCTTGCCTGGAGAATTCCATGAACAAAGGAGCCTGGTGGTGGGACACGACTGAGCCACTAACACTTTCACTTTAAGACAAGAGGAAGGGAAAGGCCCAGCCAAGATTTTACTGCTGAACTGATAACTTCTCAACTAATGTCACCTCCCACACTGCCTCTGTGCAAAACCAGGGTCAAAACACAAGCTGGATTAGACAGATTTACTGCTGGGCTTTCCTCTCATTGAAGGAAATAACATGTGTACTATTCAACATCTTGGACTTTCCAAACTGCAATGCTTCGCCTATCTAAACAATGATTTATTAAACCCTATCTCTTTTTGAATACTGTGGCTAGATAAGGTGTAGACTTCAGGCCCCCATTTCTTTTCTGAGTGTCAGAGGGAGACCTGGGAGAGAGGGATTGCCCAGTACACATCCTACCTCCCTAACAATACTGCTGTGCCATCGTACATGGCTGGAATATTTGTTTAATTAGTTACATTTTCAACTTTTAAATAAGGAGAAAAAACAAGCTATGGGTGGCCTGCTAACCTCAAATGAGCAAATATCCAAGGTTATAAAATCACCCCCTTTTCAGAATACCTGGTTAGAAATAAAAACAGCATTTACCAAATTCTACCCCAAGTCAAAAACAGAGCTTGCATTAAGAAGTATGAAACTGAATTTGAAAACCAGAGTACCAAGGATGCGGCATTATTTCATAAAAAAATGGACTTTGCACTTTCTCTATAACTACAACACCTTTCTTTGACAATAGCGTCAAAAAACCATCTCTGAGATTAATTGGAAAAATACTTTTTTTAAAAAAAAGCTTCTAATACACTCTTAAAAACTAGGCTCTAATTTTGTCTTTGCAAAACTACACTTGTAGCTGGATCCTTGCAAATGCAAATTGGATGCAGAACATTACAATTACTTAATTTTTGTATACAAAGATGAGTTTTGCACATACAGGTGGTTTCAGGCTGCAGAATGATGACCAGTTTGGAGCTGAAGAAAAGTTGGTCATTTGTATTTTAAAGTTGGAGTAATGAAAATCTCCAAGAGACTTTTATGGTGTAATGTTATAAGCAGCAGAATGCTTTACTGTAATAATTCCATACCCAGATAGTGACAATGAAGTACAACCTCTAAATTAACACTAAAGTTAGAAAAACACTTTGTACATATAATAATAGAAACCTAGGAATGGGATCTCTGGTCTTACAACAGAGGAAGCCCCAAGAACTAAAGACACCAAGCCAAGGGCTTTCTCAGCCCAAGTCCAGGGTCAGCCTTCTCTCCTACAGCTCCTTTCCCAGCTGGATTGCCTCTGGGTCTAAAACAATGCTGCCTGTGACACTGGAGATCACTAGGGTACCATGCTTAGTCATGTCCGACTCTTTGCGACCCCATGGACTGTAGCCTCCAAGGCTCCTCTGTCCATGGGAATTCTTCCAGGTAAGAATATTGGACTAGGTTGCCATGGTCTCCTCCAGGGGATCTTCCCAACCCAGGGATCGAACCCAGGTCTCCCGCATTGCGGGCAGATTCTTTACCGTCTAAGCCACCAGGGAAGCCCAACATATTCTGTTCAGAGGAGATGGTCTCTACTACTCAAGGGTGCATTGGAAGATGACTGAATCCCAAGTTGGAACCCTCTAAACAAGTCTATGTCTTCCAATGTTTTCAACTTTTTTCTGATTCTATGGAAGGTGTAAAACCGCTGCCACTGCATCGTGATAAGTTGCAAATAACCCACCAGGACATAAACAGGTTATTTTATGTAAATATCCCATTTCTCAACCTTAAAAGTCAGCCAACTTAGCTTTTTAAAAATCTACTTTAAAACTTAGACTTCTACTTGTGCTGGCATCAGGATTCCTAGACGACATTCTTATCTATGTTCCTTTTTCAAATGAATCTGGCACAAGAGCTATATTAGAGGAAACACCCCTGGACACAAAGTAAAATGAAGCCTTTCTACATCAGTATGATAAAACTGGAAAAGAACAGCCCTTTTCTTAGTGAGTATGTATTATTGTTAATGGATGTTGCCTCTGTATAGTTCCTTTACAGAATCAGAGAGGACAGGCATAACTGTGAGGGTAAGAAAGTAAGCACTGAGCTAATAAATCAGGATTAAGTAGCCACTAGAAGAGAAACTATAACCAAAAGAGAATTTCTAAAGGAATAAGGACATTCTGGACCAAAAGAAATACACTAACTCCCTCTCTCAAACACACTCTCTCTTTTCCCCTCCCTTCACAACGACTACCACTCCCAAAAATAAATAGGATGGCACCACCATCTCTGCCTACTTGCATGGTGCTGAAATTCAACAATCCACAGAGACTGCTGGTAGTCACAACCACTTAACCATACATTTCCTGCAAAATCCCCACGAAAATGACAATGAAATTTTTAAGATGTAAATTTGAAAGCTCAAAGAATATAGGAAGGAAACAGTGGATGAGGAGAGTTGATAAAATTTGGAAGTTGGAAAGGGGTAAGTAACTCAACAGACCTGAGAAACCTAAATCCAAGTGTGTGGGGGAGCATGACAGGGAACTCCAACAAAAAGTAAGGAACTCCAGTCTAGAGGTTCTAGAGTTGGAGACACTAGTTACCTCTGGAGGCAAGGATGCAGTGGGGTGGGAAATAACGGGGCTAGTTGAAAATCTGTACAAAGAACATTTAAATATTAGATCTCCTACTCCCAAATGTTGACGCAAAGAATGTCTGACCAGGAGGGTATAATCACAGCTGAAAATTGAGGTATAAGTGAAAAGCCCTCAGTCCTAAAGGTAAGAGTCCCCCCTTTCTAGGCTGCCAGAATGTAGGGCAGCCTTATGACTCTCAAGAAGATATTTGGAGAACAATTATTTATTGAAACGGATCACCCTAAGAGAAACAACCTCCATATAATCATATTTGAGACGACCTTTTGAAAATGCCAACTTGACATCTTATTGCTGCTGCTGCTAAGTCACTTCAGTCGTGTCCAACTCTGTGTGACCCCATAGACGGCAGCTCACCAGGCTCTGCCATCCCTGGGATTTTCCAAGCAAGGGTACTGGAGTGGGGTGCCATTGCCTTCTCCATGACATCTTATTACCCTACATTAAAATCTACCACTAGACAAGTTCCCATACACACAGAACTTAGATAAGGATTACCAACAGTTTAAGAAAAGCTTATAATACAACATAGAAAGAATTCAAAAATAATATTTTTAAAAAAACTTGAAAGACACGGGCAATGCAGGAAATAAAATAAAACTTTTTAAAAATATCAACAAATATGAAATGCCTGCAATTACAAGAAGCACCTTTGTTTTATGTGCCCTTGCTGCTGCTGCTGCTGCTGCTAACTTGCTTCAGTCATGTCCAAATCTGTGCAACCCCATAGACGGCAGCCCACCAGGCTCCTCTGTCCCTGGGATTCTCCAGGCAAGAACACTGGAGTGTGTTGCCATTTCCTTCTCCTATGTGCCCTTAGACAGAAAAAATTGTGACAGCCCACCAATAACAAAACGAATCCCAACTTTAGATAAGTTAAAATGTGAAAGAAGTATATTCTTGAACTGATGAAAGGGTATACTCAGGAAAAAAAAAGATATTGCATCCAGGAAACAGGGTTAGTGTATTGGCACTCAGAATGAAAAAGAGGTCTTGTAAATTAAAATTTTGATAGCAAAAATTAAAAATTCTATAGACAGATTGGAAGATAAATTTGTGGCAATCTCAGAAAATAAAAGAAATTGGCAGAGTTGAACAATAAAAGAGAAAATTAAAGAATCAACTGAGGAGACATGACATCCAACTTTAAAATTTTTCAGAAAGAGCAAACAAAGTGATTAGTACAGATTTATAAAGACCCACACCAAAACTCACCATCATGAAATTTCAGAACACCACTGAGCCAACAGTCTACCTATTAGATCTCCAATTTATTTCCCTCCCTACATCTGTTTGCTGTGTTATATCATAGAAGGGTGATTCACCCAGGTTGCATTTCCCTGTCAGCTTTTTCTTGGTTCATTCAGCCAACAAGTTCAGTTCAGTTCAGTTGCTCAGTCATGTCCGACTCTTTGTGACTCCATGAGTTGCAGCACACCAGGCCTCCCTGTCCATCACCAACTCCTGGAGTTCACCCAAATTCATGTGCATCGAGGCGGTGATGCCATCCAGCCATCACATCCTCTGTCATCCCCTTCTCCTCCTGCCCCCAATCCCTCCCAGCATCAGTCTTTTCCAATGAGTCAACTCTTCGCATGAGGTGGCCAAAGTACTGGAGTTTCAGCCTCAGCATCAGTCCTTCCAATGAACACCCAGGACTGGTCTCCTTTAGGGTGGATTGGTTGGATCTCCTTGCAATCCAAGGGATTCACAAGAGTCTTCTCCAACACCACAGTTCAAAAGCATCAATTCTTTGGCTCTCAGCTCTCACATCCATACATGACCACTGGAAAAACCATAGCTTTGACTAGACAGACTTTTGTTGGCAAAGTAATATCTGAGCTTTTTAATATGCCATCAAGGTTGATCATAAATTTCCTTCCAAGGAGTTAATGTCTTTTAATTTCATGGCTGCAATCACCATCTGCAGTGATTTTGGAGCCCAAAAGATAAAGTCTGACACTGTTTCCATTGTTTCCCCATCTATTTCCCATGAAGTGGTGGGACCTGATGCCATGATCTTCGTTTTCTGAATGTTGAGCTTTAAGCCAACTTTTTCACTCACCTCTTTCACTTTCATCAAGAGGCTTTTTAGTTCCTCTTCACTTTCTGCCATAAGGGTGGTGTCATCTGCATATCTGAGGTTATTGATATTTCTCCCAGCAATCTTGATTCCAGCTTGTGCTTCTTCCAGCCCAGTGTTTCTCATGATGTTCTGCATATAAGTTAAACAAGGAGGGTGACAATATACAGCCTTGATGTACACCTTTTCCCATTTGGAACCAGTCTGTTGTTCCATGTCCAGTTCTAACTGTTGCTTTCTGACCTGCATATAGGTTTCTCAAGAGGCAGGTCAGATGGTCTGGTATTCCCATCTCTTTCAGAATTTTCCACAGTTTCCTGTGATCCACACAGTCAAAGGCTTTGGCATAGTCAATAAAGCAGAAATAGATGTTTTTCTGGAACTCTTTTGCTTTTTCGATGATCCAGCAGATGTTGGCAGTTTGATCTCTGGTTCCTCTGCCTTTTCTAAAACCAGCTTGAACATCTGGAAGTTCACAGTTCACGTATTGCTGAAGCCTGGCTTGGAGAATTTTGAGCATTCCTTTACTAGCATGTGAGATGAGTGCAATTGTGCGGTAGTTTGAGCATTCTTTGGCATTGCTTTTCTTTGGGATTGGAATGAAAACTGACCTTTTTCAGTTCTGTGGCCACTGCTGAGTTTTCCAAACTTGCTGGCATATTGAGTGCAGCACTTTCACAGCATCATGTTTAAGGACTTGAAATAGCTCAACTGGAATTCCATCACCTCCACTAGCTTTGTTTATAGTGATGCTTCCTAAGGCCCACTTGACTTCACATTCCAGGATGTCTGGCTCTAGGTGAGTGATCATACCATCGTGATTATCTGGGTCTTGAAGACCTTTTTTGTACAGTTCTTCTGTGTATTCTTGCCACCTCTTCTTAATATCTTCTGCTTCTATTAGGTCCATACCATTTCTGTCCTTTATCGAGCCCATCTTTGCATGAAGATGCCAACAAGAAGCACTGGTTAAAGCGCCAGAAAGGAGGGAAACCCAGGATAGTGCTCCCTCTCTCTTTGCCTTAGATAGCCTCTCTGGCAGGGCGATGCTTCTTCCCTGCTTCTAGCTCTCATGAGCAGCCTTAACTCTGGAGTTCCTGGTAAAACTGTATTTTCTCTGAGCCTTCTAGCTCTAGATGCAGTAATGGCTCTTTGCTGTTGCCAATCGCTGGCTTGCCTTACTCTTCTATTTGGTGTCTTAGCTTTTCTTATACCTTAAAGTTAGCTTCTCCTACTAAATTCCTTCTGTTGAAATACCTTGTGTAGACTCTGTTTTCCTGACTGGATTCTAACTCATTCAACCAATGATACAGAGAAAGTACTAAATGCTTCTAGAAGTAGAGAAAAAGAAAATAGTATGAAAGAGATAAATAATCATAATGGTAATACCAAAAACTGGAAAAAAAATAGAGCAATGACCCCAAAATTTTTAGAGAAAATAATCTTCAAACTACAATTTTATATCCAGATAAGTAATCAATTAAATATAACAAAAAAAAATATTTTCTGATTGCATGCAAGGTGTGAAAAGTTTTTCCACTCATACTCTCTTTGTCCTTCAAAACTAAGTTGAAATTCAACAAAGAAGGAGATGTGGTATCTAAGAAAAAGAAGGATCTGGTACAGGACAGAACTAAAGTTTGATATGAAAGAAAGCTGTTACTCTAAACTAGAGCAGGAAGACAATAGGAAAAAAAAAAAGAAACATCATTTTCTAAAAATTTTGACTGAAGGAATGAGAAAGAAATAGTGAGAATTACATGGAAGCAAATAAAAAACCAAGGAAATTACTAACTCCAGAAAAAACAAAAAGCTACATAGGAAAGGAAATATAATCATAGAATACTACATGATTCTGTTGTAAATACATACATATTTATATACACATATATGTATGTCATAATAATAAAAGTTCTATTTTTTAGTCTTTCTTCAGATTTTATTCTGTGACTATACCTTTAACTGAAAATTATGTCATAAAATATTGGTAAGATGGGTAGTATTGGTAGAGGAAGAGTGTATAAAGGAGTTAAATCTTTTTCCATTTTAGGAAATTGCAACATAATATCAAAAATTATAATATTAAAAACATCAATATAAATAAGCTAGTTTACTATAAAGGGAAACAGCAGGGACCAATAAAAACATTAAGAATTATGGCCTCCAAAGAATGGGTGTTAGGAGTGGAGTAGAGCAGAATGGGAGACTCGTGTTTAAGAGTACTATGAATGTATTTTTAATTTAGTGTGGGTCGTTTTTCATTGTACGCAATCTAGAAATTCATGTATTATTTTGATTTAAACAACTACAACATCAAGGAAAGAGGGTGAGCTTCACCCAAGAGCAGAGCCAGCTGTTAAAGGGCCAGCCGCTGAATGGGTGTCGGAAGTGCCAAACACAATAGGAGCATGGGGCAAAGCCAAGAGCGGGATTTACAGGACCAGGGAGTCAGGGCGGCTGCCAGACGGGAAAAGATGTCTCCAGCACTGGCTCAGGCTAAACTGAGAAATAGTAGCTGGGACAAATTTAAGTCTCCCTCTTAAAGATGTGAAAACACTGGTAGGTGTAAAGACTAGACTGACTCCCTAGTACAGAATGAAAGTATGATTAAATGAATAGTATCTCTTCCTTCCATCTCAGGAATAAAACAAATGGTTTCAGAATAAGATTAAAAAATAGTAGGGCATTTAGGTGTTTCTTCACTTTCTTCTAAGGGAGTGAGTTTTCAATGTAGCCCTGCTTACACTACACTGTAGACTATCCGTGTGAATAAACAGGGTTTGGGACAATAACAGGTCAAATGATATGCTGACTAACCCTGGTCTAATTCAATGATTCTCACCTTTTTGTGAGATTGATGCCATTAAAAGTCAGATGAAGGCTGCATATTTCTTGAGAGAAATATACACATGTGCACTTACACACAAAATTTTGTACATAATTATAAAGAGTTAATGCACCCTAAGTCATCTACGTAAAGAGGTCATGGAAAGTTGGATGAATTTGGAAGGAGCCTCCTACTAAAGAACTAAGTGAACCCACTCCACTGTGTTTGATTTCATTTCTCTTGAAACATGGATATTTTCACACATGTGCCACATTTGGTCTACTAAAAGATAAATTGTCCAGACTTGTGTGAATGCCGTCAGTGTGTCAGAGTGCTGACACTGAAGTGAATGATGTTTTACGTCCGTGCTGGCACCAGAATTGCAGCCTCTGTAGCTCCCAGAGCTCATGGATATTTATATCCTTGCTCAAGTATTTTTAGGTGACGAAGATCCCACCCAAGATGGGACCATTACATGGTCCAGGATCAAGTTCACAGCCATGCTCCCTGGGGTGCTCAATAAACAGCCTCTGATGACTTAGGACATGATTGTTTACACTTCAGAAGAAAACATGCAAAATAAATCCCAGCAGATGGAGAGAAGACCAAGTCCTGATCAGACTTTGTCTAGTATGTGAAAGAGTAAAGAGACACTGATACCTTAAAAGTGTGTATTTGGGCAAGCGGGGTGCAGGGAAAGGAAGGAAGCGCTCCTGCCTGTGCTGCCTGCCAGGCTCACTTGTAGGGTCTGAGACACTTAATCTCTGGGTCATGGGTTTGCCCTCGTATTGGGCACATTGTTGTTAAAAAGGTCAGACTGATGTAGTGGAAAAAGAAAGTCACTGCACTGGGAGTCAGGGGACGCCACTAATCTTGGCTTGGCCACCACACAGCGCATTCTAAAACCAAATACCAGTGCTCTAGAATTGAAACCATTCGGTGGCAGAAGCCAAACAGCTCCATTAAGACACCCTTGAGTGAGAGCCACTGCACATGTGGGCAACCCAATAAAAACCACCAGAGAAGGCTAGACAGACAGTTGGTGAGCACTTGTCTGAGCCGCTGGAAGCTCTACTGATACTACAGGGCCTCTCCCATGGGACTTTACTGCTAACTTTAGATTTCTGATGCCCTCTCAGATGGCCTTCAGAATCCCCACTATAAAAACCCACTACTAACCCCCCAGTACCATCTCCCACAGTAGGAGTGGATTTGAACTCCTGGCGCTATGCACCTGCTATGGCCTAAGTACAAGACTCTGTCACCACCCAACAGTGCTATACTGACTGCAATACAGGGGTTACATTTGGGAAAGCCACCTCCTCCCAGGCTTCCCTGGTGGCTCAGATGGTAAAGAATCTGCCTGCAATGTGGGAGACCTGGGTTCAATCCCTGGGTTGGGAAGATCCCCTGGAGGAGGGCATGGCAATCCACTTCAGTATGCCTGGAGAATCCCCATGGACAGAGGAGCCTGGCAGGCTATGGTCTACAGGGTCACAATCTATATGGCATATAGGCTCAGGTGGACACGACTGAGCGACAAAGCACACACACACACCTCACCTCCCAGGGCTTCAGTCCTAACCACTGTGTAGGAGCGGGGCTGGGTCTGATGTCTTCCTGTTCAATAATAACTTATTGGCTGCTTCCTAAGTGTCAAGCATATAGTAAGGGGGAGGCAAGAGTAGACAGCTCTCATGGAACTTCCAGTGTGGTAGAGGAAGTCAGAAGTAATTTAAAAATCTCACACACAGGCATGTGGTTACAACCAGAGAGGTAGGCTATGATGTCGAGGAGCAGAGTGCATGAGTTAGTCTGGAGTATCAGGGAAAATGTCCTGAGAAAGTGTTACTTGAGTTAACATCTGAAGGATGAACAGGGGAGCTAAAGAGGACACTATATGCAGGAACCTCAGACACATGGGTTACACTGCTCTGGAATATAAAAAGCAAAAGGAAGGGAAATAATGGCTACCATCCACTGAATACTTAGTGCCTGGCATTGTGTTCAATATATTTAAATATTTATATACAATGCTGAAATTCTTTTAACCTGTCAGTTAAAAATTATTATCTCCACTCTATAGTCAGAAACCTAAGGCACAGTTTCAGAAACATGCTCAAGATAAAAACACTGAGAGGCAGATCAAGGTCTATGAAAAGGAAACTGGCACATTTAAACACTATACTGTCCCCCGGATATAATGGGCCCTATTAAAACATGATGCATCGACTAGATTAGGTTTTCACCAGATTCACTAGTAAAAGAACAAATATACTTTAAAAATACTACTGGGACTTCCCTGGCAGTCCAGGGGTTAAGAATCCACACTCCCAATGCAGAGGGCCCTGTTCAATCCCTGGTCAGGAAACTAGATCTCACTTGCCACAACTAAGAACCCACATGCCACAACCAGAGATCCCACATTCCACAACAAGGACCCAGTACGGCCAAAAAATAAATAAATAAATACTATTGTATCACCCACAGGGATGGTGGAGACAGTGTCATAAGATACAAGTGCTAACAACTAGACATGACAGTATACACAACACCCAAAGCCCCAACAACAGCCCAACCCTGGGCAATCTTATTTTCCATCATATCACACATATACTTACCCAACCACCCACCAGAGGTGAGCGAGACAGGAGCAGACTTTTGACCCAGAAAGGCTAGTTTACAGGCTGTCAATGGCCTGGAAAGCTCCACCCTGACAAACGTGTATAGGTTCAACTGCAATTATATTCTCCAAGATAAGAACCAGGAAATAAAAGAGTCCAAGACTTGATGTAGAGAGAGAGCAGAAATATTATTCCAAGTTGCTTGGAGATTATTAAAATTTAAAAACTCTAGTAATGAAGGAGGTCCAATGATACAAATTCCGATTATAAGATAAATCCATTCTGGAGATGTGATATACAACAAGATGACCATAGTCAACAATACTGTATTGTACATTAGAAAGTTGCTAAAAGAATAGTTTTTATAGTTTCCATCACAAGAAAAAATTTTGTAACTATCCCAGATGATGAGTGTTAACTAAACTTACTATGGTGATCATTTCTCAATATACATAAATATCAAATCCTTATGTTGTCCTTAGACTTATACTGTTATATGTCAATTATATCTCAGTACAACTGGGGTTCAGGGGGAAAACCCTGGTAACACAACTCACCACATTATAAGAGAATAAAGAAAAAATCTGATTACTTCAACAGATGTAGAAAAGGTATTTGATAAAATTTAATCACCTCAACCTACACAGGTGATTAAATTGCATAGAATTTATACCAACACATGCATATATACACACATAAGTACAAATAAAATTGAGAAAATTTGAGTCAAATCAGTGCCTTGTTATCAGTGTCAATACCCTGGTTGTGATGATGCATGAAATTTTCCAAAATGCTACCAATTGGGAAAACTATGGCACCCCACTCCAGTACTCTTGCCTGGAAAATCACATGGACGGAGGAGCCTGGTAGGCTGCAGTCCATGGGGTCGAGAAGAGTCGGACACGACTGAGCAACTTCACTTTCACATTTCACTTTCATGCATTGGAGAAGGAAATGGCAACCCACTCCAATGTTCTTGCCTGGAGAATCCCAGGGATGGGGGAGCCTGGTGGGCTGCCGTCTGTAGGGTCGCACAGAGTCGGACACGACTGAAGCAACTTAGCAGCAGCAGCAGCAGCAGGCAATATATATAAGGAATCTGTATTGCATCTTAAAACTACATGTAAATTTGCTCTTATCTCAATTAAAAAGTCACTTTAAAAAAAGAGAAAGCAAGAGTTGGAGATGGATGGAGGGAGAGAGAGAGAGAAGGAAAGAGAGAAAAAGAGGGGAGAAACAATCACATTGATAATAAAATTTGGTAAGTTTAAAATATATAATAATAATTTTATTTAAAATTTTTTATTTATTTTTAAAATAAAATTATTTATTTTAAAATTATAATAATAATTGTATTTTATTGCCACTCCATCCTTCCAATATTTAAATATAGCCTTATAAAATTTTTAAAGCTTCAAACTTTTGCATTTTGAGATCACAAGCCTTCCAAAGACGCCAACCACGTGCTAATATGACAACCACAATGCTAATATGCATGACATGGAGTCAAGGATATCCAACAGTTTATAATGCCTACAATGAAAATGTGTGTCTTGCCATAGAGAACAGAGATGTGTTTGCCAAGGGAGGGGTAGGGGAGTGGGACTGGGAGTTTGGGATAAGTAGATACGAACTATTATATATAGGCTGGATAAACAACAAGATCCTACTGTATAGCACAGGAAATTATAGTCAATATCTGTGGAACCTTAATCAAAAAGAATATGAAAATGAATGTATATATACATATATAACATATATATAACAGAATCACTATATATATATAACATATATAACAGAATCACTTTGCTGTACATCAGAAATTAATAATATAACATTGCAAATAGTTATACTTGAAATAAAAAAATCTGTGTCCAGATCCTTCCCTTAATGTACATTACATGAATCTTAATGTTTTCTGTGCTATTTTTATTTCAATTATCCTAATAAAGGGCATCATTTTGCCAAAACAGAACTCACCAACAAATAAAAATAAAAGAGAACTTCCACTCTTTCCCCAAATCACACTTGAATGGTGATATGAGCAGATACGAAATGTGTTATATGCTCATTTTATTTTTTTCTTTTACTATTTATACACTATTTTGTACTTTGCTGTTATCATTTAATATATCATGCTGGTTTTTCCACCTGAGTACACAGAGATTTGTCCTTATTTTTCACAATTCCATCCTATCCCATTGCATGCATATGTTATAATTTATATAAATAGTCTCTTATTGATGGGCAATTAATTAGATTATTTCCAGTTTTCAGCCATAACAAATAATGCTGCAGTGAATACTCTGTACAATTGTAATGCCAGTGCTTATACTTCAGCACCTGCTTTATTGTTCCAAGTGCTTTACATAGCTAAACGATAAATCCCTAGATACAAATTTGCTAAGTATGTGCCTTTGAACTTTGAAAGATCTTGCCAAAATGTTATCCCTGGTACATTCTTCATTTTAAAGTTAAGAAGAAGGCAAGGACACCCACTACCATTACTTATATTCAATATTGCCTTGGGATCCTAGCCAGTATCCTTAAAGGTTTTTATTTAATTAATTTTACTTAATTTTAATTCAGAATACTTACGTAACTAAGTATGCTCTTAAGCATACTTAAAGGAAGAAGAATCAGAAAGAAACAAAACTGTTACCATTCACAGTTCAGGTGATTGCTTAGGAAATGCACAGTAAAAATTCAGAAGTAATCAAGAGAGTCCACCAAAGTTTCTGGGTTTGAGATCAATAGCCAGGACTGTAAAACTCATGACAAATGTCATGAACAGAAGTTCCAAGTAAGCAGATGAGACAACCCATTAGTACAAACAAGAGAAACAGACCCGGAAAGAGCTGAGCCTTAAGATGAAGACCACCATGTCTTGCTAGTCTGCTCCGGCATCTCCTGCTGCAGGAGATCAAGCTCTAACCAGTGTCAGGCCCCATAGCTCCCTCCTTCATGGTACCCACCACAACCACCTGTCTAAACTAACCCAACAAACATCTGCAATGACACTCAAGACAGCACAGCTAAAACACACATAATTAGAAAGACAAAGTCATTAGGAGGAGCTCCGATTTCTACTTTACATGATCATTTTTATCTATTTATAAGATCCAAGGTGGTCCAGTGGTTAAGACTTAGAGCTTCCAATGCATCAGGCATAGGTTGGATCCCTGGTCAGGGAAATAGGATCCCACATGTTGCATGGTGTGGCAAAACTAAATAAACACCAATGCTAAGTATCAAAAAATAAATAAAATGAAATCTGTTTTAATGATCCCACCATCAAAGAAAAGTAGTATTATAATCTACAACTACAAATAATCTCTAAAGCAGCAGTCTTTGATTGGAATGTATTCTGGATCTCTGTAGTAGGTACACCTTTCAGGAAGATCTTGCCCAGACTACCATTAAAATAGAGACCTGGGTTCAATCCCTGAGTTAGGAAGATCCGCTGAAGAAGAGAACGGCTACCCATTCCAGTATTCTGGCCTGGCAGAATTCCACGGACTGTATAGTCCATGGGGTCATAAAGAGTTGGACATGACTGAGCAACTTTCACTTCACCATTAAAATAAGATTTAATATGTTGAACACAAGATAACTAATGATCAAGAAGATATACCTGGTGGAGCAGTGGAATGCCAACTGTCACCTGCTGAATATCATCAGTGTTGGCCAACCTATACTGAAATATTTGAACTTCAACAACTTCAGGAAGAAGACAAAATTTGTCATTAGACAAGATGACACCATTTTTGAGTTTTTAATATGAAGCAGAAAATTAATATGAATTTAGTAAAGCAAAATAGCCTATAATGGCATATGTAAAAGACTCAGATGCTTTCAATATTGGCACAGACCACCTCTGGCAGAACTACTAAAGGAGTCATGATGGCCTTTGTGCCCTTCCATGCTCCTGGGGCAAAGGATTCCGACGATGACAAACGATCATGCTGCCGCTGCTGCTAAGTCGCTTCAGTCATGTCTGACTCTGTGCGACCCCATAGACAGCAGCCCACCAGGCTCCCCCATCCCTGGGATTCTCCAGGCAAGAACACTGGAGTGGGTTGCCATTTCCTTCTCCAATGCATGAAAGTGAAACATGAAAGTGAAGTCGCTCAGTCGTGTCCCACTCTTATCGACCCCATGGACTACAGCCTATAAGTTTCTATAAAAAACATGGGCTCTATTACAGAGTGCTAAGTCGCTTCAAGGAGATCCAACCAGTCCATTCTAAAGGAGATCAGCCCTGGGATTTCTTTGGAAGGAATGATGCTAAAGCTGAAACTCCAGTACTTTGGCCACCTCATGCCAAGAGTTGACTCATTGGAAAAGACTCTGATGCTGGGAGGGATTAGAGGCAGGAGGAGAAGGGGACGACAGAGGATGAGATAGCTGGATGGCATCACTGACTCGATGGACATGAGTCTGAGTGAACTCCGGGAGTTGGTGATGGACAGGGAGGCCTGGCGTGCTGCGATTCATGGGGTTGCAAAGAGTCGGACACGACTGAGCGACTGAACTGAACTGAACTGAACTGAAGTCGCCTCAGTCATGTCTGACTCTTTCCGACCCTATAGACTATAGCCCACCAGGCTCCTCTGTCCATGAGGATTCTCCAAGCAAGAATACTGAAGTGGGTTGCTATGCCCTTCTCCAGGAGATCTTCCCAAACCAGGGATGGAACCCAGGTCTCCCTCATTGCATGCAGATTCTTTACCATCTGAGCCACAAGGGAAGCCCGGGAGGTGAGGTGGCTTTCCCAAATGTAACTACCGTATTGCAGTCAGTACAGCAAAGGATTTTCCCAACCCAGGGATGGAACCCAAGTCTGCTGCATCTCCTGCATTGCAGGCAGATTCTTTACCCACTGAGCCACCTGGGAAGCCCCCTCTCTATTACAGAAACCCTACTTCTTTCATAATTCAGACCATGATGTCCAATATGGCAGCCACTGGTCAAGCACTTTAGCTGAATTAAGATATTCTGTGCATTGGAGAAGGCAATGGCAACCCACTCCAGTGTTCTTGCCTGGAGAATTCCAGGGATGGTGGAGCCTGGTGGGCTGTGGTCTACGGGGTCGCTCAGAGTCGGACAAGACTGAAGCGACTTAGCAGCAGCAGCAGCAGTAAGGGTAAAATGGGCTTTCCAGGTGGTGCTAGTGGTAAAGAACCTGCCTGCCAGTGCACAAGATAAAGATGCAAGTTCAATCCCTGAGTCTGGAAAATCCCCTGGAGGATGCCATGGCAACCCACTCAAGTACTCTTGCCTGAAGAATCCCATGGACAGAAGAGCCTGGTGGGCTACAGTCCAAAGCGTTGTAAAGAGTCAGACATGACTGAAATAATTTAGCATGCAAGGGCAAAATACATATTGGACTTCATATAAGAAAAAATATATACAATCTCAATCATAATTTACACTGATTAAATGTTGAAATATTTTTATATCTAAGTGAAATAAAATGTATTATTAAAATTAATTTCACCTGATTTTAACTTTTTCACATGTGACTACCAAAAAATTTTTAATTACACTTGTGGTTCACATTACATATCTAGAAGACAGTGCTGATCTAGAAAATCAAAAGATATTTTAAGTGATGTGTTATATACATGTATATATATGGCATTTAAGACATTAATATCTGTTTATAAGACCCTTTGTATGTCACTGGATAGCAAATTCCTACAAAGACAAGTATGATCTTATAACAACAGTACAAAAGAGGCACCATTCATTGGGTTCCAACGTTTTGACCAGATAGTACTAGAGACTCATTGGAGAAGACTCCGATGCTGGGAGGGATTGGGGGCAGGAGGAGAAGGGGACGACAGACGATGAGATGGCTGGATGGCATCACTGACTCGATGGACGTGAGTCTCAGTGAACTCCGGGAGTTGGTGATGGACAGGGAGG
This sequence comes from Bos taurus, assembly GCF_002263795.3. Taxonomy (NCBI): domain Eukaryota; kingdom Metazoa; phylum Chordata; class Mammalia; order Artiodactyla; family Bovidae; genus Bos; species Bos taurus. Next base: position 40,969,500 of record NC_037347.1, read on the forward strand.
CCTGGCGTGCTGTGATTCATGGGGTCGCAAAGAGTCGGACACAACTGAGCGACTGATCTGATCTGATCTGACTAAAGATTTCAGCTAGATTATCTATGATCCTCCCACCCTCGTCTAAATGAGGAAGACTGAGGAATTTGCCCTGGATCACACAGTGAGAAGTCCTGCTGCTTAATCCTGAGCCTGGCCTCTGAGCTCCTGACTCCAGTCGGAGTTAGAAGACGCATCTTGGAAGATGCTGAGTAGCAACCACACTCATGAAGTGGGGTGCTCTGGAGTACTTCAGTAGGAAACAGCCCGCAGCGGAAAGAGGCAACAACAGGGCCACAAGCGAGCGAAGCAGGTGGGCCACGAAGCTAAGACAGAGGGCCTAAAGAAGGAGCCTTCTAAAATCCAAAATACCTTCCTCCACCAAGCTTTGGAAAAGTTAGGCATGCCAAACTTTGGCAATCCTTCATCTGTCTTCTCTCCCAACATGCTGCTAGCAGAAGAGGTGAGGGAAGTCTCCAGACCTCTGCTTAGCATGACCACAAGCACCCACAGAAAGCAACTTCTCTTCCTGCAGCAGCTGGAAAAGTTTAAGTGAAGGGTGGGGTGATGGGGGCGAAATGGGGAGGAGAGAGGAAGGTTGGCCAGGAAACACACACACACACACACACACACACACAGAGCAACAGTGACATTCAGACCTGAACCTAGGAATCTTTGAATGATTCAGAACGGGATGCTTTATCACATCTGATTTAATTCGACGACTGTTTTGAGGATACTGAAGGTCTAGGCTCCTAATCAAACACTTACGTAATCTTCCTCACTGAGCCCTTGCTTCTCAACAGAACTTTTCACCTCCATGGAAAACTTCTCAAACTCAGGTTTCACTGTCCTCAGTAGAGTGATTGTTTGGAGGGATGAGTACGCTTGCTTAGCTTCAAAGTCGTGTTTGTCTCCTCTCTTCCACGAGCCATCTCCTACGGGAGAAGTAAAAATATTTATAATTCCAAGCCAGTCACCACAAAGGGGCCATTCTCCCTTTTCTACCACGATATGCTTCTGTGTTTCTTTTGGCGGCTGGGGCAGGAGGTATTGTCACAGTTTTGCACTTGGGTGTAAAGTGACAAAGTCAAGATCATCAAGGGAGAAGAAGGCCTCTGGACACGTGTTCCTTTGAAATGTGAGACAGAGAAAAGCACTGTTAGATTCATTGCCTTATAATAACCATGCAACTGGAATTTTAGGCCCTCAAGAATTACAGCACTGCAGGAATAAGAAGTAGGTTTATCCCTTTCCATTCACACTTATTTTTTAAGGAGATCAAACCAGTCAATCCTAAATGAAATCAACCCTGAATATTCATTGGAAGGATTGATGCTGAAGCTGAAGCTCCAATACTTTGGCCACCTGCTGCAAAGAGCTGACTCATTGGAAAAGACCCTGATGCTGGGAAAGATTGAGGGCAGAAGGAAAAGGGGATGAGAGGGGAAAAGATGGTTAGATAGCATTATGGACTCAATGGACATTAATCTGAGGAAACTCCACAAAACAGTGAAGGACAGAGAAGCCTGGAGTGCCGCAATCCATGGGGTCACAAAGCGTTGGACACGACTTAGTGACTGAACAACAAATTCACTTATTATTAAATACATAATAATCATACCTAATTATTGAATACCTAATTATTCAATACCTAAAATCAACTATGAAGGTCAACCAAGTTGTTAACATGCTACAATAAACCCGATGCTATGTAGATGTGGAAGGCAAGGATGGCTACATATGAAAATGAATTTATAAAGTATTATAAAATTGGTACTAAAAGAAAAAGAGATTTGAGATTATTGAACTATTTCTCAAATCTCTTCAGGATGAAAAGTAGCTTAGGTGAACTTGAAAATGTATCTCTTTAGTGCTGGCAATATCATAAAGATTATTTATTAGACAAGTTCATCAGTGCATCAGCAGTAACAAAATAAAAATTGCTAGCATTTATTGAGCATATATATATTATAATAATAATAAAAGCCTCATTATTGAACACTTTAAGGTATAAACTCATTTAACCCTCTCAAGATTGTGTGACTGTGGGTACAATTTCAGTTCAGTTCAGTTGCTCAATCATGCCCAACTCTTTGCAACCCCATGGGCTGCAGCACACCAGGCTTCCCTGTCCATCACCAACTCCTGGAGCTTGCTCAAACTCATGTGCATCAAGTCGGTGATGCCATCCAACCATCTCATCCTCTGTCATCCCCTCTCCTCCTGCCTTCAATCTTTCCCAGCATCAGGGTCTTTTACAACGAATAAGTTTTTCACATCAGGTGGCCAAAGTCTTGGAGTTTCAGCTTTAGCATCATTCCTTCCAATGAATATTCAGGATTGATTTCCTTTAGGATGGACTGGTTTAATTGCCTTGCAATCCAAGGGATTCTCAACAGTCTTCTCCAACACCACAGCTCAAAAGCATCAATTTTTCAGTGCTCAACTTTCTTTATGACCCAACTGTCACATCCATACATGACTACTGGAAAAAAACATAGCTTTGACTAGATGGACCTTTGTTGGCAAAGTAGTGTTTCTGCTTTTTAATAGCTGTCTAGGTTGGTCATATTAATTTTACAGATTTTGGGATACAATTTTACAGAAAATTGGGTATAGTTATCTTCTCTATTTTACAGATAGGGGCTTCTCTGGTGACTCAGACAGTAAAGAATCTGCCTGCAATGCAGGAGACCTGGGTTCAATCCATAGGTTGTGAAGAATCCCTAGAGGAGGGCATGGAAGCCCACCCCAGCATTCTTGGAAACCAAGGCATTCAGAAACCTGCTGTTTCATGGCTCTCCCTTTCACAAAAGCAAAGGCGAATTACATGGATAAGAATCATTCTTCTTCTCTTTATCAGCACAGGGTAGCAAGTGGCACATGGAAACCACACAGAGCATAGAGGAAGAGGTAACCGGCTCCAATGAAGGAAGTTTCATGCCAGAAAGAGGCATCCACCTGGCCTGAAATGTGTGAATAGGATTTTAATAAGATGAGAAGAGGATGGAAAGGCATGCTTGGCAGAACCTACAATGGCACAGGCAAAGGTGCAAATGTGTATAACATTCAGTGGGCAGCTGGGAACCTCAGTCTGGAGCAGGAGAAAAGACAGGGACAAAGAATTTGTTTGTGGAGACCTCTCTTTAGTCATAATCCTAATAATAGCAACCATTTATTAATTGCTTACTATGTGCCAGGGAGCTGTTAAAAGATAAATAAGATAGAGCCAAGGACAGAATTCATTAAGGGCTAGATCCGTTCACAATAAGCACAAGATTAAATTTCAGGCCACCAAACAAAACTCGATGAAGTTGTCCTCCTTCTTCTCCCGGACAAAACCTCCTGAACACTGATGAGGCTACAGCTACGCCAGTGCTCAGAGAGCGGGTGAGCTGTGTGTCACTGTCATTGGCCAGGCCAGGGTCAACCCTGCTGTGTGCTCAAGACACAGACAACATGGCCTTTTGTCAAGGGGCCAAATTTCATTTGCTAGAAAGACCCCAAATTCTAAGAACATCCAGAAGATCTTCAGCCCATGAAGGAATCCATTTCTTCTAGTGCAATCCATGTTTATTGATTCATTTTGAATTGACTCAAGGTATGAAGAGTCAGCAGGAATGATGCTTCTTGGGCAGAGTCAGTGTTTCTCAGCTTTGGGTATGAGTCCTCTCCAAGGGCACAAGAAAGGAAATAACCCTATAACGTATTCTGTTGCATAATTAGAAAATACACATAGAACCGGAAATAGCAACTATCTCAGTTACTATGATAATATGGAGAAAAGCATTTTTTTATTTTGAAAGAAGCGAAATTTGGTACAATACAGCTGTCTACCACAATCTTGTTTTCTAGAAAAAAAAGAATGGAAATAAAAATGACTAATAAATGTAAGCCAAATTAAACAGGTATATAGTCACAAGCAAAACTGATACTATGACTTCCTGCTTTGAGCAAGTCTCTCGTTGCATTACGTCAGTAACCTTTCCCATACGGAGCCATTGAAAGCTAGGAAAGCGGAGGTCAGCTTGGCGTGATGCCCCATCAGTGGGGACAAATTTAATTCAACAGACAACTGGGTGCCTCTGGAGATTTACGAGCGGAACAGAAGAATGACATGATTAGACTCATGCCTAGGGAAATAGCAGTGGATTAGACTGGGGAGACACTGAGGGTTCAGAGCCACAGTAATCCAGGCAAGAGGTTACAAGAGGTTACATGTGCGAAGTCACAGCTCCCCACCCAAAAAAAAAAATTGTACATGGGTCTCCGGGTGGTTCAAATCACAGGCAAGTTTTCTTTTCCTTTTGTGTTTTTCTGAATTTAGCAAATTTTCAGCAGCATGTGCTTTTAGAATCATTAAAAGAGGGCGAGCCCTTGAGAATGAATGCAGAGGGCTGTGCAAGAGGAATGTGAAGACTCCACAAGAGTGAGGGAGTGAACGACAGCGGTGATGCCAGAGAGGAAAGGCCAACGGCTGTCAGAGGAAACAGCAGAGCCAGAGGGAGGGGAAAGGGTTAGTGGATGTGGAAATGATAGTGATTTCAGTTAGGGTCACGGTCAATTCAAGGTGACTGACTGCAGAACACCCACGTGGCAGCACCAGGCTGCGGCTGGAAAGAGTGGTCTGAAGCCAGCAAGAAGAATGAGGGCTAGAGAAAGTGCTGGAGGTCACGTCCACAGGTCTTACACTCAGAACTCAAGAGGAGAGGGCGGAGGGTGAACATAAACCCTTTGGGGGTGCTGTTTTAATGGGCACAGGAGTGAGAGGAGCTAACAGAAAGCCAGAAGAATGCTGTGCCACCAAGGCTAAAAAACAACAGGGATTCCAGAAAGAAATGGACAGAAGCAATAGGGCAAGAACTAGAGCTGACCTCATATACCAGCCACAGGCCACATGTGTGACTACACTTCAATTAACCAAGATTAAATTAAATTAAAATTTCAGTTCCTCAGTCACACTGGCCACATTTTCAACGTACAATGGTCATATGGGCCATAACTCCTGTACTGGGCGACACAGAATAGCATCCACCAGCATCACAGAGGGTTCCACTGGCCAGCACTGCTTCAGAGCCACGTACGCGTGGTCTGCGGTAAGGCAGATGGCTTTGGCGGTGAGGGTGTCAGTGGTGACCCAGCACTCTCAGAGGAGTGGTGGGTCTATTGTCTTACTCCTACAGTCATCCTGAACAAGGGATTAAGAAGAGAAGAAAGAAGGCAGCTAATGAGAGGGTAGGCAGAGAAGGTGACTCTGGTAGATTTCTCAGGAATAAAGAAAAGTGCATTTGCTTTATTTGGTTTGGTTTTAAACATTGTGGAGGTCCAAGCTTGCATTTGGGCTTCCCAACTGGCGCTAGTGGTAAAGAATCCGCCTGCCAATGAAGGAGGCATGAGACGCAGCTTTGATCCCTGGGTCAAGAAGATCCCTTCAAGGAGGGCATGGCAACCGACTCCAGTACTCTTGTCTGGAGAAGTCTATGGACAGAGGAGCCTGGTGGGTCACAGTCCATGGGGTTGCAAGGAGTCAGACATGACTGAAGCAACTTAGCATGCATGCATGCAAGCTTGCATTTTGTGTGAGAAGGGTACAGAGTATTTGTGAAAGAGGAAATATCTTGCTCAGCACCAAGCCCTAGACTTGGCAATCCTGTGGCCAGGTAGCTGGCTCAGGCTGGTGGTACCCACACTGGGATAACCATGTCATCCTGTAGTTCTCCAAACTTACCAAAGACTCGGCACATAGTAAGCCTTTGGTAAATGTGGGCTGAGTGACAAGCTGAGACATCACAGACCACATTCAAGAAATGACACCTGGAGTACAACCAGGATGGCTGCAGAACACTGTGGCTCCTGACCTCTGGCAGCCATTTAAGTGAGAGAAAAGCATCAGCCTCCTTGCCTAAGCCACTCTCTCCAAATGTTACATGCTTGCCTTGACCTTCGCTGGTCCAGTTCCTCCCACCAGTGATAACAGCACCACTTACTGAGTGAAGCCATTGTGAACGGCTTTGCCTAGAGCATTTCATTCTTTAATCCTCATTTAAAAAAAAAAAAAAATATATATATATATATATATACACTCTATAAGAAATATTGAAGTATGATCCCCATGTTACAGATGAGGAAACTGAGGCTTAAACATGCCTGAAGTCACTTGGTAAATACACAGAAAAGAAAGTGAAGTCATTCAGTCATGTCTGACTCTTTGCGACCCCATGGACAGTAGCCTGCCAGGCTCCTCTGTCCATGGAATTTTCCAGGCAAGAGTACTGGAGTGGATTGCCATTTCCTCCTCCCGGGGATCTTCCCAAACCAGGGATCAAACCGTGCACTGCAGGCAGACTCCTTACCATCTGAGCCACCAGGGAAGTCAGGATTCAAACACAAGCCCAGCCTCCAAACACCGGTGCCATGCCTGCTCCTCCTCACTTCATCGAAGTTTAGGATGTTCCAAGACTTAAAGTTGCAAATGGGGGGCTTCCCTGGTGGCTCAGTGTAAAGAATCGGCCTGCCAATGCAGGAGACACAGGGTGGATGCTTTGTCTAGGAAGATCCCACGTGCCACAGATCAGCCAAGCCTGTGTGCCACAACCCTTGAGCCTGTGCTCTAGAGCCTGGGAGCCACAGCCACTGAGCCCACATACCCTAGAGCCTGTGCTCCGCAACAGGAGAAACCACGGCAATGAGAAGCCCAAGCACTGCAACTCGGCACTTGCCTCTGCTTGCCACAATTAGAGAAAAGCCCACACAGCAATGAGACCAGCACAGCCAAAAATAAATTAAATTATTTTAAAAAATAAATAAAACTGCAAATTCAGTGGGAGAGCAAAAGTGCTTTAAAAAAAAAAGAACAGAGGAAGAAAGATTAGAAAAGGAAGTGTTTAAACGCAGTTTAACAACTGTCACAGTTGAAAGATTCGTGGAGCCCTGTACCAAGGTCACAGACATAAAGTCTTGTGCCAAGGCCCTGTACCAAGGTCATCTCCCAAACAGACCAAGCCCCATAGGAACCGTTGCCCTGAGAATCCTGATTGAAACCATCCAGCTCCCTGACCCCATACTAGGTAAACATACCCACCCTATAGCATCCTAACCAATCACCTAATGCTACCCTTCCAACAGGAATTTTCTTTGCCTTAAGGCTACAAAAATTGGCTAATAACCCACAAAAGGTGTCAGCTTTTCCCACTGTTCCAATACTCAGCTCTCCCTCAAGACCACACAGACCACAAGACTGTGTGAGAATTCTCTTTTCTCATTACTCCAAACTGACTATACCATGCATGCACTCACAATCAGTTGCTCCATCGTGGCTGACTCTTTGTGATCCCATGGACTAGCCCATCAGGCTCCTCTGTCCATGGAATTTTCCAGGCAAGAATACTGGAGTGGGTTGCCATTTCCTATTCCAGGGGATCTTCCCAACCCAGAGATTGAACCCACATCTCTTGCATCTCCTGCATTGGCAGGTGGATTCTTTACCGCTGCGCCACCTGGGAACATATCACTTTAACAACAAAATATAAATCCAATTCCTCCCCAGTTTCCCTGTCATTATCCTACTGTTAGTGAGTCAAGTAATTTAAGTGCATTACCAGCCCTGGGATACTTCCATCCTCACCTTAACTAGTGCACTCTGAGTTCTCAGGAAGTCAGGAGAAGTGCTACAATACAATAGAGCCCCAGACAGGATCACCCAAATGACTTTCCATCTAAACTTACATCCAGACAAGATAATGCCAGGGAATGGAAATGCCAGCAAGTGCCATCCAAAACTCTACACAGCAATATATATCAATTTCACTCTAGATTTTTTTTAAATCTATGCTTTCAATCTATTCTCCATCATTTGAATTCCTTATAATAAATTCAGAACTCCTGTAACAATATAATTGGGGGCAGACCTGAGAAATTTTTTGAGTGCCCACCAAGACAATCAGATAATCAGTAAATATGGGCACACTATCAATATGTTTCTTTAAAAAAAATCTCAAAGATTATTTAAATAGAGCCTTTTTCAAACAGTGGTGTAGAGTTTCACGTGAAGACGCACAGGGAGAGGAGGGTGTTGGATAACTTTTTGTGAACATGTGTGTTGGTGGTAGTTTAGTCACTTAGTCGTGTCCCACTCTTTGCAACCCTATGGACTGTAGCCCACCAGGCTCTTCCGTCCCTGGGATTCTCCAGGCAAGAATACTGAAGTGGGTTGCCATTTCCTTCTGCAGGGGATCTTCCCGACCCAGGGATCAAACCTGTGTCCCCTGATTGGCAGGCAGATTATTTACCATTGTGCCACGTGGGAAACGCTGATTCTTAGGATGTAAAATCTCAGAGAAGGCCCTTTGTGAGCAGCAGACTCCAGAGCCTTGGGTAGGTCACTGTGCCTTCCGTAAGATCCTGTTTGCTGCTTCTGCTCTGAGGAGGGAAGGTGCTTCAGGGACTGTGACAAACACGGACAGTTGCCTCCCTGCATCTATTCTCCCATGTCCCTCACTAACAGATTCCTGGATTGATCTGGAGTACCAATGAGACCAGCTAAATTTAAGCACACATTTCCTGCCTCCCCCTTTCAACGAGGGGTAGCAAAGGATATGTAACCAAAAAATAATGAGTGGGGCCTCCAGAGAACCCTTCAAACAGAATTGAGTCAACTGAAAGGATCTCTTTTGCCTCTCATGTTCCCCTTCTGCCTTCCCTAGAATTAAGATCTAATCCCTGGAATTCTAGCCACGAATTCATCATCTTGAGGATGGATGCCATTCACTAGGACTGAGGTAGCCAAAAACGCGAAAAGGCTTAGATCCCTGATGACTTTATGGAACCATCATTCTGCCCTGGTTTGCCCACCTCTGGACTTCTTACAAGTGAGAGCATAAATCTCTACATTTGTTTAAATTACTATAATTAGGAGTCTTGGTTATTTGCATACAGATATACTTCCTAATGCACCCAGGTCCTTATGAGGTATTAGACAAAAGCTGATTAATTTGCTAAAAGAACAATGTATGGCCTAAATCAAGCTATAAAACTACACCACAGGAAAATGTACAGACATATTTTTTTCAAAATTATCATTTTTAAGTACTATATGTAACTGTTGATGTAAATTGAAATTAATAGTAAATATAACTAACATTTACTAAACACTCATCATGTTCCAAGAAGTTTTCTATGCATTTCACACACACCACACCATTTACTACTCTGCCTGATGCCATGAGATAAGCACTATTATTATTATTAGAAGAAACTAAAGCTTGAGGATGAGGGCAGGGTGATATCAATTTGCCAAGAGCTGGTTTGTGGCACAGCCTCTCAGGCACATTGACAGCTGAGCTCAAAGCCTAAGCAACCAGGCTTTAAAAGGCAAAAGAAAGGGATATAAGCAAAAACACCAAGGATAGCCTTTGAATGCTGGGGACACAGGTTCGAACCCTGTTTGGTGAACTAAAATCCCACATGCCACAGAGCAACTAAGCCCTCGATCGGTGACTTAACAACTATAGAGAAGCTTCCACGTGCCTTAATACATAGAGAATGCCTGAGCACTGCAACACGGACTCAGCATAGCCAAGTTTATTTATTTAATAAAAAATAACAATAATAAAGACTATTTTTTAAAAAAGAAAGAAACACCAAGGATACTTTGTAGATTGTATCAGAGCACACTGTATAACTCCATGCAGTTAAATTTTCAAGAAGAAAAACTGAACTAGTGAAAAAATAAGCTTTGAAAAGTTGTCCCTCATGTTGATATATGGCAGAAACTGATACAATATTGTAAAGCAATTATTCCCAATTAAAAATAAATTTAAATTTTTAAAAAGTTTTCCCAAAAAGAATGATATAGACGAGATGAGATGGGCCATGTATCAATAATTCTTGAAGCTAATTGATGGATTCATGGGGATTTATTATACTACTCCTTCCATTTTTGTGTACGTTTTAAATTTTCCATATTAAAAAAGCTTTTAAAAGTTAAAAAAAGTTGTCCCCAAATCACCAACAGTAAGTTATATATATATATCTTCTCATTCACTGATATTACACAATGAGAAAGACAAACACTACTTTTGTAGTATTCTGGCCAAAGATGTATAAACTCAACTTATCTTGTGAGACAGTCTACAAAATAACAGACTTATTCAAAGTGTTAGGTCATAAACAACAAAGAAAGATTGAAGAACTATCACAGATTAGAGAAGATTAAGAAGACACAACTCAGTGGACTGAATCCTGGAACAGAAAAGGAACATTAGGAGAAAAAGTGGTAAATTTGAAATAAAGCCTGTAGTTTAGTTCTTAGTATTGTACCAATGTTAGTTTTATTTTGATTAAGTGCACTATGGTTATATAAATTGTTTAAACTAGAGAAATCTGAGTAAAAGGTATACATGAATTCTGTGTTATTTTTGCAAGTTCCCTGTACATCTGAAATTATTTCAAAAGTTTTTTTAATTTGCCAAAAATTACCTGTAAAAAGAGGTTAGGTCCAGAGACAAAGTTGAATTGTTTCCATCTTTCAAGGAATAGTCTTAATGGTACACAAACTGTTCTGGAGCAGAAAAACAATGGAAAGTGTCCCAATTGATTTTATAAAGCTAATATTAACTTGATATTAAAATAGGGCTTCCTTGATAGCTCAGTTTGTAAAGAATCCACCTGCAATGCAGGAAACCCCGGTTCAATTCTTGGGTTGGGAAGATCCGTTGGAGAAGGGATAGGCTACCCACTCCAGTATTCCTGGGCTTCCCTTGTGGCTCAGCTAGTAAAGAATCTGCCTGCAATGAGGGAAACTTGGGTTCGATCCCTGGGTTGGGAAGATCCCCTGGATCTTCCGCCTGCAATATCGCCCTATTAAAATAGGGGAGTACCACCTAAGTTTCCAGTGGTCATGTATGCACATGAGAATTGGACTATAAAGAATGCTGAGTGCTGAAGAATTGATGTTTTTGAACTGTGGTGTTGGAGAAGACTCTTGAGAGTCCCTTGGACTGCAAGGAGCTCCAACCAGTCCATCCTAAAGGAGATCAGTCCTGGGTGTTCATTGGAAGGACTGATGTTGAAGCTGAAACTCCAATACTTTGGCCACCTGAAGCAAAAAGCTGACTCATTGGAAAAGACCCTGATGCTGGGAAAGATTGAAGGTAGGAAGAGAAGGGGGCAACAGAGGATGAGATGGTTGGATGGTATCACCGACTCAATGGACATGGGTTTGGGTGGACTCCGGCAGACGGTGATGGATACGGAGGCCTGATGTGCTGCAGTTCATGGGGTCGCAAAGAGTCAGACACGACTGAGCAACTGAACTGAGCTAAGGGCAAGAAAACTGTCCCATCTCACTCATGAATATAGATTCAAAACTCCTAAATAAAATACTAAAAACTTAAATCGGCAATACATCTAAAAAAAATCATGCAGACTATGTTTAATTTCAAGAATATTATAATGGCTCAATACTAGTAAATTTATTTAAAAGTATAGGTAAAATGTATTTGATAACATTCATCACTCACTTTCAATTTTTTTAAACCACACTTAATAAACCAAGGAGTATTTTAACATCTACTTCTAATAAGATACTAAAAATTAAGTACCACCATTGTTACACAAAATTATTCTGGAGGCTATTGTCAATGGAGTGAAAAATGAAAAATAATATTCAACTATCAAAATGGACAGCTAGCTATTGCTATTATTTGAAAATGATTTTAAAAACTATTAGAATAGAAGGTTTAATATGTAGAATTTCTGTTTCTATGTAACAACTACAAAATGTAATAGGAAGAGGTCAGGATCATAACAACAATCAGAAAACATAAAATGTCTAAGAATGAACTCAGCAAGAATGATGCGAAATTCAAATAAAGAAAACTGCAAAACTTTGCTATATACATAAAAAGAAATTTTAATAAATAAAATAATTTAAAAGTTAGATGATGCAGAATTGACAGAGATGCAGGAAAACACATTCTCATATGTTGTTGCAGAAGTGTAAATTGGCAAACCTTTTAAAGGGACAAGTTGGCAATATCCATCAAAAGGTAAATGCATATAACATTTGACCCAGAAATTCTGCTTCTAGAAGCACGTCTTACAGATTGCACACACATATATATATGAATGTCTGTATGTGTATGGGCTTCCCTGGTAGCTCAGCTGGTAAAGAATCCACATGCAATGCAGGAGACCCCGGTTCAATTCCTGGGTCAGGAAGATCCACTGGAAAAGGGATGGACTACCCACTCCAGTATTCTTGGGCTTCCCTGGTGACTCAGACAATAAAGAATCTGCTTGTGATGCAGGAGACCTGGGTTCGATCTCTTGGTTCGGAAGATCCCCTGGAGGAGGGCATGGCAAACCACTCCAGTTCTCTCGCCTGGAGAATTCCCATGGACAGAGAAGCCTGGTGAGCTATAGTCCATGGGCTTGCAAAGAGTTGAACACGACTGAGCGACTAAGCACAGCACAGCACATGTGTACGCACAAATGCATCCCCACAGCGAGGCAACTCAATATAACATTGCTCTTATAATAAAAATCTGGAAACAACAAAAACACCAAAAACTAAAAGACTGATTAAGATGACATATTAGCATTATAAAATACTATGTAACTATACTTAGATAATGTGATCATTTTATTGAAAAATATTTTCCATAAATTCATATTTTTAATGAAATAGACAAGCTGTACACCTAAATATTATCAGTGTACTTTTATCTGGATAGTAGAGTTGCAGCAACTTATTTTCTTCCCTGTGCTTTTCTACATTTCTCAAAATTTCTGTAATACTCATGTATTGTAATGAGCAGGAAAAAGTAATGCAAGCTTTATCCAGAGATGAAAGAAATTCCAGTACCTAATTTTTTGTGTACTTGCATTCTCATGCACTGTCTCCAAATTCTATGCTTGCACTAGCCAACTTGCTAAACTCAATAAACTGTTTTCATTTTTCACAAATCTCTACCAGTATCTCAATGAATTCAAAATTGTATTCAATAGTGTAGTTACATTCCGATCTTGGGCTAAGAAGCAAAACTGCCACTCTACTTATGTAAAGAGACGGGAAAGGACAATGATGAGAGCAAGGAGAGAAAAACTGGGTGTTTATCCTGCAAGCCGCAAGTCTTCAGTTTTATCCATTACAGGGGAAAAAATTACTTTTGCTTCAACAACTTTTCTTTATCCCCATGAGAAGTGTGATTTATTACGTTCATTCACAATGATCTATTGCTTCAGATCAGATCAGATCAGTTCAGATCAGTCGCTCAGTCGTGTGCGCAGATCAGATCAGATCAGATCAGTCGCTCAGTCGTGTCCACAGATCAGATCAGATCAGTCGCTCAGTCGTGTCCACAAAGAGTCGGACACGACTGAGCGACTGATCTGATCTGAAGCAATAGATCATTGTGAATGAATGTAATAAATCACACTTCTCATGGGGATAAAGAAAAGTTATTGAAGCAAAAGTAATTTTTTCCCCTGTAATGGATAAAACTGAAGACTTGAGGCTTGCAGGATAAACACCCAGTTTTGATCTATTGCTTAAGTAATTTAAATGCAGAGTTTCAAAGAATAGCAAGGAGACATAAGAAAGCCTTCCTCAGTGATCAATGCAAAGAAATAGAGGAAAATAACAGAATGGGAAAGACTACAGATCTCTTCAAGAAAATTAGAGATACCAAGGAAACATTTCATGCAAAGATAGGAACAATAAAGGACAGAAATGGTAGAGACCTAACAGAAGCAAAAGATATTAAGAAAAGGTGGCAAGAATACACAGAAGAACTGTACAAAAAAGATCTTCACGACCCAGATAATCATGATGGTGTGATCACTCACCTAGAGCCAGACATCCTGAAATTCGAAGTCAAGTGGGCCTTAGGAAGCATCGCTACAAACAAGGCTAGTGGAGCTGATGGAATTCCAGTTGAGCTCTTTTAAATCCTAAAAGATGATGCTGTGAAAGTGCTACACTCAATATGCCAGCAAATTTGGAAAACTCAGCAGTGGCCACAGGACTGGAAAAGGTCAGTTTTCATTCCAATCCCAAAGAAAGGCAATGCCAAAGAATGCTCAAACTACCGCACAATTGCACTCATCTCACATGCTAGCAAAGTAATGCTCAAAATTCTCCAAGCCAGGCTTCAACAGTACGTGAACCGTGAACTTCCAGATGTTCAAGTTGGATTTAGAAATGGCAGAGGAATCAGAGATCAAATTGCCAACATCCACTGGATCACAGGAAAAGCAAAAGAGTTTCAGAAAAACATCTACCTCTGCTTTATTGACTATGCCAAAGCCTTTGAGTGTGTGGATCACCACAAACTGTGGAAAATTCTTCAAGAGATAGGAATACCAGACCACCTGACCTGCATTCTGAGAAATCTGTACTTAAGTCAAGAAGCAACAGCTAGAACTGGAGATGGAACAACAGACTGGTTCCAAATTGGGAAAGGAGTGTGTCAAGGCTGTATATTGTCACCCTGTTTATTTAACTTACATGCAGAGTACATAATGAGAAATGCTGGGCTGGAGGAAGAACAAGCCAGAATCAAGATTTCTGGGAGAAATATCAATAACTTCAGATATGCAGATGACACCACCCTTATGGCAGAAAGAGAAGAAGAACTAAAGAGCCTCTTGATGAAAGTGAAAGAGGAGAGTGAAAAATCTGGCTTAAAACTCAACATTCAGAAAACTATGATTATGGCATCTGGTCCCATCACTTCATAGCAAATAGATGGGGAAACAGTGGAAACAGTGTCAGACTTTACATTTTTGGGGCTCCAAAATCACTGCAGATGGTGACTGCAGCCCTGAAATTAAAAGACGCTTACTCCTTGGAAGAAAAGTTATGACCAATCTAGACAGCATATTAAAAAGCAGAAACATTACTTTGCCAACAAAGGTCCATCTAGTCAAAGGTATGGTTTTTCCAACAGTAATGTATGAATGTGAGAGTTGGACTATAAAGAAAGCTGAGTGCCAAAGAATTGATGCTTTTGAGCTGTGGTGCTGGAAAAGACTCTTGAGAGTACCCTGGACTGCAAGGAGATCAAACCAGTCCATCCTAAAGGAAATCAGTCCTGAATATTCATTGGAAGGACTGATGCTGATGAAGCTGAAACTCTAATACTTTGGCCACCTGATGCGAAGAACTGACTCATTTGAAAAGACCCTGTTGCTGGGAAAGATTGAATGCAGAAGGAGAAGGGGACAACAGAGGATGAGATGGTTGGATGGCATCACCGACTCAATGGACATGGGTTTGGGTAAACTCCAGAAGTTGGTGATGGACCAGGAGGCCTGGCGTGCTGCAGTCCATGGGGTCACAAAGAGTCAGACACGACTGAGTGACTGAACTGACCTGATAGCTTAAGTAAGCCAGTGTACCAAAGCAGGAAACTGAGGCACATGCTCTAAGGTTTAGATCCCATCTGACTACACCTCAACTGCAATAGCAGGGAAGTGGAGCTCCATGCAAACATGCCATTTGTGATATACACACTTACAGTTTCCCTGTAACTGCCAGTGTGTGGTACCTGAGAAAATGCTTCATGGCCTTACACTGTTGACTTCAGAGAGAATCCTAATCACGCTTGGGAGGAAATGCTGTGACCTGTGATCTTGATGACTTAGACAGCCTCCATCGCAGGTACCTTGGGAACTTCTCCAGACCCATTTTAAGGAATTAAATGCTTTGGATCATATCTGTTAGTGGCCCCTGAACATTTTATAAGAGAAATTTAAGAGGGAGTAATCTGGAAGGGAAGCTGGCATGCTGTAGTCCATGGGGGCAAAGAGCCAGACAAGACTTAGTGAATGAACAACAACAACAATGATCTGGAAGGAAGAGGGGTTAGTAGCAGCAACTTCCAAAATATTTTACCTCAGTTTACAGAAATGGTTATTTATTTCTCGTTTCACATTATGGTTCATTACAAATATATGTGTGACATGTATAAATATATCCGCAGAAACATGCAATCACATTACTTAAAAGTTTTGTGAAACCATATGTATGCTATGTGTGACACGCTTTGACATGTTCTGTTATGTTGATGTGTTAGTCTATTCCATGCTTCTAAAATTTCCATCCAAATCTCGATAAAAATATTCCAGCAGTCCACCATGGTAGCAACCCAAAGTTGAAAATGCACTGGGAGGAGTCTTCAGGGCCTGGATTTATGATCATTTAGTCCCATAGACTCATAGGTGGTGCTATTTTTCTGCTCTGAATTCTCAGGGGAGAAAAACTTGAGAATTTAGGAGAAGTGGGAGTATTCAGAATCACAAATTTCCAAAATCCTATCTATGGAAAGGAAATCAACCATGAATACTCATTGGAAGGACTGATGCTGAAGCTGAAGCTCCAGTAATTTGGCCACCTGATGCAAAGACCCAACTCATCAGAAAAGACCCTGATGCTGGAAGAGATTGAAGGCAGGAGAAGAAGGAGGCAACAGAGGATGAGATGGCTGGATGGCTTCACGGACTCAAAGGACATGAGTTTGAGCAAACTCCAGGAGATACTGAAGGACAGGGAAGCCTGGTGTGCTGCAGTCCATGGGGTCGCAGAGTCAGACACAACTGAGCAACTGAACACCACCACCTATGGAAATCATATCGACTGAAACGAGTTATTGGCCCTGTCTCACAACCCCTTTTTGACAGCCTAGCAGCAGCAGGAGGGGAAACCAGAGGCAGAGTTACCATAGAAGGAGCTGTTGAAGAGCTCGATGTTGAAGAAGGCGTAGTCCCCGCTGGTCATTCCGTGCCTGTGCGCCGCCAGCATGATCCCCCGGATGGTGTCGCTACTCGCACACATGATCACCACTGTGGGGAGGAAAAAACGGATGCGTGAAATGGCCCTGCACAGAGGACAGCATCTGATGTGGACCAGGGCTCTGCTAAGGTCCTACAGAATCCTCACAAATTACTCATGAGTTACAAAGGGCAGAAGAGTAACTTGGCAGTGGAGAAAGCTATCTGTCACCACCACAACCAAGTGATGGATGCCAACGGTACCCACCATGTGAGCAGACTCATGAGCCCCCTGCTGTAACACATCAGGAGCCCCAAACCTCAAAACTGGCCACCTCAATCTAATCAGAGGGAAGCAGCTGCAAACCCAATTTGGGAGACAGTGACTAAAACAGTGAACCTACACCCTTTAAAATGGTCACTTTCATGAAAAACAAAAACGGCCTGAGACGTTCTAGACTAGCAGAGACTCAGGGAAACAGAAAGCTGAATGCACTGTGTGATCCTGGATTGGATCCTGGGCCTTAAAAATAATAATAATAAAAGTTTTTCTATAAAGGGCATTGTTGAGACAACTGGAGAAATTTGAATAAGTCTATAAAATGGATAATAGTATTATGTTTGTGTTAATGTTCTTGCTTTTCATAATTCTACTGTGGTTCTATGAGTGAATGTTCTTCTTCTTGGGAAGTGCACACTTCAATTTTTAGGGGTACAAAAGCATGATGACTGTACTTACCCTCAAATAGTTCATAAAAAGATAGCAATATTTGTGCATATATATGTACATGAGTATATATTTGGAAGGGGTAGGGGAGGGAAGGGAGAGATTTGGAATGACAAAGCATAGTGGCAGAACATTTACCACTAGTGAAAATCTGGGTGAAGGCAAGCCAGAGGTGCTTTATACTTTCCTACATCCTTTCCAAAAACACAAGATTA
This sequence comes from Bos taurus, assembly GCF_002263795.3. Taxonomy (NCBI): domain Eukaryota; kingdom Metazoa; phylum Chordata; class Mammalia; order Artiodactyla; family Bovidae; genus Bos; species Bos taurus. Next base: position 40,987,248 of record NC_037347.1, read on the forward strand.
TTTCAAAATAAATCTTTTTAAAATACTTCAAGTAAATTCCCAGATTGGCCCAATATAAGATAGTGAGACATGTCAACTGGTTTTTATACCTTACTAGCATAGTGGAGCGGAGAAGGCAATGGCAACCCACTCCAGTACTCTTGCCTGGAAAATCCCATGGACAGAGGAGCCTGGTGGGCTGCAGTCCATGGGGTCACTACTAGTCGGACACGGCTGAGCGACTTCACTTTCACTTTTCACTTTCCTGCATTGGAGAAGGAAATGGCAACCCACTCAGTGTTCTTGCCTGGAGAATCCCAGGGACGGGGGAGCCTGGTGGGCTTCCGTCTATGGGGTCGCACAGAGTCGGACACGACTGAAGCGACTTAGCAGCAGCAGAAGCAGCAGCATAGTGGTGCTAGTGGTAAAGAACCTGCCTGCCAATGCAGGAGGCATAAGAGAGACGCAGGTTCGATCCCTGGGTCTGGAAGATCCCCTGGAGGAGGGTATGGCAATCCACTCCAATATTCTTGCCTGAGAATCCCATGGACAAAGGAGCCTGGTGGGCTACAGTCCATGGGGTGGCAAAGAGTCGGCCACGACTGAAGAAACTTTAGCACAGCATAGCAAATACATTTTCCTCAGAAAACAACTCGAAGGGTTTTCATTTGGCAAATCAGAGGATGCAGCAGGTGGGACAGGCTTTCTGATGTTTGAGAACACTTTTTTTTAAAGCTGTCTCAACACATAGAGGAAATAGTTACCAAGATTCCAGGTCCCTTCCCACACGCTCTCGGTTCACATCCACACTGTCAGAGCCGAGAGGCCTTAAGCAGCTGCAGAATACTGTTCCCTGTCACGTAACAACTACAAGGGATGAAAGGGAAGAGAGACCTGGCCTTCATCCACTTATTTGGATCACTGTCGACGGCCCCTGACCCCCATGACAGCACCCGCTGTGCTTTTCTGCACAGACAGAGGAGAGGAGAGGCCTGGGTGCCATAACCGCATTATCACCACACGCGCCGGCCCCGTGCCGTGTGTTTGTTCTTTGTAAAAGCACGGGTGAGGAATGATGCAGAACAAACTTCAGGCTGTGCCAAAGCCGCCTTGGCAACCTGCGCCAAGGGCCAGGCGCTTGCTGACATTTCGTTTACTGCATAGGTTAATTCAGAGTGTTTGGTCATGACTCTGACATTTCTTACGACATAACAGCTCAAAGTACAGGCTGAAAGCTCTGCAGAGCAAGTTTTTAAAACCATACCAAACTTCTTAAGATGTCTAACTGCGGGAGTAAGTGCTGTTTGTGCCTGGAAATATAGTTATATATCTAGAATAAATAGTCGAATTCCAAGATGTATCAGTAACAAAGTTTTTGAAGAAATTTCTCATTACTCATTGTGACCTAAATGTTTGTTCTGCTCTCATTCGATTCTAGTCCCTTAAATGATAAGAACCTATGCATGTGCGTGAGCTATGTCACTTCAATCAAGCCTGACTCTTTGTGACCCCCATGGACTGTAGCCCACCAGGCTTCTCTGTCCAGGGGATTCTCCAGGCAAGAATACCGGAGTGGGTTGCTGTGCCCTCCTTCAGGGGATCTTCCCAATCCAGGGATCGAACCCACTTCTCTTAGTCTCCTTCATTGGCATGCAGGTTCTTTACCACTAGCACCACCAGGGAAGACAAAAGAGCCAAGGTGTCCCACAAAACAGCCTGGGCTAAGGCTGGACAAGTGGATCCCAAGAGGCTCCAGGAAGCTCTGGCTGACTGTCCAACTGCAGTCATCATTTTTCTATCAACTGACCATAGTCAAGAGTCTAGTTCTAGATCACTCCCCAACAGGACTCTGTTAGCACATAAAGTGTAGAGTCATTGTTTGGGGAAAAGAATTCTAATAACCTAACTTAGATATTTTTAGCTAATCTGAAATGAAGATTAATTTCAATGAGGACCAAAATAGTCACAAATATGTTTGTGTCAATATAGACCTGGAGGTGCCAATTAAGGAGCCAAATTGTAAACAGCAGGATGTTAGTAAGGATGCAAGAAGGATGAGGAGGGTCAGCTGAAGGGTCCAGGCATCCAAAGGCATCAGGCCTTGATAACCTGAAGTATCCATGGGAGAGCTACACCTGGCTCAGGTCCGAACAGTCTGTGTCCTCAGGCCGGAGCACATGCTTCCCCAAGCCCTAGATGGGCCGTGCCCTACACTGGCCTGTCACTTCTTTTCTATTTTTACAGCCCTGGCCCATCTCCTCTCTTTCCTCATCACCACCAAGATCAACCCCCTCCAATGGGCACATTCTTTCTTTAAATGTCAGTACCTGCTTAAACTGAGCAAGAGTGACCTGGAGCAGCACTGGGCCGATCTAAACAGTCTGGAATTATTTTAGATCTCAGCCATTTCATGACAAATGAAATGGACATGTGGACAAATGTAGTCCAGCTCTCAAAAGGAAATCCTAACTCCCAACTTCGTGGGCTAGGTATTGTTTTCCTTCCAGAAAAGAAAACCCATAGTGCACACTGTCACCCAGTTTAAGCTGGAGCAAACACTTAAAAACATTGGCCAAGCAGTCAGAACACAGAGTCCTTCTAGATTTGTGGGATGCTCCCCAATCTGTCATGGCTTTTTCATTCATGCCTAATTCAACAGCATGTATTTTTAGCAACACGCCTTTATACAATCTTTTGGAAGGTTTAAAATAGCGTTCACTAAAATAGCTTTCTCTTCTTCTCATGTTTCATCAGTTTACATAATGACTAATTAAACTGCATACTTATAATAAGTACAACTGGTATAAACAGATTTGTGAGAAGTGTGCTGGCAAACCTCAGAAAAGCAAGACTAGCTACCAGCTTTCACCAGCAGCCAAAAAAGTTTATAGAGAAAAGGAGAGCATCAGCTAATCCTGAAAGCTGCTTAAGTGGAGGTCAATTCAGATAATTCCTTCTGTACTTAAATAGATTTAAAATGTACGTATTTAAATATATACTTAAGCATATTAAATAAATAAATACTAATTTTGGGGGTCAAATTGTTAAAACTTCTAAAAGAGGAAATGGTGGTGTGAGTCCAAGTTTCCGGATAGGCTTTTGATCATTTTGCTCCATTTTTCCCTCCTTGCTGGAGAACTTGTGGGGTTCCATGTCACCCTCCACTCCCTGATTCCCACAGTGTCTTCTGTAAGTGGCTTCTCCCTATAGCAACACGTTCTTGCAATCACTTGCAAAGACGTGGCTAGAGAAGTCAATTTGGGGACCCCCGAAACAATCCAGGAAGCATATTTGAATGAGGGAGATACCCTTTCACCCATTTCAGCTTTCCATCTGGAGCAATCTCTAAGAGAAGGACACTCCTCATCTCCTTGTGTGCCTTCACTTACCCCCCTCTTCCCACCTCCAGAGGGAAAGGAGGGACCTGTCTGATGGCTGAGTCTAGAAGAGAAAACTGGGCATACTGGACTCAGCCCTTTCTTCCTCTTTGAGGTGCATCTGCTTGCAGAGAGCACACATCATGGGTAACTTTCGCCCTGTAGTGAGGTCTGTCCTGGAGTGGGGTGTGCCATACTAGCTGTGATTTAGAGGATGACCCAGCCGAATTCATGGGGAAAATAATAGCAGGCAGGCCCTTTTTGGTAACTGATCTAAATCCATGTTCTGCAATAGGTTTTTTATCAATAATAAAAATGATATTTTCATCTTCTCCAACTGATGCCTACATCCATCTTCTACTTAATTCTAAACTTAGAAGGGAAAAGAGATGTTTTTCCATGGAAGCAAAGCAAGATATGCCATGTGCTGCAAATTGAAAATATGACAGGAGAAATTTAAAACTAAAACTCAACAGTATTTGGGAGCATCCAAAGAAATAACTAAGTAAGAGGAACTTTTTTTAAATGACAGGTGGTAAATACAAGAAAAGGGATAACAAAAACAGAGTCTTGAATCAGAAAGTCTAACATCTTTGGTTAAAAACTCTGACCAAATGCTCGGTCATTTACCCCAGCCTATTCTAAAAATAAATCACTCTTGTATTGATTAAATGCTTTTATCACCATAGCTGTTATACAGGCCAAGAATAATGACATATTAATAACCAAAAAAGATAGAACTACAGTTCTTCATACAAAAATGTTGTGTGCACAATAATTCTGGTTCTGCATCTTATGATATGTATGACAAAGCAACTGCTCACTTTTATTGCTTGAAAAAATATTTTTAATGCCTCTTTATAAAAATAAATTTATTATTGAGTATTAAATATTGAGGGCATAGTTGACTTTTTAAAAACAATGTATGCTCACGTGCATGTATTTTAGTGATATACATTGGCTACGACTTGTGAGAAAAAAATGCTTATTATTGACTTTGATATTAAATCCCTAAGAAGAATAAATAATACCCCTCAGTGTTTAATTCTATAGCACACACATAGCCAAATTAAAATTTAGTCATATTATTGAAATGGTGGCATTATTAGTTTAACCCTTTAAGAGATTAAAACTTTTGTGATCTGATTTTAAAGGTGAACTTCAAGTCCAAAAAAAAAAAAAGTGCTAAAAATGTATCTCCAAAAGAGGGAGGAAAAAGACTCCCTAGTTCTATGATGTTTAATGTGGAATTTTCAAAGACAAAAACCGTTCCATTTTACACTTGAGTTGAGCAGAAATCAGAACCACCAAACACTGGTCTGAACAGGCCTGATTCTCACCCCACCTCTGTTTCACAGAGGAGGAAACTCTGAGAAAGTCAGGAAATGACTAGGGCAGGCCCTGCAGCAGTTGAGTGCAGCCGCCAGATCCAAAGGGTCTGCTTCTCACCTCTGGGTTCTCTTCCCACGGTGCGGTCTCACTTTGTGGGAAAGGATATTATCTCTGTAGATATGCCCTGACTGGGGATTCTCTGGCAGTTGGGTGGTAAAGAATCTGCCTGCCAAGCAGGAGACTTGGGTTCGATCTCTGGGTCAGGAAGATCCCCTGGAGAAGGAAATGTCAACCCACTCCAGTATTCTTTCCTGGAGAATCCCATTGACAGAGGAGCCTAGTGGGCTGCACACAGTCCATGGGAACGCAGAGTCAGACACAACTTAACAACAGACTACCCTGGCTACCCCCGTTATAACTGGAGTCTGATAGCAGCCCCAGCTCCCTGGCCAGTGAATGCCTGAGGCAGGCTAAGAGCTCTGAAAATTCAAACTCTACTCAGTCATTGTATTGGGCCCCTATTTAACCCATTAACCACTTTTGGTGAAGTACAGGTGATCAGTAAAACTTAAGAGACCCCCAGAGACAGCTGTTACCAAACATCTTTCTGTCTTGAGTGTAGGGAATTTCTGCTGAGGGAGGAGGGCTTAAGGGGAGAAATTATTTTCATTTTTTATTTCTGAACATCTGCCAAGTCACTGTCAGAAATATTTTTTAGAGTAAAAATGGTAACTTTATCACCTGCAAAACATACGGGTCAGCCAAGCAAACTGTGACCACTAAATTCAAACTTTGAAGAAAAAAAGTAAAGAAACTTGGGAACATCTGCTTTTTGGAATTGAAAAAATAGCCGCCGCAGACTGTAGCCCAAGCTCTTCGAAGCCCTCTAGCCCCACCCCTCCCTACCCTCTGGCTCAGCCACACACCATGTGAGGCCGAGGGGTTCCCGGTGGCCTCGATATGCCCTCATCCGGGCTGACCTCGACCACGAATCCCAGGCCACGTGCGCAGGGAGTCACGGCGGGCACTAAGACCTTCAGGGCGGTGGCAGCACAAACACGTTGGCCAACCGCGGTTCTTGCCGGTAGGGGGACACACCCCCATCCCCAGCCCAAGCTGGGAAGTCTAGCTCCAAGCCCTTGAGAGCCGAGAGCTGAAGAACGCTTTTCGGGGTCTGCAGTGACCTGGGGACTGAGAACAGGAAAGAAGTAGATGTGATTTTCTCGGCCCGGCGTGGCGAATCCGCCGCCCTTGGATACAAGTGCCCTTTTTCATAATCAGCAAAGCCGGCGCCCTGCCTGCTTGGCTGGCAGGAACTCGGCGCAGACAGCCTGGAGTACGAACGCTCAAAACTTGGCCATGCCTCCCCTCTGTCAACACCTCGCGCCTCTTCACTCTAAAGAATGCGGTTCACTCCGAGTGCGGGGTGGCCAAATTGGGAAGGGGATGGCCGCAGAGCCCTCTTCCGCGGCGTCTTTACCCTCTCTCACCTGTTCCCGAGACCCCTTGCCTCCGGTTGCGCTGATCCCATGGCCAGCGCCCAGGTGACCAGCCATGCCAAGTCGTAGGCTAACCCTGCGCCTGGCTCTGCCCCTCTCCCCTTCCGTCTCCCCGCGTGGGTAGTGGGGAGCTTTACTGGGATTGCGCCACTGACAATCCAGGCGCGTGAGCGCTGAGCGGGAGCCGGCGGGATCCCGCGAGCGAGCGTTTGCACCCCAAACCTGACACTGGTAAGGAGGGAACTGCGCTATGCTGGGTTCTCCGCCCGCCTTCGCACAGATCTACTGGGCAGTAAAATGAGCCGCATTGGGGGCTTCTGCGATTCTGTATCCGTGACCACCCACTTCTCCTCCCATCCCCTAGAACCACAGCCACTATCCTCAACCTTGAGCTCCAAACCCCCACAGACCCACAGAGAAAACTAGAGAGGGAAAGGAGGTCCAGTGCCCGCTTCTCCAGCGCGCGCGCTCTCCCAAAGCCTAGCTGCTGGCGCACTGGAGACCACGACGCTGAACGCGCAGGGGGCAATGGGTGTCACCAGGGTCCAGACACTGCAAGGCATTTTTTATGGAAACCACAGAAGCCCGTTTATACGGGGCTGGAGGGGCCATGGAAGGAATGAGAAGGCCGATACAATGAGTCTTTAAAAGAAAGCTGAGGTCTGTGGAAGGAGCAGCAAGAGAAATCCGGAGACCGGAGCTGACCATGAGGCGGAGCGCGGGCTGTGGAACTCAGTGTACGCTTCCTCGCTAGGAGCCGGCGCACGTCGGAAAAGGACCCGGTAACAAGTTCTTTGGCCCTTGTCACGCTTTGAGACTGTAGTTGGAGGCGGGTTCCCGCAGTGAGCCCCTAACTCGGGGCCGGACACAGAAGAACGAGAAAGAAAAAACCCAAGAGGTTTGACAGCACCTGTTGGACCAGGGCACGAGCCCGGGAAGTCTGCCTGCTCACATGCCCCACCCACAGGCTTCATCACTTCCCCAGGACCCTCTACGTACACCCCACCATAACCATGGGTATGGTCGAAGGTCGTCGCAGCCAGACTACGCACACTCGGGCGAGTCCCGGTGGGCGCTCCCTACCCTGATCCTCAGTGCAGCAGGGAGTAGTGGGGTCTCCAGGGGAGCCAACAGGCATGTAGGGAGAGCCTCGGAAAGGGGCTGGGTTAGGGCCCGGGACCCGGGGCGCACTGCTGCTCACCTCGCTCACTGGCCTGGATGTGGCGCACGATGTCCTCCAGATCCAAGTCTTTGGTCTCATCGAAATTGTAGGCGGACGTGTGCAAGCCTTCCTCCTGGAAGACCTCATGGACCCCCTCGAGGGTGAAGAAGCAGTTCCGCTCCAGCTTGTCGTCGCTGTAGACCAGCACGGCGCGGCTCCACTGGTGGTGGCGGAACAGGGCGAGCATCATCTCGCCCATCTTGGCGTACGAGGGTGCCACGCGCGTAAGGTGCGAGTACTCCGTGTCCTTATGCTGGAAGCCGGCTGCCAGGGCCCCGGCAGACAGCATGGGGAGGTCCCAGTGCGACGCTAGCCGAGCCACCGGCGCCGCCGCGTACTCGCACACCGGCCCCAGGATGAGATCCGGCTTGGCTCCCCGCGCCGCCGCCACGCGGTCCACCAGGCTGAAGAGTGCGCGGTTGCCGCAGTCCGAGTCTTCGTAGGCCACCTGGAAGCGAGTGCCGGCTGGCAGGAGCCGCCGCCCGGTCGCGTTGCCCTCCACGCTGCGCAGCGCGTACTCTATGGCCGGTCGCACCCGAGCAAGGGAGAACAGGTAAGAGTCGTCCTGGGGCAACAGCACCAGAACCTCGATCTTCTGCGGCGGCAGTGCCTCTCTCTCCCGGCGCCCGCGGCCCGGGCCCGCGCCCCCGCTGCCACCGCCGCCAGTGCAGTCGGCCAGTAACGCCCAACCGAGCAGGACGCACGCGGAGAAAGTGAGCACCAGTAGGGACGGCATCGTGCCGCAGGAAAGCGCCTGCCCTCGCTGCGGACTCGCCCTCTGCCCCCCACCCACCCTACCTCTTAACTCCCCACTCCTCTCCGAGGTTCCTGCGCCCCCTTGGGCGCTCTAAGAAAAAATAAAAGAATACCCCCTTCACTAACTCGCCAAAAGAGAGGAAGAGTCCTCCTTTGCAATGCCACTCGTTTAAAAAAAAAAAAGAAAGAAGACAGAAAGAAAAAGAAAAAGTTAACTGGGTGTAAACCTGTACTCCTATAGTATATTTATATATATATACTTTTTATAAATACATAGATTAGCCCTCCCTTGATATATACTATTTTGCTTAGAGGTGGCTTCTTATATGGGCGTTGCTAAGGTTGCTTTGGAAAGAGCATTTGTAAAAGAAGAAAAAGTTAGACTTGTCCAAGTGCTTGTAATTGACGGTGCATCTCCCTCGCGTTTGATCTCATTGATTCGCGCCGGTTCCCGGATCCATAACCCGCGTTTAAATAGCGTGGCAGCGGCGGAGCGTGTTACCACACAAGGCGCGCAGAGGCCGGGCTGGTATTTCCAGCGGGTGGGGAGGGTGGGGGTGGGGAGCAGTGGGGGCTGGGCTAGGGGAGTCTCTTATTAACATTCTTACATCAGGACTCCTCCTCCCCGCACCCCTACTCTTCCCACCCCTTCCCTGTCCCTCACTCCCACTCCCCGCCAGTCCTTTTGCGTTTTCCTTAAAGCCGCAATCGCTCACTTCTACAGCCGCGGAAGCCCCCACAAAGCTACACCGCCACCAGGGTCCCCGCCTCTCCCTGGCCCGGCACGCGGCAGCTCTTTCTCCAGCTCCGGGCTTTAAAAATGGAAATGTGTTTGAAAGTAAAGAAACACGCGCAGACACACACACACACACACACACACACACGCCTTGCAAAAAAAAAAAAAAAAACAGGATTAAGGGAAAGGGATGGCCCCAGAAATTGGTGGTTTGGTTGACAAACAAACAAACAAACACCCTAGGTCCCGTTTGCTCTCACCTCTCTCTCACTCCAGCCACAATCTCTCCAGACGCGCCTACTTGGGACGGGCTCTCGACCTTCGCGGTCCCCTGGCGCAAGGTCAGGAAACAGGGACCAAGGTCCCGGGGCAGACGGCTGGGTCGAGGGCCTGGAACGCCTAGCTGCCGGGCGTCCTCGCCCCACTTCTTCCCCCGCTCCCCACCCTTGGCGGCCACCTCCCCGCGAGCCCCGCGGGTTCGCGCCGGAGTCGCCGTGCCGCGCGGGATCCAGTGTCCCAGCGCACCCACATCTCCCGCGGCGCGCAGCGAGCAGAAAAGCGAAACTTGTTGCTTCCAAAGGGAAAAACGGTTCTTCTGAAGGTAGCAGAAAGCTTGAAAAGCATCTCCAAGGCGTCCTCTGGGCTTTATGTGCTAAGCTAAGCCAGGTAACTAAATAAAGAGACCTTCTCCCTAAAGCTTCACCCCTGAGGGTCCCCCGGGTGCAGGCGCGTCATCAGCGGCCATCCGTGCGCTCGGAAATCCCAACGCTTCTCCCCGGTGCTCCGGATCCTGCAATGCGGAGGAAGGACCTGCGGCCAAGACTCAGTCGCTTGTCACTTGTCACAGGCAGGCACAGCAGCGGGGGAAACGAGGATGGACACGGTCGTGGAGAAGTTGGTGGCCGGAGGAGCTTCCCCAGGGTCCGCCGAGCTGCAGGGCAGGTTCAAAGGGAACTTGACCCTTCGATCGTGGTAACGCGCCGAGGTCATTTGCAGTATGAACGTGCTATATTCGATTGGTGAATTCTGATATTTAAGTCCCACAAATTAAAATAAATTAGAAAATGTTTTCAAAGGTCTTTCATTTGACTGGGCATCCGTGTCCACAAATTTCTATTCGTCTTAGACCAACGCCCTCTTTCGGCAGAAACTTGTAGCCGACTTGTATCCCCGATGCCATCATCCCGAGTTCGCTTTTTTGGTCTTTTTTTTTTTTTTTTTTTTTAGTTTTGTTGAAAGCCGAGGCCTCAAAGAGCAATCGCTCTCTTTTATGAGGATGAAAAAGGTAAATTGGGGCTTCCGGAGATGTTACAACTTGAGGCATCAGCGCTCATCAGCCTTACCAGCACCCTCCTTATCGCTCTTTCTGGCACCATAAATATAATGATGAGTAACGTTTCACCCTGCAGGGCTTTTAGATTTTGCACTGCGATCCCTGAATCTTCAAGTAGGATCTTCTAACTCCTGTGAAAACTTTCATTTATCTTATTAGAGCTGCTAACCGGTAATAAACGAGGCATCCGTATACAATTTAATTCCACAAAAAAACGTAGTTTTCACACACTGGAAATTAAGATTTAGGGCTTTTCACAGTGATTTAAAAAAAAAAAAATCCCCCCTGAACTCCTAGGAAGGAAAGAGAGAGAAAGAAGAAAGAAGGAACGGAGGGAAGGAAGGGAGAGAGGGAGAGAGAGAGGCTAAATCCCGAATTCCAAGGGTCTTAATAGATTTCGAAACTGGTTGCCAGGAGACGTGGAGGAACCAGGGTTTGCTATTACTGCTCGCTCTGCTCTGTGTCTGGGGAACACTGGGCAATGGCGATTTGATGCTGCGCCTGGTGTAGCATAGCTTAGTCGGAAGGGCTGGGGTGACCCCGGGCAAGAAGGCCTCTCCCCCTGCAGGCGCTGCCCATTCGCGCCAAGGGTCACGGGCAGGGCAATGCCTTTACGGTGGAGTGAGTATCACAGCCTCTGAGTGGCCTTTGCATCAGAGTTCTCAGCTTCCAGTTTGTCATTCAAGAGCCCTGACAAACTAAGCCCTGTAAGGGAAGAGCCCCCAAACTAGGCAGCTGAACCAGAGAATCCAGTGCTCAAAACATCCCTTACATTTTTCCATTGAGCAGAAATTAGGATGTATTTATTGAGGTATAATTGACATATGACATTATATTAACCTCAGGGATATAACGCAATGATTTGATATTTGTATATACTATGAAATCATCTCCACAACTCTAGTTGACATCATCACCATGTAGTTAGAAAACAAAAATTTTGTGTGATGAGAACTTTAGTATCTGCTCTTCACAACTTTCAAGTATGTCATATAGCGTTACTAGCTGTAGTCACTATGCTGTACAGTACATTGCCATGACTCAATCATTTTATAGAAATTAGGATTTTTTTTAAGTTTTTCAAATGAAAATAGGCACAAGATTATAGGAAGAACTGCCAAGTAATATAAGTATATGGACTTAACATTATCAGTTTATTCTCTTTCCATCAGACTTACCCTGGCAGCTGAGAGTGTGTGTGAGTATCATGGAGTTCTCCAATCTTATGGCTGGAAAAATTTTCAGTTCAGCTCAGTAGCTCAGTTGTGTCCGACTCTTTGCAACCCCATGAATCGCAGCACGCCAGGCCTCCCTGTCCATCACCAACTCCGGGAGTCCACTCAAACTCATGTCCATCAAGTCCATAATGCCATCCAGCCATCTCATCCTCTGTCGTCCCCTTCTCCTCCTGCCCCCAATCCCTCCCAGCATCAGAGTCTTTTCCAATGAGTCAACTCTTCGCATAAGGTGGCCAATGTATTGGAGTTTCAGCTTTAGCATCAGCCCTTCCAATGAACACCCAGGACTGATATCCTTTAGAATGGACTGGTTGGATCTCCTTAGAAGTCACCTAACCTGAGACATTTTGCTCTCTACGTGAGGAATCTAGGCCAAATAATATAAATGTCATACTTATATGCCTCTTCACCCCCTGGAAGATAATTTTTAATGGCACTGAATTAGAAATGAATATTTATTACAGCATGTAAAAAAGGGTTGGGAACAAAGCTTAATGCCATTTAAGAGTAACACATTTTATATCAAAAATTTATTTTATATGTTGCTATTTTGAAAACTTGCAGCATAGTAAGAAAGATACTAATAGATTGTAGTCTAATTTTTGCAGCATCATGATCATAAAGATGAATCAAACCATGTAGGTAGGAAAAAAGAAAAAAGGAGTAACTCATGCCTTGGACTCGATTTTTAAACATTATTCTCTTCAGTTCTGTAAAACACTGAAATGGGAGGCAGGAGTGGGAGAGAGAAGCACTTTTTTTAACGTTCAAAAGATTACTAACCTTTTCACTCAATGCATTCTTTCTGACTACAATTCCAAATGAAAACAAAAGAAAGTTACAGGGAAATGCTGCAAAATAAAATTAGCCAAATGAAAAGCGATGTTAGCCCTAAATGTGATATTATAGAAACCAACACACTTTTAATAAGATTTAGATCTCTTGTCATCAATATCTATAAATCTTGTTTTTTAACTTTATTATTAAAATCAAGTGGCAAGTTTTCTATGAAGTATTCAGCTGTTTTTTTCCATCTGTGAAATGAAATCATGTCTCTATGGCATTACTCTGCCAACAGGAAAAACAACATTCTATAGGGAACCTCAACCAGCCATTGTTTGAAATATACATGCCATCAGAACGAAGTTTTCTCCACCAGTTGTCACAGTCTGTACCATCTCCCTCAGAAGCCTGGCTGCAATTTCTAAAGTGACTTTCAAAATGACTCTCCTTTTCCTTGTTAAGCCAGCCCTGAAGTCATATTGAAGAATAATGCTATGAAGCCTGTAGCCCACAAAGAAAGTATCTTATGGGAACAGAATTGTTGAAAACACACTTCCCCCTAGAGGCAGAAAACATGAAAGAATATTACATGTAATTCAAGAAGATTTCTGTAATTCAATGAGTGCTGAGATTTTGTTTTTAACATACAGTTGATTCTTTAGAGGGAGATATGGGAAGAAAATCAATAAATGGCCAAAAAATTAAATTGAAAACTTACCTCTAGGTTTTAGCTTTCCTTAGCAGAGACTTTGTTAATTGATCTCTTCCCTTCTTTTATACAAATCTACAGTTTTTTTTCCCAGCACTATAATAATAGCAATTACATATATTTATTTAAATTTAAACTTATGATTTAATTTCATCAGAAAATGCAGTTAAGTGTGGTCTCGAAGGACCCTTTTGAAAATGCAGCTCCAGTAGATTTAGCTCCTTATTGCCAGTTTTGTTTCTGTATTACAATGTATTTGTAACTGTCCTCCTCACTTTCCATCAACCGCAATCTCTCTTCATTTCTTTGTAAATCTTCTGAGATAGAATGACATTAGAAACATTTCTGAAAAATGTAGAACTCAAATGTGATTTAGTCTGAATTTCTGGCATGAGGTTTTCTGGGATTGGCAAGCTACATCAAGAATTCTCACCATTGATTTATAGACCAGTTATTTAATATAAATCATGAGATTCACAAAGATAAGTGTATGTGCCTCAACTCCATCCATGCCAATTCTGACTCCATTTAATTGGTTTACATAGTTGTACATGGCGTTATGTCAAAAAGGACTTAAGAAGGCATGTAAAAATATGAAACGGGATTTTAGAGAATTTTCCTCAGGGCAAAGTGCATAGTCGTTGCATCCTACTCTCTTTTTTTTCTTAAGGTTTTACTGACTATTCCAAACTTCAGCAATCACTTCTCCCATCTGAGTTCCCACAGCATCCTTTGGGGTCGTGATCACATGTGATTTTATTTCCAGAAATTTTATTTTCATTTACAAGGAGCCAGTCTGGGTGGGGATCCAGTTCTCAGGGCAATATCCTGTGGGAATAAAAGGCATTTAGAAGTCTCACAATGTGTCCCAAGGTTATCTCCTCACCTATCTGCACTTTCGGAGAAGGCAATGGCACCCCACTCCAGTACTCTTGCCTGGAAAATCCCAAGGACAGAGGAGCCTGGTAGGCTGCAGTCCATGGGGTCGCTAAGAGTCAGACATGACTGAGCGACTTCACTTTCACTTTTCACTTTCATGCACTGGAGAAGGCAATGGCAACCCACTCCAATGTTCTTGCCTGGAGAATCCCAGGGACGGGGCAGCCTAGTGGGCTTCCGTCTATGGGGTCGCACAGAGTTGGATACGACTGCAGCGACTTAGCAGTAGCAGCAGCATCTGCCCTTTAGTTTTCCCTTTCCCTCAGTTTTCCCCTCCTAAAATGGAGATAATAATCTTGTCCTGGTGTTGTAGAAAAGCCAGAAAAATAAAAAAAAGATGTGCAGTGCTTTGTGTAAGTAGGAAATTAATAAATAGCAGCTGTTATTACATTCCCTTCAATGCCTGGTGAAGAGCACTATACCAAGTAAGTGTTTGAACGATGTTCCATAAATTCATCATGGAATGAATGAATGAATGAATTCAAAACCCAAAACCAAGATGACTTATGCATACCTTGTTTGGAATTATCTATTGCCTGATCACAACAGACTTTACTTAACGCTCTGTAATAGTGGCCTCTTTGGAGGAACTCTTTTGGCAGATCACTTTGATGTTAGGTTTCCCTGGTGGCTCAAATGGTAAAGAATCTGCCTGCAATGCAGGACACTCAGGTTCAATTCCTGGATGGGAAAGATCCCTTGGAGAAGGGAGTGGCCACCCACTGCAGTATTCTTTCCTGGAGAATTCCATGGACAGAGGAGGCTGGTAGGCTACAGTCGATGGGGTTGCAAAAAGTCAAATATGACTGAATGACTAACACTTGATGTTGGCCCTAGATTCCCAAACTGAGACATTTCCTGGTAAGCTTGAGACAGCAGCTTGTTCAGTGTTCTGTCCTCTACATAGTAGGGCAAAGAGAACAAGAGCTCATATTTGCTACCCCACGGCTGCCCTTCACACGTTTGTTTTTTTTTTTAATAGAATATTATTTATGTATTTATTGTTGTTTAGTTGCTAAATTATTTATTTTTGGCTGTGCTGGATCTTTTTTAAATTTATTTTTTAACTGAAGGTAAATTGCCTTACAATGTTGTGTTGGTTTCTGCCATACAACAACATGAATCAGCCACAATTATGTATTATTAAATATAATTATGTTCGCTCCCTCTTGAGCCTGCCTCCCCTCCCCCTACCCTACCCTTCTTGGTCATCACAGAGTGTCAGGCTGGGCTCCCACGCTATACAGCAACTTCCCACCAGCTATCTATTTTACACATGATAGTGTCTGCTGGTCAATGCTACTTTCTCCAGGAAACCCTCCTACATTGTTGGTGGGAATGTAAACTGATACAGCCATCATGGAGAACAGTATGGAGATTCCTTAAAAACTAGGAATCAATCTACAACATTACCCAGCAATCCCACTACTGGCATACACCCTGAGAAAAACATAATTGAAAAAGGCATATGTACCCCAATGTTCATAGCAGCACTATTTATAATAGCCAGGACATGAAAGCAACCTAGATATCCATCGACAGATGAATGGATAAAGAAGATGTGGTACATATACACAATGGAATATTGCCTGCGTGCATGCAAGCTCAATCATTCAGTCGTGTCTGACTCTTTGCGACCCCGTGGATTGTAGCCCACCAAGTTCCTCTATCTCAAATGGTAAAGAATTTGCCTGCAATGCAGGAGATCATCTGCAAGGTAGGAGACTCAGATTCGATCCCTGGGTTGGGAAGATCCCCTGGAGAAGAGAGCAGCTACCCACTCCAGTATTCTGGCCTGGAGAATTCCATGGACTGTATAATCCATAGGGTCGGACACGACTGAGCGACTTTCAGTGTGTCAAGGATGGTGGTGTTCTATAGCGTAAACCTATTGCATCAGACATTCACTTGTTTTTGTTCAAAGATATCTGACCCAAGTTATATTTAAATCTGTGTGATAGTCAATCATAATAGTCAAATGTGCAATGTTTAAGAGAAACATTATCAGGACAAAAATAGATCAAATTTCACCTTGTGGACATCTTATTACATTTTGTGAAAATCAAAAAGTTGTATAAAACTAATTTTCCTGTTATTATTATGCCATGATATTGAACAGTTAATACTCCAAATTAATCAGCACTGAAATGCTGGGCTGGAAGAAGCACAAGCTAGAATCAAGACTGCCGGGAGAAATATCAATAACCTCAGATATGCAGATGATACCACCCTTATGGCAGAAAGTGAAGAGGAACTGAAAAGCTTCTTGATGAAAGTGAAAGAGGAGAATGAAAAAGTTGGCTTAAAGCTCAACATTCAGAAAACAAAGATCATGGCATCTGGTCCCATCACTTCATGGCAAATAGATGGGGAAATAGTGGAAATAGTGTCAGACTTTATTTTGGGGGGCTCCAAAATCACTGCAGATGGTGATTGCAGCCATGAAATTAAAAGACGTTTACTCCTTGGAAGGAAAGTTATGACCAACCTAGATAGCATATTCAAAAGCAGAGACATTACTTTACCAACAGAAGTCCGTTTAGTCAAGGCTATGGTTTTTCCAGTAGTCATGTATGGATGTGAGAGCTGGACTGTGAAGAAAGCTGAGCGCCAAAGAATTGATGCTTTTGAACTGTGGTGTTGGAGAAGACTCTTGAGAGTCCCTTGGACTGCAAGGAGCTCCAACCAGTCCATTCTAAAGGAGATCAGTCCTGGGTGTTCTTTGGAAGGAATGATGCTAAAGCTGAAACTCCAGTACTTTGGCCACCTCATGTGAAGAGTTGACTCATTGGAAAAGACTGATGCTGGGAGGGATTGGGGGCAGGAGGAGAAGGGGATGACAGAGGATGAGATGGCTGGATGGCATCACCGACTCGATGGACGTGAGTTTGAGTGAACTCCAGGAGTTGGTGATGGACAGGGAGGCCTGGCGTGCTGCAATTCATGGGGTCGCAAAGAGTCAGACACGACTGAGCAACTGAACTGAACTGAACTGAACTGAATCCACTAGAATGTAAACTCCATGAGAGCTGGGATTATTTTTTTCCTTAATCCTCCATGATGAAGTAAGCACTCGAAATTTCACTTTACCAGTAATAAACCCAAAGAATGCAAGTTTCCTATAAAACAGAATTTAAAAGAGAAATAATAAAGCAGTGAAAGGAAAAATATAATTCAAAGAGAAATTAGCTCATATTTATATATTCATAGATATAACTTTTAACATAATTTTTTAAACATTCAGATATCATCATGTTGTACTTATGATTGCACAAGCAATATAAGAAGCCAAAGATCCTAAATACTAACTTCAAGAGATCTTCATACATTGATATACCAGCACCTCATCACTCATACCTAATTTTTATTTCCTTGCTAAGAGAAAAATCAGTATCCTAAAAAATTTTTTTAAATCATTATCTTTTATAATGCTATGAACAGTAATTAAAGATGATGAGGAAAATTTGTGTTACCATCATGTGCAATGTTGTGAGATATAGTTTTTTGTTTCTTTCCAGCAAGTACATTCCATGAGGTATTAAATCTTGGATAGCTGATGCATAAGACTAAAATAGAATAGTATGCCATGAGGAAAACATCAGGAAAATTCCTGACATTTGCCCTCTCGTATTTTTGGTGATCAGGTTGTGACATCAGATTTCACCCTGACATTAGTGGAGAAAACTGTTTAATCAAGCTAACATTGTTACTTCAATTTTTGGTAACTCCTCTAACATTAAATGTTCTTCTTTTCTCTTCATCCTTCCTACAAAATTATTCCCTTTTCAGTCTTTCTGTTCTTTTTCCCTTTACTAACTGCCTGGGGAAAATAGTAAGAGTTATTTTAATTTGAACCCTGTTGCTTTTGGAAGTCTGGAGGTAGAATGTGGAAATGACTCTCCTCTTGGGTAATCTCTCATATTTGAGTGTATATAAATGTACAAATTGTCTCAAATTGCGAGTCATTCATGTTCTAGTGAATCACCTTGGGGTTTTTGTTTAACTTCATGTACACATTTTTTAATTAACCATATCCTCCATTCTTGGCACATTCATGATCAATCTGCAAGGTTCTTGTCTTATTTCAAGTTCTCCCTTCATTTCTTCCTTCACATTCCATATATGCCATAGATATAAGTCTGTATTCTTGAAAAAGAGTGTTTCTTGTGCATGCATGTGTTATTCCAGTACAGAAGTTGTATTACGCTATTTCTTATGTTCGCATAGAGTATCAAGGATAGATCTTAACAAAACTATTAGAAGAAAATTCTACATCATTACCTTTGTTTTACTTAATTTTTAGAACTGCTCATCTCTTTTTTCTAACTTTAGCATGGAATAATAGTCACATATAATCAGACATATTTAAAGTGTGCAATGTGATGAGATGATATACTGTTGTTTTTACCGGGGAGGTGAGCACTGGGGCCTCCCAGTGGCCATGTTGCTGGCCACCTCAGGTTGTCTCTAAAGGGAGGGCGTATACTGAGGCCCTCAGCGTTTTAAAACTTAGTTTTATTACTTTTGAATACTGATGTGTTCTACCACATTTTACTTGTTCATTCTCCTAGGTTTTTTAAAATTAACTTTTATTGGAGTACAGTTGACTTACAATGTTGTGTTAGTTTCAGATATACAACAGAGTGAATCAGTTATCAGTTCAGTTCGGTCCCTCAGTCGTGTCCAACTCTTTGTAACCCCATGAGCTGCAGGCCTCCCTGTCCAACACCAACTCCTGAAGTCCATCCAAACCCATGTCCATCGAGTGGGTGATGCCATCCAACCATCTCATCCTCTGTCGTCCCCTTCTCTTCCTGCCCCCAATCCCTCCCAGCATCAGAGTCTTTTCAAATGAGTCAGCTCTTCGCATCAGGTGGCCAAAGTATTGGAGGTTCAGCTTCAACATCAGTCCTTCCAATGAACACTCAGGATTGATTTCCTTTAGGATGGACTGGTTGGATCTCCTTGCAGTCCGAGGGACCCTCAAGAGTCTTCTCCAACACCACAGTTCAAAAGCATCAATTCTTCGGTGCTCAGCTTTCTTTATAGTCCAACTCTCACATCCATACATGACCACTAGAAAAACCATAGCCTTGACTAGACGGACCTATGTTAGATGGAATCAGTTATACATATACATATAACCACTCTTTTTTAGATTCTTTTCCCGTATAGATCATTACAGAGTATTGAGTAGCGTTCCCTGTGCTGTAGAGTAGGTTCTTATTAGTATCTGTTTTGTGTACAGTAATATTTGTTGTTGTTGTTGTGCAGTCACTCAGTAGTGTCCAACTTTTTGCAACCACATGGACTGCAGCACACCAGGCTTCTCTGTCCTTGTCAGTCTCAGTCTCCTAGTTGATCCCTCCCCCTCTTCTCCCTTGGTAACCGTAATTTTGTTTTCTGCATCTGTGACTCTATTTTTGTTTTGTAAATAAGTTCACCTGTACCATTTCTTCTAGGTTCCACATATAGACAATATCATATGCTATTCGTCTTTCTGTCTGACTTACTTCACTCCATGTGACAATCTCTAGGTCCATCCATGTTGCTGCAAATGGCTTATTTCACTCTTTTTGCGGCTGAGTAGTATTCTATTGTGGAGAAGGCAATGGCACCCCGCTTCAGTACTCTTGCCTGGAAAATCCCATGGATGGAGGAGCCTGGTGGGCTGCAGTCCATGGGGTCGCTAAGAGCTGGACACGACTGAGCGACTTCACTTTCACTTTTCACTTTCATGCATTGGAGAAGGAAATGGCAACCCACTCCAGTGTTCTTGCCTGGAGAATCCCAGGGATGGGGGAGCCTGGTGGGCTGCCGTCTATGGGGTCGCACAGAGTCGGACACGACTGAAGCGACTTAGCAGCAGCAGCAGCAGTATTGTATTGTAAAAATGCACCACATCTTCCTTACCTATTCCTGTCAATGGACATTCTTGTTGCTTCTATTTCTTGGCTATTGTAAATAATGATGCAATAAACATTGGGGTGTGTGTATCTTTTTGAATTATGGTTTTCTCTAAGTATATGCCTAGGGGTGGGATTGCTGGGTCATATGCTCTATTTTTAGCTTTTTAAGGACCCTCTATACTTTTAGCATCATGTTTTTAACAATTTACACTCCTATAAACAGTGTAGAGGGGTTCCCTTTTCTCCACACCCTCTCCAGAATTTATTGTTTGTAGATTTTTTTGATGATGGCCATCCTTACCCATGTCAGGTGGAATCTTACTGTAATTTCTATTTGCATTTCTCTAATAATTAACAATACTGAGCATCTTTTCATGAGCTTTTTGTCTAGCTGTATGTATTCTTTAGAGAAATGTCTATTTAGATTTTCTGCCCATTTTTTAAGATTTATTTTTGATTGAAGGATAATGGCTTTACAATATTGTATTGGTTTCTGCCATACATCATCATGAATCAGTTACAGACATACATATGTCCTCTCCCTCTTGAACCTCTTTCCCACCTCTCACCCCATCCCACCCCTCTAGGTAGTCACAGAGCACCAGATTTGAGCTCCCTGTGTCATACAGCAAATTCCCACCAGCTATTTACATATGGTAATGTATATGTTGGACTGTGAAGAAGGCTGAGCGCTGAAGAATTGATGCTTTTGAAGTGTGGTGTTGGAGAAGACTCTTGAGAGTCCCTTGGACTGCAAGGAGATCCAACCAGTCCATTCTGAAGGAGATCAGCCCTGGGATTTCTTCGGAAGGAATGATGCTAAAGCTAAAACTCCAGTACTTTGGCCACCTCATGCGAAGAGTTGACTCATTGGAAAAGACTCTGATGCTGGGAGGGATTGGGGGCAGGAGGAGAAGGGGACGACAGAGGATGAGATGGCTGGATGGCATCACTGACTCAATGGACGTGAGTCTGAGTGAACTCCGGGAGTTGGTGATGGACAGGGAGGCCTGGTGTGCTGCGATTCATGGGGTCGCAAAGAGTCGGACACGACTGAGCAACTGATCTGATCTGATCTGAATGTATATGTTTCCACGTTACGCTCTCTACTTGTCCCACCCTCTCCTTCCCGTAATTCGTCCGCAAGTCTGTTCTCTATGTCTGTGTCTCCGTTGCAGCCCTACATATAGTTTCATCACTACCATCTTTCTAGATTTCATATTCTGCCCATTTTTTGATTGGTTTGTTTGTTTTTTGATATTGGCCAAGCTGCATGGCTTGCTGGATCTCAGTTCCCCTACCAGGAATTGAATCTGCCACAGGAGTCACAGACCAGAATCCTAACCACTAGGCGATCAGGGAACTTCCATTCTCCTAGTTTTTGGTACCTGTGTTAGTTCCCTGCCACAAGAAACTGCTCTTTAAAAATCTTTATCTGTGTTCCCTTATGGACTTACATGAGTGTTTCCTTGGAGTATATGCTGTTTCATCAAAGGTATATGTGTTTTTACTCTGGTTACTATGGCCTATTACAGCAGAAGGGCAGCATCGATTTACACTCCCACCAGCTAGCTCTACATGAAGGCTTCCTTCAGGAACTTCTTTACAAAATTTAGTATGCTTCCAGTGGCTGTTTGGTATGCCTTAATTTCCGAAATGGAGGGCCACAATATCCTCAGATCCTTCATAACTTCATAGTCTGTCTTCTAGAGGAAAAGAGAATTTGACCAAAAGTCCTAGACCTGACCTTTAATTGTCTGAATTAAGTCATCTACCTCAAGCCGTCCAAACACTGTGGCCAAAAGAATCACATGTGAGAATTAAATAATTGATTGCCCTGAGTAAAATCTTAGTGTTCTTACCTAGGGTGAAATGGATGCTGAGTGGCCAAAAACAACAAGTGCTCATTGAAGAATATATTCTTAAAACTACAGCCTTGTGGTTAGGGGATATGATCAACCCATAACCCTAATCCCAGCCATAACTTCTCTGAGCAATATCCAATAAGTCTCAGTTTTCTGTTTCTACATAAAAGACCACCTCAAAATGTAATGGCGTAGAACAGCAACCATTTATTTACTCATAATTCTACAAGTGAACTCGGCTGGGTGGTCCTTCTGGGGTTTTTGCATCTACAGTTTCTCACGTGGTTACCATCATCTGGTAGTTTATCTGGGGCTGGAAAATCCAAGAGGGCCTCACTCACGTTAGCTGGGGCTAACCTCTCCAACAAGATTGCCTGGGTTCCTTACACAGAGGTGATCCAAGAACACAAGCTTCAGTACAAGAGCACATAGCAAGTCTCTGACCCAACATTTGCTGATGCCTCATTGGTCAGAGCACGTCCCATGGCCAAGCCCAGAGTCACTCGGGGAAGGAGGTACATAAGGGAAGGAGTACCAGATACGTGATTCATTGCTGTTGCTGTTGTTAGTCACCAAGTTGTGTCTGAGTCTTTGAAACCCAATGGACTATAGCCTGCCAGGCTCCTCTATCCATGGGATTTTCCAGGCAAGAATACTGGAGTGGGTTTTCACTTCCTTCTCCAAGGGATCTTCCCAACCCAAGGATCAAACTTGTGTCCCCTGCATTGCAGGCAGATTCTTTACTGATGAGCCACTAGGGAAGCCGTCTATGATTCATTGGTGGCTGTTAAAATAAGAATCTACCAGGGACTTCCTTGGTGGTCCAGAGGTTAAGACTGCATGCTTCCAAAGTAAGGGGCCCATGTTCCATTCCTGGTCAGGGTACTAAGATCCTACATGCGGTTCTACCAAACAAACAAATTTTTAAAAATTTTGAAATTTGCATATGCACATTTTTGCATATGACTTTTGCATAGTCACAATTCAAATACTATTGAATTGTGCAAGTAAAGAAAGTGAACTGTATGGTATGTAAATTATAACTCAATTAAAAAAATTTTTTTAATCTACCATGCTAGAAGACAGATGTTTCCATGGCATACTACCTTACAATGGTGAGTTTTATTGAGAGTCACCTAGGGAAGAGATACAACTTCCTGGCCAAAACCTGAAACCAAGTAGGACAAGCCCAGAGAAAAAAGTTGGCTCTTCTGGCTTGAGACACCCTGGGAGGCTGAAGGAGCACTGAGGTGATGGGTTCTAAGATGACAGCTCCCCATGCTGGATGACATGACATGACAGCTCCCCATCATGGATATTCCAGAAAGGAGCTCAAGGTACAGACAGAATACAGGCAATGTGGCTTTGGGCTTTTGCCAGCTCTTTAAAGCTGAAAGACATCTATTGAACAGGTTTTCTGAGCCATGGAAGCAATCTATGGCAAACACAGCTGCTGTCCATCCAATGTTCATTCTTCCCTTTGTCCTTAGCACCCCATTTTATTCAAGGAAGCAATCTTCTCTGCTTAAAAACTGTATTGATGAGCCTCCCTTGACACTTAGCATGGCCATGTGAAACAAAGTTTGACTAATCAAATGTAAGTAGAAGTTGTTGGGTTAAAGTTTCAGGAAGGTTGTTTCTAAAGGTAGGGCATAGACTGAAGCCTGTGGTCCTTTCTCTTCTTCTTACCTGGAAAATGTACATGATCGCTGGAGCTCAGCAGTCATATTAGACCATGAAATGAACTTGAGAATGGAACCCTTATGCTCAGGATGGTGGAAAAGAAAAAAATCAGCGTCTGAGTCCCCAGTGATAGACCTGCAGGCTTCTTTTACAGGAGTGAATCAACTCACATTTTTTAGTTTTTGGTCAATACATATGAACCTAATGCTAACTTGTATATCAAAGTAGGTTGAGTAACTTGTATTATGTAAACTGGGATATTTGTATGGCTTTTTAAAACTTGCTTTTATTTTCCTTGTGTTCTTTCCTGTTATACCAAAAAGTCTTTTGAAGATATTCCTCACTGGTGGGTCTATAGACACCCCCTCCCCCTCCAGATTCACTCTTAGTTATTCAGATGGGAAAGATGACCTGGTCTAGAAGCTCCCTCCCAGTCACTCCATTGCTGTTCAGAAGACTCATAAAGTGCCTGTGCTGTCAGGAGCAGAGTTCATGCATAGCCTCCACAAAATAGACTTCGCCTTGTGACTCAGACAGTAAAGAATCTGCCTGCAATGCGGGAAACCCAGGTTCAATCCCTAGGTCTGGAAGATCCCCTGGAGAAGGGAATAGCAACCCACTCCACTATTTTTGCTTGGAAAATCCCAGGGACAGAGGAGCCTGGCAGTCTACAGTCTATGGGGTTGCAAATAATCAGACATGACTGAGCAACTAACACTTTCATTACTTTCACTTTGGCAAAACCGACTTAACTAGTGCTATTGTGAGTACCCAGTTTGACCGCAGCAGAGACCATTCTCTGGGTGAGCCATTCACCTCTCTGAAGGGAGGCTAACTACACTGAACCCCTTCCTCTGGGTAGCAGTGTATTTTCACTGAAATGTACATTTATTCTGTATTTAGATTCGTCTCCTCACAATGCTTTTGCCAGCTCCACTATCTGTGGAATTACTGTCTTGGTATCCCATACACCATCCCTTATGACCAAGGAATTAACTTAACAATGAAAAAAGGTAGGTAATATTCTCATTCCCGTGAGATCTGCAGATTTTATCATATACTCACCACTGATCAGAAGCAGAAGGTTTTCAAGTATGTAGGAATGACCTATTTGAGTTTCAGTCAATACACACTGCTATTGCTCCCAGAGCCAAAGTACATGGATCTAGGAATGAAGAAACAGAAATGGGATTCACCTTTCGTTATTACTCGTCAGTCAGTTCAGTCATGTCATGTCTGGCTCTTTGTGACCCCATGGACTGCAGCACACCAGGCTTCCCCGTCCATTACCAATTCCCGGAGCTTGCTCAAACTCACGTGCATCGAGTCAGTGATGTCATCCAACCATCTCACCCTCTGTCATCCCCTTCTCCTCCTGCCTTCAATCTTTCCCAGCATCAAGGTCTTTTTAAATGAGTCAATTCTTCGCATCAGGTGGCCAAAGTATTAGAGTTTCAGCTTCAGCATCAGTCCTTCCAATGAATACTCAGGACTGATTTCCTTTAGGACTGACCAGTTAGATCTCCTTGCAGTTATTCCTAATGACCCACTTTCAAATTTTACGCTCCCATCTCTGTGCCTCTGGGTTCTGCTGGTTTTGAACCTAGGAAGGAATGATTTCACAATTGACAGTGGCTACTTGGGATCTTCATACCAATGGGTAAACAAGCAAAAAATGGGATAAGTCCTAAACTGGTCCTAAATTGGCCAGAAAGATTGATCCTGACTGTCAAGGGGAACTCAGTATGCTGAAACACAGTGTGAGCAGGAGAAATATGAATGGAATCCAAGAGCTCCCAGGAGGGGCCTCCTCCCACATCAATACAAGTGATAAACAGATACAGGAGCATATCTGAGCCAGGAATCAGACTCTGTGAATTAAAGGTTGGGGCCAACTCAGTGAGTGAAGAGCACTAACAAGCTGAGATACCGACTGAAGTCAAGGAGTCCATGGCATGGTGAAGTCCCTAAACCCAATTACAATCTCCTGACTTGGTACAGATACAAGGGACTTAATCTCTACTCATGTTTCCATCCTCTTTCTATCCCATGTATGTTTCTGTATTCTACCTATTTTCTGCTTTTCTTTCTCTCTGTTTGCTCCACTGTCATACTGATGACTTTACAATGTGGTCCATCAGCTGTGGAATATTGAGATGGGAACACCACAGAATTAGAGAAATAATGGATCCTATCAAGAAATCCTGGGACTTCCCTGGGAGAGGCGGGGGGGGGGGGGGGGGGGGCGAGGGGGGGGTCCAGTGGCTAAGCCTCCAAGCTCCCAGTGCATGGAACCAGGTTCCATCCCTGGTTGGAGAACTAGATCCCACATGCCATAACTGAGGGTTCTCACGCCACAACAAAGACCCGGTCCAGCCGAATAAATTTTTTTTTAAAAAGAAATTCTGATTCAGAATCCTGTTACTATGACCAGTGATGTGATTTGAGTTGTTCTGTGCATTTTTAGGTACATAAGGACTAACTCCCGGTGTTTGGTGATTTTCTTGTTTGGCTGTGAGATATGGGGATATTATTGAGGGTGAAAATTGAGAGGCCAAGGTGCTGGCTGCAATGAATATTCATCAGGCTTTTTCACCCCCTAACAGCCTCCCCAGCCTCCACTCCTCTCAATTTTAAGGTGATATAGGTGGAATTCAGTGCTCTGCCTTCTGCTGTGGAAGTCAGGTCACTTTTCATTTATTACAAAATGTCAGTACATGCATTTATTTTTCAACATATACTAAAAGTATCATCATTGTTTAGTTTCTAAGTCATGTCTGACCCTTTTGCAACAACGTGAACTGCTCTTCTGTCTGTGGGATTTCCCAGGCAAGAATACTGGTGTGGGTTGCCATTTCCTCCCCCAGGGGGTCTTCCCAACCCAGGGATCAAACCCATGTCTCCTACATTGTCGGGCAGATTCTTTACCACTGAGCCACCAGGGAAGCCCATCAAAAGAGGTACTGCTAATCACTGCAGATGGTGACTGCAGCCATGAAATTAAAAGACGTTTACCCCTTGGAAGGAAAGTTATGACCAACCTAGATAGCATATTGAAAAGCAGAGACATTACTTTGCCAACAAAGGTCCATCTAGTCAAGGCTATGGTTTTTCCAGTGGTCATGTATGGATGTGAGAGTTAGACTGTGAAGAAAGCTAAGTGCCAGAGAATTAATGCTTTTGAACTGTGGTGTTGGAGAAGACTCTTGAGAGTTCCATGGGCTCCAAGGAGATCCAACCAGTCCATTCTAAAGATCAGTCCTGGGTGTTCTTTGGAAGGAATGATGCTAAAGCTGAAACTCCAGTACTTTGGCCACCTCATGCGAAGAGTTGACTCATTGGAAAAGACCCTGATGCTGGGAGGGATTGGGGGCAGGAGGAGACGGGGATGATAGAGGATGAGATGGCTGGATGGCATTATGGACTTGATGGACATGAGTTTGAGTGAACTCTGGGAGTTGGTGATGGACAGGGAGGCCTGCCGTGCTGCGATTCATGGGGTCTCAAAGAGTCGGACACGACTGAGTGACTGAACTGAACTGAACTGAATAAGTAAGAGGAAAGGGCTCTACTCCTGAGGGTTTCTGTTGTAAGACCTAAAAAATGAGCATGGAATAGTCATAGAGTGAATTCCAAGTAAATTACTAACATGTCAGGTTTTTAGAATTCAGCCAGTCCCATCCTTTTATTTCACAGACACGAGAGCCTCACAAGTTCAATGCATGCCCAGTGCCACCCAAGGAAGCAAAACCAAGAACTAAGGCATCATGACTCTGTCATTCCTAAGGAGGATACATCTTCTTGTCTCATCATACATTATGTTATTGAGAACCTTGAGCATTTTTCTTCTGAGCCTGAAGTGTGTGGGGGTGTTACTCAGTGATTGTTGAGTATTTGACCTGATTTTCTAAATGTTCTAAATTCTGAATTTTATCAAGTCATTTTTTTTTTTTACAAAATCTCAAAGCTCATTTTTTTTAGGAAAAGATGGTTTTAATTCGGTTTTGATTCTATTTGATTTATCCTCTCCGAGTGAATCACTTGTTCTTCAAAGTCCTTGTGTTCCCCACTGTCATCGTGAGTAGCCACCCTTCTATTTCTCAACGGGAGTTATTTTTAAGCTGCTAGAGCTACAGAGATCAAATGGAGCCTTTGGTTGACACATCTTTTACACGGCCAGTTACTGGTCTTTGGAGAAAGATTCACGTTGTGTAAAATTTGCATTGAGGGAGTCGTATTTTCGTCACAGCTATTAAAGATGAGGAAGCAAAATAACAGATTGTTTTCTTCTTTGAACAAGGAAAAACCATGAAGATCTAGCTCAAGGAAACTAAAAAACAAATTTCAATACCCAAAAGGTATTCTGTATTATGGAAGAAACTTTGCCCACACAGGGCTTGGGCAATCCTAAAACCTCAGAAGCACAACGGACCCTGTCTGGATGTTGCTATAAACTGGGAAAGTGTATTGAGAATAGGCATAGAATTCGAACCCCAGGCAGCTTTTGGATGCTTACAGTTAAGGAGAGAAAGAAGGTGTTCTAAAATGTACCCGGAATTTGTTTCAGTCAGGTGTGGTGAGGTGATAAGGGGCTTCCGAGGTGGCTCCGTGGTAAATAATCTGCCTGCCAATGCAGGAGATGAGATGAGACACGGGTTCAATCCCTGAGTCAGGAAGATCCCCTGGAGAAGGAGATGACAATACCCACTCCAGTATTCTTGCCTGGAGAATCCCATGTACAGAGGAGCCTGGTGGTCTACAGTACATAGGGCTGCAAAGAGTTGCACACTACTGAACATAACTGCCTTTGAAAGTACAGTTCACCGCTTACATTTCCCAAGTAACGGGGTTTGACACAGCCCCCAGCACCACGTGGGGAAGCACCAAGTCAGTCAGTGGGTCAAGAGAGAGGAGAAAAGGAGAAAGTATGAAAGAGCTTTTATTGTTGTTTCTGTGGGAAGGAATGGGTGAGGCAGGGTTGGCAAGTTTGAACAAGCATAGAATCGAATCATTTGAATAATTAATTTTGTAACAGGATTCCAGGCTGTAGGAGTGGTCTCCTGTTGTCCAGATCTCAATTTTTAAGGCAGGGAAATTGGTTTGGTGTCTAGTGGCTGGGGACAGGGCCCTTGGATGGATTACTGTACACAGGAAAGTTCCGCTTACAGGTGAGTTGCTTACCATCTCTAAGAAGCAGTTCATCCTGGGGGGGCAAGTCTCTCTCTAGACAGTAAGACCGCTCCAAGATGTCAAAGTATCACAAAATAAAGATATGATTAATACAGAAGGCATCTATTGAGCAAGTCATTCTTAGGCAAAGTTAACCAAAAATAAAATATCATAGTAGAGCTCTTTGATATTCATTGTCATATGGAAAAAAAAAAAAAACAAGCAAGACAAAAATCTACAAAGTTTGTGGATTTTACATGGGGTTTTTTCCTGGACATTGATCAGTGCTGCTAGGATATATTACTGAAATAATCCCCTAAATGACCAAAGTATAATTAAGTTCAGGAAGTTTAACATTAGTGTAAGGAAAGACTAGAGATCTCTTAAGAAAATATGAGACACCAAAGGAATATTTCATGCAAAGATGGACACAATAAAGGGCAAAAATTATATGGACCTAACAGAAGCAGAAGATATTAATTAAGAAGACGTGGCAAGAACACACAGAAGAACTATACAAAAAAAATCTTCATGACCCAGATAATCACAACGGTGTGATCACTCACCTAGAGCCAGACATCCTGGATTGCAAAGTCAAGTGGGCCTTAGGAAGCATCAATACGAACAAAGCTAGTGGAGGTGATGGAATTCCAGTTGAGCTATTTCAGATCCTAAAAGATGATGCTGTGAAAGTGCTGCACTCAATATGCCAGCAAATTTGGAAAACTCAGCAGTGGCCACAGGACTGGAAAAGGTCAGTTTTCATTCCAATCCCAAAGTATGCTCAAACTACCACACAATTGCACTCATCTCACATGCTAGCAAAGTAATGCTCAAAATTCTCCAAGCCAGGCTTCAACAGTACATGAACCGTGAACTCTCAGATGTTCAAGCTGGATTTAGAAAAGGCAGAGGAACCAGAGATCAAATTGCCAACATCTGTTGGATCATCGAAAAAGCAAGAGGTTCCAGAAAAACATCTACTTCTGCTTTACTGACTATGCCACACCCTTTGAGTGTGTGGATCACAACAAACTGTGGAAAATTCTTCAAGAGATGCAAAAACCAGACCAGCTGACCTGCCTCCTGAGAAATCTGTATGCAGGTCAAGAAGCAACAGTAAGAACTGGACATGGAACAACAGACTGGTTCCAAATAGGGAAAGGAGTACATCAAGGATGTATATTGTCACCCTGCTTATTTAACTTACATACAGAGTACATCATGAGAAATGCTGGGCTGGATGAAGCAGAAGCTGGAATCAAGATTTCTGGGAGAAATATCAATAACCTCAGATATGCAGATGACACCACCCTTATTGCAGAAAGTTAAGAAGAACTAAAGAGGCTCTTGATGAAAGTGAAAGAGAGTGAAAAAGTTGGCTTAAAACTCAACATTCAGAAAACGAAGATCATGGCATCTAGTCCCATCACTTTATGGCAAATAGATGGGGAAATAGTGGAAACAGTGGCTGACTTTACTATTTGGGGCTCCAAAATCACTGCAGATGGTGACTGCAGCCATGAAATTAAAAGATGCATACTCCTTGGAAGGAAAGTTATGACCAACCCAGACAGTATATTAAAAAGCAGAGACATTACTTTGCCAACAAAGGTCCGTCTCATCAAGGCTATGGTTTTTCCAGTAGTCATTTATGGATGTGAGAGTTGGACTATAAAGAAAGCTAAGCACCAAAGAATTAATGGTTTTGAACTGTGGTGTTGGAGAAGATTCTTGAGAGTCCCTTGGAGAGCAAGGAGATCCAACCAATCCATCCTAAAGGAAATCAGTCCTGAATATTCATTGGAAGGACTGATGTTGAAGTTGAAACTCCAATACTTTGGCTACCAGATGGGAAGAGTCAACTCATTAGAAAAGACCCTGATCCTGGGAAAGATTGAAGGCAGGAGGAGAAGGGGACGACAGAGGATGAGATGGTTGGATGGCATCACCGACTCAATGGATATGAGTTTGAGTAAACTCTGGGAGTTGGTGAGGGACAGGGAGGCCTGGCTTGCTGCAGTCCATGGGGTTTCAAAGAGTCAGACACAACTGAGTGACTGAACTGAACTGAACTAAAGGATAGATGGATGCTTTACCTTTCTCTATATCAGTTCAAAATATATGTCTCTATTTCCTTCCACATCAGTATTTTTTCATTTAAAGGTATATTACTTTTCTGATATCAATTTTCTTTCTTTCCTAAGTTTGGGTTTAATTTAATAGAATAAAAATTGAAATGTGTTTATCAGTAAAACCTATCAGAGTAGCTAGGAATTGAAAACAATCTAAACATATGTAACTAAAAGATTAAGTTAATCATGAGACATCCATACAATGAAAAATGAAACAGACATTTAAAATAATGTTGCTGAAGAACAATGAGTATTTTCAATCTACTTAATGAAAAATGTAAATTGCAAAGTTTTGTGTTCTCTGTGATCTAGTTTTCTTAAGAAAAAGAAAAGTATTTACATGCATTAAAAAAAGTTGGGGAGGGGCTGGGAGGATACTGAGGGTATGCACCATGATAGACTCCAAGTTATATGGGTTGTGAAGTTATAGTTGATTGGTTTTCTTCTTTCTCCCATATTTGTATTCTTAAAATTTCTATATGAAGTATGTATTATTTGTATAAAAATGAGGAAATCTTTTTTTTTCTATTATTATTATTTTTTTATTCAATTTTAATTAAAAAAAATTATACATGTGTTCCCCATCCTGAACCCTCCTCCCTCCTCCCTCCCCATACCATCCCTCTGGGTCGTCCCAGTGCACCAGCCCCAAGCATCCAGCATCGTGCATTGAACCTGGACTGGCATCTCGTTTCATACATGACATTTCACATGTTTCAATGCCATTCTCCCAAATCTTCCCACCCTCTCCCTCTCCCACAGAGTCCATAAGCCTGTTCTATACATCAGTGTCTCTTTTGCTGTCTCGTACACAGGGTTATCGTTACCATCTTTCTAAATTCCATATATATGCGTTAGTATACTGTATTGGTGTTTGTCCTTCTGGCTTACTTCACTCTGTATAATAGGCTCCAGTTTCATCCACCTCATTAGAACTGATTCAAATGTATTCTTTTTAATGGCTGAGTAATACTCCATTGTGTATATGTACCACAGCTTGCTTATCCATTCATCTGCTGATGGACATCTAGGTTGTTTCCATGTCCTGGCTATTATAAACAGTGCTGCGATGAACATTGGGGTACACGTGTCTCTTTCCCTTCTGGTTTCCTCAGTGTGTATGCCCAGCAGTGGGATTGCTGGATCATAAGGCAGTTCTATTTCCAGTTTTTTAAGGAATCTCCACACTGTTCTCCATAGTGGCTGTACTAGTTTGCATTCCCACCAACAGTGTAAGAGGGTTCCCTTTTCTCCAAACTCTCACTATTTGCAGATGACATGATCCTCTACATAGAAAACCCTAAAGACTCCACCAGAAAATTACTAGAACTAATCAATGATTATAGTAAAGTTGCAGGATATAAAATCAACACACAGAAATCCCTTGCATTCCTATACACTAATAATGAGAAAACAGAAAGAGAAATTAAGGAAACAATTCCATTCACCATTGCAATGAAAAGAATAAAATACTTAGGAATATATCTACCTAAAGAAACTAAAGACCTATATATAGAAAACTATAAAACCCTGGTGAAAGAAATCAAAGAGGACACTAATAGATGGAGAAATATACCATGTTCATGGATTGGAAGAATCAATATAGTGAAAATGAGTATACTACCCAAAGCAATTTATAGATTCAATGCAATCCCTATCAAGCTACCAACAGTATTCTTCACAGAGCTAGAACAAATAATTTCACAATTTGTATGGAAATACAAAAAACCTCCAATAGCCAAAGCGATCTTGAGAAAGAAAAATGGAACTGGAGGAATCAACCTACCTGACTTCAGGCTCTACTACAAAGCCACAGTTATCAAGACAGTATGGTACTGGCACAAAGACAGAAATATAGATCAATGGAACAAAATAGAAAGCCCAGAGATAAATCCATGCACATATGGACACCTTATCTTTGACAAAGGAGGCAAGAATATACAATGGATTAAAGACAATCTCTTTAACAAGTGGTGCTGGGAAATCTGGTAAACCACTTGTAAAAGAATGAAACTAGAACACTTTCTAACACCATATACAAAAATAAACTCAAAATGGATTAAAGATCTCAATGTAAGACCAGAAACTATAAAACTCCTAGAGGAGAACATAGGCAAAACACTCTCTGACATACATCACAGCAGGATCCTCTATGACCCACCTCCCAGAATATTGGAAATAAAAGCAAAAATAAACAAATGGGACCTAATTAAACGTAAAAGCTTCTGTACATCAAAGGAAACTATTAGCAAGGTGAAAAGACAGCCTTCAGAATGGGAGAAAATAATAGCAAAGGAAGCAACCGACAAACAACTAATCTCAAAAATATACAAGCAACTCCTACAGCTCAACTCTAGAAAAATAAATGACCCAATCAAAAAATGGGCCAAAGATCTAAATAGACATTTCTCCAAAGAAGACATACAGATGGCTAACAAACACATGAAAAGATGCTCAACATCACTCATTATCAGAGAAATGCAAATCAAAACCACTATGAGATACCATTTCACACCAGTCAGAATGGCTGTGATCCAAAAGTCTACAAAAATGAGGAAATCTTTTCCCAAAGTCATTTTCTCTTACTGCTGGTTCTGTCGGGTCACAAGGCTCCAATGGCTGGGCAGCTGGGGTCACAGCATAGACCCACTGCCGAGACATTTTTTATTCCAGGCCCCATTTAAAGTAGGGGGAAAAAAAAACAGCAAAAGTCTGTCCCTCAGTCATAGCCAACTCTTTGCGACCCCATGGACTATAGCCTACCAGGCTTCTCTGTCCATGGGGATTCTCCAGGAAAAAAATACTGGAGTGGGTTGCCATTTCCTTCTCCAGGGAACCTTCCCGACCCAGTGATCAAACCCGTGTCTCCTTTGCTGCATTGGCAGGTGGATTCTTTACTGCTGAGCCACCAGGAAGAAAGTGAAAGTCACTCAGTCATGTCTGACTCTTTGCAACCCCATGGACTAGACAGTCCTTGGGAATCTCCAGGCCAGAATACTGGAGTGGGTAGCCTTTCCCTTTGCCAGGGGATCTTCCCAACCCAGGGATCGAACCCAGGTCTTCCACATTGCAGGCAGATTGTTTACCAGCTGAGCCAAAAGGGAAGCCCAAGAATACTAGAGTGGGTAGCCTATCCCTTCCCCAGCAGATCTTCCCGACCCAGGAATCAAACCAGGGTCTCCTGCATTGCAGGCAGATTCTTTACCAACTGAGCTATGAGGGAACCCCTAGAGTCACCAGAGAAGCCCTATTCAAAACTGGTGCCCAAATGGGATGTGCCTCCAAAACACACAGAGCCTCACCAAGCTTTATACTTCATTCTTAGTGGTGAGAGAGGCAGGGTGCAGCAACAAATCCCTCACTGTAAAAGAAGTATCCCCAAATACCTGGATCACTGGACTCTAGAAAGGTACTAAGATAGCAAAGTCCTAATCTTTCTTGGGGCTTACTTTTCATGCTTGGGCATGCATGTGTCTTGCCAAGGCATTCAAGGAATTTTTCTACTTCCTGAACATCAAGTCCCATTAGCATAATCCCATCTACCATGGAATATCAAAATAACCATTCTTTCTCCAAACTATACTGTGATACCAGAAGAACTGATAAATATGGAATGTGATATATATTCCAAACAACTTGGATAATATACCATGCTGCCAAACCAGGGCCAAGTCTAGTCAACATGTGAAATCTGGAATCCTGTTGGAATTTTGTTGTTGTCGTTTAGTCTTTCAGTTGTGTCCAACTCTTTGCGACCCCATGGACTGCAGCACACCAAGCTTTTCTGTCCTTCACCATCGCCTGGAGCTTGCTCAAACTCATGTCCATTGAATCTGTCCAACCATCTCCTCCTCTGTCATCCCCTTCTCCTCCTGCCTTCAATCTTCCCCAGCATCAGGGTCTTTTCCAATGAGTTGACTCTTCCCATCAGGTGGCCAAAGTATTAGAGCTTCAGCTTCAGTACTTCCAATGAATATTCAGGACTGATTTCCTTTAGGATGGACTAGTTTGATCTCCTTGCAGTCCAAGGGACTCTCAAGAGTCTTATCCAACACCACAGTTCCAAAGTATCATTTCTTCGGCGCTCAGCCGTATTTATAGTCCAACTCTCACATCCATACATGACTACTGGAAAAACCATAGCTTTGACTAGATGGACCTTTGTTGGCAAAATAATGTCTCTGGTTTTTAATATGCTATCTAGGTTTGTCGTAGCTTTTTTTCCAAAGAGCAAGTGTCTTTTAATTTCATGGCTGAAGTCACCATCTGTGGTGATTTTGGAGCCCAATAAAATAAAGTTTGTCACTGTTTCCATTGTCTCCCCATCTATTTTCCATGAAGTGATGGGACCGGATGCCATGCTGTTTGTTTTTTTGAAAGTTGAGTTTTAAGCCAGCTTTTTCACTCTCTTCTTTC
Organism: Bos taurus; assembly: GCF_002263795.3. Classification (NCBI taxonomy): domain Eukaryota; kingdom Metazoa; phylum Chordata; class Mammalia; order Artiodactyla; family Bovidae; genus Bos; species Bos taurus. The sequence goes on from NC_037347.1 coordinate 41,022,328, forward strand.
ACTTTCATCAAGAGGCTCTTTAGTTCTTCACTTTCTGCCATAAGGGTAGTGTCATCAGCATATGCCCCAGTGTTAATAAATTCAGGCCAAAAGAGATTTAATTGTTGTCCTGTTTGGTGTAATACCTTCAGAATTCACTCTCACCAGGCTCTCGGGCAGCTCCCCAGACTCTTGTCAAGTCCAATCAGTGACATCTTACATCTGTGTATAAACTCTCTCTTCAAAGACTGGCCTTCATGCCTCTCCATCAGAACTAAAAAAAAAAAAAAGAACTCTTTTAGATTTTAGCTCTTGTTTCAGTTCTAGAGGCAGAGTAGTGACCTCCTTTGGGAGACAGCACCAGGTATTTCCATATCAAAGACTTTAAGCAGCAGAAGGTTTGTTCCCTTGGGGGAGAGAGGTAGGGTTTCCTCTGCCAGAAAGGGAGTCAGGGGAATTTATAGGTTCAAAGTCCTCAACCATGCTGATCACTGTAGGATCCTAATGTCTTCGAGCCATGGCTCCTGTCTCACTCCAGTCCCACCAATGCCTTTCAATTCAGTTGTTCAGTCGTGTCGTGCCAGGCTTTCCTGTCCATCACCAACTCCCAGAACTTACTCAAACTCATGTCCATTGAGTAGGTGATGCTACCCAACCATCTCATCTTCTGTTGTCCCCTTCTCCTCCCACCTTCAATCTTTCCCAGCATCAGGGTCTTTTCAAATGAGTCAGTTCTTCGTATCAGGTAGCCCAAGTATTGGAGTTTCAGCTTTAACATCAGTCCTTCCAATGAATATTCAGGACTGGTCTCCTTTAGGATGGATTGGTTGGATCTCCTTGCAGTCCAAGGGACTCTCAAGAGTCTTCTCCAACACCACAGTTCAAAAGCATCAATTCTTTGGTGCTCAGCTTTCTTTATAGTCCAATTCTCACATCCATACATGACTACTGGAAAAATCATAGCTTTAACTAGATGGACTTTTGTTGACAATGTCTTGTCTCTGTTTTTTTTTTTTTTTTTTTTTAATTTTATTTTATTTTTAAACTTTACATAATTGTATTAGTTTTGCCAAATATCAAAATGAATATGCCACAGGTATACATGTGTTCCCCATCCTGAACCCTCCTCCCTCCTCCCTCCCCATACCATCCCTCTGGGTCGTCCCAGTGCACTAGCCCCAAGCATCCAGTATCGTGTATCGAACCTGGACTGGCAACTCGTTTCTTACATGATATTTTACATGTTTCAATGTCATTCTCCCAAATCTTCCCACCCTTTCCCTCTCCCACAGAGTCCATAAGACTGTTCTATACATCAGTGTCTCTTTTGCTGTCTCGTACACTGGGTTATTGTTACCATCTTTCTAAATTCCATATATATGCGTTAGTATACTGTATTTATGTTTTTCCTTCTGGCTTACTTCACTCTGTATAATAGGTTCCAGTTTCATCCACCTCATTAGAACTGATTCAAATGTATTCTTTTTAATGGCTGAGTAATACTCCATTGTGTATATGTACCATAGCTTTCTTATCCATTCATCTGCTGATGGACATCTAGGTTGCTTCCATGTCCTGGCTATTATAAACAGTGCTGCGATGAACATTGAGGTACACGTGTCTCTTTCCCTTCTGGTTTCCTCAGTGTGTATGCCCAGCAGTGGGATTGCTGGATCATAAGGCAGTTCTATTTCCAGTTTTTTAAGGAATCTCCACACTGTTCTCCATAGTGGCTGTACTAGTTTGCATTCCCACCAACAGTGTAAGAGAGTTCCCTTTTCTCCACACCCTCTCCAGCATTTATTATTTGTAGACTTTTGGATCGCAGCCATTCTGACTGGTTGTCTCTGGTTTTTAATATGCTATCTAGGATGGTCATAACTTTTCTTTCAAGGAGCAAGCGTCTTTTAATTTCACGGCTGCAGTCACCATCTGCAGTATTTTGGAGACCCAAAAAATAAAATGTGTCACTGTTTCCACTGTTTCCCCATCTATTTCCCATGACGTGATGGGACCAGATGCCATGATCCTGGTTTTCCAAATGTTGAGCTTTAAGCCAACTTTTTCACTCTCCTCTTTCACTTTCATCAAGAGGCTCTTTAGTTCTTCTTCACTTTCTGCCATAAGTGTGGTGTCATTGGCATATCTGAAGTTATCGATATTTCTCCCAGCAATCTTGATTCCAGCTTGTGCTTCTTCCAGCCCAGCATTTCTCATGATGTACTCTGCATATAAGTTAAATAAACAGGGTGACAATATACAGCTTTGACGTACTCCTTTTCCTATTTGGAACCAGTCTGTTGTTCCATGTCTAGTTCTTACTGTTGCTTCTTGACCTGCATACAGATTTCTAAGGTGGTCTGGTATTCCCATCACTTGAAGAATTTTCCACAGTTTGTTGTGATCCACACACTCAAAGGCTTTGGCATAGTCAAAGAAGCAGAAGTAGATGTTTTTCTGGAACCTCTTGCTTTTTTGATGATCCAGTGGATGTTGGCAATTTGAACTCTGGTTCCTCTGCCTTTTCTAAATCCAGCTTGAACATCTGGAAGTTCACGGTTCATGTACTGTTGAAGCCTGGCTTGGAGAATTTTGAGAATTACTTTGCTAGCATGTGAGATGAGTGCAATTGTGTGGTAGTTTGAGCATACTTTGGGATTGGAATGAAAACTGACCTTTTCCAGTCCTGTGGCCACTGCTGAGTTTTCCAAATTTGCTGGCATATTGAGTGCAGCACTTTCACAGCATCATCTTTTAGGATCTGAAATAGCTCAACTGGAATTCCATCACCTCCACTAGCTTTGTTCATAGTGATGCTTCTTAAGGCCCACTTGACTTCACATTCCAGGATGTCTGGTTCTAGGTGAGTGATGACACCATCATGGTTATCTGGATAAGGCCTATACCCTAGGCTAAGAGGCCTAGCAAGTGTGAGTATTGCACTGACTCTTTAACACTTCATCCTTCACCCCGCAGTTGGACCAACACTGAGGTTACATTGCCATCTGGTTCCTGATGAGTACCCTTTCTTTTTAAATTAATTTTCTTTGGAGTATAGTTGCTTTACAATGTGGTGTTAGTTTCTCCTGTGCAGCAAAATGAACCAGCCATACATACACAATTTCCCCCTCCCTTTTGGACTTCCTTCTCATTCAGGACACCACAGTGCATTAAGCAGAGGTCCCTGTGCTATACAGCAGGGGTCCCCAGCCTCCAGGATCTAATGCCTAATGATCTGAGTTGGAGCTGATGTAATAACAATAGAAACAAAGTGCATAATAAGTGTAATGCAATTCAATCATCCCAAAACCACCCCCTCCTGCTCCAGTCTGTGGAAAAATTGTCTTCCATGAAACTCATCCCTACTGCCAAAAAGGTTGGAGACTGCTGCTATATAATATGTTCTCTATTAGTTATCTATTTTATGCATAGTATCAAGACATAAACATGGAAATCAAATATATGGATACCAAGGGGCAAAAGGGTGGGGAGGAATCCGGAGATTGGGATTGATGGGTAAACCCTGTGAGTATTCTTAAATCTATGTTCAGAGGTTTCCATTTGTCTCGTATCATCTACGGTTGTCAGAAAAAGCCGGTGACTCCACAGTCTTTACAAACATTACTGTCGCCATAACAAGTAAGTCCTATGGCCATTTGATCTCCCCATGCCTTCTCTCCTCCACCTGCACTTTACTTGTGGATACCACTCCGTGATGATTCAAGTGGTCATGATCCACTCCAGGCTACGAGCTACCCATGGCCCATATCCCCTTGCCTTGTTAAGGAAGCAGTCTCTGTGCGTCTTGAACACATACACAACCCAGTCCCAAAATCTGTTTCAAGGATCTGTTTTCTATGCATAAAGTGAGCAACTATGAATTATCACCAGGTGTTGTCTCTTAGTTCAATAATCCCACATAGAACACCAGAAATAAAACACAGATGGCAAGAGTCCCCTCATTTTAGAGAGGCCAGATCATATTACATTACTTTTCAGTCTGAAATGTCTAATCTGTCATTCCCTGGCTAACATATCTTCTCTCTCCATCCTCACTTGGCTATCACTTAAACATTTCCTTGAGGGTATTTAATTCCTTGCTTTCTCCCTAAATTGAATACCAGTGTGCCACTTCAAACAAAGTCAGTGCTTTTTCCAAGAAGAATATGAGTGGATTTAATTTCTTTGATTATTTTAGCAGCCCCAGCATGTAGCTCAATGATGACTTCATAAAACATATTAAAATTATCATAATCATCGGAATTCCCTGGCTATCTAGCAGTTAAGACTCCGAACTTCTACTGCAGAGGGTGCAGGTTCAATTCCTGGTCAGGGAACTGAGATCGCACATGCTGTACAGCACAGCCAAAACAGATAAATAATAAAATTCCCCTCCAAATTTATCATAATCTTTAGACACTGAATGTTTACTACATGGTTTATATACTTTGTATCATTTAATCCTCACAATACCACAAACTGGGGTCTCCTGCATTACAGGCAGATTCTTTACCAACTGAGCTACCAGGGAAGCCCATATACTATTATTAAGCCCCATTTATCTACAAGGAAACTGAGGCTTAGAGAGTTTAAGTAACATGCTTAAGGTCACACAGCTAGGAAATGAAAAAAACAAGCTCTATTTGATCCTAAAGCCACGAGGCTCCACAGCTTCTTTCAATAGTGTTTATAGAATGAGTAGCCAGATGAGGGGCTTCCCAGGTGGCTCAGTGGTAAAGAATCTGCCTGAAAAGCAAGAGACTCAGGAGATGCAGGTTCAATTCCTGGGTCAGGAAGATCCCCTGGTGAAGGAAACAGCAACCCACTCCAGTAATCTTGCTTGGGAAATCCCATGGACAGAGAAGCCTGACCGCTACAGTTCATGGGGTCACAAGTCATACACAACTTGGCAACTAAACCACCAACCAACCATGGTTTTTCCAGTAGTGTGAGAAATGTGAGATGTGAGAGCTGGATCATAAAGAAGACTGAGCACTGAAGAAATTATGCTTTCAAATTGTGGTGCTGGAGAAGACTCTTGAGAGTCCCTTGGAGTGCAAGGAGATCCAACCAGTCAATCCTAAAGGAAATCAGTCCTGAATATTCATTGGAAGGACTGTTGCTGAAGCTGAAGCTCCAATACTTTGGCCACCTGATGGGAAGAGTCGACTCATTGGAAAAGACCCTGATGCTGGGAAAGATTGAAGCAAAATGAGAAAGGGGCAGCAGAGGATGAGATGGTCAGATAGCATCACCAACTCAATGGAGATGTATTTGAGCAAACTTCAGGAGATAGTGGAGGACAGAGGAGCCTGGCATGCTACAGTCCATGAGGCTACAAACAGCCGGACAAGACTCAGCAACTAAACAACAGTAGGAAAACCACAGGGATAGTTAATACATTAGGCTCAAAAGGGACATGTAAGGGAGAGACCACTGGAAATCAGAAGAGAACTGGGTAGAGACCCCCTGAAGAGACCACCTTTAGTTGAGAGACACAGCTAGCCCAAGGTGACCTTGAAGGGACAGAGCCAGAGGAATAAATATCTGAATAAGTATCAGACACAATTCAGAGACTAAACCACCACCAGCCAGATAAGGAGCCCCAGTAAATGCTACCTACAGTGTTTCCACATTATTTTATTGACCCCAAATAAAATTTCCTGGCATTGTCACTAACCCTTTATATCAGACTTCACTCTTATATCTCCATCAATGGTTACTTGTTAACAGACACCAACTCTGGCTAAATTTATCAAAGATAAAGGGATTTGTTGAAAGGTTAGGTTAGTCCACAGAATTTAAGTGGCAGCTGACCAGCAAATCTTGGAAAGGATCAGAATCCAGGCAAAACCAGGGAATAAAGGAGCAGGAAATAACAGACAGCCTCTTAAGACTTCCATTGTTGGGATGAATCAGCTTCAACTATTTTCAGTCCTCATGTCACTCTGCTTCAAGCTTCAAATTCCAGGGAGAGTCTGACTGACGTCATTTGGATCCCCTGTCCTGCCCCAGGCCAGGGGGTGGGGGGTGGAGGAAGGATGGGGCACCGTGATTGGCAGCTCCACCAAGACTGCATTCCAGAAAGGAAAACAGAGGGACAATGACCAAAAGAGGCTTCTCAGGTGCTAGTCTGGCAAATGCAAAGTATCTGCTGCGATGACTTTAACATGTCTGTGATCAGACAGAACGATTTATACACTTGAAAATATTCAAAGAATTGCACAATAGAGGCATTTCCTAAAGAAAGGGTCTAAAGTATTAAGAGCACTGCTTCTTCAAAGGACCACTTTTAATAAACAAAATAAATGAAAGGTTATAAACGAAATACTCTCATGGATCATCTAGTGTTGTCTTAAATTACTTTTACTGCAATGTTACTTTGATGTGTGCCAACATAAAACTAGGGGTTAAAAATCCTTGGATTTATGGCACTTATAAAATTATAAAGCCACATCAAAGTTTAACATTCAATTCAAAGAAAATGACAAACCAATACAATTCAAATTACTCACATAAGATTTGACAGGTGCTGTTTTTCTGAAGCTAAGCTGTGACTCGTAACGTGAACGTAGCACTGACCGCTATACTATGGATATTCTGGAGTTCAGCACGGCTGTACCACTGCATGCCTTGTGATGACGCAATTCCCTCTTATTTATCCCTTCAGTCTCCTGGGAAAGCTTGGGACAGCAGGACCAGGTCATTGCTTGGCCTTCGTTTGGTGTGATAATAGCTGTGCTCTTTTCTTATTAGCCCATGATAATTACAGTGGTGTTGCTGGATGTTAATGAATGAAGAACACAAACGAAAACAGAAGCATAGAAATTTTTGGCAGTACTCAGTTATGATCTGGTCATTCAGATGATCCATAATATGCTGATATTAAATTTTTGAGATACCTTAGAAATATAAATGCAACTTTTAAACTATCTAGTGGAGGGACTTCCCTGGTGGTCTGGGGCTAAGACTTGATGCTCCCAATGCTGGGTACCAGGGTTTGATCCCAGCTCAGGGAGCTAGATTCCATAAGCTGCAATAAGCATTTGCACGCTCAGCTAAGATCCTGCATGCCATAATGAAGATTTTAGATCCAAAGTCCCACAACTAAGACCCAGCATAACCAAAAAATATATACATATATATTTAAAAAAAGAAATTAATGGAGAATCTGAGACTATGTCCTTGGAACCCCAGAAATCATGACCCTCCCCCGAGTATGAGAAACAGTGGTTTAGGTCAATGGCATCATCCTTGGTATAAATGTGTACCCTCCTAAGATAAACCCTTTGAAGGGTATAACAATGATTTGCTGCTATAAATTGCTAGATATGTGTTTGGTGTAAAATTTCCACATGCATTCTGATAGTTCTTAAGCCCTTGATATCCTGCAAATGTATTTTAAAAAGAAAAATACCTTACAGCCTTCTGATAACCTCTATTAAGTAGGGGAAAGCTCTAATTTCCAAGCTTTTATGCACATAAATATATTCATATTTATTTGTTAAATTGTATGAAAAAGCATGCAAATTGAGTTCACAAGCAGAGGTTAGTATTCAGATCACCCTTCTAGTTATTAATTGCTAATAATTAGCTATTCTCCTGAGTAAATACACATATGGGAAATTTTACTATCTAGTGACTATGAAACACAGTGTTTAATGTTGAAATATTTCTCATCCAGTGAGACTAAATGACATTCTGTTCTATTTTAAAAGATCAACCCAACATAACCAAATTTTACATGCACTGACATTCTAAAAGTTACTTCAAATTATATGGCTGAGTTACGCTAAGAACTACAGCATCTTTTCAAAAAGGACAGAGTACAGATAGTTATGAAGAAATGCTTTTATGTGTGAGATAAGAGTACCCCAAGAATATTGACATTTTGCATTATATTTCTAAAATAAACCCAAAAAACTACATATTAGCATGTTGTGGATTATTTGGTTGACCACCTATGTTATAACAATGAGAAAGCTTTTGATTTTCACCAGTAAAATCAGACTATTTAATTTATGATTTGGAGAAGACAATGGCAACCCACTCCAGTACTCTTACCTGGGAAATCCCATGGACGGAGGAGCCTGGTGGGCTACAGTCCATGGGGTCGTGAAGAGTCCACACGATTGAGCAACTTCACTTTCACTTTTCACTTTGATTCACTGGAGAAGGAAATGGCAACCCACTCCAGTGTTCTTGCCTGGAGAATCCCAGGGGTGGGGGAGCCCTATGGGCTTGCCATCTATGGGGTCGCACAGAGTCAGACACAACTGAAGGAACTTAGCAGCAGCAGCGGCAATTTATGATTATGCCTTATTTACAAGTGGATTGGAAACATGAACAGATACTACTGAGAATATTTCAGTGAAGAGTAACTCTCAGATCATCCATATAGGAAAAGGCAATCTTGTGTGCACTGGTTCTAAAGGACAGCATGATTCTGATGACAGATTAACAGAATTCAGTTCAGTTCAGTCGCTCAGTCATGTCCGACTCTTTGCAACCCCATGAATCACAGCACACCAGGCCTCCCTGTCCATCACCAACTCCCGGAGTTCACCCAGACTCACGTCCATCGAGTCAGTGATGCCATCCAGCCATCTCATCCTCTGTCGTCCCCTTCTCCTCCTGCCCCCAATCCCTCCCAGCATCAGAGTCTTTTCCAATGAGTCAACTCTTCGCATGAGGTGGCCTAAGTACTGGAGTTTCAGCTTTAGCATCATTCCTTCCAAAGAAATCCCAGGGCTGATCTCCTTCAGAATGGACTGGTTGGATCTCCTTGCAGTCCAAGGGACTCTCAAGAGTCTTCTCCAACACCATAGTTCAAAAGCATCAATTCTTCTGTGCTCAGCCTTCTTCACAGTCCAACTCTCACATCCATACATGACCACAGGAAAAACCATAGCCTTGACTAGATGAACCTTTGTTGGCAAAGTAATGTCTCTGCTTTTCAATATGCTATCTAGGTTGGCCATAACTTTCCTTCCAAGGAATAAGCGTCTTTTAATTTCATGGCTGCAGTCACCATCTGCAGTGATTTTGGAGCCCAGAAAAATAAAGTCTGACACTGTTTCCCCATCTATTTCCCATGAAGTGATGGGACCAGATGCCATATCTTAGTTTTCTGAATGTTTAGCTTTAAGCCAACTTTTTCACTCTCCACTTTCACTTTCATCAAGAGGCTTTTTAGTTCTTCACTTTCTGCCATAAGGGTGGTGTCATCGGCATATCTGAGGTTATTGATATTTCTCCCTGCAATCTTGATTCCAGCTTGTGTTTCTTCCAGTCCAGCGTTTCTCATGATGTACTCTGCATATAAGTTAAATAAGCAGGGTGACAATATACAGCCTTGACGTACTCCTTTTCCTATTTGGAACCAGCCTGTTGTTCCATGTCCAGTTCTAACTGTTGCTTCCTGACCTGCATACAAATTTCTCAACAGGCAGATCAGGTGGTCTGGTATTCCCATCTCTTGAAGAATTTTCCACAGTTTATTGTGATCCACACAGTCAAAGGCTTTGGCATAGTCAATAAAGCAGAAATAGATGTTTTTCTGGAACTCTCTTGCTTTTTCCATGATCCAGCAGATGTTGGCAGTTTGATCTCTGGTTCCTCTGCCTTTTCTAAAACCAGCTTGAACATCTGGAAGTTCACAGTTCACGTATTGCTGAAGCCTGGCTTGGAGAATTTTAAGCATTACTTTACTAGCGTGTGAAATGAGTGCAATTGTGCGGTAGTTTGAGCATTCTTTGGCATTGCCTTTCTTTGGGATTGGAATGAAAACTGACCTTTTCCAGTCCTGTGGCCACTGCTGAGTTTTCCAAATTTGCTGGCAAATTGAGTGCAGCACTTTCACAGCATCATCTTTCAGGATTTGAAATAGCTCAATTGGAATTCCATCACCTCCACTAGCTTTGTTCGTAGTGATGCTTAACAGAATTAGCAGTAGTCAAAATGCTAAGTTTGTGAAAAACGTCTACACAGAAACCTCCTCTTAATATTTAGCTTCATTTCACAAAATACAGTTATCATTAATTTCCACAATCAGGTATTTAAAGGATTTACCTTTAATAGGAGTACGTTCAGGGTAATTTTACCCTGACATTGACATTTTATATCTCTGTATGAAAACTCCCTTGATGAATTTGGTCATACTGAAAAAATGTAGGATTGGGCAAGTTTATTTGTACAATTCAAAATGAGTTGAGAAGTAGGTAATAACAAAAAAATTTTTCTAGAGGTTTATATATTATCTCTCACTTTTACAGTAGCTTATGAGTAAAAATTACAGTAACTTATAAAAGAAAATTAGATAATTTTTGAAATATCAGAAAATCTCTGGATGATCCCCGGATTAGTTGTGAGCAACAAATGGAGGAAACATCTTGCTGAAAGTGTCAAGCATTTCCTATTTGGATACGATGTCTTCATTTCCTATCTGGATACGAATCTGCTTATAAGCATCATGTGATGAAGTACAATGGGTGGGCTTTAAGTACAATGGCTGGGCTTTGAAACCAGCTCGGTCTGGGACTGAACACAGGCACTGACATTTATGAACTGTGTGGTGTAAGGCATGTTCTTAACCACTCAACTTGTTTCTTTATCCAGGTAAAAAGGGTGATAAGATTTACCTGTAGGAGTTAGATGACTTGGTTTCCTTTTTGGCTTTCTTATTGGTCTGCAATCTGACACATTATGTGAACTCATCAACCCTACTTATCTTCAAGTGAAAATGAAGGCTTTAGTGGTGCTCAACAGAACATTATTTCCTTCCATCCCAGGGTCATCTAGAAAAGTATGGGGTGATTTTTTTGTTGTTTAGTCGCTCAGTCATGTCTGACTCTTTTGTGACCTCATGGACTGTAGCCTGCCAAGGCTACAAGGCTCTGTCCATGGGATTTCCCAGGCAACATTACTGAAGTGGGTTGCCATGCCCTCCTCCAGGGGATCTTCCCAACCCGGGGATCTTCCCAACCCAGGGACCAAATCTGTGTCTCTTATATAAGTCTCCTGTATTGGCAGTCGGATTCACCTCTAGCACGACCTGGAATGTGCCAAACCTATGTGATGTATCCTGTTTTTCTTAATATATAGATGATGAAATCTACCCATAGCTCCAAGGATATTTTCCTTCCAATCTAGGTGTTGTGAATTATGTTTGTGTCTGTCTGCTTGTTTATGTGTGTTTCCAAAATCACAGAAAAGGAGTACAACATAAAGATGAGAATCAGACACCACCTGTTCTGAATCCCTCCCCATCTGCCTTCAGGGCACAGAGCCCCGCACACCCCACCACCACACAAGGTTTTTGAAGCTTCCGCTTTTTAGCATCCAGGCCAGACTTACCCAAGGCCTGGGGAAAGAAGGACATTCTTCCCGCTCCTCTTAAGGCTCCCACCTCCTTCCCCAGGACTAACCTCTACTCAGGACAACTGGTGGTCAGACTGCCCATTCCTTTCAGGGGAGACTCCCTCCTCTCCCCCTGGGACTGGATGTTGTTCCTTAGCCCCCAAAGACATCAGAACACATTCTAGATCAGTACATTTGCCAAGAGGGTTATTCTCTCTTCAACAACACCATGTGGAGTCCCTTTGCTCCCAGCAAAGTTCCTTGACCCTGACACAGTCTCTCGTGTCTCTTGCCGCACAAGGGAAGGGAATGTGTGGCCTGTGTGTGCAGCCAGGCTCTTCAGGGTCTCCACTCAGATATGGTAGCAAGAACACGCATCGCTCCAATATCTGGAATATCATGTCCTGGGTCCAGATCTAGAAAGCCCTCCCCTTCCTGGAGGGAAGAAAGTGGGGAGGCAGCCTGGCCCAGTAACAGCCCTTGTGTGTGTGATTCCAAGATGATTTACCCCACAGCCCTCCATCCCAGAGGAGGGTCACTGCTCCACTTTTCATCACTAACAGCTATTCTGACTGGTTCTCCCCAGAGCACGGGGACAACTTAATACATTCAGAAGACTGAAAATGACAGTTTTTCTAGTTTCAGCTCAAGTGTTGGAACATGTAGGCTAGTATATCAAGCAGGATCAGTTGTTCTAATCTAACAAATACACGCTGACTGCCCATCATGTACCAGGTACAATGCCAAGGCTTAAAAGACAGAAATAGTTACCTAAGGAAAGCTCCAGACTCAGGAATAAACACGTATGGAAATTCAGTCAGGAGTTCCTGGTACACAAATTCTGGCAATAAACCTTGATTGCTATCCAGCTCTTTGGCGAGCCTGAGAATTTTGATTCCAGTAAACCCAAGTCAATCCACGGGCATATTTAGATAAGGAAGAGCAGGGGTGGAAATGGGACTGTTGAGAATAATAAACAAAGGTAAATCACAGGGCATTTTTGCAGGGAGGACGGCAGGAAGATACAGGAAGCTGAGAGAAGCCTATTTCCTTGGGTTTGTGCTCTGGCATCATACAGAAGGAAGGGACTAAAACATACATAAGAGGGCTTGACAGCCAGGGCTGAGCAGAGGCAGGAGTTGCCAGGAAGGCCAACAATGTAGCACGTCTTCAAATCAATGCTACTTTTTAAAATGGCTCAGTGATTATTGGGTGAGGTGAGAGTTAGGGGCTTTTCATTATTCAAAAGTACATATAACTCCTCTTCTTCCTACCCCCTCCTCCTCTGCTTCCCTTCTCTTTCCTCCCAAGACTTTCAGGTGAGGCAGAACAAGGTGGCTTGTGCACCAGAAGAGGAAAGAGCCTCAATGGCCCAGAGCAGGTGTCAGAGTTCAGCAAGGAGAACGCAGCACACACACAGTCCGAGAGGATACAGAGCTCTTGCACAGGGAGCAGAGGGAGGAGGTGCCAGGTGGGGCACTGAGGCAAGGCTGAGAAGGATGTCTGTGTGGAAAGGCAGCCCAGCAAAGGATGTCCGCATGCGGTAAGGAGAGCCTCTGGCAGAGAAGGGATGGTAGCGTGTACAAATACAGTAAGGTTGATCAAAGGAGCAAATAAAGTAAAGATAATGGAGCCTGGTTGTTTGTGCAGAAGAAAGATGCAAATATGGAAAGGAATAAATGAGCTCAGTGGATGGATTGGAATTGGTGATATGGATGTGAAGTCACAGTTTTCAATAAATAGGTAGATATATCAATAGATGGGGCTTCCATGGTAGTTCAGCTGGTAAAGAAGACCAGGTTTGATTCCTGGGCCAGAAATATCCACTGTCGAAGGGATAGGCTACCCACTCCAGTATTCTTGGGTTTCCCCAGTAGCTCAGATGGTTAAGAATCTGCCTGTATTGTGGGAGACCTGGATTCGATCCCTGGGTTGGGAAGATCCCCTGGAGGAGGGCATGGCAACCCACTCCTGTGTTCTTGCCTGGAGAATCTCCATGGACAGAGGAGCCTGGTGGGCTACAAACCATTAGGTCCCAAAGAGTAGAACATGACTGAGTGACTAAGCACAGCACTGCATAGCAATAAATACAGATAGAGGTGTGTGTGTGTGTATATATATATATATATATATATGAATAGTATATAAGAAGTGTGTGTGTGTGTAGGAGACAGACAGACAGACAGACAGAAAAGCTATCCATTAAAAGGGCCTGGAGCAAAAACACCCCAAGAGAAATGAGCACACCTAGGGTTCTTGGATTCCAAACACCAGCCTCCACTGAAAGAAAACAAGGCTCTTTGAGGAAACAGCAGCTCCAGGCTGGAGCGGGGAAAGTGGACGATAAGCCTGGATCATCTTATGCTAGAAAAAGCAAGAAGTGTTCAAAGAATGAGGGGATGCCCAAAGGACACAAAATCCAGCTTGAATGGGGGCAAAACAAGGATAATATATCAAGATAAATTACGGTAGTAATAGTTTATTACCCAAACATATATGCCCCTGTTCACACTGATAAAACAATCACTGAATTATAAATTAATAGGTACAGGTATTTACATAGTGTCAGACTCTCTCCCCACAAAATACTTATTAATTACAAAGGGGAAAAGAGAAGTCTCAGTCGTAAAGATTAACCCTGTGCTGCACTTGCAAATTTTCTGAGTGATTGTCCAAAATCATGTGGACGTGTGTATATGTGTGCAGGCTTCCCAGGCGGCGCTGGTGGTAAAGAACCAGCTTGCCAATTCAGGAGACACAAGAGATGCTGGTTTGACCCCCGGGTCAAGAAGATTCCCTGGAGGAGGGGATGGTAACCCATTCCAATATTCTTGCCTGGAGATCCCCATGGACAGAGGAGCCTGGTGGGCTACCGTCCATAGGTTTTTCACACAGAGTTGGACACAACTGAAGCGACTTAGCATGCATACATATATATATGTGTGTGTATGTTATATTTATATATTATGTATATGTGTATTATATTTCTAAAGTACATGTAGAAACACTAAATCAACTCTAATCGAAACAGAGACAATGATCCGAACAAATTCAACAAAGACTTGTCCAGGTTTTATTTCCTTTTGGAATTTTCTAATCCTAGATGATTATTGGGAGGTGTATTAAATAATAAAAGAAATTCATCATGCATTCCATCCATAGGAAGTTCTAGGTGCCATGCTTTACTGAGTTTCAGAATTCCTGTTGCCTGGGACTGCTGATGTTCCACTGACTGGATGAGCTTGCACGGGGCATTGCAAAATTATTTAGGAGACATAACTTGGCGCTACTGTACTTCTACTCAAGGGTGCCATCTGTGTGCAGAACCAATTTACCATTGCATCACTGTGTTGTCATGCTGCTTGAACCCTGTATGGATCACTGGCCCAAGTACATGCCTGCCCCACCACCCCTCCCCAGTCTCTGCTGGGGACATCATGGTTGGAACCTCTCTGGGTGAGTGGGAGAAATGACTCAACAGTCCTGACTCTAAGACTATTTGAGTAGACATGCAGAAACAGATGCCAAAAAAATGCCTCTTATTGTACATGCTATCTCAGCAGACCCAAGCCAATTGCATACTTACTGTTGCAAGTGCAAAGAGGCACTTACAAAATTCTATCAAGCAAGGGGTTGCACGTTTAAATTGTTTGTAGCATATTTACTCTTTTAAGATGTATATAAAACACTAGAGATAATCCCTCTTAGAGCTGCTATGTATGGTTGGGAAAGTTGTGTACTGCAAAAGGGCATGTGGCCAATTGCATTCATGTCCACCCAGAGAAAAAGATGCATCTCAAATTTTGCACAGAGGAGCATTATCTTTACTTCTCTAGAGAGCAACTACAAAATGTATAAGAACGGTTGTATGTTCACTTCTGACTGCACTTTTGGAACTCTCAAAATCTTGCTTTTCAACTCTAAATTCTCCTTCCCCACAAACTGTCAAGAATCTCATCCTTGTAATTTGGGAGAATTGGAGAAATAGTACAGGATACTTGCAGAGTAAAGACTGTACATAGTACCAGGTGACTAGAGAATAGGCAGGAAGACTGGATTAAACTTCTAAGTGACAGTTGCTTTCATATTTACTAGTAGCATTTTGTATAAGATAGAAATGTAGAACTGCTAAGGTTGGATTCTCATCTTAGTATCTGGATAAAGTCATATTCAAAATTGAATATTATCAGGGTGAAGAAATTCTGAATTCAATGTAAAAATTTTATCTAGCATATGTCTACATCCAATTCCATGGAGAAAATTAATATCTGTTACATAAGTCCCTGGAGGAAAAATTCTGGAACATTGATCCTGCTAAAGCAAGTCCTTGCAGTAATTACCATACTAGCAAGGGCTTCAGTAAGAATTACTCTAGATAGAGAAACTCCCTTTACCCCCCTTTCCATGTAGAATTTTGTACAAAAGGAAAACAAGAGAATACATTCTCATTAACCACGCTGTTTAGAAAGACAAATAGGAAAATTACTAATTATATAATAATTGAAGAGTTGACATTTGATTACTCAGATCAATGTTTAAACAGGGTAAAGTGTTGAAAAACTGAATCATTCATTGGCTCAGTATGTAGTCTGACTCCATGATGAAACTAGTTCAAATTTCTTTTTAACATTTTATTATAGAAAAAAAAAAAAAAAAACTGATTCCTTAGAAAAGACCCTGATGCTGGGAAAGAAAGGAGAAGGGGAAGACAGAGGACGTGATGTTTGGATGGTATCACCAACTCGATGGACATGAATTTGAGCAAGCTCCCAGAGTTGGTGATGGACAGGGAAGCCTGGTGTGCTGCAGGCCATGGGGTCGAAAAGAGTCAGACACAACTGAGCAGCTGAATTGAACTGATAGAAAAAAAAAGTTGCTTTCAAAAATAACCCAAATAACTATGTCTTATGCTTAAATTTTTAATTATTGCTCTATTATTAAATATTTTAAAATATACAGAGGAGTATGCTGCTGCTGCTGCTGCTCAGTCACTTCAGTCGTGTCTGACTCTGTGCAACCCCATAGACGGCAGCCCATCAGGCTCCCCCAGTCCCTGGGATTCTCCAGGCAAGAACACTGGAGTGGGTTGCCATTTCCTTCTCCAATGCATGAAAGTGAAAAGTGAAAGTGAAGTTGCTCAGTCGCGTCCAACTCTTAGCAACCCCGTGGACTGCAGCCCACCTGGCTCCTCCATCCACAGGATTTTCCAGGCAAGAGTACTGGAGTGGGGTGCCATTGCCTTCTCCAACAGAGGAGTATAGAGAATAATAAACCCATGGTCCCAACCACTTAGCTATAATAAATATTTCCATTTTTCCATTTTCACTTGGAACCCAGTTCCATTTAGAAGCTGGGGTGCTTCCATACCAAACATAATTTTACACTTGTACCTCCTATGACTGTAAACAATATAATTCTATAACTTGGGTTTTTTTCACTTTACACTATATTTTAAATATTTTTCCATATCAATATGCTTACTTCTAAGCCATTCATGCTGATCACTGTAGGGTATAGCAATAATTTATGTGTCCATTCTGCTATTGAAAGAAATTTTAGTTACTTTCAGTTTTTTTTGTTTTTTTTTTACTTTCAGTTTTTCACTGTTACAAACAAGACTTTGGTAAATATTCTCATGCATTTTTCCTGGAGCACAGCCATGAGAGTTTTTCCAGAGAGATTTATCCATCCCAGTTGCTTTTCCATAAAGGTTGCTTAAGTATAGCAATTTATATGGCTGTAACTAGAGACTAGAGGTTGCTGAGAAAGTCTCCCCTTCATGGAGGAAAACACAATGGTCAGGGAAGGTTGGGGTGCTTAGGGCCTCTCCCACATGCAATGGCTCTCACAGAAGCCCCCCAACTCGGGAAATAGCATGGCCCTTCTACCCACATCCTCCCAAAGAAGGAGACCTCATACGTCCAGGGTGTGCAGCTCTCATCCTGCAAGCACCCAGAAAGGTGCTTCTAAAATCTGGAACGGACCAATGGAAGCACCGTGACAATGACAGGGGCACATGACAAAGGCCAAAGCTGTCTGGAGGTTCACAGGTGAATATGGCAGCTGTGGACTCTCACCAATGCTCCTCCCCACAGAGGTCCACTCCTAATCCTCAAACACTGTCAATGTGTTTGCTCACACAGCAGAACGGATTTTGCAGGTATGATTAAGCGAGAAACGTTGAGAAGAGGTGATTATCATGGATTATAAAGGGCTGGGGTCCAAGGTAATCACAACGGTCCTTATAAGATGGAGGCAGGAGGTTCAGAGTTAGAGACACTGGAAGACGCTGGGCTGCTGGCTTTGAAGATGGAGGAAGGGGCCAAGAATCAAAGAATGCAGGCAGCCTCTAGATGCTGAAAAGGACAAAGAAAGGGAGCCTCCCTGAGAACCCGCAGGAGGAACACAGTTCAGTTCAGTTCAGTTCAGTCGCTCAGTCGTGTCCGACAGTTTGCTACCCCATGAATCGCAGCACACCAGGCCTCCCTGTCCATCACGAACTCAAACTCATGTCCATCAAGTCAATAATGCCATCCAGCCATCTCATCCTCTGTCATCCCCTTCTCCTCCTGTCCCCAATCCCTCCCAGCATCAGAGTCTTTTCCAATGAGTCAACTCTTCGCATGAGGTGGCCAAAATATTGGAGTTTCAGCTTTAGCATCAGTCCTTCCAAAGAAATCCCAGGGCTGATCTCCTTTAGAATGGACTGGTTGGATCTCTGTGCAGTCCAAGGGACTTGCAAGAGTCTTCTCCAACAACACAGTTCAAAAGCATCAATTCTTTGGCACTCAGCTTTCTTCACAGTCCAACTCTCACATCCATACGTGACCACTGGAAAAACCATAGCCTTGACTAGATGGACCTTTGTTGGCAAAGTAGTATCTCTGCTTTTGAATATGCTATCTAGGTTGGTCATAACTTTCCTACCAAGGAGTAAACGTCTTTTAATTTCATGGCAACACAGCCCTGCCCAAACCTTGATTTCAGTCCAATGACTTTAACCTGTTCTCATCTCTGACCTCCAGAACCATGAGATAATAAATTCATGTTTGTTTTTTTTCCCCAGGTCTTCTGAGTTTGTGGTAACTGATCACAGCAGCAGTACGAAACGATCAATTGACAAATGTGGACCAAGTCTCACAAACAAGAGGACCCCACTCCCTACCGATCCTGACAACAAAGTGGCTGACACGAAGACTGCCCTGAAGACTGCCAGTCAGAACCGAAGCCACTGGCACCAAGGGCCCCGTGTGTATCACTCTCTGGTATTTGACAGCCCATTCCTGCAAGGGGTCCATGGTGACCTTCAGATGAGTGGGCATAGATGGTCGAAGCAAATCAGAGTGCGGTTTGTGCTGACTCTCCCTTATAGGAACTGGAGGAAAGTCTCTTTGGTATCACTTGGCTCCCTAGTCAGTCCCAGATTTTGAAATCTGAGGCATTGTTCTCTGTCTCCTTTCTACATTTGAGGACTAACCTCAGCCTCCTGGGCTCCAGCCCAAGTGGGCATGTCCAAACCTGGCTTTGGGCAGCCTGTACCTGCTCACCAAGATTAGACCTCTGCATGCTGACTCCTGGCCTGTTTCCTCTGAACATATCTTGTGTTTCATGACAAAGCTGGATCTTGCTGCCCCATTCCCTGGGCTTCTGACCTGGTTTTGTCTGTCCTCCAGCTTGGCCTGTCCCCTGAGACGTGGACCTTGGCCTGAAAGTCACACCTTATTCTAACTCTGTGGCTTTCATACAAAGCACTCTTCCCAGCTAGTTTCTTCCACCTGCTTAGTTTAGCAGCCCCAATCAAAGGAGGATATTTCTCTTCTGAAACCCGAAGAGTAGCTGCAATGAGCTAACAACCTACTCCGGTGCCTGGAAATATGTGGGCCACTATTCATACATCTCCCCTGTGATCTTATAAGACCATGGGTTGTGTCAGAGCTCAGAATGTCAGTGCCTCAGGCCTCTTCTGGAAAACACACCTTCTTTTAGAGAACTGCTCCCATCACCCTATAAGGACCCTGTTGACATAGCGGGTGTGGCTAATTGTAGTTCTCCACTCTCCTGGCCACAGTATTGGCACGTGAGCTGAGCTCATTAGAACACCCCACACTCCTGTCCCCACATTGGCCACCTGACCTCAAGTCAGGGACTAGTCAGAATTCTTCTGCAGAAGGTTTTTTAATAGAACATTAAGGGGGAGGAGCATTTTGTAGGAAGGAGGTGAGAGGGCGATCTCAGAGGTAGGAGCTGGGTCTCTAATCTCATGGGGAGAGCTGAAGAGAATGAAAGAGACTCAAGGGTACAAGAGTCACAGAGAAATTAAACTTTAACAGCATTTAAGTCCTTGGAGACACACAATGAACAATGGTTCCAAGTGTGGGCTTGGAGTCAGACTGCCTGGGATGCAACCTCTCTGAACCTGATCTTCCACTTTTGTAAAAAGAAGATAATACTTGTCCTTAACTCATGGGGCTGTGGTGAGGTTGAACAAATTATGAATCTGTTGAATGGTGCCTGGCACATGGTCACTTCACGATAAATACTACTATAAGCTGCTCAAGCCAGCCATGAGGCTACCTACCTCCACCTGTGCCCTGCCTTTGATTTGGTTCCCCAAGCTATTGGTTTCTAAGCTGATGTCTGGTCTCTATCATTTGCAACCTGAAGAGCACTGAGGAATGTAGTCATTATTTCCCTGAATTCTATGAGATGCTCTAGGAGAAAAATTTTCCATAGTTGCCCCAAATTTGGACAACTCTAGGATATTCATTCGGAGAAGGCAATGGCACCCCACTCCAGTACTCTTGCCTGGAAAATCCCATGGATGGAGGAGCCTGGTAGGCTGCAGTTCATGGGGTCACTAAGAGTCGGACATGACTGAGCGACTTCACTCTCACTTTTAAATTTTATGCATTGGAGAAGGAAATGGCAACCCACTCCAGTGTTCTTGCCTGGAGAATCCCAGGGACGGGGGAGCCTGGTGAGCTGCCGTCTTGGGGTCGCACAAAGTCGGACACGACTGAAGCGACTTAGCAGCAGCAGCAGCAGGATATTCATTGTGCTTTGTCTATTGCTCTCCCTCTGTGATAGTCTCATTCTATTTTAATATATTAAAGGCTCTGAGTGATACTATAATTAAAGCATCAGTTGAACTTTTTTCAACCCAGCACCTCCCAAACTTATTTAACTTTTGTACCCTTTTTCTATCCTGTGACCTTTTTTCCCTTATTCTACAAAATTAGTGGAATACACTTCTGTGTAAGGAACAGTACATAAAGATGAGAAAACTGAAGAATCTGCTGAGTAGCAGGTTGAACACAAAACTACTTAAGTCTAAAATGTATGTTCTTTCTGCAGTTCTGTGCACATACACACACACACAAGTACCGTTAAATCACGTGGAAGTTATATGTTAGACGTTCTAGTTGTAAGTTGACTTTTCCATTTTAAGTGTTACTTCCCTGAAGAACAGAGTTTTAAGTACTTGCTCTTGCAGATCTGTATATACCATGCAAAATTAAGTAGGATTAAACCCTGTTAAGACAATTTTGAATAAAGATTATATGAGACACGGAATGACCTCTCTTTTGAAAAATGGCAAGAAAGATGGTTTTCGTTTTCTGGTTGGCAGAGCCAATTGTGGAAACAGTCACTCGGGAGATGTTTTCACTACAGCTCACACTCTCAGTACCTTTGTCTTCATTTGTAGAATGGCCAAATTATTACACAAGTACTCATATTTCCCTCTGGGCTGAATCAAGCTTCTGATTATTCAAAGCTGTGTGTCTTGAACTGTAGGTCAAATCTGAGCAATGGTTATTATTATCATTACCATTTTTATTGTTATGGATTCATAGTGTTGGACCCTAAGAATTGCCAGCAGGAACTTTGGGACCAAGGGAGAGACTTGGTTCCCTCTGGAAGCCTTACACTCTAAATTAGACTGAGTTGTATAACGGTTTTAGGCATCTGATATGGGACTTGCCAAATTTCATGGCTTCAGGCACACGGAATGCACATCCCTGTTCCAGGGAGGCTAAATATTTTTCCAAATCAGTAGATAAAACAAACTCCCTGACCTCAACTTGCTGCCTGGCGCCTGGAGTCCTGAGTAGCTGATGAAGAGTCCTGTCTGCTATCAAGTGACGGGACATACTCAGACTGGCTCCTGCCCTCGGGACCTCGTGGTACCTGATCCCGTCTCCATCTTCGGAGCTAACATTTTGGCCACAACTTCAAGATCCAAGTCCAGAGGGCAATGGGCCAGGGTTAGATACCATTAAATGCCATTGAACCAGCCTTGAAGGGCAACTGTGACTTCTTGGGGCATGAGGCAATGTGCTGCCGCTGGGGGCCGGTGAAAGCTGGGGATCGCAGACCCCGCGGAGATCGCTTCTTGAACGTCATATCTGAAGTGGAGAGGTGGCCACACCACTGTCTCGAGTAAATATGATGCACAGGTTTTAGACCTTACAGAAGCCAACCAAGCAGGGAGTAAATCCATCCAAGGGAACCTGAAGCTTCTGACCTGAGACTTGGTGGGGGCGGATTCCGTAACTACTCGACAGTGACATCTGCTGGCTGAGTTAGGCACTGCCACCTCGCAGACAAAACTGAATGAGCTAAGCTCTGAAGACTGAAAGGAATGCTAAATGAAGGGAGTGGGGGAAGTTCCCATGGGTGGTTAGAGAGAGGGAAAGAGGTGTGGGGGGGTGGGGGGAAGGGAGAAAGACAAAGCAGAAGGAAGATGGCGGAGATTTTAAAACATGGCAACCCACTCCAGGATTCTTGCCCGGAGAATCCCCATGGACAGAGGAGCCTGACGGGCTACAGTCTGTGGGGTCGCAAAGAGTAGGACACGACTGAGTGACTAAGCACAGAAAGTGTTACAGACAATAAAAATTCATCTCATAATATCACCAAAGCCTTGGAGTCTTTTCCAGGAGAGATACTGGCCCTGCTAGGCTCTGTACCAGAACCTTTCTGTGTTTATCAGCTCACTCGGGTAGTAAAGAATCTGCCTGCCAATGCAGAAGACACGGGTTCCATCCCTGGGCTGGGAAAATCCCTTAGAGAAGGAAATGGACTCCTATTCCAGTATTCTTGCCTAAGAAATCCCAGGGACAGAGGATCCTGACAGGTTACAGTCCATAGGGTCGCAAAGAGTCAGACACGACTTAGCAGCTCAACAACAACCGTTCATTACTTTGAGGTTTTTCCTCCCAGTCATTTCCATTTGCCCTTCAGATTCCTCTGCCTTTGCATCAGTGTACAAATGCCTGCTTTTCTCCCCACCTTCTCCTCTCCTTACCCCCAGTTCAGTTCAGTTCAGTTGCTCAATCATGTCTGACTCTTTGCGACCCCATGGACCCCAGGGAGGCTTAAGTTTTTCTATAGACAAGAGGCAGGCAAAGGACATAGGGGGAGGGGGATTCTGTTCCTAGAAGGCTCCATACAGTTCTGCTCAACTACAACTTCACATCCTACTTCATATCACTGTGGATCAGTTAGTGACTCAGGTCCCAAAGAACACATAACCCCACATCTTTCCAAACTGCTCTAAACCACGTAGCCACTCTTCTCATCACCAAGACCACTAAACTGGCCTCACTTCTAATGTGGGCTCCTTCAGGGCACTGTTCACCCCACTGCAGGTCCTGACAGTTCACCTCTGATGGCTAGGAGGACACCCATTCCCACTCTGCATCCTTTAAGACCTACCTGGTACACTGCTACCCATACAGGTGATTTAGTCGCTAGTTCAGTTCAGTTTAGTCACTCAATTGTGTCTTTGCGACCCCAAGAACCACAGCATGCCAGGCCTCCCTGTCCATCACCAACTCCTGGAGTTCACCCAAACTCATATCCATTGAGTCAGTGATGCCTTCCAACCATCTCATCATCTGTCATCCCCTTTTCCTCCTGCCCTCAGTCTTTCCCAGCATCCGGGTCTTTTCCAATGAGTCAGCTCTTTGCATCAGGTGGCCAAAGTATTGGAGTTTCAGCTTCAGCATCAGTCCTTCCAACGAACACCCAGGACTGATCTCCTTTAGGATGGACTGGTTGGATCTCCTTGCTGTCCAAGGGACTCTCAAGAATCTTCTCCAACACCACTGTTCAAAAGCATCAATTCTTCGGCACTCAGCTTTCTTTATAGTCCAACTCTCACATCCATACATGACTACTGGAAAAACCATAGCCTTGACTAGATGGACCTTTGTTGACAAAGTAATGTCTCTCCCTTTTAATATGCTGTCTAGGTTGGTCATAGCTTTCCTTCCAAGGAGTAAGCGTCTTTTTAGTCCCTAAGTCATATCCAACTCTTGCGATCCCATGGACTGTAGCCCACCAGGCTCCTCTGTCCGTGGGATTCTCCAGGCAAGAATCCTGTAGTGGGTTGCCATTTCCTTCTCCAGGAGATCTTCCTGACCCAGGATCAAACCCAGGTCTCCTGCACTGCAAGCAGATTCCTTACCAACTGAGTTACCAGGAAAGCCCATTCAAGTAGCCCTTGATAAATGTTTACTGTAGGAATGAATGATTGAGAGGCTTGTTTTGATTCTAGGACATCAGGGCATTGAAAAGGTTTTGCTCATAGCTATTGCAAGGCCCAAATACTCAAAACTGAAAACATGGAAATTAAAATTTCTGAAGAAAAACTGAATCTCTCTTCCTGGCCTTTTGTATCATTGTTTGTTTGAAAACAAACAACAACAACCATAAAAACTCCTTTTGGAAATTCATCTCAACTGAGATCACAACACAATGCTCTAAGTTTCTGTAATTTTCTGTTTAAGGAATTCAGTGAGTTTAAGTCCTTCAAAATGCTCAAAGATGACTCCTGTGCACAAGGGTCAGAAGTTGAATCATAAATTGGCATCATCTCCCAGAACTCAGACCAGGGACCTGCTTTGAAGAATCACAGCAGAAGGCTAAAAATTATAGCGTCAATTGACTCAGGAAAATACGTGAAATCCTGGTGGTTTGCTGCTAAAATTCTCCTTTTTCTATCAGTTTTCATTTGGTAGATAAAATGCATGTATGAAAGATAGCCTTTTTTGAACATAGTCACAAAGATTAGATGCACATGATGTCTAGGTATAAATACGCCTTTTCAGCCCCTTCATGTTTGCTGTGGAACTCTGGGGGAGCCTACAGGGATTTTAGGATTTTCGTGTTGTCTGAGACTGTTGAGTAATTATGAAAAATAAACTCTCCAAGCAAGATCTGATTGAATTATTTGGTCTCCTCCTTCTTGGCTCCTGTATTGTGCTCATAGGATGTCTGTCATTTGGAAGGAAGGGTGATGCAAGATGGAGTAAAGTCACGACCATCCAGGACCTCGAGAGGAAGATGGCACATGAGCCATGTAGTCCACCAAGAGCGCCCAGCACACTTGGGTACTTGTTCTGGAGCACTGGGCAGGTAGCCGTGATTCACCGTGGTGCCACACACATGGAGACCAACGGGTGACGATTCCCAGCAAGGGGTCATCCTCTTCCGAAATCTTGAGGAGCCTCCTACATGGGGATCTATGCCGAGGGGTGGTCACTGCTGGCGGGTAAGTGGGGAATAGGGAAAAATAAATAAAAGGAGTTTAGAATTCTCTCTTGGGATAGAACTTAGAAGCTTTAGGTATCTTTCCTACCCAGGAACCAGGCAGCAAGGCAAGTCACTCCAGTGAAACCATTAACACGGACAATGTGGCCAAAGGATGACGTGCTTCCTGCTGTACTCAGTAACTCTCAGCTCTTTGTCATGTCCTAAGTCTTAGGAAAGCTTCTCTGCAGTGACACGAACTCGGCCGTGCTGTTGGTCTGAGTGGAAGGGTCTTGCTTCCCTGTTAAGGCCAGTTTTGTTAAAGGGGGAACAAGACTCCCCACCAGTACCACTACCCACCCCCACAGGTGGAGTTGGGGGTGCATATGAGAGAGCCCTCATGTGACAGTGGGACTTGGGGGACAAATATCAGGGCTATTGGATCTGGCTGTTCCTCCTCTCCAGGAAATTCTGTCCTCACCTTGAATGATAGCTTTTTGTTTATTTTATAAAATCAGGGGCAGGGAGCAATTACTCAAAGACACCACATTTTCCCAGATGAAATGATCTGATATATAAAATGAAAAAGGTTGTTACAGACTGAACTGTGTCCCCCTAAAACTCAAATGGTAGAACCCTAACCCTGCCCCCATGACGGGAAATGCCTAGTCACTCAGTCATGTCCAACTCTTTGTGACCCCATGGACTGCAGCCTGCCAGACTCCTCTGTCCATGCAATTTTTCCGGTTAAGAATACTGGAGTGGGTTGCCATTTCCTCATCCAGGGGATCGTCTCGACCCAGGGATCAAAACCGAGTCTCCTGTGTCTCCTGCACATGGGCAGATTCTTTACCGCTGAGTCATCAGGAAAACCCTTGAGGGGAGATAGGACTTTTACGTGAAAGTGAAAGTCATGTCCAACTCTTTGTGACCCCATGGACTGTAGCCTGCCAGGGTCCTCTGTCCATGGAATTCTCCAGGCCAGAATACTAGAGTAGGTAACCATTCCCTTTTCCAGGGGATCTTCCCAACCCAGGGATTGAACCCAGGTCTCTCTCATTGCAGGAGGATTCTTTACCATCTGAGCCACCAGGGAAGCCCTTTAAACAGGTGATTAAAGTCAAATGAGGTCATAAGTCTCATAGGACTGTGTCCATGTTTCCATTTATTCACCTGGTCTGTGGTGTTTTGCCATGGCAGTCCACGCGGACTAATCCAGAAGGCAGGACTGATCCAGAAGGTTCTAGAACATGTCTTGCCCTTTGCTGAGGTGCCTGTTAAAACTTGGGCTTTCCTCATAGCTCAGTTGGTAAAGAATCTGCCTGCAATGCAGGAGACCTGAGTTCAATTTGTGGGTCAGGAAATCCCCTGGAAAAGGACATGGCAACCCACTCCAGTATTCTTGCTTGGAGAATCCCATGGACAGAGCCTGGCAGGCTGCAGTCCAAGGGGTCACAACAGTAGAACACGACTTAGCGACTAAACCACCACCACCTGTTAAAACTTGACCTCTTTACAGGCTAGTGTAAATTCTCCAAGGACTGACCCCCTGGAGAAAGAAGCATCTAACAAACTTGCTATTGGCTTGAACAAAGACTCCTGGAGGAAAGGCACTCCCTGATTGAAAGACAAGAGCAGTTGTGTGGTTTAGCAGCATTTCCTTTTCCAGAAAACATCCACATTTTGAGGGAGAATCAATTCTTGTATCTGTAAACACCTCGATGGCTTTTTGCAGATTTCTCAGTAAGCTCTATATTCTTGCCTGCATCCTGGAGGGACTTTCAAATGCTTAGCTTGTTGCCCAGAAAACACTAGCCCTTCGGCTATTATTTGTCAACTTCAGCTGAACTTCAGAAGAAAATATCAATGACTGCATTTCTGAATTCTGAACTTGCTGAGGGCAGGAATGAGAGTGTTGGATTTATTCCCTTGTCCCCGCCCCCCCCCGCCCCCGCCCCGCCCCGGGGCACTTAATAGAGGGCATGCATTTGTCTTTCAGTAAGTGTTTGTTTAGACTTGACCTTTAACAAAACAAACACCCAGCCATTTGAAATATCTAGTGAAGACTGCTAGTTAGTTCTTTTCACGTTTGAATGAGCTTTTCTCATGTGTGCCTCAGTTTGACTCAAGTTTCTCAATCTGTTTTTCTTTTTTTCTTTTTAACATTCCTGGCGTTATGTCAATAGAACACTATAAAACAGCAGTCTTAACACAATCAGCAGAACATCTGAGTCACAACTAAGACCCAACCCAGGAATTTGAAATGCAAATAAACCATTTTTTTCCTGAATTTTCTAAATCAGAAGTACATAGTAAATACAATCCAGTAATACAAATGGTTAAAGAGACTGGAACTTTAACTTAAGCTTTGTTGTTTTTTTTTTTACAGTGTTGAATTCATAAAACACTTTCTGCATGATGCTGTTTACTTTCAATAATTTGAAAGCTATCTCTAACCCTTGTGAGTCAGAAGAACAGACTGAATCAGAAATGCAATAACTTTGATCACATAACAGCACAATGATCATATGTTAAGGTAAGTGATGTCTCTAAACTGTTTTCCCTTCATCCATTGGTGGAGGTTGGTGGTTTAGTCACTAAGTTGTATCCAACTCTTGAGACCCCATAGACGTAGCCCTCCAGGCTTCTCTGTCAAGAATACTGGAGTGGGTTGCCATTTCCTTCTCCAGGGGACCCTCCCAACCCAGAGATGGAACGTGCATCTCCTGCATTCAGGTGGATTCTTTACCACTGAGCCGTCGGGAAGCCCCTTCATCCATTGCTTTTGCTGAAATGCTTGTGTTGTTACTTTGAGACATCTCCCCGTACCATGATTTTGAAGTCATACGATAAGGATTTGTGGGGTCCACACTGGGGCATGGAAACACTTCTGCTCTTCCTTATCTGTGAATGAAATATTGACACATACAACTCAATGATCCCTGGGAAAATCATTGCTTCTAATTTAAACTCCTTCACGTTTGGAGGCTGATTCCTATTGTTCTCTGTCAGCCTGTGCACACACTGAAAACCCCTCTTGACTTTTGACCCTTAAAAAAAAAAAGAGCAGCTTGTGTTTTTGTTTTGGGGGTTTGTTTTTCTCTCCTGCCACCATCTCCTTTGTTTAGTCTGCCCATTTCTAGACACTCATGCCGAGTTCTGGCCTCTTCCAGTCCACATTCCTACAATCTCCTCTCTCCACTCAGAAGCTGACCGCATGGAAGTTGTTTCAAGTGCAGTGGTTTGGTTCATCTGCAGAATTTGAAAACTAAGGGCTTGTGGGCTCATCTAACATTAAATTTTTAAAATTCAGGGACTTCCCTGGTGGTGCAATGGTTAAAACTCTGTGTTCCCAATTCAAGGGGCTTGGGGTTCAATCCCTGGTCGGGGAACTAGACCCCACATGCTGTAACTAAGACTCAATACAGACAAATAAATAAATATTAAAATAATAATAATACAAGTAAAAAATAAAATAAAAATTCTTTATCCGTGTCAAAAAAAAAGAAAAGATTTGGCACCCCTGGGCCAACCTCTGGCCAAAGCGGAGTAGCAGCTGCTCTTTAGACCAGGCGTCCACTGCTCAGTCTAACCCAGACCCCACCGATCCCCTAGCGTAGCCGGCCCCCAGCTCATTTTGCTTCCCTCTCTGGTTTCTGAAGGCCTTTGAGTCCGAGGCCTCTTATCTGCATCCAGGGTTGCTCTGTGGACCAGGGGAGGACAGTAACACCCACCCACATTCCAGGTCACTAATCCAAACCTGCACAGTCCAGCACGCCAGCCACTGGCCTCACTGAGTGTTTAAAACATGGCTAAGGTGGCACAGACAGATTTTAGTTTAATTTTTTTATAATGGTTTAAAATAATAGCATATTGGTCAGTGCAGGTCTAGACCAAGAGAGATCATAAGATTGAAAGACTTTGTTACTCACACAGGACTGTTGCTCTATTATTAAGCTACTTAACTTCTCCGAGTCTCAATTTTCTCTTCTATGGAAAGGGAAGATATCAGTAACAGCACTGTGGAAGTGAAATGAGCGTCTCCCATAAGCGCACGTACGGTAAACAATGTATAAGAGATCTTTCTTGCTTTTCTCCTTTTGGGAGCCTAGGCAAGCAGTCAGGCAAGCAGCTGATCAAACTAGCTGGTTCTGTGCTGCAACCAGCCATATTCCCTCACACGTTTCCTTTCCACACATGAGAAAATTGAGGCTCTGAGAAGTTAAGCAGCTTGATAAACGCCCCCATGCTCATGAGTGGCAGACATAAGACTGAAATCCAGGAGACACGGGTTGGATCCCTGGTCCACGAAGATCCCACATGCCCAGAGCAACTAAGACTTGTGCCATAACTATTGAGCCAGCGCTCTAGAGCCCGGGAGCTGCAACCCACTGAGTTCACGAGCCACAACTACTGAAGCCCAAGTGCTAGAGCCCTTGCTCCCAACAATGAGAAGTCCTTGCGATGAGAAGCCAGAGCACTGAAAGGAAGAGTAACCCCATTTGCCACAACTAGAGAAAGCCTGTAGCAATGAAGACCCATAAATCTTTAAAAACAAAATTAAGGATCTGAGTGGAGTGCTTATAGAAATCTATAGTGTTGCTTCTGTATCTTTTTAAAGTCTGAAATTATTTCAAAAAGAATTTAAAGGTTTTTAAACTACAGATTGAGGTCTGTAGGGCCCTCATTAAGCCTCTGAGTTACTGTCACTTATAGAATTCCTGGTCACTTTCTCCTTATGTCTCAAAGATGACTTCACCCACTCAATATCCTAGTCTTTCTTTTCCCTGACCTATTCATCTAAAGCAAATTTTCTGCCTCTTCTCGGCCATCTCTGAAATCTTGAATTCAAGTACCCAAGTTATAGCTTTTTACCCAAAGTCCCAGTCCAAAAATTCTTTGAGTTCAACTGAGACATCCAGTCCACTAATAATACCATTTTTCCAGTATCCATCACCTACCCCTCCCCCCCACATCATATACTACCCTCCTCCTTTACCCAACTTCCAGATCCAACACTTAGATATTCTCTTGCAAACACTCAACTCCCTTGGCCATCTCAGCTTCTGTTCCACTCACCTGCAAGACTCAATACTCCTTAAACTATCTACAGAAACAGCTAACGTTGCTGGTGGGGAGTTGGGGTTGGGGGGTGTGGAATCTTACAAACATGCCTACTGGCCCATTTAAAACCACAAATACAAACGGACACTAATTCTCAAGTGGAAACTAACACAACCAGACACCCTCTTTTCAAAGTCTCAGTCCCAGTATTGGAATCAAGATCTTTGGTTATATTTCATTGCTGGCATTCCAATAATCATTGGGAAAGGAAGACAGTCAAAGTGTGACACAGAATGTCTTTGTGATTTATTTCTTTTTCATCCAGATAATTGTATTGTATTGTCATGATGCAAACAGAAAAAAAAATTTTTCATCTAGACTTTGTAAAATGAATTCCAATCCTTTCACATCTTTTTTTTTTTTTTTAATTATTATTATTTGCAGGCATCACCCAGATCACCCAGTCTTCTTAGAGATTCTTTCTGACATTGCTCCAAGATCATGTCCCAAATTCAGAAAGAACACTTGGAAATGATTTGTGTCTGTCACGTAAGAGATACCTATTTGGTCTCCAGCCTGTTTGGTACCTGGATTTCTGAAGTGGTAAGTGTCTTGCTGTTTGCTAATGAGATGACTGGGAGCTCCTGGACAGCCTCAGGGTGGGGGCTGATTGCCAAGGGAACCAAGCTAGTGATTAGAGAGTTGGAACTTTCAGCTCCACACCTTAATCTCTGGGGAGGAGAGATGATCAAGTTAATCACTATAGGCCAACGATTTAATCAGTTGTGTCTACAGTAATGGGGTCTTCATAAAAAATAAATGAAAATAAACCCTAAGCGAAGAGGTGTGGCGAGCTTCTGGGTTGTTGAACACATGGAGGTGCCAGGAGGCCCTGTTCTCCACCCTGGGCATCTCCTCCATCTGGCTGTTCCTGAGTTGTATCCTTGTACAATGCACTGTAATCTAGTGAGTCAACTGTTATTCTGATTTCTGGAGCTGTTCTAGCAAATTATCAAGCCTCTAGTTTATAGCTGGTCCATCAGAATCACAGGTGACAATCTGGACGTGTCAGCATCTGAAGTGGAGGAGGGAAGTCTTGAGGGCCTGAGCTCTTAAACCTCTAAGATCTGACTCTAATTCCAGGCAGTGTCAAAACTGATTTAAAGGACCCATAGTTGGTGTCTATAAATAACTGGAGAATTGCTTGCTGTAAGGGAGGGATAAAAATTCGTATTACGAGACCAGACGAATTTTTCCACACCAGTTTTTCCCTAACACCAGTGCCTAACACAAAGCGTGGTACTGGTCCAAAATGAATTAAGTACAGAAACTGAGAGTAGGTGCCCAGAAACACTTTACAGGAACTTGACATTGGTGCAACATCCAAGCTTGGGGTCAGCAGCAAAGGGCGGAGACCACTCAGGTATTTGTCTCCCTCTCAGGGGGAGCTGCCGGAGAAGGCAATGGCACCCCACTCCAGTACTCTTGCCTGGAAAATCCCATGGATGGAGGAGCCTGCTAGGCTGCAGTCCAGGGGGTCGCTAAGAGTCAGACACGACTAAGGGACTTCACTTTCACTTTTTACTTTCATGCATTGGAGAAGGAGATGGCAACCCACTCCAGTGTTCTTGCCTGGAGAATCCCAGGGACGGGGGAGCCTGGTGGGCTTCCGTCTATGGGGTCGCACAGAGTCAGAAACGACTGAAGCGACTTAGCAGCAGCAGCAGCAGCAGCAGGGGGAGCTGCAGGCCTGAGCCAAGCAGGAGTCACAAACAGCAGGACCTGGAGCATATGCAAAAATCTAAAAAATGTAAGCATTTCCTTTTATAACCTGTAGTTTTGACAATGATGTTGATTTTTAATCAGGTTTTTTTTTTCAGTTTATGGTTTTATACTGCCACCTAAATTGGGAAAATAATTTATATTGTTTATTAGCTTGTTTATTTTAAAAGATCTAATAGGAATGTTTACAATCATGATAGTAGATAAATTTTGGCAGTTTGGTTATTTACCAGTCATTTTTTTTTTTAGTTTGAAATACTTTGCAACTTTCAGAAGAGTTGCAAGAATAGTACAAAGAATCCCCATAAAACCTTTAACCAATTTTTAATATTTCACTAATCTGCTTCATAATTTTGTGTGTACTTATTAATATAAAATCAGATGTTCTAGTATGCTTATTGATGGAACAAAAAATGTGAATGACATAAAAGCTAATGGTTTAACATCAAGAATATTATCTTTATTATATGATTCTTTATTATATGATAATACAAAAGCTGATCATAAACAACTATTATCATTTGCTGAAGTACAGTGGTTACTGAAATGGGAAGTTTTGCTAAGAATGTTTGAACTCAGGAACAAACTCTTAATTTTAAAAGTTGGTTTCTTAAGTGGAAAAATAATTTGAAAAGGAATAAATACATGTATATGTATAACTGAATCACCTTGCTGTACACCTGAAACAAATACAACACTGTTAATCAACTGTGCTCCAATATAAAATAAAGAGTTTAAAAACATAAAAATAAAAGTTTGGTTTTGCTTTTTAAAGATATAATTTAAACAGCTATGTTTACTTATTTGCCTGATAGCTTCAGTACTTTAAATGATGTTAATGCTTTCATGTAACTTTTTCAATGGCAAATAAGATCTAATGGTTATAACTTGGAAAAACAAAATTTATAAACTGTAATAACATTTGCCATAACTTAACATTTATCAATGAATACTTCAGATAATGGATGGAATGTTTTTAATTATATTTTCATCAAAAGATGCAAATGTATCTTGATTTCATTTCTTTCATCAATATATGATTTACTTTTAACTATAACAATACAGAGTGAATTGTTAGAATTGACTACTTAGGAAGAATTGAAGCTCAGTTATGGAAATATAGCTTCACTTGCTTCACTATACATTAAGGTAAAATGTAGTATCTTGAACCTGTCCCTGTGAACTGACTTCTCTACTATATATGTTATGAAAACAGAATATAGGAACAGTTGATATATACATTAATCCCTGTCAGTAATACTATCATCAATCCAATTTAGATTAGATAAGTTTTAATAAGTGAGAAACAAGTTCATTTAACACATTAAAAGCCTATTATTTCTACACAGTAAACATTGATACACATTTACATCAAATACTTGGTACAAAACTTAAACAATGATACATATAGTGTTTGTTCAACACTTCATTCGGGCATTTAACATGAGGAACTAGAACCTCACTCTGTTTAGCTCTGTTTACACTCGCAGTGAATTGTGTGTACAGTTATTTTCTTTGCCCTATGTTCTGTTTGTTCTGATTATAAAATGCTGTGTGTTGACTCCTTAAAAAATCGCAACTTGTGTTTTCTGTGTACTTTTATATAACTTTTCTAATAATTTTTTGTTGTATTTTGCAAACGTATTGGCCACAACCAATTGGAAATGACGAATGTTTCACTACAGATAATTTGTGCAGCATGGCTACGCCTTGGACATTCCCTAGATTACCACTAGATGGTGACCAAGGATCTTCTCCCTGACGGCTTGCATGATCTTTGGAATGGCTCCTCCAATTGAGAAAGAAGGCATTTCATGTGCTAAAGCTTCTCCAGTGTAGTCTGGCAGAATTGTCAGACCTTTCCTATTTGTAAAGCCCATACAGAAGGCAATTCAGTCTCCCTTGTATGGAATGTGCTGCGTGCCAAGTCACTTCAGTTGTGTTCAACACTGTGCAACCCCATGGACTGTAGCTCGCCAGGCTCCTCTATCCATGGGATTCTTCAGGCAAGAATACTGGAGTGGGTTGCCATGCCCTCCTCCAGTCTTCCCAACCCAGGGATCAAACCTGCGTTGGCAGGCAGGTTTTTTACTACTAGGGCCACCATATGTAAGTGTTGAGATTGACTGATACAAATGAAGATATGGATGTTCATATTAATATGTTTTGCCAATTGTTGATAGGCTTCCCGCATGCACAGAAGCTTAACCATAGACCAAAACAACTGAAACAATTGCCATCACATCTGCCCATGACACTTACTGCCACTCGCTCAGGAACCACTCACAGAAAGTTCCTATATTTAAAAATAAGCTGTAGGAGTTCCCTGGTGGCCTGCTGGTTAGGATTCTGGACTGTCACTAACTGCCATGGCCCAGGTTCAATCCGTGCTTGGGGAATGGAGATCCTGCAAGCCATGTGGTATGGCCAAAATAAATAAATAATAAAAATAAACTTGATGCTATTACAAAAGCACAAATAAAATATGCCAAAGCTTCCCATTTATGAGAACCCAACCCTGATGAGCCTCCATAATCTACAACCAGAGCAATTCATTCCTTCAGCCACTGGAAGGGTGATAAAGACCTGCTTATCACCATTTTCATAAACTGCCAAGGCCTTTAGCTTTCAGCACATTCCTCCCCTGTGAAAAGACCTGTACCAATGGGGCAGAGGAGGCTTCCCTGGTGGCTCAGCGGTAAAGAATCTGCCTGCAATGCAGGAGAGCTGGGTTGAATCCCTGGGTCACGAATCCCCTGAAGAAAGAAATGGCAACTCACTGCAGTATTCTTGCCTGGGAAATCCCATGGACAGAGGAGCCTGGTGAGCTACAATCCATGGGGTCGCAAAGAGTCGGACAAGACTCAGCGACTACACAACAATCATGGGGCAGACAAGAAGAATGAAAACCTGTCTGTGGCCAAAAGTTTTATCATCCCCTGTAATAAATTATTCAGGCTTCCAGGTCAGCCACTTGTGGCTGGACTCCTGATGTCCAGCTTGGTTTTCCTGCCTTGGGGACTTACGCTGTCCACTCTTCAAGGTGGCCAACATCTCCTATCACCTTTCGAGTGAACAGGAGCTTCCTCATCGCCTTATCTAATTCTGACCTCATCTGTTTAAGCCATCTGGCAACCAGCTTTGGGAGTTGAACATGCTGGAAACCTCTGTCAAGGGCAGTGTGTGGCAGACTGGCGGCCCCTGGTAATTACCCCTGCACAGCAGAAGGCAGTCACCCACTGATGGCAGTAGTCAAGTTCCCCTGACAGCCATGAGCCTCTTTGGTACTGAGATGAGACAAAAAGAATATGTAGCCGTGTACTAGAGAGGAGGTTTGCCTGATTGAATTAAGGGGTCCAAACTTTGAAAAACTCTTCCTTCTTGGATTGATGATTCCTAGTTGATGATTTTAGGAAATGTTTACTTTTTTAAAGGTTTTTAAAATTAAGTACCATTTATTTATTTGGCTGTGTTTGGTCTTCATTGCTGGGCAGGCTTTTCTCTAGTTGCGGTGCACGGGCTTCTCTTATTGGGGAACACAGGCTCTAGGGCGTTCAGGCTTCAGTAGCTGAGGTCCCAGGCTCCAGAGCTCAGACTCAGTAGCTGCGGTACATGGGCTTAGTTGTCCGGTCACACGTGGGATTCTCCGAGACCAAGGATCGAACCTGTGCCTCCTGAACTGGCAGATGGATTCCTATCCACTGTGCCACCAGGGATACCCAGGAAATGTTTACTTGTGGCCATTGATATGATTGTTTTTAGAAGCCACATAGTGCAAGAGGAACAAACACTCTAAGTGAATCAAGTCTTTTGCAAGGTCAAAGACCAAGGTTTAAAGACATATTTCCTTTGATTCTAATCTAGAGGTCTGGGCAACAGAGACTCTTCATCCCCAAAACAGTTCTCTCTGTTAACTGTATTTGCCAATTACCAGTCAGTTTCCCATTAGATTATTCACGAAAGTGTGGGTAAAGATCAGGAAAACCAGAGGGTAACCATGCTCTAACCGTGGGCTACTAATAATAGAGGAGCTGTCACATCCCACCACCAAAAGGTGAAGGACAAGAGCAGTTACTGGAAACCCAACAGAAGAAACTCACAGGCAAGCATCAGTGATGAGAAACACTGCCAGCCCGATGTGACCCCAACTCCACCTCACTTTCCTTCCATCAGGGACCAAATCCAACCAGAAACAAGAGAGCACAGCCTACTGATATAATCTATCAACATCAGCCTCCCAGGACAGAGAACAAGGTGCAATGGGTCTGGAGAGATAGAACATATTGTTATGTACATATATGTATACAAGTATATGTGTGTGCATCTGTGTCTCAGTCTCTGTGTGTATGTACATATGCACTCCAGAGGACAGGTAGGTGGGTAGGCAGACAGAGATAGATACATAGACAGGGATGAGATAGAGACAGAGCTAGAGCTACCACCCAAGACTTTTTGCCTTCAGCATCCTTTCTGGTCCTTCACCTAATGGAAAGATCGAGCCCCTGTCACAGAGGAGGCGTGAAGTTCTATCAGCTACCATGTCAGTACTAGTTGCTATCCATTTTCTTATATTCCCATCTAGAGAAAGGGGAGGGAGACAAGAATTTACACAAAACAGTTATGATACTCCTGACATCAAAAGGCCTCTGTTGGTCGCTGTAGCTGCCTTTTCCCACGGCCCATTCTATGTGCCCCTTAACCTTTCCCAGCATCTTGGCTGGATCAGGATTACTTACCAGATGGCAAGTCCAAACTCTTCATTGCTACAGTGTTTGAGTCCTTTTCTCTAAAGGTCATTGCAGTTTTTCACTCACCAGGACAACTGATCAAGGGAGTATAAAATATCAATAAATGCCCAAGACAATTCATCAAGGGAATATAGTAAATGGTCAATAAATCCCCTGGTTTCCAAACATAGTTCTCCACAGCCATCAATCAATTCAATCTTACAAAACCTCCCTTCTCTGCCTCTGATTGGTCAGTGGCATGAGAAGCCCAAGAGGGCAACTCCACTGCCAATACATGGGAACCATTCTTCCCTTCCACACTAGGTCCCCAAAACTTACATGCTTTTCAAAGACTGCATAGAAAAGATGAGGGAAGAAGGTATTCTAATTAAAATGGAGAGGCCTGGCAATCCCCACCTTAACTAACCTAGCGACCAGAGTAAAACAACCTGGCCTGAGGTGCCTTCCAGTGTGAGACATGAAGTG
This sequence comes from Bos taurus, assembly GCF_002263795.3. Classification (NCBI taxonomy): domain Eukaryota; kingdom Metazoa; phylum Chordata; class Mammalia; order Artiodactyla; family Bovidae; genus Bos; species Bos taurus. The sequence goes on from NC_037347.1 coordinate 41,059,260, forward strand.
CAAATCCTCACCCATGTATCAGCAGTGTTCCTCACCATGTATCAATAGTAGTGTTCCTCACCATGTATCAGCAGTGTTCCTCACCCATGTATCATAGTAGTGTCCTCACCATGTATCCAGCAGTGTTCCCTCACCCAATGTATCAGCGTGTTGCCTCACCATGTTATCAGCAGTGTTTCTCACCATTGTATCAGCAGTGTTACTCACCATGTATCAGCAGTGTTCCTCACCATGTATCAGCAGTGTTCCTCACATGTATCAATATAGTGTCCTCACCATGTATCAATAGTAGTGTTCCTCACCATGTATCAGCAGTGTTCCTCACCATGTAATCAGCAGTGTTCCTCACCATGTATCAGCAGTGTTCCTCACCATGTATCATAGTAGTGTTCCTCACCATGTATCAGCAGTGTGTTCCTCACCATGTATCAATAGTAAGTGTTCCTCACCAATGTAATCAGCAGTGTTCCTCATCATGTATCAGCAGTGTTCCTCACCCATGTATCAGCAGTGTTCCTCACCATGTATCAGCAGTGTTCCTCACCCATGTATCAATAGTAGTGTTCCTCACCATGTATCAGCAGTGTTCCTCACCCATGTATCAGCAGTGTTCCTCACCATGTATCAGCAGTGTTCCTCACCCATGTATCAGCAGTGTTCCTCACCATGTATCAGCAGTGTTCCTCACCCATGTATCAATAGTAGTGTTCCTCACCATGTATCAGCAGTGTTCCTCACCCATGTATCAGCAGTGTTCCTCACCATGTATCAATAGTAGTGTTCCTCACCATGTATCAGCAGTGTTCCTCACCCATGTATCAGCAGTGTTCCTCACCATGTATCAGCAGTGTTCCTCACCATGTATCAGCAGTGTTCCTCACCATGTATCAGCAGTGTTCCTCACCATGTATCAGCAGTGTTCCTCACCATGTATCAGCAGTGTTCCTCACCCATGTATCAGCAGTGTTCCTCACCATGTATCAATAGTAGTGTTCCTCACCATATATCAGCAGTGTTCCACACCATGTATCAGCAGTGTTCCTCACCATGTATCAGCAGTGTTCCTCACCATGTATCAATAGTAGTGTTCCTCACCATGTATCAGCAGTGTTCCTCACCATGTATCAGCAGTGTTCCTCACCATGTATCAGCAGTGTTCCTCACCATGTATCAATAGTACTGTTCCTCACCATGTATCAGCAGTGTTCCTCACCCATGTATCAGCAGTGTTCCTCACCATGTATCAATAGTAGTGTTCCTCACCGTGTATCAGCAGTGTTCCTCACCCATGTATCAGCAGTGTTCCTCACCATGTATCAATAGTAGTGTTCCTCACCGTGTATCAGCAGTGTTCCTCACCCATGTATCAGCAGTGTTCCTCACCCATGTATCAGCAGTGTTCCTCACCATGTATCAATAGTAGTGTTCCTCACCATGTATCAGCAGTGTTCCTCACCATGTATCAGCAGTGTTCCTCACCATGTATCAGCAGTGTTCCTCACCATGTATCAATAGTAGTGTTCCTCACCGTGTATCAGCAGTGTTCCTCACCATGTATCAATAGTATCCCTCATTCATTTATCAGTAGCATTCATCACCCATGTATCAATAGCATCTCACCCATGTGTCAGTAGTGTTCCTCATCCATGTATTAATAGTATTCCTGCAAAGACATTTCACCTGAATTGAGCCATGAGGAAACAGACAAATCCAGAATGTGGGATATCCTACAAGACACTTGGCTTGGACTCTCTTAAAAAAAAAAATCAGTGTTATTGAAAACATAAATAGTAGGTAATTATTCTATATTAAAAAGACTAATAACCAAATGAGTGCCATGAACCTTGACTAGATACCGCATCAGGTATCTAATTGTTAGGGGAACAATTGGGGATATTTAAACTGATTTTTAGGTAAAATTACCGAATTTTTCTAAGTTGTGAGAATAGTGGGATTTGGTAGAACAAAGTCTTTATTCTTGTGAAAGAAGCTGAAGTTCAACGGCTCTCTTCAGGAAGAGCATAAGCACAACTGTCTGGACCATGAACTTATCTACTGTTTCTTTCCATGGAGCCCCGCTTTTATTTGCAAGAACAGCTGACAAATTATGATTACTCTGACTTGTAGAGTTAGCAGACATTTCTCAAAAATGAACAAACTGAACCCAACACTTCAAGGAAAACAACAGATAGCATTTGTTGCCAATGGTGTAACTCAAACTTTTAAGCAAAAACTACAGTGCAACTGACCTTTAAGAAACTACCACCTGTCAAGTTTTGTGGTTGTTATCAAAGTGAAAGTTGCGCAGTCGGTCCGACTCTTTGCAACCCCATGGACTATACAGTCCAAGGAATTCTCCAGGCCAGAATACTGGAGTGGGTAGCCTTTCCCTTCTTCCCAACCCAGGGATCTAACATAGGTCTCCCAAGTTGCAGGCAGATTCTTTACCAGCTGAGCCACAAGGGAAGTCCAGTTGTTATCAAACAGTATCCATAATTATCGAAAACTCTATTAAAATACTGCTCCCTTTTGCAACTACACATTTCTGGGAGGCTGAGTTTTTTTTCACATACTTTGACCCAAACAACATACCACGAATAGTTCAGCCAAAAAGAGAGAATGTTCAGTGAAAGAAGCGAATAGGTGAAGGATATATGGTGTTTGTTCCTTTTACTATTTGTTCAACTTTTCTGTAGGTTAGAAAAGTTGCAAAATAAAATGTGTGGAGGGAGAAATTCAAGTCCAAGTTCATGGGGATGGAACACAAACATTCGTAAGTGGTCACTAAATAGAGAGGCCACTCCCATCTGTGTGTGTTAGACCCCCTGGTCTAACACACTTAGCAGCTACTCCCCCAAACGCTCTCTAGGCTCCTCCAGTAGACTGGAGAAATCATCAGATATGTTCCTCTGTTTCTATAGGGTTTCTCCAGGAGAAGCCCTGGAATTCTAGCGGAAATGTTAGGATCTAATGCTGGTTATAGAACTGGAGGCAGCAGCAGATGGTGTGGCCTGCTTCTGCAGGCAACAGAGGTCCAGGGAAATCTGGGGCCCAAATGGCATCTCCTTTCCCAACCAGTGCCCTTCACAGGTTCACAGGACTGGGCATTAATCGGTGCTACAACTCTGCAGTCCTTACAACCATCCTGGGCTTATCCCAGAACCACTGTGACCACAGATGACGGACCCTTTCAAAGCTGCCATTGAGGCTCTCTAGCTCTTCATGTGTCTTAATGTTTGTATTCACAGCTTTTACTTTTTCTTTCCTGGAGACCTGGGTTGGAGACCTGGGTTCAATCCCTGGGTTGGGAAGATCCCCTGAAGGAGGGCATGGCAACCCACTCCAGTAGTCTTGCCTGGAGAATCCCCATGGACAGAGGAGCCTGACGGGCTACCGTCCATGGGGCTGCAAAGAGTCGGACATGACTGAGTGACTAAGCGCAGCACAGGTGCTTTCCCGAGAGTGTCAAAAGGGAGGTGTCTGCAAAATCTTTAGTTAGAGCTAGCTATATTCATTCAGGAGCCACAGCCATTTGGTCTACAAAGTCTTGCTCTCTGACTAGAAGCTTCCATGCTACCACACTACTAAGTTTGAGTGGCTGTAGCCTCACCACATACCACAGTTAACTCTTGTCCCATTGCCCCCACCCGTCCTCTCCACATCTCAGATACAATTCTGAATATCAGCTTCCTGGGGTCATTTCTGGAGCCTATTACTGTAGCAGTCACAGTGCCAACAGGAAAGCAGGTGGTACGCTCAAATCACAACTTGAGCAGAGTTTGAGACTATTTACAAACATGAGTAGACTACAGGAAAAAGCAGAAGCAGCAACAGACTTTATTTCCTTGGGCTCCAAAATCACTGTAGACAGGGACCATAGCCATGAAATTAAGACACTTGCTCCCTGCAAGTAAAGCTATAACAAACCTAGACAGCGTATTAAAAAAGCAGAGATACAACTTTGCCAACAAATCCGTATAGTCAAAGCTATGTTTTTTCAGGCCCTCCCAGGGGCTTTCCTGATAGCTCAGTTGGTAAAGAATCTGCCTGCATTGCAGGCGACCTGGGTTCGATCCCTGGGTTGGGAAGATACCCTGGAGAAGGGAAAGGCTACCCACTCCAGTATTCTGGCCTGGAGAATTCCATGGACTGGATGCTACATGGGATCAGAAAAAGTCGGACACGACTGAGCAACTTTCACTTTCACTCCCAGGTGGCACAGTGGGAAAGAATCCACCTGCCAAATAGGAGATTCAGGAGACGCAGGTTCTATCCCTGGGTCAGGAAGACCCCTGGAGAAGGAAATGACAACCCACTCTGGTCTTTTTGCTTGGAAAATCCCATGGATAGAGGAGCCTGGCATGCTACAGTTCATGGGGTCACAAAAAGTCAGACACGACTTTGTGACTAAACCACCAACCCACGATTTTTCTAGTAGTCATGCACAAATGTGAGAGCTGGATCATAAACAAGACTGAGCACTGAAGAATTGAAGCTTTTGAATTGTAGTGCTGGAAAAGACTCTTGAGTCCCTTGGACTGCAAGGAGATTAAATCAGTCAATCCTGAAGGAAATCAACCCTGAAATATTCATTGGACGGGCTGATGCTGAAGCTCCAATACCTTGGTCACCTAATGCAAAGAGTATGCTGGGAAAGATTGAAGGCAAAAGGATAAGGGGGCAGCAGAGAATGAGATGGTCAGATGGCATCACCAACTCAATGGAAATGAATTTGAGCAAACCCTGGGAAGTAGTGGAGGACAGAGGAGCCTAGAGGGCTACAGTCCATGAGGCTGCAATTTCCTGGTGGGGTTCTGCACTGGCCAAAGTCAGCCAGGAGCCAGAAAGCAGGGGAGCCTGATGCCATGTCCGTTCAGGCTAGCCAACCAGGGCCAGAGTGGAGAGTGGATCTGAAGGTGCCCAGAAGACAGTGCATGCAGTGTAAAGAGCCTCTAGGTTCCAATTTCATGCTCATTAAAAAGGTGGGAGGAAGAAAATCAAGTCTGATTTTACATAATTCTCCTCTTTCCCAGTATCTTTAATTAGTTTACAATGTTGTGTTAGTTCCAGGTGTACAGCAAAGTTATACGTATATCCACTTTTTTAGATTATTTCCCCATAAAGGTCTACAGAGTATTGAGTAGAGTTTCCCACTATCTTCATGACAAATTGTAAGTTTTTCCTACATGATCACAAGGCCTATGGTACCTCAAGTTGGTGGCCAATAGGAAATCCTAGTCACCATGCACAAGAATAATTCAACCTACCTGTTTGGGGAGCTGTGGCTAGGCGCAACATCTAACTGGAGCAAACCAATACCAACTTTCTCAGAGTTTAATCTTGACTAAAGGGTTCAGCAAAGTCATCCACCCTGACACGCTACCAGGTGCTAAGGACACAAGTGTGGACAACAGCCCCTTCTACTGCGGCTGGGAATGTGGGGAAATTATTTTTTTGTCTGCACTGGGTCTTCATTACTGTGCTCAGGCTTTTCTCCAGTTGCGGCAAGAGGAGGCTTCTCTGGTTGCAGAGCTCAGGCTCTAGGGCACACAGGCTTAGCTGCTCTGAGGCGTGTGGAATCCTCCCAGACCAGGGGTGGAACCCATGTCCTGTGCAATGGCAGGCGGATTCTTAACCACTGACCTACCAGAGAAGTCGGGAATGATTTTAAGAAACTCTGAACAAGATGTGCTGGGTTAGGCGCTAATTCTACCTTATAAAGACAGTGAAAATCAAGATGAGGGTTACTTTGAGAGGGGCCATTGCTAAATCAATGACCCACAAGTCAATTCTGCCATCGTTCAAGGTCTATACTACAGGAACACAGGTAAACACAACCTCAGGTTTCGGAATGAGCCAGATGTGGATTGCAATTCTGCTTCTTCCACTTACTGTGTTGCTGTGACCAAATCAACTGTTTTCTGGAAACCTCAATTTCTACCTATAAAATATGAGTAACAAAAGTAACTCCTCATGGAATGATGACTATTAAATAGAAAAATTAGATTCTCAGTATCTGACATTGTCCATACTTCTCCATCTTGGCACTCAACAAATGGAAGTTATGCCACTGATAGTTTACAATAAGAGACGTTTTAAGGGGGATAAATTTCCAATACTTACAGGAAAGATGTAAGCACTCCATAGGTTTTTTTGCTGCCTAGAGATTGCTAGAGTTAAAAAGGTTTCAAAAATACAGACTATAATGTATTTTTTAATTTCTTTTAAAGTTATCACACCCATTAACCTTCTGGAGGCAGTTTTCTAGTGGAAGTGGCTTGCTGACAACACTACTTTGAATACTTCTTTTACAGCAAGTAATAGCTTTCTTTCTACTTAGAAATTCAAGAGCCATTGTTATGGGACTCCAATGTATTGAAAATATTCTCAACTGTTTCTAAGAGCTTTCTCTGCCTACCAGTTAATGACTCTATAGTGAGCAAGAAGCATTTCTCCATATTCAGGGGGAAAAAAGTGTCATAGATCAAAAAAGAATCTACTTATTAGTGCTTAGATACCAAAAGACCTTTGTTTCTGAACCAAGTTTTAAGGAAAACCATATGGCTTCTAAAATTATTTTTCAGTTAATAGTCTTCAAACCTCACCACCAAAAGGTACTTTCGAGCCTAGATCAAGGGCTGAAATTCTTAAATTCCTCAAAATCCTCAGATTTCTGCTATATATGTCTTCTCACTACCGTTTCATCTTTTTGGATCACTCAAAGTGTGAATAAATGAAAATGCTTTCTATATTCCAAGGCCAACTGTGAACAGAGGCAGCAGACCTCGAAGGTTCGTGACTGGCTCATGCATCAAGTTTGACCATACTGCCCAAACAGTGTTGGACAAGTCCACGGTCTAAACTTGAGAAGCTCAAGTGTGTGTGGTGTGTGTGTGTTGGGGAGTAGCAGGGAGTGGTTTGACAGCCAAAATGATCAGATTTCTGATGTCAAAACAGGGTGAAGTACATAACAAATTTTTTCTTTAAAATTATTAAAAGTACTCACAGTTAAGGTTGCACTGAGGAGTAAGTCACCAGAAAACAAAAGTGGAAAGTAACTGAAATTGCAGCTGAGGTCAATTCAAACATGCACTGAAACCAGCCAACTCTGCACATCAGATGCTGCACACACTTTCAGTCACACATCTGCCCCTGATTCACATGCTTCCACAGCCGCCCATTCCATCTTTCATTCACAACCAAGCTGTCTCCAACGCCTCAGTCAACCGGTTTCTAGGCCTTGTGCACCCTTGAGAACATCACTCAGGACCTACAAACTACCAAATCACCAGAGATGTCAATGTTGTAAAAGTGAAGGAAGTGAAGAACTGTGTCAAAGTGGAGACTAACAACCAAATGGGTTGTAAGCTTTTCCTATAAAGACATTATTGGAACAACTGGCAAAATTTGAATGCAATCTCTAGGTGAAGGGATATATGAGAATTCTCTGTATTGTTCTTGCAATAACTTATTTGGGAATTAGAAGGGGGCCAAACTGGAACTTCACATCACTTATGAGACACAGGAGCTACAATACACAGTATTTTAGCTAAGTTCTGGGTTGGAGGGTAGAAGCCCCTCGCATACAGCATTCTGTTATCAAGGTAGGATATAGTATCCAACCGCTGCGACTCAGGGAAAGTACTTATTTTCTACCAGAGTTTTTAAAAGTAAGTGGCCTAAATCATTTCCAAGCTAAAATAAGTTGCCAGACAAAAAAAGTATTCAAACTATCAAGAGCCAGACAGTGAAATAAGGAGAGAAAGGAATGCTTCATTTGAGGCAAAAACAGTAGTCCTTGTTAGTCCAGGACTAAATGGCTATAACGGGAGGTCTGGGAAGATATGAACTCTGTGATGAACTGACATGAGGTCAGGGGGAGTCCTGTGTAGCAAGATCTTTGACACAGAGGGCCGCAAGTCTTGAATAAACTGCTATATTGTAAATAATTCTGCATGATATTTTAACATTTCATGTTTCTCAAACTCCTTGTCTATACCATAACTGCTTTGAGCCATACCACAAAACTGCAAGGTCAGTGATTAACTGTGTAGATTCCAAGTACTATTTTCTTCCTGACTGGATTTTTGAGTCAATGTTTTATTAAAATTTACAGTTGATCAAGTGGAACCTTCAAGAGTTATAAGTAATCTTCCATGGATCTCTCTATCCCAGTGTAAGTTTCTCTAAATGGAAATTTAAACAATGAGAGATCTTAACTAAGCAAAACTACTAATCAAGAAGGGAAAAACAGTCTTTATAAATTAATTATAATAAGGAATAATCAGACCACAAAGCACTCACACAGGTAAAAGAAGCCATGTACACCTTAATATTTTTCATTTTTCCATTTGGGTCAAGTAAATGAAAACAGAAAGGACCTTACCACCCAGTCCCAGAGGTCCTTAGAAGATTTAACACTCAAAGGCTAATTCACATTCCAAAGCATTCACACAGAAAAGGTGTCCTAGTTAACAAAACCTATTCAACAGATAACTTAGCCATTCACCTTCGGGTCTGTGAAACTGGGATGACACAGAGGGCACATTTCTTGTTTTTATTTCAACATTTAAAATATTCACAGATGCAGTATTATATTCATTGACATCTCCATGGAAGATGTACCAAACAAAGCAGACAGGTATTCCACAAGTACAGGATTACATATTTGTTAACCATGTGAACGTTTACCACTAGAGTTTATCTAGAAAAACACCACTTTAAAAAAGAAAAAAAAGCAAAAAGTGTTTTGAGTGTTTCTCTGAATTTCCATAAAAAGTGAGCTGCAAATAATTTCAGGAGACATCCCAAGTATTAGCACTTTTAAATTTCAGAATTTCATAGTACTCTTCTAATATACCCCCATCAGGAACACATAATAGTTAATACTCAGTTCTTTCACTTTTCCCCTCAATAGCCAAGCCAGGATGTACCCTTTTTTCCTGTCTTTCTTCCTAAACACGTTATGCAGAATAGGCTGATCATCACAGCATTTTGACTGGCTAATGAGGTAGGAGCATTCTTTTTTCAAAAGAAGTTCTTAGGCATTTATGAAGCAAAACAAGAACAAAATTATAAGAGTTTTTTTCTAGTGGTTGTTCTTTAAATAAAATGCCAAGAGCCCTGGAAATTGGTCAGATGCTACTTGTAGTTTAAAAAGACATAGAAGAAAAATTCATTAGAGAGGCCCTACCACTGCACACATTCAAGGGCTGGCGTGAATTCAATTAATTTTGGCATCACTAGGTAAGAAACCATTGCCTCAAAATGCCATCCTTTCTTCCTGGAAGAAATTTTACCAAGAAGGTAAAGTTGAAACAGAAAACATTAGCCTATCTTTTCTTTCCAGCACAAGTTATTTTCTCTTCTTTTAACCCAGTTCTCATCCCTTTCTAAACACACACAAGATTGATAATTTCTGTATATTATATATTCAGTAATATATCAAAATGAATTTACCAAGAACCTTACCAAAAATCTGCCAGAGAAACACTCCTTAGGTGAAAGTGTTAATGACAATGTTAAACAGCTAGAAAATGCCTAGGTAACAGATTTCAGCACCATCTCTGTACTAGCAGATTGTTTCAAAATGCACATACCTCCTAATTTCACATAAACCTAGGAAAGTTACTCATTATTCCCTTTTCATTTATACCAAAATCAGAGTTATATGTTCTAACTACCCTTTCTGTATATATAATAAAGAATTTACAAATCTACCCAATTCAGTTACTCTGTTCCCAAATGACGGGGAAGTTTTCAAACAAGTATGATTTGTCTAAAATACGTATTCTGAACACTTTGGTACCTATTATGTGATATAGGCTAAAATATCAGAAAGGAGGATTTATTTCCTCAATTAATGCACATATTAGGGTTACTGCTTTAAAACATTTCTAAAAATATCTTTAAAATGTCAAAGAAACATAGCTGCCATAAAAAAAACTAGTAACTCCATGTGGCCTGGCAGATGGTTTTTGAAATAAGTCCTTGACAATTCTACTATAAAATGTTTTAGACGTAGTAATCAAACTTGGTATTATAGTGCAACTCACTGATATGGCAGTAACCTTTTGCAATTTGCTACCAAATGTCAGAAACAATTTTTCACGTCTTTAAACCTTTCTTTTTAACTGTTCTATCTAGAACTATGTCCTGTCAATGAGATTAAAATATCAGTATGTCATCGTCTAGGCTGAAGAGAATTCCTTCCTCTTCACTGCCCCCTTAATCTGTTACAGTTCCTTTACATTCTAAGGCACACCATGCCCTACTTATTGCTACAAAACCCCTGAAATCTGTGCCTCAGCCTATTTCTGCTTCATCATTATGGCTCAATGAAAATCAATTCAGAGTACCTGCTAAAACTTAGTTAACATTAAGTCTAGAATGCCATTGTCCAGTAGATGAACTGCAAAATAACCAAGTCTACTGAAGCAAAGGCCAAAAATCACAAATATGTGCTCAATATGCTCTTTCCCCTAAAAACTGACATTTACTATGACAGTTAAGCTCAGTGGTATCTCTGGCTGTCCATAATCCATACTCAATGTTATAAAATGTTAGGCCAGTAAGCTTTCATAATTTCTATTAAATCCTAGTCTAATGTAACAATATCTGATTTTATAGACATCATCCCATGGTGAGTATGTATAATAAGTGAAAGCAAATCAGACACCTAAGTTATTATTTTCTGCAGACTAAGCAATAAGATAACTACACAGAATACTACAGGTTATGACATACATTTACTTGCTCAGAGTTTTCAAACAAGCCATGTTGTTTATCAAACTATATCTCCTAATACTTAATACAATAGAATTAGTGATTGTAGTTCTCATATATTTTACTTACAAGTACCTTATTGAGATAACTAACATTTTGACAGCTTCAGACTTTCCAAATTAGCACAACATATTCAAGAGAAAGAGCAAAGGCAAAATGAAAATTGAACATGACAAGATAGTTATTAGAAAGAAACAGAAGTGAAGAAAAAGGGGGAAAGTGAAATATCACTGAGGTCGGGGGAAAAAAAAAATTAAACAAGTCCAGACATCTGATTAGAACAGATCAACTATGAATTTCACAAGTCAAAAGTTGATATATTCAATGCAAAGCAAACCCTTTTGAATGGAAAGGCTGAGCTAAAACTAAAAGGTAGATAAACTGTTATTTTTGGCCTTAAACAGTACCAACTCTTCTGATCAAAGAAGGCCACAACAGTTAAGATTGTATTACTTGATTTTATTTTACACTAGGTGGTGGACACAAAAGCAATCCTCCTTAATAAAACTGACAATTAGCTTCACTCAGAACATTTTTAATAATGCACATTTAAAAAAAAGTATTCATCTTACAAATTGTTCTGCAATCCAAATATACAACAGCTTGGAAAACAATGTTTAGAAAACAAAAGCCAATGTAAAAAGACAGAGTAAAACAACTAGAACAGTACAGGTTTTATATGGCTCTGATTTTACAGTTTTCTTACTGCATCATCAATGTCAGAAATCTGTTCCTTCAGCTGGCTCCATTGTTCAGGATTTAAAGATATACCTAAAAAAATGTTTAAAAATCAAAAGTTGAAAAATCTACTTAAGCTTTCTTGAGGATTTTCTACTTCCAACTAAAATACTGTTTTATCAAAACTGCCATTTCAAATGGCACAATGGCACACCAAGAATCAAATCTCTTACATTTATTTGTCATATTCATCACAATTACCTTTGTAGGTCATCCTTCTATCCAGTTTTACTTTCAACACCACATCCTACATAATGCCTATTACACCCAGTGAGAATAAATAATGATCTGAAGATTTGGCTCACAAACGCTTACAAACTAGCATTTTTTGGCTAGTTTGTAAGCTAGCCATACATGGCCAAGATTATATTTGGTTTGTGACACCCCATTTCTACAACCAGCTGTTTCCAACATTTGCTCAAAATTTCCACAGGAATTCAGCATGAATGACTTTGTGCTTTCTTCCAGAAGCACTCATTTCACTCTGGAAAAGTCCCTGAGACATGGGCCAAACACAACTTCTTAGACCACGCATACTAGGTTAAGAGTGCACTCTGGAGTCATGCTGCCAAGGTTCAAATACCAGCCTCACTGACACTAACTCCATTAAACCTCAGTTTCCTCACCTGTAAAAAGATGCTTATAACGCAAATAGCTGTTGTGAAAAACTCGCCAATGTGAATAAAATCTCAGCGTATCACCTGACAAACATTTTAAAAATTAGCTTATGACATGTTGTTCCTATTTAAGATAAAAAGTATGAACAGAAAGTACTTTGTACTTTAAACTTCTAGTGTTCTATTCTTTGACACATATAAAGAGAGAAACTAGAAGTGGAAGAATTAATAAATTTCTCAGAAAACTGCTAGGAGGCTGTGGAATTAAGAAGAGGGAGGAGAATGTGTTGGGACGACACTGAGGATTAATCAATCACTTTAGTAAATGTTTACAGTAACAAGAAATTTGCCATTGGCTACATTGGGGCAACTTGAATGATCAATCCAAAAGTGGCCTGAAGAAGAAAAGGGTGTGAAAACACTAAGGTTTTAAGTTTAATAAAGTCAAAATTCAATGAGGCAAACATGGTGCTTTTCAAAATGGCATGCAGGCAAAATAGAAAAAAATAAGGAGGCATTTTTCATTAGCTAAGGATCAATCTAAAGCAGCTAACTAGCCAAATATAAGGATTTCTATTGGTACACAAATGTTCTCTTGCTATTTCGTGAAAGAAAGTGTGCTTTTGTGATGATGTCATGCTTGGGACTGGATGAAGCACAAATGGAGGACAAAGTGGTTAAAGGATATCACCCTAGAATATCCTTTGGAGATGAATCAGAAGTCAACACTGTAAATTAGGATTTTCCATTCCTGATGCTAAACTTTCCCAATGTTCCCACTCTAGTTAGGAACTGAGATAATCTTCTTAAAGATACATTCAAATTAACAGTAAAGTGGCAACCAACTGAAGTGATATTAGGGGTATTACTGGGGGAGGAGGAGGTATTTCAACAGCTATATTTAAGACATCTCATAAAGTAAGTTAAATGTCACGTCCAAAAAGGCTACAGAAGACAAAGAGAATCAACTTGAGAATCTTTCAGTGCCAACCTATTCACTGCCAACATTATTTCAACTTCAAATAAAGTCCAAACAATTTCAAGCTTACATAATTCCAATATTAGGACCAAATTTAGGAAATTAAACCTTACCTTTTCTTCCTGGTTTCATTTCACCTTCGGCATCCATCCAATATTCTCTGATATCAATTAAGACTTTCCCTTTGAAGTCCCGAACACTAACATACCTCATTTTCCCAATCTACAATAGAAAAAAAAAACAAACCATATAACAGCTGTTCAACAATGATATCCATATTTATATTCTCACTTGCTGCACACTCACTCTACTTTTAATCACAAAAATAATTACAGTTCTCAATATCAACACTACATCAAAGGAGCTATCACTGTTCAAAAAGAAATCTTTCTAAGAAGATGAAACAAAGTACATCTCACATTTCCAATCATTTTTACATTAAATGTGGGACATACATTAATCAAGTTACTTGGCTTCAAAAGAGAAGGAAATACTGCCACATGGTATAACATGCATGAACCTTGAGATCTTATGCTAAGTGAAATAAGCCCATCACAAAAAGCTTCATACTGGATGATTCCACTTAATATGAGCTACCTGGAGCAGTCAGGTCATATAGAAAGTAGAATGGTGGTTACCAGGGGCTAGGGATTGGGAGGGGAGAAGGCAATGGCAACCCACTCCAGTACTCTTGTCTGGAAAATCCCATGAAGGGAGGAGCCTGGTAGGCTGCAGTCCATGGGGTCGCTGAGAGTCGGACAAGACTGAGGGACTTCACTTTCACTTTTCACTTTCATGCATTGGAGAAGGAAATGGCAACCGGCCGGGAGCCAGCGTGAGGAACTCCGCCCATGGCAAAGGTCATGAGGAAGGAGGCTCGGCATACACAAAGGCAGGATAGAGCCTCAGGAGTCCCCCTGGATATTCTCGAGCATCTACCCCCAAAACCAGAGTCTGCCTACTTTACTGCTTTGTGCTCTCACCTCTGACTTTACGGGGGGCTGTCCCCCACCACCATCTCGCTGTCTCTGAAAAAGAGTTAACTTACAGCTCCAGTTAATAACGTTCCTGGGCATAATAGGAGTGTTTAAATCCAAACCCCTCAGATGACTCTCTAACTTGCCTGACAAGTTTACCCGGACTCCTACAGCTATGCATAGGATTGTTTACAGTCTCCCAACCGCGAGAGGCACGGGAAGCTTAAGATATTCAAATAGCTTAGAGCCTCTCAGAGAGTTAGAAGCTGTCAGAATAAAACTAGTAGAAGATTTCATCGATGAGCCAGTGCTCGCTGCCAAGTTTCCACATCCCGTTTTGTATCCTTGAATGTGTATTAATTAATATAGTTGGTATGTAGAAAAAATAAGTAGTGGCCCTGGTGTTAGCAACTTTAGACCCTTAAGGTAATAAATTCTTTCCTTTGTTGTAAACCCACTGCACCTCTGCCCTATAGGAATGCAACTTTATCTAACACCTTTGGAGGATGGCGCCAAACTTTAAAATAATTACTCTTAGAGAAAATAAGTCTTATGGTTGACAAACCTTTGTCAGAGTCATAAAATGTTAACAGGCCTTCTGGCCAGAAGATGATGTAAATCACCTAAACCATTTGTACACGATAAGTTTGCAGAAAAGAAACCCTGGTTTCGATAAGGATCAAAGACTGATGACGTTGCATGATTTCACACCCCCTATTATCCTCTATGTGCAACTTATGGTATAAAAGCCCCTGTTGAAAATAAAGCTATGGGCCTTGCTCACTGAAGCTTGGTCTCCCCATGTAATTCTTTCTTTCACCTTCTGGCTGAATTTCCATCTGGAGCGCGGAGGCCTGCCAAGCCTACTAATTTTGCCTGGGCATCTAAGATCTGACCTGGGAGGCCTTAGTGTCTCCTCTCCCTCGGGAGAACGGGAAGACGCCTGTGGCCTACGTGGGTGGTGCAAACTTCTTGTCTTGAAGTTTTATTGGTTTTCTGCATAAACCAAGTTATTCAGCCTCTTTGCTCCACTGAATTTTCTCACTGAGCTATCCCTATTTAACCACACTTTATATTTCTAATTAATACTCAATTAAGCTATTGTTTTGCTGATGCCGTCTCCCCTTCGAATTCCCTGAATCCACCGGGGCAGGACCCCGGCAGCAACCCACTCCAGTGTTCTTGCCTGGAGAATCCCATAGACAGGGGAGCCTGGTGGGCTGCCGTCTATGGGGTCGCACAGAGTCAGACACAACTGAAGCGACTTAGCAGCAGGGATAGGGAGAAAGGGGGAGTTGTTATGTAATAGTTTTACAAGATGAAAAGCTCTGGAAATCTGTTTCACAACAAATGTGAAAATATTTAACATTACTGTATGCTTAAAAATGGGGAAGATGGTTAAGTTTTATGTTAAGTATTTTTTTTACAATAAAAATCATGAGAAAGCAAAATCTAGTACAAACTACAACCGAAGGAATCCACAGACTCAGCCAGCTACACTGGTTTAGCAACCATTCTAAATGTAAGAATCCAGAGTTCCAGTCAATGGGAACAAGAGAGCTTTTTCTTTTAGACATTCATTTCAAATGACATTTTAATACACTCTGCTTACAGTCTCAAACTGAGAACTTAGAACTTTTCATAGAAAACTATTTTTCAAAAATCTTCTATTGCTGCTTAACTACAAATGGCACAGGGAAGGAAAAGCTTTTACTCCACAGCGTTTACAAGCACCTTCCAACGTATCTTATGCTGCTGTAATGTACTGTCTAGCACTTAAGCTAAGAAATTACACTTTCTAATCAAAACTTCTACTATCTCTACCTACCTCTTACCCATTTTAAACCTACTCTTCAATCTTACTAACTTAAATAAAATACTAGCAATGATTTTGTGCCTAAGACACATCAAAAAGTTCCTTTCCTTACAAACCTGGCTCCCTTCATTATTAATCCCTTTTATTGGGATTGTGCTAACACAAGTACACACTTATGGCTTTCATCTTGCCTATGATCCTCTCAAGCTGCTTTTTCTTATCTCAGATCTTATTCATTTTGCTTTAGTTTTTCATTCTCAAATAAGTTTCTTGTCCTGTTGGTGTGACCCCTACTTTCAGGGTATGTCTCATGATTTGTGGAGAAAATACAATCCATTGAGTATGGTTAAATGCCTTAAATCTCTTACCCACATCATCATGAATTCATAAGTTCTATACCTTTTGTATCCCATTTCTTGCATATATAGTTGACTCTTGAAACAACGCAGGGGGGTTAATCCAAGCATAAATTATAGTCAGGCCCTCCATATCTGAGGATTAAACCAACCACAAACCATGAAGTATTTAGTATTGAAAACTATCCATGTATAACTGGACCCAGGCAGTTCAAATCTGCACTGTATTGTACATTCTTTCCCTTTCCATTGGTTTCATATCTACCATTTCCAAACATGTTCTGTCTTCCCTTTCTAAAGTTACCAGTGATCTTATTGTCAGTATTAATGGCTTATTTTTTAGTCCTCTTTGTATCCCTACTGCCTGTCATATTGGGTTCCCAACAAACTGTTTTAATGGATGAATGAAATAAGACCAAAATAATTATCACAGTGAAACTCTCAATAGTGATTTATAATATTGACTTCAACGAATTGACTTAAATGTAAAGTCATCTTAGGCACCTATAGCACTGAAGTGAACATCATTTCATTCTGGTTTTGTGGTAAACCCATGTGACAGATGAATAGATATAATTAAAATACACTAAAAACCTCCAAAATTAATACTGATTGGGTAAGTCAACTCTGCATTCAGTGTGGGCTTGAGCAGTAGAAGAGACTGCAAGTGGTGGAATCTGACCTTGAAAAACTACAAGCCATTAATTAGGGAAAAAGTGATGAAATAGACAAAGGAAAGGAGAAAATACAATACTGATGAGATTCAAGGATAGGCTGAATAGATGGAGCGAATACTGAAAAGGACTTGAAATGCCAGTAAGATAGTTCTGAAGCCTTTATATAGGTCTTTGGAATAAGAACCAAAAAAGAAAGAAAAACAAAGGAGAATAACACCACCTTTTCTGCAAATCTTCCTTATATTACTGAGAAATCTGATGTAGAAAACGGTTACAACTTTAAAATCTCACTAGGAAAAAAAGTTAAAGATCAAGACCAAAAGCAATCTACTTTTAAAAAGAGACAATATAAGTATATGAATGGCATTTTACAGTCAAATTAATAATAATAATACTCCGTTATTTTATGTAAACAGCATGGTACAATACAGTTCACACTACACACTGTTGGCTAGCTACGCTAACTTCTACCTCGATCCCTGGAAACTTCTCATAAGCTTCCTCATCCACAATTTCAATGATGTGCATAATCGTTTTTTGTTTGCCAAAGTGAAAGTGAAAGTGAAGTCGCTCAGTCCTGTCCGACTCTTTGTGACCCCATGGACGTAGCCTACCAGGCTTCTCGGTCCATGGGATTCTCCAGGCAAGAATACTGGAGTGGGTTGCCATTTCCTTCTCCAGGGGATCTTCCCGACCCAGGAATCCCAGGTCTCCCGCATTGGAGGCAGATGCTTTAACCTCTGAGCCACCAGGGAAGCCCAAAGATGAACTTAAAGAGGTATTTTCTTCCTCCCAAACATGGCTGACCATCACATATTTAAACCTTTATGATTTTACAATTTGAAGTCCCTAAATATTTTTCAAATAACTTGTGATTGTAATAAATAAATTATTTAAAGTAGGGAAAAAGTATAGATTAATAAACTGATACTAAAATTTGGCAAAAATGCTTCAGAGAACACCAGCACCAAAGAACTGTGCGGGTGAAAAGGAAAAGAAAGCCTGATGACACAGAATGACACTGCTCCACCAAAATCTGAAACTTACTGTAACCAAAACTTACTGTGCATTTTGTATACTCTCCCTTAATAAATCCAGCGTCTACTTTAACACAAATCTCCAAATAAAGATGGACCCTACAGAAATCTGCACTGTGTTTATTCTGTAACTTTTCATTCTCCCAGTCCAAAGCAGCAAATCCACAGTGCACACATTCATTCCAGAGCTTAAGTGATAGACATTACAGGAAAAGAGAGAACACCTTGCCCCTGACATCAGGAATAAACAAAGGTGTCTGCTCTTACCATTTCTTTTCAATACTGTTCTGAAATACTGAATATTATTTCAATACTGAAGTAATAGCAATAAAGTAAGAAAAAGAAATGGATGATATAAAAGCAAACAAAATCATCAACAGAGAAAATTCTAACACATCATTAAAAAATATATACTTAACATTTATAAAATATAGAATGTTATAATTTACATATATTATGTAATACATATATTTTTAGCAACGAATGACTAGAAAATGTTAGGAAACAATACATGTGAGATAGAATCAAAACACACAAAATGCTTTGGAATAAATTTGACAGAAGATATACCAGAAAAATTACAAAACAGAAATTCAAAAAGATCTAAATTAATGGAGAAAGATACCAATATGATCAAGTTGTAGATTTTTTCCAAACTGTTCTTCAGCTTCCCCGATTCTAATCAAAATCCCAGTAGACTTTTTGATAAAAACTGACAAACTGATTATAAAATGTGTATGTAAATACAAAATACACAGAATAGCAAAAATAATAATTTTGCTATTATTGTTTGCTAATAATAATTCTGAAGGTGAAAAACAAGAACAATGTTAAAGGACTTACACTACCTGACTGCAAAATTCACCATAAAAGTACAGTAATTAAGACAGTGTGGTACTGAAGACAGGCATATAGATCAATGGAATACAACAGAGTTTAGAAATAGGTATTTTATATATTTACTGATTTTCTTTATAAATATCCAAGGTGAGTCAACAGGAAAAGAACAGTCTTTTCAACAAACGGTAATAGAACAACTAGATTATCTGTACAGGGGTGAAAAATGAGTCTCAACAACTACCTCACACTACACACAGAGAAAACTAATTCTACTAGTTTTCTAATGAGCAGACCTATTCTATTAGTGACCTATTTCTAATTAGTGACCTATTCTCAAAAAATGAGTATTTAGTATTTTTTTTTTAATCTTGTCTTATGGCTAATGCTTAAAATTCTCCAGGCCAGGCTTCAGCAATATGTGAACCGTGAACTTCCTGATGTTCAAGCTGGTTTTAGAAAAGGCAGAGGAACCAGAGATCAAATTGCCAACATCTGCTGGATCATGGAAAAATCAAGGGAGTTCCAGAAAAACATATATTTCTGCTTTATTGACTATGCCAAAGCCTTTGACTGTGTGGATCACAATAAACTGTGGAAAATTCTGAAAGAGATGGGAATACCAGACCACCTGATCTGCCTCTTGAGAAATATGTATGCAGGTCAGGAAGCAACAGTTAGAACTGGACATTGAACAACCGACGGGTTCCAAATAGGAAAAGGAGTTTGTCAAGGCTGTATATTGTCACCCTGCTTATTTAACTTATATGCAGAGTACATCATGAGAAACGCTGGACTGGAAGAAACCCAAGCTGGAATCAAGATTGCAGGGAGAAATACCAATAACCTCATATATGCAGATGACACCACCCTTATGGCAGAAAGTGAAGAGGAACTAAAAAGCCTCTGGATTAAGGTGAAAGTGGAGAGTGAAAAAGTTGGCTTAAAGCTCAACATTCAGAAAACGAAGATCATGGCATCTGGTCTCATCACTTCATGGGAAATAGATGGGGAAACAGTGGAAACAGTGTCAGACTTTATTTTTCTGGGCTCCAAAATCATTGCAAATGGTGACTGCAGCCATGAAATTAAAAGACGCTTACTCCTTGGAAGGAAAGTTATGACCAACCTAGATAGCATATTCAAAAGCAGAGACATTACTTTGCCAACAAAGGTTCGTCTAGTCAAGGCTATGGTTTTTCCTATGGTCATGTATGGATGTGAGAGTTGGACTGTCAAGAAGGCTGAGCACCGAAGAATTGATGCTTTTGAACTGTGGTGTTGGAGAAGACTCTTGAGAGTCCCTTGGACTGCAAGGAGATCCAACTAGTCCATTCTAAAGGAGATCATTCCTTTCTTTGGAAGGAATGATGCTAAAGCTGAAACTCCAGTACTTTGGCCACCTCATGCAAAGAGTTGACTCATTGGAAAAGACTGATGCTGGGAGGGATTGGGGGCAAGAGGAGAAGGGGATGACAGAGGATGAGATGGCTGGATGGCATCACTGACTCGATGGACGTGAGTCTCAGTGAACTCCGGGAGTTGGTGATGGACAGGGAGGCCTGGCGTGCTGCAATTCATGGGGTCGCAAAGAGTCGGACACAACTGAGCAACTGATCTGATCTGATCTGACCTGATGGCTACTCCAAACAATTTTAATTTAGATTTTAGATTTGTCTTTGGTAAAGTGTACCTGATAACCCAGATCCTTGAAGATTCTAGCAATCTCTAACAAAGTTCCACTTTGGAAGCTATTTTCTAGGCATTTTCTTGGTAAATGAAAAATATAGAAAACATACAGTACTATTTTTAAAATTAAATAAAACTTATTACGAATTTACAAAATACGAGAGTAACTGATTTTCCTTTTAAAAACCCCATCCTGCACCTTTCTAATAAATTATCAAACCATTATTACTAATAAAGTCCTCATTTTATATAACCAATGTACTCACTCTAACGTGCTTTGGATTCAAATTAAAAGTCAGTATTAACCACCAAACATACCACTTCAAGGAAAAAGCTCTAATGGCAATGAAATTAAATGTATTATCTCTTCAATCAATCAATCCTAAAGGAAATCAACCCTGAATATTCACTGGAAGGACTGAAGCTGAAGCTCTAATACTTTGCCATCTGATGAAAGAGTCAACTCATTGGAAAGGACCCTGATGCTGGGAAAACTTGAGGGCAGGAGGAGAAGGGGACAACAGAGGATGAGATGGTTAGATGGCATCAACTCAATGGACATGGAGTCTGAACAAGCTCCAGGAGACAGATGAGAGGACAGGGAAACCTGGTGTGATGCATTCCACGGGGTCACAAAGAATCAGACTCGACCTAGCAACTGAACAATAACAATTCTTAGAATGCCTACACAGACTACTTTCACAGACTAGATCTTGAAAAGTCACTCTGAAAGTAAGGCCTATGTCCCTCCCAGAGGCACTTTCAAAAGAATGAGGAGTCTATAAATAGCCTTTCAGGCTTGAAGTGAAGTGAAGTAGCTCAGTCGTGTCTGACTCTTTGCGACCCCGTGGACTGTAGCCTACCAGGCTCCTCCATCCATGGGATTCTCCAGGCAAGAATACTGGAGAGGGTTGCCATTTCCTTCTCCAGGGGATCTTCCCGACCCAGGGATCGAACCCAGGTCTCCTGCATTGCAGGCAGACGCTTTAACCTCTGAGCCACCAGGCCCTTTCAAATGAAGGTTTAAGAAGTGAACTCACTTTTTTTTGGTGAGATAACCTCCCCATAATAAAAGAACTAGTTTCCCCAGCCTGCTCTAATAGAATAAAATCTCTAAACGTGGGTACTAGTTTATCTGTACAAACAAGGGTAAGGTAGACAAGATAAAATCCACTAAGAGGCTACAGAGGCTCTATTATTATCCAAGTACAAGTAGGCATATAGCTAACAGAACTGATCAGAGAAAAGCCCAAGATAGTTGCCAAGTAAATACTTGAAAGAAGTCTGTATCTTTAGTATAAACATTAAGTTGAAATATTCCAAAGTAGTCCTTCATTCCACACAGGAGGAAAGGCTATGAAAGGAAGTGATACTCTCTTGCAGATTTTACATTTCATTCTGCCCCTTAAAATAGCTTTCCAGTGCACTTAGGAGAAAGTTCAACTCCTAAAAACGGCCTCCCAGTTGGAAAGCCCTGCAAGAGCTGACCCTTCACCTTCTTTACCAACTAGACCTCCTACCTACACTCTCAACCAACCTTCCTGCACAATCCAAGCTCCTTCCCACTTCAAGGCATCTGCACAATGCCCTCTACTTTGAAAATGCTTTCCTCTCCCCCACACTTGGCACAGCTGGCTGCTCCTTTATGTCGTAAGCTTCAAATGTCACTTCCTCAGGAAAGATTCTGAGCATTTTCTCACTCATAATCATCTGCACTTTTAACTTCTTAGCCCTTATCATAGTTTTAATCATATTATCTACTCAAATAAATGAGGGCCCTTTCGTAATTCTTCCTTACAAACAGCAATTTATGTTCTCTATCAAATTAGTCTACTCCTAGTACCTCTAAAATATACAAAAGTCAGAAGACTAAAGCCCATAAGTAAATAATCTGCACTTTGTCATTTTTTTACATAATTTTTAATTTTAAAATGTATGTATTTAAAATGTACAATTTGATTCAATATTCAGACACTCAGAGTGAAAAAACTACTAGTATATTCAGGCTAACACATTACCATTTTTTGCATGACTGGTACATCTGAAAATCCACTTGCTGCTGCTGCTAAGTCGCTTCAGTCGTGTCTGACTCTGTGCAACCCCATAGACGGCAGCCCACCAGGCTCCCCCGTCCCTGGGATTCTGCAGGCAAGAACGCTGGAGTGGGTTGCCATTTCCTTCTCCGATGCATGAAAGTAAAAAGTGAAAGTGAAGATGCTCAGTCGTGTCCGACTCTTAGCGACCCCGTGGACTGCAGCCCACCAGGCTCCTCCGTGCATGGGATTTTCCAGGCAAGAGTACTGGAGTGAAAATCCACTTAGTACAGTTCAAATATTCAATACAGTGTTAAGTACAGTTATCATGTGCCTTATTTCTTAATCCAGACATATAATAAGGCAAAACTGAATAAAAACATCCAATTTCTAGTTTCCCATTCTCACCTTAAACCTGGTACTCTGTCTTTCAAGGACATCACTAACTTTTCAAAAGAGTGCACACACACACACAAGCCTCGCTTTCTAATAAAAACATGTTTGCATTCTCATCTTGTCCAACCTTCTGGCTTCAACTAATACTAACATCTTCTTATCTTTTTTATGTTCCCACAAAGCACTTACTTTTTTCTTGCTCCCATTACCACACTCTTCTTACTTTCCTTCACCTTCTCTTACCTATATCCTCTTTTTCCTTCCATCCTAAGTTATCACAAGACACGTACTCAATCCCCTCCTCTTCCCCCTCTGGTTTATGCTTACTTCAGTGGAAGGCTTCAGTCAACCATACTAATGTTTCCCACATGAACATTTCCCAACTAAATGCTCCAGGTGGTGAAGGAAAGACACTTTACCACACTTATAATCAGGTCCCAAAGGCCAAACTTAACCACCTTTGCCATTTGTCAGTGAAACCATCTCTACTATCTCAAATTTGAAACCAGTCTTCACTGATTGCTTCATTCCTCCAGTCCACTCTTCCTCACTAGCTCTCTTAATCATCACTATTCCATCTGCCAGGAAAACCATCTAAGCCCTTATCACCTCACATCAATTTATCATCACTGCCTCTCCCATAAATCCTTCTTGTATCACGATGCCAATAACAAGTCTCCCTAAAACAAGATAAGAAACCCAAGGGAAAAAGCTGTATCAGTAATTTCATCAAAGCCCTCTAATGCATTTCCCTCACTACTCAACCTTATTTCTAACCCCCCACCCCACCCAATATATAAACAGAAGGCTCATTTTCTCATTTACCTTTTCTGTTATCAAGCCAAAATTAGGCAGGTCATATTGCAGTCTCCCCTCTAGTAATGTCCTATCCACACTGCACAGCCCAATGCTAGACCTACCTCCTCCAATGTGCTCTATAAATGTGCAGTTTTCAATCTTTATTTTTTTGATTCCTCTAACTTTTAAACTCCCTGTGTTTTAAATACAGAAAAACCACAGAACTCTAGATCGTAACAAAAATCTAGCATCATATAAATTGCTTTCATTTCTACCAACTTCTTCTTATATTTCAAGGACTATCCTTAGTCGAGAGAATAATATACAGAAGAGATTAGTAGGCATTATTAGATGAGGTATTTTTCATATTCTTCAGATCAAGTTGGGTAACACTTCTTCTGGATTAAGGAAATACCAGTTTTACCTGAAACATGTTATCATCTCTGCTGCTGCTGCTCTGCTTGGAGGATGACAGCGCTCTGGAAGTTTCACCAGTTTTTTGCTTCTTTACAGGTTTTTCTGGAGCAACTTGCTTTTTCCTCTTTAGCTTGAAAGAAAAACAAAAATATGGTTAAAATTTGCATAAGAACAAAACGTATCTCAGCTTCAGAAGATTGCATTACTTTTTAAGACTTAGAGGATCAAAAGATTACCTTAATAAAAAATCATAAATATATACACAGGCAAGTTTTAAGTTTTCCCTGACAACAGAACTATGCAACTAACATACCACTGTTATCTAGTACAATGTTTTCAAACTTTTGGGCTTCTTGGAAAACCAAGATACTTCAGGCATTAGAGTGGTATTCACCAGACCAACAGTTATATTATAGATTGGGATCCCACATAATATTTCTCTGTGAGGAAAAAAAGACTGAGGGGGGCTACTGTTGCTTTTAAATGCACTTAAAACTTTTGGAAACCACAAGTCTACTAGTTATTTTTTACAAAGAAAAACATACTAATTAGAAAGACAACAACCAATTTATGATTATTTATGCCTGCCTATTCCAAAAGGGACTGGGACTTCCCTGACGGTTTAGTGGTTAAGACTCTGTGATCCCACTGCAGGGGGCCAGGGTTCAATCCCTGGTCAGGGAACTAGATCCATCCCACATGCCATAACTAAAAAAAAGAAGAAGAAAAAATTCTGCATGTCGCAGGAAGACAGAAAATCCCAAGTGCCACAACTAAGACCCACTGCAGCCAAATATATAAAATACTTTAAAAAAAAAAAAAAGGATGAGAAAACCAAAAGGGACTTAAATTGGTTCAGGGAGTTTGAGTAGGGAAAGCTAAGAAAGCTATTTTGTACTGGAGACCAGAGGTCAACAACTCATCACAAAACTTCCTCATCACAAAAAAATCACTTTAGACAGCAATGTGTTAGACCAGCATTCAAAATCAAAACATTTAAAAGCAGCATTACTGTAAAAGCTTTTTATATAGACTCATTATTTTAAAAAAAATGAGTCTATATAAAAAGCTTTTCATGTTCAAAAGCAGAGACATTACTTTGCCAACAAAGGTCCGTCTAGTCAAGGCTATGGTTTTTCCTGTGGTCATGTATGGATGTGAGAGTTGGACTGTGAAGAAGGCTGAGAGCCGAAGAATCGATGCTTTTGAACTGTGGTGTTGGAGAAGACTCCTGAGAGTCCCTTGGACTGCAAGGAGATGCAACCAGTCCATTCTGAAGGAGATCAGCCCTGAGATTTCTTTGGAAGGAATGATGCTAAAGCTGAAACTCCAGTACTTTGGCCACCTCATGCAAAGAGTTGACTCATTGGAAAAGACTCTGATGCTGGGAGGGATTGGGGGCAGGAGGAGAAGGGGACGACAGAGGATGAGATGGCTGGATGGCATCACTAACTCGATGGATGTCTCAGTGAACTCCAGGAGTTGGTGAAGGACAGGAAGGCCTGGCGTGCTGCGCTTTATGGGGTCGCAAAGAGTCGGACACGACTGAGCAACTGATCTGATCTGATCTGATCTGATAGACTCATTATCTTGCCTGGAAAATCCCATGGACGGAGGAGCCTGGTAGGCTGCTGTCCATGGGGTCACGAAGAGTCAGACACAACTGAGCGACTTAACTTTCACTTTTCATTTTGATGCATTGGAGAAGGAAATGGCAACCCACTCCAGTATTCTTGCCTGGAGAATCCCAGGGACAGGGGAGCCTGGTGGGCTGCCATCTATGGGGTCGCACAAAGTCGGACACGACTGAAGCGCCTTAGCAGCAGCAGCATTCTCAAAAAGAGCCAACAGTCCATGAAAATCGATAGAGTTCCCAATTCAAACAGTAGAGGGCAGTCATGTTCCTTGAAGTGAAGTGAAGTGAAAGTGGCCAACTCTTTGGGACCCCATGGACTATACAGTTTGCGGAATTCTCCAGGCCAGAATACTGGAGTGGGTAGCTGTTCCCTTCTCCAGGGGATCTTCCCAACCCAGGGATTGAACCCAGGTCTCCCGCATTGCGGAAGATTCTTTACCAGCTGAGCCACCCCCTCGTTCCCTAAACCCAACACTGGAGTGGGTAGCCTATCCCTTTGCAGGCTGGTGGAGCTTCCAGACTCAGGTGGATTTTCCTGACCCAGGGAATGCAGGGGTCTCCTGCACTGCAGGCAGGTTCTTTACCAACTGAGCTATCAGGGAAGCTCCTTAGTTCCTTAGTGGAAGGTATAAATTATTACTGTTTTACCAAATTATATGATACTAGGCAAAATAAAATGTATATATTTATGTACACAAACTTAAAGAGTGGATTCATCTAATGGAAGTACTTGCATGATTAATGGTACTATTTGGGATAAATAGCAAAAATTAGCTCACTAAGCAATTACTCTTTTTATCAGTTCTGTATAGTCCCTGTAGACTGGTGCATTCCCTGCACGTAAAAGCTCAGTAAAGAATCTGTTAAATCAATGTGTTCAAATGATATACTGTGTGCAAATTAAAAACTAAAAGACATTTCCTTCTCAAATATAGCTATGCATGCTCTTTGAAGCTTTTTTCAATCTTCCAAGCGAAATTATGATATGTATTTCAAGATTCTCATAGAAGCTCTCTTTTAACTAATACTATTAACTGAGCTCAGAACACAACTATGTAAGCTACTAGAAGATAAAGGACAGTTCTGTGTGGAAGAAGCCCTCACTACAGTGTGAGATGCTCAGTTAAGCAGAATGCACAGTTAAGCTTACAGCACAATTATCATCTAATGCAGAAAAACTCTTTTCTATCAAAATGGGTAATTTCATGCTAGCTTTGCTGAGTGCTGATTTAACTAAAAGGAGAGGATCAGAGTAAATAACATTCTAATTTAAAATGTACCAAGCCAAATTTTATGTAATCTTCAGAGGCTGGATAAACAAGGCTAAGAAGACTATCAAACCGATACCTGTTTTCAAAAAGTTCATATAATATGGCTCAACTACTATACAGAATGGGCTTCCCAGGTAGAAAATCTGTCTGCTAATGCAGGTAGAAAATCTGCCTGCGAATGCAGGAGACTCAAGTTTGATTCCAGGGTAGAGAAGATCCCCTGGAGGAGG
The DNA here is from genome assembly GCF_002263795.3 of Bos taurus. NCBI lineage: Eukaryota > Metazoa > Chordata > Mammalia > Artiodactyla > Bovidae > Bos > Bos taurus. The sequence goes on from NC_037347.1 coordinate 41,086,549, forward strand.
AAATGGCAACCCACTCCAGTATTTTTGCTTAGAAATCCCATGGACAGAGGAGCCTGGTGGGCTACAGTCCATGGGGTTGCAGAGAGGCAGACATGACTTAGAATGCACAAGCACTATAAAGAATACCTACAGTTGAAGAAGCCTACTAAGCAATAGCTAATAGTGGCTTTGGCCTAAACTTAGTGCTATTCCCCCGGGGTCTAAGGTAGTGGTTGTAAGGCTCCTAAAAAGCCTCAACAGGAAACTTTGAAGTCAGAAAACTTGCTCAAGTCTGACTTCAGGGCGTGGCCTGCATGTATACCACAAGCATCTAGGCATTTCAGTCAAGTGGGTCAGGGGCCACCTGCACTTTCAGAAACATCCATCCAGGCTCTCATTTTAGGGTTCCGATACACTTTGCTGTCCTTCAGAACCAATACTGCTGAATTAAGTATCACAAAAACAACCTGGTGTAGTAATAGTCACCTTTTTGTCAACTTCACTGTCAGAATCGCTACCAGAAGAGCTTGAAGAAACAAGTTCCTTTGACTTAGGCATTCTGAAAGAAAAATACATTATGTAAATAATTCATAAACTTTTTCATTACCTTCAACTTAACTCTCCCCCAAAGAGTCAAGAAGTTCCACAGTTCATTCCACCACTGTGTGGCACTGGAGTTGTTACACTGAGCACATGCTATAGAAGTTATGCTCTAATCTAAAGCTCTTCCATGTTGAAAATAACATGCAGAGGGAAGAGTTCTAAACCCAGCAAGGAACTAAATGTCATACACATCTCATACTCCTACATCTCTTTCTTTCTCAAAGTCAGTGGGTCTTTTCATACTTCATTTTAGCAGGGTTAGATGCTTATGGATAAGAGTTAGATGTTTACAGATAGAGTAAATTGCAAAGAGACAGCTGACAGCAATCATTGTCAAACCAGGAAGAAATATGAACAATTCTCAGTATTGCTTTATATTTCCTACCAATGAGACTTACATACAATTATTCATTGCAGGAATTAATCCCAATGTACACATAGCATGGTGGACAACTGTACTATATAGCTGTCTGTATCTAATTAGTTTTACCATTATAATCATACTTTTCATGTTCTGTATAGGTTAATTTTTTCGTTTTGACCATTCCAATCAAACGAGCAAGTTCTGATTCAAAGTTATACATAATTAATGTTCACTTACATTTCACACTGATTTTCTACTCTGAAATATAACTAAAATTTGAAGAACCTGCTTACGGGAGGGGTAAATCCTTTCCTCCAATTCCTTCTATGACCCTAGTTCCCTAGATTTTGGATATCCCCCCAGACAGAGGTACATAGGCTAGTGTCTTCCCTGTGGAGTTTACAGAGTGCTTGAACCTAAAGCAGAGTCTTGTGCCTCTATGTTTCCCAAATTTCAAGGAATTTCATGCTGTACCTCTTTTCAAAGCACTTGTAATACCAAGTGGTAAAACTCCATATATTTTCATAGCAAGTATCTTTTGCTCCCTACACCTCCAATTCAGAAGAGACTGAGCCCTATTAATTTCTATATGCCCTCAAGGGCCCAATATACACAACAGACACTGTAAATGTTTGCTGAATAAATGAGAAAAAAAAAGACTTCAAACAACTATAAATAATTCAACTTTGGACTAAACTTGCATAGCAATGGCATTCAATGTGTCTCACAAGAGGAGGTCAAGGTAAAAGAAATGGGCCATCCCTACTCTAGCCACTAAATTCAAAAAGCTCAAACCATGCCACCCAGCCATGTTGATTTTAACTGGCAATTTCTTGACAACAAGAAGAGTAAATTCAGAGGAGAGCCAGCAACGTTTACAACCACATTTTATACATTAATCCAGTTACTGCTCCACTTTACAGCCTCATCTCCAAAATCAATGTAGTCGTTTCTGTATGCTAGCTGCTAATAATGCCAAGAAGCTTTTTTTTAAGGTAATTAAATTGAACATAACCTATTTTTCACTTTGAAACGGTCAAGCATAACTACACCATCTGCTCATTAAAGGTGCCCGGGGTGGCTAAGATCATTTCAAAGAACCACCTCGTGTTTAACCCAAATAAGTCCCTCCGTCATGAAAACCAGGTAGTGGTAACTAAACTATTCTTTGAACTACTAACAAAATATATTTTCACTTTTACTTAATGAGCCTTTACTGTTCGGGAGCGGGGAGTGGGGACGGCGTGGCTCGTAATTCAGGCAAAGTAACACCGAAAGCGCTCGTGCGGAATATACAGAAATAACAAAAACAGCTTAAAAAAAAAAAAAAAAAGGAAATCGATCTTTGATAAAGGCCTGGGGGAAGAAGGATTAGAAAATAAGAGGTAAAGATAAACCAGAACTAAAGGGCACTAGAATTCGGTACAACACGAGGGTGGTAAGCACCCAAACGGGGGAAGCGGGTCCCGGGATGCCAACAAGCCGCCCGAACCCCGGGACTGGCGATGGCTGGGGCGGTGGGAGACAGGTTGGTCGGAGGGGGCGTAGGAGGCGGCGAAATGCAGAGGAGACGGAGTGGGAAGAGGAGGGACTTGCACCAAGCGCCATTTTCTTCCCTCGAAGAGCTCACTGCCCCCCAACACACCAGCCGTTCACTCCTCCACCCCCGGACTCCACCGCCGCACCCCCGGCCTCCTCCGACCCGGTCCGCTCCCTCCCGCCCCTAGAGCGTCCCTGCTCCGGGGAGAGGATGAGGACCCCAGAGACGCAGGCCCCGCACGCGCCCCCGCCCGGGACCGGGCCGCTGCTGCATTGTCCCGGGGGCGCCCCGGGCCCCTTCCCATGGCTCCTCGGCCCCGCCCGGCCGCACCCGCCGCCCGAGATCGCCTCACGCGCTACCCAGGGGCCGTTCCCGGGAGCCAGCTTCAGGCGCCAAGGGGCCTGAAATGTGTGGGGCTCGTAGTCGGGGACGGAGGAGAGGGTCCGGGAAGGCCGCGGAAGGGAAGGGGGCGATCAGGCAGCGCCGCCATTTCCTGCGGCCGTAGCCGACAAGGAACCCGGGCGTCAGGCGGATAGCGGCCCAGCTGGGAAGGTAGGGGTCGGCTGAGCGGTGCTTCGACGGGTAGGAGTGGGGGCGGGGTCCCGTGCACTCACGCTCCGCTCCAGTAGCCGAATTGCCTCCTGCTCTCTCACTAGCGACTGACAGAGAAACGGAAGTGACGACAGCAGAGAGACGCCGGCCCCGCCCCGCTGAGATTACGCACACGCGATGGGGCGTGGCTTCCTCGCCAAAAACCGACACCGAAACCCTTTCCAGGGCCTTAAAGGGCCCACCCCTCATCCTGAAGTGACACCGGGAAAGATGCAGCGGAGATTGGATTTGACTGTGAGTGAAAGAGGGGACGAATTAAACATGAATGACGAGCACCGATGGTTTTTCCAGTAGTCATGTATAGATGTGAGAGTTGGACTATAAAGAAAGCTGAGCACCGAAGAATCGATGCTTTTGAACTGTGGTGTTGGAGAAGACTCTTCAGAGTCCCTTGGACAGCAAGGAGATCCGACCAGTCCATCCTTAAGGAAATCAGTCCTGAATACTCATTGGAAGGACTGATGCTGAAGCTGAAACTCCAATACTTGGGCCACCTGATGCGAAGAACTGACTCATTTGAAAAAACCCTGATTCTGGGAAAGATTGACGGCGGGAGAAGAAGGGGACGATAGAGGATGAGAAGGTTGGATGGCATCACTGACTCAATGGACATGAGTTTGAGTAAACTCCGGAAGTTGATGATGGACAGGGAGGCCTGGCGTGCTGCAGTCCATGCGGTGGCAAAGAGTCCGACATGACTGAGCGACTAAACTGATGAGCACCGGGCTTTGCACTTGTTCCGTACATGTTTCTTGTATTAAAGTGAAATGTCTGAAAAAAGATCTGAAAAAGTACAACACTTCTGGCCCATTTTCCAAGAAATGATCCTTGCCCACTACCCCCTACTCTGGTATTTGATCCAGGCTGGTAGAATTCAAAGGAAGGAAGCCACAGTCATAACGTTTAATTCCAGAAAGTGCAAAAAAGTCTTCCCAGAAGTCCTTACCACACACCCACACACTTATTCCTAAACTGAAGTTCTGGGAACTCCCTGGAAGTCCAGTGGTTAGGACTTGGCACTTTCACTGCCAGATGCCTGAAGTTCAATCCCTGGTCAGGGAACTAAGATCCTGCAAGTTGTGGGGCAAAAAAAAAAAATGTACCTAAACTGAAGTTCTGCAAATGTGAGTTCACAGAAGGCAAGAGATATCCGTGCCATAAGCAGGAATATGACTCATAGAGTCTTTGAATCTATATTTAATTAATGCCTATTATAGCCAAGAATACATATTCAACACACATTTATCAAGCATCCACTATGTTCCAGGCACTGCAGTGAGGCACTTCACATATAACACTCGTCCTAATAAGCACTTTCCAGTGTAGAAATGATTGTTCTCTCCATTTTATAAAGAAACCAAGGGTTTACAAGGTTAAATGAGTTCTGCTGTAGGTGATACAGAGAATGAGTCATGAGTCAAACCGTGGATGCTGCAGGCTGAGGGAGACCTCAAACACTCTAGCCCACTTCTATGCATGCAACATCAGGCTACATGACTACTTCTTAAAAATGAAATACTTGCTGTCTAGTTCCTTTTATGCAAAGCACAAAAAAAGCAAAAATAATCCATAGCGATCTAGGTCAGGTTAGCCTCAGGGGACTATCACTTGGAGTGAGTATGAAGGAATCTGCTGGGATGCTGAATATATCTTGGTCTGGGTAGTAATTAGATGAGCACTGTTCAATTGCTAAGTCATGTCCGTCTCTGTGACCCCATGGACTGCAGCACTCCGGGCTTCCTTGTCTTTCACTGTCTCCTGGAGTTTGTTCAAACTCATGTCCATTGAGCCGCTGATGCTATCCAGTTCATCCTCTGCTGCCCTCTTCTCCTCTTGCCTTCAATCTTTCCCAGCATCAGGGTCTTTTCCAATGAGTTGGCTCTTCACATCAGGTGGCCAAAGTATTGGAACTTCAACTTCAGCATCAGTGCTTCCAGTGAACTTTCAGGGTTGATTTCCTTTAGGATTGACTGGGTTGATCTACTTGCTGTCCAAAGGACTCTCAAGTCTTCTCCAGCACCACAGTGCAAAAGCATCAATTTTTCAGCTCTCAGCCTTCTATATGGTCCAACTCACATGTGTACGTGATCACTGGAAAAACCATAGCTTTGATTATACAGACCTTTGCTGGCAAAGTGATGTATCTGCTGTTTAATACGCTGTCTAGGTTTATCATACCTTTTCTTCCTAGGAGCAAGCATCTTCTAATTTCATGGCTGCAGTCACCATCCACAGTGATTTTGGAGCCCAAAAAAATAAAGTCTGCCTCTGTTTCCACTTTTTTCCCATTTATTTGCCATGAAGTGATGGGACCGAATGCCATGCTGTTCGTTTTTTTTAATGTTGACTTTTTTTTTTTTTAGAAATTCATTGAACACATTTTTATTGAGCACCTACTATGTACACCAGCCACTGACTCAGATGCTGGTGGTACAAATACAGCAGAAGAGAAAACAGACAAAAACCTCAGCCCTTACAGAGCTCCTGAAGCTTACATTCCTGTGAAATTAAGGCAAGAAAATTAATCCATGGAGAAAAGGACAAGTTATGAGCCAAAGAACAGTTCCTCTGAGGAGTTACAAAATGGATCCCTATTCTTGAAGTCATAAAGAAACAATGAAGTCCCTATGGGGTCAGTCAAAAAGACACGGCCCTGCTGAGCTCCCTGACCCAAGTCTGAGAAAGTAAGGGCTCACATTCTCCCCTTTACTACAATCTAAGGGTGGAGGTCAATGCACCGTGATCTCTAGGCGGTCCACAAGGCCATGTAAGAGTCTTATCTCCAAACCAGAGGAAAGCAATGGTCCTGCAAATTTGTTTCAATCAAGACAAGAGTCTCTCAAATATGAAATTCAATGAAGATGAACAAAACTGTAAGTAATAAAAAAAACAAAAGAACCATGAAACAAAAATTGTTCACAGCATGATAATTGAGAACATAGAAAAGATTTTTGCCTAAGAAAATATTTAATCCTTAGCCCAAAAGTAATAAAATAGAAAATTACTATGAACTAGGGTGGCAATTTTAAATACACTCAGATAATTTTGATTTTAAATGTTCTGCTTTTCTAAAGTAAGACAAACTTGAAAGTATTTAGTCAAACTTGGTTTTCTGAAATGGTTTAATGTACAAGCCATTTCTTGATTGTCTCCTAATGATTTATTTAGTACCGTCTGAGCTCCTGCATCCTCATTGTTTAATCAGGCCCCAGCCTCTTAATATTCCACCAAGCCTGGACTGGTTTGGACCCAGACGTGGAACAGAGTGATTCTTTTGATGTTTACATGTATCTGTGTGTCTCCATTTCAAAGTTACGTGTACATGGTTTAGAAGAACTTATTTTATAAGCACTCCACTTGGGAGACACACTGAGATTTAATGAAAGCCATATTCTCCTAGATAATGATGGTCTGTGTCAGCGTCTCACCTGAAAGGGGTATGTGGAAGCTCAGGGTTCATATGTTGGTTGTTCTGGTTTTTATTTGCTCGATTGTGCCTGTAATCATATCATTCAGAAACCTAAAGTGCAGACGCATCTTGCTCCTAATGTGTCGTGTTGAATCCTACCTAACCCCATTTCCACAGCTCCCTACTGTGACTGCGTTCAAAAATACTCCTCTGTCTCCCCACTGAGATGCTTACAATTTAGTGCCTCTTAATAAGCAGTGGTTCTACTGCTTGATTGTAAATTGCAGTTGTATTTCTACTGAGTAAAGGAACCAGAGGTACAACACTGTGAGGATTTCCTGCTACTTACCTGGTTTTGCTTCCAGCTGTGTGAATATTTGGTTCTTGCTATATTGTATAGTAATAGCTTTCCAAACTGAAGATTCGTGACTAATTTTTTGGTATGGGTGATGCTGGACTCTTTATCATTTGAAATGTTATTCTACTTTTACAGTAAAACCTCACTGATTCCTCCTGGAATTGAAGATAATGACTTAAAGTTGAAGAGTTTGCTAAAGCAAATTAATTGTACATAAGGAAGCCTGATGGGTCTGAACTACTTAAATGCTTTTTAAAAATCACCCTTTTTCCACTTGATATGCATAGTTTCTAATCACTCTCGTCAATTATATTAAAATACCTTCCATGACGATCTTTATGTGGCCACACCTTTATTTAGATGCACTGAATTTGCGCTTTATACCTGATAGATATACACACATATTTAATGGAGGATTTAAATTGTTTTTTTAATTTATGAACATTTTTCACCTAATCAAACTTGCCTTGCCATAATGAATTTTTAATTAACGATGTTTTATTGTAGCTTATTTTTCTCTCAGTGCATCTTGCTGAGTCTGAGTCTTGCTGTAGTCTGTTTCCATTCTGCTTTTCAAATTATTTCTTTCATTTACAGTCTCTTAAAGCCAATGAGCCCTGTTCTATTTTGTGAAGGCACAAAGACTTCTAGGAAACTTGTACAATGAATGTTGAGTTTCAAGCCAGCTTCTTCACTCTCCTCTTTCACCCTCAGCAAGAGATAGGCATATATAGATGTAATGCATGCACGCATGCATGCTAAGTCGCTTCAGTCATGTCCCACTCTGCAACCCCATGGACTGAAGCCCACCAGGCTCCTCTGTCCATGCAATTCTTCCAACAAGAATACTGGAGTGGTTTGCCATGCCCTCCTCCAGGGGATCTTCCCAACCCAGGAGTCAAACCTCCATCTCTTCTGTCTCTTGCATTGGCAAGCAGGTTCTTTACCACTAGCACCACCTGGGAAGCCCATTCAGATGTAAAATTTCATTTGATACTTGGGTATTTTACAATATATAAAATAGACTTCAATGAGAAAAATGAAAAAGTCAAAAATAAAAATATGAAAATTAAACTGTAAAAAGATGAAACTCACTCAGGAACCACTGTTCCAGCATGGTAGCTTGCAAGCCTGGAGTTTACACACCCAAAGGTAGTTAGGGAAGCACCCTCACTGACTATGACCAGCCAACTAGAGTTCCCTTGGGGCCAGTAGTGCCCTGGGGCTTTGTAGGAGGTGTTTGATTGGACTGAGCTTATGTAGTGGGGTAACTAGAGGATCATTGGGTGGCCTGGGCGCTGAAAGCTATGGATATGGTTCTCTCTGGCTATGGAAAGACAGAGTCCAGGAAACTGGGTGGAGTCATTTGACTCACGGTATCTGTTCCCTCCCCTCCAAGACGGGCTTCCCAGGTGGCACTAGTGGTAGAGAACCCACCAGGTGATGCAAGAGACATAAGAGACGCAGGTTCCATCTCTGGGTCTGGAAGATACCCTGGAGGAGGAAATGGCAACCCTGCTCCACTGTCTTAGCCTGGAGAATCCCATGGACATAGGAGCCCGGGGGACTATGGTCCATGGGGTCACAAAGAGTGGGACAAGACTGAAGTCACTTAGCATGCACACATTCCTCCAAGATAGAAAGAGCTACACCTCTCTTTACTCAAGTTCAGGAAACTGCCCAAAGGTCCTTCCCCAGTTTATTCCCTCATTTCATAAACTGTGTATTGAGCATCTACCATATGCCAGAACTGCTCTGTGCTGAGAATTCAGGAATGAACAAAACTGACTGGTTCACTGTAAACTCATGGAGCAGACAATAAGCAAATAAAGAATTAAATAGAGATGGTAATTTCAGATAAGTGCTATAAAAAATAAAAGAAAAACAAGATGAAGTAGTAAAGAGTGTTGGGGTGAAGTTAATTTAGACCCTGAAAGGGGTGAAATGGGAGTATTCAGGCAGGGACCCTAATGAAAAGAGACAACCAGGCTAAAATTTAGGTGCTAGGGGTTCGAAGCAGAGAAAGCAGCATGTGTTAAGGCCCTAAGGTTGAGACGAGTTTAAATAACAGCATATTCTCCTGACGTAGAACCCCACTTGAGACCATAGGCTGTACAGAGGGGGAGCCCACACGGCAGCTCCCCAGGCTCAATGCCAGGACTGCCCAAGCCCCAGGAAATGCCAGCTCTGCAGAGTCACCAGAGCCCAGTTCTAGCCTTTCTCGAAGATCCAAGACGGCACCACTGCCTCTTCCTCCTCACTCATCACTCCTCTTAATTAGCACCAAGGAATCCCGAAGCTTCCCTCCTGTGGGTTCTGTGCCCAGAGGAATAGATTGTGTTAGCCAAGGGTTTGTTCTTTGAGGTATCAGTGTATGTGAAATGGGCTTCCCTGGTAGCTCAGCTGGTAAAGAACCTGCCTGCAATGTAGGAGACCCCAGTTCGATTCCTGGGTCAGGAAAATCCCCTGCAAAGGGATAGGCTACCCACTCCAGTATTCTTGGGCTTTCCTGGTGGCTCAGCTGATAAAGAATCCACCTGCAATGCAGGAGACCTGGGTTCAGTCCCTCAGTTTGGAAGATCCCCTGGAGAAGGGAACGGCTACCCACTCCAGTATTCTGGCCTGGAGAATTCTATGGACTGTATAGTCCATGGGGTTGCAAAGAATCGGACACAACTGAGCAATTTTCGCTTCACATACATGAAACGGTACAAGACTCCGTGTAACTGTCAAGTGAAAGCTACAACCACAAATACTATAAAATTTCACAGAGACCTGGGCCTCTGAACTGGAATAGACTGAGAATGCTTTGAAGAGGAAAACAGCCTTAAGCTTGACCAAGGGAGAGGAGAGAGAACCTTTGAAGTGGGAATAGAGGAAGACTCTGAGCTAGGTATGACCACGAAATGAGTAAGGTACATTGAGAGGCTATGAGCAGTGGATTCTATCAGTGTAGAAAGAGAGCATGGAGGAACAATAGGAAATTCATCTGGAAAAGCAGAGTGAAGCCAGATGGCAGAGGGCCCTTAATGAAGTGCAAGGAGTTTGGATTTTGTCACATGGTAAAAGAAAGGACTGAGATGCGGTTTGGGGTTCAGGGCAGGCAGCCCTAAAATGTGCCACTTTGTTGCATGGATTACTTTAAGTTAAAATAACTTAAGAAACAGCTAATACATGAAGGACATTCTGACCCTCCTTTGTCCACTTGTGAGCAGGAAATAAATCTCCCATGTGAAAAGTACCCTCCCTGGAGCAAGAGATAGAGAGGCATCCTTTATCACCAGAGACAGGGACTTCAAGGCCAAGAAGTTGGAGGAAAAACCTTGTTACTTCTTTACTAATTCCCAAGCCCAAACTTTTTTGTCTTGTCAGTTCTTCACAAATTTATTTTTCCTTTGTCTAAAAAGGATTAAAGAAATTGCCCGCTTTGGTCACTTCTTTAAATCTCCTATTCTATAAGCTCCTGCACATACAAATTAAATTTGGTTTTCTCCTATTAATCTGTCTTGTGTCAATTTAATTATTAGACCAGCCAGAAGAACCAAGAGGAACAGGGGGGAAATTTCCCCTCCTTGATAGGCTGAAAAAAGAAGAAAGAACTGGAAACTAGACACTCTACAGAGGAGGTGGTTCTGTTATGGTAAGATGTGATGAATTCCTAGAATATCAGAGTCACTTTCATTTGCACGTGGCCCGAGCTGATGGGTTTCCCAGATGGCCCTAGTGGTAAAGAATCTGCCTGCCAATGCAAGAGATGGAAGAGTTGCAGGTTCGATCCCTGGGTCAAGAAGATCCCCTGAAGGAAGGCATGGCAATCCACTCCAGTATTCTTGTCTGGAGAATCCCATGGACAGAGGAGCCTGGCAGGCTATGGTCCATAGGATTGCAAAGAGTCTGACTGAAGCAACTTGGCACGCATGCATGCCAGCTGAGCTGTCTGTGCCCCTGTCCAGGTCCAACAGAGGGAGCACTAGGAGTAATAAGGGAAAGGAAGGTCTGTTCTTCTAAACTTAAACCGCTGGGTCCAGATAATTCTGCTTTGAAATTCATTTGCCTGAATGCAGAGAGGAGAGAGGCAACCTTCCTTCTTTGCCACTGATTATTGCACAGTTGTGGAACTGTGTGGTCTCAAGGTGGCCACCAAAAATAAACTCTTAGGTCCCAATGTGCAACAGGAAAGGACATGTACCTAGGAGAGAAAGGAGGCCATGGGCCCAGCAGGATGACACTCGGTAAAAACAGCATTCCACAGTGATCAGCAGGCCCTGGATCCATCTCACTCCCTGCAGCAAGTGGTCCAAGAAGAGTCCTCTCAGGGCCACTATGGCAGAGAATGTATGGGGTGCAGAAGTCCAGAATATGAAGAGGGAGGACAAGTGGAGGGATGTTCAGAGATTTGGCAAAATAGAAGCAGAATCCTGAAGAGTTCAGAATACAAACCTGAAATGGCATGGAAGTCTTGGGGTGCGGGGTGGGGGGGTGAAAAAAAAGGTGAACAATTTTTCCAGGAGTTATGTATGGATGTGAGAGTTGGACCATAAAGAAGGCTGAACACCAAAGAATTGATGATTTTGAACTGTGGTGTTGGAGAAGACTCTTGAGAATCCCTTGGACTGCAAGGAGATCAAACCAGTCAGTCTTAAAGGAAACCAACCCTGAATATTCATTGAAAGGACTGATGTGGAAGCTGAAGCTCCCTTCTCCAGTAAGAGGAGAAGGGGACGACAGAGGACGAGATGGTTGGATGCATCACTGACTCAGTGGACGTGAGTATGAGCAAGTATAGGGAGAGAGTGAAGGATAGGGAAGCCTGTCGTGCTGCAGTTCTTGGGGTCACAGAGTTGGACACAGCTTAGTGACTGAACAACAACAATGGAGCAATTAGATCCATGGTGCACATCCAGCCCACCCTTGGAGGAGAAGGCAGTTAAATCTTTTGGGGGAGAAGGAGAGGGTCTGTGTGAAGAGTTAAGGAAAAAATAGACTACCAAAGATGGAGTCAAAGTCTGAGCATTAATGTGAAAACATCCCTCCCGAAACTCTTTTCACCCTTCTAGTGCTATTTGACTTTTTTAAAAATATAGGCAAAAATACAAATTAATTCCTTAAAAAAACATACTTTATGAAACTCCAGAATCACTGCAGATGGTGACTGCAGCCATGAAATTAAAAGACGCTTACTCCTTGGAAGGAAAGTTATGACCAACCTAGATAGCATATTGAAAAGCAGAGACATTACTTTGCCAACAAAGATCCGTCTAGTCAAGGCTATGGTTTTTCCAGTGGTCATGTATGGATGTGAGAGTTGGACTGTGAAGAAAGCTGAGGGCCGAAGAATTGATGCTTTTGAACTGTGGTGTTGGAGAAGACTCTTGAGAGTCCCTTGGACTGCAAGGAGATCCAACCAGTCCATTCTAAAGGAGATCAGTCCTGGGTGTTCTGTGGAAGGAATAATGCTAAAGCTGAAACTCCAGTACTTCGGCCACCTCATGCGAAGAGTTGACTCATTGGAAAAGAGTCTGATGCTGGGAGGGATTGGGGGCAGGAGGAGAAGGGGACGACAGAGGATGAGATGGCTGGATGGCATTATGGACTCGATGGACATGAGTCTGAGTGAACTCTGGGAGTTGGTGATGGACAGGGAGGCCTGGCGTGCTGCAATTCATGGGGTCGAAAAGAGTCGGACACGACTGAGCAACTGAACTGAGCTGAACTGAACTGAAAGTAACCATGCATGACTACAGCCTGCCAGGCTCCTCAGTCCATGGGATTTTCCAAGTAAGAATACCGGAGTGGGTTGCCATTTCTTGTTCCAGGGAATCTTCCCTATCCAGGGATTGAACCCTTGTCTCCTGCAAGTCTCCTGCATTGGCAGGAGGATTCTTTTCCACCAAACTACCAGGGAAATCCATCCTTCTTGTACTTGCTGTTTTTTTTTTTTTTTTTAAGTGCCTCTAGCTCAAAATAATGTTGATGTCAATATTAAGGCATATTTTGGGATGACATATTTGTTTTCCTTCAAAATCATGCTTAATGTTCCAGGTAAACCAAGCAGGCATAAATGAACATAGAATCCTCTGCACCTCCATCCCTTGTCCCTTTAACAGAAGTTTTCATTCAGTCTGTGTCACTGAGGGGACCAAGTGGTGTGCCTGTGGTAGGTTTGGGTTTCATTTCTCTGAGCCTCAGGAGGTGGAGAATGGTTAAGGAAGTATGAATTTTTAGAAGCAGGGAGATATGATGCTTTGCATGCAAATGTAGCTGGTTCCATTTTCCTGGGTTGTGGTTCCTGGCAAAACTATTAGGAAATCTTTGTTCAGAAGTGATTTCTATTATTTTTAAGTAAATATAATGTCAAAAAAATTTACATTTGAGTAAAAGAGAAAGGAGAAATTTTATTTACAGCAAAATAGGATTGCAGTTGCTTCCAAAACCTGCATGTATTTCTACAGGATGGTGATGGGAGTTGCTCCTTTCACAAAAAATTCTTAGAGGGAATCTTTGGATATGAAAGGACTAGAGTTCCTGGTTCAAGTCTGGGTCTAGAAACAGTGGATAATGCAAAAAGAAGGCCAGGGGGCTTCCCTTGTGCTACAGTGGTAAAGAATCTGCCTGCCAATGCAGGAGACACAGGTTCAATCTCTGATCTGGGAAGATCCCTCTTACCTCAGATCAACCAAGCCCGGGAACCACAACTACTGAGACCACATGGCACCAAGTACTGACCCTTGCTCCCTAAACCTGAGCTCAGCAACAAGAGAAACCACTGCAATGAGAAGCGCTCGCACCACAGCTAGAGAGTAGCCCCTACTAACCACAACTAGAGAAAAGTCCACACAGCAGCGAGAACCCAGCCCAACCAAAACTAAGTAAATAAATTAAAATTTTAAAAAACAAAAAAAGGAGGCTAGGGACTTCTCTGGTGGTCCAGTGGTTAAGACTCTAACTTCCAGTGCAGGGGGTTTGGGTTCGAGCCCTTGTCGGAGAACTAAGATCCCACATGCCTGGTGGTGCCACCAAAAGAAAGAGAAGAAGGCTAAGGAAATGAATTGAAATTGGAGTATCCATAGGTAGACCAGAAAGGGAGGCGGTTTGGGGAGCTGAGAGGAGAAGGAAAAGAGCTAGGGAAAGCACTTAGTAACCACGGAAGACCAGAACTTGAGGAAGAGACGGCTATCAAGAAACTCCTAGAAACCTGCTAGAGAGTTTGGGGAAACTTTCAAACGGTTCCTCACACTTCATTGCACTGTTAATACCTTCTATTACTCATTCCTCCCAAAACTTCAGGAAAAGATTTAGACAAGCAGCAGGATATTATATTGAAACATGACCCATTTTGGCTCCAGTTCCCAGCACTTCCTCCCTCCTGACCCTCTCTCCCCCACCCCCACTTTCTCACTCCCATCATTCCACAAAGAGAAGAATGTCAGAGCAGAGCAAGGGGGTCGGATTCTTGGCTTTCAGCTTTCAAAATCTTAGGATTCCAGGCATAAATTATAGATTTAAAATAACATGTAATTAGTCACATTCTAACCTGTCTGCCCCTACTCCCACCGGAGATTTTCCCACTAGGGAAATCTCCCACTAGCAGATTTTCCCTAGTCTGCGAGAGAAGAGAAATGGAATGTCTTTAGTGCCTTTGAGAAGCAGTTGTTCTCTGTCCCCAGGCCAGCCCTGGGGGAAGATCCCCAGAGAGTTTGGGGATTGGGAGCAAAGCAAATCATTGCCTATCTTTCCAGATGGGCACCCTCTCGGAGGTCCTCTGCACCCCCAGGGTGTGCGTGGAAATGTCTATGTGACGCGTCAAGGATGGCAGGCCTAAGGCAGCCTCGCTGAATCCTGGAACCCCTCGGGGTGCTGTAGCACTCAGCAGGATATCTTCCTCACTCGCCAAGAGTAGCAAAGATGTGGCACCAACAGCCAGAAGATCCTGACAAAGAGATCTCACCAGCCTTGATCTGAATAGAGTGGACAGAAGAAAGAACATATCAACAAACGCCAAGATGAAGAAGTAAGAAGGACAAAAACCAGACAGTATGATCCCTTTTTCTTTTTTGATCATGCAACAGGGCATGTGGGATCTTAGTTCCCTGACCAGGGATCAAACTCACAAACCCTGCGTTGGAAGTGCAGAGTTTTAACCACTGGACCACCAAGGAAGTCCAAGTGAGGTCAATTTCTATTTGTGAAAACCAAAAAAAGTCTCAGATTCATGATGGATGAGTAATTAAGACATTTATAAAATGAAGTCTTTATATGGATCACTAATTTGCCTTAGTGACAATTCAAAAAAAGAGGTGGGTGTAAATATGTTATTACTGTTTGAACAAGTGCATCACCTCCCAAGGAGACTGCTATGGCAGACAGTACATAAAGGTATCATCTTGCTTAGGTAAATTTTTTGGACTGCTCATAACTTAACATGCATCCTATGTTGCTATGCCTGTGGCATATGAAACCAATATGAAAATCTAATCCAAGCGTTCTCCTCTTTAGCTGGGGTCTGATGCAAGACTTTACCTGGCTGGGTAACCGTCACATCCGTAGGGAGACTGTTCAGAAGCACCACGTGAACTATCGAATATAGGAACCAGTACGTTAGTCACAGTGATTAGAAGGACAATCCAATCTGTCAAGGTCTTTGCTGAAACAAGAACTCAACCCACCAACAGCCCTGTTAAAGACACTTAACCCAAGACCTAAATGATGCCTGTGTTGAGAAAACTCAAAAAAGAAAAAAAAAAAAAAAGAACAATCAGGCAACACTTTAGAATACTGGAGTTCAGGATGTCTGACTCTGGACCATCACAGAAACCAACAGCTGAGGGTCAAGATGACAACGCCACTTTCCCTCACTCAGAACTGTGGTCTTTTCAAAGTACAGTCTCTTTAGTAAACATGTTGTTCAAAAAAATCAGCTTATTACTTTCAGTTTCAAAAATTCAACTATGATTAACCAAGGAAGACAAGTACATCGCTTCTGGTGTCTCTGTTTTTTAAAAGGCCTACTTTTTAGTAACACTTTTTATATGTGACATGCTTGTCCCTCAGTGACTTCTGCTAGACTATCAGGCCTAGACTGTAAGAACTAAATAGTTTTGCTCTTCCACAGTAGGGTCCAGGCTATTGTTAGTTTTATATCCCCAGTAATGCTGAACTTGGAAAGTCATGTGTAAGTATGTCTAAGTCATGTATAAGTCCGACTAGGGTATAAAACCAATGAGGAAAACATGACCTGCACACAAAGGGACATAGCAAAGTGAAGAAATCAACACC
This sequence comes from Bos taurus, assembly GCF_002263795.3. NCBI lineage: Eukaryota > Metazoa > Chordata > Mammalia > Artiodactyla > Bovidae > Bos > Bos taurus. The sequence goes on from NC_037347.1 coordinate 41,102,690, forward strand.
ATCACTTCTGTCTTATTTATTTTTGATGAAAAACATGAATGAATACTTTTTCTCGCCCTATTTAAAAGGCTACTTTAGAAATAATGCAATTTGCACAATGTGGATGGACCGAGAGATTATCGAACTAAGTCAATCAGAAAGAGAAAGACAAATACCATTAAATATCACTTATATGTGAAGAGAAAGAAGGATTAGAAGTGCCCGGAACTCTATTATTGTCACTCAGAATTGATATGTGGGGGACTATATAGAGTGACAGAAAAATGCTGAAGAGCAGAGACCAGAGGCCAAAAGTGGTCTTGACCAGAAAAGGGCTGGGGCAAGTCATTTCACCTCTTTGACCCTCACTTTCCTGTTCTGTCAAAGGTCGGACTAAATATTCCATGTGATTCAAGACAACTGTGTAACCAATTGTAACCAATGGGCTGTTTTTATTTTCATTTTTGTTTCTTTATTCTGCCAGCAAGTTTTATTTTGATTGTTCCTCTTTTTTTTAACGTTTTGTCATTGAGTTACTTACATCCACAATTAAGCATCTCTTTTCTGTATCTATTCATTCTCAGGCACCAGGTGTTAAAATAATGGAACTACAGACATAACCTGTTTTGTTGCATTTCACTTTATTGTGCTTTGCAGACATTGCATTCCTTACAAATTGAAGTGTGGGAACCCTGCATTGAGCAAATCTATCAATGCCCTTTTCCAATAACATTTGCTCACTTCATGTCTCTGTGCCATGTTTTGGTAATTCTCACAATATTTCAAACCCTCCACCAGCAAAAACGTTACAACTTATTGAAGGTTCAGATAGTTAGCATTTTTTTCTAGCAATAAAGTATTTTAAATTAAGGTATGTACTTTTTTAGATATAATGCTATTGCACACTTAATAGACTATGTATAATGTGAGCATGCAATGCAGGAGACCCCAGTTCGATTCCTGGGTCGGGAAGATCCAATGGAGAAGGGATAGGCTACCCATTCCAGTATTCTTGGGCTTCCCTGGTGGCTCAGCTGGTAAACACTCTGCCTGAATGCTAGAGACCTGAGTTTGATCCTTGGGTTGGGAAGATCCCCTGGAGAAGGAAAAGGCTACCCACTCTAGTATTCTGGTCTGGAGAATTCCATAGACTGTATAGTCCATGGGGTCACAACAAGTCATACATGACTGAGTGATTTTCACTTAGTGTGAACATAACTTTTATATGCACCGGGAAACCAAAACATTCACATGACTTGCTTCATTGCGATATGCAATTTATTGCAGTGGTCTGGAACTGAACATGAAATATCTCTTGAGGTCGGCCTATCTTTCGATTTTGATGCAGTGCACACTCTTTCTTGTTCCTTCTAAGTTGACAGCAGTCCGCACCCTTAACGAAGGACCCAAGCCGGAAGGATGCCCTCGTAGCCACAGCAGGTGCAAAAGAGAACTGGACTGTTTCAGCGTAAGAGCAATGAACCGTCTCCAGAATAAATACAGTACCGTGATTAATCTTTTGAAACAATGAACCAAGCAGAGTAACACAAATACTAAATTGGGCTGTCTTCCAGGATGACCTTTCTTTAAGAATGTAAAGTAGGCAAAGATGTATCTGCTTCTGCAGCTGTCAATCTGAACAGAATCAGACCAACTCCCCCTATGACACATCCCATCCGGTTGGACAGGTGTGGAAGGTAGGCATTCTTAGCCAAGAAGAAGAAGTAGGCTATTTTCACTTTGACTTGCCCTTCTTTGTATGTGCCCAAAATAGAGCTATTTATAAAATGTTCTGAAGTAAACGATTAATACAAGTGAGGAGCTTTCGAGGCACCCTCCTGAACACTGGTTCAGTTTCTTCTCTTGCAGCCATAAGAGCTGCAGCGACTGCCAGCAGGAGAACAAGAAGGAGGTCAGTGCAGGTGAGAGGAATGTGGAAATCGGAGCTCCGCCTCCCAAACTCCCCAGGGAATCTTCTCCTGGCCTTGGAGAAGAGCCCCACAGCCTCACCACTCCACAACAGCTCCCTCGTGTCGTCTTCAATACACAGCCAGGATTACTACCAACGTCATTATGGTGCTTGTTATTATTCTGCCTTTTTATTACTCTCAGGTGGGGGAAGCTGACATCCTGAGCTTAAATGTGGGACGCCAGTGATCATGCGCACGCCCTCATACTAAATTAGGTTATCAAATTGTTGAATAAACAAGGACTGCTTCTCTATAGTAAGGGCCAATAAAATCAATAAATACTGAGTGGGTCCTATGAGCCAGATATTCTCAGCCATTCTGAGATAAAGGTTATTCATTCAAAAGATAATTAAAGTGACTGCTAATTGGGTATATGGCTTCTCTGTGGGATGATGAAAATGCCCCGGAGTTAGTGGTGATTTCTGTACAACTTTATGAATACACTAAAAACCACTGAGCTGTATGCTTTAAAAGGGTGAATTTTATGGTATGTGAATTATACAGATCTCAGTTTTTTTAAAGGTAATTAAGGAGTGGCTAGTATGTGCCATAGACACTGTGCTAGGAACTGGGTAAAAAATATTAACTCTTTGAGCCTCCTACTGTATGTTGGATACTATGCAAAGTCCTTTTATTGAATCTTCATAAGCTCCCTAAAAGGAGGGAGTATTAGTATCCAATTTTATAGCTAAAGAAATGGATGTAGAGTCTTTTGCTTAAAATCAAAATTAGGTAGAATCACATGAAACTGCTATTTTGTAGACTACTTTTCTGTTCAAATGTCAGTTTCTTAGAGCTGAATCTAATAAGTACCTCTATCTGTCCAAGTTCATAATTACATACACCAGAAAACTACTCTAATGAGACTGCTAAGGCACTTCAGTCATCTCTGACTCTTTGCAACCCCATGGACTGTAGCCCACTAGGCTCCTCTGCCCATGGGATTCTCCAGACAAGAATACTAGAGTGGATTGCCATGCACTCCTCCAGGGCTAATGAGATTAGGCATTTGTAAAGAGCTAGAAGATGGTAAGGACCTAGTTTCCTGAATGACAGCGTGCTTCTATTGTGTGAGGCCACAGAGACTTTGAGTTCCATCTGCTGGGTTACCTGGCACCACTCATCCTGACCAACACACCAGGTCTACTGGACCCCAGAGCCTGTGCTGTTACTTCGTAATATACCCCTTCAGGTTGTTTAGGACTCAATGAGAGATCCAGGCACAGTGTACTAGAATACTAGAATCAAAGATAGAACAAGTCCCACAAGAATGGAGCCAACAATGAATCATAGGATTAACGAAACACAGAGCACAAAAAACAGGGGCTTAACCAAAGAAGGGGCTTATTCTTCTCACAAAGCAAGAAGACTAGAGGTAAGCAGATCAGGGCTAGAACACTCTGATTCCATTAGGGACCCAAGGTAAGTCTACCTTTCCCCCCACCATTCTTAGTATGTGGCATTCTGAGAAGATAAGTCCAAGGACAAAGGAGCATGCCAGATAAATCAACCTCAGCTTCTCTTCTAAAGAGCCTTCTCTCAAGTCTCTCCCAGAAATGGCCACTGGCAAGAAGTATCCATGGCTGCTTGTAGCCTTGAGAGAGACCGTGCAGTGTGCTGATTCTTAAGATAGTCACATTTACCACCATATACAAAATCAGAGCTCTGTTTGTAATGGAAAGTGGAAAGTGCACACCTAATATTGTCTGCTTATTTATAAAGGAGGAAAGTTCAAAAGCCCAATAGGCAAGTTATTTGCAAAAGCCTATTACGTGCTTCAGTGCTGAAGAAGCTGAAGTTGAACGGTTGTATGAAGACCTACAAGACCTTTTAGAACTAACACCCAAAAAAGATGTCCTTTTCATTATAGGGGACTGGAATGCAAAAGTAGGAAGTCAAGAAACACCTGGAGTAACAGGCAAATTTGGCCTTGGAATACAGAATGAAGCAGGGCAAAGACTAATAGAGTTTTGCCAAGAAAATGCACTGGTCATAACAAACACCCTCTTCCAACAACACAAGAGAAGACTCTACACATGGACATCACCAGATGGTCAACACCGAAATCAGATTGATTATATTCTTTGCAGCCAAAGATGGAGAAGCTCTATACAGTCAGCAAAAACAAGACCAGGAGCTGACTGTGGCTCAGACCATGAACTCCTTATTGCCAAATTCAGACTGAAATTGAAGAAAGTAGGGAAAACCACTAGACCATTCAGGTATGACCTCAGTCAAATCCCTTATGATTATACAGTGGAAGTGAGAAATAGATTTAAGGGCCTAGATCTGATAGATAGAGTGCCTGATGAACTATGGAATGAGGTTCGTGACATTGTACAGGAGACAGGGATCAAGACCATCCCCATGGAAAAGAAATGCAAAAAAGCAAAATCGCTGTCTGGGGAGGCCTTACAAATAGCTGTAAAAAGAAGAGAAGCGAAAAGCAAAGGAGAAAAGGAAAGATATAAGCATCTGAATGCAGAGTTCCAAAGAATAGCAAGAAGAGATAAGAAAGCCTTCTTCAGCGATCAATGCAAAGAAATAGAGGAAAACAACAGAATGGGAAAGACTAGAAATCTCTTCAAGAAAATCAGAGACACCAAAGGAACATTTCATGCAAAGATGGGCTCACTAAAGGACAGAAATGGTATGGACCTAACAGAAGCAGAAGATATTAAGAAGAGATGACAAGAATACACAGAAGAACTGTACAAAAAAGATCTTCACAACCCAGATAATCACGATGGTGTGATCACTGACCTAGAGCCAGACATCCTGGAATGTGAAGTCAAGTGGGCCTTAGGAAGTATCACTATGAACAAAGCTAGTGGAGGTGATAGAATTCCAGTTGAGCTATTCCAAATCCTGAAAGATGATGCTGTGAAAGTGCTGCACTCAATATGCCAGCAAATTTGGAAAACTCAGCAGTGGCCACAGGACTGGAAAAGGTCAGTTTTCATTCCAATCCCAAAGAAAGCCAATGCCAAAGAATGCTCAAACTACCGCACAATTGCACTCATCTCACACTGTAGTAAAGTAATGCTTAAAATTCTCCAAGCCAGGCTTCAGAAATATATGAACCGTGAACTTCCTGATGTTCAAGCTGGTTTTAGAAAAGGCAGAAGAAACAGAGATCAAATTGCCAACATCCACTGGATCATGGAAAAAGCAAGAGAGTTCCAGAAAAACATCTATTTCTGCTTTATTGACTATGCCAAAGCCTTTGACTGTGTGGATTACAATAAATTGTGGAAAATTCTGAAAGAGATGGGAATACCAGACCACCTGATCTGCCTCTTGAGAAATTTGTATGCAGGTCAGGAAGCAACAGTTAGAACTGGACATGGAACAACAGACTGGTTCCAAATAGGAAAAGGAGTACATCAAGGCTGTATATTGTCACCCTGCTTATTTAACTTATATGCAGAGTACATCATGAGAAATGCTGGACTGGAAGAAACACAAGCTGGAATCAAGATTGCAGGGAGAAATATCAATAACCTCAGATATGCAGATGATACCACCGTTATGGCAGAAAGTGAAGAGGAACTCAAAAGCCTCTTGATGAAAGTGAAAGTGGAGAGTGAAAAGGTTGGCTTAAAGCTCAACATTCAGAAAACGAAGATCATGGCATCCAGTCCCATCACTTCATGGGAAATAGATGGGGAAACAGTGGAAACAGTGTCAGACTTTATTTTTCTGGGCTCCAAAATCATTGCAGATGGTGACTGCAGCCATGAAATTAAAAGACGCTTACTCCTTGGAAGGAAAGTTTTGACCAACCTAGACAGCATATTCAAAAGCAGAGACATTACTTTGCCAACAAAGTTCCGTCTAGTCAAGGCTATGGTTTTTCCTGTGGTCATGTATGGATGTGAGAGTTGGACTGTGAAGAAGGCTGAGCACCGAAGAATTGATGCTTTTGAACTGTGGTGTTGGAGAAGACTCTTGAGAGTCCCTTGGACTGCAAGATCCAACCAGTCCATTCTGAAGGAGATCAGCCCTGGGATTTCTTTGGAAGGAATGATGCTAAAGCTGAAACTCCAGTACTTTGGCCACCTCATGCAAAGAGTTGACTCATTGGAAAAGACTCTGATGCTGGGAGGGATTGGGGTCAGGAGGAGAAGGGGACGACAGAGGATGAGATGGCTGGATGGCATCACTGACTCGATGGACGTGAGTCTGAGTGAACTCCGGGAGTTGGTGATGGACAGGGAGGCCTGGCGTGCTGCGATTCATGGGGTCGCAAAGAGTTGGACATGACTGAGCGACTGATCTGATCTGATCTGATCTGATTACATGGGTCAGCCAGAATTTGAACCCAGGTTTGGTTGCTTCTAAACCAGTACTTTTAACCCTGGGCTACACTGATTCACGGAGTATGTGGTCTAGAACACCATGTGTACTATTTACTAAACTACAAGGATTGTGTATTGGTTCCCTGGTGCTGCTGTAAAAAATAGGCATAAACTTAGTGGTTTAAAACAATACAGATCGGGACTTCCCTGGTGGTCAGTGGTTAAGAACCCACCTGTCAATGCAGGGGACACAGGTTTGATCCCCGGTCCGAGAAGATTCCACACGCCATGGGGCAACTAAACCTGTGCACCACAACTACTGAGCCTGCGCTCTGCGACAAGAAAAGCCACCGCAATGAGAAGCCTGAGCCACTGGCTGCAACCAGAGAGTAGCCCCTGCTCACTACCACTAGAGAAAACCCGCGCACAGCAACGGAGACACAGTGCAGCTAAAAACAGATAAAAATTTAAAGACAAAATCACAGATGTCTTCCTTTGTAGCTTCGGAGTCCAGAAGTCTGAAACCAGTCTCACTGAGCTAAAGTCAAAGTATTGACGGGGCAGCTCCCTTCTGCAGTCTCTGAGGGGAGAATCTGTTTCCTTGTTTTCCTCACTTCTGGCTTCTGGAGGCTGCCCACATTCCTTGGCTCATAATTCCTGCTCAAATCACTCCAACCTCTGGCTTCCATCATCTCCTGCTTCTGTAGTCAAATTTCCCTCTGCCTCCCTTCTATAAGGACATCTGTGATCATCTTAGGAGCCCATCTGCATAATCCAGGATAAACTCCCATCTCAAGATCCTTAATCACATCTGTAAATCCCTTCTTTTACCACATAAGGTAAAAGGCCCCAGGTTCCAGGGATTAGGACATGGCCATTATTTTGTTGTTCTTGTTCAGTTGCTAAGTCATTTCCATATCTTTGTGACCCCATGGACTGCAGTACACCAGGCTCCTCTGTCCTTCACTCTCTCCCAGAGTTTGCTCAAATTCATGTCCATTAAGTCGGTGGTGCTATCCAACCATCTCGTTCTCTGTTGCCCCCTTCTACTCTCGCCCTCAATCTTTTCCCAGCATCAGGGTCTTTTCCAATGAGTTGGCCAAAGTATTAGGGCTTCAACTTCACCATCAGTCCTTTCAATGAATATTCAAGGTTGATTTCCTTTAGGACTGACAAGTCTGATCTCCTTGCAGTCCATTATTTAACCTACCACAAATAGTAAGTTAGAAATTAATAATGTGCCAAGAAAAAGAGGATGACAACGTTGGCAAGTACCTTAAATAAGGAACAAACTGAGCACTACAGGGATTCAGAAGGTCAAAAGAAAGATACTGCTTGTATAGTCAGAAAGAGGAGTATATAAATGATTTGGAAATGGAAAGATAGTACAGACAACTTAGAGAACCACATAAAATAATCCTGGAGTAGGCTCGGTGAGAGCTGAGAAGAAGAATGCGAGGCTAAGAGACCTTGTTAGGGTTTATTTCCAAAGCTGGACAAAAGGACGTTTGCTGTCACTCACAATCCTGGGGAATTTCACGTTTTGTATCCTCCTATGTCCTGCCAATGGCATGAGGCAGCTCCAGGCCCTTGTGAGGATTGGGCAATCTCAGGGTCAGGACTAGAATGAAACAAGAGTTGCCTGGGGCACTCTCAGACAGGTGCTGCCCTGAACCTGAGCTTTCAGGACCTTGAGAGTGAGTGTCTCCATGAATTTTGTGCCCTGAGCAAACCACTCTCTCTTACTTTAGTCTCAGCTCTGGAAGCTTCTAGATAAGCAAGGCTTGCTTAGGCTCTGAGGAGTACAGCAAGGCCTAAGCCACATCAAGAAAGATATTGTAAGCAGTGTACTTTATCAAACTTCCTCCATCTTGACTCCTGACAGACACCTTTATTTCTGAGTCTAGACAATTTTAATGGAAGTGAAAGAGGAGAGTGAAAAAGCTGGCTTAAAACTCAACTTTCAAAAAACGAAGATCATGGCATTCGGTCCCACCACTTCATGGTAAATAGATGGGGAAACAAAGGAAACAGTGACAGACTTCATTTTCTTGGGCTCCAAAATCACTGCAGATGGTGACTGCAGCTATGAAATTAAAAGATGGCTTGCTCCTTGGAAGAAAAGCTATGACAAACCTAGACAGCATATTAAAAAGCAGAGACATTACTTTGTCAACAAAGATCCATATAGTTAAAGCCATGGTTTTTCCAGTAGTCATGTATGAATGTGAAGAGTTGGACCATAAAGAAGGCTGAGCACCGAAGAATTGATGCTTTTGAACTGTGGTGCTGAAGAAGACTCTTGAGAATCACTTAGACTACAAGGAGATCAGTCAATCCTAAAGGAAATCAACCCTGAATATTCACTGGAAAGACTGATGTTGAAGCTGATACTTTGGCCACATGATGTGAAGGGCTGATTCATTAGAAAAGTCCCTGATACTGGGAAGGATTGAAGGCAGGAGAAGAAGGGGACAACAGAGGATGAAATGGTTGGATGGCATCACCGACCCGATGGCATCACCGACATGAGTTTGAGCAGGCTTCGGGAGTCGGTGATAGACAGGGAAGCCTGGTGTGCTGCAGTCCATGGAGTAGCAAAGAATCGGACACGACTGAGCAACTGAACAGCAAGAATGACAGTTTTGATGAGGCAAGGCATCCCCTCACCCAGGGGAGCCCTCAAACAAAAGCTGGATGTCTCCTGCCATTTGCTTTAAGTTCACATTCTTTAAATTTCAAGTGCCTTTTTAAAAAAAAAAAAAAAAGGTAAAAGGAAGCCCCAGCCTGATGGAGTCTTCCCCGAACTGGGGCCTTGCACACATCTCTCTGAGGACCAAAGGAGGCATGTAGGAAGCCTGGCCATTCACACACCCGTGTGACCTTGACCCCTTGGACTGCCTGTGCACAGCTCATTGGTTGATTCAGGGGCAAAACAGAGCAAGCTTGGAAAGACAAGGGTTAAAAGTAGCAAAGTCTAAATAGGAGTATTTGTTTTTATTCCTTTTAAAAACGTGCCGTTTCTCCTGAGGAGGCTGTCCTGGAGAAAGGAGAAGAGGGGCCAAGAATGCAGGAGAAAGAGAGAAGCCAGGGATGTTTGTAATTACACCTTAAGTTCATGTTTCCACAAGGCTGGGAAGAGGGGCCCCTCTGAAGAATTTGTTCTTGGGAATGTTTTCTCAACCCTGACAGTGTTGATATGGGGCCAGATAATTCTTTGCTGTGGGGGCTGTGCACTGCTGGCCATTTAGCAGCAACCCTGGTCTCTCCTCACTGTGGCATCCCTCCCCCAGTCCTGAGTGGTGCATTCCCGGGTGGCTCGGGGGTGAAGGAGACACAGGAGATGAGGGTTTGATCCCTGGCTGGGGAAGATCCTCTGGAGAAGGAAATGGCAACCCATTCCAGTATTCTTGCCTGAAGAATCCCATGGACAGAGGAACCTCTCAAGCTACAGTTCATGGGGTCACAAAAGGCAGACAGGACTGAGTATACACACACAGAGAGTCACAAAAACCAAAACATGTCTCCAAACATTGCCAAACACCCCCCTGCGGTGAGGGGGGGTAAGTAGTCTCTGCTTGAGAATTCCACTTTTGGGGGGTTGCCAAGGATTTGGTTGACTTAAGCAGAGTAACTTGCCCATTATAGGACATTCCTGTGAATTCTGAATGAGAAGAAAGTATTCTTTCCATGACATATCACAGCATAGTAACTCATTCTAGTCATCCTAAAATGATATCTAAAAGAATATTACAACTGTTTATTTTTATATATTATATGAGATCTCTGACTTAGTAAGGAGGAAGGATGGAGAGGCCCTGCTATACCCTTCACAAAGACTTCCAAACACCACATAACTCTCCGTCCACAAAACCTCACCCACAAACGTCCCCTCATCCTGTCCTTCTTGTCTGAAAAGTGATGTCAAGGGCTATAATTAATTATCTTTTAAAATTTATAATTCAGGGAATTTCAATGAAAATCATCATAGATGATTTATAGATGGTAATTTTTTATTACCATAGATGGTAATTTTTTAAAGTGCTGAATTATATATATATAGTTCAGCAAAGAAGTTCAGCAAAAATAATACATATATATATACACATACATATAGTTCGGCAAAGGAGATATATATAGTATTGGGCTTCCCTGGTGGCTCAGAGGGTAAAGAATCTGCCTGCAATGCAGGAGACCTGGTCGATCCCTGGGTCAGGAAGATCCTGTGGAGAAGGGAATGGCTACCCACTCCAGTACTCTTGCCTGGAGAATCCCATGAACAGAGGAGCCTAGCAGGCTACCATCCTTGGGGTCGCAAAGAATCGCACAGGACTGAGCAACTAAGCATGCTATTGCTTGTATGTTGCTATGGCAACCCACCTATAGGTACCAAAGATAATAGTAAAATGGATGGTGTTAGTACAGCTTCAAGTGCTTCCACATAGTCATTTCACTGGGTGCAGGAAAGGGATTAGTAGCATGTCTTGTGCATCTGGCATCTATGATGGTTTAGGGATAATGGTCCCTTAACTGTCTCTGTGACCAGAGAGGATGTGCAAGGGGAGAAACTGCCTGTCAGCCTATCCCTCTCTGCAGCCCTTATGTCCTGTCTCATGGCTTTCAAGGTAATCACATTGCTCAAAAGGAGGCCCTGGCCCACCAGGCCCACCTTCTCCCTCTGTCCCTGTTCTAGCCCAGTCCCCTCCCCTACTGATTCTATCTGCAGCTCCAGCTCTGCGGCTCTCTCCTCTCAGGAGCATCAATTTCAATTGCATTAAGCCAGCCTCTGAGCATCCGTATAGCACTTCCCCTGCTGCCTCCCATACAGCTGGCCTGGTGATGAGCTCTGGTATAGAACAGACATGGGCTGTTGTTGCCTTGACCATCTACCCCATGAATAAGTCTGGGAGGTGGGCTGCTATATCGCAGATTCCCCACAAGAGTGGGAGAAACAAACAGTGTCAGAAGGATGAATAGACAGAAAGCTATAATGGGGGAAAGGACACAGTTTTTTTAAAAAAGGTTCTTTCAAAGCAGGCTGCTATAAAGGTTCCTGGTACTGTTTAAACTGGGCTATCAGTGTGCATTGTATTTCCTCCCATGCCTCCTGTTGGTTTTTCCTGCAGGCTTATCCTCAATGAGATCAGGCCTGAGAGCAAAGCCACCCCCACCAGCTATAAATATCCTCGCTGACACCAAATTATAGAAAGGCCATGTATGTTTGGACTTAAGGGTAGTTGTATTAGGGTTCTCCAAAGGAAACAGAATCAATAGTGTGTGTGTGTGTGTGTGTGTGTGTGTGTGTGTGTGTGTGTGTGTGTGTGTGTGTGGAGAGAGAGCAGGAGGGAGGGAGAGAGGGTGTAGTGAGAGCAAGAGAGAGAGATTGATTTATTTTAAGGAATTGGCACACATGATTGTAGGGGATGGCAAGTCTGAAATCTGCAAAGCAAGCTAGAGACCCAGGGAAGAGCTGATACTGCGGTCTTGAGTACAAAGGCAGACTGCAGGCAGAATCCCCTCTTTCTTGGGGAATTTCTGTCTTTGCCCTTAAGGCCTTCAGCTGATTGGATGAGGCCCACCCACATTATGGAGAGTAATCTGATGCTCTCAAAGTCAACCAATTTAAACATTTATCACATCTTAAAAAATGCCTTTAGAACAACATCTAAACTGGTGTTTCATCTAGACATGACCTATTTAGGTTGACACATAAGACTGAACATCAGGGCACTCCTAAATTCCTACCTAGTGGAATAGGACTAGATTCAATGGGACTTGAATCAGAGCTGAAGTACAGGCAAGCTGTTTCTAGGGAGTCTTTCTGAAATGGTCTGGGTATGGGGAACCTGAAGATTAATGAGAGGCTCTGCCTTCCGCATGCCTTCTCCACTGCCATCTTGTTCAAGGCTGCTCCCGACTGCTTGCTGGTCTTCATCACTCATTCAAAGTCAGGAGGGTGAGCTTCAGCCTTCAAGTTGGGTCTAGTCCAAAAATTACTGCAGTGCCAGTGCAAGAAGCCTCGTGCCTTCTCCACTGCCATCTTGTTCAAAGCTGCCATTCCCTTCTCCAGGGGATTTTCCCAACCCAGGGACAGAACCTGGGTCTTCTGCATTGCAGGCAGATTCTTTACTGTCTGAACCACCAGGGAAGCCCACCCAGTTATCTAGCAATGGTCTCTTCCAGCTCTAAGACTCTGATTTCATGAGCCTACTGGCATGTGGTCTCTGATTGCAGGACGCTCCACCTAATCCATGGCCAATCTGACCCATATTTTAAGAGGGAGCATTGTGGACAGCTATTATTTATTATTCTACCTATTCATGTATTACTTCAATAAATTTGTGCCTACTCTATGGACGAGAACCTTCTGTGGTATTAGGACAGATACAAAGATATTAAATACAGTATCCTGACTTCAGGACATTTAAAACCTGGCTGGGTAATGAATTGGTTAGGATGTATTTGCCTGCAAACAGAATTCCTGATCAATGATGGCTTAAGGCCCCTAGATCTTTGTTTATCTGCAACCTCAAGAAGTTTGGGGGTCCACAGTCCTGGAGCCAGTTCTGGGTTTCAGAGATATCCACTCTTTTCAAGGACACAGCCTCTATCTAACATCCTTTTGGCCTCTTATCCATAAGTTTGTCACCTCACAGTCACATGGTGGCTGTTACAACTCCAAGCTGTATATCTTCACACTAGTACACTGAGAAGGAAAGTAGAAGGCATAAGGAAAGAAAAGAGTTTTGCAAGATAGGCTCCAATTTTTTTCTCAAGGAAAAAAATTTGCCAGGTGCCCATCAAAAGACTTCCCCTATATCTTCTCACCTGGAATTGGGTCATGTGCCCAACCCTAGTCTCATCTTGAAGAAGGGAGATGGGTTCCATAACAGTCCATCTCTGGGTACCTCTAGCTGACCAAAAAGTCAGGGACTTTCCTGGTGGTCCAGTGCTTAAGAAGCATGAATCAGCAATACAGTCCTAGATTAAGCAAGAATCAGCCTCGTCAATAGGCCAACTTTCTGATCCTGGCCCCCACCTCTTCCTGTCTCCTTGTACAGTGCTTGTTAAGACACAAGCTAGAGGTCTGGGTTACTTTTTCCCTCTTCTGTGAAAATAGCAATGGAGAGGATGGAAGGCATCTCGGTGAATTCTGTGTCCCTTCCTACTTACAAATCCTGCGCCAGTTCTAGATAGCAGAGTAAAAGTGTATCACAGAAGATAACTAATGTGTCAGATGCGGGCCCTGGCATTGTCTGTCCTTTACCTCTGAAAGTGGAGCCCGTCCCTCCAGCCCTGCAAGATCAGGTTAACTTCATCCTCCGATTAACAAAGAGGCTTCAGAATGAAAGGTAGCTCACCTGGGCTTTGAACTCTGGCCTGGACATATTTGGTAAATCCCTGGCATGTCTCAGTTTCCTGCCCTCTCAGGTGGCAGCGATTGTATCTACCTCACAGGACTGTTGGAAGGACTAAACGAGAGAAAACGCACTAAGAACTGAGCACAGTGTCTGGCACATAGTAATTAATTTAAAATCTTGAAGTTGAAATTACTATCTTACTTCCCTAAATGGATTCTAAGATTGAAGCAAGGATCAGGACTTCCACAGTAGTCCAGTGGCTATGACTCTGTGCTCCTAGTGCAGGGGGCCTGGGTTCCAACCCTGGTCAGGGAACTAGATCCCACACGTGGCAGCTAACTAAAGATGCATGCCTTAACTAAAGATCCCACATGCCTCAAAGAAAATCAAAGATTCCTTGTGCCACAACCAAGACCCAGATAAACCAAGTAGTTAAAATTAAAAAAAATTTTTATTAAAAGACTGAAGCAAAGAGTATGTTTACTATCTTGCTTACATGTTTTCTTTTCTGACAGTGCCGCCCCCCCAACTCATCTAGCATGACATGTCAGATGGCCATTGAGAATGAATGAATGGGATATTATTCGGCCCTAAAAAAGGAATGAAATTCTGATGCATGCTACAGCATGGATGAAACTGGAGGATACTATGCTATGTTAGAGAAGCTAGTCACAAAAAGATACATACTGGATGATTCCACTCATTTAAGGTACCTAGAATAATCATTTTCATGGAGACAGCAGAATGATTTCTGGTAGTTGGTTTTTCCTGGTGGTTGCCAGCTGGGAGGAGGGAAGAATGGAGAACTGTTTTTTAATGGGTATTGATTTTCAGCTTTGCAAGGTGAAAAGCCTTCTGGAGATTGATTGTACAACAATGTGAAAGCACTTAACAATACTTAACTACACACAAAAATGGTTACAATGGTACATTTTATGTTAAATGTATTTTACCATAACCGTAAAAAAATTTTAATGAATGAATTTTTTTAATGAATAAAATTTTTAATTCATGCTGCAGTATGAATGAACCTTGCAAACATTAGACCAACTGAAAGAAGACAATAACGAAAACCCTGCATATTGTATGATTCTGTTTATCTAAAATGTCCAGAAGAGGCAAATCCATAGAGACAGAAAGTAGATTTGTGGTTTCCAGAGGTTCAGAAAACTACTAAAACTGAAAACTACAGCTACTAAAAACTACTGAAGTATACTCTTTAGAAGGCGACTCTTTTGGTATGTGAATTATATTTCAATAGAGCTGTTTTTTAAAATGAATGAACAAATGAGATTCTAATTATATCTGGATTGTTGGGATCATTTTATTTCAGCATCAGTTCCAGAAGGGAGGTTTATCCTGAATAATTTGGATCAGAAATGCAGAGAGAAAAAAAAAAAGAAAGAAATGCAGAGAGGTTTAGACAGGTCTTCTTGGCAATCCTCAGCCTGGCAGCCCCATCAGCCTTTGAGATTTGCTGCCTAATGACCTGATGAGGGTTGCCAGCATACCCCAGGCTTCAGTGATTGACCGCAGGGCCCTCATCTCCCTGGAGCCACTGGCTTGTCTAACGGAGGAGTCTCCTCAGGGCACTAGGACTGTACATCTCTTCCCCTAGAAATGCCCTGCTGGGAATTCAGTTTACTACTTGCCGTTATGATGATGTAATTTCATGCTACTCATTGATAATGTGCAAAACAATCACAAGAGCATATAAACAAACAGATGGTGAGGACGCTCCTTGCAGAACACCAAAGGCAAACTTGAGAGGATTTCTTTGTTTAATCAGTTTCGCAAACCTGACACAGTCATCCCAGATGTGCAGCAGAGCATGTGCAGCAGCTCGGAAGTGACAGTGACACATCCAGTAAAATGGATCGCCAGAACCATTCACCGGGAAGAACCCAAAGGCAATCAGGAGCCGGAGAGTGGAATTACCATTCACTAACAGGCCTTTATTCCCATCCGTGATCCAAATGCCTCATGCTTAAAATACCGTCCATCCCCCTAATGCATTTTCATACAGCGTGTAAATCTCAAGTTGCTTCTCCTGAAAAATAATAATACTCCCAGGAGGAGCCCGTGAGACTTCTTCAAGCAGTTCTGTGTGCTGTCATCTGGTGAGCTAACATAAAAGATTATGTGTAGGGACGTCCCTGGTGATCCAGTGGCTAAGACTCCATGTTCTGAATGCAGGGGGCCTGGGTTTGATCCATGGTCAGGGAACTAGATTCCACATGCCGCCACTAAGAGTTTTCACACCCCAACTAAAGAACCTCATGCTGAAACTTACACCTGATGCAGCCAAAAAAAAAAGATAGTTTCTGTCTAGTCCCCAAGACTGCCACCCTGCACTACACCAGACCCAGTGTTAAATTTCTCTAACAATCTGAATGGGCTTCTAGAACTAGTCTTTGAAAAATTAAGTTGTTGTTGAAGTTGTTCACTAAGTCGTGTCTGACTCTTTGCAACCCCATGGACTGCAGCATGCCAGGCTTCCTTATCCTTCAGTCTCTCCCAGAGTTTATTCAGACCCGTGTCCATTGAGTCAATGATGACATCCAACCATCTAATCCTCTGCTGCCCCCTTCTCTCCTGCCCTCAATCTTTCCCAGCATCAGGGTCTTTTCCAATGAGTTGGCGCTTCACATCAGGTGGCCAAAGTATTGGAGATTCAGCTTCAGCATCAGTTTTCCCAATGAATATTCAGGGTTGATTTACTTTAGGATTGACCAGTTTGATCTCCTTGCAGTCCAAGGACTCTCAAGAATCTTCTCCAGCACCACAATTCAAAAGCATCAGTTCTTTGGCACTCAGCCTTCTTTATGGTCCAGCTCTCACATGACTACTGGAAAAACCATAGCTTTGATTAGACAGACCTTTGTTGACAAAGTGATGTCTCTGCTTTTTAATATTCTGGCTAGGTTTGTCATAGCTTTTCTTCCAAGGAGCAAGCATCTTTTAATTTCATGGCTGCAGTCACTATCCGCAACCCAAGAAGAGAAAATATGCCACTGTTTCCACTTTTTCCCTATCTGCCATGAAGCAATAGGACCAGACGCCATGATCTTAGTTTTTTGAAAGTTAAGTTTTAAGCCGGCATTTTCCCTGTCCTTTTTCACCCTCATCGGGAGGCTCTTTAGTTCCTCTTCTCTTTCTGCCATTGGAGCGGTATCATCTGCTTAACTGAGGTTGTTGATCTTTCTCCTGACAATCTTAATTTCTGAAAAATTAAGTACTTGAAATCTTTGTCTTTGAAAAATTAAAACTTCAAAATTAACAGTGCTTTCCAATAGCTGGAATGCCAACATATGTAAACAATCAATGTGCTCAGCATGGGTGCTCAGTCACTTCAGTCATCTCTGACTCTTTGCGACCCCATGGACTGTAACCCTCCAAGCTCTTCTGTCCATGGAATTCTCCAGGCAAGAATACTGGAGTAGGTTGCCATTTCCTCCTCCAAGGGATCTTCCTGACCCAGGAATCGAACCCAAGTCTCCTATGTCATCTGCATTGCAAGCAGATTTTTTTTTTTTTTTCCCACTGAGCCACCAGGGAAGCCCAAAATGATCAACGTAGGCTGCACCCACTCCAGATAATTACTGGGTTGGCCAAAAAATTCATTTGGGGGTTTCCTTGGTGGCGCAGTAGATAGGAATTTTCCGGCCAATGCAGGGGACACAGGTTCCATCCCTGGTCTGGGAAGATTTCACATGCCACAGAGCAACTAAGCCTGTGTGCCACAACTACTGAAGCCCTCCCACTATAGAGACTGTGCTCCCCAAGAAGAAAACTCACCACAGTGAGAAGCCTGGGCACCACAACAGAGGAGGCCCCACACGTCACAACTAGAGAAAGCCCACTGGCAGCAATGAAAACCCAGTGCAACCAAAAATAAATACATAATTTTTTTTAAGTTCATTTGGGTTCTCCCATAAGATCTTAAGAACTTTTCAGTCAACCCAGTATTATAACAGGCATAGTTTTGTTAATTGCTGATCCCTCTTTTCTGAGACATGGATACATTCTTCAAGTTCCAGCAAAGAAAGGCAATCTTGGGCCCGACCAGTTTTGTCTTCTGAACCCTGGGTCCCTTTCTGCAGTCTCTTGTGGATTCTCGCAGCAGTACAAAAGGTTCTGCCCATCCTTTTAGTTTTTAGCCATAGAATGTGAGTTGTCTTTGTTCTCTGCAGTTGCTCTTTTCTTCTTTTTAATTGAGATATAATTTGTATACCATAAAACTCAGCCTTTTAAAGTATACAATTCAGGGGGGTTGAGTATATACACAAGACTGTGCAGCCATCACCACTACTAATTTCAGAATGTTTTTGTCACCGCCCGCCCCCCCCACCAAAAACCCCATGACCAGGGACTTCCCTAATGATCCAGTGGCTAAGATTCCATGCTCCCAATGCAAGAGGCCCAGGTTCAATCCCTGATCGCAGAACTAGATTCCACATGCCTCAACTAAAGAGCCCAGGAGCCACAACTGAAGATCCTTCATGGCACAGCTAAGCCCCAGGGCAGCCTATACCCAGTAGTAGTCATTCCCCCTCCCTTCCTTCCCCAGCCTCTGAACACCAGGCATCCATTTTCTGTTTCCCTCAATTTTATTATTCTGAACATTTCATCTAAATGGAATCATACAACATCTAGTCTTTAGTGACTGGCTTCTTTCACTTCCCACAGTGTTTTCAAGGTTCATCCATGCTGTTGCATAAATGAGTGCTTTGTTCCTTCTATGGCTCAATACTATTGCACTATATGAAGTGTCATATTTATCATCTATCCATCACTTGAGGGACATTTAGTTTGTGTCTACTTTGGGGCTACATTGAATACTGCTGGGTTTCGGGTGGACATGTGTCCTCCTTTCTCTTGCCTCTGTGACTAGGACTGGATCTGATGTGTCACACAGCGATGCCGTGTTTCACTTTTCTGAGGAACTCCCTGTCTCCCACAGCAGCTGCACCATTCGGCACTGTGGGTACTCCTTGCCATGGTAGCGCTTGGGCCCTTTCTTGGCCTCTGCATTTTGTGCTCCTCATTACCCCACCTGATCTGCAGATCCCTCTTACAACACACCTCCAGGTTCTAGGCTCTTGTTTCCTCCTCCTGTTTTCCGGCTAGATCAGGTAACCTGCCCCAAAGCAAAGAGAAGGGAAAGAGAACATAAACACCACGAGGGCCCTCTGGAAGCCTAATGTACCCCATGCTTTATGTGCACAAAGTAAGACCATAGGTGTCCCCACCTAACTGCCTGGAAACTGAAGCCTAGGCTAGTCTTACTGGTCCAATCTGCTTCCCAAGTCTCCATGGCAATGGTTCTCAGAACCATGCCACAGAATCTGATGGTGCTCCAGAGGCTCAGCAAAAAAAAAAAAAAGGCTTTTTCTGCCAAACAATTCCCAAAAAAGCCATTCCTCACTTTTATCTGTCTCATATTTTGAAGCTCTAGTAATCTGTCTTATTCACAGCTTGCCCAGGACTTAGAACAATATGTGGCTTACAGTAGTTGTTCAATAAGTATTTGTCTAGTAAATTAATTTTTCTGCAAAAATTTGGCAAATCATATGCTAAGGCACTGACTGACTATATGTCAAAAATTGCCCAACAGTACTTTTTAAAATACACTTCACTGGGCCCTGCTGAATCAGCCTCTCTAGGATAGGCATTGAGGTCATTATTAGCAAATCTCCCCAGATGATGGTGATGGAGCTTTCTGAAGATCCTAGTCTGGAGGACTTCCCTGGAGGTCCAGTAGTTAAGAGTCCATGTTTCCAATGCAAGGAGCACAGGTTCAACCTCTGTTTGGGGAACTAACATGCCACATGCCACAAGGCCAAAAAAAATTCACTGCATAAACCAGGGACATGGAAAGCTAAGAGCAAAGATAAACTTACTGGAAAAAAAAAAAAGAAGACCTTAGTCTGGGTGCCATTGGTGTGAGAAATGGTGTCTTTGTCTGGCCACAGAGCTAGTGACTCTTATGGCTCCCCTGCTCCTCAGGCCTTATGGGTTCTCACTCTGGTCCAGAGTCACGGGTCAGCAACCACGTGGTCAAGGGTCGCTTTCTGGATCCACTGGCATTACAGTCCAGGTCAGTCTTACCATATTCCTCTACTTTAGACCTGCTTTCTTATTACTAAGTAACAGTGATTAAAGCCAGGCTAGTTTGAACACCAGAAACTTCCCAGGGCTGCAGAAAAGAAACTCACCACTTCTACTCTGTAACTCTCTGCTCACCACTTCCCAACAACTTGAGGGACAAACACTGGCCATGCAAGCAAGTATAGGGTCAGTCGCCCTCCTCCCTCCGCCTATCAGAAAAGGGCAGGAGTTCCCACAGGCTCGGTTCTTCTTTCAAAGTCAAGGCTAGTATAGAAAGTTGCAGTGTTTTTTTCCACTGACAAGGTACCCAGAGAGTAAAAAGAACTCCTGACTCACCCTTACTTGTTTGCTCAAGTTTCACTTCCTCTTTTCTCTCTGAAGGAAGAAGGACTTTTTTCGTATTAGCACATTTAAAGATTCTCTAGAGCTGTCCAGTTATTGATCTACTGTCAGAGAAGCCCCACAGCTGAGGAAGACGAGGGCACAGGTGGAACTGTCCCGTAAGGCAGAGAAGAGGTAGCAGTGAGGGTGGGAGTAGGCGGCTGGGGAGGGAAGAAGAAGGGGGATCCGGGAGGCAGAGTGGGTTTAGATGACCACTGGGTCACAAAGCACAGTGTCCATGACAGTGTCCATATGTGTGTGCTAAGTCGCTTCAGTAGCGTCTGACTCTCTGTGACCCCATGACCCATAGCCCGCCAGGCTCCTCTGTCCATGGGATTTCCCAGGCAAGAATACTGGGGTGGGTTGCCACCTCCTTCTTCAGGGGATCTTCTCGACCCAGGGAATGAATCACCATCTCTTCTGTCTCCCGCACTGGCAGGCAGGTTCTTTACCACTAGCACCACCTGGGAAGACCCTATGAGGGTACAGCAATGTCCAGTTTCAGCGCCGGTGAACCACAATCACCAGAAACCGGAGCAGCAGTCTCAGGGCGGCCTCACAGGTCTGCAGAGGACCTTGGCCACTCAAAGTGCAGTCCTCCAACCACCAGCAGATCTCGTGAAAAATGTAGAATCTTAAGTCCCACCACCCGACTGAACAAGATACCTGTGTGATTTGAACACACATTAAATGGTGCTCAGAACCAGCTTGAGAATAAGCACAACTCAGGAGTAGATGACGCTGCTTCCAGATGTTCAACTGGTTTAGTCTTGGGCAGTTGACATGAGCTTCCCCGCTACTTGTGTACAGAATAATATTTTGAAGCCTTAACTGATTTGTCCACCTATTTTTCTCTTTGCCCATTCCCCATTTCCAGCAAGTAATCAATTTTGTGCCTGTAGTCTTTTGGCAGGGATAGGAGAGATAACGGACAGCTATAGAAAAATGAGAGAGACACCCTGGAAAAGAAGGAAATGGCATCCCACTCCAGCGTGAAAATCCCATAAACAAAGGAGCTTGGTGGGCTGCAGTCCATGGGTTCATAAGAGTTAGACACAACTTAGCAAGTCCAACATGACTCAGCGACTAAACAACCACAAACATCATGGTTAGAATGCACCTATGTGATCAGGAGCAGTCTTAGGGGCTTTCTGTTACTGAAGTATTTCACACGCATGCCAGCAGCAGTGTGAGAGCAGAGGGCAACACAGCAGTGGAAGAGTTGAGTCCGTGCCTAAGATCCTGGACTTCTATCAACCTGTGTTCTTCATCTGTTGCTGTGTGCAATGTGTTTAGTCTCTCAGTCATGTCTGACTGTGACCGCATGGACTGCAGTCTGCCAGGCTTCTCTGTCCATGGGGATTCTCCAGGCAAGAATACTGAAGTGGGTTGCCATGTCCTCCTCCAGGGGATCTTCCCAACCCAGGGATCAAACCCAGGTCTCCCACATTGCAGATGGATTCTTTACCAGCCAAGCCACCAAGTCTGTTGCTGTGCCTTACTCTGTATAGACAATAAAGCTGATCCATGAGTATAAAGTGGAAAAAAAAGAAAAAGAAAATGAGAGAGACAGACTGATCCCAGACAGCAGCTTCTGAAAACCTAAAGCCCAGGGTGGCACTGAATGCTTAGAAGTGGGTTTGGGGGAAAAGGAGACTGCTCCACACCAAAAGAACATTGCTTCATTCCAGGGGAAAGGAGAGACAGATAGATGCCACTGGACAGATGTCCCTGAGGCCCAGAGACTGAGGTTGTGAGCCCTGACCAGGGCAGAGAGGAAGCACCAATCTCGGGCGATTCCTGTGCCCTCCTAGAAGAGCATGGCCCCAGGACGTGAAGGAACCCAGCGGACAGGAGCAAGGGGTGTCCCGGGGCAGCCTGCCTGAACCCGTGTGTAGGAGGCACAGTTCGGGTGGACACCTACCAGACCCAGGCCTGGAGGGTCACCCCGGCCTTCACTGCCACCACCACCACGCCTTGGGTCTCACAAGTCCTGCAGATGCAGATTCAACTCAAACAAATGGCAGATGCCAGTAGAAGGGGCGTGTGAAGGGTGAAGCCCCAGGGGATTAGGCACTTGGAATCAAGTTGTTATAGAAAATAAAGAAAGCCAGAATGCGCACCAAACACTGTGCAAGCCACATGGAAGGCTGATAGGATTTTAGCTCAAAAACAGCCTCCAAATGACCCTTTCCTAGGGCCCCTCACATGGCACCTCTGAGGCAGCCACCCCTCTTCCCACTACCTCCAAATTTTCACTTCAGAATCCCCAGTTTTGCTCCCCAAATGTCTTATTTTCTTTCTTTTTTCCCCATTTTTTTTTTTGGTCATTCTGAGTAGTGCACGGGATCTTAGTTCCCTGACCAGGGATCGAACCCATGCCCTCCGCAGGGAAAGCACAGAGTCTCAACCATTGGACCACCAGGAAAGTCTCTCTTTCTTTCTTCTTCTTTTTTTCTTCCTTCCCTTCTTTCTCCCTCCCTCTCTCTTTCTTTCTTTTAGTTTCCTCAAAATTGCCTTTAATGGCCCAGTAGGAACAACCTCCATAACCCTTTTGAATAAAGATCATAAACAACAGGGGAGAAACAGCACTTCTCCCTTGACCCACTTCCTCCCAGGGAAGGGAGAAGCCAGTTTTTCAAAACACACAGCTTGACCTTCCCTCCCTGGAGAGAAGAGAAGTCTGAGTGAACACCTTCCCTGGTGAAGCGGACCTGAGATGCTCCTGGCCCTGCAGAGAAAGGATGCAATGTTTCCTCATTAAAACAAACTGATAGTCAGTGGTGAGCTGCTATGTAGCACAGGGAACTCAGCTCAGTGCTCTGTGATGACCTACAGGGGTGAGATGGAGGGGGTACGAGGGAGGTTCAAGGAGGGGACATATGTATACTTCCAGCTGGTTCACTTCGTTGTACAGCAGAAACTAACACAACATTGTAAAGCAGTTACCCTCCAATTAAAAAAATAATAAACTGAGCTTTCCCATCTACTTCCCAAGTATTCTCACCAAGGTTGCTTTTAATGAAGTCAAGGTGAAATCCGTGTTATCTTTTGGGAAAAACGCCAGCTAATCACAGCAAAGATGATGCGTCCCCATTTCTACCCCTCTCACCTTCTTCAGTGACAAAGGTCAGCATTCCTAACCATTCTGGGCCTTTGCGACCTGAAATATCTACCCCCCAAAAGACTAATGCCTACTGAAAGCACTTGCCCTGTAATCAGTCCTGGAAGTGAAACTTGTGCTCACGTTCCAGGAATAACAGTGACTGCTAGTGGCAACGGCGACCCAACCTCCTCCTTCCTGAGCGAGGCCAGGATGAAGATAGAAACATCCTGAAGGTAAGAGAAAATCCCCCCTTCCACATTCTCCAGTCTCTATGGTTTCTGGGCAGGAACTTCTCCTACTCAGTCCTAAAAAAACAACAGGCTCTGCCTTTATGCCAGCCCTGCACCTCCACACTTGCCCTGAGCCTCAACTTGGCAGCGTACACCAGTGTGTGTGTGTGTGTGTGTGTGCTCAGTCGTGTCTGATTTGTTGCAACCTTATGGACTGTAGCCCTCCAGGTTCCTCTGTCTATGGAATTTTCCAGCCAGGAATACTGGAGTGAGTTGCCATTTCCTACTCCAGGGGATCTTCCTGACCCAGGGATCCAATACGTGGTTCTTGTGCCTCCTGCATTGGCAGGCGGATTCTTTACTAACTGTGCCACCTGGGAAGCCCCTGCACCAGTGTCTCCCTGGAGAAAGCAGTGGGTGGCTCCTCCTGCCTCCAAACCCGGCAAGATCTTTGTTCCCTCTTTCCCAGTCTCAAAGAAGTGAAGCAAGCTCTCTGAAACTGGGTACAGACAGCTAACTTAAGTGACCCAGATTACAACCACTGTCCTCTGCCTGCCCCCCACTTGCTCTTCCCTTTTATCATCTCTCAGAGGTACCTGTGGGTGCCTTTCAAGCCTCCTGTTTCGGCTGCAGCATCTCTATTATAGTATGACCTCACGCACTATAGTGGGACAGCCCACTGTAGGGGGCCCATTAGTTGAAAGGTCGCTGGATAGAGAAAGAGAAAAGGAAATAAGGCACAGAGGGAAGAAACTGTGAAATGGGAAAATAAGAGATGACCACCCAGTCCTGGCCCTGGATACTTCATGTCCTGCTTCCACACTTCCTGAAGTCTGACAGCCCTTGGGTTCAATAAAGTATCATTGTGCATCATCCCAGCATCTTCTGTCTCCATCGGAGCTACATGACTCCTTCAGTGAAAGTATCTGTCTCTCTCACAAGGATCCAGGATCTCCTTGACACCAGGGATCTTTTTTTATTCATATTTGTAACTTCAGCCCTGGATGAAGAAGTGTGGCACAGAGAAGGTGATTCAAATGTCAACTGAATAAATAAAAGGACAACTCAATTGTCCCACATTATCCTTGTGTTTCATGACCAAAATTGTTAGATATTATGTTTGTGCTTTGCACGCACACACAAATATTAAACATCTTTTCTTCCATTCACAGTTTAGAGTTAAATAGAAAACTCTTTTATAAATGCAGTAAACATAGCTATCTTCTTAGCACAGGTGTTTTTTTATGGCTGCCTAGAAACAAGGGCTCATGGGACTTCCCTGTGACTCAGTGGTTAAGACTCTGCCTTCCAATCCAGGGGATATATGTTTGATCCCTGGTCTGGAAATAAGATCTAATATGCCATAGGGTGTGGCCAATTTTTTTAATTTAATTACTTAATTTGAAAAATAGAGACGAGGGCTCTATGCTGGTGCTCGTGCTTTGGTGGAATCTCACACAGGGCCTTCAAGAGTGAGTCATTGCCTCCCTAGCTGGCATTCTCCCTCTGGCAGCAGCATCTGTGTCCTGCAGTAGATGTTAAAAATGCCAGACCAACAAATTATCAGGATTGATTGCAGCAAGATCACAGGCAGGTGACCCTGTCTTGGCTCCTGGGACCTGCTGTGGCTCCTGCTGAGATGCTCTGAGAAAGCAGGTCCATCTTAATGATGGAAGAGAGGATGGGAAGCCCCCTGCCTTGCTGCTGGAGAAAAGGACTAGTAAGGATATGATGCTCAGAGCCCGAAGTGATTTTAAAACCATGAAGGCAAATATCACCAAAATCCTGAGAATTGCAGAGCAAGAAAATAAAAGAGCCTGACTGCTTAACAAACTGTCATAGACTGAGAAATGACCTTAAGATGCCCATAATCTAATACCTAGAACCTGAAAATCTTACCTTGTGCATCCGTGCGTGCTCAGTTACTCAGCTGTGTCTGACTCTTTGTGACCCCAGGGACTGCACCCAGCCAGGCTCCTCTGTCCATGGGATTCTCCAGGCAAGAATACTGGAGTAGGTGGCCATTTCCTTTCCCACGGGGTCTTCCCGACACAGGGATGGAACCCACGAGTCCTGCATTTCCTGCATTAGCAGGCAGATTCTTTACCACTGAGACCCCTGGGAAGCCAAATCTTACCTTAGGTAAGGAGAAGAACTTTGCAGATGTGAATAAGTTACAGGTTTTAAGATGAAGAGATTATCCTGAATTATCTGGGCAGGGCCTAAAGGCAGTCATGAAGGTCCTTAAAAGAGGGAGGCAGAGGGTGATTTGAGTACAGAAATAGAAAGCAAGAGGTTGGAGTGATTCAAGGAAGGGACCATGAGCCAAGGAAAGCAGCAGGCCTCCAGAAGCTAAAGAAAGCAAGGAAACAGCTTCTCCCCTAAAACCTTCAGAAAACAATCCAGCCATGCCAACTGACTGGAATCCAGTAAAACTGATTCCAGACTTCTGGTTTCCAGAACTGTAAGAGAATAAATTTGGTTGTTTTAAGCCATCAGGTTTGTGACAATTTGTCAGAGCAGCAACTTGTCAGCAACAACCTAACACTGAGCCCACCCTGGGAACTCCCTACCTCTGGATTTCTTGTGAAATGACCTCGTTTTTTAAATTCTGATGTTTTTAAGCTATTTTTCAACAAGGCTGGTTGTTGCTTATGGCCGAAAGCATCCGAAATAATATTTGTAGCATTAGCAATGGCAGTTTAGGTAGGGATATTATAGGATATTGGTTCCACTGTAACATAGAAAGAATTTAAATACATATACAGAGGGAGCTGGTAGGACAGTTCATGCTCAAGAGCTTTGCCCAGAACTCACCTTCACGTATCTAGCATATTGAGTACCTCACATTTAGTTTACTTTTAGTGTTGATCAAATAAGTAGCAATGTTTTTTGACTATCATTCAAGCATGTCTTATTGATCTGCCATTTTTGTGGTATTGCTCTCATGCTCATGGCGCACATGACTTATCATCACTGCAGTGGAAAATCAGCCAAAGTGGGGACTTCCCTGGTGGTTCAGTGGTTAAGAAACCACCTGCCAATGCAGAGGACACAGGTTTGCTTCCTGGTCCAGGAAGATCCCATATGTCACGGAGCAACTAAGCCCATGAGACATCACTACTGAAGCCCACGTGCCCTAGAGCCCACGCTCCACAACAAGAGAAGCGGCCGCAAGGAGAAGCTGGCGCACAGCAACAAAGACCTGGCTCAGCCAAAATATGAGTAAATAAGTACCCAGCCAAAGAGAAGAGGGACAGGTCCCAAGATCAGGGCACCGTCTGGAAAGTCGAACTTCCACTCACAGAGCAACAGTCAAAACTGGTCACGGGGCTATACCTACTACGTGTCGGAGAAGCTGGACGTCTTAATTCCAAGGTGCCCAGTTACAAACTCAGAAAAAGAAAAGGGATCACATATCATGGGATACCAAATTGTCTGTTTCAGGAGTTCTGTGGACAGATTACAGGCACATTCAAATTAAAATCAAGAGTTAAATGCAGTCCAGACCTCTCCTGGTCTGCTGCCCTGATTTATGAATTTTTTTTTTTTTTTTGGTAGCAGCAGAACTTTCAGTGTGTAAGAAAGATACCAGCAGTGGTGCCCCTCCCCCTTACCTTTCCCTCATCATCTAGGGCATCTCTTTGGAACGTTGGTGTTCTAAGAACCCACTTTGAAATGATGCATTTGCTCTAAAAGGAAGCAAAACCATACTACCAGAAACAGTGATTCTTGGGGATTCCCAAGGCTGCTGAGTTTATTTCTCCTGTGAGAAACCCCCAAACTTTGGTAAAGGAACTGGACGAGCCCTGCTTCTGCACTCAGAGTTTGCTCTATTTTAGAGTCACTCACGGCCAGAGAAGCAGAAGCTTGCGCTCTGGGCTCAGCAAGCGAGAAGCCATTTTCAGTTACATTCCATAGCTTGCAGAACTGTCTGGGGCCAGAGTGAATGCTGGTTGCCATGGCACTGCTTTAAATCATGTCTGTGCTGACACTGTCACATGCTGTTCCCATACATGGGGGCCACATCTGTCTCTTCCCACTGTTGCTTGATGCTTGAGCTTTGCACCAAGAATAGAGATATATATGAGCAACAAACCAAATCCATGTGGTTGCCACACCTTCTACCTAAATAATATATAAGATAAACGGATTGGAGATATTTGAACTAGGAAACAAGAGATCTGGGTTCTGCTCATAGTCCTCTGCTCTGTAGCTTTGGGCAAATCCTTTAATCTGTAACTTAGCTTCCTTACCTGTACAATGAAACAGATGCGATAGCGGGTCTCTGAGGTCTCCTGACGTCAGCAGCTCTGCGTCCTGTGTGTGGTTTCGAAGCTGCAGAGATGAGCAGAGCTCTGCAGAGGATGAACATCAAAGCGTGAGTGAGGCAATTCCAGTAAGCTGTTGCACAGCCCTCTCTGTGCTGTTTCTGAAACTGTTCTCCAGCACCTCCGGGCTGCTAGAGATTTGTTTTGAGTCAATTCCCTGGCAAGATGCCACTTGTCAAAAGATCCCTTCTGAGGTACTAAGGGGTCTGTTTTCAGCTTAGGGTTGAATCATTATTTGCCTTGGAACTGATTTCTTCTTAGGATAGTCCCTGGTTCAATGCTCAGGACTTTGGTTCCTAAAACTGTTAGACCAACCCCCCTCCCGACACCAAGTAAAGTCAATTTTAAAACTAGAGAAGGGGGACTTCCCTGGCTGTCCAATGGTTAAGACTCCGTGCTTCCACTGCAAGGGGCATGGGTTCAATCCCTCGTCAGGAAACTAAGATCCGCATATCAAATGGTGTGGCTGAAAAAAGAAAAAAATTAACGGTAAAACTAGAGAAACATACACATGTGAGGCTAACCTCTGGACCCATTTCACAGAGTAGCATCTCACGGGACCAAGAGAGCTGAGAGGAAGCAGTTCTAATACTGTCCAACCAGCGTGCCGCTGGTCTCCCTGGTGGGATACAAACGTCTTTATGTTTCTGCTTACATTGCCCTGACCTCTGCCCGGCCCTCATCTGTTGTTTGCAGGGACAGACTCTCAACTTCAAAGTCTCATCCTTACCCCACTTCAGTTATTTCTGGGAATCCCCAGATAATGTCTCGTGTACATCCACAAAACAAAAATATAAGCTGGGAAGCAAGGGTTACAATAGGAACAGGGTGTCCTAACATTAAACCAGCTTCCCTGGTAACTGAGATGGTAAAGAATCCACCTGCAATGCAGGAGATCCCGGTTAAATTCCTGGGTGGAGAAGATCCCCTGGAGAAGGGATAGCATCCCCTGGAGATGGTAAATAATCTGCCTACAATGGAGGAGACCCTGGGTTGGGAAGATACCCTGGAGGAGGGCATGGCAACCCACTCCAGTACTTTTGCCTGGAGAATCCCATG
The DNA here is from genome assembly GCF_002263795.3 of Bos taurus. Taxonomy (NCBI): domain Eukaryota; kingdom Metazoa; phylum Chordata; class Mammalia; order Artiodactyla; family Bovidae; genus Bos; species Bos taurus. The sequence goes on from NC_037347.1 coordinate 41,131,519, forward strand.
GACAGAGGAGCCTGGAGGGCTACAGTTCATAGGGTCACAAATCTTTGGACGTGACTGAAGTGACTTAGCACACACAAAAGCTATCTCATCATAGCTCCTGATCTCTATAACCCACTGTTATTAGAATTTTCCTTGGACTAGCTTTACTATTTTGCCGTTTCCTTCACTGAATGAGTTAAATATATATCACACATGTTCACTATATGTTTGATGACAGTCATGCTTTTAACTCTTGGACATCCTTCAGCATTCATTTAACAAGTATTTGCTGAACAATTATTATAGGCAAGGCACCACACAAGGGGGCAAGGCATGTAACAGAGAACAAGGTAGACAAGGTCTCTGTCCTCACGAAGGCAACATTCTGGAAGAGAGAAAACCAGTAATAAACCAATCCCTTATAGACTGTGATTAGGGCAATGAAGAAAATACATAAGAAGCCAAGACAGAGATTAATGGGAGGGGCAGTCAAGAGCGACCCCCTCCTTCCTTGAAGGACATTAAGCTGAAGGAGACATTAGCTGGGACTTGAAGGAGAGGACCCAGTCCTGCAAAAAAGGGGAGGAAAAGACAAAGGAAATGGCAAGCACAAGGACCCTGCTGTGGAACCAGGTTCAAAATGTCCCAAGAACTAGAAGAAGGCCATGGTGGCTGGAGAAGAGTTGATCCAAGGAAAGATGGCCCAAGATAAGATCAAAGAAGTAGTGTGGAACTTAGGATCTAAAGTCAGGATTTGTCATTTACTAAGAACTAAGGTAGGAAGTGGACTTCCCTGGTGGCTCAGACGGTAAAGCGTCTGTCTACAAAGCGGGAGACCCGGGTTCAATCCCTGGGTCAGGAAGATCCGCTGGAGAAGGAAATGGCAATCCAATCCAGTACTATTGCCTGGAAAATCCCATAGACAGAGGAGCCTGGTAGGCAACAGTCCATGGGGTAGCAAAGAGTCGGACACGACTGAGCTGTATTCATTATTCATAAGGTAGGAAGTGTTCACCAGCCAGAAGCTAGGCGACCCTTGCATCTTACTTATTTTATTACATCAAATGTTGGGCTTTCTTTTAGCTTTCTCAGTGTTAACATCTTACATACCATGATTGTTGTTGGTATTCAGTTGCTAAGTCATGTCCAACTCTTTGCGACCCCCTGGACTTGGCACACCAGGCTTCCCTGTCCTTCACCATCTCCCCGAGCTTGCTCAAACTCATGTCCATAGAGTCAGTGATGCCCTCCAACCATCTCATCCTCCGTAGTCCCCTTCTCCACCTGTCCTCAATCTTTCCCAGTATCAGGGCCTTTTCCAATGAGTTGGCTTTTCGAATCAGGTGGCCAAAGTATTGGAGCTTCAGCTTCAGCATCAGTCCTTCCAATGAATATTCAAAGTTGATTACCCTTAGGATTGACTGGTTGGATCTCCTTGCTGTCCAAGGGATTCTCAAGAGTCTTCTCCAACACCACAATTCGAAAGCATCAGTTCTTCAGCACTCAGCCTTCTTTATGGTCCAGCTCTCACATCCATACATGACTACAATCCATGTGCTGCAGTCCATGGGGTCGCAAAGAGTCAGACACCACTGAGAGACTGAACTGAACAGTATTATTAACTAAACAACCATTTGTTTCAGTTTCCCACAGAATCATTTCTTCTGTTCCAGGATCCATTTCAGGATCCCACTTTGCATCATTTGTCATGTCCCCTTAGTCTCCTCCAGCCTGTAACAGTTCCTCAGTCTTTTTTGCTTGTTTCTTTCTTTTTTTGTTTCTCTTGACTTCAACAGTGTTCAAGAGTACCCGGTATTTGATAAAATGCTTCTCAGTTTGGATGTGTCTGATGTCTTCTCAGAATTAGACTGAGGCTATGGGTTTGGAAGAAGAAAACAACAGGGAGGATATGACATGTCTTCTTTTAACATAGATACAACTTAAGACCTGGTTGTAGGACTTCTCTTATAGCTCAGTAGTTAAGAATCTGCCTGCCAATGCAGGAGACAAGGGTTTGATCCCTGGTCCAGGAAGATCCCACATGCCACTGGGCATCTAAGCCCATGTTCCACAACTAGAGAGGAGCTCCCACTTGCCACAACAAGAAAAAGCAGGAGCACAGCGCCACCAAAAATAAACAAACATTTTTGAAAAAGAACGTGGTTGCAAATTGTCCTGTGAAACTCAGGGCAAGTGGCTCGTGGTAAAGAACCCGCCTGCCAGTGCAGGAGACCTAAGAGACTAGGGTTCAATCCCTGGGTCAGGAAGATCCACTGGAGGAGGCCACAGCAACCCACTCCAGTATTCTTGCCTAGAGAATCCCCTGGAGAGAGGAGTCTGGCAGGCTATGGGCTACAAAGAGTCGGACACAACTGAAGCGACTTAGCACACAAGCACACACTTGGGGAAGAGGGATTTTTGTGACATTTAGGCAAAGAAGGGGAAGGTTCCTGCAACTGAAGCTAGGGAGAAGGATCCAGAAATCAACATGTGACATCATTCTGGATGTTGGTCCCAAACCCAACCTATCCAATTATCTTGCAAGTTGAAGTCACTGATTTCAAGGAATCGTCAGGCAAATAAGTAGGTGAAATGCTGCAAATTCATCATTTGCACCATGATGCTCCTTATCACTGGGTCAAGAGTCTTAGCTAATGTGTTACAAAGAGTAGCATGTTATTCCTACTAGGCCAGCCATTACCAATATTTAATTTGTTTTCACTATTGAAAGCAGTGATTATGTGCCATCTGAATTGCCACCAGATATCCAGACTGTTTTTCCACTGTCTCTTGGCCTCTAATCTTTCCATGACACATGCACCCAAAACTTGGTTGGTTAGAAGCAAAACTCTTAGGGGGACTTCCCAGGTGGTCCAGTGGCTAAGACTCTGAGGTCCCAATGCAGATGACCCAGGTTTGATCCCTGATCAGAGAACTAGATCCCACAGGCCACAACTGAGACCTGGTGCAGCCAAAAAAATAATAGTAAATGAATACATTAAAAAAGAAAGAAAGAAAGCAAAACCCTTCATTAAAAAGAAGAAGAAAAGAAACAAAACCATTAGAAAGCTCACTGGTAGCCTAATGGTTAGGATTCTGAGCTTTCACCGTCCTGACTCGGATTCATTCCCTGGTTAGGGAACTGAGATCCTGCAAGCCACACCTCAAAGCCAAGAAAGGAAAAAAGAAGGAAATGTTGTGGTCCTTCCTAAAGTTACTAGGACCATCATCTACCTAGTCCCCTGAACTAGAAAACTAGTTGTCTTTGACCTTTCCTCCTTTGTTACTTCCCATGTCTAACTGCTGCTAAATCTGTCCTTTTAAACCATTTTTCTCCCACTTGCATCAAATACTTTACTTCATAGCTTCATATTGGCCCACACTAACACTATATTCCATCACCCTTGTTTAATCACCCTCCAATCCACTCTCTGAAGCATCACTGGGACTTTTTAAAATGTAAATAAGCAACGGGTTACCCAGCATGTAGAGCTAGTGTTCCCTGCCCTGGTCGGGTTGGGGCTGGGTGAGTGGAGCCTGTGGACTCATCAACTCCCGCTCTGAGCAACCTCATCTGTCTAAATCTCATCATTTTCTATTATCATTTCCTGGCTCATTTCACATCCTGTCTGCCCCACCCTGCTCCACTCCAGGCCATGCTGTATTTAGATTGCAGTTACTGGCATAGTAAAGTGAGAAGTAGGACATGAAACAATTCCAACTCCAAAAGAGGAACTGCCTCCTTAAGACAAAGGACGTGCCCCTTCTTGGGTGGAGAAGGTTCAAAGTGTTGGGTTTCTCCAACAAGGTCCTACTGTATAGCACAGGGAACTCTGTTCAATGTTTGGGGGCAGCCTGGATGAGAGCGGAGTTTTGGGGGAGAAAGGATACATGTTTGTATATGGCTGAGTCCCTTTGCTAAAACTACCACAAAATTGTTATAGTCCACCTGAAACTATCACAATGTTGTTAATTGGCTATACTACAATATAAAATGAAAAGTTAAATGAAATAAAATAAATTTTTTAAAAGCGTTGGGTTTCAGAAGCCTTTGAGGGTTGAGATATTACCCACCCCTCCCTTTTTTTGGTTGATCTAATTGATCTCCTTGATTTTTTCTAATTTAACTTTTTTTATATCACGGCATACTATAACCCATACTGTCTCTAGGTCATCATGCCAAAGTTTGTGCTCTTACCCAGAGGCACGAATTTCTATCACATCTCTGGACTATTGTCTGTGCCACTTCCTCTGAATGATGTGTTCCCATGGACAGAGGAGGCTGGGAGGCTGCAGTCCATGGGGTTGCTAGGAATTGGATACAACTGAGCGACTTCACTTTCACTTTTCACTTTCATGCATTGGAGAAGGAAATGGCAACCCACTCCAGTGTTCTTGCTTGGAGAATCCCAGGGACGGGGGAGCCTGATGGGCTGCCATCTATGGGGTCGCACAGAGTCAGACACGACTGAATCGACTTAGCAGCAGCAGCAGCAGCAAGATCAGTTAAGCCCCACAAACGTGTGGGTACATAGTTCACACCAGGCTCTAGCCCTACACTTTCTGCCCACCCAGTGTCAACTCCAAGTGGCCTGGTCCAAATGTCACCTCCTACACAAATTTTTCCTTGACTTCATTTGCCCAGGTAGATTTAATGGTTTCCTCATTCTCTTTTCCCACACAGTTTTTTTATACATGAAATAAACTCTTGACATTCATAAATTTAGCATTCCTAGTTTAGTCAGTTCAGAAGCAACTCTATAAAATGAGTCCATAAAGTGTCATCATTTGTCATTTTGCCAAAGTATATGTGGGCACCATTCTCCCTGAAGAGCTGGTGAGCAAGAGTGAGTCACCTCCTCTTAGAAGCCTTTCCTGATACTCCATCCCACTCAGGTTCAGCCTGATGGCCCTCTGAATCTGTTCCAGCTCTAAGTGAATTAGGAATACAACATTTAATCACTTTGCACAACAAAGATCTGAAGGTGGGTGGTTTCAGAGTTCGCTTAGCTCCTCAGCAATGTCAAGGGTCTGGGTCAGGATTTTTGTAAGTCTCTCTGCTATGTCCATACAATGACAATATAACAGCAGCTCCACACAGCATCTCCTCATGTGACTCTACTCAAAGTGGGATAAAAGAACTGGACTCCTGCCATTGCACTTTTTCCAAGGAAGCAAAAACTCTTCCAGAAAGTTCTCCGTAGGCTTCCTCTTGGACTTCATCAGCCATAACTTAGTGGTGTGCCCAACCATAAAGCAGAAGAGATGAACCAAGCAACCACACTCAATTTAGATTAGTGGTCCTCAGGCCGACAGGAGCAGCATCACCTGGGAACTCATTAGAAATACAAACCTGAGGCCTCCTAGACCTACGACTGAACCAGAAATTGAGGGGATGAGGTCCAGGGTTCTGAGTTTTGAATGTCCTCGATGTGATTTTGATGCACACCAAAATTTGAGAATCACTGGTTTGGATCTAACATGGTTCACCCTGATCCCAGGGAAGGGTTCACCTACCTGAGCCTCTTGCCTCCTAAAACAAAATCAGGATGCTATGAACTAAGAAAGAAGAGAAGGATGCTGTTGGGTATGCATCACCCCTCTATTATTTCCATTTAAAGTATCATGAATTACATTATTTATCCATCGATTTTTTTTTTTTTTTTTGCCCAACTCCCTAACCCACCTGTAAGCTTCTGAAGAGTATGAGCTTTGTCTTGTAATCATGTTTCTATCCCAGCACAATAAAAGGCACTCAAGTAAAGCTTGCTGGGCAAACAAAGAAATATTAAAGAGATCTCTCCTTTCTAATTGCCCATCCCCTTCACAGATACTTCTGCTGCTTTGCACTCAAGGAACATTCATTTTCACATCAGCTCATGTCAGTGAGCCAAGAGCAGGCTCTTCCCAAGGATCTGAGAACAGTTATTCTTTTGCACATGAGTGCAAGCGGACAATCTGGCTTTCCGCACGCACATCTTGGGCCTTTACGGCATTCATTTCTTTTCAGGGGCGTCCTCGGAGAACACTGCTCTACAATAACACAGGACTGAACACATCAATTGTTCAGCTGAGTTCTGGCTGCCGACTCCTGGCTGGCAGTCTTTCTTGGAGGCAGCTGTGTCCTCCGAGTCAAATATGACCTGGAAATAAGCCTGCAAGCCTCATCCTCCACGAGAGCTGCATAGCAAGAGGCAGTGGCATAGCAATTACACTGGTTTTGTTCTGCCCCACAATAACCTTGACCAGCCACTTTCCTGAGCTTTCTGAAGCCACTTGTATTAGGTAGGACCCTTTGAGTTGCAAGTGACAGAAACCCAAATGCAAAATGGTGAAAATAGAGGGGTGGGAGGAAGACTACAGGCACATGACTACAAGTCTTGGGTTAGCATTCGTTTCAAGCTGGATGCAGATGCTCAGAGAGCATCCTCAGAGGCTTTTCTCTTCATCACACAGCTTGATGGCTTCTACTTGGCCTTTTTCTCAGGACAGCTTTTACCAAACAAGCCAGGAGCCACTTCAGACTTATGTCCCATCCGTTGAACACCTGCAGCAGAAAGCAAGCCCCTCTTTTACAAAAGTGACAGCCAAGTCCTGGTACTACAGTTCTGTACCTACACTGTTAGCCACATTTAACATGACTCTCATCATCCTAACAAGTCACATGGACATTACAACCATGGTGACTGCTTGTTTAGAGCAGGGAACCTGGGTCTAGTGAGGGTCAGTCTCACTGACCACATGGCCTGGGAATGAGAAAAGATGTTGTTCAGTCGCTCAGTTGTGTCTGACTCTTTTGAGACCCCATGGGCTGCAACACGCAAGGCTTCCCTGTCCTTCACTCTTTCCCAGAGTTTGCTCAAACTCATGTTCATTGAGTCAGTGATGCCATCCAACCATCTCATCCTCTGTTGTCCCCTTCACTCTTTCCCAGCATCAGGGTCTTTTCCAAATGAATTGACTCTGCATCACGTGGCCAAAGTATTGGAGCCTCAGCTTTAGCATCAGTCCTTCCAATGAATATTCAAGGTTGGTTTCCTTTAGGATTGACTGGTTTGATCTATTTGCAGCCCAAGGGACTCTCAAGAGTCTTCTCCAGTGCCGCAATTCTATGTTCCCATGCAAAATCACAGGAGTGTTAGCAGAGGAGGGGGAATGACTACAGAGGAGACAAAATCCACGCCTGCCCCATCTACCTCTCTTCCTAACATTGAGTCTGCCAGTCACCCTTCCATGCAAAAGGCACCTGCAGGCATGCAGAGCTGGGTGCTGTTTTTCCAAAGCAAGGAAGAAAATACAGTGCCTCCTAAAGACAAATGGCGCAGACTTTCTCTTTCCCACTGGCTTGAAATAGCTCGCAGCCCTACTGAGCAGGGCTGGGAGGATGGCACCAACCACCTCCCTCTCTGTAATTTAATCTCCTGAGCACCTGCCCCGAACATTCACTCAGCCCGCACCCCACCCCTCCTCGCAACGTTTCTTGGCCTGCTTTGCTGTCTTTTGTAATCATCAGTTAACATCTGTGATATTTTATATGTAGCAGGAAAGATTTTTTTTTCTCCTTTACCCTTCTTCCTCCTGGATTTGCATATAAAATAGATCAGAATAACAAAATGAGGCAGACATGATTCTTTTTTTGGGGGGGGGGACTTGACTGCATTTTTTTTTAATTTAAATTTATTTATCTTAATTGGAGGCTAATTACTTTACAATATTGTATTGGTTTTGCCATACATCAACATGAATCCACCACGGATTCATGCACAGTGTACACGTGCTCCCCATCCTGAACCCCCCTCCCTCCTCCCTCCCCATACCATCCCTCTGGGTCATCCCAGTGCTCCAGCCCCAAGCATCCAGTATCATGCATTGAACCTGGACTGGCGATTCGTTTCTTATATGATATTATACATGTTTCAATGCCATTCTCCCAAATTATCCCACGCTCTCCCTCTCCCACAGAGTCCAAAAGACTCTTCTATACATCGGTGTCTCTTTTGCTGTCTCGCATACAGGGTTATCGTTACCATCTTTCTAAATTCCATATATATGCGTTAGTATACTGTATTGGTGTTTTTTTTCCTGGCTTACTTCACTCTGTATAATAGGTTCCAGTTTCATCCACCTCATTAGAACTGATTCAAATGTATCCTTTTTAATGGCTGAGTAATACTCCATTGTGTATATGTACCATAGCTTTCTTATCCATTCATCTGCTGATGGACATCTAGGTTGCTTCCATGTCCTGGCTATTATAAACAGTGCTGCGATGAACACTGGGGTACACGTGTCTCTCTCAATTCTGGTTTCCTCGGTGTGTATGCCCAGCAGTGGGATTGCTGGGTCATAAGGCAGTTCTATTTCCAGTTTTTTAAGGAATCTCCACACTGCTCTCCATAGTGGCCATACTAGTTTGCATTCCCACAAACAGTGTAAGAGGGTTCCCTTTTCTCCACACCCTCTCCAGCATTTATTGCTTGTAGACTTTTGGATCACAGCCATTCTGACTGGCGTGAAATGGTACCTCATTGTGGTTTTGATTTGCATTTCTCTGATAATGAGTGATGTTGAGCATCTTTTCATGTGTTTGTTAGCCATCAGACATGATTCTTCACGCAGTAACCTAAAGATCCCTTGTGCTTTCTTAGTGGCTCAGATGGTAAAGAATCTGCCTGCAATGCGGGAGACCCGGGTTCAATCCCTGGAGTCAGGAAGATCCCCTGGAGAGGGGAATGGCTATCCACTCAAGTATTCATACCTGGAGAATTCCACAGACAGAGGAACCTGGCAGGTTATATAGTCCATGAGATCACAGAAAGCTGGACACAACTGAGCAACTTTCACTTCGTTTCACTGAAGATCCACAGCCCTTGAGCCGGGAAGTGTCGCTGGGATCCTCTCTCCTGTCCCAAGCAAAGGACGTTTTCGAGGACTCTCCATTCCTTCCCCCAGCACTCTCCTGGCACCAAGCCCCAGATCCATCCAGGGAAGAACCAGAGGAAGCTGAGGGACTGAATTCAAACTGAAGGAGAGAACAATGGGGGATGGGCCGGAAGAGCCACAGTGCCAAAGTAGAGGAGATGAGAAATCCAAGGTGGGGAGAAAGTGAAGGCAAAGATTTCTTTACTGTCTTCTGCTGCTGCTAAGTCACTTCAGTCATGTCCGACTCTGTGCAACCCCATAGACGGCAGCCCACCAGGCTCCCCCGTCCCTGGGATTCTCCAGGCAAGAACACTGGAGTGGGTTGCCCTTTCCTTCTCCAATGCATGAAAGTGAAAAGTGAAAGTGAAGTCACTCAGTCATGTCTGACCCTCAACGACCCCATGGACTGCAGCCTTCCAGGCTCCTTCGTCCATGGGATTTTCCAGGCAAGAGTACTGGAGTGGGGTGCCATTGCCTTCTCCATACTGTCTTCTAGGGGACCTGAATTTTTCCATCTACAAGTAGGAAAGTTGCAGACATATGTGAGATAGAGTCTTAAATCAATGACAAAATCAACGACTTAGCCGCTCCCCACCCCACCCCCCACCACCTAACTTTGGCTAGAAGTGTGAGAACTAATAGGATGACTTAGAGGGTGGCCAGTAAAGAAAGATGAAGCAATCTGGCTCAAACAGCTCTAAACGGAGGTTTTTCACTACAGGGAGGAAAACCAGCAGAGAAGCTGGTAAAACAGAGCAGAAAAGCCACCCCCAGATCGCCAGCCCACCTCCCGGGGGGGCCTCTAATGGACATTTTTCCACACTCCACATCTGTGTTTCATCAGCACAGATCCATGTGTAGCATGAGTCAGACAGCTACTTCCTTTCCAACACGGGTAAACCGATAGGTTCATGTGTTTATTCATGTCCAAAGCATTCAACTAGTACATTGTAAAATATGATGCATCCAAAGAAGGAACATTTTACTGATTTTTACATCTCTAGGGAATTCATTTCTCAAGTAAATACACTTCTTCTCTTGTGTCGAACCTATAACCCTCCCCTACACATTGTATATTATGAGTTCTTTCCAAGGAATTTACTGTTTCCTTGCAGCTTAGTGAAAGCTGACTTCTCTATTTTTGGTTTTCTTCCTAGGAGACCTTTTTTTCTCCCTAGAGACCTCAAAGTCTCCTTTGATTTTCTCCCTCCCTTCCTGACTGCTGCTACCTTCTCTGTCTTCTGTGTATGCCTTGATCAGCATTCCTGGCCGACAAGAACCCTCTCTAGCTAGTTTATGCAGAAAGAGATTTATTAAAGGATATTAGGTAGCTTTATGCATCCACTCTAGGGAGGAAACCATCCCTGCAAATAACCTCACTATTGCCACCACAGGCCACTAAACATCTCTAACCAGGGTTCTCTTTGTAATTCCAGGGCTTGCTACTCACTTCATAGACATCTTACATTTGCTTTCTACAATTTTCAGCAGATGGTAAAATCGGCAGGTATCTGATTCTAATATATTAATATACTAATAACAATTTTTAATCATTTTTATTGAGGTATAATTGACATATTAACATTATGACAGTCCCAGGTGTATAACATAATGATTCGATGTTAGTATGTACAGCCAAATGATCATCACAATAAAACTAGCTAACATCCATCATCATACATAGTTACAATTTTTTTCAGTATATTAATGACAACTTTTTTACAGAAGGAATTCAAGTGCTTTAACAGCAGCATGTATCTTTTTCTGAATTGCTGTTGCTCACTCACTAAGTGGTGTCCAACTCTTCGTAACCCCATGGACTGCAGCATGCCAGACTCCCCTGTCCTTCACTATCTTCCAGAGTTTGCTCAGATTCCTGTCCATTGAGTTGGTGATGTTATCTAACCATCTCGTCCTCTACTGCCCCCTTCTCCTCCTGCCTTCAATCTTTCCTAGCATCAGTGTCTTTTCCAGTGAGTCAGCTCTTTGCATCAGGTGGCCAAAGTATTAGAGCTTCCGCTTCAGTATCAGTCCTTCCTATGAATATTCAGGACTGATTTCATTTAGGATTGACTGGTTTGATCTCCTTGCAGTCCAAGGGACTCTCAAGAGTCTTGTCCAACACCACAATTCGAAAGCATCAGTTCTTTGGCACTCTGCCTTCTTTATAGTCCAACTTTCACATTCATACATGACTACTGGAAAAACCATAGCTTTGACTATATGGACCCTGTTGGCAAAGTGATGTCTCTGCTTTTTAATATGCTCTCTAGGTTTGTCATAGCTTTTCTTCCAAGGAGGAAGCATCTTTTAATGTTATAGCTGCAATCACCATTCACAGTGACTTTGGAGCCCAAGAAAAGAAAATTTGTCACTGCTTCCACTTTTTCCCCATCTATTTGTCATGAAGTGATGGGCCCAGATGCCATGATCTTAGTTTTTTCAATGTTGAGTGTCAAGCCAGCTTTTTCACTCTTCTCTTTCACCTCAAGAGGCTATTTAGTTCCTCTTCACTTTTGCCATCAGAGTAGTATCATTTGCATATCTGAATTTATTAATACTTCTCCCGACAATCTTGATTCCAGCTTATGCTTCACCCAGCCCAGTATTTTACATGATGTACTCTGCATGCAAGTTAAATAAGCAACATGACAATATACAACCTTGACATACTCCTTTCCCAATTTGGAACCAGTCCATTTTTCCATGTCCAGTTCTAACTGTTGCTTCTTGACCTGCATACAGATTTCTCAGGAGGCATGTAAAGTGGTCGGTATTCCCATCTCTTTAAGAATTTTCCATAGCTTGTTGTGATCCACAGTCAAAGACTTTAGTGTAGTCAATCAAGCAGAAGTAGATGCTTTTCTTGCAATTTCCCTTGCAAATGGTGGCAGTTTGATCTCTGGTTCCTCTGCCTTTTCTAAATCCAGCTTATATATCTGGAAGTTCTCAGTTCATGTACTGCTGAAGCTTGGCTTGAAGGATTTTGAGTATAACCTTATTAGCCTGTGGAATGAGCATAGTTTAACAGTTTGCCATTGCCCTTTTTTGGGATTGAAATGAAAACTGACATTTTCCAGTCCTGTGGCCCCTGCTGAGTTTTTCAAGTTTGCTGACATGTTGAGTGCAGCACTTTAACAGCATCATCTTTTAGGATTTGAAATAGCTCAACTGGAATTCCATCACCTTCACTGGCTTTGTTCGTAGTAATGCTTTCTAAGGCCCACTTGACTTCACACTCCAGGATGTCTGGCTCTAGGTGAATGATCAAACCATTGTGGTTATCCAGGTCATTAAGACCTTTTTTGTATTGTTCTTCTGTGTATTCTTGCCACCTCTTCTTAATATCTTCCACTTCTGTTAGGTCCATACTATTTCTGTCCTTTATTGTGCCCATTTTTGCATGAAATGTTTCTTTGTTATCTCCAATCTTCTTGAAGAGATCTCTAGTCTTTCCCATTCTGTTGTTTTCCTCTATTTCTTTGCATTGTTCATTTAAGAAGGCCTTCTTATCTCTCCTTGCTGTTCTCTGGAACTCTGCATTCCATTGGGTATATCATTCCCTTTCACCCAGGTGAGATGTCTGAGGATACCTACCTGCACTGAGTCCAGTAAGTGGAAGCTTCTCCCACCCCTGTGCCCAGGAACATGTGGAAGGCTATTCTGTGGACCAATCCCCCAGGCCACCTCTGAGGTTCATGTGAAGCACATCGCTCTCAGCTTTCCCATCTTTGCTGCTGCTGAGAAAGAGACCATTCATCCTCTGATCTTTAAAAGGTTCTGCTGATCCTTAAAAGTTTCTGCTGATCCCTATGGTGAAAATCTGAGAAGCCATGCAGGAGGGAGAGATTTGGAATCAGCAAACACATCCCTTTTTATGGTGTATTATGCTTTGCAATTTACTAGCTGAATGTTGTGCAATATTTGCAAAGCTACTGACAACTCAGAAAGCTTTCTCTGTATTCTTTTTTCTGTCTGTATAGAAATGCAAATAGAGCTTCTATTCCAATTAGGTAACCTGAGTGCACACATGAATTATCTACCACCTCCCCTGAAATGTGACATCTGAATGACAGTAAGAAGAGCAAAAGAGAGACATCCACAGTGAAGAGGTTTGTGAGGCGTAAGAAGGTGGGGTGTCAGGGGCTGCACCTTGAATAAACATAGAGGGTTTGACTCCCAGGAGGAAGCTTGCGGCTCAGAAGTGGTCTATGTCCAGGTGGACAAGCCTAAGCAGCAATGACCAAATACCAGCTAGGTTTACTGCCTAGCCACGTGTCATAGCCAGCAAGAAAACAGCCAGCTCAAACAGCCATAGACAGTTTATTACTCATGGTGCAGTGGCAGCCATGTTTGCATCAGGTCTGCCTGTCCCCCAAGCCTCACAGGGCGATGCAGAGCCCGCCGGGGAATATACTGCCCACATAGAGGTCCACATTACAGCTGAGGCAACCCTCAATCCTATAGTGAAACCACTAGTGAACATGCCCTGCCCTACCTCTGCCCCTGGGGACAGTCTCTGAAACAAAACTGTCCTCCAACCTAGAGACATCATCTCTAGCTTCCAAGAATATGTGCTGTGCAAACAATCTTGAAACAGTTGTCTGGACAAAAACGGTCATAAGATGTGTAGAAATGCCATGGAGAATGTCCTCCCCCCATCTCGTAGGAATGACAGAGGCAGATGGAAAGGTGAGGAGGAAAAGGAATCAGCTGCAGGCCAGGAAAGGAGGGGCTGGCTAACCAAGTAGGCAGTGGAGAGTGTGAGGCTGGTACCTTGGCACCCCCTTGAATTCCAGGGCCAATGCAGGGGATTTTGCCTGATGAGTTTTAAAGCTCCTATGGGGTAAGACGCTTACTCCTTGGAAGGAAAGTTATGACCAACCTAGATAGCATATTCAAAAGCAGAGACATTACTTGGCCAACAAAGGTTCATCTAGTCAAGGCTGTGGTTTTTCCTGTGGTCATGTATAGATGTGAGAGTTGGACTGTGAAGAAGGCTGAGCACCAAAAAATTGATGCTTTTGAACTGTGGTGTTGGAGAAGACTCTTGAGAGTCCCTTGGACTGCAAGGAGATCCAACCAGTCCATTCTGAAGGAAATCAGCCCTGGGATTTCTTTGGAAGGAATGATGCTAAAGCTGAAACTCCAGTCCTTTGGCCACCTCATGCGAAGAGTTGACTCATTGGAAAAGACTCTGATGCTGGGAGGGATTGGGGGCGAGAAAAGAAGGGGACAACAGAGGATGAGATGGCTGGATGGCATCACTGACTCGGTGGACATGAGTCTGAGTGAACTCCGGGAGTTGGTGATGGACAGGGAGGCCTGGCGTGCTGCGATTCATGGGGTCGCAAAGAGTCGGACACGACTGAGCAACTGATCTGATCTGATCTGATGGGGCACTTACTGGTATCTCAGGATGTTATGAAGTGAGGATAAGCTATACAGAACAAGTCAAATAGGGGCTGAGCTATTAGGGATGGACCAGAGTCATCAGGTTTCAATGACACTTGGAGAGATGCTGAGTACTGTGGAGATGTTCTCAAAACAGAGCCTTCCTGTGCAGTTCCTGCCCCCCAGGTGATGACTCAGCTCCCACTTCTTCCTTTAATGAAGCACTCTTATTTCTGCGTTCCCTTCAGGTCAGGGTTAGCTCCGAAATCTCTCTCTCCTCTCCTCCCCTGGAGATTTTCACCTTCGAGATTCAAGGTAGATGAAGTATGGAGGAACAAACTGTGGTTGCATATCAGAATGTAAACCTTACCAGCTTGACAATGGGAAAGTAAAATTACAATGTCAGAAATTGAGAAGTAGAGCATGGAGAGAAGAGTTTAAGGAAAAGACAAGCGTTTGAGGATTTTCATAAAGGGAGGCATCAAGAAGGTGTTGCTTAAAATCACTGGAACTAGAAAGATTTAAGTCTATTACTTCATGTTACAACAGTAGCCACTAGAGGAACTAAAAATAACAAGATACCTCCACTGAGAGAGGAGTGTCGGTAGGCTAAATCCTTATCATTCACAGCAGGAAGTCAAGAGATAATGTCTAAAGTTGATAAACCAAGAAATAGCAATGCAAGCATAGTATTTAGACATACAGAGGTAATTACCTAAAAACGGAAACCAAATAGCTGCCTCTGAGTAGCAGAGAATATTCCCGGGGGAAATGTAAATTGGTGTAGCCACTATGGAGAGCAGTATGCAGGGTCCTTAAAAAGCTAAAAATAGTCACCATCTGATTCTGCAATCCCATTCCTGGGCATATATGTGGAGAAAACTGTAATTCTTAAGGGTACACCCACCCCAATGTTCACTGCAGCACCATCTACAATAGCCAAGACATGGAAGCAACTTAAATGACCGTTGAAAGAGGAATAGGTAAAGAAGATGTGAGATGTGTGTGTGTGTGTGTGTGTGTAAATGAACTATTGCTGACATAATAAAGAATGAAACAGTGCCATTTGTAGCACCATGGATGAACCTAGAGATTATCATACTGAGTGAAGAAAGTCAGAGAAAGACAAATATCACCATGATATCATTTTTATGTGGAATCTAAAACAATGACACACGTGAACTTATTTATAAAACAGAAATAGGCTCATCGACAGAGAAAACAAACTTACGCTTACCAAAGGGGCAGTGGGGAGTGAGGGATAAATTAGGGGTTTGGAATAAATATAAAAACAGAAAGGCTCTCAGCCGCT
This sequence comes from Bos taurus, assembly GCF_002263795.3. Lineage (NCBI taxonomy): Eukaryota > Metazoa > Chordata > Mammalia > Artiodactyla > Bovidae > Bos > Bos taurus. The sequence continues at coordinate 41,147,126 of NC_037347.1, forward strand.
TCTGAGAGAAAGAGCTCTAATTTTCTTGGATCTTCAGTGTCAGGAGTCAGAGGGAGAACAATCCCTTCCCCCTATAAAAACGGGGACAAAAATAAAATCTGAGTTGGAAACTCTGAGTGTGAACTAATAGATCTTCCAAGGAACCTACAACTTACAAAGCATTGTGAAACTTCAGAGACTTCAAGTCATTGTTGCAGGGGAACCCCACGCATAGAAAGGTCCCAAGCTTTGCTGATGCTCTGCTGTCACCACCTTGAAATTCTTAATAATTTTTAAACAAGGGCTCTGCATTTCTGTTTTGCACAAGATCCTGCATATGATGCAGCTTGTCCTGGCCAGGGCAACTGACTGTGCGGAGCATGAAAAACCAACCACTCTCAGTGGTTATTTCACTCGAAAAAAAAAAAAGTGGTTTCAATTGAAACAAATGGTATATAGCTCAGGAGTAGAACATTTGACAGTAATTTACGTAAATCCTTTTCTTAAAGGAGAGATTCTCTTTTCTGCTTCTGAGATGATCTGACTTCACAGCAGGGAAGGCCCTGGAGGAGAGTCAGAGTGGGCATGAGTGCCCGCCCACAGCCCCTGGGCACTTTCCACTGTGATCTGAGGGCTGCTTACTGCCAACACCTGCCTCAGGAGTCCTCTAGCCATAGAAGGCTGCTTGGGCTCCCCTCTGAGTGCTGGGGAACAGAGGGTTAGTGGGCAGGGAACTCATCTTCCTCACCCCTCTGAGGCCTGTTTTGCCATTCCCAGTGCTCCCTCAGGGTGTCGGCTCCAGTTGCCCACAAAGATTTGCTTGCTGATGTGCACTTTATGGCTCCCATCCTCTCCTCATCTCACTTCTCCATTCCCCCACTGGACTTTCCTGGGATTACCTCCTGAATAAAGTACATGCATCTAAGTCCTCATTTTAGGATACCTCTGGTGGTGGTTTCCAACAAATTTGGAAAACTCAGCAATGGCCACAGGACTGGAAAAGGTCAGTTTTCATTCCAATCCAAAAGAAAGGCAATGCCAAAGAATGCTCAAACTACCGCACATTTGCACTCATCTCACACGCTAGTAAAGTAATGCTTAAAACTCTCCAAGCCAGGCTTCAGCAATATGTGAACCGTGAACTTCCTGATGTTCAAGCTGGTTTTAGAAAAGGCAGAGGAACCAGAGATCAAATTGCCAACATCCGCTGGATCATCGAAAAAGCAAGAGAGTTCCAGAAAAACATCTATTTCTGCTTTATTGACTATGCCAAAGCCTTTGACTGTGTGGATCACAATAAACTGTGGAAAATTCCTCAAGTGATGGGAATACCAGACCACCCGATCTGCCTCTTGAGAAATTTGTATGCAGGTCAGGAAGCAACAGTTAGAACTGGACATGGAACAACAGACTAGTTCCAAATAGGAAAAGGAGTACGTCAAGGCTGTATATTGTCACCCTGTCTATTTAACTTATATGCAGAGTACATCATGAGAAACGCTGGGCTGGAAGAAGCACAAGCTGGAATCAAGATTGCAGGGAGAAATATCAATAACCTCAGATATACAGATGACACCACCGTTATGGCAGAAAGTGAAGAGGAACTCAAAAGCCTCTTGATGAAGGTGAAAGTAGAGACAGAAAAACCTGGCTTAAAGCTCAACATTCAGAAAACGAAGATCATGGCATCCGGTCCCATCATTTCATGGGAAATAGATGGGGAAACAGTGGAAACAGTGTCAGACTTTATTTTTCTGGGCTCCAAAATCACTGCAGATGGTGACTGCAGCCATGAATGACCAACCTAGATAGCATATTCAAAAGCAGAGACATTACTTTGCCAACAAAGGTTCATCTAGTCAAGGCTATGGTTTTTCCTGTGGTCATGTATAGATGTGAGAGTTGGACTGTGAAGAAGGCTGAGCGCCAAAGAATTGATGCTTTTGAACTGTGGTGTTGGAGAAGACTCTTGAGAGTCCCTTGGACTGCAAGGAGATCCAACCAGTCCATTCTGAAGGAGATCAGCCCTGGGATTTCTTTGGAAGGAATGATGCTAAAGCTGAAACTCCAGTCCTTTGGCCACCTCATGCGAAGAGTTGACTCATTGGAAAAGACTCTGATGCTGGGAGGGATTGGGGGCAGGAGGAGAAGGGGACGACAGAGGATGAGATGGCTGGATGGCATCACTGACTCGATGGACGTGAGTCTGAGTGAACTCCGGGAGTTGGTGATGGACAGGGAGGCCTGGCGTGCTGCGATTCATGGGTCGCAAAGAGTTGGATACAACTGAGCGACTGATCTGATCTGATCTGGTGGTGGTTTAGTCACTAAGCCATGTCTGATTCTTGAGACCCCATGGCTTCCCTGTCCATGGGATTTCCCAGGAAAGAATACTGGAGTGGGCTGCCATTTCCTTCTCCAGAGGATCTTTCCCACCCAGGGACTGAACTCGGGTCTCCTGCAGTACAGGCAAATTCTGTACCATCTGAACCACCAGGAGAGCTCCAGGATACCTCTGGGAGGACCTAAAGACAGCAAGTCATTTAATCAAAATCCAAAGCAGGTTCAAAGAGTGATGGGAATGACAACTTATACACAGTTCAGGGACTGCTTTCTCTTCAGCTTGCCTCTGAGCCAGCAAACAGGAGTGCAAAGGATACATACAAGGTATGGATTCAATTAGGTGAGTGAATGGCTCCCGAATTCATCTCTGAGGAGTGGCTTTAGAGTTGGGAACCTGCCAGGTCAGACAAAAAACCTATGAATGTAGCTTAAACAAGTAGGAAGTTAATTTGTCTTTTGCATAGCAGATTGATGGGAGATGATGAGGGCTGGAATGAAACTCATAAATTTCGTTTCACTCTGCATGACCTCCATCCCTAAAGTCACCTCATTCTCAAAAATGGCTGCTTGCAGTCCAGCCATCTCACTTATGTCCCAGATAGCAGGGAGAAGAAAATAATGAAGAAAAGGATGCCCTCTCCCTTTGAGTCTCCTTAGCAGATGTTGTTAAGCACATATTCTCTTCTGCTTGTATCCCAATGGGAAGAATCTAGTCTCATGATTCTACCAAGGTGCACAGAAGTCTGGGAAATATAGTTGTGTCTGGATAACATGTGCCCAGTTTAAAATTAGGTATTCTATTTGTATAGAAGAGAAGCCAAGACAGTGAGGGGCAGCTAACATTCCCTACCACCCCGGCCTCAAAGAGTTTCTTGGGCCCTAGTTAACCCAGTAAATGCAGAATACTTCCCATTTGCCCCAGAGAGGCACGTGTGTGCATGCTAAGTCACTTCAGTCATATCCAATTCTTTGCAACCCTATAAACTACAGCCCATCAGGCTCCTCTCTCCATGGGATTCTCCAGGCAAGAATACTGGGGTGGGTTGCCACGCCCTCTTCCAAGGGATCTTTCCGACCCAGGGATTGAATCCATGTCTCCTGCATCTAATTCACTGACAGCAGATTCTTCACTCACTGAGCCACCAGGGAAACCCCCAAGAGAGGCACAGATATGGCCAAAAAGTCACTGCCTTCTAAGGGAGCCCTGCAAGAAGGAATGAACTGGGCAGACAACTACAGACCAGATGGGTGTCTGAGGAGATGCCAGTTTGAGTAGATAATGACTGAGGTCCAGACGCCCTCCACTATCACGGCTGTTGGCTGGCATCATAGAGGCCTGCAAAACCTGTTTCTGCACAGCTTCAAGACTGAAGAAAGAACCTGGAGTCATTGATAGAGATATCAATGGTTTAATGCAGGAGGAGCTTACATATCTGAAGCAAAGTTCTGGAGCGACACCCTACTATGTACAGCACATGGCAGGCCGGATGAGGCGGCAGACTTCACTCCTGGAGGCAGGAGAGATTAGGGGGAATTATGTCAGGTTAGCTCATCAGTTACTAGGGAAAGCAGGTGAGGGGGCAACCCCCTATTGGCCCTTTGATAAATATACTAAAAGGTTCTGATCTAAAGCTAGAACGATCATTCTCTTGGGGCATGGGACAAGTTGTAGAAAGGCCAATCATATGAGTAGGACATAGGCAAAGCATGCAATTGTCGAGCAGGGAATGTACACAGAGCAAGAGAACAGCCATCTTGAATGATCCAACCATACAATGGCATATGCAAGCCCTTCTACCAACCCATAGATGAGATCCAAGAAAACAGAGGAAACCCGTTAGTTTTTTTGTGTTTTTTTTCGTGTGTGTGTGTGGCTCAGATGGTAAAGAATTTGCCTGTAATGCAGGAGACCCAGGTTCAATTCCTGGATCAGGAAGATCCCCTGGAGAAGGGAATGGCTACCCAGTCCAGTATTCTTGCCTAGAGAATCGTATGGACAGAGGAGCCTGGTGGGCTACAATCCATAAGGTCGCAAAGAGTCAGACACAACTGAGTGCCTAACACTTTCACTACTTTTCTTTCACATTAGCTTAGATCATGTTTCTACTCCCTTAGTGAAATGAGGATTATGGTGGCCACTAGGGCTATTGGCTGATATTCGGTTCTCCTCCTCTTGAGTAGATAGTAGGATTTGCATTTCCCTGCCCCTTTGAAGTTAGCTGTCATCATGTGAAATACTTTGCCCAATGATATTTGAGCACAAGTGAGATGTATCTTGTCTAGACTGAAGAGTGAGTTCATGATGGTTAATTTTATGTGCCAACTTGGCTGGGCCGTGGACCCCAATTTTTGATCAAACATAAGTCTAGATGTTGCTATAAATGTATCTTTTAGATGTGAGTAACATTTAAATAAGCAGACTTTGAGTACAACAGATAATCCTTCATATGTGGGTAGGCCTTATCCAATTAGCCAAAGGCTTTAAGAGAAAAAGACTAAGGTCCCCTAAGGAAAAAAGAATTCTGCCTCCAGTGTGCTGTGTGTTAAGTTACTTCAGTCTTGTCTGAATTTTTGTGACCCCACAGACTGTAGCCCCCCAGACCCCTCTGTCCGTGACATTCTCCAGACAAGAATACTGGAGTGGATTGCCATGCTCTCCTCCAGGGGATCTTCCTGACCCAGGGGTCAAAATCACGTCTCATATGTCTCCTGCATTGGCAGGTGGATTCTTTACCACTAGCGCTACCTGGGAAGCCCACCTGCCTCCAGAATTATAACATCAACTTTTCCCTAGGTCTCCAATCTGCCCTGAAGATTTCAGGTTTTCTAGCCCCTGCTATTGTGTGAGGCAATTCCCTAAGGTAAATTTTCTCTGTGTCTGTCTCTGTCTCTCTCTGTACACACACACACACACACACATACACACACACACACACACACACACATGTTCTATTGGTTTTGTTTCTCTAGAGAACCCTGAATAATGCAAAGCCTATGTGTAATTTGTCACATTTTCCTTTTTTCTCGCCACATTAACCTTGGAAGCACGTGTAGAGATGAGGTCTCCAGCCTGGATCCCTAAGTGACAATAGCAAGTCTAGTCCCTCTGCCAACCCACAGGGGACAGGGAACATAATCAAGAAATAACCTCCATTCTGCTAAGCCACGGAGATGTGGGGACTGTTTGTAGTCACAGCACAATCTACTCTATAGACCAAGGAGGCAAAATAGAAATTAGGGTGATTTAGATTTGTTAGGGGAAGCCCACTGATTGAAACTGCCCACCCTGGCCAGGCACCATAGTATGCATTAGCATGAGTTATTTTACGACAAGAGGTCCTGGTAAGGAATAAGGAACTAACAAGCCACTACCAACCAAAATAATTCGGGAAAGGTCAAAAGGAGACATCACGTGTCCTTTCACCTCCCAGAATCCTTCTTGCTGGCATCCATCCTGGCTGAGCAATGCGTACACCACCAGGAAGGACCCTGAGTCATAATGATCAGTCAAAGACAATCTGGAAACTAATCCTATCACCATAAAACCTGAGATGCAAGCCACCTGGCACAGCAGTTCTCCTGGGTCGCCTTACTTTACTGCTCCCCACCTGTATGCCCCTTTCCAATAAAGTCTCTTGCTTTGTCAGCATGTATGTCTCCTTGGACAATTCATTTCCAGAGTGTTAGACAAGAGCTCACTCTCAGTACTACTTCTCATTTCTTCTGGCTAGGATTATTCCAGGGCTTGAAGCAGCTCTTGGCGTTTTCCCTGCTAAGAATGTCCCTGGAATCAATGTCTTATTCCCTCTTTTCTACCCTCATTAAGCTTTCCTGGCTCTAAAAGTCCTCTTCCTCTCAATTCAGTAAAAATGTTTCCTTTTCTTCTTAGTGTGAGAGATCACAATTATGCAGTAAGAGGTAATAAGCAAATTCCCTCCAATGTGTGAATAGAAGCTTCATTTTCCCAGGGGGATTTGCATTTGAAAAGGAGATTTTAAAACAAAACAAAAATCCCGCACAAATGAAGCTATACTTGGTGAAATTCCAGGAAGCATGATTAAGTGAGATTTCCCGTAGTAAGGGAGACATTTGGGAACAAGAGGACTTTTTCACAGGTGCTCTGCAGAAGGTACCAATTTTGTTGGATTTTATTTTCTGGAATTTCTGGGTGCTTCTGAGTACTGGAGAACAAAAATTCCTCAGGGATGCTTCAGAGCAACTTCCTGTACTGTCCAATAATCCCCATTTCTCCTTCCAAACGCTTCCCAATGACCAGCCACAGCCAGACCTAACAGGCTCACAGCCTCTCCTGGCATCCTTAGGTCAAGCTGCCAGCCCCTTTGTTTTCCACAGGGAGCAGCTTCCTGAGAGACGTGACTTTTACCCAAAGATGGCTGGATAGCATCACTGACTCGATGGACATGAGTCTGAGTGAACTCTGGGAGTTGGTGATGGACAGGGAGGCCTGGCGTGCTGCGATTCATGGGGTCGCAAAGAGTCGGACACGACTGAGCGACTGAACTGAAGGTCCCTGAAATCCAATACACAAATATCCCTAGGTGTCACATGTCCCCCTCTTATATCACTCCAGGATGCCTACCTCTCATCTCAAAAGTAATGTACATTCACAAGAAATCAACTAGGCAACTTGTTTAAAAACATAGATTCAGAGATTTAGCTTCTGATTCAATAGGTTGGGATGCAGTCCAGAAAGCCACATTTTCACAAGCCCCCATGTGGTTCAGATGAACGCGGTAGGCTGACTACACTCCGTGAAATGGAGCCCCAGGGAGATGGGGTGAGCTGTGCGCACCGCCCGCTCTCCTGAATTCCCGGTGAACTCGTTTCTAGTCAGCTCCGAGTTTGTGTCTATTTGATGGAGCCAGGCCATCTGCTCACAACCTTAAAACAAAACAAACAAAACAAACAAAAGATGGAGTGTTGCTTCCAGGAATTTCTGTGCCATTTTTCTTTTTTTCTTTTTTTTTTCCGTTTACAAGAGGATACGTCTTTTTGTGTGTGATTTAATTTTTCACGACAAAAATGAGGACAAATGGTGGTCTCCTCCCTCACTCATTTTTTGCCATATTCGCAGAGGACTTAAAAGTTAACACGTGAGAAAGAAGCAACCACCTCCAAGAGCTCTCAGTTGAAAGTTGGGATTATCAAGAGTCAAATGGAAAAAAAAAAAAAAGTTAAATAACATTTGTTAATACACTGTTTTTAGAAACCTGTTTTAGAGCCACTAGCCATAGGGCAGAAACCAATTTTCAAAAATATAACCCAACTGGCCAATTGAAGAGTTAATTTCTTTGGCCTCGGGGAAGAGGCCTCTGAGTCCCCCGCACTTGGAAGTAATTAGTCCTCCCCATCCCCCAACACCACCCGGCTCCCGCCCAGACCCAAGCTGGGTCTCTGCCCTAAATGCGTGTGCCCCCTGGTGGTTTGAAGGTAAACTACAACGTACCTCAAAGGGAAGGAGAAAATCCGGAGTCTGAATATCCTTGCATTTCCGCACTCCATACCCATACAGAGATTTTTCAGGGACAGGTCTGCAGGTGAATCAGATGCTGTCATAGTTCTGGTGGCATCCTCACACTTCATTCTACACACCTCATTGTGGGTACGTCGCAAACGCAGACGTGCCGCAACCCCTTAAAAGCACAGTTTCTGCCTGGCCCAACGCTGTACACTGAACCAGGCCAAGCCACCAGTGCCTGTCACAGAAAGCACTCCGTAAAAATCAAGTCCACCGACTTCCCCGGCAGTCCAGGGGTTAAGACTCTACACTTTAACTGCAGAGTGCCAGGGTTCAACTCCTAAGCAAGAAATAATAAAAATAGGCCTCTGGACCTTCAAAAAGGGCTTCAGGCTTTCAGCCAGACACTTGACTCACCTGTGAGACTCATTTTACATTATATGGATTTATTCTATTTTTTTAAAAAATCCAATACAACATACAAAAGTCACTGTTGTTAATTTGGAGCATGTCCTTCCAGAACTTTCTACAATGTACTTACATATATAGCTGTACATGGACAAATATAGAGAATTATAAGCTTATGGAGCTTTTCCTAAAAAACAGGATCATATAGTACCTGATTTCTTTTATAGCATGATTTTTTAAACTAATAATAGGATTTCTTCAATCAAATCTTTCTATATGAAGCCATTTAGTTATTTTTAACTCTGTATACTATTCTATGCAGAGGCTCCCCCAGGGTTTCCCCAGTGACTCAGTGATAAAGAATCAGCCTGCAATTCAGGAGACACAAACTCAATCCCTGGGTTAGGAAGATCCCCTGGAGAAGGACATGGCAACCCACTCCATTATTTTTGCCTGGGAAATGCCATTTACAGAGGAGCCTGGTGGGATACAGTCCACAAGGTTGCAAAAGAGTTGGACACGACTGAGAGACTAAACAAGAGCAACAAACTACTATTCTATAGTATTGGGAGTTCAGAAAGCCAAAATAATATTCCTTTCTTTTTGTCCTAAGTCTGGGCTCAGTGGAGAAAGAAGGTAATAAAGGAGCCAAGAATATACAGTGAGGAAAGGATGGCCTCTTCAATAAATGGTGTCAGTCAGTCTTGTCCAGCTCTTTGCGACCCCATGGACTGTAGCCCATCAGACTCTTCTGTTCATGGGGATTCTCCAGGCAAGAATACTGGAGTGGGTTGCCATGTTCTCCTCCAGGGGGTCTTCCCAACCCAGGGATCTAACCCAGGTCTCCCACATTGCAGGCAGATTCTTTCCCATTTGAGTCACCAGGGAAGTCCTTTTTTTTTTTTTTTTTTTTTAAAGAAAACACATATAAGTGACATCATGCAGCATTTGTCTTTCTCTGTTTGGCTTATTTTACGTAGCATAATGCCCTCAAGTCCCATCCATATTGTCACAAACGGCAGGATTTCCTTCTATCTCATGACTGAGTAATATTCCTGTGTGTGTGTCTATATATACATCTATTCATATAAATATATATCTCCATTCATCTATTGATGGATAGATACTTCACTTGTTTCCATATACTGGCTGGGGAGTCAAATTTATAGAAACAGAGGGCAGAAACATGGTTACCCGGTAATAGAGAGAGATTGGTAAAAGGGTAGAAACTTTCAGCTATAAGATGAATAAGGTCTGAGGACCTAATGTAAAACAGGTGACTATAGTTGGTATACGGACTTCCCAGGTGGCATAGTGGTAAAGAATCTACCTGTTAATGCAAGAGACACAGGAGACATGTGTTCAATCCCTGAGTCAGGAAGATCCCCTGAAGAGGAAATGGCAACCAACTCCAGTATTCTTGCCTGGAAAATCCCATGGACAAAGGATCCTGAAGGGCTACAGTCCATGGGGTCGCAAAGAGTCAGACACGACTGAGTGACTGAGCACAGCACATAATTGGAATTTTATATAACTGATATATATATATATAATTGGTATATATAATTATATAACTGGTATATATAATTGGTATACTAACATGATTGGTTTATAGTATTATATAATTGAAATTTGTCAAGAGTAGAACATAAATGCTCTCAGCAATAAAAGAAAAAGATGAACATGTGAGGTTATGGGTGTGTTAATTAACTAGGAGAGACTCCTTTCACAATGTATATGTACGTCAAATCACCACAATGTACACTTTAAATATCTTACAATTTTATGTGTGAATTATACCTCAATAAAACTGAAATAAAAAAAACTTACTACAAAGCTACAGTAATCACAAGCAGGGTGGCACTGGTATAAAGACAGACATATAGGTCAATAGACTAGAATAGAAAGCCCACAAATCAGGTGATTTTCAACAAGGATACCAAGACCATTAAATGGGAAAATAACATTTTTTTTAACAGTTCTGGAAAAAAAAATTGGATACCCACATTCAAAGGAATAAAATTGCACCCTTACCTGATACCATATACAAAAATACCAGAAAATGGAGTAAAAGCACATGTGTAAAAACTAAACTGTAACACTCCTAGTAGAAAATATAAGGAAAAGGTTTATAATGTTGGATTTGGCAATAATGTCTTTGATATAACACCAAAAACACAGACAACAGCAAAAATAAAAATAGGCAAAATTAGACTTTATCAGAATTAAAACTGTTTGTGTATCAAAGGATAATATTAACAAAATGAAAAGGCAACCTATGGGACTGCAAATCATATATCTGACAAGAGATTCATATTCAGAATGTGCAAAGAATTCCTGCTACTCAACAACAAAAGCAAACAACCTAATTAAAAATGGGCAAAGCATCAAAATAAATAATAATAGTGTATTTTAACGTAATTATTTTTTAAAAAATTGGTCAAAGGATTTTGTGATGGTTGAAGTTGTGTGTCATCTTGACTGAGTTAAAGGGTACCCAGATATCTGAAAACAGTATTTCAGGGTATGTCTTTGAGGATTTCTTCAGAAGAAATTAGCATCCCAATCAGTAGACTGAGTGAAGAAGATGGGCTCTTACCAATGTAGGCTGGCATCATCCAATCCTCTGAGGGCTGGGAAGCTTACCTTCCTTTGCAATTGGATATGAGAGCTCCTAGTTCTCAGGTCCTGAGACCCAGACTGAATTGGATTTCCTGGTTCTCCAGCTTGAATACAGCAGTTCATGGCACTTCTTGGCCTCCATAGAACATGAGCCAATTCTAATAATAAATCTCCTCTTACATCTATCTATCTCTCATATCCTATTGATTATTTCTTTAGAGAACTCTAACAGACTTTAACAGACCTTTCTACAAAGAAGATATATAGAAGATCAATAAGTACATGAAAAGATGCTCAACATCACGAATCATTAGGGAAATACAAATCAAACTATAGAATTATCACCTCACCCTCATTAGGATGATTGTTACTAAGAAACTAAAATAAAAACAGAAAATAAATGTTGGGGAGGATACGGAAAAATTGGAACTCTTGGCATTGCTGTTGAATACATAAAATGGTAAACCTGCTACAGATAATAGCATGGGTTTGCTCAAAAGACTAAAAATAAAGTTACCATGTAAATGTGTTAATCACTCAGTCATGTCTGACTCTTTGTGACCCCATGGACTGTAGCCCACCAGGCTTCTATGTCCATGGGATTCTCCAAACAAGAATACTGGAGTGGGTTGCCATTTCCTTCTCCAGGGGCTCTTCCTGACCCAGGGATTGAACCTGAGTCTCCTGTATTGCAGGCAGATTGTTTACTTCCCACCAGGGAAGCCCAAGAGTTACCATGTGATCCAGCAATTTCACTTCTGAGTATATAGCCAAAAGGAAGAAAAGCAGGAACTCAGTACCCTAAAGAAAGGAAAGCAGGGACTCAAACAGGTAATCTGTACACTCAAGTTCACAGCAGCATAATACATAATAGCCAAAATGTTACTGCTGCTAAGTCACTTCAGTTGTGTCTGACTCTTTACAACTCCCATGGATCTTCGTGACCCAGGGATCCAACCTGCCTCTCTCACATCTCCTGCATTGGCAGGCAGAGTCTATCACTAATACCTCCTGGGAAGAGATATGGGAGCTAATCAGAGGGAAATGAGTAACTCTCCAAGCTGGCTTTAGAATTCAGGATTAAATACCATCTTAACAGGGAAAGGGGAATTAAGAGGTATAAACATACAGTTTTATAGCAAATAAGCCATGGGGATGTATTACAGAACAAGGAATGTGATCAGTAACACTGCATGGGAACAGATGGTTATTAGACTTATTGTGATGACCATTCCATAATGTATGCAAATGTCAAATCACTATGTAGTACACCTGAAACTATTATAAAATTGTCAGCTACATTTCAATTTTTAAAAAAATAAAAATAGGGAAAGAGGAGAGGAGATGCAGGCCTCTTAGAATTAAAGAATTTTAAGAAAGATGACTGGGCCTTTAGAAGAGTAAATGGAAGTATAATATTTTGTGGAGAAGTTTGTCTTCATTTTTTCTTCCAATTCCACCTAGCCTATGCTCTTAGATGGGCTTCCCCTGGTGGCTCAATAGTAAAGAATCCTCCTGCCCATGCAGGAGACATGGATTCAATCCCTGGCTTGGGAAGATCCCCTGGAGAAGGGAATGGCAACTCACTCCACTTTCTTGTCTGGAGAATTCCAGGGACAGAGGAGCCTGGTGGGCTATACAGTCCATGGGGTTGCACAGAGTCGGACATGACTCAGCGACTAAAGAACAACTATGCTCTCAGATAGCTCTCAAACTTCTGGAAGCCATCGGAATCACTGACGGGCTTGTTAACACAGTGATTGCTGGGCCCTACCTGTGGAGCTTCGATGAAATAGGCCTGGGGTAGAGCCCGACACCACTGAAATGACTTAGCAGCAGCAGCAGGGCCGGAGTATTCGCATTTCTAACAAGTTCCCAGGGATGCTCCTGCTGGTCTGGGGACCATACTTTGAGGCTGCATCCCATAGACCTCAACATTCTTTGAAGGGAATCTCTCTCCTTATTTTATTATTCCACTATTCCATCCTAAGGCATATTTTTCAAACCTACACTAATGCTTCCTTGAGTCTCTGACTTCTAAGTAGAACTTTTAGGCACCTCCTTTTGCCTTTGAGATTTATAGTAATTTTATTGAGTTATTTCTCCACTTCAACCCAAGAAATTGGCATTATTGTTTATTCATAAAACACGTCTCTGTTTCTGAATCCGGTGGCAGATGTGGGTAGTATTTACTTTGCAGTCATTCACTGAGCAGGTACTCTCAGGATTTGAGCACTTTTTTTGCACCCATGTTACACTTTAATTTTAAAATGTTTATTAGACACACACACAGTCTGATAAGGAAGCTGTAATTTTTGAGTCTCTAAAATCCAAAACTAAGGCCAGACCAATTGTATAATTGGTCTACATGGTGGGTTTGTGACTCAACCTACTCACAAGCCAAATGAATCAGAGAGGTTAGTTTCCTGCTTGGCCCTAAAAGCAGATGTAAAAAGTGGCCATATTTCAAACAGCCAAGGACAGTACCCCCTCACCCCCCAGCCCTGCCCTTGCTATAACAATAACAAGACCGGCCACTAGGAACCCTGGCCCTGCCAGGAGCACACCCTCTGCTGTCAGGGCCAGTCCTGCTCTATTGCCCAAGGTTCCAAGTAGCTGGGTTTTTAGAAGGCTACAGTATATACATGAATTTTTTGACTAGGAGATACGTACATTCAAGCATACAGCTTGGTAGAGGATTACTGCTAATCACAAAGGAAAGATATCTCAAGTTAATTATTTTAGTGCCTTCCGATGTATAGGAAGAGGCAAGAGTCTGGGGTCACTGAAATTTTTCCTGCGGTATGCTCTAACTATATAGGGGCCCATCTATCTAAAGTGCAGATTGCCTCATCCTGTTTTTTCAGCCTGAATACCCCTCAGGATGCGCTGCCTGAGGACAACTAAAGTGGGTTACAACTTAACCACTATATAACTAATGGGTGAGTGACACTATTTTGTTCCTTTTTGTTGGTGGTGTTCAGAGTCAAGGAGGTCATTTTTTATTTTTCTTTATTCTCACCCCTAAAACAGGACCAACTAAACAATAGGCAGCAGACCACAGTGTATGAGTTTTTACTGATAAGCATCGGACTACATGGGTGGCCCAGACAGTAAACAATCTACCTGCAATGCGGGAGACCCAAGTCAATCCCTGGGTCGGGAAGATCCCCTGGAGAAGGGAATGGCTACCCACTCTGGTATTCTTATCTGGAGAATTCCATGGACAGAGGAGCCTGGCGGGCTGCAGTTCATGGGGTCGCAAAGAGTTGGACACAATGAGTGACTAACATATTTACACTTTTTTATCAGACTGAATATGGATTCAACCTTTGGCTAAAAGCATTTCATCCTAAAATTAGATAGTGTCAGATTGGATATGCCCCCTCACTCAGTCACAACTCGTCCTAGAGGACTAGAGCCTGCCACACCATGGATAAAAGGTCAAAATGCAGCGCCCCTGAAAGTTATCCAAAAAAAAGAAAGAAGAAAGGACTTAGCCCAGTTCATTGTCCCAAATTCATCAATCCTAGACATCGCCGTTTCCCATAGAAAGGCATGAGGAACGGGACAGGGGTCTTCCTTGAATTCAATACTCTTCCATTAGAAGTATGAAACTAGAAAAAAAACTGGAGGTTTTCCCAACACATAGCACAGGTTTACCAGAGTTTAATGATTCCCCTGTTGATGGATATTTAACTTGTTTCTAATTTCTCCACAACGAACACCCTCAGGGAAGACCTCCTATATATTTTATGGTGCATATTTGCAAGTTTTCCTTTAGCCTAGCTACCTGGACGTGAATATCTAAGTGGACTGTGTAAACATTAAAATTTTTAATGAATACTGACAGTTTGCTTTCCAAAAGGGCTTATATGATTGGCACTTCATCTGGAATGTGGACAAATACCTGTTTTTCCACATCTTCATCAATATTGGTTACATTCGATCTTTTAGATTTTTGCCGATATGATAGGTGAAAATGATATCTCTGTTGTTTTGCTACATATGATTCTACTATTGGGTAGAATGAACATCTCTTTATACATTTGCCAGCAATTTTTATATTCTCTGTACAGAGTTTCCTGTTCATTTCTTGTAACCAAATTTCTATTAGGTTATCTTTTCATTATTAATTTGTAGACATTCTTTATTTATTTTTGATGCTATTATTTTACCTTTTATATTTGTGGCAATTATTCTTTCCAATCTTTTGCTTGCCTTTTAAATTGGGTGTATATCTATGGTAGTACAGAAAAGTTTCTTTTTATGCAGGCTCAGTCGCTTCAGTAATGTCCGACTCTTTGCAAACCCATGGACTGTAGCACACCAGGCTCCTCGTTCCATGGGATTCTCCAGGGAAGAATACTGGAGTGGCTGCCATTTCCTCCTCCAGGGGATCTTCACGACCCAGGGATCAAATCTGCGTCTTTTATGTCTCCTGCACTGGCAGACAGGTTCTTTACCACTAATGCTACCTGGGAAGCCTGTCGAAATGTACTATTTTAAAAAATTTTCTTTGCTTCTTCATTTTATATCTTGGTTGATGAAGTATTTACTGTTTCAAGATCTTCCATATTTTACTCTTTAGCTGTTTATTCAAATACTTTTGTTGTTTTGGTTTTGAAATAAACGTAAAAATCCATCTAGAACTTACATAGAGTTGTCTACTTAGAGAAAAAGGCACAACATGAGAGTTCTCAGCTTAAGTTTATTCACGGTCTTACTGAAGACTGTAGCCTGGCAGACAGTTCTGAGGAACTGCTCCAAAGAGGTTGGGAGGAGCCAGTATGTACAGGAATTTTTTGGCTAGAAAATACATGCATTCAAGCATATAACATGGTAAAAGATTACTGCTAATCACAAAGAAGAGATGCATGGGTGCTCAGTCATTCAGTCATATCCGACTCTTTGCAACTCTATGGACTGTAGCCCACCTGGCTGCTCTGTTTGTGGGATTCTCAAGACAAAAATACTGGAGTGGGTTACCATTTCCTCCTCCAGGGGATCTTCCCAACACAGGGATCAAACCCAGGTTTCCCGTATTGCAGGCAGATTCTTTACCGTCTGAGCCACCAGGGAAGCCCACTGAGTCACCTGGGGAGCCCCAAAGAAAAGATCAGTTCAGTCGCTCAGTCGTGTCCAACTCTTTGTGACCCCACAGACTGCAGCACGCCAGGCCTCCCTGTCCATCACGAACTCCAGGAGTTTACTCAAACTCATGTCCATTGAGTCGGTGATGCCATCCAACCATCTCATCCTCTGTCGTCCCCTTCTCTTCCTGCCTTCAATCTTTCCCAGCATTAGGGTCTTTTCAAAAGAGTCAGTTCTACGCATCAGGGGACCAAAGTATTGAAGTTTCAGCTTCAGCATTCCAATGAATATTCAGGACTGATTTCCTTCAGGATGGACTGATTGGATCTCCTTGCTGTCCAAGGGACTCTCAAAAGTCTTCTCCAACACTATAGTTCAAAAGGATCAATTGGATCCTCAGCTTTGGTGCTCAGCTTTCTCTATAATCCAACTCTCACATCCATACGTGACTACTGAAAAAACCATAGCTTTGACTAGACAGACCTTTGTTGGCAAAGTAATGTCTCTGCTTTTTAATATGATATCTAGCTTGGTCATAGATTTTCTTCCAAGGAGCAAGCGTCTTTTAATCTCATGGCTGCAGTCACCATCTGCAGTGATTTTGGGGCCCAAGAAAATAAAGTCTGTCACTGTTTCCATTGTTTCTTCATCTATTTGCCATGAAATGATGGGACCAGATGCCATGATCTTAGTTTTCTGAATGTTGAGTTTTAAGCCAACTTTTTCACTCTCCGCTTTCACTTTCATCAAGAGGCTCTTTAGTTCTTTGCTTTCTGCCATAAGGGTAGTGTCATCTGCATATCTGAGATTATTGATATTTCTCCTGGCAGTCTTGATTCCAGCTTGTGCTTCAACCAGTCTGGAATTTTGCATGATGTACTCTGCATATAAGTTAAATAAGCAGGGTGAAACATGCAGCCTTGACGTACTCCTTTCCCAATTTGGAAATAGTCTGTTTTTCCATGTCCAGTTCTAACTGTTGCTTCTTGACCTGCATACAGATTTCTCAGGAGGCAGGTCAGATGGTCTGGTATTCCCATCTCTTTCAGAATTTTCCACAGTTTATTGTGATCCACATAGTCAAAATCTTTGGCATAGCCAATAAAGCAGAAGTAAATATTTTTCTGGCACTCTCTTGCTTTTTCGATGATCCAACGGAGGCTGGCAATTTGATCTCTGGTTCTTCTGCCTTTTGTAAATCCAGCTTGAACATCTGGAAGTTCACAGTTCACATACTGTTAAAGCCTGACTTGGAGAATTTTGAGCATTACTTTGCTAGCATGTGAGATGAGTGCATTTGTGCGGTAGTTTGAGCATTCTTTGGCATTGCCTTTCTTTGGGATTGGAATGAAAACTGACCTTTTCCAGTCCTGTGGCCACTGCTGAGTTTTCCAAATTTGCTGGCATATTGAGGGCAGCACTTTCACAGCATCATCTTTCAGGATTTGAAATAGCTCAATTGGAATTCCATCACCTCCACTAGCTTTGTTCGTGGTGATGCTTTCTAAGGCCCACTTGACTTTGCACTCTGGGATGTCTGGCTGTAGGTAAGTGATCATGCCATTGTGGTTATCTGGGTCATGAAGATCTTTTCTGTATAGTACTTCTGTGTATTCTTGCCACTTCTTCTTAATATCTTCTGCTTCTGTTAGGTCCATATCATTTCTGTCCTTTATTGTTCCTATCTTTGCATGAAACATTACCTTGGTATCTCTAATTTTCTTGAAAAGATCACTAGTCTTTCCCATTCTATTTTTTCCTCTATTTCTTTGCATTGATCACTGAGGAAGACTTTCTTATCCTTGCTATTCTTTGGAACTCTGCATTCAAATGGGTATATCTTTCCTTTTCTCCTTTGACTTTCGCTTCTCTTCTTTTTGCAGCTATTTGTAAGGCCTCCTCAGACAACCGTTTTGCCTTTTTGCATTTCTTTTCCTTGGGGATGGTCTTGATCACTGCCTCTTGTACAGTGTCATGAACATCCATCCATAGTTCTTCAGGCACTCTGTCTAATCCTTTGAATTATTTGTCATTTCCACTGTATAATCATGAGGGATTTGATTTAGGTCATACCTGAATGATCTAGTGGTTTCCCCCACTTTCTTCAATTTAAGTCTGAATTTGGCAATAAGGAGTTCATGGTCTGAGCCACAGTCAGCTCCTGGTCTTGTTTTTGCTGACTGTATAGAGCTTCTCCATCCTTGGCTGCAAAGAATATAATCAATCTGATTTCGATGTTTACCATCTGGTGATGTCCATGTGTAGAGTCTTCTCTTGTGTTGTTGGAAGAGGATGTTCATTATGACCAGTATGTTCTCTTGGAAAAACTCTATTAGTCTTTGCCCTGCTCCATTCTGTATTCCAAGCCAAATTTGCCTGTTACTCCAGGTATTTCTTGACTTCATACTTTTGCATTCCAGTTCCCTATAATGAAAAGGACATCTTTTTTGGGTGTTAGTTCTTAAAGGTCTTGTAGGTCTTCATAGAACCATTCAGCTTCAGCTTCTACAGCATTACTGGTCAGGACACAGACTTGGATTACTGTGATATTGAATGGTTTGCCTTGAAAATGAACAGAGATCATTCTGTCATTTTTGAGATTGCATCCAAGTACTGCATTTTGTACTATTGTTGACTATCATGGTGCTGGAGCAACTGTGAGGAGATACCCCATGTCTAAGGGCAGAGAAGCCCCAGCAAAATGGTAGGAGGGGCGAAATTGCATTTAGAATCAAACTCCATGCCTGCTAGAGATGCTCAGAGGGCTCAAACATACCTTGTGTGCACCAGGGCCCAGGGACCCCCCAGAGACTGAGACAGAACTGTGTTTGAGGGTCCCTGAGGAGGTACGGGTAGTAGTGGACTGCTGCAGGGGCAGGGGCTCTGGGTGCAGTAGACTTGCGTAGGGCATAAGCCATTAACCCCACCATCGAGCTGCCAGAACTTACACAGGACTGGGGAAACAGGCTCTTGGAGGGCACAAAAAGAACCTTGTGTGCACCAGGACCCAGGAGAAAGGATCAGTGACCCCATAAGAGACTGACTCAGACTTGCCCGTGAGTGTGCTGGAGTCTCCAGCAGAAGCGTGGGTCAGCGGTGGCCTGCTATAGGGTTGGGGGCACTGAGTGTAGCAGTGCGTGCATGGGACCTTTTGAAGGAGGTCACCATTATCTTCATTACCTTCACCATAGTTTGGCCTCAGGACAAATAACAAGGAAGGAACACATCCCTGCCCATCAACAGAAAAGTGGATTAAAGATTTACTGAGCATGACCACGCCCAGCAGAGCAAGACCCAGTCTCCCCCTCAGTCAGTCTCTCCCATCAAGAAGCTTCCATAAGCCTCTTATCCTTTTCCATCAGAGGGTAGACTGAAAACCATAATCACCAAAGACTATCCAATCTGATCACATGGACGGCAGCCTTGTCTAACTCTAATTCAAAGAAGAGATATCTCAAGTTAATTATTTTAGTGCTTTCCGATGTATAGGAAGAGTCTGGGGTCACTGAAATTCTTCCTGAGGTATGTGTCTAACTGTATCAGGGCTCATTTATCTAAAGCACAGATTGCCTCATCCTATTTTTACACCCTGAATACCCCTCAGGATGTACTGCCAGAGGACTGCTAAAGTGGGTGACAATTTAACCGTATATAACTGTTGGATGAGTGACATTCCTTTGTTCTTTTTTTTGTTCACAGAGTTAGGGAGGTCATTTTATTTTTTTTCCCAAATGCATGGCTAACTTTCCATTTATTCCCTATGGATTTAAAATGCCATCTTAGGGCTTCCCTGATGGTCCAGTGGCTAAGACTCTGTGCTCCCACTGCAGGGGTCCTGGGTTCAATCCCTGGTCAGGGAATTAAATCCCACATGCCCACAACTAAGGGTTTGCATGCCACAACTAAAGACACCACATGCTGCAAATAAGACCCGGAGCAGCCAAATAAATAAATTTTTTTAAATGCCATCTTTTTTCAAATACTGTTTTTCCTTGCATATATGGGTCTTAACATGTTTCTAATAGAGCTGGATAACTGAGTTCCTTGTCTACCATAGATTGAAAGCAAGGAAATAAACTGAGGACTCAAATGAATCGAATGATCCAAAAGGAAGTGAAAGCTGAATACAAAGAAGAATATAGATAAACAGAGAAGGAGAAACTGTGCTGTGTTGCACAATAATAAAGGTAAATACTCTGAATCTTTAAGGAAGGATCAAATTAAGTTTAGACTCCTTTGATTTTTTAAGACAGGTAACAAACTATATGTTTTAGAATAATTTCTATTCTTTAAAGTGGTAAAAAATAAACACTGTTTTGGCACTTGAAAGGGCAAGTTTCCATTCCATGGAAACATCAGTTATGCAGGACCTTGATTCCCATGCAATGTCAGCTACACTGAGTGTTACTGTAACTCTTAGAACGAGGAGACACTGCAGAACCAAACTCACAAACGCAGAACAAGGAAGGTCTCACCTATAATCTTAAGCAAGCCTGAAGAAGGTCCAAGTGCTTCTTTTCCCACACCAGGCTTGGCTCCCACATTGGACTGCACAGGTGTATAGCCCTTTATCTCACAAGTTGCCAGCTCTGTGTGTTCAAGTCCTCAGCCCTGTTGCTTCCTGCAAGAGATAGAAGTTCATGGTCCCATAACAAATTACGGGTTCAAAAGCTTCTGCAGTCTCATATTTAGCCCAGGGGTAAAAATCAAGGAATATGAATCAAAGGAACAGTAACAAAGAAGCAGTCTTCCGCTGTGTGCCCTTACCACTGAGATATCACTCTGCTCCCTCAAGGTGTCTCCATGGTAACTCACTTGTTCCTCCAAACAGCCTTGATGGGCCCTGTGGGAGACTAGGTTCCTGCTCCTCCAATCCCTCCCCGCAGTAGAATGAAACATTCACAGCCTTTGCCTTGTGACTTCATAGTATTGCAGTACGTTTTCAGGCCCGGTGGATCTGGGCTTCGACTATGTCATTCGTCAATTGAACAGTAATGAATATCACCTAAGCAAAGGTTATAAATGTGCTTGCATGGTTTCTTCTTCATTTTTTTTCCCCTTCCAGTTTCCCTGAGCTATAATTAATATACAGCACTGTATATGTTTAAGGTGTACAGTATAATGACTTGACTTATGATTTGACCTCTTGAACCTGTGTCATCTACAGGAGAGTCATGAAGCCACAGTGTGAAGCAGTACCACCCCAGCCGAGCTGAAGACCCTAGAGTGAGAAACACGGACATGGCGCTGATATTGCTGTAAGCCACTGAAACCCGGATTCGTTTCTTTGTTTAAACAGAGTCATTGCGGTGAAGCTTGACTAATCCAGCTCCTTCATTGGCGCCCCCCCAGCCCCAGTGTTGGCCATGCAGCTGCCCTGTCATTCCAACAGTTACTCCTCACCAGATAGGTGCTGTGATTCTAGTGCCCAGGTCTCTACTCTCCCCACTGTGCCAGGGACTCCCACCATCCCCTCTAAGAGCTCCCACACCTCTGGGGAAGCAAGGTATAGTTCCTATCAGTTGCTGATGACTTGAAACACTTTCTTCCCACCTGGGTAAAACTCTATGAGACTGTAAAGCAGAACCACCTTATGCTGTTACCTACAGCTCTTGCTGCTGCTGCTGCTGCTAAGTCGCTTCAGTCGTATCCGACTCTGTGTGACTCCATAGACGGCAGTCCACCAGGCTCCCCGCTCCCCTGGGATTCTCCAGGCAAGAACACTGGAGTGGGTTGCCATTTCCTTCTCCAATTCATGAAAGTGAAAAGTGAAAGTGAAGTGGCTCAGTCGTGCCCGACTCTTAGCAACCCCATGGACTGCAGCCTACCAGGCTCCTCTGTCTATGGATTTTCCAGGCAAGAGTACTGGAGTGGGGTGCCATTGCTAACTCCACTACAGCTCTTATGCTTGACTAATTCTTTCTTTTAGTACAAGCCTCCTGTCCTCAGGAAACAGATACAAGACACCTGGACCTAAAGATCGTTTGAAAAACACTTTTTTTTTGGCTTCATACAGCACGTGGGAATCTTAGTTCCCTGACCCAGGCCCACAGCAGTGAAAGCACAGACTCTTAACCACTGGATCATCAGGGAATTCCCTAAAGATCCTTTCCTTTGAGACTCCCCAAGAGCACTGGCTCTTGTTAGGTGAGCTGCTTTCCTTTTAGAACACCAGCAAGCAGGTTCTAAGATAAAATCATGCTAAGTCACTTCAGTCGTGTCTGACTCTGTGATTCCCCCAGACTGTAGCCCACCAGGCTCCTCTGTCCATGAGATTCTCTAGCAAGAATACTGGAGTGGGTTGCCATGCCCTCCTCCAGATCTTCCCAACTCAGGGATCAAAACCACATCTCCTGCATTGGCAGGCAGATTCTTTGCCATTAGCGCCACCAGGAAAGCCCAAGGTAAAGTCAGTGCTCTCTAATTAAGTGTGGGTTGTAATCCTAGAGGCCAGCTGTCAGACCCAGGGCACCAGGCACCAGGTTCCCAAGAGAAAGGAATCCATGGGGGCCCACATGGAAATTCACATGAGCTCCAGAGCTTGTGCCTGTGTTCTGGGATGCTCAGTATGATAAGTGGTATGATAATAAACAGTATTTTCATTTTCATACTCTCTAGAGAAGATTGGAGAAGGAAATGGCAACCCACTCCAGTGCTCTTGCCTGGAGAATCCCAGGGACGGGGGAGCCTGGTGGGCTGCCATCTATGGGGTCACACAGAGTCAGACACGACTAAAGCGACTTAGCAGCAGCAGCAGCTAGAGGAGATAGGCATATATCAGATTGGAAGATTCATTCCTTTAGCAAATACTACAGTGCTAAGCACTAGTGATACGAAGGTAAAAGAGACAAAATGCTCATCCTCATGAAGCTTACATTCCTAGGAGGAGGAGAGGGAGGAAACAGAAAATAAAAACACATAAGTGTATAATTGTAAGTAGTGATAATGCTATGAGAAGTGCTAAAAAGCAGGGTGAGTGGTGAGAAGACATAGGCCTCTTTACACAAGGCGGAGAGAAGGCATCCCCGAGAACCTAAAATTTAAGTAGACACCTAAATCAAGGGAGGAAAAAAGCCCTTAGATGTTTTAAGGAAGGTCAATCTAGAATAGGAAGAACAAATATAAAGATCCTGAGACAGGAGCAAACATTCAAAGGCTATCCTGAAGGCTGATGACTAGAGGACAATGAGTCCAGAAGGGTGAGAAACTGGGGGTGGGTGGGGCTAGGTCTTAAGAGTGGCCAGTCATCCGTGCAAGGAATTTGAATTTTATGTATGTGGAAAAGGATGCCCCTAGAGAGAGTTGAACAGGGGATTGACTTGGGAATGGATTGATATCTTTAAAACTTAATCCTTCCTGATACAAAGGATAAGGTAGGGGCAGCAAGACCAGGCAGAAGGTTACTATAGTAGCTCGAGGAGAGAGTGGTTAGGACTGAGTGGTAGTGGTAGGAGTGGTGAGAAGTAGTCATATTTAGGGAATAGTTTGAAGGTAGAGTCAACAAGGGGCTTCCCTGGTGACTCAGTGTTAAAGATTCCACCGACCAATGCAGTAGACATGGGTTCAATCCCTGGATCTCAAAGATTCCCTGAAGGAAATGGCAATCCACTCCAGTAGTCTTGCCTGTCAAATCCGATGGACAGAGGAGCCTGGCAAGCTACAGTCCATGAGATTTCAGAGTCAGACATAACTTAGCAACTAAACAGCAACAACAAATAGTCAACAGGACTCAGTTAAGCATTTGAATGTGGAGATTGAAGAAAGAAGAATCAAGGACAACCCCCTGAGCTGGGCAGAGTGAAGTGGTTATAAGTCTTGAGGAAACATCCTGAGGTCTATTTTATACATGGTAATTCAAGATTCACCCTATTCCCCATCATTTATATGATAATGTCCTGAACATTGGCTGTGTAAGTCAGGAGAGGGGCCAGAGCTGCAGGTATGAACTGGATGAGCTTGAAGTTATCAAGTATAACTTCAAGACAGTGTAGTGAGAGAAAGGATCTGAGGATGGAGTCCAGTATGTCTGGAATCCACAATTTGAAAGATACCTTGAGGAATATGGAGAAGGGAATGACTACCTACTCTGCTATTCTTGCTTGGAGCATTCCATGAACTGAGGAGCCTGGTGGGCTACAGTCCATGGGGTCTCAAAGAGTCGAACACAACTGAATGACTAACATTTTCACTTATCTTTGAAAAATGGTTGGACTATAAAGAAAGTTGAGCACCAAAGAATTGATGCTTTTGAATTGTGGTATTGGAGAAGATTCTTGAGAATCCCTTGGACAGCAAGATCAAATCAGTCAATCCTAAAGGAAATGAGTCCTGAATATTCATTGGAAGGACTGGTGATGAAGCTGAAACTCCAATGCTTTGGCCACCTGATATGAAGAACTGACTCTTTGGAAGAGACCCTGATGCTGGGAGAGATTGAAGGCAGGAGGAGAAAGGGATGACAGAGGATGAGATGGTTGGATGGCATCACTGACTCAATGGACATGAGTTTGAGTAAACTCCAGGAATTGGTGGACAGGGAAGAGGGACAGGGAAGCTTGGCATGCTGCTTCCTGGGAAGTGGGTAGTATACTCACTTCCATATTTTGCTTAAGCTTGATGTCTGGCCCCTAAGTAGGAGTGAATCTCAGTTGAGGCTTCAACTCTGAACCTGAAGGAATAAGGCCAAATCAGGCGTGAGTTACAGCCAGAAACCAGGAGTGAGCTGACAATTTACTTTGAATTGTGTGTGGGTTTGCAAAAGTTCTGTGGCCAGGATATCAATTATGTTGTGTGGGAGGAGGAAAATGGTGATGAAAATTTCTTAGCATTTGAAATTTTTAACTATCTTTTGAGTGAACCTCTAAGTTCTTAAAATAAATCTTTCACAGTTGCTGGGGTAGAAATAATCACTATAATTAAATTGTGCTGGTCACATCATAATTTTAAAAATCTTTTTATTTATGGAGAATTTGTAACTTACACAAAAGTAGACCAAATAGTATAGCAAGCCTTCAATTTGCCTATCACCTATCCGAAATCCATCAATCCTGTCCCATCCACACTTTGGTACACTTCCTCTCCCTGTAAACTATTTTGAAGCAAATCTCAGGCTTGATATTATTTTATTCATAAACGTTTGAGTACATTTCTTTAAAAGATGGTTATTTTCTGTGTGTGGTGGAGCCATGTGGCTTGCAAAATCTTAGTTCCCCCATCAGGGATTGAACCCTGGCCCTAAGAGTGAAAGCACCAAGTACCAACTACTGGACCACTGAGGAATTCCTGAAAGACACATTTTTAAAACATAACCACAATACAATTATCACATTTGAAAAAAAATCCTTTATAGTGTAAAATGCCCTGTTGGTGTTTAAATTTTCATTTGTCTCCTAAATGCTATGAATTTTTCTTTTTTCATTTTGTGGGGTTTTTATTTTTTAGTGGAACCTAAATAATACCCACACATTGCAAATGGTTGCTTTTTTAAAATCTCTTTTAATCATAGGTTTTCCCTCCACTTCTTTTTATTACATTTGCTATTTATCTGTTGAAGTAACAAAGTTGTTTATCCTGAATAGTTTCCAACAATCATAGATTTTGCATCATATGGTTATAAATATCTTCCTCTATCCTCTGTAGTCTCTATAACTGGTAGTTGGAATTAGATTTTTTTTTAATGCAGGCATCCCTCAGTATCTGTCAGGGACCCAGTTCTAGGACCCCTGAAGTTACCAAAATCCTCCAACGCTCAAGTCTCTTATACATGCGAAGAACATGTGTAGTACTTGCATATAACCTATGCATGTTAGTGCATGCTAAATTGCTTCAGTCATGTCCGACTCTTTGTGATCCTATGAACTGTATCCCACCGGGCTCCTCTGTCCACTTGTTTCTCTAGGCAAAAATACCGCAGTGGGTTGCAATGCCCTCCTCCAGGGGATCTTCCCGACCCAGGGATTGAGCCCTTTAAATTTTTTTTTTTTTTTTTGAGCCCTTTAAATTTTAAGTCATCTCTAGATTACTTATAATACCAATTAACTTATAATGATGAGGGCAGTCCTAAGATGGTTGAGGAATAGGATGGGGAGACCACTTTCTCCCCCACCAATTCATTGAAAGAAAATTTGAACTCTGAGCAAATTCCACAGAACAACTTCTGAATGCTGGCAGAGGATATCAGGCACCCAGAAAGGCAGCCCATTGTCTTTGAAAGGAGATGGAGAAGTCTTGAGGCTACTGTAAGACTGAAAACCAGAGGCAGGAGGCTTAAGTCCAAATCCTGAGAACACCAGAGAACTCCTGACTCCAGGGAACATTAATCGACAGGAGCTCATCAAACGCCTCCATACCTACACTGAAACCAAGCACCACCCAAGGGCCAACAAGTTCCAGAGCAAGACATACCACGCAAATTCTCCAGCAACACAGAAACACAGCCCTGAGCTTCAACATACAGGTTGCTCAAAGTCACTCCAAACCCACTGACATCTCATAAGTCATTACTGGACACTTCATTGCACTCCAGAGAGAAGAAATCTGGCTCCACCCACCAGAACCAGGAAACCTTGACAAGCCACCGTACAACCCCACCCACAGCAAAGGAAACTCCACAATAAAGAGAACTCCACAAACTGCCAGAATACAGAAAGGACACCCCAAACACGGCAATATAAACAAGATGAAGAGACAGAGAAATACCCAGCAGGTAAAGGAACAGGATAAATGCCCACCAAACCAAACAAAAGAGGAAGAGATAGGGAATCTACCTGATAAAGAATTCCGAATAATGATAGTGAAAATGATCCAAAATCTTGAAATCAAAATAGAATCACAGATAAATAGCCTGGAGACAAGGATTGAGAAGATACAAGAAAGGTTTAACAAGGACCTAGAAGAAATAAAAAAGAGTCAATATATAATGAGTAATGCAATAAATGAGATAAAAAACACTTTGGAGGGAACAAATAGTAGAATAACAGAGGCAGAAGATAGGATTAGTGAGGTAGAAGATAGAATGGTAGAAATAAATGAATCAGAGAGGAAAAAAGAAAAATTAATTAAAAGAAATGAGAACAATCTCAGAGACCTCCAGGAAAATGTTAAATGCCCCAACATTCAAATCATAGGAGTCCCAGAAGAAGAAGACAAAAAGAAAGACCATGAGAAAATACTTGAGGAGATAATAGTTGAAAACTTCCCTAGGAAGGAAGGAAATAGTCACCTAAGTTCAAGAAACCCAGAGAGTTCCAAACAGGATAAAACCAAGGCAAAACACCCCAAGACATATATTAATCAAATTAACAAAGATCAAACACAAAGAACAAATATTAAAAACAGCAAGGGAAAAACAACAAATAACACACAAGGGGATTCCCATAAAGATAACAGCTAATCTTTCAATAGAAACTCTTCAGGCCAGAAGGGAATGGCAAGACATACTTAAAGTGATGAAAGAAAATAACCTACAGCCCAGATTACTGTACCCAGCAAGGATATCATTCAAATATGAAGGAGAAATCAAAAGCTTTACTGACAAGCAAAAGCTGAGAGAATTCAGCACCACCAAACCAGCTCTCCAAAAAATGCTAAAGGATCTTCTCTAGACAAGAAACACAGAAAGGGTGTATAAACTCGAACCCAAAACAATCAAGTAAATGGCAATGGGATCATACTTATCAATAATTACCTTAAATGTAAATGGGTTGAATGCCCCAACCAAAAGACAAAGACTGGCTGAATGGATACAAACACAAGACCCCTGTATATGTTGTCTACAAGAGACCCACCTCGAAACAAGGGACACATATAGACTGTGAAGGGCTGGAAAAAGATATTCCACACAAATAGAGACCAAAAGAAAGCAGGACTAGCAATACTCATATCAGATAAAATAGACTTTAAAACAAAGGCTGTGAAAAGAGACAAAGGACACTACATAATGATCAAAGAATCAATGCAAGAAAAAGATATAATAATTATAAATATATATGCACCCAACATAGGAGCACTGCAATATGTAAGACAAATGCTAACAAGTATGAAAGGGGAAATTAACAATAACACAATAATAGTGGGAGACTTTAATACCCCACTCACACCTATGGATAGATCAACCAAACAGAAAATTAACAAGGAAATGCAAACTTTAAATGATACAAAAGACCAGTTAGACCTAATTGATATCTATAGGACATTTCACCCCAAAACAATGAATTTCACCTTTTTCTCAAGTGCACATGGAACCTTCTCCAGGATAGATCACATCCTGGGCCATAAATCTAGCCTTGGTAAATTCAAAAAAATTGAAATCATTCCAAGCATCTTTTCTGACCACAATGCAGTAAGATTAGATGTCAATTACAGGACAAAAACTATTAAAAATTCCAACATATGGAGGCTGAACAACACGCTGCTGAATGACCAACAAATCACAGAAGAAATCAAAAAAGAAATCAAAATATGCATAGAAACAAATGAAAATGAAAACACAACAACCCAAAACCTATGGGACACTGTAAAAGCAGTACTAAGGGGAGGGTTCATAGCAATACAGGCTTACCTCAAGAAACAAGAAAACAGTCAAATAAATAACCTAACCCTACACCTAAAGCAACTAGAAAAGGAAGAAATGAAGAGCCCCTGGGTTAGTAGAAGGAAAGAAATCTTAAAAATTAGGGCAGAAATAAATGCAAAAGAGACCATAGCAAAAATCAACAAAGCCAAAAGCTGGTTCTTTGAGAAGTTAAATAAATTTGACAAACCATTAGCCAGACTCATCAAGAAACAAAGGGAGAAAAATCAAATCAACAAAATTAGAAATGAAAATGGAGAGATCACAACAGACAACACAGAAATACAAAGGATCATAAGAGACTACTATCAGCAACTATATGCCAATAAAATTGACAACTTGGAAGAAATGGACAAATTCTTAGAAAAGTACAGCTTTCCAAAACTGAGCCAGGAAGAAATGGAAAATCTTAACAGACTCATCACAAGCAAGGAAACTGAAACTGTAATCAGATATCTTCCAGAAAACAAAAGCCCGGGACCAGACGCTTCACAGCTGAATTCTACCCAAAATTTAGAGAAGATCCAACACCTATCCTTCTCAAACTCTTCCAGAAAATTGCAGAGGAAGGTAAACTTCCAAACTCATTCTATGAGGCCACCATCACCCTAATACCAAAACCTGACAAAGATGCCACACAAAAAGAAAACTACAGGCCAATACCACTGATGAACATAGATGCAAAAATTCTTAACAAAATTCTAGCAAACAGAATCCAACAACATATGAAAAAGATCATACATCATGACCAAGTGGGCTTCATCCCAGGGATGCAAGGATTCTTCAATATCCGCAAATCAATCAATGTAATACACCACATTAACCAATTGAAAAATAAAAACCATATGATTATCTCAATAAATGCAGAGAAAGCCTTTGACAAAATTCAACATCCATTTACAATTAAAAAAAAAAAAAACCCTCCAGAAAGCAGGAATAGAAGGAACACACCTCAACATAATAAAAGCTTTTTATGACAAACCCACAACAAACATTATCCTCAATGGTGAAAAATTAAAAGCATTTCCCCTAAAGTCAGGAACAAGAAAACGGTGCCCACTCTCACCACTACTATTCAACATAGTTTTGGAAGTTTTGGCCACAGCAATCAGAGCAGGAAAAGAAATAAAAGGAATCCAGATTGGAAAAGAAGAAGTAAAACTCTCACTGTTTGCAGATGATCCTCTGCATAGAAAACTCTAAAGACTCCACCAGAAAATTACTAGAGGTAATCAATGAATATAGTAAAGTTGCAGGATACAAAATCAACACACAGAAATCCCTTGCATTCCTATACACTAACAATGAGAAAACAGAAAGAGAAATTAAGGAAACGATTCCACTCACCATTGCAACAAAAGGAATAAAATACTTAGGAATATATCTACCTAAAGAAACAGAAGACCTGTATATAGAAAACTATAAAACGCTGGTGAAAGAAATCAAAGAGGACACAAATAGATAGAGAAATATACCGTGTTCATGGATTGGAAGAATCAATATAGTGAAAATGAGTATACTACCCAAAGCAGTCTATAGATGCAATGCAATCCCTATCAAGCTACCAACGGTATTTTTCACAGAACTAGAACAAATAATTTCACAATTTGTATGGAAATACAAAAAATTTCAAATAGCCAAAGCAATCTTAAGAAAGAAGAATGGAACTGAAGGAATCAACCTGCCTGACTTCAGGCTCTACTACAAAGCCACAGTCATCAAGACAGTATGGTACTGGCACAAAGACAGAAATATAGATCAATGGAATAAAATAGAAAGCCCAGAGATAAATCCACGCACCTATGAACACCTTATCTTTGACAAAGGAGGCAAGAATATACAGAAAAAAGACAATCTTTTTAACAAGTGGTGCTGGGAAAACTGGTCAACGACTTGTAAAAGAAATGAAACTAGAACACTTTCTAACACCATTCACAAAAATAAACTCAAAATGGATTAAAGATCTAAACGTAAGACCAGAAACTATTAAACTCTTAGAGGGAAACATAAGCAAAACACTCTCCGACATAAATCACAGCAGAATCCTCTATGACCCACCTCCCAGAATATTGGAAATAAAAGCAAAAATAAACAAATGGGACCTAATTAAAATTAAAAGCTTTTGCACAACAAAGGAAACTATAAGCAAGGTGAAAGGACAGCCTTCAGAATGGGAGAAAATAATAGCAAATGAAGCAACCGACAAACAACTAATCTCAAAAATATACAAGCAACTCTTGCAGCTCAATTCCAGAAAAATAAAATGACCCAATCAAAAAATGGGCCAAAGAACTAAATAGACATTTCTCCAAAGAAGACATACAGATGGCTAACAAACACATGAAAAGATGCTCAACATCACTCATTATCAGAGAAATGCAAATCAAAACCACAATGAGGTACCATTTCACGCCAGTCAGAATGGCTGCGATCCAAAAGTCTACAAGCAATAAATGCTGGAGAGGGTGTGGAGAAAAGGGAACCCTCTTACACTGTTGGTGGGAATGCAAACTAGTACAGCCACTATGGAGAACAGTGTGGAGATTCCTTAAAAAACTGGAAATAGAACTGCCTTATGACCCAGCAATCCCACTGCTGTGCGTACACACCAAGGAAACCAGAACTGAGAGAGACACGTGTACCCCAATGTTCATCGCAGCACTGTTTATAATAGCCAGGACATGGAAGCAACCTAAATGTCCATCAGCAGATGAATGGATAAGAAAGCTGTGGTACATATACACAATGGAGTATTACTCAGCCATTAAAAAGAATACATTTGAATCAGTTCTAATGAGGTGGATGAAACTGGAGCCTATTATACAGAGTGAAGTAAGCCAGAAAGAAAAACACCAATACAGTATACTAACACATATATATGGAATTTAGAAAGATGGTAACAATAACCCTGTATGCGAGACAGCAAAAGAGACACAGATGTATAGAACAGTCTTTTGGACTCTGTGAGAGAAGGTGAGGGTGGGATGATTTGGGAGAATGGTATTGAAACATGTATATTATCATACGTGAAATGGATCGCCAGTCCAGGTTCAATGCATGATACAGGATGCTCGGGCTGGTGCACTGGGATGACCCAGAGGGATGGGATGGGGAGGGATGTGGGAGGGGGATTCAGGATGGGGGACACACGTACACCCATGGTGGATTCATGTCAATGTATGACTAATAGAATATGACTAATACAATAAAGTAATTAACCTCCAAAAAAAATAAATAAAGTGGGGGGAAAAAAACTTATAATGATGAATACAATTTAAATCCTATGTAAATAGCTGTGTGTGTGCAGCAAATTGAAGTTTTGCTTTGGGAATCTTTTTTCTCATATTAGATCAAATGTTTAATAAAATGGTTCTGTTGATCAGTTTTTAATCAGATTGTTTTCTGATATGGAACTATCTGAATAGCTTCTACCCATAGTTAATTGAATCTGTGGACTTGAAACTGGCAGCTACCTAGGGCTGGCTGTACACAAACAAAAGGTAATAATAGAAAAGAACCAAAAAGAAAGTACAATTTACTCAAAGTTTACCACTTTTAAGCCTCTTTTTTTTTGGCCACACCCCTCAGTGTGTGGGGTCTTAGTTCCCCAACCAGGGATTGAACTTATGCCCTCTACATTGGAAGGCAGAGTCTTAACTACTGGATCATCGGGGAAGTCCCTAAACTTCTTTTTCAATAGTAAAGAGTAAAAATGAAAGTTCTCCGTTCCCATCCTAGAATCCCATCCCTCAAGAGTAATCCCAGGTAACAATGTGGGGCTGGAAGGGCATCAGATCAGATCAGATCAGATCAGATCAGTCGCTCAGTCGTATCCAACTCTTTGCGACCCCATGAATCGCAGCGCACCAGGCCTCCCTGTCCATCACCAACTCCCGGAGTTCACTCAGACTCACATCCATCGAGTCAGTGATGCCATCCAGCCATCTCATCCTCTGTCGTCCCCTTCTCCTCCTGCCCCCAATCCCTCCCAACATCAGTCTTTTCCAATGAGTCAACTCTTCGCATGAGGTGGCCAAAGGACTGGAGTTTCAGCTTTAGCATCATTCCTTCCAAAGAAATCCCAGGGCTGATCTCCTTCAGAATGGACTGGTTGGATCTCCTTGCAGTCCAAGGGACTCCCAAGAGTCTTCTCCAACACCACAGTTCAAAAGCATCAATTCTTCGGCGCTCAGCCTTCTTGACAGTCCAACTCTCACATCCATACATGACCACAGGAAAAACCATAGCCTTGACTAGATGAACCTTTGTTGGCAAAGTAATGTCTCTGCTTTTGAATATGCTGTCTAGGTTGGTCAAAACTTTCCTTCCAAGGAGTAAGCGTCTTTTAATTTCATGGCTGCAATCACCACCTGCAGTGATTTTGGAGCCCAGAAAAATAAAGTCTGACACTGTTTCCACTGTTTCCCCATCTATTTCTCATAAAGTGATGGGACCAGATGCCATGATCTTCGTTTTCTGAATGTTGAGCT
Source organism: Bos taurus (assembly GCF_002263795.3). NCBI lineage: Eukaryota > Metazoa > Chordata > Mammalia > Artiodactyla > Bovidae > Bos > Bos taurus. Next base: position 41,180,112 of record NC_037347.1, read on the forward strand.
TTAAGCCAACTTTTTCACTCTCCACTTTCACTTTCATCAAGAGGCTTTTGAGTTCCTCTTCACTTTCTGCCATAAGGGTGGTGTCATCTGCATATCTGAGGTTATTGATATTTCTCCTGGCAATCTTGATTCCAGCTTGTGTTTCTTCCAGCCCAGCATTTCTCATGATGTACTCTGCATATAAGTTAAATAAACAGGGTGACAATATACAGCCTTGATGTACTCCTTTTCCTATTTGGAACCAGTCTGTTGTTCCATGTCCAGTTCTAACTGTTGCTTCCTGACCTGCATACAGGTTTCTCAAGAGGCAGGTTAGGTGATCTGGTATTCCCATCACTTGAAGAATTTTCCACAGTTTATTGTGATCCACACAGTCAAAGGCTTTGGCATAGTCAATAAAGCAGAAATACATGTTTTTCCGGAACTCTCTTGCTTTTTCCATGATCCAGTGGATGTTGGCAATTTGATCTCTGGTTCCTCTGCCTTTTCTAAAACCAGCTTGCACATCAGGAAGTTCATGGTTCACATATTGCTGAAGCCTGGCTTGGAGAATTTTCAGCATTACTTTACTAGTGTGTGAGATGAGTGCAATTGTGCGGTAGTTTGAGCATTCTTTGGCATTGCCTTTCTTTGGGATTGGAATGAAAACTGACCTTTTCCAGTCCTGTGGCCACTGCCGAGTTTTCCAAATTTGCTGGCATATTGAGTGCAGCACTTTCACAGCATCATCTTTCAGGATTTGGAATAGCTCAGCTGGAATTCTATCACCTCCACTAGCTTTGTTCGTAGTAATGTTTTCTAAGGCCCACTTGACTTCACATTCCAGGATGTCTGGCTCTAGGTGAGTGATCACACCATCGTGATTATCTGGGTCGTGAAGATCTTTTTTGTACAGTTCTTCTGTGTATTCTTGCCATCTCTTCTTAATATCTTTTGCTTCTGTTAGGTCCATACCATTTCTGTCCTTTATTGAGCCCATCTTTGCATGAAATGTTCCTTTGGTATCTCTGATTTTCTTGAAGAGATCTCTAGTCTTTCCCATTCTGTTGTTTTCCTCTATTTCATTGCATTGATCACTGAAGAAGGCTTTCTTATCTCTTGCTGTTCTTTGGAACTCTGCATTCAGATGTTTATATCTTTCCTTTTCTCCTTTGCTTTTCGCTTCTCTTCTTTTCACAGCTATTTGTAAGGCCTCCCCAGACAGCCATTTTGCTTTCTTGCATTTCTTTTCCATGGATATGGTCTTGATCCCTGTCTCCTGTACAATGTCACGAACCTCATTCCATAGTTCATCAGGCACTCTATCAGATCTAGGCCCTTAAATCTATTTCTCACTTCCACTGTATACTCATAAGGGATTTGATTTAGGTCATACCTGAATGGTCTAGTGGTTTTCCCTACTTTCTTCAATTTCAGTCTGACTTTGGCAATAAGGAGTTCATGATCTGAACCACAGTCAGCTCCTGCTCTTGTTTTTGCTGACTGTATAGAGCTTCTCCATCTTTGGCTGCAAAGAATATAATCAATCTGATTTCAGTGTTGACCATCTGGTGATGTCCATGTGTAGAGTCTTCTCTTGTGTTGTTGGAAGAGGGTGTTTGTTATGACCAGTGCATTTTCTTGGCAAAACTCTATTAGTCTTTGCCCTGCTTCATTCCATATTCCAAGGCCAAATTTTCCTGTTACTCCAGGTGTTTCTTGACTTCCTACTTTTGCATTCCAGTCCCCTATAATGAAAAGGATATCTTTTTTGGTTATTAGTTCTAAAAGGTCTTGTAGGTCTTCATAGAACCATTCAACTGCAGCTTCTTCAGCGTTACTGGTTGGGGCATAGACTTGGATTACTGTGATATTGAATGGTTTGCCTTGGAAACGAACAGAGATCATTCTGTCATTTTTGAGATTGCATCCAAGTACTGCATTTCGGACTCTTTTGTTGACCATGATGGCTACTCCATTTCTTCTGAGGGATTCCTGCCCGCAGTAGTAGATATAATGGTCATCTGAGTTAAATTTACCCATTCCAGTCCATTTCAGTTCACTGATTCCTAGAATGTCGACATTCACTCTTGCCATCTCTTGTTTGACCACTTCCAATTTGCCTTGATTCGTGGACTTGACATTCCAGGTTCCTATGTAATATTGCTCTTTACAGCATTGGACCTTTCAAATTAAAAAATGAAAAATTTTAAAATGTGTTGGTTAATGTATGGGTCAACTTGACTGGGCCATTGGGTGCCCAGATATTTGGTCAAAAGTTTTTCTGTGGACTTCCCTGGTGGTCCAATGGCCAAGACTCCACAATCCCAATGAAAGGGGCCTAGATTTCATTCCTAGTCAGGGAACTAGATCCCACTTGCCACAGCTAAGAATTCGCATGCCACAACTAAAAATCTTGCATGCCGCAATAAAAAAGGAAGATCCTGAATACTGTAACTAAAACCCGGAGCAGCCAAATAAATTTTTAAAAATAAAAATAAAAATTTTTTTTAATTGTTCTGGGTCTGTCTGCAATGGTGTTTTTGGATGAGATTAACAATTCAGTCTATGGACTGAGTGAAGTAGCTTGCCTTCCATAATGTGGGTGGGGCTCATCCTATCAGTCTTGAATAGAACAAAAAGATTGGCCCACTCTGGAGTGAAAGGTTACTCCTCTTGCCTGATGGCTTGCTGGGTCATTAGTCTTTCCAACCTTTGGACCCAAATGAAACATTGGCCCCCTCCTGGGTCCTAAACTTGCCAACTTTTGGACTAGAACTTACACCATCAGCTCTCCTGGTTCCCAAGCTTTTGGACCTGGCCAGGAGCTACACGTCAGCTCTTCTAGGCCCCTAGCTTGTTGACTACAGGTCTTGGGACTTCTTACCTTCCCAACTGCATAAGTCAATTCCTCATACATATATAATATATAGAATATTAATATATAATGTATACCTATTATATGAGCTTCCCTGGTAGCTCAGCTGATAAAGAATCTGCCTGCAATGCAGGAGACCCTGGTTCAATTCCTGGGTCAGGAAGATCTGCTGGATAAGGGATAGGCTACCCACTCCAGTATTCTTGGGCTTCCCTTGTGGCTCAGACAGTGAAGAATCAGCCTGAAATGAAGGAGACCTGGGTTCAATCCCTGGGTTGGGAAGATTCCCTGGAGGAGGAAACAGCTACCCACTCCAGTATTCTGGCATGGAGAATTTCATGGACAGAGAAGCATGGCAGGCTACAGTCCATGGGGTCACAAAGAGTCAGACATGACTGAGCGACTTTCACTCACATATTATATACATGTATTCTGTTTTTATATTCTAGTTCTGGCTCTCTGGAGCCCTAACACAGAAGGCTAAGTGGAGGTGATAGAATGTGAGTTAGGCCATGAAGGGTAGCTGACGTTTAAATGCTTAAAGACAAGGGGAAGGGATAACAAAGTGGAAACATCTAGAATGTGTATCTGTTAAATGGATCTTGGTGGGGAGATAGTACAGACTGCAGCTGAGACTTGGGGTTGTTGAGTTATGCAGAGTTTTGGAGGCCAGGGTAAGAAATACATACACAGTCCTACAGGCAAGCAAGAACTGTACTCCAAGATAAGAGGCAAGTGTTGAAGAAATTTGATGTGTACGAAAAACAGTTGAAAGCAGCAGGAGTTGCTGGACAAGCTCCATTGTGGAATTCTGAAAGAACTCAAGATTCTCTTTATCAACCTCGTGTCAAAACTTGGTGCTGAAACCGTTTACCTCAGATTGGGACTCAAACCCATGTGTTGGGACTCGAACCCAGCCAAAACCCTGCTTGGGACTTGAACCCACATGGCTGGGACTCAAACCCAGCCAAAACCCACAGTACCTGGCTTCAGGATCTAATGAAGCTCAGGTTCTTGATGTCTTATCGCAGAAAGAATTCAGTAAGAGACAAAGTGAGAGGTAAGAAATGCATTTATTCAGATACAGAGAGAAGCACACACCACAGAAAGAGTGTGGGCCACTGCAGAGGGTGAATGCACAGTGAAATTTGTGGTTATAGGCTGGGTAATGTCATATGTTAATGAGAGGGAGGATTATTCCAACTACTTTGAGGAAGGGGCAGAGATTTCCAGGATTCGGCCACTGCCCACTCCTTGGTCTTTTAACAGGCCTTGGAACCTTCATGGTACCTCTGTGTGTCATTTCACTTGCTGATTGAGGATCAAGGTCTAGTCTTGTCTGCTCTCTTGGTCCCATTTGATTTCAATCAATTCATGTTGCGTCCTTGGGCTATGTCATTCTTTCAAATGTTGTGCCCTGCCCCTTTCCCTCCTGTTACAATACCTTTGAAAACCGAACTGGGGAACCCTCCAAAAGAGAGGTGCAGAGTGTACAACGTTTACCTCAACACAGTCACACCCTGACTTTCTCACACTCTCCTGCTCACCATCCCGTTTGGCTCTCTGGTTCTCATCCTTGAAATGTACCTGTGTGCATGTCTCCTTGACTACTAATGCATTTTCATTGCTGCCCTTGCTCAAAGAGTTGGCTTCAGGTCTATATTTATCTGCCTGGCTTATGTAAGAAGCAATATGAGGTGTAGAATGTATTTCTGTGTCCAATTCTTTGTGACCCCGTGACTGTCCTTCACTGCCTCCCAGAATTTGCTCAAATTCATGTCCACTGAGTTGGTGATGGTACCCAATCATCTCATCTTCTGCTGCCCTTCTTCTACCCTCAATCTTTCCCAGCATTAGGGTCTTTCCCAATGAGTTGGCTCTTCGCATCAGGTAGCCAAAGTACTGGAACTTCAGCTTCAGCATCAGTCCTTCCAATGAATATTCAGGATTGATTTTCTTTAGGACTGACTGGAGCCATATTGGCAACATTTAAAACCCAGATTTGCCTCTTTAAATAGCTGGGTGACCTGGGTCAAGGGCCTTAAATTTCCTGAGCCTGGTTTCTTATCTGTAAAATGAATGATAGCAATTGAGGATTGAATACGATTGCACACATAAAGTGCTTAGATCTGACACAATAGTCATAGTTGGGGTTTTTTTAATTAAATTTTATTGGAGTATAGTTGATTTACAATGCTGTGTTAGTCTCTGCTGTATAGCAATGTGAGTCAGTTACACATATACATACAATATCTTTTTTAAGATTCTAGCCCCATATATGTCATTACAGAGTATCGAGTAGAGTTCCCTGTGCTAAGCAGTTGTTTTTCATTAAGACATAAAACACAAGGTCTCTGTTTACATTGCTCTATCCCCTGTTGAGGTCACCAGTAGTGCCAAATTTCAGCCTCTGGACTTCAGAGCTGTGTACTGCACTCTCTTTCTGAGAATTCCCCAGGAACACTGGATTTCCATACTGCTAAACCTCTAAACTGGCTCCTCAGACTTTGTGCCCGCTAGTTAAGCTGGTTTACTGGGATAAGAGATGCATAAGCCCATACCTGTTCATGCTGCACTGTGGCCCAGGAGGGTTTCCCAGCAAACTGAGCTGGCCCTGGTCAAGAAAGGAGATGCAGTGAAAAACCTGAGCCATAAGAGAAGGGATGTGGAATCCCGCCATGGCTGCCACAGGCCTATATTTGCTCTGCTTCTCAAACCCACTGCCCACAGGGAGGCCCCATCCTCCAAGCCTCTGGGCTCTGCCTCCATTTCCCACTCCTTGTCTAGACCAAGGAATGGTCTAGAAAAGGCAAAAAGATAGGACACTGAAAGATGAACTCCCCAGGTTGATAGGTGTCCAATATGCTACTGGAGATCAGTGGAGAAATAACTCCAGAAAGAATGAAGAGATGGAGCCAAAGCAAAAGCAACACCCAGTTGTGGATATGACTGTTGATAGGAGCAAGTTCCAATGCTATAAAGAGCAATATTGCATAGGAACCTGGAATGTTAGGTCCATGAATCCAGGCAAATTGAAAGTGGTCAAACAGGAGATGGCAAAAGTGAACACTGACATTTTCAGAATTAGAACTAAAATGGACTGGATGGGTGAATTAACCTCAGATGATGATTACATCTACTACCGTCAGCAAGAACCCTTAGAAGAAATGGAGTAGCCATTATAGTCAAAAAATGAGTCCAAAATGCAATACTTGGAAGCAATCTCAAAAACAACAGAATGATCTCTGTTCGTTTCTGAGGCAAACCTTTCAATCCCAGTTTATGTCCCAACCAGTAACGCTGAAGAAGTTGAAGTTGAATGGTTCTATGAAGACCTACAAGACCTTTTAGAACTAACACTCAAAAAAGATGTCCTTTTCATTATGGAACTGGAGTGCAAAAGTAGGAAGTCAAGAAACACCTGGAGTAACAGGCAAACTTGGCCTTGGACTATGGAATGAAGTGGGACAAAAGCTAATAGAGTTTTGCCAAGAAAATGCACAGGTCATAGCAAACAGCCTCTCCCAACAACACAAGAGAAGACTCTACACATGGACATCACCAGATGGCCAACACTGAAATCAGATTGATTATATTCTTTGCAGCCAACAATGGAGTAGCCCTATACAGTCAGCAAAAACAAGAGCAGGAGCTGACTGTGGCTCAGACCATGAACTCCTTCTTGCCAAATTCAGACTGAAATTGAAGAAAGAAGGGAAAACCACAAGACCATTCAGGTATGACCTCAATCAAATCCCTTATGAGTATACAGTGGAAGTGACAAATAGATTCAAGGGACTAGACAGAGTGCCTGAAAAACTATGGATGGATGTTCATGACACTGTACAAGAGGCAGTGATCAAGACCATCCCCAAGAAAAAGAAATGCAAAAAGGCAAAACGGTTGTCTGAAGAGGCCTTACAAATAGCTGTGAAAAGAAGAGAAGCAAAAGGCAAAGGAGAAAAGAAAAGATATACCCATTTGAATGCAGAGTTCGGAAGAATAGCAAGGAGAGATAAGAAAGCCTTCCTCAGTGATCAATGCAAAGAAACAGAGGAAAACAATAGAATGGGAAAGACTAGTGATCTTTTCAAGAAAATTAGAGACACCAAGGGAACGTTTCATGCAAAGACGGGCACAATAAAGGACAGAAATGGTATGGACCTAACAGAAGCAGAAGATATTAAGAAGAGGTGGACTGAATACACAGAAGAACTGTACAAAAAAAGATCTTCATGACCCAGATAATCACAATAGTATGATCACTCACCCAAAGCCAGACTCCTGGAATGTGAAGTCAACTGGGCCTTAGGAAGCATCACTACCAACAAAGCTAGTGGAGGTGATGGAATTCCAGCTGAGCTATTTCAAATCCTGAAAGATGATGCTGTGAAAGTGCTGCACTCAATATGCCAGCAAATTTGGAAAACTCAGCAGTGGCCACAGGACTGGAAAAGGTCAGTTTTCATTCCAATCCCAAAGAAAGGCAATGCCAAAGAATGCTCAAACTATCACACAATTGCACTCATCTCACACCCTAGTAAAGTAATGCTCAAAATTCTCCAAGCCAGGATTCAGCAATACGTGAGCCGTGAACTTCCTGATGTTCAAGCTGGTTTTAGAAAAGGCAGAGAAAACAGATCAAATTGCCAACATTCGCTGGATCGGAAAAAGCAAGAGAGTTCCAGAAAAACATGTATTTCTGCTTTATTGACTATGCCAAAGCCTTTGACTGTGTGGATCATAATAAACTGTGGAAAATTCTTCAAGAGATGGGAATACCAGATCACCTAACCTGCCTCTTGAGAAACCTGTATGCAGGTCAGGAAGTAAGTTAGAACTGGACATGGAACAACAGACTGGTTCCATAAGAAAAGGAGTACGTCAGGGCTGTATATTGTCACCCTGCTTATTTAACATACATGCAGAGTACATCATGAGAAATGCTGGGCTGGAAGAAGCACAAGCTGCAACCAAGATTGCCGGAAGAAATATCAATAACCTCAGATATGCAGATGACACCACCTTTATGGCAGAAAGTGAAGAAGAACTAAAGAGCCTCTCGATGAAAGTGAAAGTGGAGAGTGAAAAAGTTGGCTTAAAGCTCAACATTCAGAAAACGAAGATCATGGCATCCGGTCCCATCACTTCATGGGAAATAGATGGGGAAACAGTGGAAACAGTGGCTGACTTTATTTTTGGGGGCTCCAAAATCACTGCAGATGGTGATTGCAGCCATGAAATTAAAAGATGCTTACTCCTTGGAAGGAAAATTATGATCAACCTAGAAAGCATATTAAAAAGGAGAGACATTACTTTGCCAACCAAGGTCCGTCTCCTCAAAGCTATGGTTTTTCCAGGAGTCATGTATGGATGTAAGAGTTGGACTATAAAGAAAGCTGAATGCTGAAGAATTGATGCTTTTGAACTGTGGTGTTGGATAAGACTCTTGAGAGTCCCTTGGACTGCAAGGAGATCCAACCAGTCCATCCTAAAGGAGATCAGTCCTGACTGTTCATTGGAAGGACTGATGTTGAAGCTCTGGTCCAAAAGTCTTGGCTCTGTTTTCTTCTAAAGTTTTTATTGATTTTTTTTCCCCTTCACATTTAAATTTGAGATCCTTCTGAAACTGATCCTGCCTCCAGTTTCAATCTTCTGCAGAGAATTAAATGGAGAACAGTCGGTTTTCATTCTTTAAGTAGTGGTACCTGCCCAGGCTCTTTCTGTGTATCCTGCTTCTTTACCCTCCAAAGCTGACTTTTTTCCTGCCCAATTCCAAGCCTGACTTTCCCAATACCAAGCCATACGCTTTCATTTTAAGTATGTGAGCTTTCTAAAATCTCTTCTAAAAAGTCCCCTATTAATTGAAAGAGCAAGTACTGGTTTCTACTGCTTACAATTAAAGATCCCTAATTTTTACACTCCAGAGAAATGGATAGCTCAGGTATAGCTATCTGGGGTGAATGTGGTAGAAATGAAGACTTTTGAGAGTATCAAAGAATTACTATTGGTGAAGTAGTTCAGTTCAGTTCAGTCGCTCAGTCATGTCCGACTCTTTGTGACCCCATGAACCGCAGCACTCCAGGCCTCCCTGTCCATCACCAACTCCCAGAGTCCACCCAAACCCATGGACCATTGTGTGGGTGATGCAATTCAACCATTTCAGCCTCTGTCATCCCCTTCTCCTCCTGCCCTCAATCTTTCCCAGCATCAGGGTCTTTTCAAATGAGTCAGCTCTCCGAATCAGGTGGTCAAAGTATTGGAGTTTCAGCTTCAAGTCCCTCCAATGAACACCCAGGACTGATATCCTTTAGGATGGACTAGTTGGATCTCCTTGCAGTCCAAGGGACTCCCAAGAGTCTTCTCTAACACCACAGTTCAAAAGCATCAATTCTTCAGCCCTCAGCTTTCTTCACAGGCCAACTCTCCCATCCATACATAACCACTGGAAAAACCATAGCCTTGACTAGACAGACCTTGGTTGGCAAAGTAATGTCTCTGCTTTTTAATATGCTCTCTAGGTTGGTCATAACTTTCCTTCCAAGGAGCAAGTGTCTTTTAATTTCATGGCTGCAATCACCATCTGCAGTGATTTTGGAGCCCCCAAAAATAAAGTCAGCCACTGTTTCCACTGTTTCCCCATCTATTTCCCATGAAGTGATGGGACCGGATGCCATGATCTTTGTTTTCTGAATGTTGAGCTTTAAGCCAACTTTTTCACTCTCCGCTTTCACTTTCATCAAGAGGCTCTTTAGTTCTTCTTCACTTTCTGCCATAAAGGTGGTGTCATCTGCATATCTGAAGTTTGATATTTCTTCCGGGAATCTTGATTCCAGCTTGTGCTTCTTCCAGCCCAGCATTTCTCATGATGTACTCTGCATATAAGTTAAATAAACAGGGTGACAATATACAGCCTTGATGTACTCCTTTTCCTATTTGGAACCGGTCTGTTGTTCCATGTACTGTTCTAACTGTTGCTTCCTGACCTGCATACAGGTTTCTCAAGAGGCAGGTTAGGTGATCTGGTATTCCCATCTCTTGAAGAATTTTCCACAGTTTATTGTGATCCACACAGTCAAAGGCTTTGGCATAGTCAATAAAGCAGAAATACATGTTTTTCTGGAACTCTCTTACTTTTTCCATGATCCAGCAGATGTTGGCAATTTGATCTCTGGTTCCTCTGCCTGTTCTAAAACCAGCTTGAACATCAAGAAGTTCATGGTTCACGTATTGTTGAATCCTGGCTTAGAGAATTTTGAGCATTACTTTACTAGGGTGTGAGATGAGTGCAATTGTGTGATAGTTTGAGCATTCTTTGGCATTGCCTTTCTTTGGGATTGGAATGAAAACTGACCTTTTCCAGTCCTGTGGCCACTGCTGAGTTTTCCAAATTTGCTGGCATATTGAGTGCAGCACTTTCACAGCATCATCTTTCAGGATTTGAAATAGCTCAGCTGGAATTCCATCACCTCCACTAGCTTTGTTGGTAGTGATGCTTCCTAAGGCCCAGTTGACTTCACATTCCAGGAGTCTGGCTTTGGGTGAGTGATCATACTATTGTGATTATCTGGGTCATGAAGATCTTTTTTTGTACAGTTCTTCTGTGTATTCTGTCCACCTCTTCTTAATATCTTCTGCTTCTGTTAGGTCCATACCATTTCTGTCCTTTATTGATCCCATCTTTGCATGAAATGTTCCCTTGGTATCTATAATTTATGCCCCGACCAGTAACACTGAAGAAGCTGAAGCTGAATGGTTTTATGAAGACCTACAAGACCTTTTAGAACTAACACCCAAAAAAGGAGTCCTTTTCATTATAGGGGGCTGGAATGCAAAAGTAGGACATCAAGAGACACCTGGAGTAAAAGGCAAATTTTGCTTTGGACTACAGAATGAAGCAGGGCAAAGGCTAACAGTGTTTTGCCAAGAGAATGCACAGGTCATAGCAAACCCTCTTCCAACAACACAGGAGAAGACTTTACACATGGACATCACTAGATAGCCAACACGAAAATCAGATTGATTATATTTGCAGCCAAGGATGGAGAAGCTCTATACAGTCAGCAAAAACAAGAGAAGGAGCTGACTGTGGTTCAGATCATGAACTCCTTATTGCCAAAGTCAGACTGAAATTGAAGAAAGTAGGGAAAACCACTAGACCATTCAGGTATGACCTAAATCAAATCCCTCATGATTATACAGTGGAAGTAACAAATAGATTTAAGGGACTAGATCTGATAGAGTGCCTAAGGAACTATGCAGGGAGGTTCATGACATTGTACAGGAGACAGGGATGAAGACCATCCTCAAGAAAAAGAAATGGAAAAAAGCAAAATGGTTGTCTGAGGAGACCTTACAAATAGCTATGAAAAGTAGAGAAGTGAAAAGCAAAGGAGAAAAGGAAAGATATACCCATTTGAATGCCGAGTTCCAAAGAATAGCAGGGAGAGATAAGAAAGGCTTCCTCAGTGACCGGTGCAAAGAATTAGAAGAAAACAATAGAATGGGAAAGATTAGAGATCTCTTCAAGAAAATTAGAGATACAAGGGAACATTATGGCATTACCCTTACCATAGTTTTGCCTCAAGCCAAACTACAGGGAGAGAACACAGCCCCACCCATCAGCAGCAAATTGGATTAAAGATTTACTGTGTATGGTCCCACCCACTAGAGCAAGACCCAGTTTATCGCACAGCAAGTCATCCCTCCCATCAGGAACCTGCTGCTGCTGCTGCTAAACTGCTTCAGTTGTCCGACTCTGTGCGACCCCATAGACGGCAGCCCACCAGGCTCCCCCGTCCCTGGGATTCTCCAGGCAAGAACACTGGAGTGGGTTGCCATTTCCTTCTCCAATGCATGAAAGTGAAAAGTGAAAGTGAAGTCACTCAGTTGTGTCCGACTCTTCACCACCCCATGGACTGCAGCCCACCAGGCTCCTCCGTCCATGGGATTTTCCAGGCAAGAGTACTGGAGTAGGGTGTCATTGCCTTCCAGTCCCTCCCATCAGGAACCTTCTACAAGCCTCTTATCCTCATCCATCAGAGGGCAGATAGAATGAAAACCACAATCACAGCAGACTATGTACATCTCTATACATTCTGAACTCTTTGCAATAAACAGATCTTATCCTCACAGAAGTGATGCCCCACTCACACTCAACCCACACCTTGATGGCTAAGATGACACCTTCTGTGCATAGAGTTGTTTGACGCTCTAGATGTCTGTGAGGGAGAATGTATGAGAATGTGTCAGGGCTAAATACACATGATTTCACTTCCCTGGTGGTTCAGATGGTTAAGTGTCTGTCTACAATGCAGGAGACCTGGGTTTGATCCCTGGGTCAGGAAGATCCCCCGGAGAAGGAAATGGCAATCCACTCCAGTACTATTGCCTGGAAAATCCCATGGACAGAGGAGCCTGGTAGGCTACAGTCCATGGGGTTGCAAAGAGTCAGACACGACTGAGTGACTTCACTTCACTTCTCTTTTACTGAGAATACCCTAATCACTGAAAGTGAAAGTGAAAGTTGTTCAGTCGTGTCCAGCTCTTTGCGACCCCATGGACTATACAGCCCATAGAATTCTCCAGGCCAGAATACTGGAATGGGTAGCCTTTCCCTTCTCCATGGAATCTTTCCAACCCAGGGATTGAACCCAGGCCTCCTGCATTGCAGGCAGATTCTTTACCAGCTGAGCCACAAGGGAAGAGGGCTTTCCTAGTGTCTCAGATGGTAAACAGTCTGCCAACAATGTGGAAGTCCTGGGTTTGATTCCTGGGTTAGGAAGATCCCCTGGAGCAGGGAGTGGCACCCCACCCTAATATTCTTGCCTGGAAAATCCAAATAACTGAGGAGCTGCAGTCCATGGAGTCACAAAGAGTCAGATATAGCTGAGCAACTATCAGTCATACACTCACCATAATCACAACTTTGGTGTCCCCTGCAACCAGTGTTATCCCCAGTCTGCTACACAAGCTCAGTTCAGTTCAGTTCAGTTCAGTCACTCAGTCGTGTCCGACTCTTTGCGACCCCATGAATCGCAGCACACCAGGCCTCCCTGTCCATCACCAACTCCCGGAGTTGACTCACATCCATTGAGTCAGTGACGCCATCCAGCCATCTCATCATCTGTCGTCCCCTTCTCCTCCTGCCCCCAATCCCTCCCAGCATCAGAGTCTTTTCCAATGAGTCAACTCTTTGCATGAGGTGGCCAAAGTACTGGAGTTTCAGCTTTCCCATCAGTCCTTCCAAAGAAATCCCAGGGCTGATCTCCTTCAGAATGGACTGGTTGGATCTCCTTGCAGTCCAAGGGACTCTCAAGAGTCTTCTCCAACACCACAGTTCAAAAGCATCAATTCTTTGGTGCTCAGCTTTCTTGACAGTCCAACTCTCACATCCATACATGACCACAGGAAAAACCATAGCCTTGACTAGACGAATCTTTGTTGACAAAGTGATGTCTCTGCTTTTCAACGTGCAACACAAGCTGGGACCACCTAATTATCTCACAGAGAAGGAATGGCAGATGTTGTTTACTACCTACTTGGCAGCTGTTATGGGCTGAATATATGTTTCCCTTGAAAATTCCTATGTCAGAGCTCTAATCCCCAAATGTGATGGTATTTGGAGCTGAGGTCTTTTAGTAATTAGGGTTAGGTGAGTTCAGAAGGGTGGGACCCTCATGATGGAATTAGTGCCCTTATGAGAAGAGTCTCTCTCTTTCTACCAGCACACACCTCAGGAAAGGCGGCATGAACACACAGAAAGATGGTAGCCATGTCCAAACAGAAAGCAAATTGAACCCTGCTGGGCTGTGATATTGGCCTTATCAGCCTCCAATTTTGTGTTGTTTAAGTCACCCAGACTGTGGAATTTTCTTATGGTAGCCCTAGATGACTACAGCAATTCCCTTTCTTTCCTAACAGAAGCCTTATTTTAATGAGTGGAAACCTCTGGTAACAGAATTCTAGTGGATAAATAATGATTTGTCTAAGGTAATTATTATAATACCATCCCCCTTTTCCAATAATGGGTTTAAGAGTGGGCATGTCAATCAGCCAATGAGAATCAAAAGAAAATTGGGATTAAAAGCCATAAAAAATTGTTTTTATTAGGACATTAGCCATGCAAGTCAGAATCTGCTAAGGAGTGTGTAACAATTCACCTGTCAAATCAACTAGCCCTGAAAATGGATGGTGCTAAAGCATCAGGGCCATACCTGGTCATTGCTGCTAACAAGCACATGAAAAGACGCTCAACATTGCTCATTATTAGAGAAATGCAAATCAAAACTACACACTGAGATATCACCTCACATCGGTCAGAATGGCCATCATCAAAAAAAACCAAAACAAAACAATAAAGGCTGGAGAGGGTGTGGAGAAAAGGGAACCGTCGTGCACTGTTGGTGGGATGTAAATTGATACAGCCACTATGGAAGACAGGATGGTGAGTCCTTAAAAAAAAAACTAGGAATAAAACCACCATATGACCTAGGAATCTCACTACTAGACATATACCCTGAGGAAACCAAAACTGAAAAAGACTCATGTACCCCAATGTTCATTGCAGCACTGTTTACAGTATCTAGAACATGGAAGAAACCTAGATGGTAATTGACAGATGAGTGGTTAAAGAAGCTGTGGTTCATATATACAATGAAATATTACTCGGCCATTGAAAGGAACACATTTGAGTCAGTTCTAATAAGGTGGATGAACCTAGAGCCTATTATACAGATCAAAGTAAGTCAAAAAGAGAAAAAGAAGTATCATATACTAATACATCTAGGAAAATGGTACTGATGCAATTATCTGCAGGACAACAATGGAGACACAGAGAACAGACTTATGAACACAGTGGGAGTGGAGGACGGAGACGGCTGGATGTACGGAGAGAGTAATATGGAAACTTACATTACCATATGTAAAATAGATAGCCAATGGGAATTTGCTGTGTGACTCAGGGAACTCAAACTGGGGCTCTGTAACAACCTAGAGGGGTGGGATGAGAAGGAAGATGGGAAGGAAGTTCAGGAGAGAGGGGACATATGTATACCTATGGCTGATTCATGTTGATGTTTGGCCGAAACCAACACAATTCTGTAAGGCAATTATCCTTCAATTAAAAAATAAATAAATTTTAAAAAATAATAAAAAATAAACAGGAAAAAAATAAATTTAATTTAAAAAATATCCTTTTCATTCTGCCCCTTCCTTTCTCTAGTGTGGTTGGAGCAGAAGGATCCATCTTGTAACCAGGAGATAAGATACATGAGGAAGAAAAGCTAATACCCTGATGATGGTGAGGCCAAGGGTGCTTCAAGATTTTACTGAGCCATTTAATCAGCCCTGGGACTTCATGTTCAGTAAGGAATAAATGTCCTTATCGTTCACACTCATCTGTCAGCTTTCTGTTATTTGAAGCTGAATGGAATAATCTCGTTGATAAAGGAGGAAGTCACCAGACTCCTCCCCAGGCAAGCTGAATTCCAAAAGGCATTTAGCCAATGGAAGCCTGTACCATTTCTAGATACCCAGGGTATGCTTGGCAAAAGTGTATTCTCCCCCTTTGAGGGGAGAATACCAGTAAAGTTAAGAGCTCTAGCTTTAGAATCAGATGCATGTGTTCAAACCCTAGCTTTTAAGCTGATTAACTATGTGACCCTAAGAATGTTCCTCAACTGCTCTATGCCTCAGTTTTATTCCCATCAAAACCTAGGAATAATAATAGTGATTACCTCATAGGGTTGTTGTGAGAATATAATGAGATGATACCTGTGAAGTGCTTAGCACAAGGTATATAGCATGGCATATAATAATCACTCAAATATTTACTATGCTCCATGACAGAAGATGAAGTGTAAGGTTTCAGGATTTAGTGGACAAGAATGTCCAACACGGATTTGTGCAACTCTTGATCATGCAGGCTGACAAATCAAGAAGACCTTTTGATTTGGGATGTCTAAGGGGTTTTAAGTTATAAAGGGACTGAGGCTCTTGGGCAGAGGTAGGGATATAGCTTAAAATATTCCAGCCTAATTTTCATCTGGTTGTTTACGAACGTTAAACTATCTGTGTGCTTGCTCAGTCATGTACGACTCTTCTTGACCCCATGGACTGTAGCCAGTGTCCTCTGTCCAAGGAATTCTCCAGGCAAGAATTCTGGAGGGGGTTGCCCTGCCTTCCTCCAGGGGATCTTCCCCACCTAGGGATTGAACCTGCACCTCCTGCATTGGCAGGCAGATTCTTGACCACTGAGCCACCTGGGAAGTCCTTAGGAACATTACTCATTACTCATCTCCTTATTGGTGCTTAACCTCAGGCATCAACACTCAAACTGTCATTAAGCAAAGACCCTAGGGAGCCTAATTTGGGATGGATCAGCAGTGCAATGAGTAGAGAAGCTTTAAAAAGAGTTTAAATAAACTGAGAGTTTATTTAAATTATTATACCCATCAGATAACTTTGATGCTGGTAGATCTTTGAAGGCTTCATGAATAAGAACATTAATGGCTTATGGCCTACAAGTTGCCCTCTACACAGATGGTTCTCCACCAAAGTGACCCTGTCCTGGGGGGATATTAGAAGTTTGTGGTTGTTGCAATGACACCCCTGGCATTTAATGGTCAGGGGGCACGGATATTAAACATCTTGCTATACACAAGACAGTTCTATAGGGCAATGGATTATCTCAGTATCAAATTGGACATTCCTGTACATGAAAAGTGTGTTTATAAGAAGCCTAGAATCTAAGTTGCCTTTGATATTAAGAACAAAGTATTTTTGCACAGTTTTAACATGCTCTAGATTTGAAAGGAACGTCATTATTGTGGAGATGGAAGGATGGTTGGGCTGTGTTCTATTTAAAATGTTAACACAGATTGTTTACCATTTCAGAAAACTCCATGCCCAGCATCCTAGTAATTAGCTAGTGTATTACCTGATGCCGTCGGCACTTGCAGATATTGCACTCATGGAGATTTCCATTCTAGGTGCGAGCACCTTTTGTACTCAGTGTCTTCCAGAGCTGTCCTGACCAAATATCAACACACTGAAATACATATTATCTTATTTAAAAGTTTCTCCCTCTTCTTTTTTCTTTATATCCCTACTAAGGTACTGCTGCTGCTGCTACTGCTGCTAAGTCGCTGCATTGGTGTCCGACTCTGTGCGACCTCATAGACGGCAGCCCACCAGTCTCCCCTGTCCCTGGGATTCTCCAGGCAAGAACACTGGAGTGGGTTGCCATTTCCTTCTCCAATGCATGAAAGGGAAAAGTGAAAGGGAAGTCTCTCAGTCATGTCCGACTCAGCGACCCCATGGACTGCAGCCTACCAGGCTCCTCCGTCCATGGGATTTTCCAGGCAAGAGTACTGGAGTGGGGTGACATCGCCTTCTCCACGTTAACTTATTTTTAATTATAAAATTAAAATTTTATCTTAAAAAGAAAAAAAATAATTATACAAGTAGTATATACAATTATCTACAACTTTCATTCCAGGAGAGGACAGAGGATGTCACAAAACATTTGTTATAAAGGAGGGGGATTTGGGTTTGATAAAATGGAGAACCACTACTCTATGGGAACTTTTTTTTTAAGTAACCTGTACATTGAAGTAAACATACATGCAGAAAAATGTAATTTAATTTATAAATTAAATTTTTAAAAGCTACCCATCTCCTCGGATGGATCCTAATATTACCAGTTCCATAGAACTCCGCTTCATTCTCCTCCTGGTCACTTCTCACTCACTATCCTAACTTATCACACCAGAGATTAATACTGCTTATTTTTTGTCTTGGAGGGTTTTTTTTGCCACACTGCTCGGTCTGTCGGATCTGTTTCCTGATCAGGGGTTGAACCTGCACCACAGCATTGAAAGCCATGAATCCTAACCACTATGCCACCAGGGAACTCCCAATGTTGCCAAGTTTTCATTAAAATTTCATGTAAAGGATTATAACTATGTGAGGCAATGGCTGTGTTAACTAACTTTATTATATCCATAATTTCACAATATATATAATATTCAATAAGTATATCAAGTCATATCATTGTACACCTTAAACTTGCACAGCATATTTCAACTATATCTTAATAAAACTGAAAAAAACTTCATATAAATGACATCACAAACTTCTGTACTTATGCATGTGTGACGTTTTTTGATCAACATCATATTTGTGAGAACCATCTATGCTGCTGCACATATTGGTAATTCATTCTCATTGCTGATACTGTTCTTTTGTACAAATGTAATGGAATTTATTTTACCCATTTGACTGTTGATGAATATCCGGGTAGTTTCCAATTTTGGACTATAAGAATAGTTGCTTCTCGAAGTATTCCTGTAAATATTTTTGTTAAACATATATATATATATATATATTTCCATAAGTATACCTAGAAAGTAGTACTGCTGAATCATAAATGTGTGTTTGTTGAGCTTTAATGGATTCTGCCAGTTTTCCAAAGTGGTTGAAATGATTTGCCCTCCCTGTGCAGCTATGAGAGTTCCATTTGCTCTACACTCTCAGGTTTAGACAATTAAATGCATTCTTCCACCCCCACCTGATACCGAATCTTTCCCTCTAGGCTTTTAGAAACTATCAAGGATGGAGGGTGATCCCCTCAGCACAGAATGCTCTCTGAATGTGCTCAAGGCTGAGTGTTGCTGGGGAGTGTAGCTGGTGAGTGCTGTGAGCAAGGCCTTGGCTGAGTGACAGCCACGCGCAGCCATCTCTGGGGCTCTGGAGCTCCCACTGCATCTCAGGAGGAGGATGACTCAACACCAAGGCCCTTCAAGCAGAGAAGGAATTGTTCAAATGTGCCTGGCCTCCAGCCTAGGCTCCAGCCTCCTGCACAGGTGGAGCGTGAAGTAAGCAGAGCGGGCTATCCGCCAGAGAGCAGACTCCAGGTAGGTGGGAGTGGGAAAATCAGGGTGTGTGTGTGTGTGTGTGTGTGTTAGTTGCTCAGTCATGTCCTACTCTTTGTGACCCCATGAACTATAGCCTGCCAGGCTCTTCTTGTCTGGAATTCTCCAGGCAAGAAAGTCAGAGAAATATAGCCATTTATGTAGCCAAAGTCGGGGTATAAATGGTTATATAGTTCCAATATGTTTGCAAATCTGATATAGAACTGTTGTTTTTTTTAAGTTAAGGTTATTATTTCTTTTTTTCTTTTTTTTTAATAATTTTGTTTATTTACTTATTTTGGTTGTACTGGGTCTTCCTTGCTGCATGGGTTTTCTTCTAGTTGTGGGAAGCGGGGTCTACCCCTTATTGCAATGCACGGGCTTCTCATTGTGGAGGCTTCTCTTGTGGAGCACAAGCTCTAGGACACACAGGCTTCAGAAGCTGTGGTTCCCGAGCTCTAGAGCACAGGCTGAACAGCTGTGGCACACGGGCTTATTTGCTCCCTGGCATGTGGGATCTTTCTGGACCAAGGATCGAACCCGTGTCTCCTGCATTGGCAGGCGGATTCTTTACCTGGGCCACCACGGAAGCACTAGAACTAGGTTTTTAATCGAAAATGTAATTCATTATACAGGGAAAACTTTTCCCCAACCACCACAAATGTTTCTTCACACCATGAAAAAATAAAACCTCTTTGCCTCTTAGGTTGCCAATCCTCCAGGATCCTTTCCCCAAGAAAGGCTTCAGTTCTCTGTCAAAATTGTCTATTTTGTCATTTAACTTTTGATCAGGTAATTAAAGTTAATTTCCAGTCCATATTTGATAAACTGTATATCTTTCTTACTTATATATTCATTATTTTATTGAATTCTGATGTGATGCATGAAAATTTGTACAAATAATTTAAAATTCTTGATGTTTTCTTTCTCTAGAGATTTACTTTTGTTCCAACAGTACCTCAATCAATTTTAATTGACCTTCTGAAGCCGTGCTTTAGACCTGTGAAAGCTATTTTTCTTTTTAATTACTTCATGAGTATATAGCCCTTCTTACTATGTTTATCATGGCTGGTTGAAAACTTCAATTTTTGCTTTGCTAACTGAACAAAACTCTAAGACAAAAGCTATGTTCAGTGTTTGGTTCATGGTCCTTCCAGGAGCAGCCTGTGCCTACCCAAGAGCAGACATAGAGCTATGGCTCAGATGGTAAGAATCCACTGCACTGCAGGAGACCTAGGTTCAATGCGGGAGACCTGGGTTTGATCCCTGGGTTCAGAAGATCCCCTGGAGGAGGGCATGGCAACCCATTCCCGTATTATTGCCTGGAGAATCCCCAGAGGACAGCGGAGCCTGGCTGGCTACAGTCCATGGGGTTGCAAAGGGTCAGGCACAACTGAGCAACTAAGCATACGTCTTCAATGAATTATTAAGCTTCTCTGGGCTTCATCACTTTATCCTTAGAATGAGGGGACTGGGCATAGTCCAACTTCCTTGTTGATAAGAAGCACCTGAGGAAACTTGTTCAAGGTATGGTTTCCCAGGCCACAGGGTCTAAGATTCCAACTTAGTGGGACTGCAATTGCAGTTACGAATTTTTATTATTGACAGACTCCTTAGGTGATTCTTGGGTTTCCCTGGTGGCTCAAACAGTAAAGAATCTGCCTGCAATGTGGAAGACCTTGGTTCAATCCCTGGGTTGGGAAGATTTCCTGGAGAAGGGAATAGCTACCCACTCCAGTATTTTTCAGAGAAGGCAATGGCACCCTACTCCAGTACTCTTGCGTGGAGAATCCCAGGGATGGGGGAGCCTGGTAGGCTGCCGTCTATGGGGTTGCACAGAGTTGGACATGACTGAAGCGACTTAGCAGCAGCAGCAGCAGCCAGTATTTTTGCCTGGAGAATTCCACAGACAGAGGAACCTGGCAGGCTACAGTCCATGAGCCAGTCCATGAGCTATATGACTAAATGACTAAACTAACAAGGTGGTTCTTATTATCAGAAAGTTGAAGGGAATACTGGGATTAAAATAATTTTATTATAATTTTATTTGGTTTTGCCCCAGGCAAACAGGTGGTGGGTATGAGGGGTACAGACCATAAAGTTTGTTGTTGTTTAGACCCTAAGTCGTGTCCGACTCTTCCCAACCCAGGGATCTAACCCAGGTCTGCTGCAAGTCTCCTGCATTGGCAAGTAGATTCTTTACTGCTGAGACACCAAAGAGGCTTACAGACCCTAAAGATCCAGGCTCTATTTTTCCTGGTATATCTGACATAAAGCAGAATAAGGGAACTGAAAACATTTATTTTGCAAAGTTGGGTTTTTAGTTTTCATACAAATCATAAATAATAAATTTATATTTATTATTTAATATAAATAAATAATGAGGCTGGCTTTGGGCTGAAAGTCAGATGTGTCTGGCTATGGCACTGCCACTAAGGATCTGTGTGACCTTGGAAAAGTCACTTACCTCTCTAGACCTGTTTCCTTATGCATACAATGGAAGGGTGGAACAGGCAGTACCTTATTTTGATGATTCTATTTGTTTGTTTCACATTGATACATCTCTGAACTTGGAATGCATCTCATAATCAATGTAATCAATATTGTAATCAATATTACAAATATTATAGTTTTTTTCTTTGCTTTTACAATCTATAGCAGATTAGAATCAGTTAAGTACCATACTGAGAAATTTACCTCTAGCCTGGGAGGCTTCTGGGCCCTGGACAAGATGGGATACCAGTTGACTATGAGAACTGTCTATCATAAACTAGGTACTATCTTACCCTCCAAATTATAAAACTAAACCTATACAGTAGCCTTTCAAAGTAGAAGCAATACATATATATGCTGCTGCTGCTGCTGCTAAGTCACTTCAGTTACGTCCAACTCTGTGCGACCCCATAGATGGCAGGCCACCAGGCTCCCCCGTCCCTGGGATTCTCCAAGCAAGAACACTGGAGTGGGTTGCCATTTCCTTCTCCAGTGCATGAAAGTGAAAAGTGAAAGTGAAATCTCTCAGTCGTGTCTGACTCTTCGTGACCCCATGGACTGCAGCCTACCAGGCTCCTCCATCCATGGGATTTTCCAGACAAGGGTACTGGAGTGGGGTGCCATCGCCTTCTCTGACGTATGTGTGGGCTTATATATTTTATATATAAGCCCATATATATATATATATGGGCTTCCCTGGTAGCTCAGACAGTAAACAATCTGCCTTCAATGAAGGAGACCTGAGTTCAATCCCTGGGTCAGGAAGATCCCCTGAAGAAGGAAATGGCAATCCACTCCAGTATTCTTGCCTGGGGAATCTCATGGACAGAGGAGCCTACCGGGCTATAATCCATGGGGTCACAAAGAGTAGGACACGACTGAGTGACTAACATATTTACATACATAAAATGAGGCTGGAGCAGTCTGAAGGTACAGGTAAACTATCACAAGCTGGTGGCCCAGAATCCCATGGTACCTGCTCCTATTGCCTTGCACTCTCTTCCTCTAGTCATTCTTACAGTCTCATGGGAATTCCCCACGACCAGTTACTGAAGGAGGCAAACAAGGGGAATCAAGCTCCTGAATCACTGATACATCTGCATGGTCTGCCATTCCAGTTGAAATTGGACAGCTGCTGCCCTCCCACTCAGGTGACCCTGAAGTACAGTGGAAAAGAAAAGTCCTCTGAGAGGGCAGGATTTGGGGTGTGTGCACTTTATTCTTTACTTCATATGTAAGTAAAGATAGACTGAGTACAGATCTATACTTATATTTATTTATTTATTTGACTGTGCTGGATCTTAGCTGTGGCATGCAGGAAACAATTCCCCGGCCAGGGATTGAACACAGCCCAGCCCCACCTCCCACCAGCTTTGGATTGGAAGCAGAGTCTTAACCACTGGACCACCAGGGAAGTTCCCAGATCTATGCTTATTAATAAGCCATCACAGCTGATCAGGGACTGGGAAAGAACAAACAAGGCTAGGAAATGTGACATGAACGTCTGGGCGAGAGGTACACGGATAGATCTTCCAGAATGGCCACTGAATGTGAAAATGTTCATATCTCATGAAGAGTGGGCAGAAGAATGACCCTCAAACCTAATATATGTTCTCTTACATGACTTTATTTTGGGGGACTCCAAAATCACTGCAGATGATGACTGCAGCCATGAAATTAAAAGATGCTTACTCCTTGGAAGGAAAGTTATGACCAACCTAGACAGCATATTAAAAAGCAGAGACATTAATTTGCCAACAAAGGTCCATCTAGTCAAAACTATGGTTTTTCCAGTAGTCATGTATGGATGTGAGAGTTGGACTATAAAGAAAGCTGAGCACCGAAGAATTGATGCTTTTGAACTATGGTGTTGGAGTAGGCTCTTGAGAGTCCCTTGGACTGCAAGGAGATCCAACCAGTCCATCCTGAAGATCAGTCCTGGGTGTTCATTGGAGGGACTGATGTTGAAGCTGAAACTCCAATACTTTGGCCACCTGATGCAGAGAGCTGACTCATTTGAAAAGACCCTGATGCTGGGAAAGATTGAGGGCAGGAGGAGAAGGGGACGACAGAGGATGAGATGGTTGGATGGCATTACTGACTCAATGGACATGAGTTTGAGTAAACCCCGGGAGTTGGTAATGGATGGGGAGGCCTGGTGTGCTGCAGTCCATGGGGTCACAAAGAGTCAGACACAACTGAGCGACTGAACTGAACTAAACATGGCAAAAAGAACTTTGCAGATATGATTAAGTTCAGGATCTTGAGATAGGGAGATTACCCTGGATTTTCTGGGTAGATCTAATGTAACCACAAGGGTTCTTATAAAAGGAGGACAGCAATGTCTGACAGAAGGAGATTTGAAAATGCTTTGCTGGTAGCTTTGAAGAAAGGAAAGGGCCATGACCCAAGGAAAGCAGGCAAACTCTAGAAGCTGGGAAAGGCAAGGATGGATTCTCCTCTAGAACCTGCGGAAGGAATGTGGCCCTGTTAACACTTTGATTTCAGCCCAGTGAGATTTCTGGACTACAGAATAATAATGTGTAAATGTGTTGTTTTAAACCAGGAAGTCTGTGGCAATTTGCTGTATGATGTGAATGTTCACCACAGGGTGTTCTCAGAGGACAGGGCACTCTGTTAATCAGAGGGCAAGATGACCCATTTATGGATGTGGGTTAACCACTTTCCCCAGCCACCCTAGTACTAACTTGATGGACCCATGTACAAAGCGTATGTTTAGTCATTTTATGCTCACATCTGATTTGTCAGATTAGCACTACTATTATTCTTTCTGTTTTTTAAATGAGCAGACCAAGACGTGAGTAAATCGGCCAAAGTCATATAGTCAGTGAATAGTGGAGCCAGGATTTGAACCTAGATCATGGGCTTCCCAGGCGGTGCTAGTAGTAAAGAAACTGCCTGCCAATGCAGAAGATGTAAGAGAAGTGAGTTCGATCCCTGGGTCAGGAAGATCCCCTGGAGGAGCGCACGTCAACTCACTCCCGTATTCTTGCCTGGAGAATCCCATGGACAGAGGAGCCTGGCAGGCTACAGTTCATAGGGCTGGAAAGAGTCAGACATGACTGAAACGACTTAGCATGCATGCGTCTGACTCCAGTACCTTACTATCCAATATGACAGTCACCAGCCATATACAGGTATTTAGATTTAAATTAAGTAATAAGTTTAGTTTCTGTCACACTAGCCACATTTCAAGTGCTCAACAGACACATGTGGCTAGTGGCTGCCATTTGGAGAGTACAGATAAAGAACATTTCTATCTTTGAAGAAAATTCTGTTGGGCAGTGTTGCTCTAGAGTGTGGGCTCTAAACCAATATAACCTTCAGCATCTCTCATTAACAATTATATCAAGTTCTAAATCAGGTTGCAATATGGATCAGACTCTTCTCCAGTTCCCTAAATAGCTGTTCCCTGTGTCTGCCTTGAGTTCTGCAGGTTGCTCAGATTCCAAAGAACGTTATTGACACAAAGAAACCCTTACAGTACTGGTGTTGGGTGTTGAGACTTTGCAGCAGGTTATACATGCTAGAGTGTCAAAGTTGCACAGATGACTAAAATAAGTTGGCATTTGCTTATGTGTCTGGTACTGTGTCAGCTGGAAGTTGGAGGAGGGTGGAGGAAGATACCAAAGATATATATAATAACACCATTGTTCTCAGGAAATAAAGCATACAGGATTAAGCTCATCTATCCCACAAACACTTATTTAGTGCCTACTATGTTCCTTCCAGGATCCTAGGCATTAGGAATTTAGAGGCAAATAAAACAGACATAGGTTCCAACCCTGTGGAACTTCTGTTCTTTGCTTGGGGAAAGAAAGTCATTGAGTAAGAAATAGTAAGTCTGTTGTGTATCAGGAAATGCAAAGTGTGGCATACTTTGGGATAAAATAACTAAAGAGCTGATAATATAAGTGCTCTGGTGGTTTATAAATAAGAAATAGCCATGTAAACTAATAGGACATGTTCTTACTTTAGACCAGTGGGAATCTGTGTAAGATTTTCAGCAGGATAGAACATGTTGCATGGAGGTGTTCTAGGGAGGTGGTATGTCATAGAGGTTTGGAGAAGGCAATGGCACCCCACTCCAGTACTCTTGCCTGGAAAATCCCATGGATGGAGGAGCCTGGTAGGCTGCAGTCCATGGGGTTGCTAAGAGTCGGACACGACTGAGCGACTTCACTTTGACTTTTCACTTTCATGCACTGGAGAAGGTAATGGCAACCCACTCCAGTGTTCTTGCCTGGAGAATCCCATGGACAGAGGAGCCTGGTGGGCTGCAGTCTATGGGGTGGCGCAGAGTCGGACACGACTGAAGTGACTTAGCAGCATGTCATAGAGGTTAGGCATCCTGGAGTCATGTTGGTCAAGATACAAATCCTGCCTCTACCACTGATGAACTTCATGAACTGTTTTATTATCTTCAAATGGCATGAGCATAATAGTCCCTACCTCTTAGTTGTTTTTTTTTCTCATAGGTTTTTATAAAAAATAAATGTTTGCAATGTACCTTGATGTTTTTCTTACAATTACTACTATCTTTTCTTTTTTTGCTGCTGGAGGTCTTCATTGCAGCACAAGGGCTTTCTCTCATTGCTGTGCAGGTTTCTTTAGTTGTGGCACATGGGCTTAGTTGACCTGAAGCATGTAGGATATTAGCTCCCCAGTGTTAGTGTTAGTTGCTCAGTTGTATTGGACTTTTTGTGACCTGTCAGGCTCCTCTGTCCATGGGGTTTCCCAGGCAAAAATACTGGAGCTGCCATTTCCTTCTCCAGAGGAAGAATCAAACTCCAATCTCCTGCATTGCAAGTGGATTCTTTACCATCTGAGCCACCAGGAAAGCCCCCAACCAAGGATCAAACCCAAGTCCCCTGTATTAGAAGGCAAATTCTCAACCACTGGACCATCAGAGAAGTCCCACAATTACTACTATTTAAAAAAATTTATATCCTTTGATAATTATGGGGAAGATGAGTTTGAGAGAGTTAGATCCTTAGAAAGAGAGATCAATTAGTGAGCTGCTGAAATGGTCTTGGTCAAGAGGCTGTGAAGAGGAAGAGAATTTGAGACATTTAGAACTTTTTTTTTTAAGGCAGTTGAGGGGGTGGCTGGTACTTAGCAGCAATCCCACTTAGGAGAAATGATAATATATATCCACACAGAAACTTTTACCAATCAGGCTTCTCCAGAGAAAAGAACTAATAAGATATACAGTGATATGTATAACAGATTACTATAGGAAGTGTCTCATTCTGTCATGCAGGCTGAGAAGCCCCTTGATATGCAAGTTGGAGAACCAGGAAAACAGGTGATGAAATTCAGCCCAAGAGCAAAGGCCTAAGAATCAGAACCAAAAGTGTTAAGTCCCTGTTGGAGCCAAAAGGCTCAAGAACCAGGAACTTCAAGTCCAAGGTTAGGAGAAGATGGATGTCTCAGCTCAGGCAGAAAGTGAATTCGCCCAGCCTCTGCCTTTTTCTTCTATTCAGGGTTTCTGCATATTGGATGGTGGCCACTCACATTGGTGAGGCCATCTTCCGATTCAGATGCTAATCTCTTCCAGAGATACCCCTCACAGACACACCCAGAAAAAAAAATGTTTAACCAGTTATCTTAGCATCTCTTAGCTCAGTCAAGTTGACACATGTGAACAAATATTCATAGTAGCATTATTCTTAATAGCCAGATAGTGCAAACAACTCAAACATGCATCAACTTATGAATGATAAACAAGATGTGGAATATCCAAACAATGGAATATTGTGTTCAGTCACCCAGTTGTGTCTGACTCTTTGCGACCCCACGGACTGCAGCACACCAGGCCTCTCTGTCCCTCACCATCTCCCGAAGTTTGCCTAAGTTCATGTCCATTGCATTGGTGATGCCATCTGGCCATCTCATCCTCTGACACCTTCTTCTCCTTCTGCCCTCAATCTTTC
Source organism: Bos taurus (assembly GCF_002263795.3). Classification (NCBI taxonomy): domain Eukaryota; kingdom Metazoa; phylum Chordata; class Mammalia; order Artiodactyla; family Bovidae; genus Bos; species Bos taurus. The sequence continues at coordinate 41,207,333 of NC_037347.1, forward strand.
CCTGCATCGGGGACTTTTCCAATGAGTCAGCTTTGGCATTAGATGACCAAAATACTGGAGTTTCAGCTTCAGCATCAGTCCTTTCAATGAGTATTCAGGGTTGATTTCCTTGAAGATTAACTGGTTTGATCTCCTTGCTCTCGGGAGTCTACTCCAGGACCACAATTTGAAGGCATCAATTCTTCAGCGCTCTACCTTCTTTATAGTCCAGCTCTCACAATCATATGTGACCACTGAGAAGACCATAGCCTTGACTATACAGACCTCGTCGGCAGAGTAATGTCTCTGCTTTTCAACACACTGTCCAGGAATATTATTCACTCATAAAAAGGAAAGAAGTACTGATGCCTGCTACAACATACATGAAACTTAAAAACATAAGACTAAATGAAAGAAGCCAGATAAAAAAAGGCACATATTGTATAATTCCTTTTATATTAAATGTCCAGTACAGACAAATCCACAAAGACAGAAAGTAGATTTGTGGTTTCTAGGGACTGAGAGGAGGAGTATGGAAAGTGACTACTAATGGATACAGGATTTATTACTGGTGTGATGAAAATGTTCTGAAATCAGATAGTGTTGAGAGTTGCACAATTTTGTAAATGTGCTAAAAACTACTGAACTGAATATTTTAAAATCATGGATCTTATGGTACTTGAATTAAATATCATATGTCAAAAAATTTTTAAAAATCGTATAATAGGGTGACAGAAATCAGAGAGTGTCTATGCCTAGAGATTCTTTAATATCTATTCTGTCTTGGTGGCAACCAAAAGGATAGCACTGAGCACTTCCTGTGTGCCAAGCAATGTTCCAAGGATTTTACAGGACTTAATTCATATAATAACCACAACAATTATATAAACTAGATATCATTAGTTCCTGGAGAAACTGAGATCCAGAGAGGTTATACAACTTGCCCTAGATCTACACAACTAGTAAGTGGTGTGAGTAGGATAGGAACCCACCAAACCTGGCCCTAGAACAAACTACTATATCATAAACTCTCTTCCTGAGATAAATAACATTATCTTCTGCACTAAATTTCCTTTCACTCCAGCATGTCACTGTATTTATCAGATCAGATCAGATCAGATCAGTCGCTCAGTCATGTCCAACTCTTTGCGACCCCATGAATTGCAGCACACCAGGCCTCCCTGTCCATCACCAACTCCTGAAGTTCACTCAGACTCACGTCTATCGAGTCAGTGATGCCATCCAGCCATCTCATCCTCTGTCGTCCCCTTCTCCTCCTGCCCCCAATCCCTCCCAGCATCAGACTCTTTTCCAATGAGTCAACTCTTCGCATGAGGTGGCCAAAGTACTGGAGTTTCAGCTTTAGCATCATTCCTTCCAAAGAAATCCCAGGGCTCATCTCCTTCAGAATGGACTGGTTGGATCTCCTTGCAGGCCAAGGGACTCTCAAGAGTCTTCTCCAACACCACAGTTCAAAAGCATCAATTCTTTGGCGCTCAGGCTTCTTCACAGTCCAACTCTCACATCCATACATGACCACAGGAAAAACCATAGCCTTGACTAGACGAACCTTTGTTGGCAAAGTAATGTCTCTGCTTTTGAATATGCTATCTAGGTTGGTCATAACTTTCCTTCCAAGGAGTAAGCGTCTTTTAATTTCATGGCTGCAGTCACCATCTGCAGTGATTTTGGAGCCCAGAAAAATAAAGTCTGACACTGTTTCCACTGTTTCCCCATCTATTTCCCATGAAGCGATGTACCGGATGCCATGATCTTCGTTTTCTGAATGTTGAGCTTTAAGCCAACTTTTTCACTCTCCACTTTCACTTTCATCAAGAGGCTTTTGAGTTCCTCTTCACTTTCTGCCATAAGGGTGGTGTTATCTGCATATCTGAGATTATTGATATTTCTCCTGGCAAAGGATACATTTAATCTCTGTGGATTACCCTATTATCTGATTCTGGATTACAGTTCTCAGTTTGTTCCTTAACTATTTCAAAAGTCCTGACATATCCATCCGTTTATCCACCATCCACCATCCATTGGCCAAAACTCAAGAAAAAATTTTAACTGGCTTCTAAAGAATATCTTTTCACTTAACATATCTTCTAGACGACAGTTATTCCTCCAAAGGAGGTGAGGAGAGCAGAGGGGAAGGGAGGGCAGAGGAGAGAAGGCGTGGGGAAGTAAGATTTTAGATGGGCCTGCTTCCTGGTCTTTCACCATCACACTGTCTAGGTACCTCCCATTTTATGCCATGCGTGGCTTGGTCTCCCTCACCACTTGACACAAAAATACATTCCCATCCTTTGGCTCATTTTTTACTGTAATAAGAGAGGGTGGTGGTTGGAATAATAGCCAACACTCACAAAGTGCTTGCAGTGGCCAGGCATCTAGGACACCGTGAAACTCTACCAACAACCCCCTGCTGTAGGTAGTACTTTCATTATCTCTATTTACAGAGGAGAAAAACGAGGCACAAAGAGGTTGTGGCTAAGGTGAGTTACGGCAGTGACAGAGCTGAGATCTGAAGCCAGATGGGCCCAGCATCAGAGTCTTATTCATTATGCCATACTCCTCTTGGTATCCCTGTCAGTGTGGTCAGTTGTGTCCAACTCTCTGCGACCCCATGGACTGTAGCCTGCCAGGCTCCTCTGTCCATGGAATTTTCCAGGCAAGAATACTGGGTTGCCATTTCCTCCTCCAGGGGATCTTCCAGACCCAGGGATTGAACCCGTACCTCTTGCATCTCCTGCATTGGCAGGCAAATTCTTTACCACTGCGCCACCTGGGAAGCCCTGTCTTGTTATAGAGTTATTTGTATATTATCTTTTCTGGCTGACATGTTTGTATTGTAAGAAACCCTTTTAGGATACCAGTTCTTGACTGAAAGGTATGAGGAAAGGCAATTAGATATATTTCGGGAGAGTTTAGGGGCAGTCCTCCTAGCTCCACCTTGTCTGCCAATTGACATTTCCTTCTTTGACCTCAGATGCTATTTAAGGATTCTCATGATGACCCTGAGGTGCTACAGGTTCCTGAACTGCCTTCTGAATCATCCAAGGAAGATTAAGCTCTGCACAGCTGGTTCATTCACTAAATAAGTTCTACCACCAGGCACCCAGTATTGGCACCCCACCTTCAACAAACTGCAGTCTGATGGGAAGAAATACCTATTAATCACATAATTCTGTGACAAGGGCAACTAAGTGCTGAAAGCATAATAAGGGTCTGACCCAGCCAGGGGATCATGGAAGACTGAGGAGGGGTTGGCTGAGTGGACACCTTGAAGCATGAGGATTAACTGGGTGAAGCGAGATGGGGAGAACATTCTAGGCAAGAACATGATAGTCCTGGGGTGGGACTGCTGCTGCTACTGCTGCTAAGTCACTTCAGCCGTGTCCGACTCTGTGTGACCCCACAGACGGCAGCCCACTAGGCTCCCCTGTCCCTGGGATTCTCCAGGCAAGAACACTGGAGTGGGTTGCCATTTCCTTCTTCAATGCAGGAAAGTGAAAAGTGAAAGTGAAAGTCGCTCAGTTGTATCCGACTCTTAGCAGACCCCATGGACTGCAGCCCACCAGGCTCCTCCATCCATGGGATTTTCCAGGCAAGAGTACTGGAGTGGGGTGGGACAGAGCATGGTAAATAGCAGGCTAAGGAAGCTGGAATGGAGAGAATCAGGAGTAAAATGGGGCAGGGCCCTACAGTCCTTCCAATCCACCCCTCCACCCATGTCCTCTGCCTGCCTTTTGTCTGTGGAAAACTTTAGTCAAAAAATAAGTTTAATCAGATAAGTGAGACATACTAAAACAAAGTAAGACAGTCAAAGGAGATTAAATAATAATAATGTAGTCATTAAGCATAGCCAAGAAACTAACTTTTTCTCAAGGGCTAGAGATAATATTCTCAGGCATATCCTGTGAGCTGTCTTATAGATACCAAAACACCAGGTGGAGAAGTTAACTACATGATGACCAGACTGTCCCCAGGACAAGAGCTTCCACAATACCAAGAACTAGCCACAAAGAAATGGGAACAAATGGACCCTGGAACTGAAGATTAACTGTATACCTAAAACAACCAAGATGATGCTGGTCAGACCACTGATGAACAATTTGAAGAGGACTGTCAGAGAAGACTGTGCTGTTTCTGCATGTAGCACCCTCCGCCCCCAAAATGTGTCTACAAAAGTTCTCACCCCCTGCTCATCAGGGTTGGGGGAGTCAGCCTTTGGACATATGCCCTTGCTCCCCACACCACCCCCCAGTTGCCAGCATCTGAAATAAAGCAAACTTTCCTTTCCACCAAGCTGACCTGTTTATTGGCTTTTGAGTAACAAGCAGCCAGACCCACACACTATTTTGGTTAACAGAAAGAAGATGCTGAAGAGGTGGCAAGGTCAGACCACACAGGGCTTGTAAGCCATGTGGAACTTTTGATTTATCCTAAGAGGGAGGTGAAGCACAGAGGGCTTTGATCACATTTGCATTTTGAACCCATCAGTCCGTCTGAAGTGTGAAGGACTGTTGTTTTATAGAAATGCTACTTCATTGAAACCCCACCAGAATCCTGTGAGGGTTATTGTTGTTCTAGTCATATAGGTTCAGAAAGGCTAAACAATGTGCTCAGGTCATTCCACTACTAAATGCCCCGGAAAAGGACCTGAGTCTTCTTGATTCCCAGCTGCTTCCAAAACTCCTTCCTTAAATAAACCCAAGTCAGGGACAAGTCGAGGCCTTTCCTGGTGCCACACCTACCCTGATCTTTAGGAATAGTTACTAAAGAGAAAAGGCATGCCCCCCTCTTTCCAGTTACCTGCCTGCTCATTGGGGTGTGCCCACAGTCCTCTTCTATCCTCAAATGCCTGCCAAGCAACCAAGGACAAAACTGGCCAAAAAAGAACCTTCTTGGTCACGTGATTAACACCTGTCTTTTCTCCGCCAGTTTTATTCAAGTAGCCTAGCAACTAATAGTGCAAATTTATCAAAGCAGTTACAGTCAGCACCTTGAAGGCTTGATTGCTCCCTGAAATTCAAGGCAAATTACTTTTAAAACGCAATATCCCCAGTGAAGGAGATTCCCCCACCCCACCCCCACCCCCCAGCAACACACTTGGAGCACAAATAACTTTTGCCTGGGGAAACATCTGCATTCTCAGAAACAATGACATTGACTTATCTCACATATACTACATTTCTGTTTTTTGAAAAGAGTAAGAGGATAATGCAGACAGGATTTCAGAACCTGTGCCTTTGTAGGAGGTATGGGGGTCGGGGGGAGAAGGATCGGCACAAATAAGAACTGAGGTATTATCTCTGCTCTGGCAGGAGACGGCTTCCCAGGTGCCTAGTGGTAAAGAATCTGATTGCCAATGCAGGAGACCCAAGAGACGCAGGTACGATCCCTTAGGTCGGGAAGATTCCCCAGCGGTAACCCACTCCAGTAACCTTGCTTGGAAAATCCTGTGGATAGAGGGGCCACAGTCCAGAGTCGGGACGGGACTGAACAGACACCAAGCAGAGGGTCTGGGGGATGGGCGTGAACACCGTGAAGAAGAGGTGAAGTGCAGCACCTAGGCACTGACGGAAGGCAGGAAACGAGATAAGGTGGGAGAAATAGAAACAATCCGACGAGGGATTGCAAGAGCAAAGAGAATGGTTGAAAAAAACAGTGAGAAAGCAGAGGGAACAAAGACACGCCTGCACGGGGGGAAGAGTACCCTCCTGTCCTGACCCTGACAGATTAGGCTCTCTTAGCAGACCGTTATGATCCCGACTCCCTGTCACTCGACTCCAGCCAGACTAACTTCCTTGCTGCTCTTGAACACTCCTGCCTTAGGGCTCTCCATTTGCAGTTCTTCCCGCAACCATCTACACCAGGTTTATCTCTTCACTTCCTGGAGCTCTACTCGACGGCGTCCCTAACCACACCCTCGCTCTCTCCCTCGCTCTCTAACTCCTACCCTGCTTTATTCTTTAAGCTGCAATCAACCAGCCGACAGACTATTTGGCTATTGTCTGAATTTCACCACCACCCCCCTCCCCGTTTCCCAGAAGGTAAATTCCGTATGAACGGGGACTTTGTTTTGCTCACTGCTCTATCTCCGGTACCCAGAACGGGACCTGACGCTTTGTGGAGGCTTCATACACGTCCTCGGAATCAAGGGAGTGGGCGCGAGTGGAGAAAGGCGACCGGAAGAGATTAATTCGGAAGGGGTAGCCAACGCAATAGCACACCTGCCATTCTTTTTCTCTTTCTCCCCTCCCCGTCTCTCCCTCTCCACTTCAAAGGCTAAGGACAAGAAGCGGGAATGAGAGAAATACAGAGAAAAAGAATCCAGATTAGTCCAGTTCAAATCCTGATGAAAAGTGCAAGGGTTGGAGAAGGGCTGAAAGGGAGAAAAACAGATGGACACGCAACAGTAAAAAGAAGTGAAAAGTAAGAAGAAAAGACTGGTAGACGTCACTCTCTCTGACTCCTCCTCTCGACTGGCCCGAGGCGATTCGCCCGGTCACCACCGCGGAGGAAGCCAGACCCGCCTCTCTCGGAGGAAGCCCCTGGCCCGCCTCGGCTGAGGCCCGGCACGCGCCCGCCCGAGCCGCGAAGGCGGCGGGACTACAGCTCCCAGGGTGCCGCGCGCGGGCGCGCCTGCGCAGTGCAGCGGGAGGCGGCGGTCTGTTCTCCGCTGAGGAGGAGTGGGGCTGAGGAGGGAGGCAGCGGGTGAGAGTTCAGAGTTCAGCAGCAGCAGCCCGAGCCCATGATTCCCATATGCCCTGTAGTTTCTTTCACCTATGGTGAGTATAATGTGCCCCTCAGGGGTCCCCGCCCGGCCTCTTCCCCGGCCCGGGGCGGCGGGGAGGCGCGGGGGTTGGGGCAGGCTCCGGGGAGGAGGCGGCGGCCGCCGCCACCCGGGCGTGCGAGTGAGTGAGGGAGTGCGAGGCGGGAGGGGGAGGCGGCGCGGCCGCGGCCCGGCGAGGGCGGCTTCTCACGGCGCCTCTCTCTCTCTCTCCCCTTCCCTCCCTCGGCGTCTCTGCCCCTCGGCGCCTCTTCTCCCGCCATGGGACCCGACTCTCCTTGCCCGCCGCAGTGCCCAGCCGGCTGGGGGAAGATGCCAAAATGGCGACCGGCAACTACTTTGGATTCACCCACAGCGGGGCGGCGGCGGCGGCGGCTGCGGCCCAGTATAGGTAACGGCTCCCCGCTCTTTTCCTCCTCTCCCCCTGCCCGCCCCTCCGCCGGGATCCCGCCGACGCGACACCCCCGCGCCCGCCCCCACTCCCCACCCCTCGGAGTCCCGGCCCGTGGCAGGCCAGGCCCGCGGCCTCTCCCGGCCCGGGGCGGGAGCGAGGGGACGGCGAGGCTGGGGGCCGCGGAGGGCCGCCCGGGCCTTCGGCGGCCCCGCAGCTAAAATGGCCTCCCGCGGCTTCGGAGCCGCGCCGCCGCCCCCGCCCGGCGGGCTGAGGGAGGGAGCGGAGGCCGAGGCCCCTGCGGTCCCCCCGCCCCGCGGGCCGGTCCCCACCTCCGCTCCCCCTCCCACTTGGGGATGGAGAGAGTGGGCGAGGGCTTCTCTGAGGGAGTGGGGGTCGCCCCGGCCCGCGCGCTGCCTCTGCTCGCCGGGTGTTCGGGTCCCCGAGCCCAGATAACGTGTCGTTTTCTCGGCGCCTTCTGCGTCCCGTGATCTCACCTGGCCCTCCACCCGAGCCCCGCAAAACCAACTGCGGGTGTCATCGCATTCATTAGGTTGATGTAGTTTTCCCCGTGAGGAGAGAGGTAAACACACCAACCACCTGTGAATTGTGTAGCTGGTAGACTGGAAAAGATGCGCGAAGTTTCTAGTGCTGACAAATGAGTCCACTGCCTTGTTGGAGCTATTGCGATTAGGCTCCAGGTGGGCCGGTAATTCCCCTGGGCGGATCTTTCTCCTCCGGAGAAATGAAAAGGGCTAGTGAGGTACAGAGTTAGTGAAATGCCCCATATGAAATCTCTACCTTAAGGGAAGCTCTAATTTCTGAAATGTCAGTGGTTCATTATGTATCTTCTCAAAAGAAAGAAAAAAACTAGATTTTGTTACTTTTGAGTCACTCTGAGAGGCTCTAGATTCAGACTATAAGCATACAGGGCTCCTAAGTGACCAACTTTTTATATATAGAAAGATTATATTAGATATCTGTGTAGTAGGCAATTTAAAACCTAGATAGTTTTCTCACGTCATTCACTTCAGAAGGTGGGTGCTCTAATGGAAAGGACATCACTGGGAACTGGAAGACCTGAGTTCCAGTCTATTTTGCTCCTGATTTTATGACAGTGGGAGTATCTCTTAATTGAGCTGTCATTTTCCTCATCTGTAAAATAAAGTGTCTTTTGTGGTTAAAACTTGTAATTCTGAAACACAATTGCCGTATTTCATGGAATAATAAGATGCTGTGCCTTGCAAGCACTTCTCTGGTGGCTAGGCGGTAAAGAATCCGCCTGCCAATACCGGAGATTCGGTTCGACCCCTGGGTAGGGAAGATCCCCTGGAGAAGGAAATGGCAACCCACTCCAGTATTCTTGCTGGGAAATGCCATGGAGAGAGGAGCCTGGCGGGCTACAGTCCATGGGGTTGTAAATGAGGCAGACAGGAGTAGCAACTAAACACCACCATATATTGTAAAGGAAAGGGTGTCATTATTTTATGTATCACTTAAAAAAAAACCCACTGCTGATTAAAATCACTCAATGTTTAAGACACCATTGATTTTTAAGAGATGTATAAATATTTTATTGATGAAATTGATATTTTACTAGTTGTTGAATGCCTTGAACGCATGTGGCGTCTTTTACAAGTCCTTTTACCTTGAAGCTTACTTGCAGAAAAAGGATTGAGATGACAGATTATTGGAGCAAAAACGTTAAAAAAAAAAAAAAAAAGTCTTTGCTTAAAAGTTGTGATCGTTAAACACTGGCGAAGTTTCAGCTACTTTAAACAGCTGATAATACCGTGAAGAGAGAAAAATCAAGCCATTTTTCTTTCTCTGGGAAATAAGAGATAACTAATGAGCATCTGTGTCCTAAATCTACTGGTACCAAGTACTATGTGTTCTAGACAAGACTATTTAACCACTTAAATTTTAATTAACACTATTTTTCTGTTATACTGTTTCCAGAGTGATGATAGATTTGTTGGATTATTTATTAACTGTTTACTGAAAACGTAGTGAGTTCTTTGTGGCAGTTTGAAGTTTTTTTTCTAATGTAAACCTATAGATAGAAATGAGGGGAGGAAATGCCAATTTAAAGGTACTTAATCACTTTTTGATGAAAATATTTGCATATATGTATTTTATCCCATTATAGGAAGCTATTACAGAATTTCTATAGTTTTTTTTGTTGTTTTTTACTTTGAGTCTTAATAGTTTTAGTAAACTGTTATGTCAATCCAAAATATTAAACTGATTGTTATATATTTATGTGTGTCTAATACTGAAGACCCGGGTTCCACCCCTGGGTCAGAAAGATCTCCTGGAGAAGGAAATGGCAATCCACTCCATTATTCTTGCCTGGAGAATACCATGGACTGAGGAGCCTGGTAGGCTACAGTCTATGGGGTTGCAAAGAGTCTGACACGCCTGAGCGACTAACACTTTAATGAGAAAAGACTAGTCTTTTGACGTTACTTATTTATGCATATATTGGCAAAACTAATTTTTTTTTTTTTTGGTTCCTGTTCTTTTTTTTTTTTTTTTTTTAAACTTACAGTATTGTATTGGTTTTGCCATATATCAACATGAATCTGCCACAGGTATACACATGTTCCCCATCCTGAACCCTCCTCCCTCCTGTCTCCCCGTACAGGTATACACGTGATCCCCATCCTGAACCCTCCTCCCTCCTCTCTCCCCATACCATCCCAGGTCTGGGTCTTCCCAGTGCACCAGCCCCAAGCATCCAGTATCGTGTATCGAACCTGGATTTTTAAGATACTTTATCCTTGTACATAACAGAGTACATGGAATTGTTTGTTTTTAATGGAAAGAAATCAGATTCAATAATGCTAACACTTGTTCAAGGAGGATCAACAAATAATAGTAAAAGCGTATGCAAAAAATGCAGTGATGATGTTCATCTTTCTTCCTGTCTAGAAATCATTAAAATACAACTTTCAGACATGGAAGACCACAGATTACTTTTCAAAAATATACTTTTTTTTTTTTTTTAATTTAAAGGATGTAAACTCAAGGAAATCTTAAACATTTACCTGTTGGATTACATGAATAATTGGCTTCACCTGTCGTAGAGTACAGATAACTGAAAGTAACTATTTCTTAAGTCTAGGTTTAATTGTGGTTCTTAGTTTTCTTGGTTACAGCTATGTAAGGTATTTGATTAAATTTATTTTAAGTTTAAGCTTTCTTTTTGCTTGTTAGTATTTGAGATTTATAATGGTATACTAAATAGCAAGGTTCTTTAAGAGATGTTATAAGAATATAAGTCCTGCTACTAATAATTTTTAGATAAACCAAGTTTTTCTTTTGTATAATGCATATTAGATATTTTGTGATAAGCATTTACTCAGTCTTTATGCTACATGTTCCATCAGCTACTGAATTATTTTTCCTCCTGCTTTCTGTATTTCTTTTTTTTTTTTCTTTTTGTATTTCTTCTAACGCTACTAAATAAACCTATTGTGCCATTTGGCCACTATTGTAAATGTAATCTTTTCGTTTTCTTACCATTCATGTGCTTTTTTCCCCCTTGGAAATTACAAAATCAAAAAAATTATTAATTATTGTGTTTATATGTATATGTTTCTGGTAGAATGTTTATTTGGGGTGTGCAGGACAAAGCAGATTTCAGGCATGGTGAAAAAAATTGGAATGGCTTCATGGCAGAAAGAGAACTTGGTTGGATAGGTACCTACTTCAGTGCAGTACTTGTTTTTGTTTGAGAAGATATACTTTAAAACTTTTAGACATAATTTTATAATAAATTAGGGAGAAAACAATTTTAACAGTTGTAAGGACTTACCGTAGCAAAGAATGTGAGGAAGATAATTCTCAGTGGAAAAAATTTGCTAAAAATTAATGTTTTATAGGATCAAATCAGTTTTTTCCTCTCTTACTGGGAGTTATACAGAAGTTCTCATAGAAGTTCTTCAGTTTTTTAAGGAATTTTGTGGCATAAACAAATACACTATAATACAAACTAACGTAATCTCATTATAGTTTACTATTAATAGGACATAATCTTTTCTTTGAGAGTTTTAAACAGCCAGTTTCTCTTATTCCTTAGAAAAGCCATGGATGTTTCAGTTCTTGTCACCTTTCTATCTACTCAAGATACTTGTCTGTTTCCTGCATAACCTGAATCTTTAGCTTGTGCTTAAACTTTCTTTGTGTATAATTCTTACCTGAATGTTATTCTACCTTCAATAAAGTTAGCTATTTAAAATAATCATTTGGCAACATTTTTTACCCTTTTAATATCTAGAATTTATTGAGTTCAAAAACTTGAGTAATGATTGTATAACGATCCAAGATAATTGCCCCCATATCTTAGAATAATAATATTCTTAAATAATAAATGTTTAGGTGGATTTTGACTGTTGTCTGGATATTAGCTTAAATATCTGCTAGTCATCTCATCTAGTGATTCTTGAGATGTCTTTAGGACATCTGTTCCTAAAGGATGAGTATCTCTTCACATCACTAAGGTAACTTAAATAGACTGATTAGCCAGTGAATTTTCTTTTTTTTTCTTCTCTTTTTTCCTTTTTATTGGAATGTAGAGTTAAGAATATTGTATCTTGGAGGAAAGAATAAAAGTAACACCAGTAAGGTCACTAACTGAGACTGTGAAAAAACCAGATGAACAGGTTTTTGAAACCAATGTTAGTGATGGAAATTTACTGGCTCTACCGAAAAAATTTTACTGCAGCTGCTAATTATATTAACTCTTCCATTGTTGAATTAGAGATCTTAGGGTTCATATTGCATGAATGAATTTGAAATAATGAACATTTTCTTTCCAAAAGGATTAGTGCTATTACAGGGATGTGTCCTGTATGTGTTATTAATAGCCTTAAGGGCAGTGTGAGCCAAAATAGCACTCTATAGAATGCTTAAAGTGTATTCTTGACTGTGCTTTTGCTTTTGTAACCTGCTTCACAGTATACTATAAAGAAAAGGGAATCAGCTAGTCACACTTTGGATTTGAATCTCTTGTCTCTTTAGGCACTTGTCCAAGTCCCTTAATTTTTCTACGACTTGGTTTCTTCAGCTGACTTGCCTTGAGGTGAAGATTAAATATAAAACTTCCTGGCCTAGTGCCTGATTTTCAATAGGTACTTTACCCATGCTAGTTTTCAGCAGAGATTTGCATAATAATATTAAAAGGGTTCTAAAAGCTATCCTTAGTTGATATCTATCCTACATTTGATATATGGAGTTTCATCATCTCAATGTAGAAGAAAATGGCAACCCACTCCAGTGTTCTTGCCTGGAGAATCCCCTGGAGAATCCCAGGGACGGAGGAGCCTAGTAGGCTGCTGTCTGTGGGGTCATACAGAATCAGACACGACTGAAGCAACTCAGCAGCAGCAGGAGCAGCATCTCAATGTTAAAAGTAGATACTTGAGTATCAGTTGGCAGCCTCAGTTTCAGTGTCAGTTTAATAGAGACCTCCAAATTTTTAATTACTTGCAAGTAACATGATTATAATTAACAGACAAATATAAGAAATAATAAGAATTCAGATTTCCTGAATCTAAGATCAGGGAAATATTGGTAACAGTCATGTTTCATCAATGTCAGATTAGGTAATTATATTTCAAATAAGTTTTTTGTACATAGCCATAAAATCTATTAAGTAGATCTAAAACTAATGAGATAATGCAGAACATTTTAAGGAAAAAATAAAATAGGCTATAAAGAACATAAAAGAAGACATACATGAAGATGGGCTGTGTTCATGGAGTGAAAAAAAATCAATACTATCAAGTTAATCAGTTTTCTTCTGAGTAGTCCATATATTTAATGTAACTCCAATAAAAACCCGCAGACTTTTTGGGTTAACTTGATAAAGAAATTCTTAGGTTGACAGTGAAGAGAGTATTTGTCCAAAAGTAGTCAAGACAGTCTTGTCATGATATCATGCATATTAGCAGATGTTATTAAACAGGAAAATGTGGTATTGGTAGAGGGACAGACAGATCGTTGGCTTATAGTAGAGATCCCAGAAATAGATGTGTGCTTACAGGCAGTGGATTAGAATATATGGCTGTTAAAGTAGAGATACTTGTCAAAAAAAGCAAATCAACCAAATTGTTATTCAGAAATAAATAATCAGGATAATCAGAAAACAGTCCTTCAGCTTGTAAATGTAGTAACGGACAAAGTATGTTAGAATTACTAGAAAGAGATGAAAGGTGGGGAGTGTGCCTACGGTACTTATCCATACGTTGTCCTTGGCATCACTCTATCGTAATTGGGGTCGTCGTTCTAAGAACAACATTGCTTAGTGTTTTCTGAAAGCTGTGTACAGTGCAGCTCTTAATTCACCCTTACACAGGGCAAATTATTGAAATAAAGAACATTTGACTTTTTGTTTTTTTAATATTAGTCTCCTCATGTAATAAGTACATTAAAATGCATTTGTAGGGAGTAACTTGCAGTACGCATAGTCCCTGCTCTCAAGGAGTTTACTCTGCTGGAAAATGAGAGTAGGGGCAGGTATACCTACAGGTAACTCTGCCATGGTAACGATCGTACTGATTTTTAATAAAATGCTTAAATGGGGAATTGAAGTATTTCAACTATGGGGTTTGAGGTAGTCTTCACGGTATTCTGAAAATCGAGGCAGGGTAATTTTAGACAAAATGTGTTGGCCAAGGCAAGAAGGAATTAAATTCTTTTTTGGTTTGTGTAGGTTTTTTTGGACACACCATGTGGCATGTAGGGACTTAGTTCCCCAGGGATTGAACATGTGCCCTCAGCAATGAAAACACAGAGTCCTAACCACTGGACTGCCAGAAAATTCTTGAATTAAATTCTTAATATGGTTGGTAGTTGGTTGGTTCTGAAGTCCTGGCTCCCTCTACTAGTTTCCATGTGACATTGGGCAAACAGTCCTTTGGTACTTGAGTTTCTTCATCTATAAATTAGATATAATACTAATAATTATAGGATTGGAATTTTTTGAAAAATTCTACCTTGAAGTGTGATATATATGAAAAGAACACATATAATAAGAGTATAGCTTGATGAAATGTCAGAAGCTGGGCACCACTGTATAATCAGCACCCAGACCAAGAAACAACATTATCAGCATCCCAGGAGGCCTCTACATTCTCCATTATGGTTTGAGAATTCAAAGAGATAACATTTGTAAGGTGCTCAGAATATTTAGTAGGCATTTGGAAATGGAGCTCAGAATTGGGATACGGGTCGTAGAGTAAATGTGAATATTAGCCATATATGGTGGTGAATCCACCATTGTAGCTGTGAGTATGGATGAACCAGAGGAACTACTTGTCATGCATCAAACATTTAAACATTTAGTAAACTTTTTTTGAATGAGTGGGGGGAAAAAAGAGAGTCAGGATTACAAACTTGGGGAACTTCGGTGTTGAAAGTAGAGCCAGAGAAAGAAGAAACAAATAACTGGGCCAGGGTGGTGGTGAACAGAGAGCTAGGAGAATGTAGTGTTCATAAAAACCTAAAGAAGATAAAGTAGTCAGCAATATTAAGGCTTTAGAGAGGCCAAGTAAAGAATTGACAGTTATCAAAAGCATTGCTTTAATTTTCATGGGCAGCCATTATAGAAAAACTAGAATCTGACTTTTTTTGGAGCTACAGAAAGACAAGCATAAAATTTTGCATAAAATAGGTTTTGTAGTTTAACTTAGTACTCAAATAATTTTTTAAAAAAAATTTGTTGAAGTATGGTTGATTTACAATGCTGTATTTCTGCTGTACTGCAAAGTGGCTCAGTTATACTCATACAAACATACTTTTTTATGGTCTTTTCCATTATAGTTTATCCCAGGATATTGAATATAGGTCCCTGTGCTATACAGTAGGACTTTGTTGTTTATCCACAAATAAATTCTTGAGGGTCCAAGAGGTTAAATGGGCTTAAAATATTGGGAGGCACTGTGTTTAAAGATAAAAGAAGTGAAAATAAAATTTTGAATTAATTTTTTATTTCTTGAAAAAGATAATGTATAATTGCATTATACTGGTATAGTAGTCTGCATTAAATGGGCAGAGAACTTGAAATTTGAAGAATAATACTTTTTGATAGAAAAAACAATGAGCCTTTTAAAAATACATACGTGTGTGAAGTCGCTCAGTCGTGTCTGACTCTTTGCGACCCCATGGACTGTAGCCTCCCAGGCTCCTCCGTCCATGGGATTTTCCAGGCAAGAGTCCTGGAGTAGGTTGCCATTTCCTTATCCAGAGGATCTTCCCCACCCAGGGATCAAACCTGGGTCTCCCGCATTGTAGGCATTTACCCTCTGAGCCACCAGGGAAGTAGGGCAAAGAGTGATACGGTTTATGAAGATGATTTTATTGCTACTCTCACTACCCCAGTTCTACCCATCACAAACCATTTTTTACTATAAGCAGACATAGTTACTATAAATTTAATCAAAATACTCTTATGCTTAAAATCCTTCATTTGCTAACCCTTACTTTCAGAATATCTGGTTATCCTAGCTTCACATTTAGAGGATTTGGGGGTCTTATTGTATAGACTTACAGTTCATTATTCAGATGATACCCAAAAAATTCTGAAAACAATACTAGTTAAAAAAAAAAGAAAAACTGACATGAAGAGTAGGGTGTTGCTCATTGTTCAGTTGCTCAGTTGTGTCGGATTCTTTGCCACCCCATGGACTGCAGCACGCCAGGCCTCCCTGACCACCATCTCCTGGAGCTTGCTCAGACTGATGTCCACTGAGTCTGTGATGCCATCCAACCATCTTGTCCTCTGTCATCCCCCTCTCCTCCTGCCTTCAGTCTTTCCCAGCATCAGGGTCTTTTCTAATGAGCGGCTCTTCGCATCAGGTGGCGAAAGTATTGGAGCTTCTGTATCAGTCTTTCTAATGAATATTCAAGATTGATTTCCTTTAGAATTGACTGGTTTGATCTCCTTGCAGTCCAAGGGACTCTGAATTCAGAGTCTTCTACAACACCACAGTTCAAAAGCACCAATTCTTCGGCACTCAGCCTTCTTTATTGTCCAACTCTTTACATCCATACATGACAACTGGAAAAACCATAGCTTTGACTAGATGGACTTTTGTTGGCAAAGTAAATGTCTCTGCTTTTTAATTTGCTGTCTATGTTGGTCATAGCTTTTCTTGCAAGGAGCAAGTGTCTTTTAATTTCATGGCTGCAGTCACCATCTGCAGTGATTTTGGAGCCCAAGAAAATAAAGTCTGTCACTGTTTCCATTGTTTCTCCATCTATTTTCCATTAAGTGATGGAACCGGATGCCATGACCTTAGGTTTTTGAATATTGAGTTTTAAGCCAGCTTTTCCACTCTCCTCTTTCACCTTCATCCAGCATTGCATGACTTTCTTTTAGATGTCTTCCAAAGAAAACTGTTCGCTTATTTTCAAAATGGAATAAAATTTATTTTATCTCAATTACCATATGGATCCACTAGATCTTTTTTTATAAGTTTAAGATTTAGAGTATGGAATCTTAGTGATCTTGTTTTCCTGTTTCTTGAAACATTTTGCTATTTCGTGATCCTAAAAAAAAGAGGAAAAAGATTATTCCCTCTTTACTCATCACTCATTTCCAGCTATGCTAAAAAAAAAAGTAATGCAATAGCAAAATGGTTTTGGAAGCACCTCGAAGGATGGTACGGTAGTGAAATAAGTGGAAGATATTGCATTGCCCAACATTTTGCATCTTTCAAGATGGTATGAAAGAAGAGAGAGACACTACCTTTAATTGTTGGCTTTTAGTTTTCCTTCAACACAATT
Source organism: Bos taurus (assembly GCF_002263795.3). Classification (NCBI taxonomy): domain Eukaryota; kingdom Metazoa; phylum Chordata; class Mammalia; order Artiodactyla; family Bovidae; genus Bos; species Bos taurus. The sequence continues at coordinate 41,224,294 of NC_037347.1, forward strand.
GAGGAGTCAGAATTAGTCATTCTCTGTTCATGCTGTCAAAAGATAAGAAAGTTAACACAAGAAAATATTTGACAGTTTTTACATAAATAAGATGAATGCAAGAACAAAAGGACACTACTCAAGACAAATGATAATGGTGAAATTGATTGCATGAGCAAAATCTCAGCATAAGGGTCTTTAGATACCATATCCTCGATCAGGAATCCCCATCCCCCAGGCCACAGACCCTTAGGAATCAGCCACACAGGAGGTGAGTGGCAGGCCAGTGAGGGAAGCTTCTGTCTGTGTTTAACAGAGGCTCCCATCACTCCCTTTAAACCTGAGCCCCACCTGCTGTCAGACCTGCAGAAGTATTAGATTCTCATAGGAGCTGCAAAGCTCCTCCTGTGAGAATAATGCCTGATGATCTGAGGAGGGGCTGAGGTGATGCTAGTGCCGGTGAGCCACTGCAAATACACATTATTATTAGTGGAGAGATTTGACTACACAGGGACCACAATCAGTTGCTGGACTGCACAGAGACCACAATCAATTGCGTGCAGACTCCTGTCAGAACCCTGTCAGTGAATGACAATTGTATGTGTACATGCTAAGTCACTTCAGTTGTGTCCGACTCTTTGTGACCCTGTGGACTGTAGCCTGCCAGGATCCTCTGTCCATGGGATTCCACAGGCAAGAATACTAGAGTGGGTTGTGTTTCCTCCTCCAGGGGATCTTCCCAACCCAGAAATCAAACCTGCATCTCTTCCATCTCCTGCATTGGCAGGCAAGTTCTTTACCACTAGTGCCACCTGGGAAGCCCAGGTGGCAATTGTATAATTAATTCATTATATATTACAATGTAATAATAATAGAAATAAAGTGCACAATAAGTGTAATGCACTTGAATCATCCCAAAACCATTCCCTCCCCCCATTTGTGGAAAAATTGTCTTACATGAAACTGGTCCCTGGTGCCAAAAAGGTTGGGGACCACTGTCTGAGATGAGTTTCTTCACACTGAAGAATCAGTAAACGAACAATATTTCTAAGGATAAAGAAAAGAAAGTATTCTCATCTAATTAAGAAGAAGGACTCATTATGTAATATTCTGTGACAATATTAGGAACATCCCATTTTGCTAGAAGTATATGTGGCAGAAATCTTTCTTGTTTTGTGATGTTTGTGAACTAAAATTTACTCGGTATGGTGCATTAGTGAACAAATCTTCAAGGCAGATATGTATACAAAGGTAGTTGGAAGGAAATAGATGGTGTAGAAATTAAAAGATTTATTAGATAATTCCAGAACAAAAAATTGATAATGTTTTGCAGTTATGAATCAAATATGATCATCATCATCTCTCTCTCTCTCCAGAAAAATATGAGCCATAAAACATATCAAAACTTTTTAAAGCATTGTATGTTGACGATTCAAATGTAGAAAGAACCAGAAGTAATGAAGAGTTGGAACTCATTAGACAAACACTTAAAATGTGGAACTAGCATTTACAGATGGACATGTTTCACGTTCATGCATTAAAGTTGATGAGCAGTTATGTTTAGAAAATATGGTCCATTTTATCTATATGTGGATAAGAATTTTAATTCGTATTGAAAGTTTTCTAATAGTTTTCCATTATCCCTTATTCTTATGTAAATGGTCAAATAACCTCAAAAATACTGAAAAGGAGAGAATGAGATTCAGTGGATCCAAATGACATTTCTCCTGGTGGTAGCTCAGCTGGTAAAGAGTCCACTTGTAATGCAAGAGAGACCCTGGTTGATTCCTCGGTCAGGAAGATCATTGGAGAAAGGATAGGCTACCCACTTCAGTATTCTTGGGCTTCCTTGGTGGCTCAGATGGTAAAGAATCCACCTGCAATATGGGAGACCTAGGTTTGATCCCTCAGTTGGAAAGATCCCCTGGAGGAGGGCATGGCAACCCACTCCTGTGTTCTTGTCTGAAGAATCCCCAAGGGTAGAGGAACCTGCAGTCTGTAGTTGATGGGGTTCCTAAGAGTCAGACATGACTGAGCGACTAAACACAGAACACTACAATATTGAGAGTTAAAAGATCTCAAGAAAACTGTTAACAGTTCATATGCTATTTAACCATCCCTCTCGGACCTTGTAGTCTACAAATCTGATGAGTTGGTAGAAATGGTAGGATTGGTTATTTTATTTGTTCTAGTTTTTAAGAAGAAAATAGAGCCTGAATTTATTCAGTATTTAGTTCAGTCGCTCAGTCATGTCTGACTCTTGGTGACCCCATGGACTGCAGCACATCAGGCTTCCCTGTCTGTCACCAACTCCCGGAGCTTACTCTAACTCATGTCCATAGAATTGGTGATGCCATCCAACCATCTCATCCTCTGTTGTCCCCTTCTCCTCCTGCCTTTGATCTTTCCCAGCATCAGGGTCTTTTCCAAGGAGTCAGTTCTTCACATCAGGTAGCCAAAGTATTGGAGTTTCAGCTTCAGCATCAGTCCTTCCAATGAATATTCAGGACTGATTTCCTTTAGGATGAACCGGCTGGATCTCCTTGCAGTCCAAGGGACTCTCAAGAGACTTCTTGAACACCACAGTTCAGATGCATCAATTCTTTAGTGCTCAGCTTTCTTTATAGTCCAACTCTCACATCCATACATGACTCCTGGAAAAACCATAGCTTTAATTAGACTGACCTTTGTTGGCAAAGTAATGCCTCTGCTTTTGAATATGCTGTCTAGGTTGGTCATAACTTTCCTTCCAAGGAGTAAGCATCTTTTAATTTCATGGCTGCTGTCACCATCTGCAATGATTTTTGGAGCCCAGAAAAATAAAGTCTGACACTGTTTCCACTGTTTCCCCATCTATTTGCCATGAAGGGATGGGACCAGATGCCATGATCTTAGTTTCCTAAATGTTGAGTTTTAAGCCAAGTTTTTCACTCTCCTCTTTCACTCTCATCAAGAGGCTCTGTAGTTCTTTGCTTTCTGCCATAAGGGTGGTGTCATCTCTCCCAGCAATCTTGATTCCAGCTTGTGCTTCATCCAGCCCAATATTTCTCATGATGTACTCTGCATATAAGTTAAGTAAGCAGGGTGACAATATACAGCCATGACTTACTCCTTTCCCTATTTGGAACCAGTTTGTTGTTCCATGTCCAGTTCTAACTGTTTCTTGACCTGCATACAGATTTCTTAGGAAACAGATCAGGTGGTCTGGTATTCCCATGTTTTTAAGAATTTTCCACAGTTTGTTGTAATCCACACAGTCAAAGGCTTTAGCGTAGTCAATAAACCAGAAGTAGATGTTTTTCTGGAACTCTCTTCCTTTTTAAGTGATTTAGCGGATATTTGCAATTTGATCTCTGGTTCCTCTGCCTTCTCTAAATCCAGCTTGAACATCTGGAAGTTCACGGTTCACGTACTGTTGAAGCCTGGCTTGGAGAATTTTGAGCATTACCTTTCTAGCATGTGAGATGAGTGCAGTTGTATGGTAGTTTGAACATTCTTTGCCATTGCCTTTCTTTGGGATTGGAATGAAAACTGACCTTTTCCAGTCCTATGGCCACTGTTGAGTTTTCCAAATTTGCTGACATATTGAGTGCAGCACTTTCACAGCATCATCTTTTAGGATTTGAAATAGCTCAACTGGAATTCCATCACCTCCACTAGCTTTGTTCGTAGTGTAGCTTCCTAAGGCCCACTTGACTGCGAACTCCAGGATGTCTGGCTCTAGGTGAGTGATCACGCCATCGTGGTTACCTGGGTTATGAAGATTTTTTTTTAATATAGTTTTTCTGTGTATTCTTGCCACAGAATATATTCTATCTTCTTCTTAATATCTTCTACTTCTGTTAGGTCTGTAACATTTCTGTCCTTTATTGTGCCTATCTTTGCATGAAATTTCCCTTGGTATCTCCAGTTTTCTTGAAGAGATCTCTAGTCTTTCCCATTCTAGTGTTTTCCTCTATTTCTTTGCATTGATCACCAAGGAAGGCTTTCTTATGTCCCCTTGCTATTCTTTGGAACTCTGCATTCAAAGGGATATATTGTTCCTTTTCTCCTTTGCCTTTAGCTTCTCTTCTTTCCTTAGCTATTTGTAAGGCTTCCTCAGACAACAGTTTTGCCTTTTTGCATTTCTTTTTCTTGCGGATGGTCTTGATTCCTGCCTCCTTTACAATATCCTGAACCTCTGTGCATAGTTCTTCAGGCACTCTGCCTATCAGATCTAATCCCTTCAATCTATTTGTCCCTTCCACTGTATAATCGTAAGGGATTTAATTTAGGTCAAACCTGAATGGTCTAGTAGGGAACTACTTCCTTCAATTTAAGTCTGAATTTGGCAACAAGGAGTTCATGATCTGAGCCACAGTCATCTGCTCTTGTTTTTGCTGACTGTATAGAGCTTCTCCATCTTTGGCTGCAAAGAATATAATCAGTCTGATTTCTGTATTGACCATCTGGTGATGTCCATGTGTAGTCTTCTCTTGTGTTGGAGGGTGTTTGCTGTGACCGGTGCATTCTCTTGGCAACGCTGTTAGCCTTTGACCTGCTTTGTTTTGTACTCCAAGGCCAAATTTGCCTGTTACTCCAGGTATCTCTTGACTTCCTACTTTTGCATTTCAGTCCCCTATAATGAAAAGGACATTTTTTGGGTGTGTGTTCTAGAAGGTCTTGTAGGTCTTCATAGAACCATTCAACTTCAGTTTCTTCAGCATTACTGGTCACGGCATAGACTTGGATTACTGTGATACTGAATGGTTTGCCTTAGGAACGAACAGAGATCATTCTGTCATTTTTGAGATTGCAGCCAAGTACTGCATTTCAGACTCTTTTGTTGACTCTGATGGCTACTCCATTTCTTCTAAGGGATTCTTGCCCACAGTGGTAGATAAAATGATCATCTGAGTTAAATTCACCCATTCCAGTCCATTTTAGTTCGCTGATTCCTAAGATGTCGATGTTTGCTCTTGCCATCTCCTGTTTGACCACTTAAAATTTGCCTTGATTCGTCAACCTAACATTCCATCTTCATATTCAGTATTGCTCTTTACAGCATTAGTCACTGACTTCCATCACCAGTCACATCCACAACTGGGATATTTAATCATCCTTCTCCCTTGTAGTCTACAAATCTAATGAGTTGGTAGAAATTGTAGGATTCATTATTTTTTTGGTTCTTGTTTTTAAGAAGAAAATAGAGCCTGAATTTTAAGTTTCTTCCAAAATTCTGCAGTGATGCAGTTATTGTTTTAATAGCATTGTAAAGGTAATAGAGCATGACATAGCAAGTTTAAGGAATTCCTAAAGGTAGTATGTCTTTTTTCATCATTCTCAACATTATAAAATATTAAATATAAAGAAGATAAATTTGACAGTTTTGTAGACATAGAAAATCCTATAATTTGACCTAGAAGAGTCCAACAGTGCTGAACATTAAATTTGGGCTAATGGAAAGGTTGTGTTTTGTGTGCCAAGAGAAGGGGAAAAATGTTTTATCAGTTACTTTACTGTGTTATCCAAAGTTGAAACAGATACACTCAACAGTAGTTTCCAGAGGGGAAAAAAAGCACATTTAATAATATAAGTGACAGAAGCTACCTACATTTTCTTGAGATTATTTTTCTCCTCATTGCCTTTCAAGGTCAGAAATTAAACATTCCGCATCTGTCCTATGGTGGTTCCTCTAGAAATTTCACATTTTTAATTTAAAGTTAATTAATTTCCTGGTGGCTCAGATGGTAAAGCATCTGCCTACAGTGCAGGAGACCCGGGTTCAATCCCTGGGTTGGGAAGATCTCCTGGAGAAGGGAATGGCAACCCACTCCAGTATTCTTGCCCCCCGCCACCTGCAAAAAAACGTGGGGGCTCAAAGAAATATTACTGGAGAAGGCAATGGCACCCCACTCCAGTACTCTTGCCTAGAGAATCCCATGGATGGAGGAGCCTGGTAGGCTGCAGTCCATGGGGTCGCTAAGAGTCAGACACGACTAAGCGACTTCACCTCACTTCAAAGTTAATCCTTACCTTTACCTGTTTAGGAAGGTACCTTAACAGTACCTCCTAAACAGAACAAGGACTTAAAATGCTTTAACTTTGATCAATTGCCTCCTCATTTTGTGCTTCTGTTGTTTTTAGATTTTCTAAACCCTGTGACAATTTTTGGACAAAATTGTCTTATATAGCCAGTGACTATTTAAATTTGCCTTCAAATTTACTTTTTTTTTTTTTTTAACTTAACGTTCATTCATCCTGAGATCATTTTCTTTCTTCCTGAAGTATATCTTTGAGAATGTCCTTTAATATGGGTTTACTAAGAACAGATTTTTTTGTTTTGTTTTATTAATCTCAAAATATCTTCATTTCTCCCTTCTCATTCTTGAGAAGGCATCACTTAATCTCTAGGGAATTTTTTTCCCCTCAGATTAATTGTGCTTTTCGCTCTTTGGTGTTTACAGTTTCACTCAGATGGATTTTGGTGAGAATTCCTTATTTAATCTTACTTTGGAGTAGTTGGGACTCCTGGATATGAGGATTGTTATATCAAACATTCTATTTAGATGTTTCCTCTCTCCCATTCTTTTTCTTCATTTGTAACTCCAATGAGTTGCAAGTTAACATTTTTTATTCTTTGCTCCTGGTCTTTTAACCTCTTTAATATCTTTCATCTCTTTGTGTGCATTCTGGGTAAGTTTTATAGATTTATTTTTTTTTTTTTGCCAGCTATGTCTAATCAGTTATGTGATGCCTTTCTAAGATTCTAATTTTTATGCACTGTATTTCATTTCTGGAAATTGTTTCCATTCATCTGGTTGTTTTTGATTGACCTCTTGGTCTTGGTTTTGACTATCTCTTTAGTGTGCTTATTTTCTGTTTTGTATCCAATAATTCTAATAATTATAGTTTTCTCAGTTTTTTAATTATTTTGCAAGCTCTTGCTCATAGTATCTTATTTCCTTATGGGTTTCATTTTTGATTGAGATCTCTTTCTTGCAGGACTGTAGCATTAGAGAGAAATCTGGATCCTGTGGCACCTGGAAGCATTGTCAGCACAGAGATAAACTAACTACTTGGTTTGGTGTTTTCCCTGGTCAGATAATGTGAATTCGAGAGCCCAAGCTAAGGAGAGTGCTCACTTGTTAAGAATTATCAAAGAGCCTTCTCTCCTTTACCTAGGGCCAAGGCTCAGACAAGAACGTTTCCCATACAGTTCTCCCTTAAAGGGGGAAGTGGGCTTTTTCCTAATTTACTTTCTGTTAGTTTCTTGTGGGGTGCCAAAGTTCTGAGCCTTTACTTCCCAATGCCTTTGATGTCTCTGTTAACACAGAAATTGGTATGTATAGCAGTTAACCAAGAGGAGATTTGGAGCCCTAGATAAGACTATTATAGGTTTAAGCAACAGACCTCTGGCCACTCATGCACTCTTTGTTTTAACAGACAACAAATACTGTTTCTCTGTCATAAGATAGAAGGAAGCATTTTGCTTAAAGAGGTTATAAGTAAAGAGCAGGAAAATGAATGATGAATACCATCACAGATCTTAAGTTAATGTTCTGTATCATAAAATGGTGATTCTCAAACTTTCTGGTTCTGGGACCCTTCTAAAGTATTTATAAAATTGTTTTAAAATAATAGTAAAGCCACTACATGTTAACCAAGAATATCTTTATGAAAAGTAACTAACTATTCCAACCACAAAAAAAGTAGTGAGATGAGAAGCATTGTTTTTCATTTTTACAAATCTTTTTAATATCTGCTTGGATAGATAAGATGGTTGGTTCACTAAGATGGTTGGATTCTCATATCTGCTTTTGCATTTAGTGTGTTGCAGTAAGTTGTTTGGATTAAAATATATGAAGGCAATTTGTAATTGAAAAAAGAGAACCGACCTTGTGGACCTTCTGTACTAATCTTAGGGACCCTTAGCTGTCCTTGGATCACATTTTGAGAACAGCTCAGTTTTGAGAACTGAGATATAGGAATGTTTTCCCTGTTACTAGATTCCATTTATGTGGACAAGCCATATGTACACATAACTTACTGTGATTTCAGTAGTGACTGTAAATTTAGTAGTGTAATATAAAGCCAGGTCATATTAATGGAATTTGAAAGATGGGCCCAGAGTCGGGTATAGATTCAGGTTGAGGCCAGAAATGTAGATGTAGAGTTGTATTGGAATAACTAGAAGGGAGTATTTAAATTTAGGGCTGGTTTGTTAGTCATTAAAGTTGCCTGTCTGAGAATTCTGTTATAATATCTTATGCTTCCCTTTTCCCAGAATAATGCATTAACTAATTAAACATAGATAGAAGAACTTAATGATAACAAGTCCCTTATTTTCCTTCTCCCTTCCTCCTAATTCCACTTCCCAGGGACCCTCATCTTTAATATATCTTGGTTTTATTTCTAACCTCCTTATCACTAAATAGTATGCTGCATTTTTATATCTTAATTTATCAACTATACATTATTTTGACTTCTTAAAATCATGGTTAGGAGTTCATATATACTCTCTCATGCTTCTCATGTTTCTCCTCCCAAATTCAGTGATATGGCTGTCTCTCTTCAACAGTACTGTCAGTTCTGTTGTAGTTCCATCACAAGCTGATAGTATCTTGGTACTATTAGGAATCTTTAAATTCTTCTGCTTCACTTTCCTTCTTTTTCCACTCCATCCATCTACTCAGCTGTAGTTTTCCTTGTGATAGCATTTACATTGTGTTCTGTAATAGTTTATCTTCCGTGATTCAGGTTTATTCTAAAACTTGAAAGCAAAAACCATTTCATTTTTCTGACTGTAAATAGTATATACTGTGGTACCAAGTACTGATCTATGATTAGAATTCCTAGTGTATTCCATTTTATAACCCTGTATCACTTAATAATCTTTCTAGGTTCAAGTTCAAATGGGTTTTCCTTTTTTGACACTCTGCTAGTTGCTCAGCTATGATCATTTTTCTTGACCAGTTTCATATTTCCTGAAGTCCTTCATTATCCTGTTTTTCACCCAAGTCTTCTTGGTGCCTTGATTATATCATGAGATTTCCCCAGGCTCCTGATCTGCTGTCTATTGTCCAGTCGTCTGTTTTCCTGAACATCTTTCTCCTGGAGGCTTCTGCCCTTCCTTTGTTTGCAGTCTCATCTGGGCCTTTGTATTGGCTTTTATCACTCTCGTGGTTTGAATCCACTGTTTGTGGAATTCCATGGTATTTTTCTTGTTTTATTTTTTGCTGAAGTACATTTTCATGTAGCTTCCTAAGAAAAGGCATATAGGAGGTAAACTTCAGACCTTAAATGTCAGAATCTATATTCTGTGTTAATAGTTTAGCTGGGTGCAGAACTCCACATTGATAACCATTTTCCCTTGAATTTTCAAGACATTACCATATTGTCTTCCAGCCACTAGTGTTAAAAATAAGTCTGATTTTCATTTAGTTGTGTGTAGGTAACCTATTTTGTTTGTGTCTGGAGAGTTAAAGGATTTTTCTCTTTGTCTTGAGGTGTTATGAAATGCTAAAGGTCAGTGTTGTCCTTTCTTTCTGTTCTGCACTCTGTAGACCTCTGAATTTGAAAATACATTCCTCCCTTCAAGGGTGGGAAATTTTATTTCTTAATTTCTTCCATCTGCTTTTTTTCTTTTCTCTAGAAATTCCTTCTTGTTAGAATTTTAGACCTGCTATATTTATCCTTTCTCTTTAATCATTTTCTTTACCTTGTTCATGTCCTTCATTTTTATCTTCTAACAAGTGTAAAGTTCTTATTTTGTAGATACAAATTGGAGATTTTGAAAATTCTTACCTGTTGCTTTGAGTTATCCATTTCCCATGGAATCATTCTTGTTTCTTTTTCAGTTTGTAGTAATATCTGGTCATTTTGGCTGGCTGTTTATTTTGATAAGGCTTCTGTCTTCACTTTCAGCTTTGTTGTTGTTCAGTTGCTAAGACGTGTCTGATTCTTTGTGACTCTATGGACTGCAGCACACCAGGCCTTCACTATCTCCAGGAGTTTACTCAGACTCATGTCCATTGAGTTGATGATGCCATCCAACCATCTCATCCTCTGTTGTCCCCTTCTCCTCCTGCCCTCAACCTTTCCCAGCATCAGGGTCTTTTCCAATGAGTCAGCCCTTCGCATCAGGTGGCCAAAGTATTGGAGCTTCAGCATCAATCCTTCAATGAATATTCAGAGTTTATTTCCTTTAGGATTGACTGGTTTGATCTTCTTGCTGTTCAAGTAACTCTTGTTGTCTTCTCCAGCACCACAATTTGAAAGCGTAATTTTTTGTCACTTAGCCTTCTTTATGGTCCAACTCTCAACATTTGTACATGACTACTGGAAAAATCATAGCTTTGACTATACGGACCTTTGTCAGCAAAGTGATGTCTTTGCTTTTTAATATGCTGTCTAGGTTTGTCATAGCTTTCCTTCCAAGGGCAAGCATCTTAATTTCATGGCTGTAGTCACAATCTGGAATGATTTTGGAGCCCAAGAAAATAAAATCTGCCATTGTTTCCACTTTTTCCCCATCTATTTGCTATGAAGTGATAGGGCCAGATGCCATGATCTTAGTTTTCTTGATGAGTTTTAAGCCAGCTTTTTCACTCTCTTTTTTCACCTTCATCAAGAGACTCTTTAGTTACTCTTTGCTTTCTGCCATTAGGGTAGTATAAGCTGTGTTTCTGATGTAGTTGCTGTTTCTCCCAGCAGTCTTGATTACAGCTTCTGCTTCATCGAGCCCAGCATTTTGCATGATGTACTCGGCATAGAAGTTAAATAAGCAGGGTAACAGTATACAAACTTGATGTACTCCTTTCCCAATTTTGAACCAGTCTGTTGTTCCATGTCTGATTCTAACTGTGGCTTCCTAGTCTGCAGACAGGTTTCTCAGGAGACAGGTAAGGTGGTCTGGTATTCCCATTTCTTTAAGAATTTACCACAGTTTATTGTGATCCACACAGTCAAAGACTTTAACATAGTCAATGAAGCAGAAGTAGATACTTTGCTGAAATTCTCTTGCTTTTCCTATGATTCAGCGAATGTTGGCAATTTGATCTCTGGTTTCTCTGCCTTTTCTCAATCCAGCTTATATATCTGCAAATTCTTGGTTCACATGCTATTGAAGTCTAGCTTAAAGAATTTTGAGCATTACCTTGCATGTGAAATGAGTGCAGTTGTGTGGTGGTTTGAACATCTTTAGCTGAAGGTAAACAGTTCAGGAATATGAAACATTTATTTTTTACTCTTTAATATCAATAATATCCTAAATACTCCACCCTCAAGAGAAATACCATTCCTATTTTATGTCTGATTATTTCTTAAGCTTTCTTACCCATGTTGATTTCCTATGTTTGTTTCATAATTTGTTTTTTAGTTTGTTAAACTTTAAAACTGACCGAAACTGATTAGATTTAATTTATTCACAAAGGATATTATCATCTAAATAAAAGCTTCTGCTCTCCTGGTTGTTTGGTAAATGAAAATCTCATTTCACAGATTATTTCTGTGGCATAGGATGTGGGTTTTTATTTTATGTCCTGGTTTATTTAAGATTGGTGGAGGGGAGCACATGACTTGTGGGATTTTAGTTTCCAACCAGGGATTGAACTGGGGCCATTGGCAGTGAGAGTTCAGAGTCCTAACCACTGGACTGCCAGGGAGTTCCCTATTTAAGAAACAACTTAAAGACAGTTGTGCGTGTGTACTCAGTTGTGTCCGACTTTATGCGACCTCATGGACTGTAGCCCACCAGGCTCCTCTGACCTTGGGATTTGCCAGGCAAGAATACTGGAGTGGTTTGCCATTTTCTTCTCCATAAAGATGGTTAAGTCTTAAATTTTATATAGAGGTATAACTTACCTTTTATTCTAACACTCGAGACTAGGCAAAAACCTTGATTTGAACTGTTTCAACTTAAGACTAATTTTACATAAACTAATTTGAACTTGGCCTGAATTCTTAAAAATTGTTTAGACTTAGCTACTTGATATTTCATTGAGTTAGTGTAGTCCAGTGTGGTCATCTGTGTCATGTAAAGGACCGTTTTTCTAAAGGTATTTGAAATTGAAAAAGAATTTCCCAGATGGATCTAAGATAACAGATCAGAGAATATTTATTCTTAACTGCTATCAGCTGCCCTAGCTCTTGACTACCTGGGAACTGAGAGTGGATCATCATCCTTCATGATGCTTTGGTGGAGGCTGTGGTTCCAGTCCAGATGATGGTTAGGGACCTGGTTGTACAGAGCAAGTTAGATTAGTTAACCTTAAGAATGTAAATATATGGTAATTGCTAAATGCACTGGCATCTTTTTTATATGGCTGCTGGGAAGGGTGACTATAAAATTTATTGTTCAAATTGGGGCATAGGAGAGTGAGAATACTATTAATAAATATGTGGGGCAATAGGCATAAACCAGAACACAAGGTCATCCGTCCCCAAGCTGTGTGGACTTCTAAAGATCAGAGGCAGTATACATCAAATTGCCTTGGAATAGGAATATTTGATATTCCTATTCTACTCCAACTTTTGCTTTTTGTCCTATAGGACACATTTTGGGGAGCATAAAACGTGAACAGATGCTTAAGGAATTTTGAGCATTTGTCCTATAGGACACATTTTGGGGAGCATAAAACATGAACAGATGCTCGATGAAGAGCAGTGAGATGAATGGAAACAGTATAGGAATTCAAGACTCTGGATTTTTATGTAGCCGTATAGCCTGTATGTGCGAAATCTTACCAGTAAATGTTAAATACAAGTTCCACAGAACTGGTGCATTTCTATTTTAAACATGATTCTTTTTCTCGGTTCTAGGAATTTTGAAGAAGTATACGTTACTGGAATTTTTCTTAACAATGTGGAATTATCCATAGAAAATGTCAGTGCCCATCTTATTTCCCACTATTGGCAGTTTAAACTTCCTTTTTCCTGTCTTATAATTGGCATATATGTAGAAAATGTTAGCTAATTTTTAGTGTCAAAATGTGGAAAACCTCATCCAAATAGAAATTATAAGAGTTTCTTTGGACTCTGTTCTAAGTTTTTGTTTTTTTTTCTTTTTCATATTGGGCTGAAATCTGCCACCCTTCCATCCATTGGTTCTAGTTCTGTTCTCTGGAGCAGCATGGAGTAAGTCTCTTCTATTAGAAGGCAGCTATCATAAATTCCAAGGTCACCTTTTCTAGACTGAATGTCCCCAGGTCCTCTACTTTTTATGTAAAATAATACCCATATTTATAAACTTCATACTGATTCTTTTTGAATACATTCTAATTGTCAGTGTTTTCCATAATACAGTTAAAATATGATGGCCCCAGATTTTAATTCTATGCCATATTTTTTTGGTATTGTGCATACCAGTGAAGAATATCCTGTACTGTAACCCATGAATCAGGCACACTAGTTTATTAGTGCAGCTTCAGCTATGTCAGGTATTTTTTTCTTAGCTGTACTTAACTTTTGACTCGTATTAAAACGTATGGTCAACTAAAACCTGTCAGCTAAATAGCTGTTGGGGCTATCCTTTTTTTTTTAAGAAGGCATTTCTGCCTTGGTAATAGAGCTTTAGCAGGTGTGATTGTGAATGTATTACTTAACAGAGAACCTAAAACAACAAAAATGTTTTTATATGCTAACATCTGTGGGCCTTGTTTTATGTGACATAGGCTCTCAAATTAAAAATTAAAGTAAATGTTATTTTAAGAACTTTACCTGAAGATTCATTTCATTTAGAGTTTTGGAAAATGGTTTTTTCTCTTTGAGGTATAAATGGTTATGATTGCAAAGCATCTGACTTAGGTCTCCTTTTGCAGCATGTGCTACATTTTTAAGAGAGAAAGAAATGTGTATAATGATTGCTGCCTATAACCTGGAAAATGTATCTAATATAACAGATACTGCATTGTAAAATCTGTACTCTAGAGAAGGATTTCTCAACCTCAGCACTGTTGGCATTCTTTGGATAATTCTTTGTTGTGGATAACTGTCCTTTATAGGATATATAACAGCATCACTGACCTCTACCCACTAAATACAAGTAGCACACATCACCACCTTCTCCTCTGCAGTTTGATCATCAAAAATATCTCCAGACATGACCAGGTATCTCCAGGAGGGCATAGTCTCCCCTAGTTGAGAACCACTGCCTTAGAGCATCAGAAGTATTTCTTAAGTCATGTCAGTAACAGTTTCTACCTTAAATGTTTTCCTTAATTGGAGCTAGAATACAGTATTTTAAAACTATAGAACATAATAAAGAACTTTACATACAGCAGATACTTTTTTAAGCTCCTAATTTGATTAGTTTTTCTTCCTAATACTGCTTCTTATCTCAGTTTGTCCTCCCTGCTTTGTGATAATGATCTTTTGATCTGAAACAATAAATGTGACTGTCTTAATTTATTCAGATTAAGGGATGAAAATTACACAACAATAACAAATAGGATATTTGATTAGGTGGTTTATTAAGTTCATACCTGTTCTTTTGTAGTCCATGATTAAATTACTGGGAAATGTGCTTTTAAGTTGATTGAATTCCTAGATTTTAAAAATTAAATTGTATTTTGTTTATTCTTCCACTCCACAATATAGCCAGCAGCCAGCTTCGGGTGTAGCCTACTCTCATCCAACCACCGTTGCTAGCTACACTGTCCATCAGGCTCCAGTAGCTGCTCACACAGTTACTGCTGCCTATGCACCAGCAGCCGCCACAGTTGCAGTTGCCAGGCCTGCTCCAGTCGCTGTTGCAGCTGCTGCAACAGCTGCTGCTTATGGAGGTTACCCCACTGCACACACAGCGACTGACTATGGTTATACACAGAGGCAACAAGAAGCACCTCCACCACCACCCCCAGCTACTACACAGAACTACCAGGTAAGAAAGCTTCTGCTTTCATTAACCTTAACATACAGGTTCACTGACATCAGTGTTTAATGTAATGTCTAAGCCAATGCTTTTCAAACTTGAGTCTTGCAAAATATACCTCTAATGATAGAGAAAATGAGTGTGTATTCCTAGGTAATCTGGGGGCATACTCCAGGGATTAAGCTTCCTTGCAGTGAGTTTTACATTAATAATCTCCCAGTCCATTTCACTTCACTCTATATATATGTTTGCTTTAATTTAAAAAAAATTAATTACTGGCTAAATATTTTAATCTTATAACAAGTTTTTGAGAAAAATTAAGACATATAAGGTCTTCTGCCCCTTGTTGGTACTGTGGAATTATTTATCCACTTGGGACACCCTTATGTCTATTTTGAGAACCATGAGCTTCAGCTATGTGGGACAAACAAATTGCATAGTGTCAGGACTTCCCTGGCAGTGCAGTGGTTACCTGCCAGTCCCTGGCACTTCCACTGCATGGAGCGTGGGTTCAGCCTCTGGTGTGGGAACCCACATGCTGGAATGCCGTTAAAGCAAATTACATAATGTCTTCCTGAAACACTGTGGAAAGTCTATTGCCTTTGTGTACTTCTTCCCCTCAAGATACTGTTTATCTATAACAGAAATTGATCCTGCCCTTAAGTCATCTAATTGCTTCTTGTTAGGTTTATGGGAACATAAAGCTCTTAATTCTCTTTATAAAAATATGGTCTCTTATGTCTAGTATGGCACTAAATTACTACTTGCTTATTTAATAAATATGGTCCTAATTCTTTTAACCCATTTTTTGTTTGTTTACTTTTAAGATCTGGTTTTTAAACTTTGGAGCTTCTGATTTTTTAATATTCTTTCTAAAATAGATTTATTTTGTTATCTAAGAAATTGACATATGGATCAGCATTATTAGCATTTGCTATTGATATTTAGCAGATTTCTAAACTCAGAATTACTTTGACGTGTGATTGTTTTCCTTATGTCCAAAGACAATATAATAAATTTTATTATTTTTAATAGGGTGTATGAAGCCCATCATTTTCTGGGTCCTGCCTGCTTCTTCAGTCTTTCTACCTGTGTGCCTCCCAAGCCCTCCTCACTATATACAGTGCTAGAATTCACCAGCTCACCTTGATCTTCATTGCTTTGGAGATTTGTAAATAATACTCCTTTCCCTTAGAACCTCTGTTTACCTTCCCTCCACCTGGAAGCTCTTACTCATCATTATGTTAATAAATAGTGGTAAATAAGGACGAACAAAAAGAAAGCTGAAACAAGTCACAAAGCTTAGAACATCCAGGTGTTCTTTACTCTGGAATCCATCTTTAAGGCAGATCTACCATGCAATTTTTAAATAAAATTAATTTTTAAATAATGTTTATTTTTTGATGATTTTTTTCAATTGTAAAAGTTAAGCATGCTGCCTAAAATGATTTTGACCTTATTTGATGAAGTCCCAAATGAATCCCCTTTGTATTGAATTTGAATCTTCTGTTTATATTCATACATATTTAGGTTTCTGTTTTCCTTTGTTAGATTTTTAATGTGGCAAAGATGAGGTTTTTTCCCTCTGCCACTTCACTGATAGCAAGATTTCATTCTCTTTCTTTAGGATTCATACTCATATGTAAGATCCACAGCTCCTGCTGTAGCTTATGATAGTAAGCAGTACTACCAACAACCAACAGCAACTGCTGCTGCTGTAGCTGCCGCCGCCCAGCCTCAGCCTTCCGTTGCTGAGACCTACTATCAGACAGGTGAGTTTATTAACATACCACCCTTTCATTGTACACTGTTGAAACATATTATTCAAGGTGTTATTTAATGAAGATAGGCTTTTGAATCCATCTAAACTTCTTGTGTTATATTACCTTGAGAGGCAGGTTCTAGCCATGTCCTCTTTCTGTATAAAAATGCCTTTGAGTCCCAAAGAGAGAAGGCCCTGGAGGTAGTTCATAATCATGTCCTTCTATCTTGGAAGTGTATTTCATGTCTGATCTTCAGCTTACAGTTCTTTTTCTGCTGAAATAAGCTGTACAAAAGAAGTTGTGGCAGTAATTTCTGGCTGCCTGCTTTTTGCCCAGAAATGCCCAGACATACCTTCCTTTGTAATTAGTGGAGGCCCTGATGGTGGTTTCTATTTTGTGGACCCATATTTTTAATTCATCTTTCTCTGATCTGTAATGACAGTTGGTATTGTTATCAGCCACTGATAGTACAATATATATTAATGGTTTGAATGCAGAAACTGTTTGTTTGCAAAGAAGCCTACATATCTGTAGTCTTTAAAAGATGGATTTTTTTCATAGAAATTTAACTGAGCACCTTTAAGGCCAAAGCTCTCCAAGTTCTGAAAAGTTAGTCAGTTCATTTGCTCAGTGTGTGCAGCTCTTTATGATCCCATGGACTGCAGCATGCCAGGCCTCCCTGTCCATCACCAACTGCCAGAGCCTGCTCAAACTCATGTCCATCGAGTCAGTGATGCCATCCAGACATCTCATCCTCTGTCATCCCCTTCTCCTCCCGCCTTCAATCTTTCCCAGCATCAGGGTCTTTTCCAAGGAGTCAGTTCTTCACATCAGGTGGCTAGAGTATTGGAGCTTCAGCATCAGTCCTTCCAATGAATTTTCAGGACTGATTTCCTTTAGTATTGACTGGTTTGATCTTGTAGTCCAAGGGACTCTTAAGAGACTTCTCCAACACCAACAGTTCAAAAGCATCAATTCTTCGGCACTCAGCTTTCTTCATAGTCCAACTCTCACATCCATACAAGACGACTGGAAAAACCATAGCTTTGACTAGGTGGACCTTTGCCAGCAAAGTAATGACTCTGCTTTTTAATATGCTATGTTGGTCATAGCTTTTCATCCAAGGAGCGAGCATTTTTTAATTTCATGGCTGCAGTCACCATCTGCAGTGATTTTGGAGCCCAAGAAAATAAAGTCTGTCACTGTTTCCATTGTTTCCCCATTTATTTGCCATAAAATGATGGGACTGGATGCCATAATCTTAGTTTTTTTAATGTTGAGTTTTAAGCCAGCTTTTTCATTCTCCTTTTTCGCTTTCATCAAGATGCTCTTTTAGTTCTTCACTTTCTGCCATAAGGGTGGTATCATCTGCATATCTGAGTTTATTGGTTTTTCTCCCGGCAATCTTGATTCCAGCTTCATGCAGCCCATCATCTCACATGACATACTCTGCATATAAGTTAAATAAACAGAGTGACAATACAGCTTGAAAAGTAGGCGACTCTTTTATTTTTAAAGGACCATGAGAGTGTGGGTAGAGCCTTGAATTAGAAAAGAGTAGAATTGGTTTCCAGCCCTGGTGTTACCAGTATCATGGGCAAGTGATTTCTTACCTCATTTCATCTCTTATTTGTGAACAGGGTGGTTGACTCAGCTCTTTCTAGGATACTTTTAGATCTAAGATTGATTCTATGAGTCCCTTAGAAAGTGGGTTAAAAGTGTTTTGAATTATAATGATCCTGACTTATTCTTAAGTCTCCTTTCTAATGATTTGTGGGTACAATGAGCTTTAATAAACTTCCTGATTAATTACCAAGGTTTGATGGATTATGCTGAAGAGTACTGAATTAATATTGAGTCACATTACCATGGTATAGTCTAAAATCTGACATGACCATGTGACTTTTGTAAATTATTTAGCTCTTGCACATCAGGGTTTTCTTGTAAAATGTTGTACTCATCTGTATGTCACGTGGATCAGGTTTCATACTATGTAGAAAAAGTTTTATAAACTGTTAAGTGCTGTTTATTTAAAGTACATTTACTTGACTAAACATAAATGAGTTTGGCCCCTGATATATTTGGGCCTTTCTCAGAAAATTACATTTGTATGCTTTAATGATCCTTAATAAGGGATTAATTATTAATTTAGTGATGATAAGTCTCATAAGATTCTTAAGATATTCAAGTGTGTGTGTGTGCGCTTAGTCATATCCGACTCTTTGTGACCCCATTGACTGTAGCCCACCCACCAGGTTCCTCTGTCCGTGGGATTTTCCAGGCAAGAATACTGGAGTGGGTTGCCATTTCCTACTCCAGGGGATCTTCCCTACCCACGGATCAAACTTGAGTCTCCTGCATCAATAGGCAGATTTTTTTAACATTGCACCCTGAGTATACATTGGTTTTAATGTGTTCAAAGACAGCAGAAAGTTCAGGCGAGACTTTAATGACAGCCATTTAAGAACAGCTGCACTCGAGCTATTGACATTTGAAGAATTAAATAAGTAGCTCCTTGTGGGTTGTAATTAGCTTGAAGTTCACTATGGACAAATCAGTAAAATTCTTTTAAATGGTGTTTGAACAAGTTCCATATAATCAAGCATTGAAAATTTTACTGTGACTTAAACTATACTTTGAGGCAATCTCTGTTTTGTTCCCAGTATTAAGCATAACTCTCAAGTATACTGACTAGCCCAAATACACACACACACATTCTTTCCTTAAAACTTTATTTGTTAATGACATGGTTTAAGTAGTGCTGGTATTTCAGTTAGTGGCAAATCTTGACAAAATGTCATTTTGAAAATACATAGAAAGCATCTGGGGAAGAATAGTAATTTATATAGATGTTGTATTTTATGAAGTTGGTAATAAGAATTTTACTCCTTTTATCAAGGAGAAATTGCTAGCATAAAATTTCCAGTTAATGATGTTCATGTTTGTTTTTTCTAGGATATTGAGTAACTAAGGTTCACCTTTCTAATTTTCTTATGTCTCTTTCCCAATTTAGCCCCTAAAGCAGGTTATAGCCAAGGTGCAACTCAGTATACACAAGCCCAGCAAACTCGACAAGTGACAGCCATAAAACCAGCCACACCAAGTCCAGCTACCACTACTTTCTCCATTTATCCTGTATCCTCCACCGTACAGCCAGTAGCAGCTGCAGCTACTGTGGTGCCATCCTATACCCAGAGTGCTACTTATAGTACCACGGCAGTTACCTATTCTGGTAAGACTGATAAAGTGTGTTTAAATGAGTAAGTGAATTAGACTCACTAAGAAACTATCTTGGTTTTCTGTGGGATGATCTTACTCCCAGTAAAGCAAGAATGGAATTAATTGATAGGTGTTAATACAAATATTTGTACATAGTGTGACAGATGAACCATACTCTTAATTTTTTTTTTTTTTTTTTTAAATGCCAGGAAATTTTAGCAGAATGTAAAAATGCCCTCTGGGCTTTTAAAACCTTGGGCCTAGCATTGCAGTTAGAGAAAATAACATCTAGTATTCTACAGGGTCATTTCCTGTCTGACTTTTCCAAATGAATTTGAAAGTTCAAGGTTAACTTCAGGAAGTACCACTGACAGATTATTTACATTGTTTTTTCAGCTTGCAAGGAGTTATATCTTCATATTTACCATCAGGAATAAGTAATTTGAAAATATTGGGGGCCTTTATAAACATCCATAGATGATGGTTATGTAACACATCTCTTGGAAGAACAGAGTAGATTTATTTTCTTTAGTAATCATATATTTTTCCTGGCCGAGAATAATCACTAAAACCTTGCTGTGCCCACTGTTCTTCCTCATTTTCCACAGAGGTACTTTGTAGTATTGGAGTGCTTAAAGTCACACATGGCTTTTTTGAAGACACTTAGTGTTGTACTAATGTATAGTTTGTTGTTGGTTTTGCATTTTACTTATTCCTTAGTATGCTGTCTTGTTCCATTTAGGATTTAAGGTGGCATAGGTAATTTCATTTTTCATCTCTTGATGTTTTTTGGTAGTTGAGGTGTTAGAAGTAGCTGCTGAATTTTTACACTTTTTTTTTTTTTATTTCTCAAAGATTATTTTTAATCTCTTACTCTATGTCGAACTCTGTGCATGGTGTTAGGGATACAAATTAGGCATGATATGTTTGGGATCAAGAGTTCATTGTGGCAGAAATACAGGATACACAGGATAACAGGAAATTGAGGCTGGAAATGTCAGTGTGGAAAGCCTTGTATGGTCTGCTGTGTTGTCTTGTCTTTATCTTGTGGGCAGACAGAATGCCAAAGAGAGCTCAAGAAGGGGAGCAATGGGGACATATTTATAAGTTAATTAAGACAGCTGTGTGGAAATGAACTGACATAAGGAGATATTCTTTGTTACTCATGATACAACTTTTCTGCCTTTCTCTGGTTAACTGGTTATAACTGTAAATGGAGTTATTTCAGTGAAATCTATTTGGACACTTAAGAAAAAAAACCCACATCAGCTTTAATAAATAAGGAATGTGATAGTATCCTTTCCTATTCCTTGTTTTTCCCTTTCATCTATTCTTCCCTTTTTCTCTCTGCCTCTCTCAGCCTTTGTCTTTCTCAGTTGCTTGAATATACCTTACACAGCATGAAGATAATTATTTCTGTTTACTGCTTTAGTATGTAAGTAATATATCATTTTAAAACTCAAAGCTATGGATTTAAAAAGGAGGAAAAATTAAGTTACTAGGCATCTATCCCTAGACACTAATTACCATTAACTTTTTAGTGCATGTCTTTCTGTACTTTTTTCCATGGGATTATGCATATAAAAACATCATGGTTTCTTTATAAAAAGTGAATTTTGTCTTATATGTACTACAGTGTAAACTGCTTTCCTTGTTGTGAATGCCCTAAGTATAGAGATACACCATTCCCTGGTTCATGTTTTTTCCCCAATTTTAGAAAATTTTCCTTCTGCAGAAAATTGGGGAAAAAAAAAAAAAAAAACCAGACAACAAATGCCCATACAACATTTACGTAGATTCACCAAATATTATTTTGTTACATTTGCTTAACTCTCCTCTATTTAAACACATTTTCAAACGATTTAGCAATGTTTCCTTGTTTTCTAAGTTGCCAATGACATGGTGCCTTGCATGGAATTCTTCCACATGTATTTCCTAAGAATAGGAGCATTCTTTTATATAACAAAATGCAGATAAGAAATTGGACATGGATATTATCCAATAAATTTTCCTCAGTTGTCCACAAATGTCTTTTATGGCTAGACTTTCTCCATAGTTGATGTATTTGTACTTTGTCTTAAATTCAGGGTCCAGTCAAGGATTATAGATTGTATTTGGTTGTTAGTTTCATTTTCTTTTGATGTAGAATTACCCCTGGGGCTTCCCTGGTGGCTTAACAGTAAAGAATCCACCTGCAATGCAAGAGACTCAGGTTCAATCCCTGAGTTGGAAAGATTCCCTGGAGAAGTAAATGGCAACCCACTCCAGTATACATGTCTAGGAGATCCCATGGACAGAGGAGCTGGGGGGTGCTGCAGTCCACAGGATCACAAGAATTGGGCATGACTTAGTGACTAAACCACCACCACAGAATAACTTCTGTTTTTATATTATCTCTCATGACCTTGATTTTTTTTTAATTTATATTATTTATTTACTGTTTGGTTGCGTCAGATCTTAGTTGCAGCATACCAGGCCTTCATTGTGGCAAGCAGGTATCTCTCTGCTTGCCACAGACTCCAGAGAGTACAGGCTGAGGCTCAGTACAAGCATGGGCTCCGGAGAGTACAGGCTCAGTAGTTGTGGTGTGCAGGCCCTGTGGCATGTGAGATCTTAGTTCCAGGGACAGGGATTGAACCGTGTCCCCTGCATTGGAGGGTGTATTCTTAACCATTGGACCACCAGGAAGATCCCAGCCTTGATGTTTTTGAAGAGTTCACACAAGTTGTCTTGTAGACTATTCCACAATCTGGATTTATCTGATTTCTTTATGTTTAGATTCTGGCAGTTTTTTAGTCAGTAAAACTACTTAGGTCAGCATTTCATTTCAGCACATCAGGTACATGTAATAAAGTGAAAGTCGCTCTTACATGTCCGACCCTTTACAATCCCATGGACAGTCCATGGGAGTAGGTAGCCTTTCCCTTTTCCAGGGGATCTTCCCAACCCAGGGATGAACCCAGGTCTCCCACATTGCAGGCAGATTCTTTAATAGCTGAGCCATAAGGGACGCTCAGGAGTACTGGGGTGGGTACCCTATCCCTTCCCAACCCAGGAATCAAACTGTGGTCTCCTGCATTGCAGGTGGATTCTTCACCAACTGAGCTATCATAGAAGCCAGCCATGTAATAAATAATGTCAGTTTATTCCTTATTAATGGTGTCAGTATAATCACTGATTGAAGTGGTGACTACCAGATCTTTCCTTTTTAAAGATATCTTTTTCCATTTTGTAATGAACCAAGTTATCTATTGGCCTATTAGCCCAGCTATCTTTCTAAGGTGTTACATCCTTTGAAAATCAGTAACTGAATCAAACTCTCCATTGGTGAATGAAAAATCCTTTTACTAAGAATCAGTGTGAAATGAGTTGGATTCTTAGGAATTCTTCCCTGAAGAAGAGTCCCGTCACCCCTTCTTTTTTTAGTGTTACTATAGGCTTCTTTTTTATTCAGTTTAGTGTAATCCATTGCTTTCATTTTTCTTTTTGAGGCACACAGTGTCCCAAATTTGGATAGTAAAGGATCCTTTTCAAACCAATTCTGAGTCTTTTGAACTTGGCATCATTAGTCTTTGAGCATTTCTTTCTTTTCTGGCACAGTAAGACGTTACTCTGCCTGATTCACCATTGCGTCCCTAATATCCAGCATAGCACTTGACAAAGGGTAGGAGATAAAATCTCTGAGGAATTAAAAAAAATATTTTAAAAATTCAGTATCTAGGCTTCCCACACTCAAGCTCTATAACAAAAACATCAAGAGGTAAGAACTGAAATGGCCCTTACCACCTTATAACCTATGCAGAACAAGACAGAGTATTAAGGAATAAATAAAAATGCAAAACAACAATAAACTTTGAGCCTTTCCTGCCATAGACTCACAATTAGCCATTTCACAAAGAAACCTTGGTTTCTTGTATGGCAATGGTATTTAGAAACCAAGATCTACGCTTAGAAAAACATAGTTTTTAATGACTAACACTGTTTTATTGTATGCCTGTGCTACATTTTAAAGTTTTTGTTGGGAACATTTAGTTTAATATTAAGGAAAAGCTTGAAACAGCACTGGGTAAAATAATCATTTTATGTACAGATTTGTGTGTTTGCCAATTGTTTTCCTCATATAAATTCCTAGATTTGTAACTGTTACATCAAAGAGTATACACATTTTAAAGAACATATGTATGATACACAATGTGAAATTGCCATCCAAAGAGATCATTATTAGGGCTTCTGAATTCTGTGTCTGCAATTTTATATCTGCTACAGCTTAGGTCAGCTATTCTTTTTATCTCTTATTGAAAATGAATTCTAGTGTTGGTACCTACTAAATGATGGGTTGTGATATAATGTATTTACTGCTGAGGTAGTAGTCTTTGTTTCTGATACTGTACCTTTAAAAATTATATTCTAACTGTTCTAATTATGCAACTTATTTGATAAGTATTTATAATAAGGTGCTTTTTAGGTGAAATTGTTTTAGCTTTTCAGAATTGAGCTTTTACTTAATTTAGAGGCATAGCATTATATTTATTTTCCCATAATGCTTTATGAGAAATGTATGTGTGTTTGCTAGTAGTTATAGGAAATTTAAAGGACATCCCTTAGCACAGTTCCAGAACCTTCAGCATACCTTTCAGTTTATGCTTTGGTTTTTTTTAAAAACGCTAAATAGTAAGCTATAATTAAGCTTACCTTTTATTAGTTTTAGACTACATGTGTGCAAATGAAGGAGGTTATTTTGTAAATATTATGCTTCGTGATTTTTGTTGTTTAAATAATACAAAGGACCTTAAAAGCTGGTCAGTTCAGTTGCTCAGTCGTATCCGACTCTTTGCAACCCCATGAACCTCATATGCCAGACCTCCCTGTCCATCACCAACTGCCAGAGTCTACCCAAACCCATGTCCATTGAGTCGGTGATGCCATCCAACCATCTCATCCTCAGTCGTCCCCTTTTCCTCCTGCTCTCAATCTTTCCCAGCATCAGGGTCTTTTCAAATGAGTCAGCTCTCCGTATCAGGTGGCCAAAGTATTGGAGTTTCAACTTCAACATCAGTCCTTCCAATGAACACGTAGGACTGATCTCCTTTCGAATGGACTGGTTGGATCTCCTTGCAGTCCAAGGGAGTCTCAAGAGTCTTCTCCAACACCACAGTTCAAAAGCATCAATTCTTTGGTGCTCAGCTTTCTTTATAGTCCAACTCTCACATCCATACATGACTACTGGAAAAACCATAGCCTTGACTAGACAGACCTTTGTTGACAAAGTAACGTCTCTCCTTTTTAATATGCTGTCTAGGTTGGTCATAACTTTCCTTCCAAGGAGTAAGCGTCTTTTAATTTCATGGCTACAATCACCATCTGCAGTGATTTTGGAGCCCCAAAAAATAAAGTCAGCCACTGTTTCCCCATCTATTTCCCATGAAGTGATGGGACCAGATGCCATGATCTTCATTTTCTGAATGTTGAGCTTTAAGCCAACTTTTTCACTTACTCTTTCACTTTCAAGAGGCTCTTTAGCTCTTCCTCACTTTCTGCCATAAGGGTGGTGTCATCTGCATATCTGAGGTTATTGATATTTCTCCCAGCAATCTTGATTCCAGCTTGTGCTTCTTCCAGCCCAGTGTTTCTCATGATGTACTCTGCATATAAGTTAAATAAGCAGGGTGATGATATACAGCCTTGATGTACTCCTTTTCCTATTTAGAACCAGTCTGTTGTTGCATGTCCAGTTTTAACTGTTGCTTCCTGACCTGCATACAGGTTTCTCAAGAAGCAGGTCAGGTGGTCTGGTATTCCCATCTCTTGAAGAATTTTCCACAGTTTATTGTGTTCCACCCAGTCAAAGGCTTTGGCATAGTCAATAAAGCAGAAATAGATGTTTTTCTGGAACTCTCTTGCTTTTTCCATGATCCAGCGGATGTTGGCAATTTGATCTCTGGTTCCTCTGCCTTTTCTAAAATCAGCTTGAACATCTGGAAGTTCACGGTTCACGTATTGCTGAAGCCTGATTTGGAGAATTTTGTGCATTACTTTACTAGCGTGTGAGATGAATGCAATTGTGTGGTAGTTTGGACATTCTTTGGCGTTGCCTTTCTTTGGGATTGGAATGAAAACTGACCTTTTCCAGTCCTGTGGCCACTGCTGAGTTTTCCAAATTTGCTGACATATTGAGTGCAGCACTTTCACAGCATCATCTTTTAGGATTTGAAATAGCTCAACTGGAATTCATCAGTTCCACTAGCTTTGTTCATAGTGATGCTTTCTAAGGCCCACTTGACTTCACATTCTAGGATGTCTGGCTC
Organism: Bos taurus; assembly: GCF_002263795.3. Lineage (NCBI taxonomy): Eukaryota > Metazoa > Chordata > Mammalia > Artiodactyla > Bovidae > Bos > Bos taurus. The sequence goes on from NC_037347.1 coordinate 41,250,411, forward strand.
TAGGTGAGTGTGAGTGATCACACCATCATGATTATGAGTCGTGAAGATCTTTTTTGTACAGTTCTTCTGTGTATTCTTGCCACCTCTTCTTAATATCTTCTGCTTCTGTTAGGTCCATACCATTTCTGTCCTTTATTGAGCCATCTTTACATGAAATGTTCCCTTGGTATCTCTGATTTTCTTGAAGAGATCTCTAGTCTTTCCCATTCTATTGTTTTCCTCTATTTCTTTGCACGGATCACTGAGGCAGGCTTTCTTATCTCTCCTTGCTAATCTTTGGAACTCTATGTTCAAATGAGTATATCTTTTCTTTTCTCCTTTGCTTTTTGCTTCTCTTCTTTTCACAGCTATTTGTAAGGCCTCAGACAGCCATTTTGCTTTTTTTGTATTTCTTTTTCTTGGGGATAGTCTTGATTCCTGTCTCCTGTACAATGTCATGAACCTCCATCCATAGTTCATCAGGCACTCTATCAGATCTAGTCCCTTAAATCTATTTCTCACTTATACTGTATAGTCATAAGGGATTTGATTTAGGTCATACCTAAATGGTCTAGTGACATTAGTGAGTGGTCTAGTTTTCCTCACTTTCTTCAATTTAAGTCTGAATTTTGGCAATAAGGAGTTCATGATCTGAGCCACAGCCTCAGTTTTCTCATCTATGAAGTACGTATAGTATTACGTACCTGTAGTTCTGTTCTGAGATATCACTGTGTCTGGAACACTGCCTCTTATAGTATGGATTCTCAGTTTTCAAAAAACCTAGGGAATTCCCTGATAGTCCAGTGATTAGTACCTGACCACTTCATTGTTATAGGCCCAGGTTCAGTCCCCAATCAGAGAACTAAGATCCTGCAAGCCACGCAGCATGGCCAGAAAAAAACCCAGAGCCTAGAAGTTCTGATCATCCAGTATTGTAGGATGCTGCTGATCTTATTCACCTTTTTATTTTCTTGATACATAATTCATGAAGCTGCATTTTAAGTAGCATGTTTACAGTTCCTGCACACAACTAGTCATTTGGAAATTTTCTATTAATAAAAATTTCAGAGTCTTATGATTCTGATTTCCCATGCATCTTAACCTTCACCTTTCCAATTCGTGTTTTCTTCCCTGTGTAAAATATATTAAAGTGAGTGGGTCATAAATCTTTACTTCTCAGTATAGCAGTTTGCATTTGAGATATCAAAAAGTTCAGTTTAAGTAGTTCTTCTATGCTGTCATAGCAACTAGGAATCTCTCTCTTGAGCCTTAACTTTTGACCTACTCATTTCCTCTTCAGGGGAAAGGATGACAATTAGGGAATCCAACAGATTTCCAGGGATCTTAGTTTAAGAAACAGTAAGTTTTCCAGTTTTAACACAGGGTTATAAATAAAATCAGCAACTTTGTCACATGTAAAGCTTTTATAGATTTTTAAATCTATAAATCCCTGCACACAAACAGCTTGTAAATATTATATATGTAGCTAGCTTAATGTGCTTATTCATCAAAGACTTTGAACAATGGAAGGATAGAATTGATACATTTAACCAGAAAATTCAGTGCTTTTTCACCTTTTGGAAGATGAGAACCAGTGTCTTTGGTTCTTTATTTCAAATCTTGTCTTTTGTTGTCCTGATACTCATTAGAACTACAATTCCATATTACAGACTTTGGCCGAGCTTTAGTCACCTTACCTCTCCAAACCAGTTTCTATCAGCTCCTTACTTTTATTGACTGTACAACCCCTTCAGTCAGTCACTGGGATTCAAAATCTTGGTGTCATCTTTGTGTAATTTCCTCTTTCATATCTTTTATCCTCTAAACCACCAAGCACGTATAGTCTTACTTTCATGACTTTGTTTTTTTTCCTTTCTGTATTCTACTTCAGACTTTTCCTCAAACCCAGCACTTTCTTAATTGTATTCAGGGGAATTCTGCTTGGGGAAAATACTGTATGACAGTTCCATAACCATGTAAGTTTATCAGACATTCTATCACAGCCTTCCAGCAGTACTATAAGCCTTCTTGAAAGCAGTGACCAAATCTTATCCTAACACCTGGCATGTATTGTGTAAATACTTGGTTGGTTGACTTACATTAAAAGAAGGATAAGTAACATTTTTCTTAGGTTTTGTGAGATACAATTTATTCGTAAATACACACATGTAAACCTATCTTTTTAAGCAGAATTTATTGGGATTAAATTCCCATCATCTTTCTTGGCCTTTTACAGGTATGTAACATAATCTTTGTTTGATTTTATTTGTAAGGTACATCTTATTCAGGTTATGAAGCAGCAGTGTATTCAGCTGCATCCTCCTACTACCAACAGCAGCAGCAGCAACAGAAGCAGGCAGCAGCAGCGGCGGCGGCGGCTGCTGCAACAGCTGCCTGGACAGGGACCACCTTTACTAAAAAAGCACCATTCCAAAATAAACAACTGAAACCAAAACAGCCTCCCAAACCACCCCAGATTCACTATTGTGATGTCTGTAAGATCAGCTGTGCTGGACCACAGGTATGTATGTTGTATGCTTCACCGTAAATCTTCAGTGGTTGTCCTTGATAGTTAAGTATGATTGATTATTATAATTCTTATGCCTACAAAGAAAGTTTATGTTTTTCTTTCCTGCTAGCTTTTAGTTAACATGTACATATTTCATCAAATGGCCATTTTTTTTTAAAGGTTTTTGTATTGACATACAAGAATTTTAAGAAAAATACAGTAAAAATAATTATGAATGTTATTAAAAAGTGGAAAAATTGAGCTTTTCTTTAGGAAGGATATTTCTCTTTAAATAAAATTTTTAATTTAGCTTAAAAGTTTTATATTCAGATTAGTTGGGATTTGGGAGTAAGATTGTATTTTTATTTCTTTTTTGGCATTCATGACTTATTTTTTAAGCCTTTTATGCAAAATTCTTGAACTTAAGACAATTGGATATTGATTTTCTTAGTTCTTCAAGGTCCATATTGAGTGTATGAGTAGAATTTTGTAGTTGAAAAAGGATGACCATAGAGATAGTTAAGTTTTATACACTGACATGATGAGATGAGAAGAGAAGACTTTGTCAGATATAAAGATTTGAAGTTGCCTTTCTCTAGTATTAAAAATCCTTAAGCTATTTTAATAATCTATAATTTTAGGATAACATTTTTCATGAGACTGACTTTTGTATATGCTTTATAGAATGTTACTTGTTTCTATATACTTATTTCCTCCATGAGGCTGTACGGACTTTGGGAATAAGAAAGCTGTAGGAAAGTGTCTTTTTCAAAAATATCAGCTAAAGAAGCATGCAGAACCTTTATTCCTTTATTCTGTTTTTTGTTGTTGTTGTTTTTTGTTATTTTCTTGCTGTTGCTAAACATGAAATAAGTGATTTAGGGAAGAATCTGTTTATAAAGTCTAGTGAGTTCAACTCCCTTCCCAACTTTATTTGTTAATACTTTCTTTAAGAGTGTCTAGTGTTTATCTAAAAATTTGGTAAGCATTTTGGCACAAAAGGCATAGTATTTGAAAAGATCAGATTTTGAGTCTTCAGTGGTTTCTTCCAGTTACATCATATATCGCCCTTTCCCAACCTGTGTACATTCTTTTAAATTTACTAGATCAGTTCTGTCTGCTTTTCGGTATAGAATTTGGGAGTTATTTTCAATTGTCAGCATTCTCTGAATTATACCAAATTAGAGACTAGTTTAATATATGTGGCTGTTAAGATAAGACCTTTTTTTTCCCTATTTTAAGTTTGGTAGAAAACAGTTTCATTGTGATAACATGCTTGGGGGAGAGGAGACATGGGGAATGTTTGCAGCAACCCAGCACTAAACATGAAAGGGAACAAGAATATTGGCTTTAGTATTGAGGAGTGTATCCTACTCAGTAATGACTGTTTAGGGTGAATGATGATGTGGTGGCAATTACAAATGTTAAGAGACTTGACTATGTGGTAACATATAAAAGGATAGCACATAGCTTTAGGGTGATAAGTTAATGGCATTTAGAATCAGCATATATATGTAAGGCTGACCATTGATTTGGGGGAGCTGGATGGTTACACAAGAAAACAGGCCAAGAGTACATCTGTTAAGTCAGAGGCAGTGCCATAAGGGGTTAATGAACCTATGGAGAAAAATACTGTATGAATGAGATGGTGAGTTAGAGACTAGTGTAGATATAAGAAAGGAGACTAAATTGGTTCCAGTATGAGAGGCCATTGTTTCAATCCTGTGTGGGGATTTTCTCCCTGGGACTTGGAAACGATGAACCTGAAAGAATGACACTTGGACAGTCTCTTGCAAGGACTGACAAGTTTATTTCTGCAGTTAAGCCTTTTTATAGAAGCAGGAACAGAGAGCTTAGAGTATACGGCCAGCAGAGCACGTATGGGGTTAAGACATAATCAGTAAACAATATTTCAAGGGCAGCCCATGTGACCCATGTGTTTAGCCCATAACCCGTTTTCTCAAGCAACATCTTTAATGTTTATTATTAAATCTTGGTGCTGAGCATAGCTAAAGGCAGGAGATGTTTTTCAGCCAGCAGCACGCAAAGCTGGGGTACTTCTGGCCCTCCGCCATTTTCCCAAGAACCTTCTCCTACATGGCTATTTTGCACTGCGCTTCCCAACAGTCCTGTGTCTGTGACTTAATTTGTGGTCTTGGGCAAGTTGGAGACTAAGTCAATTGTCTGGGCTTTTGTTTCCTCACTTCTGTAATAGGCACTTGTCCCTAAATAATTGAGGTTCACACTGCTTCACGAAGCCACTTTAGACTGCTGCAGATGGTGAGAAGAGAATCAGATGGCTAGGTCTTAGGTCTTCCTCTTTTGTTTGAAAAACAGTAACTTTCCTTACTCTCCTTACTTGTGCATAAGATTTCATTTTGAGAAAGGATTTTCTTGTTTCAAACTTAGAAAATAATTTTAGGTAACCTCTAGAGTCCCATTCAGCTCTGAGATTCTATGCTATCTATGCAATTCTATGCTCATCATATGTGTGTATAAATTTTTTTAAAATAGGAAATAATAAACTGGCCCCACTCAAGGTCCTTACTGACCTCCTTGCATTTTTATAAAACTGCCTTCCTCAGTCATTGACATTGAAGACAATTTTTAATATATACTTGCACTATTTTGGTGGCTAGTATTACAATATTATTATTTTTCCTTCAAAAGGGATACAATTCTGGCAGTTAATATACTTTTGTTCAGGGTGGAATGAATTCTAACACAAATTGTGAAAATGCATTCTTGAATTTTCTCAGATCCAACTGACTTCTAAGCCATTTTTATAAGTAAAATCATACCTGTTTATAAAGAGTCTTGTTACCATGTAGTAACATTGTTTTTTCTTCTCATGTGGCAGATACATTTTTCCTCCCTCCTCATAATCCTGTAATTAAATAATTTCTTTTGGAATGATCCCTCTTATTAGTCTCTACCAAACATTATACATAAGCACTAAAAGATTCAAATTCTTTCAAACTGAGAGCAGTTAACTTATATTGATATTTTGGCTACGTGTGAAAGTCCTTTGTTAATTAAAGTGTTAGGTAAGTGTGTTCTTGGTAAACAAGGTACGAGAGAGACTATTTGCTCAGCTGTGTCCAACTCTTGCGACCCCATGGACTGTAGCCCACCAGGCTCCTCCATCCATGGGATTCTCCAGGCAAGAACACTGGAGTGGGTTGCCATTTCCTTCTCCAGGGGATCTTCCCAACCCAGGGATAGAACCCAGGTCTCCTGCATTGCAGGCAGACGCTTTAACCTCTGAGCCACCAGGGTACAGAGAACCACAAATACATCCTGTATGTAGGGAAGCCACATGCTCCTGGTTCAGTTGCTTTTAAAATGGTGTAGTGCTGAGATTGTAATGAGTATTAGAGATTGGAATGAATCATTGCAAATAATGTAGATAGAAAAGTAGTGAAGCAAAATTATTCTTTTTGTTTGAGACAGACTTATAAAGAACATTTAGAAGGGCAGAAACATAAAAAAAAAGAAGCCGCATTGAAAGCCTCACAGAATACCAGCAGCAGCAACAACTCTACTCGTGGGACTCAAAATCAGCTACGTTGTGAGCTCTGTGATGTGTCTTGTACAGGAGCAGATGCATATGCTGCCCACATTCGTGGTGCTAAGCATCAGAAAGTAGGTGTTTTTTTTCCCACACATCCTTATGTCTTAACTCTCTTTTCTTTTCCATTTTTGGTGGGGGTTGGGGGTAAAGTAAAGGAGGTTTCAAAATTTGAAAATTTTTGAGGGTATTACATGCCTAATGTATGTATAAAGGTGATGTCAAATAGTCATTGCTTAAGGAAGGAAAGACTGGTGACCCGTCTTAAAATTGAACTCGGTCGTTTTTCTCCCACCAACTGAAATTGAATCATGTAGTTGTTTTCTGCCTTCTGTTATGCTTAAGTATAGGTTGGTATGCATGTCATTTCCTCACCAAGTGATAGATGTAATATGTATCCGAATCTGTTTCACACAGATAGTTTTGAAAGTAATGAGTTTTTATTTAAAAATGTATGAGAAAAAAATACAACAAAGAAAAATATGGTTAAGATTTTCATTTTATAGGGTCTTTTAGGCAAACTTTTTTTAAAAAAAATCTACATTTTTCTTGAGTTTTCTGACAGATAAATATGCTTTTATTTTGTAGGTGGTTAAATTACACACAAAACTTGGTAAACCCATTCCTTCAACAGAACCAAACGTTGTTAGCCAAGCTACTTCTTCAACAGCTGTATCTGCTTCAAAGCCAACTGCCTCTCCTTCAAGCATTGCAGCAAGCAATTGTACTGTGAATACTTCATCAATTGCAACTTCTTCAGTGAAAGGTCTTACAACTACAGGAAACTCGTCTCTTAATAGCACAGCCAACACTAAAGTATCAGCAGTGCCTGCAAATATGGCTGCCAAGAAAACATCTACACCCAAAATAAACTTTGTTGGCAAGTACTGAAGATTTTATGTTCCTTCTAACTCTGTTCAGGTGGTATTTTTCCTCCACTCCAGGACTAGCTATTCTACTTACACAGTTGTCTTCTTTTCTGGGACCTTATTTAATTACATATCTGTATTTTTTTTCTTGAAATTTTTTTAGTTCCGTTTTCTTCAGCCATAGACTTAAAAATAAATATGTAAAAAAAAATATATATATATATATATATGTGTAGTTATTTTACTATTCCTCAGGCTGTTAACCTAATTCTTACTTTCTCTACTTCCTATCCAGTCCTCAATCTCTTATAGTATTTCAACTCTACCCTTTTCTGAAATCACCAAAAACCTACCTGCCACATTGAATGGCCAGTTTTATGTTTCATCCTGTTGACCTCTCTAACACTTGAAACAGTTGACTGCTATACCTTAAAGCTTTAGTTATGTCTCTATCTCTCTATTTTGGGTCCACTGACTCCTTCCTCAGATCTCTTTATTGGTTCTCTGGCTCTCATGTTCATTAGCTGGTAGTAGTGCTAAGATTCTGATTCTGACTCTCATCTCACTCACTTAGTATTCATGAGTGGTCTTATCTGTTCCACTGTGTATGCAGTAACTTTAAAATCGTTTGGGCAAATTCAGAACGCCCACCTGAGTTCTAGAACCATATTTTAGGTATTTCCTGGTCATTATCTGTATGGTTCTGTTGATGCCTGTTCATGTCTATTTCTAACATTTTATCTCATCACAAGAGTACTGTGAATAATCTCATAAAACTGCTGCTTTTTCACATGAAAAAGTCCACTGACATTTTTTCTTACTTGTTGCCTCTTCCAGTTGTTTCTAATCGTTTGGTTCTGTCACAATATTCTCCAAAAAGTGTCTTTTTCTCTTCATAGCCTCTGCTTTGTTTTTAGGCCTTCAAAGCTTCTTCAGTGCTTTGTCTCTCACTGCATCCAGTTTCTGCAGCACTTTCATTTTATAAAAAAATATTTATCAAATTGTCTTACTTTCCCGTTTAAAAAATTTCTGTGGCCTTCCCCTTGCATATAAGAAAAATGTCTGTATTCCTTAATGATGTCATCCAAGTCCTTTCACAAATTAACCTCTACCTCAGTTATCATTACCTCTACCTCAGTACTGTGCTTAAGTCACTTAGTTGTGTCAGACTCTTTGTGACCTCATGGACTGTAGCCTGCCAGGCTCCTCTGTCCGTGGGATTCTTCAGGCAAGAATACTGGAGAGGGTTGCCATTCCCTCCTCCAGTGGATCTTCCCAACCCAGGGATTGAACCCAGGCCTCCTCATTGCAGGCAGATTCTTCACCATCTGAGCCACCAGGGAAGCCCTGTACCTTGGTGATAAGTCCTATTGAATTACCAAGTCTTTTTCTAATTTACCACGGTCTTTTTTATTATTTTTATTTGTTTATTTTAATTGGAGGCTAATTACTTTACAATATTGTGGTGATTTTTGCCATACATTGACATGAATCAACCATGGGTGTACATGTGTCCCCCATCCTGAATTCCCCCTCCCACCTTCCTCCCCATCCCATTCCTTCCCTCAGGGTTGTCCCAGTGTACCAGCTTTGAGTGCCCTGTTTCATGCATCAAACTTGGACTGGTGATCTGTTTCACATATGGTAATATACTTGTTTCAATGCTGTTCTCGCAAATCGTCCCACCCTCACTTTCTCCCACAGAGTCCAAAAGTCTGATCTTTATATCTGTGTCTCTTTTGCTGTCTCGCATATAGGGGCATCGTTACCATCTTTCTAAATTCCATATATATGCGTTAATATGCTGTATTGGTGTTTTTCTTTCTGACGTACTTCACTCTGCATAATAGGCTCCAATTTCATCCATGTCATTAGAACTGATTCAAATGTTTTCTTTTTAATAGCTGAGTAATACTCCATTGTGTATATATACTACAGCTTTCTTATCCATTCGTCTGCCAGTGGACATCTAGGTTGCTTCCATGTCCTAGCTATTGTAAACAGTGCTGCAACGAACATTGAGGTACACATTGTCTCTTTCAGTTCTGTTACCATAATCTTTTTAACTCCATGTTTTTGTATTTTACGTGTGCATACTGTTCTTTCTGTTTAGATATGGTTCTCTTTTTTTCTGCCTGACCAGTTCATACTTAGCACTCTTAAGCCCAGCCCTGGTGTCATACTTGCTGAAGCTATTCCTTACTGGATCAGGTTAAAGGGTAGTGGCTCCTTTCATTTACATTTCCAAAATACTCTGTTAACACATTGTACTATAATAACATGTCAGTCAGTTCAGTCGCTCAGTGATGTCCGACTCTGCGACTCCATGAACTGCAGCACGCCAGGCCTCCCTGTCCATCACCAACTCCCAGAGTCCACCCAAACCCATGTCCATTGAGTCAGTGATGCCCTCCAACCATCTTATCCTCCGTTGTCCCCTTTTCCTCCTGCCCTCAATCTTTCCCAACATCAGGGTCTTTTCAAATGAGTCAGCTCTTCTCATCAGGTGGCCAAAGTATTGGAGTTTCAGCTTCAACATCAGTCCTTCCATGAACACCCAGGACTGAACTCCTTTAGAATGGACTGGTTGGATCTCCTTGCAGTCCAAGGGAGTCTCAAGAGTCTTCTCCAACACCACAGTTCAAAAGCATCAATTCTTTGGTGCTCAGCTTTCTTTATAGTCCAACTCTCACATCCATACCTGACCTTAAATTATTGACACCTCAAAGACAACCACACTGTATTATTATGTTACTAGAACTTAAGATGGTGCCCAGTTCCATGGCAAAGGGATATTTAAGCATGATTTAGGCTTCAGTTCAGTCGCTCAGTCGTGTCTGACTCTGCAGCCCCATGAATCACAGCACGCCAGGCCTCCCTGTCCATCACCAACTCCTGGAGTTCACTCAAACTCATGTCCATTGAGTCAGTGATGCCATCTAGCCATCTCATCCTCTGTCGTCCCCTTCTCCTCTTGCCCCCAATCCTTCCCAGCATCAGGGTCTTTTCCAATGAGTCAATTCTTCACATGAGGTGGCCAAAATATTGGCGTTTCAGCTTCAGCATCACCCAGGACTGATCTCCTTTAGGATGGACGGGTTGGACCTCTTTGCAGTCCAAGGGACTCTGAAGAGTCTTCTCCAGCACAACAGTTCAAAAGCATCAATTCTTTGACACTCAGCTTTCTTCACAGTCCAACTCTTACATCCATACGTGACCACTGGAAAAACCATAGCCTTGACTAGATAGACCTTTGTTGGCAAAGTAACATCTCTGCTTTTTAATATGCTGTCTAGGTTGGTCATAACTTTTCCTTTCAAGGAGTAAGCGTCTTTTAATTTCATGGCTGCAATCACCATCTGCAGTGATTTAGGCTTAGACACTACTATTTCAGGTACTTGCTCTTTACTTTTTAGGTACTTGATGTTATAAGAGCCATGGTGAGGACAGAGAGGACCACTGAATATTATGAGAGAAAGAATGGGGAGATTGAGACATGTATTTCATTAATAGCATAAAAAAACCAAATGGTTTCTATGGTTCTTCAAAATTCTCATCTATTGTATGTCAAGCAGGAGTTTGTTGGTAGGAAAGATCAGAACTTGATCTAGAGATCTAGTATCAGTTCATACATTATACAAGAAGAATATTAAAATTACTGTAATTCTTTTATGTTCTAGGTGGTAATAAGCTGCAGTCAACAGGAAATAAAACAGAAGACTTAAAAGGAACTGAATGTGTTAAAAACACCCCTGTCACTTCTGTACCAATTCCAGAAGTAAAGCCAGACACAGTGTCAGAACCAGTCACACCTGCGTCTCTTGCTGCTTTGCAGAGCGACGTGCAGCCAGTGGGCCATGATTATGTGGAGGAGGTATTGATTTAAGAATACTCCTGTTGTGAGATTAGATAGGAAAGACGTGTGTCACTTTGTCACAAGTGTGCTTTACATGTAAAATTTAATTATATTTTAGGTTTAGATTACTTATAAAGGGATATTGAAGGGATCTTTGTTGAAGGTTTTGTGTTGTTTTTTTTTAAGCCTACCCTTTGAGCTTGCCTAAGTGACATCACAATTTTTTTGTTAACTTTTCTCTTTCCCTGCTGACACCATCACTGTAGTATGTAAAGTAATTTTCTGTTCATTTGGCAGGCCTTCTTTTAACATAACCCTTCTACTGTGCTGAACATAAAAAGTAAAAAAAAAATGTGAACAGCAGAAATGACAAAGAAAGCAAATACTTCTTTCTGAACAGTTTTGTGTGTAAAATTTAGATTGCTGATTTAACAGATGACTATTTATTTGATTTCTCAAGCTGATTAGAAAACTATTCCTGTTTTACAAAATAACTTAGTAAATGGAGGATAAGGAAGTATCAGAAGGAACTTGATAGATATTTGCTGTTAATGGAAGGACGAACATACAGTGGTGTAGCCCTATTCTGCTTTTGCTGTATTATAGAACAGTTGAACAGAACAAGTTCTCTAAATTTCCGTGTCTACATCTGTAAAATTAGGGTATCTCCCAGTGAAGATGTGAAGCTTAGATCAAATAAAGTACCTAAGCACAGTGCCTAGCATATTGTGGATTTTTGGCAAATATTTATTTGTTCCTTCATCCTTTTCCATCAAGAAAAATTACTTATTGAATTCTTTGTTTACAAGATGGGAAACTGGGCTGTGTAGTTTATAAGTCATTCGCATGCAGTTTTAATTTAAAGTTACAGGTCTTGGGAATTTCCTGGCAGTCCAGTGGTTAGGGCTCCTTGCTTCCACTTCATTGGGCTTGGGTTTCATCCCTGGTCAGGGAACTAAGATTCCACAATGCCAGGATTTTTTTTGCCAGGCAAAAAAAAAAAAGACATTTAAAGGTTAATAAACTTCTAAATAAATAATAAACCTTTAGCTGTTATTAAGACTTGGTTGTCTCAAAAAAAAGTACAGCCAGAACATCTGGCCAGAATACTTAATCACCAGTAATACTGGTTAGGTAATCTTAACTTCAGAGGATTGTGTTTAGAACCAATCTTTAAAACTTGCTGAAGTTTTAATAGCTTTTAATAGCATTCTAGTCTACTTGTCTTCCTAACTGGTTGTGCAGTTAGAAAAAAATCGACATTGGTTTTCAATAAAGTTGTACATGTATAAAGTATTGGGCTTTGTAGAAATAAATGAGAATAATGCCTTTAATCATCTTTAGCTCCATTTCCAAGAACAGTACCTGGCAGGAGCAGGTATTCAATAAATATTTTTTCAATAATTGAAGGTGTCTATTGCATTAAAATCTAAATGTTTACATATAGAGGAAGTTTAACTATAAGAGCCAAATACATAGTAACACATCTTGCATTGTACAGTTAAAAATTCTAACTCTGTTCATTTCTGTAGATTATCCTCTTTAAAAAGTATAGACAGTGCTCCTTCCCCCTTTTCTAACTTCAAATTCTGAAAGTTATTTACAACTCATGAGATGGGTTTATAATTGAAATCTTCACCTGTGACATTCCTGTTGTGATTTCTTGACTTTTTTTTTTCCCCTGACATCAAGGTACGAAATGATGAAGGAAAAGTGATTAGATTCCATTGCAAATTATGCGAGTGCAGCTTTAATGATCCCAATGCTAAGGAGATGCATTTAAAAGGACGAAGACACAGACTTCAATATAAAGTGAGGAAAATTTCAGCTATTTTTCTCTTTCTCTTTTTATATAGCTTGGAACATTCTAGATGCAAAAATAAAGCATCTAAATATAACTCCTTAAGTCCATGAACTCCCACTCTAAGATTGGCATGTCATGTCTCACTTAGAGAGTCAGATGTTTAGTTTTTATTGATTAGTTATACTTACGGCTTTCCCTGGTGCCTCAGATGGTAAAGAATCTGCCTACAATGCAGGAGACCCAAGTCCGATCCCTGGGTCTGAAAGATTTCCTGGAGAAGGGCATGGCAGCCTACTCCATTGTTCTTGCCAAAGAATTCCATGGGCAGAGGAGCCTTATGGGCTACAGTCCTTGGGGTCACAGAATTGGACACAACTGAGTACCTATCACTTTTGTTATACTTAAGAAGAAGCAGTGTAGTCGTTTTTCATTATTTCTAGTGGCAAAATAAAACTGACATTACTTGGATCAAGTAATCATGTAAAAATAGTTGCTTCAAAGGAAGTGTTTGAAAGAAATGTCAGGTCTCCAATTTCCTTTATCTTGGCAGAATTTGCATTAAAGTGAATTTTGAGATGAGGAATTCTTCATTGAAAACACTTCCAAGTAATAAGTTAAATCTAAATACTGTATTTAAAGTTTTTAATTAGATTGGACTTATGCACTAGATTCATGTTTTCTAAACACAGAAGTGGTGGAGATTAAAAATAATTTGTTAAGGGGCAGTAATACTTCTATATGAAAAAAAGTTTTTAACCCCACACTCAGATATCTAGAAACATTTATTTACAAACAAACAAAGGAATACTAAATACCCATCAGTCTCCTAAGGATTTCTTTTATTGGTTAACACTTAATTAAGTACTTTTTGCATACTAGAAGAACGAAGAATTTTGGGGATGGGAAGGAAGAAAGAATGTTTATGAATGTATTTTGAGTTTTTCTCTGATTCAACTTATTTTACTACATTTACTCTTATAATTTGCAAATAAAAGCCTCTGATGAAAGAATATATGGGATTGTATGATTTAAGATATGTGTAGATTGTTGGAAGGATTGCTGGTTTTTCAGACATCTTATCTATGTTAACAGAAAAAAGTAAATCCAGATTTGCAAGTAGAAGTAAAGCCCAGTATTAGAGCAAGAAAGATTCAAGAAGAGAAAATGAGAAAGCAAATGCAGAAAGAGGAGTACTGGCGAAGAAGAGAAGAGGAAGAACGCTGGAGAATGGAAATGAGGTAGTATTTTTAACTTTTAGTACCATCATAGGTGGTTTAGACTTTCTAAGAAACTTAGCTGTTCTGAGTATGTGAGTCCCATTCAGAGCAATCCAATTTATTTGAAATATTTTTAGTTTTCACTTGTGAGGGAGACAACTAGGTCTAGGAAAGAAATGCATTAAAGTTAAGTTACTGGCTATTCTGATATTTGACCATGTCCTTGGTATTAGGACTTATTTTGGAAATAATATCTTTTATATATTTAAATACATAAATAGTTTAATATCATAAATAAATGCCTCAATTTAAAATAAGCAAAATAGAGCATTTGGTTACATGATAAAAAATATCCTAAATATAAGATTGAGTAGATTCTAGACATTAATAATGTGTGGAGCTTGTTTTAAAAACTTTAGAGGCTACAGGAAAGGATAAATGAGAAAATATGTTCAATAGATACAGAAATGTTTAGTTTTATTGATATAAAACTGACATAACTTTAAGTGGCACAATTCATTGGTTTTATTCACAGAGTTGTGCAGTTACCAGCACAGTCAATTTTATAACATTTTTATGACCCACAAAAAAACCCACAAACCCATTTAGCAATCAATATCTATTTCCCCACCAGCTCCTCCCTCTACTCCTGGGCAACCACTAATAAACATCTTATTAGATTGCCTGTACTGGAGATTTCATATAAATGGAATCATAAAACATATTGACTTTTGTGTCTGGCTACTTTTCACTTAGCATGATGTTTTCAAGGTTCATGCATGTTATTGCATTTATCAGTACTTTATTTTTTATGCATGCATAATATTTCATTACATAAATGTGTCACATTTTATTTGTTTATCAATTGATGGACATTTGTGTTATTTCCACTTTTGGGTTATGAATACTGCTGCCATAAGTGTTTGTGTACAAGTTTTTGTAACACACTTTTTTTCCTTTACATACCAATTTGTTTAAAAAGCTAAAATTATTTTCCATGGGTATGTAATACTTTTTTGTGAAGATGTAATATTTTCTTTATAACCTGTTGCATATATTTTTAGGTATTTAGAGTTTTTTTTAATAGTATTTCCCTGTTGTTATTATTACATTGACCAACCTTGAGGCAATATTATTGCATAAATCACTATCAGTTGACACTAATCAAATCCCAGAAGCAAAAATGTTTGACAGATACCTGTACTTTTGCCTGTGCTAGATAGTTTAACTTAGTGATCCTCAAACCTTTTGGTCTCAGGATCTTTTATAACTCAATAATTATTTTTTAATATAAATTTATGTATTTTAATTGGAGGCTAATTATTTTACAATATTGTAATAACTCAATAATTATTGAAGATTCTGAAGAGTTCTTGTGTATGTAGGTTATAGGCTGTCAACATTGTATTAGAAATGAAAACTGAGAAGTTTTAGTATTTATGAACTTATTTTTATATAACTTAGTATTTGTTTAAATGTAGTTAAATATTAATACTTATATTAAATCAGGTGTATTTATTAATATAATAATGGTAAATATAATATGCTAACTATAAATAATTGTTTTTCCTCCATAAAAAATGACATTGTTTTACATTTTTGCAGATCTCTTTAATGTCTAGCTTAAGGCAGCCTGATTCTCTTTCTGTTTCTGTACTCAACAGGTTGTGATAACACATTTTGCCTCTGGATAACTCCACTGTAGACTCATAGGAGAAAGAGAATAGAGAAGGCAAATATTATTTTGAGAGTAACTTTGATATTATGATGGAGAAAGAAATGGCAACCCACTCCAATGTTCTTGCCTGGAGAATCCCAGGGACAGTGGAGCCTGGTGGGCTGCCGTCTATGGGGTCGCACAGAGTCAGGCACAACTGAAGCGACTTAGCAGCAGTAGCAGTTGATATTATGAATCCCCCTCAAGGTGTCTCAAGGACTACCTAGACTACCCAGGCCACACTTTGAGGGATGCTCCTATAATTTATTAAAATATCTGCCTGTGAAAAATAGAAACATGAAAGCCAGTTTTATTTCAAGTTTGTATTGCTGGCAAATTAAATTTTTATTTCATGCTTAATCACTTAAATTTCTTTTGTGGTGAATTGCCTATTCATTTGTTAACTTACCTGTTAACAGATTTGTACAGACACTTCTTATAGCTATTAACCCATTAACATGTTGTCTTTAATCTTTACTGTTGTTTATGTATCAATTTTTATTTTTTATGTATTTAAATTTAACTTTCTTCTTATGAAATTTCTGCCTTTGTAATGCACTGGCAGTTTTTCTCTATACTTAGATTATGCAGTTATTTTCTCTCTTACTGCTATATCAAATATTTATTAAGGACTTACTGTATGCCAGGAAGTAGCATATAGTGTGTTAGGCACTATAGTATACTATGTTTACCCAGTATGAATTGGTAAAGAATCAGTATTTAAATATGCCCTTATGTAAGCTAAACATCATTAGTAATAATAGAATATTCAAAACTAGAATGAACATGGTTTTCCAGAGCCTTCAAGCTGTTGTTATTCATTTTCTCTCATGACCTGAATAAAATTAGAAGTATGATTCTATCTGTCCTAAATTGGATGACCCAGAAAGCACTGCTTATTCCTGACCTGAAGAAATTGATGGTTTCTACAGTACTACTTGAGAAGCATACTTCTTTCTTACATTTTGTATTAAATGAATTTGTCTAGTAAAAATTTATTGTTAACAAAAATTTGCTATAAAGACACGACTGCCTGGGGAATTATTAGTATCCTAGTTTGAAGCTGAAGGCAAAGATAGAACTGAGGGGGAGAGTCATGTGGTGAAAAATTAGATTCCAAAAATATTGACCATTAAAACAGAGGCTACATGCTAACTGCCCACCAAGTTCAGCCCGTGGGTGTTTTCTTTGGTGCCCATAGTATTTTTTGGACACCAACATGAATCAGTATTTAAAGACCATGAGATTTCACAAAAGTCCTGATTGACCTTAGGATAACCATCTGGTATTCCCTTGTGACAGTAATTAATAGCTGTGTGGCCCTCTTGTCTAGCCAGAGCATGTGCTTTCCTTCTTTACCATACTTCCCATCATCCTTAGCATGTCCCCAAAAGTGAGATGGGATGTGACTTGCCATTTATCCCTGTTATTTTTCCTTATTGTAGAAAAATGTCTTTGTCTCTCTCTGTATCAGATGAGGAGATTAAAGGTTGTCTTAAGAAGTTCTCTCTTACAAAAAAAATAGCACATTTCTTTGAAGACATGAGGAAAATTACTGAATGTATCCTTTGGGTCTTTCACACACACACTATTAGTCGGGCCACATGAGGTAGGCGTTTAAGTTTACAATCTCTACTGTAAAGAGGGAGAAGTTGGAATGAACTGTGAGGTTTCTCGTGCTTGTTTTTTCAACTCTGTCTTCAGACTGTGAAATTTTGTTTTGCTTTTATCTTTGTTTTCTCATCTGTTCACTGGGATTCACTTTCATTCACTAATTGATGAAAGCAAATGTAATCCGATACAGAGGGGGAAAGAAAGGTGTTAACTAGACTGATTGGGATTTTTTATTGCTTTCTATGTAATTATTGATGTAAATTCTGGGGGTATATTTTTCGAAGTGGCTTACAGTATCATTCTTTATGTTTCAGACGTTACGAAGAGGACATGTACTGGAGAAGAATGGAGGAAGAACAGCATCATTGGGATGATCGCCGCCGAATGCCTGATGGAGGCTATCCTCATGGTCCCCCGGGCCCACTAGGCCTTCTGGGAGTCCGACCAGGCATGCCTCCTCAGCCACAGGGGCCTGCAGTGAGTGTCCACTTTGTTTACATAGACAGTGAAAGTGTAAGACTGGTTTAGCATTAGAAAATAACAGTTTGAAGAGCTAATTTTTAGACTTAATAATATCCAAATCTCAATGTTTTTCATCTGATTTAGAATTTTCTCTCCTTTTATTATACTTTCTCAACTCTTGTCCTTATGTATAAGGACATTGTAGAATTTCCATGAATCTTTCTTATTTTCAGTATAAACTAAGGAAGCAGATCTTAAGAGTTTTTTTAACTTTGTTCTTTAGATTATCAAGAACAACTAATTTTGAAGGCTGTTGCTTTGGCTTCAGAATTATTTCTGTCTTCCCATTATGTATGGTTTAGAGTCCTTTTTTCAAATCTTTAGCCTTCAAAACCTACCACTACTTCTAAATTTAAGTGCGCGATAAGGGGTAGGTAGAATCCATGGGGTCACAGAGTTGGACACAACTGAGCAACTAACACATAAGGGGTAGGTAAATGGTTGGAGATAATACACAGTGGATGTATTAGGAGAACTGTAGAAAAGAGGTGCATCTTGAGAGTCTACGTTCTGTAGAAGCTAGATAAAAGAGACCTGGCTTATGAGGAGCATTTCATATAAGTTCAGACTATAGAAGATAAGATTATTTTTTTTCTTTGTTCTGGTTTTCCAGAGAACACTTAGAAGGAAACAGTCTAAATTCCTGCTCTTTCACCTATTCTTTCTCATTTGTCTTTCCATAGAATAAGCGTTTGTAAAATCTGTTTTGTTAAAAGCAAAACATTTGAGAACTGGTTTTAAAGTTGTATAAAATATATTTTCATAATTTTAAATGGTACGTATTATAACTTGTTTTGAGTGCATAACATACATACTTACATACTCGCTTTCGATACTGTACCTTTCTACAGTTGACATTTTTGTTTTTACCAAAATGGGGGAAAAAAAGGGAAGATAGCTTTAAATGGACATTCAGTGTAACTGGCTTTCTTATTGAAAAATGCAACAAGCGTATGTGTAGTTGAAAAATAATTACTTTTGCTTGGAAAACATTTTTTTAATGGAGTTATCTTTTTTCCCCCCATCTCCAGCCCTTACGTCGTCCTGACTCATCTGATGACCGTTATGTAATGACAAAGCATGCTACCATTTATCCAACTGAAGAGGAATTACAGGCGGTTCAGAAAATTGTTTCAATCACTGAACGTGCTTTAAAACTTGTTTCAGACAGCTTGTCTGAACACGAGAAGAGCAAGAGCAAAGAGGGAGATGATAAGAAAGAGGGAGGTAAAGACAGGTGTGTTTACAGAGTTTTTTTACTTTTGTATAGTTTTGTTTTCCTTATGTAGACTTAACTTATACTTGAAATAAAAGTTACAAGGACTAAAAATTCTCTTGTGTTAGTCTACATGTGTTATGCTTATATTAGATTTTAAATGTATTCAGCTGCTTTCTGCTGAAATGAAAAATAATTTCATACAATCTCTAACCTTGTAATTTATTCATTGTATTTAAACTTATATAAAACTATTTCAAGTCTGTTTTCAAAGCAGCCATTGTAGTTTTTCAATTGCTTTCAGCTATTCAGTGTTTATTCATTTGTTGCATCTGTTGCATGTTCATTCTTTCTTTTAACAGCTTATTTTATCTTTAACACGTTGACCCATAAGCATGAATAAGCTCAAACTTTAGCAACATATTTATATCTGTGTATATTAAACATGACTTTTGTTATTCTAATTTATGAGACAGAAAAGCATTAATGGCCTTTGCTTTTCAGTTGTTCCTGAGAACTTATCTCTTGATTTATTAATTTTTTCATATTTCTTATCTAAATAAAGGGTATTTCTAAAAATATTAAATGTTCTTATACTGTAATTGATGCAAATTTTAATGATGTAAAAATTATTTCATTTACTACTGTGTGTTGAGAGATTATCATGGTTGTGGTTAAGAAGGGAAATGTCATAATATAACTTGATTTTACCACAGAGCTTTAAAAGGAGTTTTGCGAGTGGGAGTATTGGCGAAAGGATTACTTCTCCGAGGAGATAGAAATGTCAACCTTGTTTTGCTGTGCTCAGAGAAACCTTCAAAGACATTATTAAGCCGTATTGCAGAAAACCTACCCAAGCAGCTTGCTGTAAGTATTATGGAAATGTTCATTTTTACCCCTTGTCTAGTTCAGAAGTTTTTGGCAGGACTAACTGTGCTTCAGCTTAAACCTAAGCCAGCCTTTAAAGTTTTGGCTTGACTTTCCAAATTGCTTGATTGTACAAATTGGTAGCACAGTTTTCTACTTTGTTTTTTTAGGTTTTATAGTGCTTCTCTTCAACATGAAGCCATCTTGCTAATTTATTTTAAAATGTAAAACTGCAGCACATGTCCTCTTCCTATTCTTTTTTCAAGATTTGAATCATAAGAGAAAAGACAGTTCGGGGAAAATTTTCATTTTTTGATTTTTTTTTTTTTTTTTTTTAAACAAAGCCCATGTATGTATAGTAAGCTTAAAGTTTTAGAATTCATGAACTTCTTGCCTATTTAGTTGAATACATGTTTTTAATAAAATATAGTAACTAAAATAGAGACTTTCTGATTTGAATTTTCCCAGCTTTATTATGATTACTTTCCATTTTGTACATGTTATAATGGTAACAATGACTTGTTGCTGTCTTTATACAGGAAGTTGTGGCAAATTCAATTAATAGAATATCCCTTTTTGGTCCTACAAAAACAAAACTTGTTTTTAAGTTTGAATTAA
The DNA here is from genome assembly GCF_002263795.3 of Bos taurus. NCBI lineage: Eukaryota > Metazoa > Chordata > Mammalia > Artiodactyla > Bovidae > Bos > Bos taurus. The sequence continues at coordinate 41,270,770 of NC_037347.1, forward strand.
AAAAATTTTTATTACAGTATCTTGTTAGAATCACAGACTGGAATTTAAAACAAAGGTTCCTTGAATAATTTGATGTATAAAACTTATTTAGGTATTTGAAATTCAAGAATTGGCATTTCATTGGTAGTGGAGAAGGCAATGGCACCCCACTCCAGTACTCTTGCCTGGAAAATCCCATGGACGGAGGAGCCTGGTAGGCTGCAGTCCATGGGGTCTCGAAGAGTCAGACATGCCTGAGCAACTTCACTTTCACTTTTCACTTTCATGCATTGGAGAAGGAAATGGCAACCCACTCCAGTGTTCTTGCTTGGAAAATCCCAGGGATGGGGGAGCCTGGTGGGCTGCCGTCTATGGGGTCGTACAGAGTCAGACACGACTGAAGCAACTTAACAGCAGTAGCAGCATGTGTTCTACGGTAATGTCAGAATAAATAGTACCTGACCACAGCAGACCAGCTGATACCAAAATGGATAGTGAAGCATGCTATTAAACTTGAGCTCTGATGACTCTGGCACTTATTGTTGTTTGCTTTATATTACCATTGTTCCAGATGTGAGATTTTTTAAAATTGTGGATGAGTCTTTTTAAGCATAGGAGCCAGGAGAATTGTCATTATGTGTCTACTTGTTACCTTTCCTTGAGGCTGCTAGGGCAGTGAAAGGGAGGAAAAGAAGCTTGAGGACTTTGAAAAAAGTATGTAATTTGCAAAAAAAAATCTTAAATTGTTGTGTTTTGTAAAACTACAAAGGAGAAAATGTTATATTCTAACTGAACGATCAGTAGTTAAGCTAATGCTTTACAGCACATTCTTTACCATCTGAGCCATCAGGGAAGCTCAAAAACAAAATACAGTTTCCAGATCAATCTGTACTTGTACAGTGGATAAGCAGGAGAGAGAGAATTATCATCATCACTATCATAGTTAACGTCTATATGATACTGTGTGCCAGGCACTGTTTTCAATTTTTTGTGTAGTTCATTCATTCATTCTTCCTACAGTCTTACAGGTTAGATAAATTTTACTGTTACCATTTTATAAAAACAGGTATAGGGGAGTTAAATATTTGCCCAGCTTCACATCATTAGTAAAGTAGCAGAGCTGGGATTTGAACCTAGATTGTTGTTGCTGTTCAGTCGCTAAGTCACGTCCGACTCTGCGACCCCATGGACTACAGCACACCACGCTTCCCTGTCAATATCTCCTGAAGTTTGCTCCAACTCATATCCGTTGAATATGATGCCTTCCAACCATCTCATCCTCTGTCGCCCCTTCTCCTCCCCTCAGTCTTCCCCAGCATCAAGGTCTTTTCCAATGAGTTGGATCGTCACATCAAGTGGCCGAACTATTGGAGCTTCAGCATCAGTCCTTCAGTGAATTTAGATTCTATACTGGGAACACTCCGTGTAATTTCTAGAGTCTTCCTTTGTTCATGCATACTGAAGCTTATTACATGTATACTAAATTGCAGTGAATCCTGTTGTTGTTTTTTTTCTGTTGAGCCAGACTTTCTGCTCCCTGATTTAAAATGTAGATCTGTTGATTTCACAGACAAGGTGCACTGGGTATGGTTGAATTACGGCTCCTGTTAGTTTCAGGTATCTTTTTTAGTCTCATTCATATTCTGCAAATATTGCAATACTAGCTACCCGGATGCTATTTTAGGAAGGTATGGTAATAACTATAGCACTGTTTCTTTCATCCAAAAATTCATCATCTAAAAGGTGCATACACACATACAGATAACTCATATAATACAAATAATGGTAAATATTAGTTCAACAAAGAATTCTAAAAGGAAGAAGGAGCGAGAGACTATAATTTGCATGTTTTGCAAGGCTTGGAGGGAAATAGTATATGATCTAGTCCTTACAAAATGGTTAAAGTAGTGTGAGAAAGTGAAAGAGCCATAATGAAACTGCTTTGATAATGTAAGAGGGCCAGCTAATTTCTTGTACTCTTCATTATATAGGTTATAAGTCCTGAGAAGTATGACATAAAATGTGCTGTTTCTGAAGCGGCAATAATTTTGAACTCATGTGTGGAACCCAAAATGCAAGTCACTATCACCCTGACATCTCCAATTATTCGAGAAGAGAACATGAGGGAAGGAGGTTGGAAAGCCATTAAACATTCTACTTTTTATTAACTTCTTTTTTTTCCATTTACCTACTCTTTAAGATGGCATTAAGCCCTAGAAGGCAACATGCTGGCATTACATATGAATCTGATAGATTTGACTTACATAGCAACTAGTTTTGCTTAAGATTATTTCCCAGATCTTTTATTAGTGTCTTTTTAGTAATGCACTTTTATATAAAACACCATGGTATTATTCATTTTCTTGATTTTTTTTTCTTTTCTTGCTAACCTCAGATTTCTGGAAAAAGTTTAAATTATTCTTAGTCATAAGCATAGTTGACTTATGAAAAATTAAATCTTGCTAGTAAAGGGCCACAAATTTAACTTCTCTTAAGTCCTTGTTCTTGTCTTTAAAAAAGACAAGGGAGCTTCATAAGTAAAATTGGTTGAATACTCATAACAGTTTAAGAGACATTGTTATATATGTAATCATGGATTTGGCTTGTCCTGAGGTAAATATTTCTGGTTCTCTGAGGTTGCTCTTTGGTTTGGAGCGCTTTCATAAATGCAGAGCATCCTAATGCACTTAGATTTGGGCATCTGACCCCCGCTTTTCTACCAGAGATTTGAAAAATAAATGATGGTAGGCGTAGTTAATGAGTTACAGCACAATTAGAGGTTTTTAACTTACTTTACAATTGTAGACTATGAAATCCTGCTGGTGCCAGCAATGTTGCTTTAGGGACTGTCCTATAACATTTTCAAAGCTTCAAAAGCTTTTAAGCCAAAAAGCATGGTCAGTGTCTGCGGTATGTTGGTTCTGTTGTTTTATGGGTCAGATAAAATTTACTTTGTTTCCTTTCATGTTGTTTTTGTACATCTTAATTGGTTGAATATGGAGTTATATAGTCTACACTAATATTTCTTTGTGATACAGAGGAGAAAAGAATACTTAAAATTAATTTGTCTAAAATAGCATGAGTAGACTCTCAATTACTATTCCTTTAAATTTGTTTTCTTACAGCAAACCAGTTTTTCTTTTTTTTTAAAGGCACTGGGCTTTACACAACCCAGGAAAAGAACATTTTTACTAAAAATGCTATTATTAAGAGACTTGTTTAACTTTGCATACATAATACAGATATACCACATATCAGGACTTGTATGTTGTATAAGCTTTTATCTTAAAAATAAGTTGGTTTTGTGTGAAGGTTCTTTTATATTAGCATGAATTTCCACTCAAGGTCTGGCTGTGGATATTGCTGGAAAAACAGTTCCTGAGTCAATCTGGTCAATTCGGATGCAGCATATGACTCTTAGGATTTGAAAAGGAAATCTTTGATTATGTTATAGATAAAAGTTACTGTATTTAGTATGAAATTATACTCATATAACCACTTACCTTTATTTCAGAGCACATTTTGTCCAGTTATATTTAGGTTTATTTAAATTTGTGCAGTATCAAGTCATTTTGTTGCAGAAGTCTGAAATTAATAATTATCATATTTGTAGTCGTCTTTAATAACCTATCCCTTCTAAAGGAAACAAAATTATACTTTTGTCTGACCCAGACTTGAAATAGAATTATTGTTCTGAATTTCATAAGTATTACGGTGAAAGAAATGATCAGTCCAAAATTGAAAGATTTTCTTCAAGACACTGAGCTGAAAAGTTGGATGTGCAAAAAGTGTAGAAACATTGATAGTGTTCCTTGCTGCAGATAACTGCAGTAAACCATGTCTTTAGCCTCATTATGAAGATTGCTGCAGAAAAACGGTATGTATTCTCCCTCACTGCAGCTCTGAATGCTCTGTGTCTTAAAATCATTTAAAGCCTCTAGCTTGCTTTGGGGAGTTAGTCCAAGGGTAAGGAAGGCTTTGCCGGAAGAGTACTTGTAAACCGTGAGACTGGTGACTTGCACATAGTTGTGGTAGGCTGTTAAATGCGTAATGGTCCTGTTTAATACCAAAAATTATTTAAAGGATATGATTACATTTCCCAAATAACTGTTAAACACATGACAGATCTATTTTACAGTATTGTGTTTGACAGTTAAATATTAAGTAAACCTTTAATTGACGTGAAGCTTAAAATGTTCAAATGTTCTAACCCTTGCTACAGCGTCTCTTCTGTAGCAAGTCAAGTATTGTGTGTGTTTTTTTCCACCTTTAGCTTATCAGGCCCGGTCCAAAGCCTTCTAGCAGAGGGAATTGATTCCTGTCAGGGGTTGCTGCCAAGACATCGGAAGGATTTTTGACCAAGGTTTTCAAAAGCTCAGTGTCACACCTGCCATTTGATTTAAAGAGGGATATTGGATGCAGAGTCTGGCATTTATTGTCCTTTGTGTGGCTGTTCTGTTTGTCTTTGTCTCTTCTAAAATTGAGCAGTGTTCACACTAGTTTTTAAATTGTTGGGTGGATTATATATTTTACATAACCATGTTTAATTTAAATTAATATATTCCCATTAACTTTTAATCATAAAATAGTGTGGACACAGCGTGTCTTCTAACTGGTGATTAACCCCTTAAAATTCATAAAATACCTCTCGTAGGGTAAGAATTTGCTTTTTTTTTTTTTTTATTAATTTTTGTTTTGTTAACTGGGTATTAGGAAGCAAGTATGATTTTAGTACAATATATCTAAGGGGTTAATCCACTTGAAATATAGAATGGGTGCAAAAATCCACACTCTAAATTTGACAGACATTTCCTACTTATAGCTCTTAATTTGTTTTTAAATTGCAATAGGTGTCTTGGCATCTTTGAAATTGTATCATTAATTTAAATTTCCAAAGTTATAAATGTTTGTGTGCAAAAAGAAAACTTTTCTTATATTGGAAGAAATTAAAACATGAATTAACATTAAAATTCAGAAACTTCTTTAGAGATTGCACATTATCACCTATTTGCATTTTAGCTTTAGCAAATAACATAAATAAATAAGGGACATGGAAAGGGTTCTTCAGCCTGTTCTATAACCTTGCTTTGGGGAGTGGTTTTTTGTTGTTGTTTCTTTTTTTAGTTCTTCAATTAGCTCTGCTTCCCGGTGTCCTTTTTCCTTCTTTCAGAATAGCCCATTTCTTAACTATGTTCACTATATTTTTGGATTCAGTAGTTGATCTTGCAGATTTTGAGGTTATTTATTGGTTTTTAAAAAATTACTAGTATTTCTGACTTGCTACTCTCTTTTTAGTGCCCAAGTTCCTCTTTCAGTGGCATTTTCAGAATGCCACACAGTGTTTTTTGAGTATCTGTAAATCTCCCTTCTAATATGTTCTCTGAAAATCCATGCCATCTGATTATTTAAGGAGTAAGAACTAAGCAAAGAAAAGCCCAGACAAGGGATATAATTTTTTTTATCACTTTAAAAATATGCTTTTTAATATATCATCTACTCAAAATAAGGACAAGTATCTCTTAAGATTTCTTAATGTTCATATAAAAATATACCATTAAATAACTTGCCCAGAGTTGCAGTGGTACTCTTAAAACTATCCTTCATGTGTTCTTTTATCATATATTTCATTGTTTGTCTCATATTCATTTGGTACCCTCAATGATTTATTAAATCTTATACTAAATGTGCTTTAATTTGGGTGCTTTCTATCTAGAAGGCTGCTAAATTCAATAAATTACTTGCCTAGCATGTTATTTTCCTATATTTAGAAAATTTTTAAATATCACCAAGAATTGTGAATTAGATTGGTTTAGTTATGAATAGTTTGATTAGCAACTTTTATATACATTTTACCTATATGTTTAGATGAATGTAAGCTGGCCCTCCAACTAGTTTTATTAATATAAAGTTAACTTTTTGCCCTGATTTAGGTTCAGATTTTCTTCTCAAGTTTTATATAACTCATTTATATTTTAATATAATAATTGATTAAAATCAGTTATTATAAACTCTATAACTTAAAAGATTCTGCATATTTATCATCAAACCATTCTGCTTACTGTATCTGTTCTATTTCTATACTTACTCTGTTTAACCATGCTAGTTCCTGTTGCCCTTCTCTACTTCACTCATTGTTTCTCTCCAATTATTCTTTCTTTGGAATACTTTATGGGAACTGAATTTTAAAGGGCATTTCGTATTCCTTTACAACTAAAGTTCTCTTGTGGAAGAGAAATCATTGAACTCCTAGAAATGCCTGTTTTTGACTCCTTATTTTTTCTGTGATTATTACTGCATTGATCATCCCATATTTATCATTAGTTCTTTGACATTTTAGTCCCAAAATAACCTGTGACCATTTAAAATACTGAACAAAAGGATAGTTTACTGTACATTCTCATTTATTAAGGTGGATTTTTGTGTTCCCTCTTGTTGTCTTTGTGCTGGTGCGCTGTATCCAGTAATCCTTCCTTTTGATTTTCTTTTGGTGGGGTAGGGTTTATATTTGTAGAAATTACTTATTATATTTCTAAATTAAAGAATTCTTGATCTTCATATTAGATTTATGTAAATTTGTTAAATAACTTCCTGGGTTACATTAAAGTGCTGACAAAACCCTCAAATGGCTCGTGTGACACTGATGCTACTTTAAGGAAGTGTCTTGCTCACCTGGTCAAACACCCATTCCTCACTGCATTTTGCCAATTCAATCCATTTTAGATGTAACCTCGGGTATGGTGAAAGACCCACCGGACGTCTTGGACAGGCAAAAATGCCTTGACGCTCTGGCTGCTCTACGCCACGCTAAGTGGTTCCAGGTTCGGAACATCATTTTACTTTTTTCTTGTAGCCTTATGAGAGAGTAGTTCAGTACAACATGTTTAACTGTGTTTAAACATTTCAAAAGATTGCCCAAGCAATACTATTTTAAATTAAATATCAGAAAATATGTTAACATAGAAAGCTGGGTATGAAGATCTGCATATTGCAGTTACTATTAATTTGACAATAAACTAGGATTTGGGGGGTGTTTTGTAGTTTGGGTTTTTTTATTTTTATTTTCAGTGGCCATATTTGAAGCTGACTTATTCAGGAACATCACATGTTTGTGTATATATATTATATTCCATAAGGCTGCAGATTAACTTTGCTTTAAATAATGGAATATGTGTTTAAAGCTTTGTGTATAGTTTTAAGATTTTTTCCCCTCTTTCTCTTAAGTTAATAAGTGTAGGGAATGAAAGGTGAGGAAGCAGCTGTTTGGTTTAGTGACTTTGCAGTTATGCAAAGGCACAGAAAGGAAACCAAACAGATTTCCTTAATCTTTCAGTCCCTAGACAAACTTTTTAGCTCTTTACTTTTTCTTTAATTTCTAATGTAGGCAGACTTTTTTTTTTAAGTTTACTGATTTAAATGAACACAGGTCAAGGTTCACAGGGGATCAAGAACAATTATTCTTGTATAATCTGTTTACTTTGACCTAAAATATCAGCTTTTAAATACTAATCCTGGCATAAAATATTGCTGTAAATGGCAGCTCATTGAATCCAATTTTAAGTGTGGTTATTTTTGTTTTATTTTTATCTGAGCTTCCATTGAACAGTGGTATTTTAACTTTTTTTTCATCAAGGGATATTTTTAATATTTCTAAGATTAATTCAGTTGATTTTTGTGTTGCTCTCAAGGCTAGAGCTAATGGTCTACAGTCCTGTGTGATTATCATACGTATTCTCCGGGACCTCTGTCAACGAGTTCCAACTTGGTCTGATTTTCCAAGCTGGGTAAGTAATATGTAACTGTATGTGAAAAATAAACGTCTCAGAAATACTTCTGCAGTTTTTTATAGCCTCATCTTACATCTAATTATCAACTTTATTTCCATTTCCTAAATGGAGTTTTTTTCTTTTTCTCATGAGAAGTTCTAGGGTCTTATCAGACTGTTTAACTTGCTGAGAATTATACTTGATTTTCTTTTTGAATTTTCCTTCTTTTTTTTTTTTACTCTTCACACAGTGTTTATTATTTTTATAGGTGCAATTATTAGTTGTACATACATAAAGATACAAAGAAAATTTTAAATGAGCTATTAATCTCCCTATGCAGGATTTTGTTGATATTTTAACAATGTATAAGTAATTTTTAACATTTAAAAATATGTATTATCCAAAAAAATGCATAAAATTAGGAAATTCAAAGAATGCAGAAAGGCACAAAATAAGAAGTGAAAGCCTTCTCATCATTTAAAGGCCAGTTATCATGGCACAATTTTTTGTGATTTTTTTCCAGGGAGGAGAAATGCATATATGCACGTCGTGTATATTCCTATTGTTTTATTTATGTACAAATATCTCTTTGATGTTGAAATATTTGAGTTCCTAAATAGCAAAAATTCAGATACAGAAGGATTCATTCAAAAGTATAACTGAACCTACAGATTCTAGAGTTGGGTTAGGGAGAATTGACTAGCCAGGGTTATCTTAATTCTGGGAGCTCTTTGAGAACGGTATTGACTACTCGGTGTTTCCTTTTATGGACATGCCATATTTTATTTAACTGGTATCCGTCTGATGGACAGTTGCATTGTTTGCAGTCTTCTGCTATTAAATTTTCATTGTATGGTAGTCACGCTTTTATGAGTATTATATACATGTGATGGCTAGGGTCAATTGCTATAGAATTCCAAGGTCAAAGAACATGTTTTGATTGTAACCAGGAAAGGTGGATCATTTAAAATTACCAAAAATTGTTGAACTTAGCATTTTCTTCACATCCTCACTAACTTTGGGTAAGATCACACTTCTTAACACATGTTAGGTAAAAAATGGAGTCTTATTTTTTATTTAAATTTTAAGTGATTATTGGCATTTATAATTATTTTCCTCTTAACTGGTAGTTCCTGTTATTCATATTTCGCATAATTTATAATTACTTTCTATAAGAAATTAGCACTTACCTATATTAAAATATTTTTTCCAGTTTTCATTTGCTTTTCAACTTAATAATTTTTGCTGTTTTATAAAAGGTTTAAAATTTTTACAAATTCTAATCCATTAGTGTTTTATGACTTAACAACTTTGTATTCTGTCTACAAAATACTCTCTCATGTTTTAGATTATAGATTATTCACACATGCTTTCTTCTAGAGCTTTTTTCCCCCAATCAAGTTATGTTTATTACAGATGTTTGCTTACTTATTCCTGGAAGGATATATTCTGTATTACAACAGGAGTTGTCTCTCAGTAGTGAGAAGTGGGCTTAGGTTAGAGATCTGTAATGTTTGGATTTTACTAGGATAAAATATACATACATTACTTGTATAATTATAAATTAATTTGAAAATCATAAATGGACTAGAGGTAGATCCAGCAATATGTCTTTCCAGACCAATTATCAATTATTCCAATACCATTTAGCATTTTATTTAGTAGTGATGTTCATTCTCCCAACCTCCATTTTGAAATATCACCATTATCATAAACCAGTGGTTCTCAACCACATTTCAGTTTTGCCCCCAGGGGACATTTGGTAATGTTTGGAGATATTTTTGGATGTCGATACTAGTTATCGATAACACTGAGGAAGAGAAACCCTTTGTTAAACCAAAGTTCCTTTGTTGCAGGCCTGTTTCTACAGTAGTCTTTCATTCCTCAATCTTCTCTATTAAACTCTTTTTTCTATTTATTTTTTACATATTTCTTTAACTGGTTGCATCGAGTCTAGTCATGGCACACGGAATCTGCCTTGTGTCCTGTGGGATCTTTCCTTGCGGTACATGGACTCTAGTGGTGATGCACAGGCTCCAGAGTGCTTGAGCTTCGATAGTTGCAGTTCGTGGGCTTAGTTCTCCCGCAGCATGTGGCATCTTAGTTCCCTAACCAGAGATTGGACCAATGTCCCCTGCATTGCAAAGTGGATTCTTAACCTCTAGACCACCAAAGAAGTCCTTAATCTCTTTTAATTTTTAAAACTTCATAGTGTGTTTTAAAATTCTGATGTCCTTTTCATCAGAGTTTCCCCCTCTCTGTTCTCTGCTGCTCATTATAAAGACCATCTTGCACTGTTTGGGGGTTTTGTTTTTGGTTTTGTTTTGTTTTAAGTGTGTTTTGTTTTGTTTTGGTTTTCTCATGTTCTTTTTCTAAAAGAACTTGACTGCCATTTTGTTCAGTTTAATGAACTCCAGGGTTCTTTTAATTATTTTTAAGTAGTACTGTATTGAATTAATAGATAATTGATAGAATATCATCACTTTTGCAGTGACAATAAAGAAAGTTTTGTGTTTTATTTTTGTCCTTTTATTAGATTTGCACTAACTCTATAAAAATTAATTTAGAACTTTTGTTCTTTAAACTCTGAAACAGTTTTTAGGATCATCAAAAATACTGTTTTTTGAACATTTGTAAAATTCATTTGACATTATCAGTTCCCAGTCCCTTATAAAGAGGGTAGCGCTTTCTTGATTTCTTTTATTGTGAGTAACTGTTTTGTTTAATTTTTCCTTCTCCTGGAGTTAATTTTGGCAACTTTTCCTAGAAAAATTGACCCATTCAACCAGATACTCAAAACTTTTATGTAATAGAGTTCTGTGCCCTTAAAGTTTTAAAAATGCCCATTACAGCATCTTTATTGTTTTAATTCTCTGATTGATTAGTCAGTAATAGCAGGTGCAGTATTGGAGCAAAATAACCAATGGGTGTTTCAGTATTTACTTGTGATGAAAATTCAATGAATTATTGATAGATTTTTAATATACAAATGTATGTACATTATATAACTTAAACTTTTTTTAATATATAAAAATACAAGCATTCTATATTATCATTTTACTTCCTCCTTCTTTCAGCTTCAGTCCATGCAACCCAGGTGTCCTTGAGACTCTTTCTGTTATATTATGTCTAAGCTTCAGTACTTTTGAGACTGGACTCTCAGGCCACTTCTCAGCTATTCTTGAAGTCTGAAAGTCTCACTGCAGATGGCCCTTTACCCTACACCTTGCTTTTTCTCTTCATCAGAGAGAGCCATAAACTTCAAGGGACCCTCTCTGCTTTGAGGGTGCAGAGCTTTAAGAACTGAGTGGAAAGAGAGGATGCACAGGTCAAAGGAACTAGGGGAACATGGGCCATGGCAGAGTGATGATGGACGAATCAGGGAGGGCAAAGAAAGCTGCTGGCCAGTCTTTGAAATCATGTACATATAACATAAAATACCAGTATTTTGGTAGTTTAAAGCACACCAAAATGTCAGTACTTTGACATTTAAATAGCTCTCAACATTATATCCTTTCAGTTCAGTTCAGTCGCTCAGTCGTGTCCGACTCTTTGCAAGCTCATGAATCGCAGCACGCCAGGCCTCCCTGTCCATCACCAACTCCCGGAGTTCACTCAGACTCACGTCCATCAAGTCAGTGATGCCATCCAGCCATCTCATCCTCTGTCGTCCCCTTCTCCTCCTGCCCCCAATCCCTCCCAGCATCAGAGTCTTTTCCAGTGAGTCAACTCTTCACATGAGGTGGCCAAAGTACTGGAGTTTCAGCTTCAGCATCATTCCTTCCAAAGAAATCCCAGGGCTGATCTCCTTCAGAATGGACTGGTTGGATCTCCTTGCAGTCCAAGAGACTCTCAAGAGTCTTCTCCAACACCACAGTTCAAAAGCATCAATTCTTCAGCACTCAGCCTTCTTCACAGTCCAACTCTCACATCCATACATGTGTACAACATAGTAATTCCATATTTTAATACATTATGAAATGATTATTGCAGTAAAACCAATTACTACAATATTGTTGACGATGTTCCCTATGTGCGCTTATATACCTGTGACTTTCTTATCTAAAAGCTGGAAGCTTAATGTCTAAATCCCCTTAATATATTTCAGCTATACTGCACCCTCCTAAACTCATTTTTATTAGCATTTATCTGGTATGTTTCTGGTACTTTTCTATCCTTTGCCATAATTCTTATCCTTTTCTTGTTCTTTTTTATGTGTGAATATGTTTCTTTTCTGATTATTTAGACAATTAGTTGTTGACCTTATAGTTTTATATGGTATTTTCATTGCATCTGTTTAACAATTTTAGATAATGTCTGTTAACCTCTCATCTATAAAAGCTGAGAAAATGATCACTTCCTCCTCCTCCTCCTATCCTCTTGGGTTTTTGTTAGTATTTTCTTTTTTTTTTTTTCATTTGTTTCATTCATTCATTTATTTTAATGTGTCAAAACCTGTTTCTTGATTTATCTGTTTTACTCAGTGAATGCTGATTCCACTTAGAAAACAGGAAAGTTTACACTTAATGCTTTTTTAAATCTTAAAGGTTTAAAAATTACTACATTTACCTTATGTGTCAGTATATTCCCTTTGATTATTTAATGGTCTCTATTTAAATGCTTTGGTGCCAGCCACTAGGGCTTTACTGGGGTTTCCTCTTTTTATTTCTTGGTTGACTGAATTTTATCATCATGTAGTTTTTATCAAAAAGTGTTTGAAGTTTTTAAAATTTCTTTCATGTTTGAGAATCTTTGCCAATTACCATTACTTTATTGAAAAATGTATTGTTAGGTCGCAATTTTTTCTCCTCCCTTTATTGGTATTGCTCCATTATCTTTCAGCATTGAGTATTGCTAAATCTAGTTTATGTTAATCACTTAGTCATGGGGTCACCAACTCTGTGACCCCATGGACTGTAGCCCTCCTAGCTCCTCTGCCCATGGAATTCCCTAGTCAAGAATCCTCAAGTGGTTAACCATTCTCTTCTCCAGGGGATCTTCCTGATCCAGGGGTTGAACCTAGGTCTCCTGCATTTTGTGCAGATTCTTCACCATCTGAGCCACCATAAGTCCAGCCTATTTTTCTTGCCTTTACCTTTTCTGCAGGTTGCTAAAAAATTCTGTCTTTATCCTTGAATTTTAGTAACTTAACCAAATTATGTCCTGGAATCTGTTGTTAGTGTCATCATTTCATTGAAATCTTTGTCTGCACATTTGACAAATGATTAATATGATCCTCTATTTTCAGTTCACTTCAGTTGCTCAGTCGTGTATGACTCTTTGCGACCCCATGAATTGCAGCACGCCAGGCCTCCCTGTCCATCACCAACTCCTGGAGCTTACTCTAACTCATGTCCATAGAGTTGGTGATGCCATCCAACCATCTCATCCTCTGTTGTCCCCTTCTCCTCCTGCCCCCAATCCCTCCCAGCATCAGAGTCTTTTCCAATGAGTCAACTCTTCGGCATGAGGTAGCCAAAGTATTGGAGTTTCAGCTTCAGCATCAGTCCTTCCAATGAATACCCAGGACTGATTTCCTTTAGGATGGACTGGTTGGATCTCCTTGCAGTCCAAGGGACTCTCAAGAGTCTTCTCCAACTCCACAGTTCAAAAGCATCAGTTCTTCAGCACTCAGCTTTCTTCACAGTCCAACTTTCACATCCATACATGACTACTGGAAAAACCATAGCCTTGACTAGACAGACTTTCGTTGGCAAAGTAATGTCTCTGCTTTTGAATATGCTATCTAGCACCACTTACCCTTATATTGGATTCCCTTTGTCCCATATATTTATTATCTTTGTGATTGTTTTAATCTTTGTTCTCTTTCCTCTTTTGTCCCCTGTTACTGTTTTTTTGGTGATAATTTAGTTTTCACCCATGTCCCAATATTTACTATTTATAATTCATTTATTAGTTTTATAATAATGTTCAGTTTGCTTAATTAGCTCTGCAGTCTTCCTTTTCGTCTCAACCTTGAGGTTTTAATTTTATTGGTTTTTTTATTTATCAAGTTATCTATAACTCAAAATGTTGACAGTTGTATCTTTATTCCCTTAAATTAAGATTCTTCCAGAATAAATTATTTTCTAAGTAAATATTATTTTTTAAATAATAAAAATTTGATTCACAGCAAAACTGAGCAGAAAGTACAGAGTTCTCACATACTGTCTGTCCTTACACATACAAAATCTCCCTCTCAATATATGCACCAGATTGATACATTTATTACAAGCAATGACTTAACAGTATCATTCAAAGTCCATCAGTTCAGTTTAGTCGTTCAATTGTGTCCAACTCTTTGCAGCCCCATGGACTGCAGCACGCCAGGCCTCCCTGTCCATCACCAACTCCCAGAGTTTACTCAAACTCATGTCCATTGAGTCAGTGATGCCATCCAGCCATCTCCTCTGTCATCCCCTTCTCCTCCTGCCTTCAGTCTTTCCCAGCATCAGTGTCTTTTGCAGTGAGTCAGCTCTTTGCATCAGGTGGCCAAAGTATTGGAGGTTCAGCTACAACATCAGTCCTTCCAATGAATAATCAGGACTGATTTCCTTTAGGATGGACTAGTTGGATCTCCTTGCAGTCCAAGGGACTCTCAAAGTCCATAGGAAGTAGATTTCACTCTGTGTTCCACCCAAATGCAAAGATATCATGCCTGGTTTGTTTTAGTTTTTTTCATTTCTTTAGGGCTTAGCATTGTCAGTTCCATTTCCAAGTCATCCTTTGATACTAAAACGTGCAAACAAGAACTGTCTTAGTTTATTCACACCTTTTAAAATACTTCTATTTCTTCCCGCATGAGCTCTGCTTTGAGGATTGCTTATGGAAAGGAGTAGTGTTTGGCTTTCTCTCTTGGCATGTATTCTTTTTTTTTTTTTGGATGCCCCATGTAAAGAACTTAGTTCCTCGGCCAGGTATTTGAACCCAGGCCCCAGCAATGAAAGCACTGAGTCCTAACTACAGGACTGCCAGGGAGTTTCTAGACATGGGCTTTCTCTCTTCTGTTCCCTAATTCAATGTGCTGTGGTAGTCTTTGAGGTAGATTCCCTTGGCACACCTTTAGGCTTCAGATTTCAAACCCACAGTGGCCTCCTAGAGCCTTTGCCTGTGCAGAATTTGCTGTTTTTTTCCTGAAACTCTTCACCATCTCCTTTCAAAAACACCTTTCTGTTTACCTGAATCAGAAGAAGGTTTGGGGTGTGTGAAGCCACTTTGGGAAACTTCATTGAGAGTTCACAGCAGTCTTTGATATTAATTTTCCCTGTTTCTTACTCCTTCGAAAGAGCTTATTTTTTTTGTTGTTTGTTTTATCTGCATGTTAGTCAAGTCTGTATTTATTAGTAGAGATAATTAGATGTGGATAATTGGAATTCTACTCTTCCCTACCTGTCTTCGGCAAAGAGCCTTCAAAACTGATGAATTCTGTTGCTTTTCCTTTCTCTTTTTAGATGAAAGGTGATTATTTTTAGAAAAATTTCTTTGCCTCAGGCTGCCCGCAACATGACTTGTTCTTACTTTCTGAGTTGAGAGAGTTCTGGTGAAATTTTTGGATTTTTTTTTTCCCCCACTCAACTGCCAACCCCTTCCCCATTGTCTTCTAAAGAGCCAGTTAGGGAAGTATAAATGGAGAGTTGCCCAAGGCCACTCACTTTCTTAGAAATACTCTTTCACTGGCCTGTTCCTCCATTTAATTGAAGCCATTTTATATTTATTTGGGTGGTGGTAGTGTGCTTCATACATATTTCTTTAATCATAGCCAGGTTTGGGGGGCAAGAGATCTTGAGATTTGGCTTTGCACTGTCACCTTAAGCAGAGAGTAACTTTTCTTCTTGGTTTGCATGAAAGAAATTTGAAGTTCTTGTGAACTTGATCTTCAATTTTGTTTAGCCTTCAGATTACTTATTGAATAAATCTAAGTCCTACCACCTGCCTTTAGTGTTTACCACTACAGTGAGTACAGCAAATAATATACTGCCTTCAAATTAGTTCTTCTTTTGTCCTAAATCTGTAGTGATAAGTAAAGAAAGTATAGGTAAAATTCTCTTGTAAGGTTGATCTGACTTAAGAATTGCTGTGTAGAATAGAAACCTCCTTTAGATTAGTATACCTTTAGAATGGTATACCTGCTGTAAATTGCAGAAAGGCATTTTTTGGTAAAAAGTGTTTTAATGTTTATTGTATATTTTATTTTTTAAATCTATATTAAGCTAAGGAATATTTTATGAAAGAGAATCATCTGTCATGGATGAACCTCCGAAACATGCTGAGTGAAGGAAGCCAGACACAAAAAATTATACATTATATGATGGCATTTGTATAAAATATCCAGAATAGCAGATCCAGATAGATAGAATGCAGGTTGGCGGTTGCCTGAGGCTTAGAGAATGAGAGAACGAGGAGAAACTGCATGATGGGCCGGGGGTTTTACTTTGGAGTAGTAGAAATGTTTTGAACTAGATAGAGGTGGCTGTTATTCAGCATATTAGTAAGTGTACTAAATGCCACTGAAGTGTTCACGTTAAAATAGTTAACTTTATATTATATGAATTTTATCTTTATTTATTTAAAAAAAAAAAATTATCTGTGAAATGAGATAGTCCCCAAAGAAGAGGCTGAGAGGCCATAATTGTTCTTTTTGTTCATACAGCAGTTAGAATATGTGCTCCACATACCTTTTCACGTATTTTTTTTTCATGTGTTAGTCGCTTTGTTGTGTCCAAGTCTTTGCAACCCCATGGACTGTAACTCCCAGGCCTCTGTTCGTGGAATTCTCTAGGCAGGAATACTGGAGTGGGTGGCCATTCCCTTTGCCAAGTGATCTTCCTGATCCAGAGATCAAACCCACTCTCCTGTATTGCAGCCAGATTCTTCACCATCTGAACCACCTGGAAAACCCTATATATATATTTTTTTTTTTTGGAAGAGTGTATTAGATTTTAGTGATGATGACTTGTAGTGAGAGAGCTCCTGTCAGTTTTAGAACCAGTGAGGAGATTCTGAATGATAAATGGTAGAACACTGACATCACAGGGCAAATAACTTTCTTTTCGCTTGCAGGAGTAAGTTACTACTGTTAAAGATGGGAAGGAAGAATATAATACCACATGAATGTTTCCCTAAAGCAAATATTGCAATCCTGGATTTCATGTCATTTAACATATAATATTTAAGAGAGCGTTTCTTTTTTAAGTAACTTTTGCCATCAGAATCCTTTATATTATTGCCTAAGTAATCATTTCCCTTGTTTGATTCTGTTTGTCTTTGATGTTGTCCTTTTACTTTTTTTTGTCCTTTTACTTTTGAATGCATGCATTTAAGAGTATATAAACCTCCTATGTTCTACTTTTGTTGCTTGCCTAACCATGGACATCTGCTTGGAGACCAGCCATGTTCCATAGAAAATTAACATTTTTAAATTGCTTGCTTCACAGCAAATGATCTCAGAAGGCAGACAGTTGACTTAGTTTTACTGTGATTCAATATATGGACTTTGTGTTCCATAAATACTCATTTCTTTCTTGGTTCTTATTTAGTTTCTACTTTAATACATAAGTATAAATTATATATTCCCACTAGAGGTCAGTCAATAAGCAGGTTTTTAAAAAGCATTGAATTACCTTTAATATTTTTGTATCTTGACATAGCTATATTCTGGGGCTTCCCAGGTGGTGCTAGTAGTTTAAAAAGCCCACCTGCCAATGCAGGAGACTTAAGAGACTCAGGTTCAGTCCCTGGGTCAGAAAGATCCCCTGGAGGAGGGCATGACAACCCACTCCAGTAATCTTGACTGGAGAATCCCATGGACAGAGGAGCCTGGCAGGCTACAGTCCTTTAGGGTTGCAGAGTTGAACATGACTGAGCACTTAGTATGCATGCACCTGTATTATAGCTGATTAGTGAATATTTGTTTTTCCCTTAACATTCTCTAAAAGTACTTATATAAATTTGAGGTATTTTTGGAAAGGAACATATTTTAAGACATCAATTTTGTATTTTAGTAACTTGTTAATTACAACCCTTGATTTCTTTAATTAACAGGATTATTTTCACATTTCTTTCCAAAAGTATTCTGATCATAGGTACTTACTAAGTATTTTCTATATGCCAGCCATTTATGCTAGGCAAAGGGATTCCATAAATGACAATTGACAATCCTTATTTTCAAAGATTCCAGTCTTTTGGACATCTTGAAATAATACTTGTCTGGACAGGAAAAGTGTTTAATATGCATTCATAGAGTTGCCTAGATAACTGAAGCTGATGCCTTAAAATACTAAAATTTTTAAATGAAGACCCTTTAAGGGTCTTGTGTCTTGAACAGTTTTAAATGTCTTGAACAACTTCCTACGTTCTTCAGCTTAATTAGACTGAACCATCTTAATTTTTTTTTGTTGCAATTTACATTTATCATTATTGACACCTGTTTTTCTCAGATTTTTTTAAACTTCATGCTCCTCCTAGCTGTCATCTTTTTTTTTTTTTTTTTTTTTGCTTTTTATGTGTACTCGCTCTTCAGATTCGTATCTCTCTTACAACTTATTCCTAATTTGTTTGGAACTAAAACCTCCACATGTCCAATCTTTTAAGAATTATTCTTACTTAAAAGATGCGAGTAATGGCCTTGGGGTGAGTAAGTGGATGTGGTTTTTACCTCTAATTAAATCTATGAGTTTTTTAAGTACACAACTAAAAATGGATCCTCAGTGTTTTAAACTTCATTATCATTTTAAGGGTTTCATTCTAGTTTCAATCTGTTTCGTTTCTTTGAATTGTTACTGGTGATTTTATTTAAAATTTGAGTAAAAGCTGCAATGTGGATAAACCTTAAACATAATGCTAAGTAAAAGAAACCAGACACATAAAGTGACTTATTATATGGCTCCATTTATATGAAATGTTTAGAAAATGCAAATCTATAGAAATAGAAAGTGGTTTATTGGTTGCCAGGGGCTGAGGAAAGAGAATGGAGAATGGCTACTAGTAGGTGTGGAGTTTCTTTGGAGGTGATAAAATGTTCTGGAATTAGAGAATGGTTATGGTTGAACAACTTTGTAAATGTACTAAAACCCACTGAATTGTACATTATATCTTAATTTTTAGAATCTAAATGGAAGCAGATCTTTCTAATAAACTCTTCAAAATGCTTTCTGGATCTAAATCCATACTTCTTTTTTTTCTTCATTGGTTTTAACTGATTTTGAGTCTCAAATGTAATTTACCGTGAAAGTATAATTTATATTTTCTTTAAGGATAATAGAAGTACAGTTGTATGTTAAATGAAAATTTAGATAATTGTTCTTAAAGGAAAAATAAAAGTCATCTTGGTAGAATATGGTCTTGCTATAACTCTTCAGTATTATCGGTATGTAGGCATTAAAGAACAAGTATATGTGAGCCCTACATATCTAAAGAATTTTAAGGACTGTCATATTTTAATAGAAAAGGATAGCAGTAACTGAAAATCCAAAACAACCCATTAATCTATTTTTCTTCATTAAGCACACATTACAAAATAATTTTTAAGATATAAATTATATATTGCCTTATTTTGTTTTCGTTATTTTTAATTTTATATTACATGTAATTTTTATTTTCTGATTTTGTGACTTGTTCAGTGTGATTTTTTTCAATCTTTAAAATGTTTTTTGTTAATAATTTTACTTATTTTTTGCTCTACTGGATCTTCATTGCTGTGCGGACTTTGCTCTAGTTTAGGCGAGCGGGGGCTTCTCTTCAGTTGTGATGCACAGGCTTCTTCTCATTGTGATGGCTTCTCCTGTTGCAGAGCACAGGCTCCAGGGCACTCAGGCTTGAGCAGTTGTGGCACTTGGGCTCAGTAGTTGAAGCTCCCAGACTCTAGAGCACAGTCTCAATAGTGTGGCACATAGGCTTAGTTGCTCTGCAGCATGAGGGATCCTCCTGGACCAGGGATCAACCCATGTTCCCTACATTGGCAGGTGGATTCTTCACCACCAAGCAGTCAGGGAAGCCCCAACCTCTAAAAGTTTTAATGACAGTTTCATAATTATTTTGTCATTCTGAAAATGAATAATTCCTTTGGGCTGTAAGCTGTCAAACACATTTTTATGTTTTTGTTTTTAGGCAATGGAGTTACTAGTAGAGAAAGCAATCAGTAGTGCTTCTAGTCCTCAAAGCCCTGGAGATGCTCTGAGAAGAGTTTTTGAGTGCATTTCTTCAGGGATTATTCTTAAAGGTAAGTTTTACTTCATTTTTAATGTTTGTGTGTTTGATAGTTGAATGAGAATTATTCATTCTTCTACAAATGGATGATGATAATGCTTCATTCTGCCTATGGTGATTGCTGTAGGTAGTCCTGGACTTCTGGATCCTTGTGAGAAGGATCCCTTCGATACCTTGGCAACAATGACTGACCAGCAGCGTGAAGACATCACATCCAGTGCACAGGTACCATTGTGTTCCTAATCCCAGGGCTTTGTTTTATCACTTCCCTTACAGTTTTGGTTTTTTATAGTTGTCCTCTAGAAGAAATTACCATGTAGTATTCATTATTCCTGCTTCTTTAGTAAGTAAGCCCTTAGGATATAATTTAAACTAGATTTCATTAATCTTCAATTTTATTATATTAACTCTGTGTGTGTCCTGTATAAATATAAAAATACTACAGTATTTTCAGTATCATTAAATCTAGTTGTTATATTATATGTCAGGATCAGTAGAGCAACTATTCATGTCCTCTGGGTATACAGAAGTGATGTGCTGTTTGGTTTATGGAAATTTTTGTAATGATTTAGCCTTTCCTGCCACTGAAAAGGCCAGCTAATATAGTAATTAAAAGTGTGGGCTCTGAAGTCTAGACTCCTGAGTTTAAATACCAGCTCTGCATTTCATCTATAAGGGATAAGAGCAGTATCTGTCTCAAAGAAGATTGTTGGGAAGATTAAATAAATTAATCTTTCATTCAGTCTAAAACTTATACAACTTTCCTTTTTTGACTCCAGAAGTGTACTAAGAGGAGAAATGTCTACCAACTATAAACAATAACAATCTAGTCTAAGGCAGTTACACTGGTTGGACTTAAGATTTTGTTCTGTTGTCTCTTCTGGCAAGGATAATTTGAGAGGTCAGGATTAAAATAAATTGTTAGATTAAAAGTAATTTGAGGAAGAGTCAGTAATAATAGAACATTATGAATATCTTACAGACACACAAGATTTCCAATTTGTATTAAACAAGTTTTGTTTTAATTTCTTTGGGTTTAATTTTCTAGGGAAGATGACAGTTTACCATAAGTGGCTTTTTTTTCTTCGTTGGTACTTAAGAAATTATTTTTTGGGTAAGAAGTAGGGCATTTGAAAACTAATAAGAGAATTCTTAGTTGGAAGGAAGGAAAGCTTTAATGTGACTTTGAAGAAAGTGGTCTGATTTTAGGAGGTAGTTAGAAGTGTCCTTGTTAAAAGTGAAGAAGTGAAAAGTGTTAAAAGTCAGTGGGAAAAAAGGGAACGTCATACACTGTTGGTAGGAATATAAGTTAGTGCAGCCACTGTGGAGAATAGTATGGAGGTTTTTCAGAAAAACTAGAGCTGCTGCTGCTGCTGCTAAGTCGCTTCAGTCGTGTCCGACTCTGTGCGACCCCATAGACGGCAGCCCACCAGGCTCCCCCGTCCCTGGGATTCTCCAGGCAAGAACACTGGAGTGGGTTGCCATTTCCTTCTCCAGTGCGTGAAAGTGAGAAGTGAAAGTGAAGTCG
This sequence comes from Bos taurus, assembly GCF_002263795.3. Lineage (NCBI taxonomy): Eukaryota > Metazoa > Chordata > Mammalia > Artiodactyla > Bovidae > Bos > Bos taurus. The sequence continues at coordinate 41,292,244 of NC_037347.1, forward strand.
CTAAGTCATGTCCGACTCTTAGCGACCCCATGGACTGAAGCCCACCAGGTTCCTCCATCCATGGGATTTTCCAGGCAAGAGTACTAGAGTGGGGTGCCATTGCCTTCTCCGAAAACTAGAGCTACATGACCCAAAAATTTCTCCTAGGTGTATGGCCAGAAAACAAAACAAAAAACTTTAATTTGAAAAGATATACATACCCCAGTATTCATAGCAGTGTTATTTACAATGCCAAGATAAGGAAGCAACCTTAGTGTCCATCAGCAGATAAATGGATAAAGAAGATGTGGTGTATATATACAATGGAATACTACTCAGCCATAAAAAAGAATAGAATTTTTGCTATTTCCAATACTATGGATAGACTTGGAGGGCATTGTGCTAAGTGAAGTTAAGTCAGAGAAAGACAGATACTGTGTATCACTTATGCTAAGTCACTTAAATTGTGTCTGACTCTTTGCAACCCCATGGACCGTAGCCCACCAGGCTCCTCTGTCCATGGGATTCTCCAGAGAAGAATACTGTAATAGGTTGCCACACCCTCCTCCAGGGTATCTTCCCGACCCAGGGATCAAACTCACATCTCTTTATGTTTCCTGCTTTGGCAGGCAGGTTCTTTAACACTAGTACCACCTAGAAAGCCCATCACATTTATTTGAATGTAGAAAATACAGCAAACTAGTGAATATAACAAAAATGAAGCAGACTCACAGAACAAACTAGTGGTTACCATTGGGGAGAGGGGAGTGGGAAGGAGCAGTATTGGGGTAGGGAATTAAAAGGTACAAACCATTGCATATAAAATAAGCTATGAGAAACACTGGACTGGAAGAAACACAAGCTGGAATCAAGATCGCTGGGAGAAATATCAATAACCTCAGATACGCAGATGACACCACCCTTATGGCAGAAAGTGAAGAGGAACTCAAAAGCCTCTTGATGAAAGTGAAAGTGGAGAGTGAAAAAGTTGGCTTAAAGTTCAACATTCAGAAAACGAAGATCATGGCATCTGGTCCCACCACTTCATGGGAAATAGATGGGGAAACAGTGGAAACAGTGTCAGACTTTATTTTGGGGGGGCTCCAAAATCACTACAGATGGTGACTGCAGCCATGAAATTAAAAGACGCTTACTCCTTGGAAGGAAAGTTATGACCAACCTAGATAGCATGTTCAAAAGCAGAGACATTACTTTGCCAACAAAGGTTTGTCTAGTCAAGGCTATGGTTTTTCCTGTGGTCATGTATGGATGTGAGAGTTGGACTGTGAAGAAGGCTGAGCGCCGAAGAATTGATGCTTTTGAACTGTGGTGTTGGAGAAGAGTCTTGAGAGTCCCTTGGACTGCAAGGAGATCCAACCAGTCCATTCTGAAGGAGATGAGCCCTGGGATTTCTTTGGAAGGAATGATGCTAACGCTGAAACTCCAGTACTTTGGCCACCTGATGCGAAGAGTTGACTCACTGGAAAAGAGTCTGATGCTGGGAGGGATTGGGGGCAGGAGGAGAAGGGGACGACAGAGGATGAGATGGCTGGATGGCATCACGGACTCAATGGACATGAGTCTGGATGAACTCCGGGAGTTGGTGATGCACAGGGAGGCCTGGCATGCTGCAATTCATGGGGTCGCAAAGAGTTGGACACGACTGAGCAACTGAACTGAAGAATATATTTACAGCATAGGGAAATAGTATATTAATAATAACTAAATGTGTATAACCTTTAAAAATTATGAGTCACTGTATTGGACACCTGTTAATTATTTAATAATTGTACATCAACTATACTTCGATAAATAAAAGTGAGGAAGTTACGTGTACTGCATCATTCCATCTATATAACATTAATGAACTAACAGAACAGATGAGTGATTCCCGGAGTTAGGGATAGGGGCGAGGATAGATGTGGCTAGTGAGAGTCTTGTGGTGATAGTATAGTGCCTTGTGATGGTGGTTAATGCAAACCTGCACATTTGGTAAAGTTACATAGATCTGTATACATCACACATAAACCAAGTGTGTATATAACTGGTGAAATCTGAATAAGCTCTATGGATTGGACCTAGGTCAATTTCAGTTTCTTTGTTGATGGGCCATAGTGCCCATATTAATAATTCACTTTTTTCCCTTGTCTGGGACTTTTCTTCTTTTCCTTCCATAATATTTACCTTTGTTTTTGTATCTGTATTCTCTAGTGATCTTTTTCGAGTTGCTTCTGCAAGATGTAGCTTTTGTCATTTATTCTGATGCCTTCCTGTAAGTGTCCAATAGAGCAGCATATCTTTGAAAGGGCACATTTTAAGGTTATCTTCCCTCTCAAAAAAGGATTAAGTAAACTTTACATCTTCTTTGATGTTGTTTTTAAAAATTTCAAGATGAATTTGTATGGGAATAATTTTAGTATCATCAAATTTCATTTGCTTTTAAATCATTTCCAATTATACATTAGAAATGTCTCTTGTTAGAATTTAGAGGTACATGCAAATCACATGCAGAGGAAGAGCTTACAGAGTGCTCACTCCAGCCTCAGATGCTACTGTGGTTTTCTTTACTGAACTAACTACTCTTCTATTTTGAAACCCCTAGTATGAGAATAGGCTGATGATCAGTAGCAATATTTCTGTAGTAAAAGTGTGTTACTATTCATTATTATGCAGCAGATAACTTTGGATATTTTCTTTAAATGGAGAAGAAAACCTTATTCTGTTTTATCTTTGGGAAATACCTTTTTTTAAGTAACTCTAAATAAATACTGTCCTATTATGATAAATAATCCCTAGTTTCACCTCATAAATAGTAACATTATGCATAATTGCCAGAAAGTGGAAACATCCCAAGTGTCTATCACTTGATGGATGGGTAGGTAAACACATGTGATATATTCATACAGTGGAAAATTACTCGCCATTAAAAGGAATGAAGTGCTGATATGTACAAGGTAGATGAATCTTGAAAACGTTATGCTAAGTGGAAGAAGCCAGACACAAAAAGTCATATTGTGTGATTTTGTTTATATGAAATGTCCATAGTAGGCAAATCTATCTAGTTACAAAAGTAGATTAATAGTTGCAAGGGCCTCAGGGTAAAGGGATTGAGGAATGACTGCTATTGGGCCTTGGGGTTTTGGGGGGTGAGGGGAGGTTGGAACATTGGGAAGGTGATGAAAATGTTCTGGGATTAGAGAGTAGTTAATGTTGAAAAATTGTAAGTATACTAAAAAAAAAAAAGCAACAACTGAATTGTACACTTTACAAAAACAAATCTTATATGGAATTATATCTCAAGAAGTAGTCTAAACAATTCTGTTGAAGATTTAACCACATAGTGAAAGTTGCCTTTTAATCAAATGACTGTAGAATCTCCTTAAATATCCCTCAGAATATTGGGAAACTATGTCTCAAAATATCTTACGACACATGAGGTCTTGTGACATTGATGCCTAATGTATTCCTATATATATACATAGCCACAGTAGTGAAAAATCTTTTTTTAGTTCACTAACAAGTTGAAGAAGTATAATCCTCATTTTGTAAACCTGGGGAGGTGTGTGTTGGGAGGCACATGTGCCTGAGGATGAGCACATGGGCATCCATAGAAAAAGTTGCAAGATATGTGAATATGAACCAAAGAGAGGTTCATTTGATGAGTGAGATGCTTTTTTTCTTTGCTGTATACTGTCTTAGGATTTTTTTAATGAGCATAATAATTTTGTTGAATATTTTTTTTAACTTACATTAAAAAAAAAAAATAGCATGCACACAGAAAAGCCTGAAAATAAAAACTTCAGAACATACAGAGTCTTTCATTTATGAACCTTAATATTGTTTAAGGTGTTTCTTTCATTAAACATGCTTTTTTATATTGTTATGTTGGTCTATAAACCTAGTAAGAATTAATATTGGTTCTTTAATTTGACTGAATACTCTTTTTGTTGCAGTTTGCATTGCGACTCCTTGCATTCCGCCAGATACACAAAGTTCTAGGCATGGATCCACTACCACAGATGAACCAGCGTTTTAACATCCACAACAACAGAAAACGAAGAAGGGATAGTGATGGAGTTGATGGATTTGAGGCTGAGGGGAAAAAAGACAAAAAAGATTATGATAACTTTTAAAAAGTTTCTGTAAATCTGCAGTGTTAAAAAACAACAGGTGCCCATTCGTTGGCTGTTTTTCATTCATAATGATGTCTACTTCGAAAAAATTATCGAGAATTTAAAGAATTTCATGGAAGAACCAAGTTTTTCTATGATACTAAAATCTTAATGTACAGTGTTAGGTATTATATGAATGGAAAGACACCCCCACCCCCACCCTGCAAAATTGTGCTCCAGCTTGGGGAATTACAATGGTTCTGATTTTTTCCCCGTTATTTTGGTTTTTATTTACTGGTTGCCCTAGCTCCCCCTATATTTGTGTCTTTTATTACCTAGTCCTATTAAATCTTTACTGTATTTAATGCAGTATTTGTGCTTCAGTTACTATGTGTATTTTGATATTTTTATTTAGAGTTTTGTTTGCTGTTTGATACTAGTTGTTACTTTGTGTTACAGATAACCTTTACGCCTTCTTAATATTTTACAGCAGTACGTTTTTTTGTAACGTGAGACTGCAGAATTTTTTCCTTTTGTTATTCTTTATGTGATGGATTACAACACAAAAAGTTATCCTGCCATTTAAGTGCTCAGAACTAAATGTTTCTGCAGATCTTGTGGCATTTGTCTCTCTAGTGTGATATATAAAGGTGTAATTAAGACAGATTTCTGTTAATCTAATCAAGTTTGCTGTTAGTTGTGCATTAGCAGTATAAAAGCTAATATATAATATATGGTCTTGCAACAGTTTTAAAGCCTCTGCATAATTGATAATAAAAATGCATGACATTTTTGTTTTTAATAGACTTTTAAAATTTTAATTTTAGGTTTGACACGTAGATCTTTGTACAGTTGACTTTTTGACATAGCAAGGCCAAAAATAACTTTCTGAATATTTTTTTCTTCTGCATAAGTGGAAAGGGCATTTTTCATATATAAGTGGGCTAACCAATATTTTCAAAGAACTTTATCATTGTGCAACTAACAACAATAACTAGCCCTTAATTATGAAGACAGTTCCTTATTGGTGTGTGTGTGAGATTACTCTAGCAACTATTACAGTATAACAGTTGAATGATCCCTCCCCCTGCCCCTACATCCCATCACCCAGATAATTTACAGTTCTATTAACAGTGAGGTTGATAAAGTATTACTGGAAAAAAAAAACTTAAGATTATCTAAGAAAAAAACCAGAAAATTATTTGGTGTGGCCATCTTACATGCTTATGTGTCCTACAAAAAGCTAAATATTCTAGCAGTGGTGTAATGAAAAGTTACATCTTACTGTTAATATATGTATGCTCTGGTATACAGATGTCATTTTGTTGTCACAGCACTACAGTGAAATACACAAATAAAAACTTAAATTCATATAATGGCTTAAATGTATTATATGTTAGAATTGACATAAGTCCTTCTGCTTTGAAATGACTTAATGTTTCCATAAAACCGTATTCAAATTTATTGGGTACTTAAATCTTGTTATTCCTGACAAATGATACTTCCTGGGCACATAATTTCCAGAAAAGTGTATAATTCAGTACCATATTGGTTCAGTTTCTTTCTTGGGCACAATCTTCCCCCAGACTCTTAGAGGAACAAGAGACTTGGGCTTTTCTTCCAAATTTGTGATACACTATCTTTGATCTTGGGCAAGTGTCTTTTTTTTTTTAATCTTTCCAGGTCTCATTTTACTCTTGAATACTTAGTCACCCAGTGAAAATTTTGGAATTATGTTTCTCACAGTTCTCTTACTTAGAAGGAAAAAACTGATATTTATCATGCACTAAAGATAATTATTGTGCTAGATCTTTCATATGTTTTCCTGTTTAAAACTATCATAACAATAAGTGAAGGTACTGTATTACTTATTTTCCAGATGAGGAAACTGAAGCCCAGAGTGACAAACCAAAGCTACTACATTAATTTAGTAACAGAGTTGAAATTGATAGATATCAAAAGTTTATGCTCAGGAAAGTTGAGGCTGTTCCTTTCATCTTGCAATTAATTATCTTCTAAAAATCTTTTCAACCCAAATTCCCAAATTTTGCATTTAGTTTTGGGTGTCTTCATCCAGATACACAAGTGATACCACTTAAATTTTTTTCAGTATTATTTATTTTTTGCATGGCTTAATTGTTTTCGTAGCTCTGGCTAAATCTGCATTAACTATCTTATATGAAATAAGGCTGACTTCAGTATCTGTTAGTATCTTTTCTTCTGCTTTGACAATTTTTAAAACTGTAAACACTCTAGTCAAGCATTGGTTCTCACCATGCTAATGTGTCCTTGAGCCAATTGTTTTGGCAGCTGATTTATTCTCTGCATCTCAGACTAGCTCTCCCTGTTATTACAGTGCATGCTTATGTTCCAGTAATGATAACCCAGATAAACTGATTTCTGTCACCCACTCCCTAGTTACATGATATACATTCCAAATTAGATTTATGTCTTCACCACTATTGTTTCTTTGATGTCTTTGAATAAGCTAGTATCAAAAATGCAAACTTGATATAAGAAAGGATCTCTGATTTTTTTGTTAATGGTATTTTAAGTCATTTTTTTCCTGCTTATTGACAAAAGAGCATAATGAGCCTTTTGTTTGGTCATGCTGTTACGTTGTCAGTATCAGTTGTGAATTTAAGTTATAAACAGTTACCTTAATGCATTCACCATTTTTTTTAACTGAATTTGGCAGAGCTAACTTAAATTTTCCCCAATAAAGGGCAAGTTTTATAGTGTAGATAATAAAGCAGTGATCTCAAATTTGTTCATGAGAGTCATCTGGGGACCATTCTAAACATTAACATTTGTAGGTCCTAGTTCCAAAGATTCTGACTGAGGAGGGCCAGAATAAGCCTGAGAATGTGCATTTTAAGATGACTTTCTCTTAGTTATTTGTTTGAACAGATTGTTCATAACATGCTGTAAAGGTCAAAAAGTATAAAGGAGTATACAGCATAAAACAAAATATCTTCTGCCTCCCATTGTTTTCCAATTACGTGGCTCCCCTTTCTAGAGGCAGTGTTAATCCATTTGTATATTCACACATGGTCTGTGCACTTATGTGTGTGCCCCACTTGTGTCTGTACAGATGGTTGCATATTGTGTACGTTTTTCTGCACTTTACTTTTTCTCATCTAGTATGTCTTGAAGTCTTGGAGATTGTCCTGTGTAAGTCCACATAGGGAAACTGCATCTTTAACAAGTACTTTAGGACCACGCCCAAGGTAAGAGAAACCCAAGTAAGATGGTAGGTGTTGCAAGAGGGCATCAGAGGGCAAACACACTGAAACCATACTAGTCAGTCTAATCACACTAGGACCACAGCCTTGTCTAACTCAATGAAACTAAGCCATGCCCGTAGGGCAACCCAAGACGGGCAGGTCATGGTGGAGAGATTTGACAGAACGTGGTCCACTGGAGAAGGGAATGGCAAACCACTTCAGTATTCTTGCCTTGAGAACCTCATGAACAGAATGAAAAGGCAAAATGATAGGATACTGAAAGAGGAACTCCCCAGGTCAATAGGTGCCCAATATGCTACTGGAGATCAGTGAAGAAATAATTCCAGAAAGTATGAAGGGATGGAGCCAAAGCAAAAAGAATACCCAGCTGTGGATGTGACTGGTGATAGAAGCAAGGTCCGATGCTGTAAAGAGCAATATTGCATAGGAACCTGGAATGTCAGGTCCATGAATCAAGGCAAATTGGAAGTGGTCAAACAAGAGATGGCAAGAGTGAATATCGACATTCTAGGAATTAGTGAACTGAAATGGACTGGAATGGGTGAATTTAACTCAGATGACCATTATATCTCCTACTGCAGGCAGGAATCCCTCAAGAAATGGAGTGGCCATCATGGTCAACAAGAGAGTCTGAAATGCAGTACTTGGATGCAATCTCAAAAACGACAGAATGATCTCTGTTCGTTTCCAAGGCAAACCATTCAATATCACGGTAATCTAAGTCTATGCCCCAACCAGTAACGCTGAAGAAGCTGAAGTTGAACGGTTCTATGAAGACCTACAAGACCTTTTAGAACTAACACCCAAAAAAGATGTCCTTTTCATTATAGGGGACTAGAATGCAAAAGTAGGAAGTCAAGAAACACCTGGAGTAACAGGCAAATTTGGCCTTGGAATATGGAATGAAGCAGGGCAAAGACTAATAGAATTTTGCCAAGAAAATGCACTGGTCGTAACAAACACCCTCTTCCAACAACACAAGAGAAGACTCTACACATGGACATCACCAGATGGTCAACACCGAAATCTGATTATATTCTTTGCAGCCAAAGATGGAGAAGCTCTATACAGTCAGCAAAAACAAGACCAGGAGCTGACTGTGGCTCAGATCATGAACTCCTTATTGCCAAATTCAGACTTAAATTGAAGAAAGTAGGGAAAACCACTAGACCTCAATCAAATCCCTTATGATTATACAGTGGAAGTGAGCAATAGATTTTAGGGCCTAGATCTGATAGATAGAGTGCCTGATGCACTATGGAATGAGGTTCGTGACATTGTACAGGAAACAGGGATCAAGACCATCCCCATGGAAAAGAAATGCAAAAAAGCAAACTGGCTGTCTGGGGAGGCCTTACAAATAGCTGTGAAAAGAAGAAAAGCAAAAACCAAAGGAGAAAAGGAAAGATATAAACATCTGAATGCAGAGTTCCAAAGAATAGGAAGAAGAGATAAAGCCTTCTTCAGCAATCAATGCAAAGAAATAGAGGAAAATAACAGAATGGGAAAGACTAGGGATCTCTTCAAGAAAATCAGAGATACCAAAGGAACACTTTCATGCAAAGATGAGCTCGATAAAGGACAGAAATGGTATGGACCTAACAGAAGCAGAAGATATTAAGAAGAGATGGCAAGAATACACAGAAGAACTGTACAAAAAAGATCTTCATGACCCAGATAATCACGATGGTGTGATCACTGACCTAGAGCCAGACATCCTGGAATGTGAAGTCAAGTGGGCCTTAGAAAGCATCACTATGAACAAAGCTAGTGGAGGTGATGGAATTCCAGTTGAGCTATTCCAAATCCTGAAAGATGATGCTGTGAAAGTGCTGCACCCAATATGCCAGCAAATTTGGAAAACTCAGCAGTGGCCACAGGACTGGAAAAGGTCAGTTTTCATTCCAATCCCAAAGAAAGGCAATGCCAAAGAATGCTCAAAGTACTGCACAATTGCACTCATCTCACACGCTAGTAAAGTAATGCTCAAAATTCTCCAAGCCAGGCTTCAGCAATACGTGAACCGTGAACTTCCTGATGTTCAAGCTGGTTTTAGAAAAGGCAGAGGAACCAGAGATCAAATTGCCAACATCCGCTGGATCATGGAAAAAGCAAGAGAGTTCCAGAAAAACATGTATTTCTGCTTTATTGACTATGCCAAAGCCTTTGACTGTGTGGATCACAATAAACTGTGGAAAATTTTGAAAGAGATGGGAAAACCAGACAACCTGACCTTCCTCTTGAGAAATTTGTATGCAGGTCAGGAAGCAACAGTTAGAACTGGACATGGAACAACAGACTGGTTCCAAATAGGAAAAGGAGTTCATCAAGGCTGTATGTTGTCACCCTGTTTATTTAACTTACATGCAGAGTACATCATGAGAAACGCTGGACTGGAAGAAACACAAACTGGAATCAAGATTGCCGGGAGAAATATCAATAACCTTAGATATGCAGATGACACCACCCTTATGGCAGAGAGTGAAGAGGAACTAAAAAGCCTCTTGATGAAAGTGAAAGTGAAAAAGTTGGCTTAAAGCTCAACATTCAGAAAATGAAGATCATGGCATCTTGTCCCACCACTTCATGGGAAATAGATGAGGAAACAGTGGAAACAGTGTCAGAGTTTATTCTTCTGGGCTCCAAAATCACTACAGATGGTGACTGCAGCCATGAAATTAAAAGACTCTTACTCCTTGGAAGGAAAGTTATGACCAACCTAGATAGCATATTCAAAAGCAGAGACATTACTTTGCCAACAAAGATTCGTCTAGTCAAGGCTATGGTTTTTCCAGTGGTCATGTATGGATGTGAGAGTTGGACTGTGAAGAAGGCTGAGCGCCAAAGAATTGATGCTTTTGAAGTGTGGTGTTGGAGAAGACTCTTGAGAGTCCCTTGGACTGCAAGGAGATCCAACCAGTCCATTCTGAAGGAGATCAGCCCTGGGATTTCTTTGGAAGGAATGATGCTAAAGCTGAAACTCCAGTCCTTTGGCCACCTCATGCAAAGGGTTGACTTATTGGAAAAGAGTCTGATGCTGGGAGGGATTGGGGGCAGGAGGAGAAGGGGACGACAGAGGATGAGATGGCTGGATGGCATCACTGACTCGATGGACGTGAGTCTGAGTGAACTCCAGGAGTTGGTGAGGGACAGGGAGGCCTGGCATGCCGTGATTCATGGGATCACAAAGAGTCGGACACGACTGAGCGACTGATCTGATCTGATCTGATAGGACCATCTCCAAATAATGTTTTTCTTCAGTTACAGGTGATTGTGATGCAAGTTATACATGGATCATGCTTTAATAAGCATGCTTTACAGTTTAAATTATTTAAATTTAATATCAAAGATGTTTTATGATACAGCAATAAGTTAACTAATATTCAGCAAATCATAATATCCCGCTTCCATAAACAATTTTATTGATGAGTCATCATCTAGGTGATTTTAGTTCTTTATCTTGCTTACTGTAATAATATTAGATGTAAAAATTGAAAATAGGAAACAACTAACTTAAAAGCTTGAGTAGTTTTTCTGAACAATACTTAAGCTGGTTCCATGGTAAATATAAAGCTACTGTATTCACTCTTTCCTAACAGTCCCAAGTAAATACATGGTACTAGAGACAAAGGGTCTTCAGTTTAGAAAGGATTGATCAGTTAGTGACCTCATGTGAAATATTCTTAAAAATCAAGTGATCTGTTGAATGAAAGTATGAAAAGGCAGTTAAGTCTGATCCCAAGTAATTAATCATTCTTAAAATACACAAATATTAGCTCAGAAGTAGAGAAACAGCAGAGGACATACCTAGGGCTTGGATCAGTATGGACCCTATATTAAATAAATACAGGATAATGCAGTATGACAGGTTCTTGAATGAGAAAAAATCCAGGGTGTTGTAATTTACCTTGAGCTTTGCCATAAGCTATTTAAAGGGAAGTTATATCTCAGTGTACTATAATGTACCCAGAAACAGAAGGCTTGCTTTTTACTAATGCACAATGTGGAGGGCTGGAGGGAAGTTAACACCTACATTACTGGGACTTCCCTGGTGGTCTAGTGGCTAAAGCTCCATGCTCCTAATGCAGGGGGCCATGGCTTCGAGTCCTGGTCAGGGAACTAGATCCCACATGCTGCAAGTAAGAGTTTGCATGCCACAACTAAGATCTCGCACAACCAATAAATATAATTTTTTTTAAAAATTGCATTACCAACCACAGCTAATTTTATTGAGATAGTTCTGCAAGCCTTTATAGGCAAGATTCTCTGTTCATGGGTCTGCCATAGCCTGCTTCATGAAGCTTACATTCTAAACACACAACTACTCTGGAGAAAATTAAACTGCAATTTAGAGAGTTGTAGGACAGAGAATCACAAACATAGCTTCCAGAAAACCCTGTGCAGTCCAACTAACTAGGGTGCCCACACTCCTTGGATCTCGAGGCAGGCCAGCTTTCCTCAAATTTTGATGTGTGAATAAGTCACTCCAGAATCTGGTTAAAATTCACATTCTGATTCTCTTGGCTGGGAGGAGTCTGCAGTAGGACTATTTCCTAGAGATGCTAAGGCTGCCCAGATAGAGGCCCACACTTGGGGTGGGAGGTGGCAGACTAAATATAAGATGAAGCCTTAGGGGACACAACACATTAATTGCTTGATGGTAACTTTTTGGATATTATTAAATAGATACGGGATATATATATGTAGTTGGATAATGTGCTCTGGGCATTAATTTTAATGTGGTACTCAGAGTGACCAAGATAGTGAATTTGTTCAAAATTATGGCATGTATTTGGAACCACAGAAGAGGGGAAAAAGATGATATGGGGGAGAGAATGGATTCTAAGTACCATCTGATATGAATACCTACGGGGGAAAAAGTTGAAATGGCTTTTTAAAAACAAGCGCAACAATAAAATGGATAGGATCACTTGCAAAGAAGTTGTTGACCATGTTCAAAATTAACCGCCTTTCTCAGTATCAAAAAAACAATCCATCCAAAAAAACGAGTGGAAGATCTAAGTAGACACGTCTCCAAAAAAGACACAGAGATGGCCAAAAAGCGCTTGAAAAGATGCCCAGTGTCACTAGAGAAATGGCAATCAGAACTACCATGAGATATCACCTAACACCAGTCCAAATGACCATCATCAAAAAATCCACTCACAATAAGTGCTGGAAAGAGTATGGAGGAAAGGGAACCCTCCTACACTGTTGATGCAAATGTAAATTGATAGAGCCACTATGGAAGATTCTTAAAATAGAACTATCATATGACCCAGTAATCCCACTCCAGAGCATATACCCAGAGAAAACCATAATTCAAACATAAACATACATTTCAGTGTTCACTGAAGCACTGTTTACAGTAGCCAAGACATGGGAGCACCCTAAAAATCCATTGACAGAGGAATGAATAAAGATGTTCATATATACAATGCAATATTACTCGGCCATTAAAAGAATAAAATAATGCTACTTACAGCAACATGGATGGACCTAGAGATTGCCATGTTGAATGAAGAAAGTTGAGACATAAGACATCCCTTATATGTGGAATCTAAAAAGAAATGATACAAATGAATTTATCTACAACAGACTCAGAGAACAAACTTATGGTTGCTAGCAGAGGAATAATGGGGAGAAGGGATAATTAGGGAGCTTGGGATCAACGTGTACACACTGCTATATTTTAAATGGATAACCAAGAAAGACCTACTGTGTAGCACAGCAGCCTGGAGTAGAGGGGGGCTTAGAGGAGAACGGATACATACATGTATGGCTGAGTCCCTTTGCTGTCCACCCGAAACTATCACAAGGTTAATAGGCTATACTCCAATATAAAAAGTTGAAAAAAATTCTTGGCATTAGGTATAAAAACATCTTTTTTGAGTTTAAAATGGTATTATACTATTGGTCCATGTACTGGGGGTCTCCTGTGTTGCGGGCGGATTCTTTACCAACTGAGCTATTAGAGAAGCCCTGCTGCTGCTGCTGCTAAGTCACTTCAGTCGTGTCCGACTCCGTGCGACCCCATAGACGGCAGCCCACCAGGCTCCCCCATCCCTGGGATTCTCCAGGCAAGAACACTGGAGTGGGTTGCCATTTCCTTCTCCAGTGCATGAAAGTCAAGAGTGAAAGTGAAGTCAGTCGCCCAGTCGTGTCCGACTCTTCGAGACCCCATGGACTGCACCCCATCAGGGTCCTCCATCCATGGGATTTTCAAGGCAAGAGTACTGGAGTAAAGATCTAGTAAAGATCATTTGAATAGAACTCAAAATGATCAATGTTCTTAAAGGTGATAACAACTATTTCATGGCAGTGAAAATACAAATATGAATAATATTTTAGAAAAAAGTGGGTGCTGGTTTTTCTACACCTCAACTTTTCCCTTTTTTTCTGGATCTTTTCCTTCTACCTTTGAACATTCCTTCTCTGCTTCTGCGACTTCTGAGTACAATCAACCCTTGACGGCACAGGTTTGAACTGCACTAGTGCACTTACATGGAGAAGGCAATGGCACCCCACTCCAGTACTCTTGCCTGGAAAATCCCATGGATGGAGGAGCCTGGTAGGCTGCAGTCCATGGGGTCACTAGAGTCGGACATGGCTGAGCGACTTCACTTTCACTTTTCACTTTCATGCATTGGAGAAGGAAATGGCAACCCACTCCAGTGTTCTTGCCTGGAGAATCCCAGGGATGGGGGAGCCTGGTGGGCTGCCGTGTATGGGGTCGCACAGAGTCGGACACGACGAAGCAACTTAGCAGCAGCAGCAGTGCACTTACATGCGGATTTTTTTCAATGGTAAATACAGCAGCACTGCACAATCTGCAGATACAGAGAAACCGGGGATATGGAAGACCTTCTATAAGTTATGCAAATTTTCCACTGCAGAGGATTGACTCCTCTAACTGGGCCCCCACCCTTACATTGTTCAAGGGTCAGTGTAGTACTTTCCATGGTTCTATCATCAGCATCTTCTTATGTATACATGATATTGATCTCATCCATCTTCCAAGTTTCAGATACTCCTTTTGTTAAATTTATTTCCAAATCCTTTCTTTCTATCCAGTCTCCAGTCTTGCTTTTTTATTTCCTGTCTCCAATTTTTACACTGTTCAACCTACAACCCCCAGTATATTCCTCCTAAAGCATCCATTTGATCGCTGCTACTCAAAACACCTTCAAGCAACTCCACATCACTGTGCTAATATGGTATATGTGGTTTCATCTTCAGGACATCACTAGGTGGTAGATACTCATCACACATGAATCAACCAGGGATTGAGGTGACTAACATGCTGTTGCTATAACGATCATTTGAATATCACTTCTTGAATGTGTCAGAGCATCAGAAATCTACCTTCCTGAAAAGTCCTGTTGGCCTCAAAGCCTGAACTTTAAACCTTTATGCTAGGTACCTCCTATAGATTTGTCCTTTTAAAAATATTTTTATTGAAATATAGTTGATTTACAACATTGTATTAGTTTTTGCTTTAGTCAAACCTCTTTCTGCAGAATTTTAATGCTTAAGACGTGATGTACAGGACACAACGGGACGAACTGAAAGAATAGCATTAAAACATATGCATTACCATATGCAGACTAGATAGCCAGTAAGAATTTGCTGTATGATGCAGGGAGCTCAAACCTGGTGCTCGTGATAACCTAGAGGGGTGGAATGGGGTGGGAGGTGGGAGGAAGGTTCAAGAGGAAGGGGACATATGTATGCCTATGGCTGATTCATGTTGATGTATGGCAGAAACCAACATAACATTGTAAAGCAATTATCCTCCAATTAAAAAATTTAAAAAGACATATGCAAATAGATTTTAAGTATCCCAATTTTGGTCTACTTCAAAGACCTACCCATCAGCTGTTTTTCCCCCACTTCATTCTAAAGAACCTATAAAGCTGTATCTCTTTCAAAGGTCAATGTTTAAGCAAGGATAGGAAAAAGGAAATTCCATCTCCTTTGCTCTGCATTTTAACCTTTACTTAAGCCATAAGTCAAAAATGATACCTAAAGTACTATACCCAGGATGTAACTGTGTCTCATTTGGCCCAAATACTATTAGAAACTTTGAGCCAATATTAAACAAAGATTTCACTAGAAAATCCCAATCTGACTTCTATCAAACTGGAAGATATGATGACATAAGGCAAAGTTCCTATGATGAGAGTAATGGCTACTTACTCCCTGTAGAGGAAAAATTTAAGACAAAGCCTGTTCTGGTCAGCTTACCAAAGCCTCTACTGTTCTCTACTTTTGTCTACCAGTTCGACCCTGTGGGCATCTGGTTTTATTATATTTCAGATCCCTGACATTTTACCTATGGACCCTTCCAATCTTCATGTGCAACCACATATGTTAAACTGGGGACCAGACAATCTGTAAAATTACTGTCAGTTCCAAAATTCTTCAATTCTATAATCACATGTTTCGAAAGCTAGGGTTTTTGATGTCTCCCTCACCTAATGTAAAAGATAGCTGTAAAGAAACACTTGACACGTTTCCTTCATTGGTTGTTTCAAAAGAAATATCAGGAAGGAGGCTTGAAATTTAAGCAAGCCATAGCCTCAAGGGAATTCTTTATTTCAGAACAGAGAACAAAACCTCTCTTTTAAAAATCTCACAGTAACAGTAGAGCAGCTTGCCTGTCTTCCTGTCTGCTGTTTGATTGGACTAAGAGGAGGGGAAAATGGGCTAAAAGGAAAATGCTTCTAGATGTTCTAGATGGCAAGATCTTAATTACATGAGTTCTTTTTTTTTCTTTTTATAGAAGCAGTGCATATCAGAAGAGGTTTAAAACAGGAAAGGGCTTACTATGGTGAAGTGGAAGGGCAGCTACAACACATTTTTTTTTTGCTTTTGAACTTTTTCATTTGTAGTGTGATACACCCAATTAACAATGTCGTGACAGTTTCAGGTGAACAGTGAAGAAACTCAGCCATATTAATCAAAACCAAATTTATGAGCTCCAGGTCCTGGTAAGACGAGGTAAGTACCCTCCTTCCCATATTTCCCTCAGAATTCAACTGTAAAATCTGGATAAAATACATAGAACCACAATGTGAGGATCCTGAACCATAGCCTTTTTTCTTTTTAACATTTTATGTATTTATTTGGCTGCACCGGGTCTTAGCTGTGGCATGCAGGATCTTTAGTTGCCTCGTGTGAACTCATTCCCTAACCAGGGATCAAACCCAGGTGGTGCATGCAGTCTTGGCCACTGGACCACCAGGGAAGTCCCCCCTGAACCACAGTTAGTAGCATGCAGATTGGAAAAGACCAGAAGTATCATCAAACCAACAGTTTTGCCATATATCCCCCTCCAGCGGTAAACTCACTGCTTAGCCTTGGACTTGAGTGCAGCCATAAAAGTGTGTGGCAGAATGCAATAACTAAAACTCCAGATTTCTGGGCCAGAGGGCTGAAAAGGGGCATCTGGGGGAACTGGAACACACTATGCAGACTGGGGAGGGGAAGGAGAGAGAGCAAGTGACCCCATATAGCTATTTATAAGTAATACTATAATAATTATAGTAATTTCTTATTCTGAGGCTCAACCTCGACTTACTTCATGAAACCAACATTATCCTGATCCCGAAACTAGGTAGAAACAGTTCAAAGGAAACTCCAGACCAATATGCCTGATGAAATTAGACTGAAGAGGGACTTCCCTGGTGGTCCAGTGGCTAAGACTCTGAGCTCCCAGTGCAGGGGGCCCAGGTTCGATCCCTGGTCAGGGAGCTAGATCCCACATGCTACAACTAAGACCCAGAGCAGCCAAATAAATAAGTAAAATTTAAAAAAAAATTAGATTGAAGACTCCTTAACAGATTTATCAAATCAAATCCAGTAATATACAGAAAGATTAATCACCACAACCAAGTGCAGTTTCTCTTGGGAATGCAAGGCTGGCTCAGTATGAAAATCAATACGTGAATTTTAGCATTAAAAATATAAAACTATAAAATTTAAAGACAACTAACTAGAGAAACCATTATAATATATCAAAGAGTTAATAAATATGTTCAAATCATTTGAATCTGATTCTACTAAGGAAAGAATTAGACACAGCATAAAGATTTACCACCTGAATGGTCAAGAATTAGAAAAATGAAACATTTGTGTAGTTCAGTTCAGTCGCTCAGTCCTGTCCGACTCTTTGTGACCCCACGGACTGCAGCACGCCAGGCTTCCCTGTCCATCACCAACTCCTGGAGCTTGCTCAAACTCATGTCCATTGGTCGCTGATGCCATCCAACCATCTCATCCTCTGTCATCCCCTTCTCCTCCTGCCTTCAATCTTTTCCAGCATCACAGTCTTTTCTAATGAATCAGTTCTACGTATCAGGTGGCCAAAGTATTGGAGCTTCAGCTTCAGCATCAGTCCTTTCAATGAATATTCAGGACTAATTTCCTTTAGGATTGACTGGTTTGATCTCTTTGAAGTCCAAGGAAATCTTAAGAGTCTTCTCCAACACTACAGTTCAAAAGAATTAATTCTTCGGCATTCAGCCTTCTTTATGTACGGTCCAATCCTCACATCCATACATGACTACTGGAAAAACAAATTTTTAAAAATAAACATTTTGTCAACCAGATTGACAAAGACTATAAAGATTGAAAATATTAAGTAATATTAAGATCTCAAAAGCAAAAACAAGGTCACCAGCTCTGATGACATCTGAATTATCTTTTTTTTCTTTAATGCAAATATACAGATAGAGATTTTGAGCCAGAAATTGAACTTCAAAGAAGTTATCTTAAAGAATTAAATCTAGTGAACATTTCTTGGAGCTTTCTGAGATGCTGTTCCCTTGTTATAATCCTCAAATTTGGCTCAAATAAGATTTTCCACTTCTTTCATTAAAAAAAAAAAAGAATTTAATCTAACCAGATAAGTATAGCAAACTATAAATTCAAATATATCTACAGAGGAATTATTGGCAAGTGAGTAAGATTAGAATCAATTAATATATCCAATAAGAACTTTAATGAAATACAGTTCTATCACCTAAGTGTTATTATAGACCAGTGCTTCTAAAAGGGAGTGCCCCCCTCCTTAAAAATCACTTTTGGAATTCCCTGGTGGTCCAGTGGTTAGGACTCCACACTCTCACTGCCGAGGGACCAGGTTCGATCCCTCATCTGGGAACTAGGATCCCACAGGCCTCACAGTATGGCCAAAAATACAACCTCCCCCCCAAATCAACAAAAAAAACCCACTCATTCAACCCCTGAGATGACGTTAGCTTCCTCAAGAATATTAGGTCAGGAAAAAAACTGAAAATAACTATGTAGGAGCCCTAACACATAAAGAAAGTTACTTTCCAATGTTGAATGAAAAAAATCAGATTATAAAGCCATGTGTGAAGAATGCTCCCTTTTTGTTTTACTAGAGAAGGATGTATATATAGTCCATTCTTCCCTTAATGTTCCCGGTGGTGACCCCTATGCGGCAGGTTATGACTTTTGTTTCTGATTAGGAGATTTGCTAATCTCTGTGTTTCTTTAATAACTTTTACTATGCAATAGGAAATGATTACCTAATAATACTTAAATAATTACTATGGTGTAAAAACCCCACTGAATCTCCACACGCCTAAGGATAAATTCCAAAATCCTTAGCATGCCATTCAGGGCCCTCTGAACTGTACTCCCAGGCTGATCTTCAAGCCTTCTCTCCCACCACTCCCTGTACCAGGACCTACCTGCCTGTCCCCTGCACAGCGCAGAGCTTGCTCCCAGCTCTGCATGCGGTGTGTGTTCCGCTGCCTCTGAGGTCAGCCTCACCGGTCTATGAGGGGCTCCTTCTATGACCCAGAGGGGCAGAGTCTCTTTTAGGTTGAGGAAAGTGGCACCCTGGCAATATGAGGAGACAAGAAAAAAGCAGAGCAGAGAGACTTCTTTCTAAAAACAGATTGAGGGACCTCTCTGATGATCCAGTGGCTAAAAATCCACGCTCCTAATGCAGGGGGCCCGAGTTTGATCCCTGGTCGGGGAACTAGATCCCATGGGCCACAGCTAAGACCCAGTGTGACCAAAAAATCTCATTAAAAAAAATTAAAATGAATTGATTATTTTTCTGACCACATACATGGTTCCAAATTAACCTTCTCTTTGTATTTTCTCTTTAGTCTGTGTTGTCTCATGTGAGATGAGAGAATGGATTGCATTTTTTCCCCTCTCTTTCTGGGTCCCCAATTCAGCTGAGCCATAACACTTTTTTTCAGGCTTCTTAGACCTGCGTCAGATATTTGCAAAGTCTGAGATTGCCTGGCTTGGTGCTTTACTTGGCTGCCCTCAGGTTCTGTTCCAGAGACCAGGTGAATGAATGGTGAATAGACTCCAGTGTTCTGGAGGGAAATGGGGAGATGGGGGAATGGCCCGTCATTAACAGTGCTCAAGCAGAAAAATTTACTCTCAAAAACAGTGCGATATTTCTTTGCAGCTCAGCCATTTTCATTCTTTACATTCTTTTTTTTTTTTTTTGCCTTTAGACTAAAAAGATTTTTTAAAAAACAATTTTGATTACGTTTATATCTTGGGGCAGATGACTATTTCCAACAGAAAACAGTGGGTCTTTCACACCTTCTGTGTCCTTTTATAGCAACACCTGAACAATAAGCCTTTCATGTTTTCGGTGAGTGGGGATGGGTTAAGCCAAGCTCAAAACAGACCTGGCTGCACTTTGAGCTCAAATAACCCACTGGGGAGGCATGCTTGCCTGCTTTTATTAGAGAGGGTTCTCTTGGCCTTTATGAAAACAGCTTCCTTTTTCCCTCTGAGATCAGTAGGCTCCAAATGCGAGTGTTCCTCCTCTGTGGCACAGAAGTTCTTCCCACTGTTCTACCAGACTTTCAAACCAGATTCAGCCCCGAGCAAAACTTGGAAGGAAAAGAAGATTCTCTCAGTGCCATCTTTGGGAGAAACAGCCTGGAGGCCAGGTCCCTCACTTTTCTCCAGCCAGCTCCGGAGTATCAGAAATTTTAAGATCTAAACTCAACGCTTTGACCTCAGTTACAATTCAAGAAGGAACAACACACCCTTTTGAGTTTGTGAGACACAGCCTTCATATGCTTGGATGACATGGGAAGTGTTAAGTTATCAATCATCACGATGTGAGACACCAACAAGCTTTTCTCATTGCTGTCTCCTGGAGATCATCCCTGAATCAGAGGCCAGATCTTGACTTCTATTATCCCAGGAGTCAAAGAGTCAAGAGAAATGTGAAATGAAAAGCCAAGCAAAATAACAGGTTTTTCTGCTTGCTGCTTCCTCCCTCCCACTCCAGACACACACACACACACACACACACACACACACACACACACACTGTCTCTCTGTCTCTCTCTCTCCAGAGTTCTGAGCTGGGGAGAGACCAGCCTCAGAGAGAAAGAGCAGAGTGAGCAGCAGGAAGTGTCCCTGCACTTACCCCCCACCTTCACCCCCTCCCCACCCTGTGACCCTATGGCTCAGGGGACCTAAGAGAAGAGTGGGCCTGAGTCTGGCCCCCCTGTATGGGACTTCCAGTATGTGATGCCTTGTTGATGCTCTCCCTTCCCCTGGGCCCGGGCAGACAGTAGTTGAAATGGTAGCACAGCCTTTCCAGGTGTTGGAGAGCTTGCAAAAGCCCCTTGACTCTTCTTATCTCCCAAGGGGTTTGGAAATGACCCACAGTTTTCAACGGCCCCTAAATGAGACCTAGAAAGTCATTAGGAGAGAGAGAGTCAGGGTGCTCCTGGGAGGCTGCCCGGCAGAGAAAATGGCCACATCCCTGCATGGTGGCTCAGATGGCAAAGAATCTGTCTGTAGTGAGGAGACCCAGGTTCGATCTCTGGGTCAGGAAGATCCCCTGGAGAAGGAAAGGAAGGGCAACCCACTCCTGTATTCTTGCCTGGAGAATCCCATGGACAGAGGAGCTTGGCGACCTACAGTCCATGGGGTCCCAAAGAGTTGGTCATGACTGAACAACTAACAGTTTCAAGCCCCTCATTCAAGGATAGGGCACAAAGCATCCCAGGGATGAGGACTTGGCTGAATCTCTGAGGAATTGCCATGCTAGCCATCTGCTCAGGGGCAAGGTGAGGCTGGCATCCTCTGAACCAGGCACCTTCCGTGTCCAGGGACAAACAGGCTGAGCAATGGAACCAGCTCGGGAGATGGGCAGCCTGTCCCACCCCAGCGCAGGGCTGGCTGGGCTTTGTGCACCCGGAGCTTCAACTCAGGACAGAGAGCAGGGGAGAAACATGGAAAGGAGCTCGGAGGTGGACTGTGAGTGGCTTAGAAGACTTGAGGTGACAAAGATAAAGCTCAGAAATAACCAGACCAAGTTGCCTGTGTCAGATGGCTGTGGCTTAACACTCATGTTCAGAAATCAGATTGTGTAAGTCCCAGGGCGGCATGACCAGCAGTGGGATCTTGGGCAAGCTGTTTTGCTTCTCCGGGTTTTGTGACAACCGTCCACCTCACCCGCCCACAACCCCTGGCTGTTCAAAATGATTTTCTTTTTTTTTTTTCCAGCTCTGATAGTTGTTCTACAGCCTCTAGGGGTGGGACAGCAGCTGACTCCAGCCTGGTTTCTACTGCATGTTTTATGTTGTCCTGGAGCCGGTGAGCCCAGAGGAGGCGGGTGGAGAAGGACAGGGAGGTCAAGGCTCCGCCGCCTTCTCTGTCATTTCCCTTCATCAGGTGCCCCAGCTCCCCAGCAGAGGGAACTCCGCGGCCTGCGCTGAGAACACCTTCCTCATCAGCGATTTTAAAATAGTCCTGTAGAGGGCGCAGTTTCCTCGTCCCAGAGGCTGCGGAGGTTGAGTCAGGTTCTGAATACTGTTCCGTCCATCGTATAACCTCCTCAAAGCCCCGAGGATAGTACTCCTGGGGAAATGGAGAAGCATGGGGCTGCCTCTGGACGAGAGAAACTCCTGGCTCAACTCTAGGGAAGGAGACAATTGCACTGATACTGACATAGCCAAGTTCCTGGGTCAAGGCAGCATACAGGTTCCCTGCGCTTAGAAATCCGGAAGACGTCTAAATGGGTGCCAAGAGTCGCCAGGGAAGATGTCAAAGAAGTGGTAGCATTGGGAGTAGACCTTGATGGATTTGGGGACCAATGCCAAGGCAACAGAGACAGAAAATGGTAAGGTCTTGTTAAAAGCTCTTGCTTTAAAATCAAAATTCAGTGTGCTTAAATTGTTCGCTTTAAAATGGCTCATTTTATGTTATGTGACTTTCATTTAAAATTAAAAAAAACTACATGAGATGGTTCTATGTGTGTATGTGTGTGCATGTGTGTATACATAATTTATTTATTGTTGCACTAGGTAATAGTTCAAAATCCAAAGATAAAAAAGAACATATAGGGACTTCCCTGGTGGCCCAGTGGTTAAGACTACAGGCTCCCAGTGCAAGCATGCAGCAACTAAAAAGACCCCATACAGAGCAACAAAGACCTGGCATAGCCAAATAAATGAACAAATAAATATATTTTTTTAAGTGTACAATGGAACTCTGCTCCAACAATGTTATGTGCCAGTCTGGATGCTGCTAAGTCACTTCTGCTGCTGCTAAGTCGCTTCAGTCGTGTCCAACTCTGTGTGACCCCATAGATGGCAGCCCACCAGGCTCCCCCGTCCCTGGGATTCTCCAGGCAAGAACACTGGAGTAGGTGCCATTTCCTTCTCCAATGCATGAAAGTGAAAAGTGAACGTGAAGTTGCTCAGTCATGTCCGACTCTTAGCGACCCCATGGACTGCAGCCTACCAGGCTCCTCTGTCCATGGGATTTTCCAGGCAAGAGTATTGGAGAGGGGTGCCATTGCCTTCTCCAGCCAGCCTGGATAGGAGTGGATTTTAGAGGAAAATGGATACATGTGTATGTATGGTTGAGTCCATTTGCCATTCACCTGAAATTATCACAACATTGTTAATTGAGTATATTCCAGCACAAAAAGATTAAAGTTTGGAAAAAAACAAACCAAAAAAGATATACAGTAAACACTTTTCCAGTCTTTCCTCCAAATGCCCAGTTTTCCATTGGAAAAGCAGCTAATGCCATAGTTCTCTTTGTATTTATCCAAAGATACTCTGTGCAAACACAGGGAACCGGGTATATGTAGTCTTTATTTCCATTCTTCCTTTACACAAATGGTAGCCTACTCTGCATATGTTTGGGCACCTTGCTTTGATCACTGAATGCGTCTTGGCTCTCATACCTTATATACCAACTCTCTAAATAATTTGTTTATTAACATTCCTGTGATACATTATCTACAGATGCCATTATAATCTTCATTACTTTCATTTTTTTTTTTATAGGCAAGAAAATTGAGCTCCAAGAAAATCAATACCTAAAGGTCACACATCTAGGAACTGGTGGAGGTGGGACATAAACCCAGTCTGACACAAGAATATTTGCTTTTAACCACTCAGCTTTATAGCTTCTACCTAAGGAACTTCCTTATTCTTTCCTATAGATGCGTAGTAAGTATCCCATTCTGTACTGTATGGCGGTACCATAATTTATTCAACCCCTGTCTACTGATGAACATTTAGGTTTTTTCCAACCTTCTGTTGTTACCAAAAAAAAAGAATTGCTGCAGAGAGTAAGCTTGGATAGATGGCATGTCACATGTATGTGTCTTGTCAGGATATATTTTTCAAAGTGAAATTCCTGACATAGTTTTTGATGGCTATCGCAAAATTGCCCTTCGTCTTGCCCTATTGATTTTTTTTTTTTTTTTTGCCCTATTGATTTTCATCCTTCCCGAAGTATTGGATGCAAATCCCTGTTTCTCCAGTCCTCACCGAGGCTCACTTAATATTTTAGCGTCCAGTGAGTGGTTAGGTGCTAGTTAGGTGCTAGACCTCTGTAGGTCTCCTCCTATAGAGGAGACCATCCCTGCTTTCAAAAACTTCCAGTCTTTTATTATTATTATCATTTAATTTTATTACTTGACTGTGCTAGGTCTTGGTTGCTCTGAGAGCTTTCCTCCAGTTGCGGCCGGCAGGGGCTACTCTGTAGTTGTGGGCACGGGCTTCCCCTTGCAGTGACGTCTCTTATTGTGGAGCACAGGTTCGAGGTGCTTCAGCTTCAGTGGCTGTAGCACGGAGGCTCAGTAGTTGTGGCTCCCAGGCTCTAGAGCTCGGGCTCGGTTGTCCCGCAGCATATGGGATCTTCTCAGACCAGGGACTGAACCCGTGTCTCCAGCATTGGCAGGTGGATGCTTTGCCACCGAGCCACCAGGGAAGCCCCCCAAACTTCCAGTCTTATTGGGAGAGGCTGGGAGACAAATCACAGAGGCCCATCAGGAAACCTTTATTTAGGAAAGTGTCAGTCCATTAACTTTCATTTTTGTTACTAACCTGGGTTCTTGGCCTCTTTAATCAACAGAAATTAAGAGGCCAGACGAGAAAGCAAGAACAAGGAACAGGTTCCCTTGCTTACTCCCTGAGTGGGTGGTGAGCTGGCCCCTGAAATGAGGGGAGGGGATGTGTGCAGGGTGTATGTGTGGCACCCTGCTTTCTTTCCTGACCCCTCAGGAGTGGCAGTTGGGTTTTGGCCTTTTTGTATCCTGTTCATAATTTGCCCCTATATCCATGCATGTAGTTGTTTTTACTCCTTTCAAGTTTCTTTGTATTCAGATCCTGGAGGAGACCCTTGTCTAGGTGAAAGCAAGTAAAGGGTCCCAGGTCCCAGCCTGTCTCGTTTTGAAAAGGACAGAATACAAATCATAGAGTGGGCTCATCAGGCCCCCTACCATGTGACCAGTTTAGGTTGTGTGTTGTGAAAAAGGAAAAAAAAAAAAAATCCCCAGGAGGTCCTTGTTCACCAACACGGAGTCTCCCCGGCAGGCTCACACTGTATTGCCCCACAAGGTGGAGGATGATTCAAATACTTCTTCACCCAGGTCTGTTCCTCACCATCTTCAGGGAAGGGTTGGAAGACCCATAGTTGCACCAAGAGCTTAAGGAATTTTCTATTTTCAGTGAAAGAAGAGGGCAAGCCTTCAGACCTGGACCATTTGCTAAAATTGGAATTTGGCAAGTGGCCATTAAATAATATGTGCATTTTAGTCCTTGAGTTTTATGTATTTGTTTTATTTTATTCATTTAAAAAGTAGGTCTTTCTTTGTTTCCAAGCAACTTAAAAGTGCAGAATCTAACCTGCATGCTGCAGTTTGAATTCTTGCTTCCCCTGCTATCTAATCAACTGTTGCCCAGGCTGCTTTTCATTGAATACACTTTTATTCAGGCACAAATACTTATTGAATTTCTACTATGAGCAACTGAACTGAACTGAACTATAAGCCTGGTACCTAGCAGATAAAGATGAGTAACATGCGCATGTAGGCTTCTTCAAGTGACTCCAAGGAGGAGGAAATGCAAATATCCAGACTTAACTATCTGCCAGAGGAAAAATATCCCCCCACCCCCAACCCTGTGGGAGTAGACTTTTGGCTTCCGTCATCTGTGGGAAGAAACGGCACTGTCTTTGGTCTGGCACTCATTTCTATGTGAGCTAAGATTTGTTCCTATTTATACTTCTCCAAGAAAGCTTAGGGCAGCATTAGGAGAAAAGAGTGACCTTAAACTATTGTGTGAAAATTAAAATATTTCAAAGTCTAGAGGCCACCATCTGTGTTTATTAATAGACAGAGAATTATCTGACCTCAGCATGACAGGAATTTTTCAGTCATTTGGGAGGGCCTCTCCCAAGGAGATTTGCTCCACACCCTAAAGATCAAGTGAAAATATGCTGATAGCTGGAGAACCTTAAGAGGAAGATGGAAACAGATGTTGGCTTATTTTCTGTCCTCACCCCCTTTCGTGCTCAGTCCCTTCAATTGTGTCCAACTCTTTGTGACCCTATGAACTGTAGTTCACCAGGCCCCTCTGTCCATGGAATTCTTCAGACAATAATACTGGAGTGGGTTGCCATGCCCTCCTCTAGGGGATCTTCCCAACGCAGGGATTGAACCCACATCTCCTGCATTGCAGGCAGATTCTTTACCCACTAGCCACCTGGGAAGCCCCCTTCATCCCCTTACTGCTCGTTAAAGACCATGTAGGTTTTCTTCACTGAGTGGAAACTGCCCCTGGAAGCAGCAGCCATCTTCAGTCTTTAAAAACATCCCTCACCTGCTGGCTATACATTTCTGAGAATATATGGATGCAGTGATTATATCAAGTTTCCAGCATCACCACATTGCAAACCCATTTGATCACAAATGGATTCTGAAGAACAGGATAAAATAATTATCATAAAACAGGATGGTTTGAAGGAAGGAAAATTTGATATGGTGGACTACAAATAAAGGCCATTATTTTTAGTTCAAGGATTGGGCCAGAAGTTAAAAACAAAAATAAGGAAACAAACAAACAAAAATCTTTGTTTAACAAGGGTGCCACAGCTCAGCACTGGGAGAAGTCACTTTGCTTCTCTGTCTACAGTCCTGGAAAAGATGTCAATTATGTCCTGCTTGGTAAAATTGTACCAAGGTCAGCCAGCACCTGTGCAATTCTAGCTGCCTATCAGGGATCACCTGGATTACCTCTTTTAATCTTCATAAGAGTCCTCAACCACTTTGACATAATTATTGTTATTACTCTTATCCTGGGTAGAAACAGAGGCCCAGAGAGATGAAGTAACTTGCCCGAGGACACAGATAATAAAGGGCATAGTCAGGGCCAGTGCAAAATGAAGATGTGGGGTCCTGGCCTAAGACAGGGAAGTCAATTTCCTTTCCCACATGGGTGGGGACCTGCCTTCCATGGGACTGGAGCCTCTGTGCCTGGCCATGTGCAGTAGCTGCCAGCCAGTTGCCATGGAACTGCCAGCCTAGGGCAGGGGTGGCAACTTACCACCCACCCCCCAGAGACACAGGAAGGTGTTGGGGGAACTGTACCTGACCCTGATCATCTCCTTGTCAATGTTCAGGCACCCATGGGGAGAGGGGTGGATGGCCACGGCTGAACACAAGACTTCCTGCTCACCAGGCCCCCTCTAATGAGGTCCGGTTGTTGCCCTGACAGAGGTCCCCAGCAGGTCTTAGGGTGCGGAGGAGGGCAGGATGCCAGGGCATAGTGGACACCAGGAGAAGGCAATGGCACCCCACTCCAGTACTCTTGCCTGGAAAATCCCATGGATGGAGGAGCCTGGTAGGCTGCAGTCCACGGGGTCACTAAGAGTCAGACACGACTGAGCGACTTCACTTTCACTTTTCACTTTCATGCATTGGAGGAGGAAATGGCAACCCACTCAGGTGTTCTTGCCTGGAGAATCCCAGGGACAGCGGGGCCTGGTGGGCTGCCGTCTATGGGGTCGCACAGAGTCGGACATGACTGAAGCCACTTAGCAGCAGCTTAGCAGTGGACACCAGAGAGGACTGTGCAGGAGCTGAGGTTCTAAGACCCCTGGGCTTGCTCCATTGTCCCAGCAGACACAAATTTAAAGATAAAATGATTCAGAATTTGAAGGCCACAATCACAGAGCATTAAGTCCCAAGACCTTCTAAGTGCCTACCCTGGGTGACTGTGCTAGTTGCAAGAAGCAAGCCCTGGCCACGGGCACCCATGCTAATATCCTGACTATGGTAGAATATCAAGGAAAATTCTAAGTCCTTTGATAAAGTCAGAAAGTAAAAATTTGTTCAGACTGTAAAAATCTTTGCGACCCCATAGACTATAGCTTGCCAGGCTCCTCTGTCCATGGAATTCTCCAGCAAGAATACTGGAATGGGTTGCCATTTCCTTCTCCAGGGGATCTTCCCAACCCAGGGATCAAACCCAGGTCTCCCATATTGCAGGCAGATTCTTTACCATCTGAGCCACTGGGAAAGCCCTGGAAAATTCAAAGTCCTTTGAAAAAGTCAGAAATTAAAAATTTGTTCAGACTACTAAAAATCTACCCTTTTGGTTCACCTTGAAAAGTAAAAACTGTTGTGAAGTATAAAGTGATGCTGTTAGTCCCCACAGATAACTTCATTCCCAACACCTCCCTAAGGAGTGTCTTGCTTTATGAAGCCTGACTTGACCTTCTCAAATAGAACTGACCACTCTTTTATTGTGCCAGGGCTTCCCTGATGACTCAGACAGAAAGGAATTTGCCTGCAGTGCAGGAGACCTGGGTTCAATCCTTCGGTCGGGAAGATCCCTTGGAGAAGGAAATGGCAACCCACTCTGTATTCGTGCCCGGAGAATCCCTGTGGACTGAGGAGCCTGGCAGGCTACAGTCCACGGGGTCGAAAACAGTGGGACACGACTGAGCGACTAACATTTTCACTTTATGGTGCTCCTTCCTAATTTGTGTAATTATAATGTTTAGAACTTGGGCTTTGAAATCAGACACACCTGAGTTGGAATCCCAGCTCTGTCAATAACTTTTTGTGAGACTGGGGCTAATTCCTTGCATCTGCTCTTCCGCTTGAGAACTGGGACAATGCAATGCTGGTGGCTCCAGCACTGCTGTACTGGATAGACTGAAGGATGGCAGTCTGGTGGAAATGAGGCCACAGGACTTGTCCTAACCTAGTGAAGGAGGAAACAGAGCTGGACTCCATCCTAGGCCAGGCTGCCAACATTAGGCTACACGCAGGATCACCCTCCCAGTGGACTCTGAATACCAATGGAAAACCAGACCCCCAGGATAAAAGAGCCTCAGGACTTGTACTTGGACTCTCTGTGGCCTAAAAGAATATGCTAATTATCTCTGTAACAGAACACATAAATTCCATTATGTTTATCGGGATATGACCACAGGCCTATTGATAAATGTCCACTGTTTATCTAGGCTTATGACAGAAGAATCATGGGTTAACTTTGATCGTATCTCTTTTACCTTGTCCAGACTAGTTTCAAGGAATTTGGGGAGGTGGGTTTGAGCAGGTACACTGAGGGAATATAAGGTTTTCACAAAAACTGGTCGGGGTCCTTGGCTAAGAGGAGACTCTGCTTTGGGCCTGCTGGTGTAATAAACTGCACTCCACTATCTATCTGCATTGTCCTTCTGAGTGAGTTTGTGTCCCAGAACGCGTGGCTACAACACTATGATTACAAAAGTAAGTACATTTGTTTTCGCTTAGATTTTATGTTTACTTGGAGTGGCTTTGATGCTGGTGGTGGGGCAGTCATGGATATAAAGAGGGTAAACAGCATTAACTATTGATGAGATTACTGCTTACCAGTGTCTGACACCAACAAAGGTAACTGCAAATATTTAGTATTAGTTTTTTTCAGTAGACTGAATTTTTTGAGAGTTGGGTCCTGTTTTATTCACCTGTGTCTAATACAATGCTTGGAGCCAAATGTCTAATTTAAATGAATTTTCTTTGCAATCTACACTAACAGTGAGGGGTTTATTGCTAACTTAGGACTTCCCTATAGCTCAGATGGTAAAGAATCCGCCTTTAGTGCAGGAGATCCAGGTTCAATCCCTGGGTTAGGAAGATCCCCTGGAGAAGAAAATGGCAATCCAATCCAGTATTCTTGCCTGGAGAAGCCCATGGACAGAGGAGCCTGGCAGACTCCTCATTGTGACAGTCGCGTCACAAAGAGTCAGACACGACTAAGTGACTAACACACTGGTAACTCGGGAGGGTGAATAAAAGAAATCTCTTAAGGGCTTTTATATTGTTAGAACTACAGATTAAAAAAAAAAAAAGCTAGGAAAAAAGAGGTCTACAAGGCCTTTCATGATCAAACATCCAAACCTATTCCTAAGTGCCTAGCACTTGATTTGTTTCATTTTTGTCTGCACTTAAAATAGTAAGGCTTCCCCTTGTGGCTCAGCTGATGAAGAATCCGCCTGCAATGCGGGAGACCTGGGTTCAATCCCTGTGTTGGGAAGATCCCCTGGAGAAGACAAAAAGGCTACCCACTCCAGTCTTCTGGCCTGGAGAATTCCATGGACTGTATAGTCCATGGGGTCGCAAAGAGTCGGTCACAACTGAGCTACTTTCACTTTTCAAAATAGTAAGCCTGAACATCACTCATTCGGTGAGGTTCCATACACTACTCTTTCGGAAGTTTTGTTCCAAAAGGGCGAGGAAAGAGAACTGCAGTGAACCAACGCTCACAACTTAGTGACTGCTGGATCACTGGGCGACGGCGACATTCTTGCTATCCAATCGCCGGGGAATCTGGAGAGAACGCTCTGGATTGGTCAGAGAAAACATCCCTCCAGGTTCATTCAAGGAGGGGCTTGGCGTGGGCGCGGCCGGCAGAGCATTTTGGCCAATCAGAGAACGGCAGAGGGGCGGGCTTGGCCGCAAAAGGGTGGAATGGAGCCTATCTGAAGGCGACTATCCGCCAATCAGATCCTCCTGTCGCGAACGGAGGGGGCGTGGCCTCCGGCGGCGGGTTCCCTACGGCTTAGGCCCAACTGCGGAGGAGGTGGGGCACGGGCGGGCCTGGGCGGGGCGAGCGGTGTAGGCGGCGGGGCCGGATGCGGGCGGTGCCGCGGCCGCGGCGGCCCTGGGGATGGGCGGAGCCCCGGCCGCCAGTGCTGGTGGCCGCTGCGAGCGGCCGCCTCTGCTCCCGCGCGTTGCTGCTACCCAGGGTGGCGGTATGCTGGGGAAAGGGGTAGTCGGCGGTGGCGGCGGCACCAAGGCGCCCAAGCCCTCCTTCGTGTCTTACGTGCGCCCCGAGGTGAGGGGGCGTCGCGCGGGCGGGGCGTCGTGCTGGAGTGGCCGGGGCGGGGGGCGCCGGGAGCCCCTTCCCTGCCTCCGGAGGGCCGCGAGCGTTTCCTGTCCGTGTACCGGAGGGGAGCTGAGCGGGATGAGGGCCCAGGGGAGCGATGGGACTCCCGGCGGGCCCGGGTGGGATTCCCCGACGCGGGCGGGCAGGTGCTCGAGTGCAGGGCCCACCTCACCGGGATACCAGGTGAAGGGGCCCTGGCCGGGAAGGTCCTGCGGCCCGGCTGGCTCCTGGCTACAGTTGAGGGGAGCTGGGGTTTGGGGCACCACCGGAGGGGAAGGGCTGGGGGTACTGACCACCCCCCGCCCCAACTCCGAGGACCTGCGTAGAACTTGCAATCCCGGCGGGTGGGTCTGCCCTGCTCTCGGAATTTCTCAGTGAGTGTGTAGAGCTTGCTTATCTCAGCTGCTTGCTCCTAAGAGTGCTATATGATGCCGCTGGCGGGATCCCGTGCCCTGCTTCCCGCTTCCCATCAGCTCTACTGGGAGAAAGTGGGGTCGGTCCCAGCCTCAATCAGTTATCTATCTCTTCCTTGTAAATTCCCCTCTGTCGCTTCTTCCCCCTTTCATTTCACTCCCTCACCATAAGCCTTTCCACCTCCTGCTTTCCTCCTGGAGTTTTACTGTCAAGTTCATTCATTCATTCAGAAGATATTTTTTGAGCTCCTACTCAGGGCCAAACACTGTTCTAAACTGCTTGGGGTATACATCAGTCAACAGAATAAATATCCCTGTTCTCTGGGAGCTTATCTGAGGGAGAGAGGAGTAAACAGTCGGTAAAATAGATATAAGTAATTATATGGTATATTAGAAGTTGCAAGTGGTATAAGAGTAGGGATTGACTGATGGCCCATGGGGCAAAGAACCTGCCTGCCAATGCAGGAGACACAGGAGACATGGGTATGATTCCTGGGTTAGGAAGATGCCCTGGAGGAAGGCATGGCAACCCACTCCAGTATTCTTGCCTGGAGAATCTTGATGGACAGAGGAGCCTGGAGGGCTACAGTACTTAGGGTCGCAAAGAATTGAACATGACTGAGTGACTAACGCTTTTTTTTTTTTTTTTCAATTATATGGTATATTAGAAGTTGAAAAGTATGGTGGGAAGAGAAAATACCCCCTTTTCCTCCTTGCACATGGGGCATTTGAGCAAAGACTTGAAGGATGTTTGGGATCTGAGGATAGAGTCTGGAATGTTGGAGGGCCATCAAGGAAACCAGCCTTGCAGAATCCAGTGAGGGAGGGGGATGCCCGAGTCCCGGGAGAGGAAGTTAGGCTGCAGCTTGTAGGCCCCGCTGAGCTCCTGATCCAAATGCCTGATTAGGTGCATTTTCATTTTTGATTTCTGAAGGGTTTTTTTTTTTCCCTGCTCCTCTCTTAGCACATTAATCAGCAACGGATGCGGAAGCATTGGCAAATTCCTGTGCTGTCTTCCCACCTCTGTAAAGCAGAGGCAGGTGGGCTGTGAGGAGAGGTCTTCATCAGGGAGTGCTTCTATAAAACCACCAGTGGCCTGAAGCCTTTGCATGTGTATCTTTAAATTCAAATGTGTGTCTTTTTTTCCAGTGCAGAGGACTCTTCTTATTTTTAGTCCTAATTTTAAAATAAAAACCACTTCCTCTGTAAATGCTTGATAAGGAGTCAGGGTCATCTTGAATATTCAGCAGGCTCCCCTTATAGTATCGAGGGTAAGTAATGTGGTCAATTTCTCTTTGTGTCTTTTTGATTGAGCCTGGGTTGAAATGAAACTGATCTTTTAACCTTTCCTCTTTAGTGAGATTCGAATGCGAGTGGAAAGTCTTCTGAAATGTGGCCAGAGTTCAAGAATGTTCCAATTTTTTATCCACCAAGCACACATGTTGTAATTAGGCATATTTTCCCTCTTTGCCCACAGCTCCTGATATATTTCCTTTGAGGGATATTAGGGAAGGGGAGTGGGTCAACCCCAAAATAAGCCTGAAGTGGTCACATTTTTCAGATCCTTATAGTTGGCAGTTCTCTTTCCTCACAGTAAAATAATGCTATGTAGACACTGTGCTTCTTTCTTGAAATCTGTCTCTAAAAATATTTTGTGACAGAGTATAAGGCTGTGACCTAAATTGTTGATGAGTTTTAGAAGATAAGGGAATGAAAGAGTGAGGAAGCAATTTGTCATTAAGTATAATCTAGCTTTTGCTAGCCATTACATTATGGGAAATACATGTGAGCAGTTTTGAGGTGTCGCTATGTGTCTCTGAGAGCCCTGGATCTGATAAACTTCTGTTGGTTCACTTAATAGAAGTTCTTCTGAAGACTGTCATTCTGCTGTTCCTATTCCTTTCCCTCATATCGAGTTCATCTTTAGTGCTTTTCATGTGTGCTCTCGCATCACTTCTTTGTACGCAGTTTGCTTTTGTTAGCTGGGAGGTCGCAATTTCTCACAGCTCTTTTTGCTGGTAGATCACTAAGCCACCAGGACAACCTTCAGGATGTAAGGTGCCTTATGGCCCCTGTGCCCAGTGATGAACTTGTTCTTGACTGATCAGATCTTGTAAGATTTAACAGGATCTGTGTTCTGTATGCCAAAGAGGCTATCAAGAGTTAGCACTTTCTATCAAAAGCAGAAGGCTTAACTGGGTAAAAGTATTTGCAGATGATGCTTTTACACATAAGGACTTTTTTTTTTTCTCTTGTGATCCGAAAGGGTTGGCATTGGATGGCCTAAAATGAGGGACAGGAGTTTACTTCCTCCGTTAACACTGGATCTCTGCCACAGTAACTTGGCTCTTCTGTCACTGATTCTCCTAAATCAGTGAACAAGCAAGTTAAAATCTTGAGCTGTAATTTAGGAACTTTGGTCGCGTTTTGTAATCTCTGCCCAAAGGGTGGCACATCAATAAATTTGGTAAATAGGAAGTCGATGGTTTTGGAAGCTGAGGTGAACAGGAGGGAGAGAGCTGGGCTGGTCTTGGTGGTACCCAAAGGCTGTACCTGAAAATGCCAGCACCTTCACCCCAGCATAGGCCCAGGCACAAGGTGCCTCTGTGCAGTGGAACCCTGGATGCTGAGCTCTGCTTCAGCAAGGTGGTAGCTTATAGTTTGGGTGCCAGCTCTTCTGTTCTTATACAGAAAACACCTGTTTGAATTATGGTGATTTCAGAAACCATTAGTGTTCATTGTGGAAAAATAAGACAATGTAGATAAGCAAACATTTTTTAAATGGAAAAATTGCAAGCTTATTAGTGACTTGCAGTGTATCCTGTCAGGTGTGTGTGTAGGGCATATATATATATATATATATTTTTTTTTTTTTTACCAAAATGGGATTAATATTGCTGATCACATTATTTTATAATCTGCCCATTTCACCAGAAATGTATATTGTAAATGTCTTTCCATGTCAGTTGTCAACTGTAACTTCTTTTTAAATTAGACCCCTTTTCCTCAACAGAGACGGACAGTGTGATGGGAGATGGTAGGTAGCACAAAGAGGCCAGGAAGGTAGTATGGTTTTAAAATGGTTTTCTGGTCAGTTACCTTCTCTGGTACCGAAGGACAACTGATTTCCTTAAGACTGGCAGTTCTCTGCTCAGTTACCTTGAAATTGTAAGCTCTGCTTTGGTAGTTCTTAGTTTAGAAGGCCACGGCAACCCACTCCAGTACTCTTGCCTGGAGAATCCCAGGGACGGTGGAGCCTGGTGGGCTGCCGTCTATGGGGTCGCACAGTCGGACACGACTGAAGCGACCTAGCAGCAGCGGTTAGAAATGCTTACTGTCTGTACCTGGCAGCTTGTATTAATAAATAAAGCACCACTGTGTGTGCACGCTCAGTTGCTCGGTCATGTCCAACTGTGCGACCTCGTGGACTGTAGCCCGCCAGGCTCCTCAGTCCATGAATTCTCCAGGCAAGAATATTGGAGTGGGTAGCCATCCCTTCTCCAGGGGATCTTCCGACCCAGGGATCGAACCCGGGTCTCCCACACGGCAGGCAGATTCTTCTGCTCAGCTACCAGGGAAACCCCATTAAATGGTGGTCCTAGAAGAAAGTTCTGATTTAATAAGAACGGGGTCTCTCGTGCTGAGAGAGCTGAGTAAATGCCTCGGGGTGCTGTGTGTTGCCTTCTGAAACTAAGACCAGGAAGAGTTCAGCTTTGAGAGTCTGCCCTACTTGTGCCCATGTTCGTGTGGTATGCCAAATATGGTTAAGATGTACTTTCTAGTTGAGTTTAGGTCAGTGTTTGACTTGAATGTATTGGTAATAGTTATTAGTTACTTAGTTGTGAATTTTTAGAGTTGGAAGAAAACATAGAGATGACCGAGTCTACCCGTGAACTCTTGGTCTGTTCTGCTGATGTGGAAATGAGGCCCTTAGGGTTACTTGTCCTGCCCACGGGTACAGTGCTTTTGTAGAGCAGGGTTAAGAGCTGTCTCCTGAGGCCAGTAGTGCCTGTGACTAAGCCAGACCCACAGGAGTTCAGGAAAGGTTTTATATAGATTTGAGGAGAACAGACAAGAGATGTGAAGACTGAGAAAAGTCCAAAAGATCCAGATTTAAGAGCCGATGCTTTTCATTGATTCCCCCAGGGAGAAGAATGCATCTGATTGCCTCTTCCTCACTTAGGGCTGTTTCTTTTGGTGGGGGGAAGTGAACCTGTGATCCTGTATGCTTCCCAGAGCTAGGACTGTGGGAATATGTTAAAATTTTAAAAAAATTTCTACTGGTATTGATTAGGCACTTCTGTGTCCCAGAAACTCCTTATCTCATTTCATCCTCATCTGTTTTACGCAGTGAGTACTACCGTGACCTCTCTTTTTTGTGTCCAGACGTGCAAAGTGAGACCCAGAGAATACCTTGCTCAGGGTCACAGCTGGCAAGGGTTGGTGCCAGGATTTAAACTAGGGTGGTCGGACTCCAGGGCCATTCTCTTATCCCTCTGTTTGTGAATGCTGGGGATATTGTTAGTGAAGCATACTTGTAGGCATGCCTGGTGTTTGCACACGAGAATGCCTTTTCCTGTTCTCTGGCAGCAGTTTCTTTCTTGGCTTTTGTTAGTTTGTCCACCAGGGGATCATGAGCAGATATGGGGCTCATTGGAGATATGATTTAATTTGTTCAACAGGTACTTACTCAGCACCGAGTGGTGATTGGCACTGTTCTAGATGTTGGGGGTCCAGAACAGATGAAATGATTGAGATTATTTTTGGTGGAACACGATGGTATTGGACTGTTAATACCAACTTTGATGACTTTGATGGGTCGATGACAAGAAGAGATTGGCTTATCCTAAAACAGACCTCCTTCCTCAGTTGTAGCAAGAAAGTAATACCTCTGAAAGCAAAATCTAGATCCGTTAGTTTAAGATCCTGTGGAGAAGAACTCCATTCCCAACTACTTTTTCTAAGGGCAGAATTTTCTCCTTGAGCTTCGAGATCATCAGTAGTGACTTCACAGGCTGTTAAAGGACATGAAGAGTTCTTCCTGAAACGACCACTTTCCTAGCTGTGGCTTTAGCCTGATGATCTGTCCAGAGCTTCCGCTTTTTCTCTACTGCATGTGCTTCCTGCGGCATCTCCCTGGGTCCCTTCCAGCACCACACAGCTTCTGCAGACAGAGCACCAGAAGATGTCAGGAGGCTGATATCAGGCAGTCCTGCCTGCAGCCAGCAACACAGTGGCCACTGTGACGGCCCCCATGCAGCCACCACTCTTCTGCACCCTGCTTCTGTCTCTGATGTTAAAATCAGCCGTGCTGTTAGAGTCTCAGGCTGTGGGACACCCATGCTTAGAAACTTAGATGTTCTGGATCCTTCTCTGCACATGCTCAGCAGCATGTTTGCTGTCCTTTGACTACTTCCACAGGAAACCGTCCTGTATCGCAGTATGCATCAGAGAGAACTCAGTTTTTAGAGGGTCAGAAAAATTTTTAATCGCTATGAAAGTTGTATACCTTATTTTAATGATAAAGACAATATTGCCGACTTTGGAAGTTAGGAAAATGAAGCTACCCAGGAAAATGAAGCTACCCTTAATTATGCTACCCTAATAACCAAAGTGACTATTTCCATTTTTTCTTGTAGTATGTCCAGGCTTGGTCTGTGTCTTACGCTGTTGCAAACACAATATGTCTAAAAATGTATAGCCTGCCCTCTGGTAATCGTGTTTGAAGGTGGTACCACTGATTCCTGTCAGCAGAGCAGAAACTTAAGAGCTGTTTTTCCAGCAGGGAGCCAGCCTCAGTTTTTCATGTGACGTCTTTTTTTTTTTTAAGTATTTATTTATTTGCTTGCTTTTGGCAGCACTGGGTCTTCATTGCTGCGTGTGGACTTTTCTCTAGTTGCGGCGAGTGGGGGCTACTCTCCAGTTGTGGTCCAAGGGCTTCTCACTGCAGTGGCTGCTCTTGTGGTGGAGCACAGGCTCTGGGGCACCTGGGCTCCGGTAGTTGTGGTGTGTGGGCTCAGCATTTGTGGTGCACGGCTTAGTCTCCCTGCAGCATGTGGGGTCTGCCCAGACCAGGGATCGAACCCGTGTCCCCTGCACTGGCAGGTGGATTCTTAACTACTGGACCACCAGGGAAGTCCACACTAGTGACTTCTGATGTGCTGTTTTGGAGACCCCAAGGAGAACAGAGGGTTTGTAGTTCAATGAATCACTTAGAATCAGCCTCTTGAGGTAGATTGGGAGGTAGGATTGAATTGGAATAATTCTGCCAACCTCTAGTCTGCTGCTGCTTCGGAGGGAAGAAGAGAGGAGGTAGACGTGGAGAGGGACCCCAGGAGTGAGCAAACCTTTCCAAGAGCTGAAGGGGCACAGGGGCCTCCCCGTTCCCCTAGTCCCCTCTGCGTACCTGGGCGTCACTCTCCAGGGAAAGCAACCACTTGTCATTCCTCCGTCTTGATACCTATGCATGAGGCCAGTCCTTCCAAGCCTCAGTTGTATTTTTACTGGAAAAGTGGAAATAATGACATCTGTCTTATCTGATAGGTGTATGTGAACATTTATGAATCTGAACTGTGATTGTGCACAGCGGGTGCTGCTTAGCAGAGAACGTGGCCACTAGCTGGGTAACCTTCAGGAGATGTGGGCTTTCACTGTTACTGTTATACAGGAGCCCCCTGGAGGGTTCCAGAAAGTACTCAGTCATCAGTCTTAGAATTCAGAAATCTTTCCCTAAGCTAAGGTGTTAATGACAGTGGAGTGTTTCAGTTGTTGCAGTTGTCGCCATGGCACCCTGCCCGGAAAGTTCTCTGTGTGGTAACTCTTTCTTAGAGTGTTTTTCACTATCTCGGAAAGTTTCTTTTCCTCTTTTCTTATTTCCTTTTTACTTTTGAGAATGCTTTGATTATATTTAAAATTCCAACCTAATGAGAACACTGAGTGGTCGGCTTTTTTTCATTGTTAACATTTGGCCTTTGACATTTTGCTGGATTAATTCTGTAGACTTATTTTTTTCCTCTCTCCTCATTTCTGAGTCTCTCCATCATAGGCCACATTTTATGCATTTATCACATCTGGTCAATGATTTACCGAAGATATGAGTAAGGAAAATCAAATCACCTCTGGGAGTAATAATTCTCTTTACGTGCTCCAAAGGCAGTAGCCAGATCATGTGCTGTTTTGACTTTAAATGCTTCAGTCCTTGTACACCTAGCTGGTGGGCGGCCTTTCAGAGGAGTCTAAGCCCTCACTTGTTTGCTTTGTGGGGAGAGGGTGGCTTCAGCCAGGAGAAAAGCAGGGCTTGTGCGTGAAAGCACTGGCTACAGAGGTGACATATTTTGAAGTCTGCCTTTTCCCTGGTAACAGATTGTCAGCCCTGTCTCAGGCAGTGATCCTGAACTGCTGGATTTTTTTTTTTTGTTTGTTTGTTTGTTCTTGTTTTTGCTGAGAGGGTTTTTTTTTTTTTTTTTTTAAGATTCCTGAGAATGCCTGTGATGGGAATGGTCCCAGTTTTTTGGATGAAAAATCTCACTCTTCCTTCCTCTTTCTCCATACATAAGATTGTATCCCTGTTTTGCTTGAATCCCTTGAGATCTGCTTCCTGGTGTGACTTCCCCTCTCTGAGCCTCCCTTTGATCTTCATCTAACGTTGGGTGCCCATCTTCCTGGCAGGCTTATTTTAAGCATGAGCAGAAGCACTATGTACGCCCAAACAATAACTTGAGTTGGGAGAATTATTGAGTGTTGCTACCATTTGCTAAGCACTGTGTTAGAATTAGGAATGAGAGAAAAAAGCAGTCTGTGCACTCAGGAGGCCCACATTCTGCCGGCGAGATGGCACGTCGACAGATGGCTGCAATGCACGGAGGTAGGTGCTGCCTGTTGACAAGGGAGGAGCGCATGACACTCCCAGGCACGGAGGAGGGCCTGCTGCGGCCCCACGGCAGCATCTGGCCTCATTGGGAGGCTGCGTGGGACTTGGAAGGGGCAGTGTTGATATGGGTTCCGGTGTGGGGAGAAGGAGGCTGCAGGCAAGAGGGATAAGTTGGAAGACTCACAGGTGCGTGGGGACCAGGTGGTTGGACCGTCTGTCATCATCTCTTATGTAAGGTGCATGCGGGCATGTGAATGCGGCAGGTCTTAAAGAGTAGAATCCGGGGGTACCTCTGGGACCTGCAGTTTGTTCGTTTTCTGTGGATGCTGCTGTACGGGTCAGCCTGGCTTTTGGTGAGCCTGTAGGCAGCTTCTCATTTGCCCCAGTTCCTCTTGCTCCAAGATCATGGAAGAGCTACTGCCCCAAGGCTTTCAGCTCCTTGCCAGCTCCTCTGCTGACCTGACATCTATACATAGCAGCCCTGAGGTGCTTCCCTGGTAGCTCAGGTGGTAAAGAATCTGCCTGCAATGCAGGAAACCCCGGTTCAATTCCTGGCTAGGGAAGATCCCCTGGAGAAGGGATAGGCTACCCACTTCAGTATTCCTGGGCTTCCCTGGTTCAGACAGTAAAGAATCTGCCTGCAGTGTGTAAGACCTGGGTTCGATCTCTGGGTTGGGAAGATCCCCTGGAGGAGGGCATGACAACCCACTCCAGTATTCTTGCCTGGAGAATCCCCATGGACACAGGAGCCTGATGAGCTCAGTTCATGGGGTCACAAAGAGTCAGACACAACTGAGTGACTAAGCACAGCCCAGCACAGCCCTGGAGGGGGACAAGGAGGGGACACACAGAAGGCAGTGCCATGTGTTTCCGCAGCTGCTGCTGGTCCCATCAGTTAGCTTAAATGGTAAGACTTTGGTGGTCCCGTGACCGCCCCCTGACCTCTTTCTCCTAGCGCTGGTGTACATTCCAGCACTGCCCTCCTCACTCTCGGTGTCATGAGGGGTTAGGGGCATGGCTTTGGAATTAGAGTTTTGCTACTCACTGTATGGATTTAGGCTGGGTATGTAAGTTCTCTAAGCCTCAGTTTCTTAGTCTGTATGATGGGAATAAGGGTCCTAGTACTTAGTGTCCAGCCCATACTTAGTGTCGTTAGTCTCAAGTGAGGCCCTCCGTGGAGAATTGCTAACGCAGTACAACTTGGCTTGTAGTAAATGCTTGCTGCTGCTGCATCTGCATTGCTTCAGTCGTGTCCGACTCTGTGCAACCCCATAGACGGCAGCCCACCAGGCTCTGCCGTCCCTGGGATTCTCCAGGCAAGAACACTGGAGTGGGTTGCCATTTCCTTCTCCGAGTAAATGCTTAGGAAATGTTAACTGCCGTACTTGCTGTTAAGTCTTCACCCCAGAAGTCGCAGCTGTGTGTCTTCGTTCTCGTGTCCTTGTCTTTGGCCACTAGAGCAGGTCCCGATAACAGCTTGCGTTCCTTTTGAGCATCATTCTTTGCGCTCCCTCGCAGAGGCGTGAGTCTGGAGCTGGGGGCGCCGTCCCTCCTGTGGGATCCTGCCATACCCACGGTGTGCGTCCTTCCCATCTCCCTTCCAGCACGGTTTTCTTTCTCAGTGAGCTGTTTCATGGATGCCCTCTCTGCCCTCCTATATCAGTAACTTCCCTTATCTCAGGGCTTCCAGGGATACCTGGGGTTTGGGCAACATGTTAGGTCCTGGGACTTTGCCTCCAGTTCAGCTCCGCTTCCCTCCTTCCCAGCTGCTGCCAGCACCTCTCGTTTCCTCAGTCCTGTGTGGTCCAGAC
Organism: Bos taurus; assembly: GCF_002263795.3. Lineage (NCBI taxonomy): Eukaryota > Metazoa > Chordata > Mammalia > Artiodactyla > Bovidae > Bos > Bos taurus. The sequence continues at coordinate 41,333,385 of NC_037347.1, forward strand.
CAAGCACCTCATCTGATGCCCGGGACCACCAATCACAGCTGCTTACCTTACACAGGTTTTCCCACCTGCCACCTCTCCCTTTGGAACCCCCCTCCCCCAGACAACCCTCACATCATGGCCAGGCTCCTTTTAGACACCGCCTTGACGTGTCATTTTCCTATTTAAGGGTCTTTCATGCCCCCTGCCCTTTCCACTGGTCCGAACCTTAGCACCTTTCCCAGGCTCACCCAGATTCTGCCTGCTTCTGGTTTGTTGATAGAGCAATAGCTTGGATTCAGGAACCTTGGGCTGTGGCCATTTCTTATCTGAGTGTCCTCGAGGAAGCCCCTTCACCTCTTTGGGTCTCATTTCCTGGATTAGGCAAGTGTTTTTAAACATATTTTGTTCAAGGAGCTTTTTTTTAAAAAAAAAAAACAACAAAAAAACCCAGCATGATTCTTGAACAACTTTTTCAAAACCCAGTGTCCCCAGTCCTGCTTTAGAGATTCAGATATGACCCCCGGGGGCAGGGGGAAGGGTGTATGTGAATGATGGGGGGGGGGTGGGGAGTGGGAGGGAGACCTGCAGTAGGAACCTGTAGTTTTTTTCAGTTCACTGGCATCTCTTCCTTCAGCCCCTCTTGAGAACTGCTGTTTCAGATGAAATCACAGAGGAAGCCCAAGAATAGAGACAGACCTCTCTCTCTTCTGAGAGAGGGTGTGAGAGGTGCAGTGTGAAGGCCCCCGAGGGCGCCTGTTCCTTCAGCCCCTGTGTGTTCCCAAGTCTTTCCTCGTGACTGGCAGCCTCCCTTCTTCGTGTCTGTGGTGCAGGCTGACTGTAGCTACGGGTTTTGATGGTGCCGTCGAGCGTTTATTGTCTACTCCTTTGTGCTGTGTGTCTGTGGCTCTCATTTCCCCAACAGGACTTAAGCTCCTCCAGGGCAGGGCTGTAGTGCCCACCACTCAGCGTGGCCTTGTGGAGCTCACGGTGGCTTCAGGGAAGGGTGAATAGGGCGGTGGCTCAGGGCCATCATGGGAGAGGGCCTCAGAAGGTCGCTGGTGGGCCCTTCACTCAGGTCGTGTTCACCTCTCCTGCAGAGTGAGCTTTGGGGGCTGAGGTTGAGAACTATATGAGGAACTTCGGTGTGATCACTGATTTGACTCTGGGTCTTTGTGCCCCAAGAGTCTGCTTTGGCAGGAGGTGTTTTGCCTAAAAATATTCGTTTTCACTGTCACTGTGGTGCTGACGTTGGTAGGCTATTGACCTGCGTGGATGCCTGAAGCCCAGCTGTTGCCCACAATGTGTCTCGGGCCGCCCTTAGCTTCCTCAGGCAGCTCCTGAGCTCAGGCCCTGTCTGTTGGAATTGAGCCAGCTCTTTGGCGAGGTCAGATCTGTGGGTTTTGAGGCTTATGCTGCCCACGGTCTCACCATTTCCTCTCTAGCTTGAGTTTCCTACCAGGGAGAATGTGATAAAGGGTTTGGATTATTTAAAGGCCTGGGGAGTGCCTGGTAAGAGTGATCCTTGCTAAGAAGCATGGTAAACCTTCCATTGCTGTGCAGTGGGTGATGAGCTGTCAAAACAGGTGAGGGCTTTACCGTGGATCATCTTGGCGAGCAGTTACTTTTTTCCTTCAAAAAAAATCTGAGATAAGGGGGACTAGCAGGAGATCTAAATGGGAGAGAAAGGATTTAGAATGATACATGAATGAGATAGTCAGGCTCAGCTGTTGCGGGGGTGGGGTGGGGGGGTGGTGTAAGGGCGCCGTGGGAGGTCGTTGCCTGTTTCCCCTGCCCTGGAGACTTGTCAGAGTCGAAGAGACACTTAATGGTACTATTGTGTAATAAGAGAAAAGTTTAAGATTGTCTGCTTAGGGCTGTGGGAAGAACGGGGTGACTGCTCTTGGGTAAAGGCACCTTTGGGTACCTGAACATATTGTAGAGTTGACTTTGGTGACAGTTGTACAATTCTGTGAGTGGACTGATAAATACCTCGATTTGTATACTTTAAATGGGTGAATTGTATGGTATGGGAGTTATGTCTTAATAAGCTCTTATGGAATCACAGTTTATGAATCAGAAGGACCAAACTTAGGGTCTGAAGTCTTGAGTTCTGGCTTCACCACTTATTTAGCCCTCTGAGCCTGGGCACATCATCTAACCTCCTGGAGCTTCACTGGTTTTATCTGTGAAGTGAGGATGAAAATGTGAGGGATTGTTGTTAAGACAAATGACACAGGGCATGTGAAATAGGACATAGTAAAACCTCTGCTAATTACACATTTACATGTTTAAGTTAGTCTGTTTTTGTGGATAATGGATGTTTAGCCTGAAATGCTCCTGAGAATTCCCTGCTCGCCCTATGAACTGAACACTGCTTGTGGCTGAGAACTGATTTGCATGATGTGTAAAGAGCAGAGTCCTTAAAAACCAGGTTTCGAACTGCCTCATGTCTGTGGTCTGGGACCTTGAGTCCAGACAGAGAGCGTCGGTTAGCCTCTTACTGGACGTCAGATGCTGACGTCGTGCTTTATTGTAACAGTAATTGTTGCCTGTCTCCACCTGCCAAGGCAGTGTACTGTTAGTAGAGTCGAGCTGTGGTCAGCGGCAAAGCTGGTACCTGGTCAGGCTGACTCGGCAGGGTGCAGAGTCATCTGTCCAGGAGTCGGGGGCCAGCAGCCTTGGAAATCGGCTCCAGGAAACAAATCCTAATTTGATTTCTCCAGCTTCCTAGACCTCAACAGTAGGTAGACTCACTCAGTCTCTAAACTCCATCCTTAGTGATCAGGCTTCCGATTCAGAGTGTTTTTGAATATGCCCCTGCCCTACCGATGAAACTAGAGCGTGTTTCAGGAAGCCAGCTAAGGGAGAGGTGTGAGGAAAGGTCAGTAATACTTGCCACTGATCACAAACTTAGGTGGTAGTTTTTATTTATTTATTCTTTTTGTGTGTGTGTGTGTTTAAGGTGTGCACTTTATTGAACTGGTCTCAAGTCAGTGTACAGGAAAGCCCTGACTGCCTCCGCACCTCGACCCGCTCCCAAGGGGACCAAAAGCCTTCATACATCTCAAGTTGAGGGACAAAAAAAGGGGTCTATGATGGCTGTCCATTCAAAATAAAACAAACAAAAAGAACAAGTACTAAGGCGAAGATTAAAAACAAAATTTTTTTTGGAGTACATAATTTACACAAAAGCGATCACCTCCCCTGTGTGGACTCGGGTGAGGACTGGCCCCTTCTCCTTAGAGAGAAGCGGGGTGGCTTCTGGGAAGGCAAAGGACTTCCTTATTTATTTATTCTTAAGCTTTAAAATAAAAAAAATTTTTCGTTCAAAGCATAGTCAGTGCACAGTGTTACGGAAGTTGGACCTCCCAGGTGGTCCAGTGGTGAAGAATCCTCCTGCCGGTGGAGAAGACATGGGTTCGATCCCTGAGTCGGGAAGATCCTGGAGAAGGAAATGGCAACCCCCCCCAGTATGCTTGCCTAGAAAATTCCATGGACAGGGGAATCTGGCAGGCTACAGTTCATGGACTTGAAAGAGTGGGACATGACTGAGTGACTAAGCACACACGCACGTTATGTAAGTTATAGGTGTCCAACAGTGATGCGCAGTATTAGGTAGTCAGTTTGGGTAGAATTGTCTCAAGAACTGTGTTTAGGATTAAAGAATATTACCAGGATCAAGAATTGTTTTTCTCTTTCTATTTTGTTATGCATGCTTTCAGTAGACTTTTATTGGCATTTTGCTATCTAGGAGCATATAAGTTGTTGAGGCTAAAAATACGAAAAGTACAGCTCCAGCCCCCACTTAGCATCACTCTTTGCAGAGACAGACAAGGAAAGAAACTATTGCAGTATAAGAAAGGTTTGCAGAGGACTTGAACTATATGGCAGTGGGTTGGATGGCGAATTGGCTGGGTGGGACTGGCGAGGGGGGATGAGGGGCCCTGTGGGTGTGGGGGCGGGGTAGAGGCAGTGCGAGGGTGATCAGAAGTGGGCAAGATACACCCGATGGTGGCTGGGGTAAGTGCTGCAGCCAGGGCCGATGACGGGCGCGGATGGCTTCTGGAGCTGTTAAGAAAGCAGAGCAGACAGAATTCGAGAGGCAAGGGAGAGCTGAGAATGACTGCTGGGTGGATGCAGGGCTGGAGTCCAGAGGACGGCAGGTGCAGGGGGGATGGGGGAAGGGGTGAGCTGATTTGGAAATGGGAATTTGGAGGGTCTGAGGGCCATTCCAGCACGAGTGGCTGGGAGGCTGTCTGGGGGTCCAGATCTGGATCCCCAAAGAGGAGTCTGGAGTGCAGGTTCGTTTGAGGGGAGGAGGGCCATCAGCATGTGTTGCTGGAGAGTTTCCCTAAGGAGCAGAGGTCCTATGAGGAGATGCCCGGGAGGGAGATGAGGAAGAGCAGCCAGACAGCGGGTCGGTTGTTTGGCCCGGAACTCATTTATGCTGATTCTCAGGTCTCAGCCTAATTGACACTTCCTGAGGGTAGCGGTCTTTTCTGGTCTCACCTCCGCATGTGGTTAGGTGTCCGTGCCGAGTCCCCGCCATGGCCTGCCCGCCCCCGCCCCCGCCCCCGGCGTAGCCCTGCACACGTCACTGTTGCCCCTACTGTGGTCGCACCCCCTGTGCTCTGGGGAGGGTGGGGCTGTGTGTTGAGTTCACCCCTGCATTTGCTGTGCTGGTACAGCAGGTGCCTAAGAAAGGATAGTGCAGTCGGTGAAAGAGCGTCTGAAAGGCAGGGGAGGAGACAGCGTTGCTGGGGAGGATATGGTTGGCGGGCAGGCCCAGGATTGTTGCAGCGAAGGGCACAGCGCTGGGCAGGCAGGCCCAGGCTCAGGTCTCGCTTCACTTACCCTTGGTCAGCCTCGATTTCCTCCTCTCTAAAATGGGAGCAGTAATGTCAGTCAAGAGTGGAGAGGATTAAGTGAGATGATGTGTAAAAAGAGAACCTTCTGTTGGTGTCTGTTATTAATATGTTACTGGCTTTCCAGGTGGCACAAGTGGTAAAGAACCCACCTGCCATGTAGGAGATGTAAGACACACAGATTCCATCCCTGGATTGAGAAGATTCCCCTGGAGGAGGGCATGGCAACCCACTCCAGTATTCTTGCCTGGAGAATCCCCATGGACAGAGGAGCCTGGGAGGCGACAGTCCTTGGGGTCACAAAGAGTCAGACATGACGGAAGTGACTTAGCATAATGAATGAATATTTATAGCACTGATTCCCCAGTTTTCCAGTTTTTTTTTTTTTAATGTGTGTCTGTCTAAATGTCTTGAATGCTGAAGTCAGTTCTCCATCTTTTATCCCGGGTGTTTGGTGGTTAGCCTACCTGGAAGCTGGTGGTTGGAATCAGTCAGTATCCATTGGAGGCAGGTCCACCTTGCGGCTCTGAGGAACCAGACACACAGCTTGAGTGTTGACTCCTGGTTTCGCTCCGCAGGCTCACTGCAGCCCTGTGATCTGTGCCACTCCTTCTCAGAGACGAAAGTCTGAGCCATCAGGTGGACGCCTTTCAAATGCTCGACCAGTTGCACAACGAGGCGGATGTACTTAGTGCCACTGAACAGTGCAGTTGAATATAGTTAAAATATTATGTTTTATATTATGTGACTGTTGCCACAATTAAAAAAAAGGAAAAGGAATCCATGCTGGGCCAGCTGTGGGAGGTGGGTCCCAGTGGGCATGTCTCCTTTGGGCTGCAAGCTTGGAGAGTGGGTGGCAGTTCTCACATCTTGTCTGGCACAGGTGGCAGAATGGGAGTGCCTCTGGCCCAGCGCGGGCGGAGTTCCCAGGCCGTGTCGGGGCAGCAAGTCCTGGGAACTGCTGATTGTCCAAGCGCAGCAGGAACGGAGGTAGCTCCTTTTGATCTGTGGGGTAAAATGTACGGAAACTGGAAGACCTGCTGTTTATGCCCTTATCCCCTTTTAAAACAAACAAACAAAGGTAGCCATAGCATTGGGGTAAATATTGAAATAAGTAATTAACAAAAAACCCCCAACCTTGATTCCACCCCTCTGGCATAACTGCCCTCCCTCCATTTATTTCAAGCTGCTGTGCTGACTGAATGCAGGCCTCTAGGACTCCCGGGTTTGAGGACTTGGACGCTCAAGTGACCAGCGCCAGCGGCAGTCTCCGCTACTCTCTTGTGGTAATAGCAAGCTCTGTCAGAACAGAGAGGTGCTGCACAAACCACAGGGGCCTTGCTTAACACCCCATTTGTTGAAAATTTGCATCACTTTCCAATTGAGTTCCTTTTCGGGCCGTGGCAGAGAAAAAAGTCTGTCAGCATAAGTAGTAGAACCAGTTCTGCTTGATTGTTAAAAGAACTGTACTTTCCTAACCTTCTTTTCTTATGCATTGAACATGATACACAATTGGGGTCAGTAAGGGATTTTATCCCACGTGTCCAGCTCCGGAAATAAGACTGTGGCCATTTGCTGATAAGGCAGCTGGGCAGGGAGTGTCACAGTTGAAGGGCAGAAGGAGCAGAGGGTTAAGGGGGAGCCCAGGGCCCTTTGCTGAAACCAGGTGACAGTTAAGAAGCTCCCACTGCTCCAAAGAAGAGGGAAAGGGTAGAAGCAGCCGTCCCTGGACGCTGGTTGAATTGCCTGTGAGATCCTGGGAGGACACCAAGTCCATCCATGGTGGCTGCTGCCCTGCCTCTCTCACTGGACAGGCTCCACGACTTTCAGTCTTTCTGGATGAATGTCATATGCATGACAGTCTACAATGGAATGTTCTTTCCAGTAACATGAGAGCGTTTGGTGATGCCGCCCATGTTAATGCCCAAGCCTAGATATTGTCTCTTAATCTTCCAAATGTTTCTCTGGCCCCCGCTGGAGTGGTTTAAAAACCTCTCATTACTTAAAGTCATTATTAACTAAATTACTCAGTGAAATCTTTTGAGCACTTACTGTTTGCAAGGCCTGTGCTGGGGCTTCCCAGGCAGCATTAGTGGTAACAAACCTGCCTGCCAATACAGGAGACATAAGAGCCATGGGTTTGATCCCTGGGTAAGGAAGATCTGCTGGAAGAGGGCATGGCAACCCACTCCAGTATTCTTGCCTGGAGAATGCCATGGACAGAGGACCCTGGTGGGCTACAGTCCATGGGGTCACAAGGAGTCAGACACGACTGAAGCGACTTAGCACGCACATGCACATGGACACACACTGGACTCTGGGGCAGTATGGTGAACAGAAAAACAGAGAGCCTGCCTTCAAAGAGTTTACAAACTGATGGGGAGATAGACTTAAATAATTACATAAACAAATGTGATACTGCAATTGTGACAAGTGCTAAGAGGGAAAGATACAGAGGGCTTAAAGAACCTGATGGCAGAGAAGGCTTCCCAGAGGAAATGACCCTTGTCCTGAGGTCTGATGGGTACACAGAAACTCACAGGGCAGAGAGGAGAAGCATTCCATGCAGGGGCTTGGACTCAAGGCAGGAAGGAGCTTGGCAGGTACGAGAGGCTGACGGAAGGCCGGTGTGGCCGACATGCAGACTGAGGAGGAGGGTGAGGGGGACCAGGCTGGACAGGGAGGCAGGGACCAGGCTGTGCAGGACCTGGCGGGCTTTGTCAGGTCGTTGTCCTTCTCCCACTGGTCACCCAGAGCGGGCTGTGTCCTGAGGGGCCACTGCCCCTCCAGGGCGGGCAGTGGGTGCCAGAGGGGCAGATGCAGGCTGAGCAGTTGGAAAGCTGCTGCACTGCTCCACGTGGGCAACGAAGAAAGCCTGGACTAGGCTGGTCCTGGTGGAGGTGAGAGAGGAGCATGGGCTCTGGGTGTCTGTAATAGGCAGTACCCAAGGATTTGGTCAAAGACTGGATACTGAGGGTGAAGGGGAAGGAGGTGTAAAGGGGACTCCTAGATGACATGCTTCTGAAGGGAAGCACAGGGTAGCCCAAACCATACTGTGTTATTTGCCTTGGGGCCTTTCCTGGAGTGTGGGACCACACAAGGTTCTCGCAGAACTCTCGAGGGTTGGTTGGAGTGACAGAGACCTCGACCTTGGAGGATGGAGTGGAGTAAGTCGTAGAGCTGAGCTCTCGGGTGGTGTTGAGGAAGCCCCTGAGTTCTTCCCCACACAGCGGCCATTACTCCTAGGGTAGATGTATTTTTTTTTTTTTCCTTTCAGCCTCTTTCCCTCTCCACAACAATTTGAGGCTTTTCCTGGGGCTTCCCAGGTGGCTCAGACGGTAAAGAATCTGCCTGCCATGTGGGAGACCCAACTTCGATCCCTGAGTCAGAAGATCCCATGGAGAAGGGGATGGCTACCCACTCCAATATCCTTGCCTGGAAAATCCCACGGACAGAGGCTACAGTCCATGGGGTCGCGAAGAATCAGACACGACTGAACAACAAACACTGTGGGTTCTTTCAGTGATGCTTGTCTAGCAGATGCATTCAGTGATCTTCCTGTGCTGTTTTCCTTCATTTCACAGAAGAAGTAATGTGGCCTCGTGTAAGAACGCAGGTTGAGCCAGCTGTCAGGCTTGACTTCCACCTGCACCACATGCTAGCTGAGCGTCTTCACCTGCAGAGTGGAGGGAAGAGTGGGTATAAGAGCCCTCCCTCAAGGCTTGCTGTGAGGATTAAATGAGTTAATAAGTATAAAGCCCTTTAAACAGTGCCTGGTACCTAAGGCTCTAGAAATGTTTGTTACTGTTATTCACCTCTCAGCCTCCGTAAGGGCTGGCCCTCGAGGGTAGCCGCTTTGACGTTCATAGAGTGGACACTTGTGATTTCTGCAGTTCACCAGCAACCCCTGAGTCACGATGGAGTAATTTGTGATGTCAGTAAGGAAGAGATTGTATTTTCTCATCCAGTTGTAAAGGTCAAGTTGGATAGCCTTTAATCACTTGCCCAGTAAATTTGCCCATGAAGACAGCAGCTTATTACGCATTGAGAACTCAGCTTGGTCAGGAGGAGGATGTACACGTGGGAATTTCATTGTGTCCCATAACCCTTGGCGCATCCAGACGTGGGCTGTGCCTTATTGTTAACCGCTTCCCCTCTTCTCCATTTAGCTATGCTAATTCCCCCAGGATCAGCAACAGCAGATGTTACAACTCTTGTTTCTCAAAAAAAGAGAAAACACTTTGAAATATTAAAATATTATCTCTGTATTTGTTAGTTCTTTCTGTGTTTTTCTTATGGGGTCCAAAAAAGAAAATACTATAAAAATATGTAAGCAAAAGAGCTGTTAAGATGTGAGAACTCTACATTCTGTGTTCCCTGCCTTCTCCCCAACCTGTACAGGTGGCTTCCCAGAGAAAAGGGAGAATTTCACTTTTTTTCTAAGGGGAGGGTTTCCTTTTCATTCCTGTTTACACACCCTGATTTATTGGAGTCCCCTAGATAATTTCTCTTTTCAGGACTGGTGTATATTTTGATTTCAGGGGTGAAGGGGTGGTTGGTGGTGATGGTGCTTATTTATACTGTTTTTGAAGTGATAAACAGACAGATTAGATATTAGTGATGTAGATATTAGATAGTAGTGATATTAGCCTGCAGTATGGCTCTTTAAATTCCAGTACAAAAGTGCTTATATAAATTTTTATTCTCAATTTGTCACCAACTTTCAGTAGCTTGTGTGTGTGTGTGTGTATGTGTGTGTGATCTTAGTTCCCTTATCAGGGATCAAACCCAGGCCCACGACAGTGAAAGTATCAAGTCTTAACCACTGTATCACCAGGGAATTCTCAGTTTAACCTGCTTTGAATAAACTCAGCAGTTGAGAAAACTTTCCTTTGGTCGCGGTGCCTGAGCAGTCTCTTCCTGGGATGTGGTGTTCTCTTAAGGAAGCTGTTAGTTTACTCTTTTGGTCTTGTAAGTGGGTTCAGAATACTTTCTACTGCAGAAGAAAAGACACCAAATAACCAGACCTAACTCATTGTAGAAAACAAGTCCTATTAATAGAAAAAGGCCGTTTCTTTTTCCATGACTTCAGATAGTCCTGTGTAGTCAAAGTCTAATGGAATTAGGACCAGTCTGGGTGTTGCTAATTGCAGGAGTTTTCTGATCCCCAGAAAAAAGAATTGAGAAGTCTCCTGAGTGGAGTCAGTTTCGTTTAACGTGGGAAACAGGACTGACAAGAGGAGCAGAGGTTATTCTGCTCATGCAGAATCTTAAATAATTGCAGCTCTTAAGTAGTATGTTGAAACCTTTATTTAATCATCAGAGGAAAGGGAGAGAAAAAGACAGGAATCAAGGAGGACAGACTCTGCTCAGTCCAATAGTTGTAACAAATCTCGTTTGCTGAATACGTATGCCAGGTGTTTACACCTGCTTCTGCTCATAACCTCATAGTAGGCAGTGTTGTTTCCATTCACACAGGAGGAAGCCAAGCTCAGTCAGGTTAAATGGCAAGCCCAAATTCATGTCTGCAGGTACCAGAGCTGGGTTTGGACTGTTGCCTCAAGTCTGTATTACTTGTTTTTAATACATGCACAGAGAGAAGTTTGGAGAAACAGGGGAAAGACAAAACTTAAATTCTTAGTACTATGCTGTTTTAAAAATACAACTCTGCTTTAAAAAAAAAAAAAAAACGGTAAATTTTGTTCTGAGATACACATGGATTGCCACCTAATATGTAGCCACAAATGCATCTTCTCCCTCCGATTTTCTATTTTAGCGGAGAAAACAGAGTATTAAGTGTCCATTTTAGAGCAGTGGAGCGACTTGGAGGAAATAAAAATGTTTGTATTATGTCTTTTTAGCACTTGGTGCCAGATGTAGTCGAAAGAAATTGTGTTTTGGAACCTTTAGGGATGTTATGTTGCCTCTTGGAATTTGCCCTTCTGCCTGGATGAAATTAAACTGAGAATAACAATTTTGGTTTTTGACTCAGAGCCCTTGTAAGCAGTGAAGGGTTGACATGAACATTTACAAGCATCTGGCCTAGGAGAGCTTCACGGTAGAGACCCCCGCCCCATTCTTTTCAAGGTCAGTGGTCAACCTGCAGAGCCTTCCCTTTTTCCACCTTTGCCAAGATTCTAGGTCCACCACACTTTTGAGATGTGTGCATCCTGAATATGAACTTGGTAAGACACTAGAGAAAACTGAGAGCCAGTGGAGTGAAACAGCCAGGCTGCTCCACAGTCTCTTAGCAGATTCTCAGGCGCGCAGCTGGCACTTGCTTTCATGTGCTTCTGTCCTGTACGAGGCAACGCCTTGTACAGTGGAGTTCAGTTCTCGTAAGGGAATTTTTCTAATTTGTTCTAATGAGTTTTGTAGCAGGAGACTGGTTTTCTGTTACACGCGATGGATGTGTTGTGGTGGGAAACTAGAGACCGTGTTTGTTGGAACACAGCAGCAAGGAATGTGGGCTCTGGAGTTAGTCAGGGCTTGGGCCGAACCCTTGGTTAGTGACTTATTTTCCTATTAAAGGGAAGTTCCTGAACCTCTTTAAGCCTCAGTTTCTTCATCTGTAAAATGGAAGCAGTACCGATTCTGGTGTTATGCGGCTTAATGAGACACTTAGGACGAGTACTTATCTGGCACCTCATAGAACTTAATAAATGTGACTTATTATAGTTAAACGTGTGCAGTTGAAGTGGAAGCTGAGACTGACAGCTTGTGGAGGGCCTTGATTGCCGTGTACAAACTTGGACACACCTGTCTTTACCACTCAGAAGTCTTTTTTCACTTTGGGATTTTCAGCAGTGTTTCAAATAGCTGAGGTTGCTGTATGACCTGGGTTTTGGACAAGTAAAGCTGTTTACTTGTTTAGTCTTCTCTAATGGCTCAGATGGTAAAGAGTCTGCCTGCAGTGCAGGAGACCCAAGTTCGATCCCTGGGTTGGGAAGATTCCCTGGAGAAGAGAATGACAACCCACTCCAGTATTTTTGCCAGGAAAATCCCATGGACAGAGGAGCCTGGTGGGTCCCAGTCCATGGAGTCACAAAGAGTCAGATACAACTGAACGGCTAACAGCACACTCACACAAAGTTATTTAGTGGCATTTGAGGCAAGCGCTCACATGCGCTGGGTGGTTAGACTCCTTTTTGTTGAACACTAGCTTGTCGGCAGCAGTGTGCATCTTACCTCATTATTCTGACCTCTCCTCTCCCTGTCTGCAGCTGAAGGAAGTCTGATGAATAGTGGCAGCTTTAGTAGGAAGTCAAGCACTGTTAGAAATCTTGGTGGTTTTTCTGCCACCGCCTCTCACGCTCAAATTTCCCACACACTTCATGAGATATGTGGCTCCTCCACGACCTAGCTGCTTGGTGGGTTTTCCTTTTTCTCAGATCAGCTTTTGGTCAGCAACTTGTTGCCAGCATCAGAATGTATTTAACATTATTCCAGAGACGAGGAGGAGTCCCTACTCTTTACAAAATATATTTATTTTTATTTATTTATTTGGCTGCACTGGGTCTTAGCCACTGGATCACCAGGGAAGTACCAAGGACTACTCTTAAAGTGAAAAATGTGTAATAAGCTTCTGGGGCATTTGAAAAAGACAAGGGTGAGTCTCCAGTTTCCCTTTTTCCACGAGGGGAAAAGGCCTCCAGTCCTTTCCTTTTTTCTCCAAGGAGATGCTTCTGGTAGGTTTCTCTTCTCCCCCTCTGAGATCGGGGTGCCCTGTCGTGCCTGTGTTTTAGAATGGAGAGCTGGTCTGCAGGGGTCTTCCTTTGCCGTTCTAGTGAGGGCGAGCCACCATGGACCCTGCCTCCTTTGAGAGCACAAATACTGAATGAGGCTCACTGTGCCGTCATGATGTGATCATCAGGCAGGCAGTGCAGCTCCTGATTCCATTCTCTTCGGCGGGCACTCCGAGGCCAGGACACTTGCCCAGATGGTCCCGCTTGCTCTGGAGGCCAGAACCCACCCAGGTTTCTGACATAGTCCTGTGCTGTTACCTGAAAGACACTTGTTGCAGATAGTAAACACCATGTGTTTAGTGCACTCTGCTTAAACTCCTTGCTCCTCACAGCCCACGGGATAAAGCCCAGACTCCTTAAAACGGCCTTCCTTGTCACCATGTCTGCACCGTGTCTTTCCTTTCCTCCTCCCTCTGCTGGTCCATCTGTTGAACTCCTGCACACTCCTTGTGAGCCACTTCCAGGGAGACTGCTTGAACAGTTTGCCCTTTCCCCGCCCTCTGTTGGTCCCTCTACTGAGTCAGGTCCCCACTTTTGTGTTTAAGAAGGTTTCAGAGCCTTCGTTAAAGCATCATCCTGTCGCATATGGCGCAACAGTGTGTTAGTATTGTCTCGTCTCCCCACTGGGTTGTGAGCTCCTGTTTACCTAGCACTTGGTAGAGATTCATTCAGTTACCTTTGTTTCTTAGAAATCTCCTTCTTCTCCTTTTTCATGTACAAACCTCAATTATCTTTAGAAGCCTAGCATCCTCTGCTTTTATATACATCTGTACATATATATAGGCTTCTCAGGTGGCTCAGTGGTAAAGAACCCCCCTTCCAATGCAGGAGACGCAGGTTCAATCCTTGAATCAAGAAGACCCCTGAAGAAGGAGATGGCAACCCACTCTAGCATTCTGTCCAGCAAGAGCCTGGACAATCGCATGGACAGAGGAGCCTGGTGGGTTATAGTCTATGGTATCAAAAAGAGATGGACACAACTTAGCGACTGAACAATACATATACATGTATATTTGTGTGTGTGTGTGCACAAATACATACACTGTATGACTTAGTTTGGAAAAGACAAGGCTGAGAACATGATGGGATTTTTTTTTGGCACGCCATGCAGCACGCAGGATCTTAGTTTCCCGACTGGGGACCAAACCTGCACCCCCTGTAGTGGAAGCGGGAGTCTTAACCACTTGAAGTCCCTGGGGTGTTTTGTTTTTAAGGCAGTTTCTGCTTTACCTGGTATGTGGGAAAGGGCAGAGCAGGGAGTAGTATGTGCCCCTACACCCTGAGAGGTCATTCAGGGATTGTGGGGGTTGCAGCCAAGGCACGCCATCCAGGGGGGGCTCTTTCCGCTTGAATAATGGTGAAACCCTGTGAGGTTTTACAGCCTGGAGGCCTCATACGTCCTCACCTAAAATCCACACGGTTGAACTGGCAGGTGCTAGGTCTGGTGTGTGATTTCCGCCAGTCTTAACTCATGTGAGACGGTGTCTCTGATGTCAGTTCCTAATCCTGTAGCCCTGGACATACTGCACATTGACATGTTGCATGACATGAGTCCATCATCTCTGGTTTCTCTGTTGTTGGTGCAGTTGACCGAAGTCAATACCATTGGTGACGGTCAGCAGAATCGCTGTAGCTAGCTTTGGCTCACAAGGGAGTCTGTTATAAAGATACAGGTGTGATGCTTGGAACTGTGGGCCAGAGGCGTGGTTGGGCATCACCAGAGCCTGGAAATCTATGGAGACCAGGCCTGGACTGCTATTTGTTTGGAGGACGGTCTTTTGTCTCCACCTGTCTTCTTCATGTGTCTCATTCTCTACAGAACAGCTTTCTCTGCTGTTGTGTGAAAGTGAAGTCGCTCAGTTGTGTCTGACTCTTTGCGACTCCATGGACTGTAGCCCACCAAGCTCCTCCGTCCATGGGATTCTCCAGGCAAGAATACTGGAGTGGGGTGCCATTTCCTTCTCCAGGGAATCTTCCCGACCCAGGGATCGAACCCAGGTCTCCCACATTGCAGGTAGACGCTTTAACCTCTGAGCCACCAGGGAAGCTAGCCAAATCTACAAAGTCTGTGGGCTTCCCAGGTGGCGCTAGTGGTAAAGAACCCGCCTGCCAATGCAGGAGACACAAGAGATTCAGGTTCGATCCCTGGGTTGGGAAGATCCCCTGGAGGAGGGCACGACAGTCCCTGCCATTATACTCACCTGGTGAATCTGATGGACAGAGAAGCCTGGTGGGCTACTGTCCATAGCGTCGCCAAGAGTCGGACACCACTGAAGTGACTTAGCACACATGCTACAAAGTCTGTAGTTGAAGTAGCCAGCTTGATTAGCTTCTCTTAGCCCTTCAGCCGAATTAATGGGGGAGATAAAATGATTAGCTATTTGCAAGTATGTCTTATCTGTTAGCTCATGCAGGTGGTGGGAAGGAGGTGGTTCTCTCCAGGAAGGAGGTTAGGGAAGCAGGGAACAGTCGTCCAGGACAAGGGAGTTTTGGGGGGTGGGACCGTCCTGAAAGATGTCTCCTGATTGTCTTGTTCATGGGATGTAAACAAAGGATTTCACTAACCATTTCAAGAATTGATGTACGTCGGTAATTTGGGGATAGTATAAAATCCTTAAGTCGGAAGATGATACTTCTGTGGACAGCGTAACAATAAGGTAGTCTTCTCTGTCCTGGCTTCAGTTTTTCAACTGAATTCCAAGTACTAAAGATGATTGCTAGTTTTCTAACAGCTGATTGAATTTAATGCATAGCTTTGCTTTCCTCAGACAAAGATGATAAACCTGTCAAGAGTAATTGTGCTTTAATTTAGTTCTTTGTCCATGACAGATGATGAAAACTCTCAATGAGAATTTCTAAATTACCAAATCCACTCCTAGCATTTACATATGCAAAAAACAGTCTCTCTTGTGTAACCTGGAGCAGTGTGTCAGAGTCATCTGGGGAGTGTTTACAGACAAGAGACTCAGCAGTGGCTCCCACACTCTGATTCCTCAGGCTTGTGGTGGGGCCTGAGCGTCTGCGGAGGTGGAGAACAACGCCCCCAGATGACCTGATGCTCCACAGCTTTGAGAGGCACTGTGTCAGGGAGGCTTCATTTATTGGCATCTCCCAGGATGGAAATCATCAGTTCAGTTCAGTTCAGTCGTTCAGTCGTGTCTGACTCTTTGTGACCCCATGAAGCGCAGCACACCAGGCCTCCCTGTCCATCACCAACTCTCGGAGTTCACTCAGACTCACATCCATCGAGTCAGTGATGCCATCCAGCCATCTCATCCCCTTCTCCTCCTGCCCCCAATCCCTCCCAGCATCAGAGTCTTTTCCAATGAGTCAACTCTTCGCATGAGGTGGCCAAAGTACTGGAGTTTCAGCTTTAGCATCATTCCTTCCAAAGAAGGAATCATTCCTTTCCAAAGAAATCCCAGGGCTGATCTCCTTCAGAATGGACTGGTTGATCTCCTTGCAGTCCAAGGGAGTCTCAAGAGTCTTCTCCAACATCACAGTTCAAAAGCATCAATTCTTTGGCACTCAGCTTTCTTCACAGTCCAACTCTCACATCCATACATGACCACTGGAAAAACCATAGCCTTGACTAGACGGACCTTTGTTGGCAAAGTAATGTCTCTGCTTTTTAATATGCTGTCTAGGTTGGTCATAACTTTCCTTCCAAGGAGTAAACGTCTTTTTATTTGATGGCTGCAGTTACCATCTGCAGTGATTTTGGAGCCCCCAAAAAACAAAGTCTGACACTGTTTCCACGACTTCCCCATCTATTTCCCATGAAGTGATGGGACCAGATGCCATGATCTTAATTTTCTGAATGTTGACCTTTAAGCCAACTTTTTCACTCTCCTCTTTTCACTTTCATCAAGAGGCTTTTTAGTTCCTCTTCACTTTCTGCCATAAGGGTGGTGTTATTTGCATATCTGAGGTTATTGATATTTCTCCCGGCAATCTTGATTCCAGCTTGTGCTTCTTCCAGCCCAGTGTTTCTCATGATGTATTCTGCATGTAAGTTAAATAAGCAGGGTGACAGTATACGGCCTTGACATACTCCTTTTCCTATTTGGAACCAGTCTGTTGTTCCATGTCCAGGTGTAACTGTTGCTTCCTGACCTGCATACAGATTTCTCAAGAGGCAGGTCAGGTGGTCTGGTATTCCCATCTCTTTCAGAATTTTCCACAGTTTATTGTGATCCACACAGTCAAAGGTTTTGGCGTAGTCAATAAAGCAGAAATAGATGCTTTTCTGGAACTCTCTTGCTTTTTCAATGATCCACTGGATGTTGGCAATTTGATCTCTGGTTCCTCTACCTTTTCTAAAACCAGCTTGAACATCTGGAAGTTCATGGTTCACGTATTGCTGAAGCCTGGCTTGGAGAATTTTGAGCATTACTTTACTAGTGTGTGAGATGAGTGCAATTGTGTGGTAGTTTGAGCATTCTTTGGCATTGCCTTTCTTTGGGATTGGAATGAAAACTGACCTTTTCCAGTCCTGTGGCCACTGCTGAGTTTTCCAAATTTGCTGGTATATTGAGTGCAGCACTTTCACAGCATCATCTTTCAGGATTTGAAATGATTGCTAGTTATCTTTGAATATCGGGGAAACACTGAACCCTGGATAGAAGCCTTTGAAGACATTGTTAATTGAGAAACAGTGACACAGAACCTCGCCTTGGACTTCCCTTGATGGTGCAGTGGATAAGCATCTTCCTTCAGTGCAGGGGACATGGGTTCAATCCGTCGTCCAAGAAGATTCCACATTATGCAGAGCAATAAGCACGTACTCCCTAGAGCTCATGCTCTGCAACAAGAGAAGCCAGCCCACCGAGAAGCCCGTGCAACCACAGCAAAGAGTAGCCCCTGCTCTCTACAACTAGAAAGAGCCTGTGTACAGCAATGAAGACCCAGTGTAGCCCAAAATAAGTACATTTAAAAAAAAGAAAAGAACCTGGCCTTGATTCTTTACTAGAAATGATTGCATCCTGGGGCACTGTTGTTGGTTTTAGGTCACTTAGAATGAGCACACATCTTCCCAGCCACCTTTTCTGAGCCCTGGTGTGCTGCAGGGCTTCCCGGGTGGCGCTTATGGTAAAGAACACACCTGCCAGTGCAGGAGACAGAAGAGACATGGGTTCAATCCCTGGGTCTAGAAGATGCCCTGGAGGAGGGCATGGCAGCCCACTCCAGTATTCTTGCCTGGAGAATCTCATGGACAGAGAAGCCTGGTGGGCTACAGTTCATAGAATCACAGAGTCAGACATGCCTGTAGCAACTTAGCATGCATGCACATGCTGCAGAGTAGATGGATCAGTATTGACTTGATACATTCATAGCTTCTTGTTTTTACCTTCAAGCCCTTTACACAGGTCCATTTTCTCAGAAACACAGCAGTCTACTTTAGTTTTTGATCCTTGATCCTCACTGGAGGAAGAAGGGAATCATTCTTGGGCTGTCTTCCATTCTCTCTCTGACTCTGCTCGAGCTGCCTTGCCTTGCTGAGTGACATCTGTTCCTCTATGTGGGGAGTGCCCATCCCTGGGGCTCCTCCTAATCATTGTCACTTCTGAATCGTTAGTGTAATCCATTGAACTGACGTGTTGAAATTTTCTGGCTTCTTTAGTTAAAGATATTTTAGGTACTTCCCTGGTGATTCAGTGGTTAAGACTCTGTGCTTTCCCTGCAGGTGGCTGGTGTTCGGTCCCTGGTTGGGGAACTAAGATCTTACATGCTATGCTGCCAAAAAAAAGAATAAACCAAATGTACCTATTTTCTTAAAAGTTTTTTTTAAATTACTTTTTAAAAGCTATTAACACAACATTGTAAATCAGCTATGCGTTAGTTGCTCAGTTGTGTCCGACTCTTTGCGACCCCATGGACTGTAGCCCACCAGGCTCCTCTGTCCTTGGTGATTCTCCAGGCAAGAATACTGGAGTGGGTTGCCATGCCCTCCTCCAGAGGATCTTCCCGACCCAGGGATCAAACCCGGGACTCCTGCATTGCAAGTGGAGTCTTTACCATTTGAGAAATCAGTTATACTTCAATTTAAAAAAAACACCTAGCTTGTCAAATAAACAAAAAGCTGCTGAACGTGATGTTTTAGCATGTATTCTGAAAGTATGGCTTTATGTTATTCATTTGAGCCCTTAAATATATTACGCTTTTGCTCTTCTCTTTTAGGAAATTCACACAAACGAAAAGGAAGCAACGGAGAAGGAAGTAACTCTCCACTTGTTGCCAGGTAACAGTCACGTTAGTGTCGTACCTCCCCATGTGCAATTCAAAGCCAGAAATAAATTATGTCATTTCTAGTAGCACTATATATAAAGTCCTTTGTTTTCATCCACACAGTGTGTGACAATAATGAGTTGGACCAGAATATCAAGGTCTTTAGTTCAGTAACTGCACCCCTGGGACTGAGTGTTACAACATCTGCAAAGAATTTTTGTTTCCCCCTCCCCACAGCGGATGAAAATAAAGGCGGGAAATTCTCACCTCTTTGTAAGCAAATGAGGTCTTTTTTCAGGTTGCCTTACTTGGCCCCATCAACTTTTCTGGTCCCTATCTGGAAGATCCTGGTCCCTTCTAGATCCTTACATCCCACCCTGGTGGGGCTTAACCAACTCCCCAGCCCTGTGCTGCCAGGGCTTGCTGTTTGTCATCACCAAGGAGACTGGATTGGTTGGAATTTTTTTTTTTTTTTGAGATGGAGGAGAGTGACTGTCTGTAGCGTAAGTCGAGTTTTAATCATTTCTGAATTCAGAAACAGACCTGGTGGTGTAGGCTCTCCATACATGGGGCTATCCTGTGAGTTGTGCGTTCAGTTCTTCTGCTTTCTTTCTTTCCAGCTTTTTTCATAAGTATTTTTAGGTACATTTCCCAAAACAATTAAGGCCTCATTCTGGTTCTTTCAATTTTATTCCCTTTTATTCAGACAATATGAATATGCACAAGTTTCTGACTGATCCACCTTATTTGGTAAACATCAGAATCTCTAACTTTTAAAAAAAATGTTTTTAAGTGTCAAAGGCTCTTCCCTATAAAAATGGCCTAAATCTCAATCCATATACCCTATTCTATTTCCTTTTCTTGGGTTACAGATTCGGAAGTTTACTTTTGTCTTCAGCTTAGTGTTACGTACATTCTCGCATTCCCTGGATTCCTGACGTCTCGTCTCGGTGTGCAGCCCAGGTTTCCTAGACTAGATTAAGATCTTTCCCAGCTCGTGCCTCATATGACCCGAGACTCCGTCTGTCTGTACTGGCTGACAAGTGTGGCGAGGTCTCCAGTGCCTGACCATGGACCCATATGGCTTGCCTGGGCTTGGGAGAGGTTCACTGTTAAGGCTGTTCTATTTATTTATTTTTAAAGCTGTTTTTACACCAGGGGTTGAAAGCACAGAAAGCCTTGCTCACGTGCCTTCTACCTTGGACTCAGCTAAGGCACTTTTTCTGAGACCATTTTAAACCCCATTGAGGCCCTCATCACTTCATTGTTTTCTTCAAGCCTGGTGGTTTCAGGATGCTGACCTATAGATGTTGACCTCTCTGTAGAGGCTGAGCTTGTGACAGAACCATCTTCCTGTATTTCTATTTTATTTAACCACTTGGAAGAGAAAAAAAACAAGGTGAAACGTTTTATGTGTCCCTTCATAGTCTTAGTATCTGAAATTCTTTGTTTTCATATTGAAAGTTAGAATAGATTAATTTTGAGCCAAATGGTAAATTTAAAGACATTGGAGGGAAAATCCAGAGGGAGATTTTAAGAAGATAGTTGTCTGTTGGATGAGGAGAAAATTTCCGTTTTTTCTTGTCACAAAGTATTTACGCTTAGGTGGGTTTTTTTTTTTTTTTTTTAATTTTATACTTAGTTTTTCATTTCCCTGTATCCTCCTTTTATTTTTCTGTCCTTACCATCCGGCCCTCATGAGCCTCTCCGCTTCCTGCCTATCCCTAAACCCTCATCTCTTTGACTGGAGACGGAAGTTGGCTCTCTCTGTCACCAGGAAATACAGCTCCCGTGCTGCTGGGCGTCTGCAGAGAGCAGGAAAGGTGACATAGTGAGAGGAAACACGCTCAGCGAAGAAAGAGAGGAAACAGGCTTGCTTTCCCACAAACCTCTGACCTCCCTTTTCCTCCCATCCTTGTCTGCGGAGCCAGACTGAGCGTGGTCATGCTGTAGCCCCTCGGCCTGAGGAAGCTGCCTGAGAGCTCCGGACCAGGCACACACCCCGTCCTCTTTCCGGGGTAAGGAATGGCCACTCTCGCAGGAAGGGGAGCCCGAGAACTACATTCCACAGCTTGCCGGCCAGCCCTTCTGGCTTTGCTCGCTTGGGTACCGCTTCTGCTTGGGTACAGAACATCTGTTCGGGTTCAAGTAGTAGAAGCACTAAGATCTGTGCCTGCCGGTGTAGCCTAGGTCATTTCTGCCTCTTTGGACACGTCCATTATTTGCAGTGAGAAGATAGAAGTGCCCCGTGTGAAGGTGTATCTGAGTCATTGTGATTCCACCTCTCCGTGGGCCCCACGCTGCTTCATCTCCCCCCTGGGTTTTGCAGCTCCCCTGTGCCGTGTCGTGGCCTGTGTTTGTCTTTACAGGAATAGAGCCGGGGAAGCTTGTACTGCTTGCCTTCTGTATGTTGCCTGAGGACTCTCAGGACACCTTGTTTTGGTTTCCATCAGGTGAACAGCTGCTGTGTGAAGCCAACACAGTACTGAAGTGTGTCCAGGAAGATTCCTGTCAGCGTGGAATCTACGGGAGGCTTGTCTGCACAGACTTCAAGATTGCTTTCTTGGGTGACGATGAATCTGCCCTGGATAATGATGTGCGTGTGAGCTGCACTTGGCTGAGTTTGGGGTAGCACTGCCCCTGTTACCCCGTTGTCTCTTTTCCCAGCTTCTCAGCAACTTGCCCTTAATGCATGTAAACACAAAGGCCAGAGTCCTTCTCACCCGTGATCTGCTCTCCCTCCTTGGGGACCTCCCTTTGGTGGGAGGACCACTGTGCAGCTCTACCAGCGCCTCACGTCGTGCTGGCCTGCATTGGCCTCATAGGTTCACACTGTCAACTTTTTTATTTTCTTCTGTATTTCAGTGCGGTACATGTCGCTCAGGGGAATCACAGCTCCCCAAATGCACTAGTTCCCCATGTTTTCTCTGCACTGAACTCTTCCCCAAATTTAGCACCTAAGTACAGTTATGAGACTGGTGCTGAATGCAGCACTTGAGTTTGGGTTTGTGTTTGCTCTGCACCGAGCAGCAGTGTTTTTTTGTTAGACTTGTCCCCCTCATGAAGAGCGAGCAGAGGAGAGAAAAGGATTGTCCGCGCCGCTCAGAGCACACGGCGTGGTCCTGGAAGCCGGTCAGCCCGGCCATGCAGCATCTCGCTGCCTCACAGTGTGGGCGTCTGTGCCGCCACTGTGGTAACAGCCTAGTTCCTAGTCCTGTGCAGAGATAGCATTCGCAGAAATGTGGCTCTCCTGGGGTTTTCTTCCTGCCCTCTCATAGCTCTGTCACTCACCTGTCACTCATCTGCATTTGGGTAGAAAAATCTGAACCTGCGTGCCACCTCCCAGCACCTCTCAGAGCTGCCTGGCCTGTTGGCCTGCCTGGGAGCAGCCCAGGACTGACATGTCCTGCCTGGGTTTGAAAACGAGTATTCACAACATTTCTCACACACTTTGCTACTTCATTGTCCTTTTCCTCGGGATGTGACATTTCCCTGTTTGTTTAGGGCATATACCTCTTCATTTATTTTTTCTTTAGTTTTATTGAGATAGAATTGACATATAACATTGTAGTAGTTTCAGATGTACAACATGATGAATTTGGGATATGTATGTGTTGTGAAATGATCATCACAATATGTTTAGTTAACATCCATCTCCTCACATAGTTGTACAACTTTTTTCTTGTGGTGAGAACTTTTAAGATCTACCCTGTTAGCAACTTTCTAATGTACAGTGCTGCTGCTGCTAAGTCGCTTCAGTCGTGTCTGACTCTGCACGACCCCATAGACGGTGGCCCACCAGGCTCCCCCATCCCTGGGATTCTCCAGGCAAGAACGCTGCAGTGGGTTGCCATTTCCTTCTCCAATGTACAGTGCAGTGTTACTAACCGTAGTCATCATGCTGTATGTTACATCTCCAGGACTTATTTTATAATATAACCTAAGTTTGTACGTTTTGACCACCTTCGCCCATCTCCCCCACCCGCCCCTCATTTTTCTTAGTATGCGAGTTGGGGATAGTAATTCATTGTGCCTGTAAGTGTCTAACAGTGCTGAGCAAGGAATCACAGTTGTTTCCTTTTGAATTTTTTAGGAAACGCAGTTTAAGAATAAGGTCATAGGAGAAAATGACATTACCCTCCACTGTGTTGATCAGATTTATGGAGGTAAGTATCTGTGTTCCCCAGGCCTTTGAATGTACAGCTGGTAATGATGGGTTGGTTTTGTTTTTTGTTTTTTTGGCCTTTTATAGTTTACTAAAATTTCTTCACCCATTTATCTTAATCAGTTTTCTGGATGATAAAACTGAGATGTGAAGTGGCTTATTTGAAGAGGAGCTTATTAGCTGGAGAAGCTTGGACTTGAACGTGAACCTGTTCTTTCTAATACTCCATGGTGCCATTACAGGCTAGATGTTGGTCATATGTCATCGTTAGCTATGCAGGTCTTACTTTAAAGGCTAATCTGTAAAAGTCTGTTGTACCACACACAGCTGTCTATTCTGCTGATTACACAAAGCCTCTCTTGACATCACTTCTCTATTTTGGTAGTCAAGGCTTTGTGAGCAACTATTCAGTAGCCATTTATGGAGTTTCCAGCACCAGGATGTCCAAACTCATGGTCAGGAGGGGCCCTAGCCATAAACCTGGGAGTCGGCTGTCCCAGGTCAGGTCCCTAATGATCTCCCATCTTTCATAATCTCAGCTTTCAGAGCTGGGTTTTCTGCAGAAGTTGATTCTGCTGACAGTGGCAGGTCCGTTTTGGTCTTGTACTTCCTCAGGAGGAGTGAGGAGCTCTGGCTGTTGCAGAGTCCCAGGCTCCTACTGGGTGGGACGGGGCGGGGGGCCTGCTGGGTGGGACAGGCCCCAGCTGGGTGTGATGGGGCCGTGCTAATGGTTACTGAGAAGAAGACGCCCTTCCTCTCACTTTTGAAAGGCCTCCTTGGAAGTTAGCAGTCTACCTTGTTTATTTCCCTTGTTGATTTCATTGTTTTGTAGTGTTTGATGAGAAAAAAAAGACTCTCTTTGGACAGCTGAAGAAGTACCCTGAGAAGCTGGTCATCCACTGTAAAGACCTCCGGGTATTCCACTTCTGTCTGAGGTACACAAAAGAAGAGGAAGTCAAAAGGGTAACTAGTCGCATGTGTTTTTAGGTTTTATTTCCCATCAGGTTTTCCCCACTTACTCAGTTCTTGCTTCCACTGCGCGAAGGTTGAGGGGAGCCTTTCACTCTGTAAAGTTGAAATTGGTTATAACCTCATGTGCTTTGATTAGAATTGAGAGATAACTTGGTAGAGCAGGACTGTGTTGTCATGGCACATGCTACGTTTAGTCCTTCGATTCACACCATGTTTGTTCCCAGAGGCTTCAGAGGGTAGGAGGTGGGAAACCAGGGTCAGAAGGCAGTCAGGGAGGGGAAGATGGATGGAGCAGCTAGAAGCAGTCCCCTACCGCCGCCCCACCAGCCTTTCCAAAAGCAGCAGCAGCGACTCCCAACTCCCGAATGAAGGAGTTGACGTCTGGAAGGTCGTGGTTGCATGTGGAGGGAGGTGGAGGTACATGGTCATGGGCAAAATGAGTCACCAAATGAGCCTGTGCTTTTGGTCACTTACTTAATCTGGTTGCTGCAGCAAATTGAGGTGTGTAACTGGGTGAACTGGTTACAGTGATTATTGTAAGTTCCAAGGTTTCTCTTAAGATATTGAAGGTCTCAGACTTGCCACTGGCATGGTAAATGCATCAGGGGAAACCTTTAGCGAGAGGCCAGTTTATCTGTTGGCTTTGGCTACAGTTAGTCATTAGACATTCTTTTTAGATATCCCCTTAATCTTCTTTCAGGTAGTGCGGGAGTTTGGTTAGAATAATAAACATGACCCCAGTATCTGTTCTGAGCAGGAAGAAATGGTATAGATATGGAAAATTCCCTGAGAAGCAAGAAACTTCACTTTGAATGATGATTTTTATCATCTGTCCAAATATACTTTTTGTTTGGAACTTCAAACAAAAAGCATGGTAGATTGAGTTCCTTATCTTCTAGAAAGAAAGAAAGTGAAGTCACTCAGTCGTGTCCAACTTTTTGCTACTGTATAGACTGTAGCCTGCCAGGCTCCTCTGTCCATGGGATTTTACAGGCAAGAATGCTGGAGTGGGTTGCCATTCCCTTTTCCAAGGGAATCTTCTTGACCCAGGGATTGAAGTTGGGTCTCCTGCATTGCAGACAGACTCCTTACCGTCTGAGCCACCAAAGGAAGGCTGTCTTCTAGAAGAAGATCCTTCAGGCCATAACACAGACTGGAATAGCTCAGTGTCTTGGTTATTATCTGATATCAGCTTTACATCTTTAGAAAGACTTCCCTGGTGGCTCAGATGGTAAGGAGTCTGCCTGCAGGGCAGGATACCCGGGTTCAATCCCTGGGTCGGTAGTATCCCCTGGAGAAGGAAATGGCAACACACTCCAGTATTCTTGCGTGGAGAATTCCACAGACAGAGGAACCTGGCGAGCTACAGTCCATGGGGTAGCAAAGAGTCAGACATGACTGAGCGACTTCACTTTCTTTTTCTTTACATTTTTGACATGTCAGATTTTTGGAGTGTCTGAATATGGCACTTAAGTTTTTTTTAGCACTCTGTCTTTGATAAATTAGATTATGTCTTAAAAATTGCCCTAGAAATTCAAAGCTCTTAAAAAACCTGACAGAATAGTTAGCATTCTGTTTGTGTGGCATTATTCCAAGAGATAATATCACAGATACAGACCTCAGTGAGAGTTAGCATGTTGCTCAGCGGAGCCCATGGGCATTACTGAAAACCTAGACAACTTGGGTCTTGTCTGTCAGTGTTTACTCGCCAAAAGCATGACTGTATCCATTACTTGGTTCTTTCTAGATTGTCAGTGGCATAATTCATCATACCCAGGCCCCTAAACTGCTTAAACGACTGTTTCTGTTTTCCTACGCGACTGCAGCACGAAACAGCCCAGGTAAGCTTTCATCCGCAGTTAGGCAGGACCCTTCCTACCTGCAACTCATGGGAGAAAACCCATCCATGAGTTTTTTCCCCCCATCTTCTCTAGCAGTGAGTCACCTCTTACTTGAGTGATTGATTCAAATTTCTTTTTTTAAAAAAGGTTTCTGTTTCTTTCCCGTGATCTTTGTTGCTTTAACTTATCTTTTAGGTTTGTTTGCTTTTTGTGAAGGATTATTTGATGGGTTCTTATGAAAGATTAAAATCAATAGATTGTCATTGGAAACGTGAGACTATAGAGAAAGAAAATTGAGACAAGTCTAAAATCACCCTTTCTGTCCCTGGGTTCTTTTTTCCACTTTAATAGGCTTGATTTCATTTCATAAGACCCTAAAAAAAAAGTTTTGCATTCTAGAAAGTTTTTAAACAGCCAGGACATGCTTTATAGCAAATATTTGGGGATGGGGAATGGAACACTTGTACAGAAGAGAGCACATCCGAAAACCAGTTTGGTTCGAAAACTTGAAATTCCAAATGTTTTCCATTTGGTTCCCTGAAAAAGAGAGCAATCTTTTTAGTAAGAAACTGTGGTCATCTGAACTAGCTATTAATAATGCCCAGTGTTGTACACTGTTTCCACAGATGTTTGTCTTCATCCTTCTTTGGATCTCTCCCCTCCATCTGTTCACTTGCTCTTCCCATTCCTTTTTTTTTTTTTAATTCCAAATTAGTATTTTAATTTTTTTTTCCTTCCAGTTTTACTGAGATATAATTGACACAGCATGTATAAGTTTAAGGTGCACAGCATAACAACTTGGTTTACATACGTCATGACATGATGCCCACAGTAATTTTAGAGAATGTCCATCGTCGTACATAGACATGATATTAAAGAAACAGAAAATTTTTTTCCTTGTGGTGAGAACCCTTAGGATTTACTCTCTTTAAGAGCTTCCATACATAAACGCACAGCGGTGTTAATTTATTCGTCACGTTGTACATTATGTCCCTATCTGCCCGTCACTCTGAACATGAAGTTGGGGTCGACCGATCCTGTGTGCCATGAGCCTCTCTTCAGGGACGTGACATGTCCTGCCTGCACATGTCGGGCTCTGTGGAATGCAGAGTTGCTTTGTCACCAGCTGCTCACTTGGTAAATGTTTCTCGAATGCTTGCTCTGGGTCAGGCACCCTGGAAATACGAACAAGACTGAATCTCTGCCCTCTAAGAGCATTGAGTCAGGGGATTCCCCGTGGTCCAGTGGTTAGGACACTGTGCTTCCACTGCAGGGGGCCCGGCTTTAATCCCTGGTCGGGGAACTAGGATCCTGAACGCCACATGGCGCAGCCAGAAAAAGAAATAAGAGCAACCAGTCAGAGCGTTGTGTGCTCTGGTGGAAGGGACCGGCCACTCTGGGGAGGGAGGGCTGTCAGAGGGCGAAGGCCGGGCCTGAGCTGCTGGTGGAGATTGTGGAGTATCCGAAAGGCACTCAGGAGTGTTTGAGGCAGCGAGACTGGCGTGTGCAGAGATGAAGATACCTGGGAGAGCAGGCTGCATTTGGCGAACTGTGGTGATCTTGCAGAAAAGGTGTGAATTTGCAGGTCTGTCCCTCCTGAATTCAAATCTTTGTCCAGCTGCCGAGTAGCGTAGACCCTGGGGATGGCACTTAACTCCTGAGGCCTCTGTTTTCTCATTGGAAAAACAGTAGTGTTAATGATTCCCATGAATGTTTTGAAGACTGTAGATTGTTAAATGCACAGCACATAGGGTACAGTCATTGAGTGAGGGTTAATTGAGAGTGTAACTGCTTATTCAGGGCAGATTCTGCCCGGAGAATTACATTGGCATGAAAGTGTACTTAGCACTGTTAGTAGTCTGAGCCTAAAGCTTGCGCCTTCGTGTAGTAAGTTCCTGTCTGTGAACGGTCTTTTCACAGTAGCAGTACGTGTACATGCTGATTAGCGGGGCGCTGGCTGACAACAGCACGTTGCAGTACGAGTTGTACAAAATACAGCCTCTTTGTTGATTGCTGTACTTGTGTGAACATTTATTGGGTCTACATGTGAAAATTGTACTGTTGTTAGGAGCTCTGCCTCTCCCTTGTATCCTGACTCTTGGTCTGGACCGGCACAGGACGTATCCCAGCTCCCCCGCAGGTGTCGAGCTGTGTGCCAAAACTCTTACCTTGACTGACCCTGGCAGTTTCATTACCTTATGGAGGTTTTTTTGTGCCAGAATGTCCAGGCTGTGTAGCATCTTGTCTTCTATTCAAATTCCAGCATCCTTTTCTTCTCCTTCCAGCCTCCTTTTTTGGATAAAGTAAAGGTTATAACTGAGAGGTGCAAGTGGACCAGTTAGTTTTTTTATTGTGTAGGGGTTTGTAGAAATGGGTGCTTTGCAATCGGAACATCTTTCATTTTTCTCAGGTTTAATAATTCACAAATGTGCTTTGGCTGAAAGGTCCTAAATGTTTGTGACGTGGCATTTCAAGGAAGAACTTACCTGTGTTGCTAAGAAAATGACCTAGTATGCTTGAATAGGAATATTGGTATTACTTATGTCTGTGGGGAAGTTTATTTGCATCTATTAACCTTATGGAAAATTTATGCTGTCTAGGTTTGAATTCCAGTTCTCCCATTGTCTAGCTATGTGACCTTGGATAAGTTAATTGACCTTTCTGTGCCATGTCTGAATGAAGGAAATAATATTGCCTACCCTGTAGGGTTGTGAGGATTGAGTTATTACTTGAAAGGTGCTCAGATAGTGCTTAGCATCCTAAGTGCTATATAAGTTTCATTACTGTTGTTGTTTTTTCTTAAATCATTGTTTGTATTATCACTCTTTGTACTATGATGTGGTTTTATTAAAAGGACCAGGTGGGCATTTAATTTAACACTTTGTTTTCCCCAGAAGGCTTGCTTTTTAAAGATGTGCACAGGTTGGAACGAACTGATCTGTGTGACCACCCAAGGGTGTTTTGGTGCATGTCACCCGCATCAGGCAGTGCTGTGGGGAGGACCACTGCACACCTGCTGGGCTGCGTGAGCAGCACTCCTGAGCCCTTCCTCCTTGCAGGGAGTGGCAGGGTGAGGGGCAGAAGTCCCCATCACCGAGACGTGGCCCTTGGCCTATGGGCCCCAACCCTCAACGTGGCCCTCTCCTTTGTGGCCTTCAGGAGCCAGGTGTCACACTGAGGACTCCTCTTCTTGGCAAGGAGGCTTTAGACTCAGGAATCTGACATGCTGTTCAAATGAGTTTGCCATCTTATGCACACATGGGTAGGGCTAAAAATATTTTATTATTTTAGCATTTGTGCCAAGCCGGTCTTTTAGTGCTTCATGGGATCTTTTTATGTTATATAAATTATCTCATGGTCAGATGACTGCAAATGGAGCTATAAATTACTTTTGCAAGGAATGGAACGAGAACAGCTCCTTTCCCCTGGTACAAAAAGGCAGAGCCTCGCTCATAATTTTGGGTGAATGACAGAAAGAAAGGAACAAGGCTAAGATGAAGCCGTGAGTTCATTCTGCGGGGATAAAAATGGGCTTTGTGGAGGAAGTTGGGGCCCAAGGAGCCACTTTCACAGCATTAAAACACCAGGGCTTCACGACAAGATTTTACTGTCTTTCTCCATTTGTGTTGTTAGCTACGGACCCCAAGAAACACGCCGTAATGTTTGACACACTTCAGGACTGGTGTCGGGAGCTGGAGCGGACCAAAGGCAACATGAAGTACAAGGCAGTGAGTGTCAATGAAGGCTATAAAGTCTGTGAAAGGTAAGCTCTCGGCACCATGCTTTTCTTTTTGACGGATTCATTGAGATTTAATTCAGGTGCCGTACCCGTTCATCCCCGTGACTCGTATCGTGGTTTTTAGCACATTCATAGGGTTGTGCAGCCGTGTGTGCTCAGCTGCTCAGTCAGTCATGTCCGACTCCATGTGACCCCGTGGACTGTAGCCCACCAGGCCGCTCTGTCCATGGAATCCTCCAGGCAAGAATACTGGAGTGGGTTGCCGTGCCCTCCTCCAGCGGATCTTCGCGACCTGGGGATCCAACCTGCGTTTCTTGCATCTCCTGCAGCCATCACCCTGGTCGATTGGAGAACGTTGTCATCATCCCCAGAAACCCCCATATCCCTTGGTAGTCACTCTCCACCCCCCGCCCCAGCCCTAGGCTGCCGCTCATCTACTTCCTGTTTCTATAGGTTTGCCTGTCCTCAGCAGTTCACATAAGTGGAGCTGTGCAATATGTGGCCCTTGTGCCTGGCTTCTTTCACTGACCACAGTGTTATCACGGCTCATCCATGTCATAGCAGATATCAGAATCTCATTCTTTTATTACTGCTGAATAATATTCCATGGTGTGGATATGCTGTATTTTGTTTATCTGTTCATCAGTTGAGGGACATTGAATTGTTTTCACTTTTTGGCTATTGTGAATATGCTGCTGTGAACATGAGTATAAGGTTTCACATGGACGTATTTTCAGTTCTCTTAGGTGTATTGCTAGGGCTGAAATTGCTGAGTCATATAGTAACTGCATTTGACCTTAAGAGGAACTGCCAGACTATTTTCCACAGCCACTGCACCAACTTTACACTCCTGTCCACAGCAATTGAGGGTTCCACTTTCTCCACATCGATCCTGTGCTTTTTTTAAGAAACGCTTAAGAGTAATGACAGTGTATTAAAAGGTAATAAGTGCTTTCCTGGTGGCTCAGATGATAAAGAATCTGCCTGCAGTGTAGGAGACCTGGGTTTGATCCCTGGGTAGGGAAGATCTTCTGGAGAAGGGAATGGCAAACCACCCCAGTTTTCTTGCCTGGAGAATCCCCTGGACAGAGGGCTACAGTCCATGGGGTCACAGAGTCAGACCCAACTGAGTGACTAATACTTTCATTTTCACTTCGAGTGCTATGGAGAGAAAAGTAGATCAGGCGAGGGGCTGGGGCGTGCTGGAGGTGTCGGTGGGAGGGTGCGTCAGGCAGAGGGGACAGCGTGGGCAGAGGCCCTGAGGTGGGATTGAGTCTGGTGCTGTGAGGAGCAGTGAGGGGACTGAGTGGCTGGAGCAGTAGGGGGTGCGATCAGGGAGGAGAGGGCCAGCTGGGTGCTGATGGCTGGGGCGGTTTCCAGAGTTTAGAGCGCAGAGCGGAGGAGCTTGAGCAGAGAGGTTTGATGTGGTCTGACCTACATTTTTAAAGGATGACTCTGCATCACCCTTTTTTTGGAAACTTGAATCTTATCATTTTGGAACACACTCCTCAACACCCTGCTAACAGTTTCCAAAAATCCATATTTTTCTAGAGCATTTTATATTTGTGATTCTGAGGGGCCTCGTCAGCAGATCAGTTTTTTTTTAAATTATTTATTTTAATTGGAGGCTAATTACTTTACAATATTGTAGTGGTTTTTGCCATATGTTGACATGAATTAGCCACGGGTGTACATGTGTTCCCCATCCTGAACCCCCCTCCCACCTCCCTTCCCATCCCATCCCTCAGGGTCATCCCAGTGCACCAGCCCTGAGCACCCTGTCTCATGCATCGAACCTAGACTGGCAATCTATTTCACATATGATAATATACACGTTTCAATGCTATTCTCTCCAATCATCCCACTCTCGCCTTCTCCCACAGAGTCCAAGTCTGTTCTTTACACCTGTGTCTCTTTTGCGGTCTCGCATATAGGGTCATCGTTACCATCTTTCTAAATGCCAAGTATATGTGTTAATACACTGTATTGGTGTTTTGTTTTGACTTTGTCTTAGACATTTGTATGGTTAGCCCTCTCGTCACGGCACACCTGAGGGTGACAGTGGGGCGGGACCTGCAGGACAAGTGTGGGATCATACACACCCCCCTCACGCCTTCTTGCCCCTCTTCCTGTCTTTACAGTCACAAAACGTGTAAAGGGAAAGCTAGTTAGAAGGAGGTCAGAAACTCCTGCTCCTCGGAGGTGATGTTTTATAATGTGATGTTGACAGTGAGAGGAGGCAGCCCCACTCCCAGAGTTGTTTTTTAAAATCCTGCCGCCTACTGATTCAAGTCACTGGTGTTTGCATAGGTGTCAGCACAGCAGAAACACACCAGGTAGAGAAGGTGAGCAGAGCAGTGTGTCGGGGTTGGAGTGGGGGGTTCTAATTAGTGGTCAGTGGGGAAGATGGAGCCTCAGCAAGGTTTGGTGTTCAGAGCACTCAGTGCAAACACACTCCCCCAAACTGCCCCAGCTAGGCTCCCCTCCCCAACACACACACTCAGCACCACCCCCCTTTTCTGCCCCCACTGGAACGATACAGGAGAATCTGTGCTTTGGTTCGCACCTGGAACATGTGGTAGCTCCTGCGTGGTCTCCCCCAGCCACTCTGGCCCCAGCATCCATGCTCCGTGGAGCAGGTTGAGCAGGTGGATCCAGAAGGCTTCTCACTGTCCTCTCCTCTGCGTCAGTGCTCCTCACTGTGCATGATAGAGAAGATGAAACTTCTGACAGGCCCTCCAAGGCCCTTCGTGGCTGGATTCCTGCCTAGCTGTCAGCTTTCCATGCACCACCCCTCCAGCTCCCCTGACCCCTCCTGTGGGCCTTGCCCGTGTGGTCTCTTGTCTCATTTCACTTCGGGCTGCACAAGTGAGTTACCTCCACGTTGTCAATCAGATCTCTGCTCAGGCATCTCTTTTAGGGAGTCTTCGCAGGACTAGGTGAGGTCTTCCCTTGCACATATGCCTGTCTCCCTGCAACTCCTCTGGTTTGGAATTTATTTTTATCTATAGGAGCCTGATGGGCTGCAGTCCGTGGGGTCACACAGAGTTGGACACAACTGAAGCGACGCAGCAGCAGCAGCAGCAGCAAGCACCTATCACCATTTGGTTCACGTTTGTTTCTGCAGCCCAGCAGTTCTGGGGAATCAAGGACACTGTCTTTATTCATCTTTCTATCCTCAGTACCACGTATAGTGCCTGACTCATAAGACCCACTCAGTAGATAGGGGCCAGAATGAATAAATTAACAAAAGCCCCAGTGGTTAGAGGAGGGACCCCAATCAGCTTGGATAAGAATCAGGAACGGAGTGTCTGCTTCGCCTTCTCCTGAAAAGCCTTCCTCTTCCCACCTCCCTGAGAAGGCAGAAGAAGGTCCCCAGCCCTGTAGGGAGTGTGTGACACAGAGGAGCCAAGAAGTTGACTCGGTCAAGGAAGACTGCTGGCCTGGGGGTGTTGCTCTGGGGGTTCCCTCACCCTGCTGGAGGTGGTGCCTGAGAGGATCGTACAACTTTGCTTGAGGAAGTCAGCTCGTGTTTGGAGAGGCTGTTGACTTTGTCTTCAGAACTCATCCTAATGACAAAATGAGCACTCTCCAAGGAGGAGGGTGAGTTGCTTGTAAACGCTGGCAGTCTCATGGCAGAGCCTCCGTAGAGCCCCCTCGAGTTCACTGGGACAGGAGGGGATGTCACAGACCCCCCAGCAGGGCAGAGCTGCCCATTTGTGCAGCCCCTTTTCTCAGTGACTGCATGCTAAGTCGCTTCAGTCGTGTCCAACTCCTTAAAACCCCATGGACTGTAGCCCACCAGGCTCCTCTGTCCATGGAGGTTCTCCAGGCAAGAATACTGGAGTGGGTTGCCATTTCCTCCTCCAGGGAATCTTCCTGATCCAGGGATCAAACCCACATCTTTTATGTGTCCTGTGTTGGCAGGCAGGTTCTTTACCACTAGCGCCACATGGGAATCCCCAGTGACTGCATGTAACGTTCTGACGTTTTCCCCCAAGTGAAAGACTTGATAAGAAAAAATAATAAAAAAAATTAAAAAATTAATGCTGGTTCACCAGCATTGTAAAATATTCACCCTCACCATAGTAGAGGAGGGCATGTAGATTTTTAAAGCAGTGTGGCCCCACCTCATGGGCCTCTGGGGAAGGAGCTGAGAGCCTGCTCATAAATGAAGCCCACGGGTGAGTCTCCTGAAAGGGTTGGGGAACAGCGGTCTGTTTGTAAGTTGCCATCTAGGGCCATGCTTCTCATGGTTGGCTGTGCGGCCCCATCTCCTGGGAGCTGGTGAAAGCACAGCTTCTGATTGTAGAGGTCCAGGTAGGGCTGAAGAATCTGCTTCCTTCTAAGCACCCTCATCCCCTGTGCACACCTGCTGTGCAGGAGCTTCTAGAACAGCAGCTTTTATCCTGTGGGCACACCTGCTGTGCAGGAGCTTCTAGAACAGCAGCTTTTATCCTGTGGGCACACCTGCTATGCAGGAGCTTCTAGAACAGCAGCTTTTATCCTGTGGGCACACCTGCTGTGCAGGAGCTTCTAGAACAGCAGCTTTTATCCTGTGGGCACACCTGCTGTGCAGGAGCTTCTAGAACAGCAGCTTTTATCCTCTGTGCACACCTGCTGTGCAGGAGCTTTTAGAACAACAGCTTTCATCCTCTGTGCACACCTAGAGATCTTTTACCTCTCTGCTATTTAGTAGTTCTGAGTGCATCCTGGACACTGGGAGTTTTTAGGTCTTCCCATATGACTTTAATGGGGAGCTTGAGTTTGAAAGCTGTTGATTTGTGAAGAGGTTTTTGCATCAGTAACAGCACCTGAAGAAGCCCACCCACTCAAGCGGACCTGAAGGAAATACCCTGAACGCTTCAGAATCTCAAAAAGTCAAATAATTCTAAGTTTTAATGGTTTCATGTGCTAATATCTTAGCCTCAACCTGTAGTTCTCAACCTGATTTTGCCTCACATATTATGGAAGCTTTGTTCTTTTTAATTACCATTAAGAGTTGTGTGTGTTTGTTTTTTTTTTAATGGAAAATTTCGAAAGAGTATAAAAGAGAATTTGATGAATTTCTTTTACTCATCACCCAACTTCAACAGTTATTAACTCATGGCTAGTCTCTATGCCTCTATGTACTCTACCCCCCACACCCCGCCCTGACTATTTTGAAATAAATCCTAGAGCTCATCATATTTCATTCATAAATACTTCAGTTTTACATCTCTAAGAATTAAAGACTTTTTATAAACATAACATCATTATCACAACTTTCAAATAATCTATAGACTCTCACATGGTTACCTTTTTCTTGCTTGTTTACCTGAAGAAACCAGGCCATTCGTCTGATCGTTGCCCTACAGTGTGGATTTGATGATTACATCACCATGATGATGTTTGAACTGTTGTTTCGATTGATTAGATCTAACGACTTGATCCCATTCAAATTCTGATCTCTTCAACTCGGAAAATCCATCTTTCCCATGACCTGGTACTTAAGAAACTTACTTCAAACTAGGGGTGTGCTCGGAGAAGGCAATGGCACCCCATTCCAGTACTCTTGCCTAGAAAATCCCATGGATGGAGGAGCCTGGTAGGCTGCAGTCCATGGGGTCACTAAGAGTCAGACATGACTGAGCGACTTCACTTTCACTTTTCACTTTCATGCAATGGAGAGGGAAATGGCAACCCACTCCAGTGTTCTTGCCTGGAGAATCCCAGGGACGGGGGAGCCTGGTGGGCTGCCGTTTATGGGGTCACACAGAGTCGGACACGACTGAAGTGACTTAGCAGCAGCAGGGGTGTGCACACAAACACCATCCGATTGTTTGCCATTGTAGTTTTTACACCATAGGCACCTTCTGCCTTCTCATCCTTCCTTCAAGCTTTTTGAGTGAAAGCTATTTATAGCTCCACAATGGTAGAACTCAGGAGGTCTTTTTAATAGAAACCTACATCTCCTAATTAAAGGAAGAGATAGTGTCCCAGTATGTCTCTGACCTCTGCAGCTCTAAAAACCTAACTCTCCTACATCCTACTACTTAACAGATTTGTTATTTTTAGAACCTAAATTTATTTTATTCTTTAGAAACTGAAGTCATACTGCTTGGGGCCCGGTTCCAGCTCCACTAATTCTTACTAGTTGTATAACCCGGGAAGGGCCTGAGTAGAGCTGTGTTTCTTGGGGAATGAATAATGGTACACATACCTCATAGTGTTGGTGGGAGGATTAAATGAATAATTCACGTTAAGTAATTAGAACAGTCTGACACATGGTAAGCAGTTAAACGTTGTCCGAGCACTTGATAAAATGTCTGGGCAGTAGTCATCATAATTATTGGTTTTCATGTTAGTCTGACTCAGATCAACACAGGTATATTGTCTCTGTATGATGAGAAAGATCCCTCCTAGTTTCAGAATTCCTATACTCAGGAATCCAGAAAATTGGTATTGATGAACCTGTTTGTAGGGCAGGAATAGAGACACAGATGTCTAGAGAATGGACTTATGGACATAGTAGGGGAAGGAGAGAGTGGGACAGATGGAGAAAGAAGCCTCAATGTATGTACATTACCACGTGTAAAATAGGTAGCTAGTGAGAGGTTCGGAGAAGGCAGTGGCACCCCACTCCAGTACTCTTGCCAGGAAAATCCCATGGACGGAGGAGCCTGGTGGGCTGCAGTCCATGGGGTCGCTAAGAGTCGGACATGACTGAGCGAGTTCACTTTCACTTTTCACTTTCATACATTGGAGAAGGAAATGGCAACCCACTCCAGTGTTCTTGCCTGGAGAATCCCAGGGACGGGGGAGCCCGGTGGGCTGCCGTCTATGGGGTCGCACAGAGTCGGACACGACTGAAGCGACTTAGCAGCGGCAGCAGCAGTGAGCGGTTGCTGTGTAACACAGGGAGCCCCGCCTGGCGCTCTGTGATGACCTAGAGGGGTGGGATGGGGGCAGGGAGGGAAGCTCAACAGGGAGGGAATGTTGTAAAACTATTTTCCTCCAGTTAAAAAATTTTTTTAAAGAATTCATATACTGTTAGATATCAGATGTCCAATTCCCTTCATTTTATACATGAGGAAACAGACCCAGAGAGGTGGGGTAACTTACCTAGGGTTACACAGAATCAGAGGCAGAGCTGGGATTTGAACTCAGATTCCTGACTGATTTGGACAGAGACAATTTATCTGCTCTTGTTCTTAACCGGGAGATACGGTCCATGTCAAGACAGTCTGCTCAACTTCCTGTGTTCATCGACGGCGACCGTTCATATTTAATGAATTAACTCTGGTACTAAAACCAATGACATCTCTTTCCTCTAGGTTGCCAGCATACTTTGTCGTCCCCGCCCCTCTTCTCGAAGAGGACATAGAGTTCTTCCAGGGTCGTGGCATACCAGTAAGTGCACCTGGAAACCCTGAAAGCATGGGTTACTCATGGGTCCATTCTGGCAGATTATCCTACTTAAAGCCCTTGGCTTTGGTATTAAACAGTTTGTTTTCAGCCCGAGAGCAATCTAAAAATACCTTCGGGACTCCCCAGAGGAGCCCTTCGACAGGAGGCTCCCGGGGGACAGAGTTCTGAAGTTTTCCCAGAGGCCCTGGAGCTCTTAGCAGAGACATCTTTAAAGAGCTTTAGGAGGATTCTAGGCCCAGCTGGTATTGAAAGCCAGCCTAATTTAACACCTAGATTGTTCCGAGGCTGAACCGTCCCCTCCAAGGGTTGTAGGGTTTCAAATCCTTTTCGGCCTCTCCATTAATCCTGAATGGGCATAGCTGAGTTCCCGCCCAGAGACAGCGTGGAGACTTACTTAGTTTTCACAGAACAGACTGGGATGGGAGCCATATTTCACGTGTCGCTGATCAAAGAAAGCAAGACTCTGGCAGTTATTTCAGTTTCTAATTGGTGGTTGGGAGTTGCCAAGCCTGCAGGGAATTGAGTACAGAATGAGAATCACAGATAAATGCTGGGCCGTGCACATTGCTGGTGCCCCTCAGAGGTCACTCTTGTAATGGGAGGTGAGGTATCTCAGCAGCGGTCCCAGCCCCAGCAGTGCGTGCAGGCTGGGCAGGCAAGGAGACCCTCTGCCTGCATGAAGGGCTGCCTGCTCGTCTGTGCCAGCCTGTTTGTGCCATGAGGGAGCATAGGCCTGATCTTGCCAGTTGCTTGGACTTCTCAGGAGAAATAAGAAATACGGGTTTTTATGTGAGTTTTTCCTATTTCTAAATGCATGCAGCTGTTTTCAAACTCTCTGGTTTCAGGACTCTTTACACTCTTGAAAAATCATTGAGAATCTCAAAGAGTTTTTGTTTATGTGATTGTATCTGTTGATATTTGCCATATTATAAACTAAAATTGGAAAATTGTTTAATGTTTATTTTAGTAGTAAACTCATTAGATGTTAACATAAGTATTTCTATGATAAATAACTATATTGTCCAAAACAAAAAAGCAGGATAGTACTGTTGTACGTTTTTGAAAACAGACACCTGCTTTCTTTTATCCCCTTTCCTTCATTCAGTCTGTTGTGCTGTGTTGGGTGTGGTTGAAGTGTACGAAGACAATCCAGCCTCACATAGATGTGTATTTAGGAAAGGAAGGAGTATTTAATAGCCTCGTCAGATAATATGGTACACAAAAAATTGATAAATGGTTTTGTAAAGGTTAATTGCAATAAAGAATCTGAAAACATAATCAATGAACTTTTCATTCACTGCATTAAAATCCATTGGTCTGTCTTGTACTCTGAATAGATCTTAAAACATGCATGATTTTAAAAGCATAATACATTGATCATTTATAAAATAACTCACTAGGTTATGTTCAAATATTGACGTGCTTTCTTAGATGCAAATCACGTTTTTTAATATCATCCCTGTCTCATTAGAAAAGTCTTTGAACATTGGGAATTTGTTCAGCTAAAAAGGCAGAGACTAGTCTTCCAAAATTGTAATTTTTGCTTGAAAGTACAGCTTTTATCATTAGCAACAAATTGTCAGTTGTTTTCCTTGTTCTTGTTCAGTCACTTAGTCGTGTCTGACTCTGTGATCGCGTGGACTGCAGCACACCAGGCTTCCCTGTCCTTCGCCATCTCTCAGAGCTTGCTCAAACTCAAGTTCTTTGAGTCGGTGATGCCATCCAACCATCTCATCCTCTGGCGCCCCCTTCTCCTGCTGCCCTCAGTCTTTCCCAGCATCAGGATCTTTTCCATTGAGTCAGCTCTTCACATCAGGTGGCCAAAGTATTATAGCTTCAGCTTCAGCATCAGTACTTCCAATAATATTCAGGGTTGACTTCCTTTAGGATTGACTGGTTTGATCTCCTTGCTGCCCAAATGACTCTCAAGAGTCTTCTCCAGCACACAGTTCGAAAGCATCAGTTCTTCGATGCTCAACCTTCTTTGTGGTCCAACTCTCACATCCATACATGACTACTGGAAAAACCATAGCTTTGACTATCCAGACCTTTGTCGGCAGTGATGTCTCTGCTTTTTAATATGCTGTCTAGGTTTGTCATAGCTTTTCTTCCAAGGAACAAGGAGCAGATGTTTTCCTTAAAGTTGTTGGGCTTTTTTTTTCCTAAAAATGAATGTCTGCCAGATACCAAAGTCAGAACACCCTAGTTTGTCTGTCATTCACTGTTTCAGTTCCTTGAAGATAGCACCTACCTCAGCTCTTAAGTCAGTCTCATGGGTGCTTTTCCCTGAGACAGACACTTCCATGCTTGGATTCCACTCCATCACACAGTGTATAAAAGATATTAGTATTAAATACATTGTACACCATGGGGAATATAGCCAAAATTTTATAGTAACTATAAATGGAGTATAACCTTTAAAAATCGTCTCTCTCTATTGTACGTCTGTTACTTAATATGGTACATCAGCTATACTTGAGTTAAAAAGACGAAAAACAAAGGAGACTTAGCAAATAATGGGGGGATTTATCCCCTTTTTAAGATAAACAGGATCATCAAACTAATTCTTGTCTGTTGTCAAGTCCTTCATACGAAGAACCTGTGGCCCTTTCCCAGACAGAAATTGTACAGATAATAGTAGGGGAACTCATGTGTCTTCTGCTGAATTCCTGTGAGAAGTCTTCTCTCTCACCAAGAATGTTGCTTGCATTCTATTTACTGTTTCAAATAGAGAATGTAAGTCCCCTCCATGCCTGAGCTGAGAGGAGATGGTTACAGTTGAGCCCCAGTGGGGAAATGAGCCATGGTTGGCTATTACCAAGAACAGATTCTTTCTGCCCCAGGAGAGGAGATAAAGAGGATGAGAACAGGTGACTTCCTAGAACCTGCCACCAGTCATGGCTTGAGAGGTCCCCTTTCTCAGAGTGAGCCGCTGGGCGGGAGTGCCCGGGCTGAGGGCGCAGTGTGACACTGGAGGGGGGAGTAGGAGGGCAGCCGGGGACCTCGGGTTTGTCTGTGTTGGAGTACTTCCGCCTCACCGGCATCTTACAGGGCCTGCGCTCGCTTTGGAAGCTCGTGAGGCAGTTCTGTGTCCCTCAGCAGCTCTCTCTCCATGGCCGGCAGTCGGCTCCCGTGTCTGCAGTGGCAGCCCGCCTTCCTCTCACCTTGGTGCCTCCTCAGTCTCTCCACACAGATGTCCTGTGGGCCCTAGACACCCAACACACCCTGTACTAATTTACCCTCTTCCTCTGAAACCCCAGACCAGTTCCCCTTTCTGAGGGTCGTGCGGAGTATCGGCTGGATTGCGTGCTTGTCTCCAGCCCAGGCTGCTGCTGGCATTCCCGTGTATGGTTGATATTTACATTGCAGGTGACTCACGAGAGGATGCCCTCTAAACAGCTGAAATCCTCTTAGTTGACCTTTGACCTTGGGCCCCAAAGCTTGGTCAGCAGAGCGGGGCTGGGCTTTAGCCACTGTCAAACCCTTAACCAGACCTTTACACAGGCTGCTCCAACCAGCCTTCCTTCTCCTCCATTTCAGGTTCTACTGGCAGATTACATTACTTTGCCCCCAAATCACATCTAATCTCCTTGTCCTGTACAACAGAACAAACAAATGAAACTCCCCCTGAAAAATGCTTAAAACGCTTGACTCTATCACTTAAGGGCAGTCACATGATTTCTTCCTCTGTTGCCCACCCTTTGTTGTTCATTGAAATTCCCTTCTCCTGTGGTTTACCACATTCTACTTCCTATTAGATTTGCAAATTTATTTCCCTTTTTGGAGTATAAAGCTCTTTGAAGGTAGACAAAGTATTGCAGCCTTCTTTCCAGCCTCTCACAACCAAATTCAGTGTCTTTCCTGTGCAAGTCTCTTATCAGTGTATGTTGAATAAGCAGCTGTCCATTTTTCCTAGTTTGAAGTTTCTGTAATGATGGGAGCTGCCCGCTTTTGACCATCCCGGTGGAGTAGGGCCTTCAGAGTCATTGCTCTACGGTGTGCAACTTGGGGATGTTTCTCAGTCTCTCCAGCCCTATTTCTTGTTGTTATTGGGGCTAGTACTCTAACCTGTCTGAGTGTGGTTGTGAGAATCAAATGACTTAATTCATGTAAAATCCTGAAATAGCTTTACCCCAGTGATAACCTCTATGATTATAGTAATAATAGCCTCTATTATAATAATAATAACAGTAACAGTAATGATGATAATGATTTTATCATCATCCTCCAGGTTCCCAGCACTAAAGCCAAGTCATAAGGTATCTGTTAGACCATCAGTGAGTGTGAATGTGACTACTTAGACTTGAGGTGGTGGTGGTGTTGTAAGACTAAATTAGTCTTTTTTGTTGTGAGTATAACACATTGATTCCTTAGCATAACAGAGTTGACTATATTCAGGTCTTTCGTATTAAAGGTATAATTTCCCTGTATGAATTTCATGGCTAAGCTTACCTGTCCTCTGCAAGGTGGTTTACATCATGTCTGGAAAACCTTCCTTCTCTCTGCAGATATGGTGTTGGTCTTGCCACAACGGATGTGCCCTCTTGAAAATGTCGGCCCTGCCCAAAGAACAAGATGACAGCATGTCGCAGATCCAGAAGAACTTCTCGGATAGGTTAGCACTGTTGGGCATCTTGTTATCGTTTAGTTGGCTCGGTTGTTTTCCCGGAAGCTGGGAACAGTTCTTGGGAGTAAGTCCATTTCAGTTTACCTACTGATAAAGCCTGAGTGCTGGGAATACAGCTCAGCGAGGTCGTTTTTAATTTGAAAAGAGTTGGGATGAAATGGTCCTGAAGTGCATCAACTGTATTGTATTGAGAGACACACGGCCAAAGCGTTTAGGGGGAAGTAGTCTGATAGCTTTAATATTGACGGTTGTCAAATTTGGGTCAAGGTATAGATGTCACTGTGCTATTCTGTTCTGGCATGTTTGAAAATTTTCAGAATAAAAAAGTTAAATGTTTTTATTCACCCCTAAACTAGATGAATTTAAAAACAAGAAAAGGAGTGGACTTAGGAGTTAAATTGCCTTGGTTCACATCCTGGCTCTTTCAGTTTATAGATGTGGTGGCTCTGCTGCTTGTCCCTGAGTTCCCGGCCCCGGCTGACCAGGAGTTGCCACTGGGCAGCAGTTACCTCACTGGGGAGGAGGCTCTGGGAGCTCTGCACACAGATCCTGGTGCCTAGGAAGTGCTCAGGAGAAACTTTCTGACTCAGGCCTGTTCTTCTAATGTCTCGTTCCTTCCTGATACCTAGGATTTACAGGACCGTCCACAGGCCCCCCTATGAGACTGCTAAAACTGAAGACCTCTCAAGCAACTTCCTGTCCCTGCAGGAAATCCAGATGGCATACTCTAAGTTCAAACAGCTGTTTCTGATAGGTGAGAAGAACCCTGAGCCAAACCCGCTGTAACCTGGAAAAAGACGTGCTCCATGGCTCGGGTGAAAGGCGGTGCTTGTCCCTGGGTTCCTTGGGTCGGACACGGCTATGGGGGTGGGAGTCACAGAACGGAGGGGCTGGTTACCACGGGGCTGGTGGTCCTTGCCACATTTCCTCCCATCATTTTCCCCTGGGCTCTTGTCCCATTGCCCCTTCTCAGAGCAATGAACACAGAGCCACCCTTCTCCTCTCTTCCTTCCTTTCGTTTTTAGTAGTGAGCGTTGGGCTTCTTCCTTTAGAAGTTGTGGAACTATGCAGTACCTGTATTCCCCAGCTGTTTTGTAAGGTTGATGATCTGTTTGTTTTTCTTAGTCACTTATTGAATGGACTCTTCCTCCACTGAGTGGAAGTATTTTATTTTATTTTTCTGATTCAGCATATATTACCGTGTAATATATATTACACTGGATGGTGACAAAAGAAGTGGAGAACCACAGTCCTGGATCTCCAGTGTAAAAATATACAGTGTAAAAAACTCCAGTTAATCAGAAATGTACAAAGTAGAAAATTAAATATGTCCATCCTTGCCACTCCTCCTTCCCTGCCCAGGCTGCCCAGTGTGAAGTGTTCAGACCTTGGATCAGATTTAATCAAGGTCAGTCACCTGTTG
The DNA here is from genome assembly GCF_002263795.3 of Bos taurus. Lineage (NCBI taxonomy): Eukaryota > Metazoa > Chordata > Mammalia > Artiodactyla > Bovidae > Bos > Bos taurus. The sequence goes on from NC_037347.1 coordinate 41,376,379, forward strand.
ATTCTTTTCACTCCTTTTTTCTGGCGGCACCACATGGCTTGCGGGATCTAGTTCCCCAATCCAGGATTGAACCCAGGCCCTCAGCAGTGAAAGCAGTGAATCCTAACCACTGTACTGCCAGGGAATTCCCTATTCTCTTCACTCTTTTTTTTTTTTAAAGATATTTTATTCAATAATTTATGTATGGGGTCGCTAAGAGTTGGACACGACTGAGCGAGTTCACTTTCACTTTTCACTTTCCTGCTTTGGAGAAGGAAATGGCAACCCACTCCAGTGTTCTTGCCTGGAGAATCCCAGGGACTGGGGAGCCTGGTGGGCTGCCATCTATGGGGTCACACAGAGTTGGACACGACTGAAGTGACTTAGCTTAACTGCACTGGATCTTAGTTGCAGCACATAGGATCTCCGATGTTCTTTGTAGCATGTGAAATCTTTAGTTGTGGCATGCAAACTCTTAATTGAGGCATGTAGACTCTGTAGTTGCAACATATGGGATCTAGTTCCCTGACTAGGGATTGAACCCAGGCCCCCTTCATTGGGAAAGATGAGTCTTAGCCACTGGACCACCAGGGAAGTCCCTTCTCTTCACTCTTTTTTTCAAATGTATTTATTTTTGATTGAAGGATAATTGCTTTACAATATTGTGTTAGTTTCTGCCATACATCACATGATTCAGTCATTGACACACAGATGTCCCCTCTCTCTTTACTCTTGAGTGCGTGTTTACCCTCTGATGTTTGTCACGCTTATTGCGTTTCCCAGCTTTTCGTTTTTAGCCTAGTGGTCTGACTTAGGATTTACTCAGTCATTCAGCCAACATGTATTGCATTTCCATTATACACACCAGCTATGCCAGGCATTGGAGACAAAGATGACTCTGACACCAAGGGAAACCAGTGTACACCTCTAACTGGAACACACTGGCAAAAAGCAGGCATGTGGAGGAGAAGTAAGAAATTGTGCTGGTTGATCCAGGACTGTGGTTCTCCACTTCTTTTGTCACCATCCAGTACTGGCAGGGGTATCTGCCTTCTCACTGATTTGAGTTTGCAACTTTCACAGGCAGTAGACTTCTGTAAAATGCAATGCTTCTGTCTCCAGTTGGATTGGGAGGTTGTGTCCAGTGTGCAGGATAAATATGTGTGTGTTTAAGACTCCAGTGGAAGCTAGCTCTCCCCTCAAGTTTCCACGGCATCAGGACGTGGCCTATTGCATCTTCCACTTCTAAGAGCAGCAGGCTGAATGTTGGTGTGTCTGCCTAAAGCATGTTTCTCTCCTTGTCGAGCTACAGGGTGGCCGTGACTTGGTGGACAGATTGTAGGGCACTTTTTTACTTGTGCAAAAAAAAGTCTATTTTTGACTACCACACCCTTCCAAAGGTTTACGGTTCAAAAACCACTTCAGCTGAAGGCTTGAAACGCACTTGACTTAACCGGAGCCCGGTGCTAGATTCTCAGTCTAGCGTAGGGCTATGCCACTGAGCAGCACAGGTTCTACAGCGGCTTCTGCAAACAGTGCCCGACTTCTTCACTCTTGTTTCCTTTCTTTTCAGATAATAGTACTGAATTTTGGGACACAGACATCAAATGGTTTTCCCTGCTGGAGAGTAGCAGCTGGCTGGACATAATCAGGTATTTCAAGGTGTTGTTTTGCTCGTAAATTTCACAGTTCGGTAAAGCAAAGTAGTAAAGCAAACGGACAAATTAACTGTTTTATATTTCACAGTTAAATATTCTTAGGTCACATGTTCTGTTCAGGGCTCAGCTGGATTTTGCATTTGTTATTTATTATTTCTGTGCATGTCTGATCAGGATTTACGAATATGCTACCTGCCCACAAGATCTGCTCCTGAGACTACGGACCAGGGATGGGAAGGCTGCAGAAAAGGGGGTGTGGGACCCCAGCATTCTGACTGAGCTGCAGTGCTCACCTCCAGGGAGGAGGCTGAGGGTTGGGAAGGTGGGGGGATGCTAAGTTCTCCGGTTTTGTTTTTATTTTGGGCGGGGGGTGGTTTGGTGAAAATCAGGGATTGAACTTGCATCCTTGCAGTGAGTGCGGAGTCCTAACCACTAGACAGCCAGGGAATTCCCAGATGCTGAGTTTTTATTGCATACTTTTTTAGAAGAATTCACTATCTTTTATATCTCTTACATATTAAATTGTTTTTTACTATAATGAGTGTCAATTAGTCTTTCTCATTTGGGGGATTAAGTAGAGATTCTGAGAGAACAAAACTTTTTTCCCTGTCCTGCTTCCTATTTTGAATAGCTTCTCTCCATTGCCCTTAAACAGAGGCGAGGGCAGAGGGAGGCGCAGAACAGGTATGATGCTTGGGTGAGAGCCAGTGAGCGAATGGCTCCAGCCCCAGGGCACCTCTGAGGAAAAGGCAGGCCCCTCTCTCCCCTCTCTTCGTTCTCCCTTAGACCTGCCTGGTTTGTACAGAGGAGCCACAGGCCTCCAAACCCTTCTTAGCAAATAGGTATTGCCGAGCCTGCTGCATGTCCCATAATTTGAATATATAATTGCAAGTACTGTGATAGATGTTATAAAATAAGAGGCCCTTTCTTTCTGTGGGGCTTGTAGAGAAGGTGTGCATCCCTAACCGGGTGAAGAGCCTGGGGGAGGCACCCCCGTGGCAGGGTTATCAATCCAGAAGGTGGGGCTGCTGATGGTGGCAACAGTTTCAAAGGGAATAGTGTGTCTAGAGAGACAAAGGGATTTCGGGACACATGGTCCTTTCCAGACAGGCGGATACATTTAGCCAATGATCTTGAATTAAACAAAATGGGCCTGTAGCACAGCCTCCAGATATAGACATTTTAGGGTCTTACTAGGACTTACTGCCACACTCAGGTATAAATTTTCTGCAGTAAGAATTCCCAGTTTAGGAATCGTCTAAGAGCATTTTTACGTCCGACTTTGGAATTCCCTTCTGAAAACTGTAAGTTTCTAGTAAGCAGATGAATGTCTTGCAGTACCTGAATAGTGTAAACAATAATTTGTTTCTTTTCTGGAGAATGTTAGTATGAGACAGTAAGTGAGATGGAACACTGAAGATCAAGTTAGACTGCCTCTAAATTTCTTGTTGTTCATAATACCAAGCTCAAGATCTATTGTCTGTTTTACTTGTCTCTCTCCTATTTAGGCGCTGCCTGAAAAAAGCAGTAGAGATTATAGAATGTCTAGAAGCCCAAAACATGAACGTTCTTCTTTTAGGTAATACATTTAAAGCACAAAGGGTGGTTTCCTTTTTCCTTTACTGGAGGTTCTGTTTCTGTATATAGAGATTTATGTAAGTGGAATTGTCTTATAAAGTGAAGTCGCTCAATCATGTCCGACTCTTTGCAACCCCATGGACTGTAGCCTATCAGGCTCCTCCATCCATGGAATTTTCCAGGCAGTAGTACTGGAGTGGGTTGCCATTTCCTTCTCCAGGGGATCTTCCCGACCCAGGGATCGAACCCAGGTCTCCCATATTGCAGGCAGATGCTTTACCATCTGAGCCACCAGGGAAGATTGTCTTATAAAAGGAGTGAGCTAGTGTAAAAATCCTTCCCATACTTTTTACCCTGACCTTGGAATCCTTGCCTTGGATTTCATTGTTACAGTTTAAAATTACATTCCTTCACTTGGAACTTGGCAGATGTATTTGCAGCCCAAGAAGGAATTGTTTGGTGTCTTTACCAAAGCTCACATTTCCTGATATTTTGGGGTTTTGTTTTATACTAACTCAGTTAAAGTTTGGATGACCTTTTTTGTATGACGAGACCCATGGATGGTATAATTGTTATTTCTGCATCCTTGTGTCTGACAACTTTGTGCAGTTGTTGCAGAAACTGTGTGGTCCATGATTTCCTTTTCCAGAGTAGACTGAAGTCGCTGTACATGTGGGCTGGACATACACACCCAGTGTGTATAAGCCTCGTGCAGCAAAGATTGTTTCTGGGATTGGTTAGATCTGAGCTAAAATATTATCTGCCATTGTGAATATTTAAAGTTTCTTGTGGCCCCATGCTTTAAGCAGAGTGTCTCGTGCTTCCACACCCTCAAGCTTTTATCATTTTTCTGACACTCTCTGCGAGAGTGTCCGACTCCTGGGACTTAGCTTCTGTGAGCAGACCGGAAATGTGTCAGCCTGTGGCTTCTGTACCCTCTGACTTAAATTTTAACACGCGGACTGAGCACCTCCCACGTACAGAGCTTCTGCCTTCTGGAAGTTTACACCCTATTGAGTTTGAGAGAGAGCTGGCATAAGGGTGTTATTGAAAAAGATCTGGTTAACAGTGGCCAGAGTACTGAGTAACTGGTGAAAAGGAGGGATAAAGACTGGGGGGCTGAGGAGTACAAGTGCCCAGGCCAGACTGCACCAACCCCAGAGGTGCGCAGAGTGAAGTGAGAACGGTCAGCAGGTGAGGCTGAGCTGTGCCTCACTCCCCGATGGACGGCGGAGCTATGTCTTCTCTGAAATCTCACTCTCTAGCCACTCTTCTGGGACTAGAGGTGTACTGATAACATACTTAATACACGAGAAGAAAGATTCTCTTGAAAACTGAAACTTGTTTCAAAAGAAAGATGAATATAAAAATCTGTTTCTTCTGAACCCTGGGGTTCCCATGGTTTAGACTTATTTTCCTGGAGGAGGGATAGGAGCACAGTAAGCCTGGCCCTGGAATGCTTCCTGGCCCCGGGGTCACAGGAGAGGTTAACAGTGCAAACACCTCCCTACTTAGGATTCATTCTGAAGTTTCTCTAACCCTGTGACTACCAGAACCATTGTCCTCATGGACGTTTTAAAATAGCAACTTGAGTGCCGCTTCTTTTTGTAAAGTAGAAACTACGAGGATGTAGACCTTGACTTTAAGGACTGTGAAATTCTTAAGACAAATGCCCAGATGTAGACGTATGTTGTTATTTGCTACGAGTGGTAGATGGTGAACAAGGATGTGAGCGGAGTTTTCATCATGTGAGTTTTGTACCGTTGCCCAAGGGGTGGACACGTGGCTTATACTTACCAGGGAGAGTTTCACCTCTAGGCTAGGCAGGCCCCTCCGTGCTCTCAGATGGAAATGGCAAGAGCCATGGAGCTGACAATCAGAGCATTTTGGTGCAGTCCAGGGATGTTACCCTTTCTCCGAAGCAGAGGTAGCGGAGGAAAGGCGGCTGAGAAGCAGCTGAGCCGTGAAACAGTGAGCTCAGGGATGGGGATCCTGACGCCCCAGCTGGAAGGGTTTTAAACTTGGTCTGTGGAGGCCAGCAAGCTGCCATACCCGTGCCCTCATTGTGTGGCGCGTCTGACCCCCCCATGCTGACACTGGGTTTGCCGCGTTGCATCTATTCACCAGTAAGGAGTCCATTGTTAGTGCCAGTGTCCCTTGGAGCCGGTGCCAGCCAGGCTGGAAGCCTTTGTCTCTCAAGCTGAACATGTTACCTTTTGCCACCAATGGCCCAGCCTTTTTGGGAATTAGAACTTGACTGTCGGGGTAGACGTTGGTGTGGGGGCCCTGCTTTTGCCTGTGCCCCCCGCGGCTCTTCTAACACTTGGTCCCCTCTTTCCTCGCTGTGCTGTTGCCTGGCAACCCCCCCCCCACCACAGAGGACAACGCCTCCGACCTCTGCTGCCTCGTTTCTTCTCTGGCGCAAGTGATGATGGACCCCCACTGTCGAACCGTTTTCGGTTTCCAGAGCCTTGTCCAAAAGGAGTGGGTCATGGGTGGCCACTGCTTCCTGGACCGCTGCAACCACCTCCGTCAGAGCGACAAGGAGGAGGTGAGTGTCCTCGGCACAGACCTGTGCAGCCTCGGACACACGGAGCCCTGTCTCTCCTTAATACCTGCACAGCGCACACCTTAGGAGCTTTTCAGGAAGGCGAGGACCAGTCACTGGTCAGTGAGTGTGAATGATTTAAACACTGGAAACCCTTCCCAGGGAAAAGGGATATTTATTAGGAAGTGTGTTCAGAACCTTCTCTTCTAAATTGTGTGTCCCAAGGGTGTATTATAGTTCACGGTGGAAGTGATGTTGACTTGTAAAACTTAAATAAAAATGAACTCGGTGGGACTCTCACAATTTCTGATAAGTTAGTCTTTGCAAAAAAATAAATAGGGTACAAGTTTCCCTGTATATACATAATAACGCATAATAACAAGAAAATACATAATAATACATACAAAATACATAATAACACATAATAATAAGAAAATACATAATAAAACAAAGTAAATTTCCCTTGCAATAAACCCTTTCAAAATAAAGCCCAGGGTTATGTGAATGCTATCCATTACCTGGGCCTTCGCCATGATAACTGCAGGCCTGAAGAGACAGTGAGACAGTCCAGTTAGTGAAAATGAGTCCCCCCACCCCCCAAACTGGGACGTACTTGTCTCGGTTACAGCTGTGCCAACTGCTTTGGCTGCATTATTAACGACCATGGAAGAAAAAATGAAAACATGTGAACTGTAATTAAATCACCTGCAGAGCTAACATATGCTAGCAGGGCGGCTGGTGGTTTTTCTTCCCCCAGATAATAGGCATGTCTGTCTGCGGTGCTGGGCAGCTTGACACAGCGGCTCTGGAAACAGAGCTGAGGCTTCTGCCCATAAAGGCTTGATGTGTCCTGCGAGACCAGGCCGCCCTTGCTGGGCCTGTAGATTTCTCTGAGGACTGGTCTATACTCATCTGTGTCCCATCAGGCTGATGATGAATATGTATCACCATCTTTCAGTCTTAGAAGGGACTTGCCTTCCTGAGAAACTAATTCGAAAGGTTGATGGCACTCAGCAGAGTTGGTACTGTGTTGGGAAGAGGGTATTTTTGCACGTCTTGTGTAGTCTGTGTATCTTGAGAGCAGGGGGACTCACGGGCAACGTGTGTCTAAAGGGGAAGGAGCCCCAGAGCAGATCCGCCCGCTCACCCAGGCTGGGAGGAATCACTTGTACTTTCTGAGCCCATTTCCTTGACTGTGCTGTGAGATTCAGATATTTTCCACTCTTATCTAATGCCACTGAACGTAAAATGAGGTGTGAGATAAGGTTGCCACGTAGACCTTTCTTCACATCTCAACATCGACACCTTGGACTTTTGACGGAAAACTGGATGGTCCAGTTTGTGATGTAATTGACGCAGCACTGGACTGAGTCAAGAGCTGGACTGCCAGCTATTGCCTCTCAGGAGCTGCGTGTGAGACCTCAGCCTGGCTCAGGAATGGAGAGACCGTGACGCAGTCTGCCTTGTCCCCCTGACGGGGTCACTGGTGACTCGAGGAGGAGCACTGGGGAACGACAAGGTGCCCTCAGAAACTCTACTAAGAAAGAGCTTGCCTCTGAGGCTAATAAAAGAGGCCATCGATGAAAAAAAAATGCATTTGTGAAAAATGTTAGAAACTCATTTTTGCCGCTTCTGCTTCCTCTCCCATCTGCTTTATCTTCTGGGCCCTCATTGTCAGGGCGGTGTGCATAGTCGCTCAGTCTTTGTGACCCCATGGACTATAGCCCGCCAGGCTCCTCTGTCCATGGGGATTCTCCAGGCCAGAATACTGGAGTAGGTAGCCTTTCCCTTCTCCGGGAGGTCTTCCCAACCCAGAGATCAAACCCAGGTCTCCCACATTGCAGGTGGATTCTTTATCATCTGAACCACCAGGGAAGCCCCATTGTCAGGGCGGAGAAGGGAGTATTCACAAAATTTGAAGAAACCGAGTAGTTTTTTTTTTTTTTTTTTTGTGAGGAGAGTGGCATTCTTTGGTGGGGAGTAGTGTTTCACTTGTTGAGGTTCAGAGTTAACGTTCCCTGTCCTCAGGCTCAGTTGCAACTGCTCTTCTGCCAGTGTCGATGGGCAGGGAGATTTTCCTTCATCTCGGGAGTGTCTTTCACATAGGGAGCTACTGCTGAGTCCCGAGGTTAATCCACGGGTGTGTGGTTTTTCAGTCAAGCATGTTTATCCCTGGGGTTGGGATGCAGTTGGGAATGGCAGTTGCCTGGAATGTGCTTCCCAGAGCATGCAGTGCCCAGGAGAGGCTACTCCACAGCTGTCCAAGTGGCTGCACTATACCCGGGACCGCTGGCTTTGGACCCTTGGCACCCCTCCATCACGCGTGTCTTATCTTCACGTAGGTTCCCGTGTTCCTGCTCTTCTTGGACTGCGTGTGGCAGCTGGTGCACCAGCATCCCCCAGCGTTCGAGTTTACAGAGACGTACCTGACCGTTTTGTCAGACAGCCTGTACATACCTATTTTTAGCACCTTCTTCTTCAATTCGCCTCATCAAAAAGATATGAACGTGGTAAGAGTCGCTCTTAGGAACCTGTGTATTGAAGAAGCCGTGTCTAACAAGTAAGATGTAAGAGGAGCAATGATGAAAATGATATTTTCTTTATAACAGTGATTACACAGAGGGCCCTGTTCTGAGTACTCTCCAGGTATTGATATGTAATCCTCAAGTCCGAATTATTATTATCTCTGAGAGTGAGTCACTGAGGCCGTCACTGTGGGTCACAGGGTAAATATCGGGGCTGGGAGCCGGTGTGAGAGCTGGGGATTAAGCACATTAAAAGGGGTCTTTGTGAACAGCTCAGATGCATTCTCTTCCACTTGACGGATGCCGGGAGTGACTCAGAAGAGAGTGGAGGCAGAGGAGGGGAGCTCTGCTTTCGCTCTCTGCCTTAAACATCTTTATAGTCTCCCTCGAGGCCCTGCTTCCGGGGCTTTAACTCTGCACTGTCAGGGCCGCGACTAGCCCTCTGGGGGCCTGGGGTTTGCCGGAGCTGCCCTCCCGGTGGGTCTTACCGCATCCTACAGGGAGCGGGAAACAGAGCCCGGGCCTCCAGTCACACAGCCTTGCTGCCCCCCAGCCTCATGGCCTCAGGTGGTTCACTTCGTTTTCCCAGCCTCCATTTCCCCAAAGGTAAATTGAAAAAATAGGAGCGACCTTGAGGGTGTAGTGAGCGTGTGCAGCACAGTGGCCGGCACAAGTTCTGCTGGAAGTAACGTGTCCTGCCTCCTCCCCACCTAAAGCCATCGGGGAGCGACCACCGACGACCACAGCCTTCACGTGCGGTGCCGCGGAGGCCGGGTCTCAGGGCAGGCTGGGTGCGCCGTCCTGGAGCCTGTTTCTCCGCACTGTCTGCTTTCCTCAGCCCTCCCTGCAAACACTGTGACCTGTGCTTGTTTTGGCAGGGCAAGGAGAGCCAGGACTCACAAAGCAGGCCTTTGAATCTGCTCACCGTGTGGGATTGGTCCGTGCAGTTTGAACCCAAAGCCCAGACGTTGCTCACAAACCCTCTTTACGTGGAGAAGCCAAAACTGGAGAAAGTCCAGCGGAAAGGAACGCATTTCAAAGTAAGATTTGTGCGTGTCTAACCCCCTTGTCTATGCAGAGATCTCCTTATGTGGAAGGATTACATTTAACCTGTGGATTCTGGGCACAGTCACAGAGTCGAGACTGTGATGGGCAGGTTGTCAGGGCCCCTGAGAATCCTTGCCTTCGGCAGATGCACATTTGTCCCGAGTGTCCCTGGGGATGCTGTGGGGAATCGAGGATCTCAGCCCTGCCCAAGTGTGATTGATAGAGCAGAGGGAATGCTGATCACAATGAGGGTTTTCTGTCATCTGTACCAGTTAACGTCTTCACTAGCAAGGCCTCTCTTCATGCTAAAAATGGTGTTTGTGACTGATATCTTCTGTCAGGGGTCACAGAGCTCTGGCACAACCATCACCCCCCACCATTCTGTTGGAGCTGGAAGACAGCCATGGGCACCATGTGAGCAGACGGGCCTGGCTGTATTCCAGTATTTACAGAGGCTGGCATGGGCCAGGTTGGGCCCGTGGGCTGTTATTTGCAGACCTGGGCTTAAATGACAAACATCAAATTATTTGGGTTTCCCTTTAGATATTTGTTCCTGATTTTACCAGTTATTAAAACTCCGACATTCCCTAGATGATGTATGATGTACATGGCATTTCTTGTTCTGTCTCCTGACTTGGGAGCCCCCCACAAAGAGGAGAGCAGGGTGGTCAGTGATGGTCCCTCACAAGTCAGAGCACGTCACTGCCTTTTCCACCACCATCTTTCTGGTTCAGAAGTCCTGCGGGGCTCCTAGGGGCCTGGCCAGTTCTGGTGTGGGAGATGGCTCCATTCTAAAGGGGCTTGGGGACCCATGAGTCAATGCCAGCACTCACAGAAGGTGGCTCTGCTGGCTGCCGCTTCACCCCTTCAAGGGTCCTCAGGCCCAGGCTGGGTGTTAGCACTCCTGGTTAAGCCTCTGTCCTGTCTGCTGGGCCAGAACCGCCCTGCGCTCCTGCACAGCCAGGCCAGAGGTCAGTTTTGTCAGTGTGCTGTGCCCCCTGGTGGCTGCACACACGCCTCCCGCCAGGTCAAGATGGCCCAGCTGCCCCCACCAGAGGGGCGAGGGCGCTCAGAGCCCTGAGGGAGGACATGGAAGCTCTACCTGTAAGTCCATTTCTCTGCCCAGGCCCTGTTTTTCTGAGCGTCCCTTTTCGTAGATGGGAGTGAAGAATCTAAGGGCCCAGGTTGCAGGAGCTGGCCCATGGAAGAGGCTTGAGCTACAGGTCAGGGCATCTGAGGTTGTATTAGCTCATGCAGGGCCAGCGGTGGGCCAGCGAGAACCTTTGAGGCCGTTGGGTGAGGAGTCCTGGTGTCAGGCTTGGGGCCTCTTGTTGGGGGACAGGCAGCCTTGGAGACGTTCTGTAGAGACCAAAGAGCCGTGGCCAACCATGGCTGCCCTGGGAATGCCCAGTGCGCTGCCCCGTGATTCCCCCTCGAGACCGTGAGGTCCGCTCAGGTGTGGGGTCCCAGCCTCAGCCCCAGGCCTTGACCAGGCTACAGGGACACAGTGCTGCCCCCACCTGGCCTGTCCCGAGCGCTCCACTCGCTTTGGGCTTGAGAGAAGGGCTTCCAAGATGGGGAGGGCTCTGTTACGAGTCCGGGCTCCCTCCGGAGCCGGACTGTGTGAGACCACACCTGGCACTTGGTACCGGGGCCTTTGCGCTTGACTTAACCACCGTGCCTTAGTTTTCTCGTGTGTGACGTGGGGCAGTAATGCCGACTGAGGACCAGGTGAGTGGTTGCATGTTCAGCACTGAGCATGGAGCCCGGCATGCAGTGAAGATCCCGCCTGCTTCCCTCATCCCTGACTCACCTGGGTCACTGGGCAGAAGAGGCCGGCCCCCAACTCTCCTGCCCTCAGACGGAAAGTCAGCAATCCTGGTCGTCTCTGACTTGGGGTGTTGTGAATGGTTTTGGTTTCTACGGTATATTTTTATTGTTTGTTCTACACTCCGTAATAAATACGAACCACTGGTAGGAACATGTTACAGAGTTAGGAGCCTAGTCTCAAAATAAAACTGTCTCTTCTTATTTCACATGACAACTCAGGAGCAAAAGAGATGGGGAGAAGCAGCTCCTCCTCAGGTTTTTACCTTTATCTTCGGGCACCAAGGATCTGTTGCAACCGTCCTGGCCATCCCCACAACCCTCTCCCAGTGCATCCCAAAATACAGCGCCGAGCTTTGGCTTCAGGTCGAATTCCTGAGGAGGACAAGCGTGTAGACGCTCCAGCATCTTCCACCCTGTGCAGCTCGTTGACAAGAACACCCGGCCCATTTAGACAGTCCTCAAGTTCCTTTTGCTCCCATCTGTCTCTTTGTCCAAAAGAACCTTTCTGACTTAGGCTTGACCTCCCACTGGATGCCTGACCTCCCACAAGTTAAGCCTGTAAGTTATTTCACTGGAGCGACAGGCTCTTCAGATCGTTGGCACTGTTTCTTCACAGGTGTTGAGAATATTGTGGAAGCGAGCCCGCTAAGTTTTTCAAAGAAGAAACATTCTGCTCCCTTCACAGACGAATAGGCCTTGTCTCCAAACTCCCCTGACTCATCATCTGCCTCTCTTTTTATTCCCTCATTTACCGGCTGTGCTGGGTCTTTGTAGCTCCACTCTGGCTTTTCTCTAGTCGCGGTGAGTCGGGACTGATCTTGGTTGCAGTGCACAGGCTTCTCTTTGCAATGGCTTCTCTAGTCGCGGAGCTCTAGAACCTGGGCTCAGTAGAGCCTGGTGCATGGTTTTACTTGCCTCTTGGCACGTAGAATCCTTCTGGACCAGGGATCGAACCCATGTACCCTGCATTGGCTGGCGAGCTCCTAACCCCTGGACTACCAGAGAGGTCCTCATCCGCCTGTCTTAACTTCAGCTTGTTCTTCACGAGTGCTTAATACCCTGCGCCTGGTCTCACCCGTTTGTTTAGCAACCCAGCGTGCATCTGATATGCTCATCGTGGAATAAACAGCGTCCCCCACCCACCCGCTGCCGCTTTCTCTCTGTGTGTGATGGCATTGTAATGAATTTGCGTTCACAGGGCAGTTCTCATGACTCTTTTTAAAGTAGGATTCTGCTTTTTTTTTTTTGTTTTTTTGGATGGAAACAACTGTCACTGTGCTCTTGGGCTAACCAGAGACTTTTTTTTTATTTGTGTTCTCTCTCAAAGCATCAAAGACAACTTTCTCTGCCTCTCACCCAATCGAAATCATCTCCCAAAAGAGGATTTTTCAGGGAAGAAACGGATCACTTAATTAAAAACCTGCTGGGCAAGAGAATCAGCAAACTGATCAACTCCTCGGAGGAGCTGCAGGACGGCTTCCGAGAGTTCTATGACGGCTGGCACAGCAGGCCCCCCAGCTACCAGGGGCTGCTGCTGCCTCACCTCGAGGGCCCGGAGATCAAAGTCTGGGCCCAGCGCTACCTGCGCTGGATTCCGGAGGCCCAGATCCTGGGTGGTGGCGGAGTGGCCACCATGAGCAAACTCTTGGAGATGATAGAGGAAGTCCAGCGCCTACAGGAGAAAATCGAGGCGAGACACCACAGCCAGGAGGCCCTCCAGGCAGAGGCTGCCTCGCCACCGAGGACCTCGGGCCGCCTGTCCTCCTTGTTCCCTTTCGCGCTCCTGCAGCGACATTCCTCCAAGCCCGTCCTGCCCACCAGCGGGTGGAAAGCCCTGGGAGATGAAGACGACTTGGCCAAGCGAGAAGACGAGTTTGTGGATCTAGGGGACGTGTGACTGGCCTGCTCGGTGGCAGTGAGAAAGGACCCTCGCAGGCTGGGACAGGAGCTTGGGCACGTCTGCTTTCCATGTTGGCATGTCACGCTGAAGCCGACTGCCAGGGAAAGCCTGGGTCTTCTGGAAAAGAGCTGGTTCTCATTTTCCCCCCCAGTTCTGAAAGACTATGCAGTTGAAACCCGTATCTCGAGTATTATTGAAAGGAGTTAGTACGTGACCTGTAATACAGCTGTGGCCAGTGTCCTCTGTGTTAGCATCACTCAGACCCCACGGTAGCTACTTTACTACTCAGAAAGGGCTTTGGTAAGCTGTGCTTGGACGCCGTATGGTCCTCACATCTTTCCTGTGCCAATATGCTTTATCCAGTCGTCAGGAGTAGCGTCTCTTTAGCCCATCCCAGTTCAGAGCAAGTTCAGCTTTACATGATGTGTGTGTGTGTGTGTGTGTGTGTGTGTGTGTGTGTGTTGGATTAACAGATTCAGATAGCGGTGTTAAGATGTGTGGCCTTCATTTCCAAACCGTAGCAGTTTTCCTGTGTCCTCTTGCCATGCGTGTCACCATCCTAATGTTTCCGACCATCCTCAGACTGTGTCACTTTATGTCGGGGCAGGGGGCTGGCTCGCGGCCGACAGCTCCAGGCTCCCCGCCGCTCGCCACCGGCTGTGCACCGCTTTCCACTGTCCCTTTGCAATCCCTGCCTTGGTGTACCTCGTCCTGGGATCTTTTTGCTGCTAAGCCTGTGGGTCAAACTGGGGGAATCTCTTAGGTTTGCCCTGAGGAGCCTCCATTCTCCCGGAGGCACGCAGTGTTTGAAAGAGGCTGCTTCACCTTTTTCCAACAGCACGCCGAGGCTTCGGAGCATCTGTGACCGCAGTCCTCAGGCGTTTCCCCAGTTTCGCTACCTTGCAGACCGGGGAAGAAGGTCACTGTCGAACGCGGCTATCATAGGGAAGCGGTTAAGCATAAGTCTCAGAAGTGATGGTGACCACATAGTACCTCAGCGATTTAAAAAGCCATAGAAGAAACTTGACTATGCCTGGTAACCTTCCTGGATCTGCTGTTTAAATGATCTATAGTTTTTAAGTACCGGAAAAGCACACTTAGTAAGGACCTGTTTTTTCATTTTCTGTGGAAACCTGTTCAGTTCCACAGAAGGAAGTGGGAAAAATGATCGATCTCACGTCAGAATGTTCCCTATCAGAAGTTTGCCTTTTATATCTGTTTGCTCTCCAGTATGGATTCGAATTTGAACATTACCTGTTTAGAAAAGCTTTCAGTTGCTGAAGGGCAATAAGAAAATTTGAAACTGTTGACAAAGAGGAGTTTCTCGGTTTGCACTGAATCGTCTTTTGTACACCACAGGAAATTGCTTTCCAGTCCTCCCCACGCCGAGTTGATGCTCAAGCCTTGTTGGTCTGTTAAGACGATGGAGATTGAGGGGAGGGCAGGGTTTATGCATCTGGGGCCAAACACATGCCCAGTCTTGGTTGCCTTAAGAGTCTCACTAGTAAGGTCAGTGTAGGCTTGCAGTGGGGACTTTAAAATGACCCTAATTCATTGGCTATGTTCTGTGGGCCTTCTTAAATTAGCACTCACCTCCTTTCTCTGCCCCACTGCCTCCCAGATACACTATGGAGTTAACTAGTTTTGTGATCATATTATAATGGGAATATTTCTACAGTAGCCTCTTCAGTCTTAAGATCTTAGTAATTTTCATTCCAAAAATGCCCAGTGTGATGCTTTACATCCATAAAGTATGGTTTAAAGGCACAAGGTCATGGCCCCTCTCATAGCAGTTGAATGTGCATTGAAATATTTTTCTATGATTTTTTTAAAATAAAATTACAATAGAAAAATAAGCTGTTTTAACATGTAAGGTCATGACAGTTTATGTATTTATATCTGAAATGAGATTTCTATAAACTTGTATTTGTGTACATAATTCTCAGTGGATTTATATATTGTGACATTTTTATTCAAGATTGAGATATGGATTATGGTTAACAGTAAAAGCTAAAATGAGATCATTTACTTTGTCTAAAATGCTGCACTGTGCACGTTTGGAAATGTATATTAATTTCCTGTATATAATATCTTGAGTTTGTTTATACCTCCAAGTTTTTACACTGAAGATAAATTAGCTTTAATTACATTAGAAACTTTTTTTTTTAAAGGGAATAAGCTGTTGGGCTAAATCTGTATAAATGTGCTTTTTATTTTCTGGATGTACAATGAAAGTTTATACTTGTATTTCACTGCATCGTATCTGATTGCAGAAATTAAAGCACAATTTACAATACTGTATTTGGTGTGGTTGGTATAACATGGAATAATTATTTTCATTTAGTCATTGTATGTGTTGCAGGGGGAGGTGGTTGATTGGTTAGTGGGTGGATGGAAAACCAATAACCAAATAGAGATTTAAAATTTCAGGAGGTGATAAAATACTATAACAAAAAATAAAACAGGGTAGGACCCTATAGAGTAAGGAGGTGGTGCTAGTGGTAAAGAATCTGCCTGCCAGTGCAGGAAACATGAGACTCAGGTTGGAAGATCCATCCCCTGGAGGAGGGCATGGCAACCCACTCCAGTGTTCTTGCCTGGGAAATCCCCATAGATGGAGAAGCCTGGTGGGCTACGGTCCATAGGGTCACACAGAGTTGAACACAATTGAGGTGACTTAGCATGCATGCATGCCTACAGGATAAGTAAAGGGAGAGAGTTTTTTAATCCCTGAAATGAAATATCACTGCCTCTCTGCTTTTGTGGGGATATATAAAATGAGAATAACTGTTGATGGAAGGGCTTTGATGAAAGAGAAAAGGCTTCATTTCCTGCCTCAGAGAGTAAGCAGGCTGGCTTGGGTGGTACGGTGTGTACAAGGAGGACTTTTTCCTCATTCATTTGTTTAGCATTCGTCTTCGAGATTGAGACCTATCGCTGTTGGTTGAGAAGCTCTGTTCTCTGCCTGCTCCTGCCCGTGGCCCTCTCCCCCGGCTCTGCTCACCGCTCTGTTGCTGTGGGCCAGGCCTGGCACAGGGCCGGTTCTGAGCCATCCCTGGAACTCCGTATGCTCCCACTGCTGCCACATTGCCCTCATGTGCATCAGGTACCTGATATTTGTATTAAACTCCCGTTAGAAGTTCTGGCCCCTACAAGTTAGCAGTGCATGCAAGCTAAGTCACTTTGGTTGTGTCCGACTGTGACCCTATGGACTGTAGCCTGCCAGGCTCCACTGTTCGTGGGATTCTCCAGGCAAGAATACTGGAGTGGGTTGCCCTTTACTTGTCCAGGGGATCTTCCCAACCCAGAGATCCAACCCACATCTCTTACGTCTCCTGTATTGGCAGCAGGTTCTTTACCGCTAGTGCCACCTGGGAAGCCCTGAGGTTAGCCGACTCCAGTCCTGTTTTCCACATTTGTTAACTGGCTCTTGGACTTGGGAGAACACCCTCTCTCCAGGTTTTGCTTGTTCCTGGATTTCTAGGTGCGGGCCAAGGGGGGACTGAGGGAAAGCAGGGTGGGGAGAGGAAGAGTGAGCATTTCATTTCCCATCCAGTGTGAAACAGGACAGTGGGGAGAGGTGGCTCCTGCTGAGAACAGACTGCCTGCCTTCTGTGTCACCTCCTGTCCTGGAAGGTGAGTGGACGGGCAGAGGGAACCTGGACTCTCGCTTGTTTTCTGAGCCCCTCCCCTCCCGTGGTTGTGCTCACTGTTTCTTCAACAGGAGGAGAGTCTCCTCAGCTGTGCTTGTGCCCTGCTGGGCCCTAGGGCATTTGTGAAGCCCACCCCAGGGCAGGACCACTGCAAGGCCAGGGGACAGGGCCTTCAGTGACAGGTCCTTCCACATCGACCCTTCTAGCAACCATCCCCAAACACACTTGCTCTTAGAAATATTAGATGGAGGTGGAAAAGAGAAGGCCCTGTTTGTGCCTTGGGTTCCAGTGTAACCAGGTATTGTGCAAGGGCTTATATGGGAATGTACTAACAATCAGGCCGGCCATGGGTAATAACACATAACTGGTTAAGGGTCATTTATATATTGAACAGGAAAGTTATTTGTTAGAATGATGGTTCTGTATCTCTAAAAACAGACAAGTTGGTCTATTTTGTGGTTCAGGCCCAGGTTCTTTTAAATTCTTTGGTGTTTAATCCTCCCATGACACCGTCCACCTTTAGCAGTTTAAGGATATGAAGGTATGTAATCATGGAAATATACACAGTCCTAACCAGTGGACAGCCAGAGAAGTATGTGGCTTTTTAAAAAAATCCAGTTTTGCTGGTCAGTCCAGTTTTTGTTAACTTTTTTTTTTTAAAACATTAGGTTTGAATATTCCTTTTGTGAAAAGCTATGTGACGTTTGTTTGTTTTAGTCTTGAATGGAGAACTTTTCAAATAATCAGAGGACTGGGGCAGGCAAGTGCACTGCTAATTCCCATCGCCGAAAGGGCATAGCTCCCCACACTGAAAGGGCACCGGGCGTGCCATTCCTGGGCTGGGAAGGAATGCAAAAGGGCGACATTTCATCCCCGTCAGACTGACCTGAGGACCTTGGCCTGGAATGCATTGCTGCAGGAAGAGCTGAACACAGCCCAACCCAAACTATACCTAGAGTGGAGAACAACAGATTGGGGTGAGAGTGGAGGTGTGGGGGCAGGGATGGGCTGGGAAAGGGGCAGGAGGACTTGTTCCAGGATGATGGCAGCATTCTACATCTTTATTTTATTTTTGTTCTTAGCTGCACTGGGTCTTCATTGCTGCGAGTGGGCTTTCTGTAGTTGCGGTGAGTGGAGGCTACTTACTCATTGTGATGGCTTCTCTTGTTGCAGAGCAAGGGCTCTAGGGTGTGCGGGCTCAGTAGTGGCGCACAGGCTCAGTAGTGGCGCACAGGCTTAGTTGCTCCGGGGCATGTGGAATCTTCCCAGAGCAGGGATCGAATCTGTGTTGCCTACATTAGCAGGCAGATTCTTAACCACTGGACCACCAGGGAAGTCCAGCATTCTACATTTTTTTAAATTAATTTTTTAAATTGAAGGATAATTGCTTTACAGAATTGTGTTGTTTTCTGTCAAGCCTCGACACGAGTCAGTCATAGGTATACATATGTCCCCTCCCTCTTGAACCTCCCTCCCATCTCCCTCCCCGTCACACCCCTCTACTGCTGCTGCTGCTGCTGCTAAGTTGCTTCAGTCGTGTCCTACTCTGTGTGACCCCCTAGACGGCAGCCCACCAGGCTCCCCCGTCCCTGGGATTCTCTAGGCAAGAACACTGGAGTGGGTTGCCATTTCCTTCTCCAGTGCAGGAAAGTGAAAAGTGAAAGTGAAGTCGCTCAGTCGTGTCTGACTCCTAGCGACCCCATGGACTGCAGCCTACCAGGCTCCTCCATCTATGGGAGTTGCCAGGCGAGAGTACTGGAGTGGGGTGCCATTGCCTTCTCCGATCCCACCCCTCTAGGTTGATACAAAGCCCCTGTTTTATTTTCCTGAGCCATACAGCAAATTCCCATTGACTATCTATTTTACACATGGTAATGTAAATTTCCATGTTGCTCTCTCCATACATCTCACCCTCTCCTCCCCTCTCCCCATGTCCATAAGTCTATTCTCTATGTTTGTTTCTCCACTGTTACCCTGTAAATAAATTCTTCAATACCATCTTTCCAGATTCCATATATATGCATTAGTATACAATATTTATCTTTCTCTTTCTGACTTACTTCACTCTGTATAATAGGCTCTAGGTTCATCCACCTCATTAGAACTGACTCAAATGCCTTTCTTTTTATGGCTGAGCAATATTCCATTGTGTATATGTACCACAGCTTCTTTATCCATTCATCTGTCAATGGACATCTAGGTTGCTTCCATGTTCTATCTGTTATAAATAGTGCTACAGTGAACGTTGGGGTGTATGTGTCTTTTTCAATTTTGGTTTCTTCAGAGTATACAGCATTCTACATCTTGATAAGCATTTGGCTTATACAGGTGTGTGACAAATCTCGGTGAAATTACATTGAAGCTGTGTGTTTCACGGTATTTAAATTTTGCATTAAGAGAATATTAAGCAAATCTTGAACTCTATTTAATGATACTGCTAACAAATTATTTATGGGGAAATGCTCTGTTTGCGTTTTACTTTCAGTGGCACCAACACCATGAGGGATTAATGGCTGGGTAGAGGGATGGACATGGCTGGATATGTGATAAAGTGAATAACGGATAGTAGATAAAATGACAGTGATGTGATCTCAAGCTGGGTGTGTGGGAGTATGAGTGTCCACAAAATTCTTTAAAACTGACTGTGTTTGGAAGTTTTTGTAATAAAATGTTAGATTTGGGGGACTTCCCCAGCAGTCCAGTGATTAAGACTCTTTGCTTCCAATTCAGGGCCCATGGGTTCAATCTCTGGTCAGGGAACTAAGATTTCACATGCCATGCAGCGTGGCCAAAAAGTTAAAAAAAAAAAAAAAAAGTTGAATTGTTTTGGAGGAGGCCACGCCTCCAGCAGGCAGGAGCCTATTTCTCCAACCAGAGATTGAATCTGTGCCCCCTGCAGTGGAAGTGTGGTGTCTTAACCATTGGACCACCAGGGAATTCCATGGAAAATTTTAAAAATAAACGCTTCAAGAATTAATTCTAAACAGAGGGGGGAAAGGTGCCTACGACTATAGCAGTCTTTTATGAGAAAAGAGAAACCCTATCCTTATAAAACTACCTGGCCACCAGGAAGATATAAAGAAACTGAGAGAAGGAACCGGAATGTTCATGTTCTCCTCCCCCCACTGCCCAGAGCCCCCTATTTCTGTTTCCATCATTTCTGCACCATCATTTTCTGTTGCCTGGATCATCATTCTAAACTCCTTTCTCTCTGCTTTTGTCCTTTGTCTCATGTTGCTAGTGAATCTTCCTAAAGTAGTCATGTGATGTTTTTTTTTTTTTCTTCTTTTTGACTTGAAAACATGTGATGGATGCATCCATTAGAACTCTGGGTTACAGTATCTTAAGCCAAAAAGAGAGACTATGAGTTTGGAGGTGGGGGTCAGAGATGCTGTTGGATCTCTGTTCCTGAAGCCCATGTAGTCTTCTTTTTTTTAATTTGGCTGCTCTGGGTCTTAGTTGCAGCAGGTGAGTTCATTGTAGCATATGGGATCTTTAGTTGCAAAATGTGAGATCTAGTTCCCTGATCAGGGACTGAACCTGGGTTCTGCATTGAAAGTGTGGAATCTTAGCCATGGGACGACCAGGGAATTCTCCCTGAAGCCCATGTAGTCTGTTCTGAGCATTCTTTGCTGTTCTTGGATCTGCATACCAGCTTTCTTGTCTTCCCAGTTGATGAAGTGGAATGAAACTCCCACAGCAAGTGTTTTCAAGAGACCAGTCAGATTGAATTGGAATCTTGGTCCCATTCCAGATCCGGGGCGGAGAGTCTGGGCCAGCCAGCTGTGGGGCGGGGTCTTCACTGGGCCACTCCCCACAGCTCTGAGTGTGCTGTGTGCTTGCCTGCCCAGAACAGATGCCAGCTATTCACTGCTTATTAATTGTGAGGCAGTCAACTTTCCCTGTCAAATTCTCAAGTTTCATCATATTATGAATGTCACATTTCTGTGTTTTTCTACATTGACTGACAGCGGCCCCCATCAAGGGCTGAGGACTGTGGTAGTTAAGGGGTGGCCTCTCTAGAACCAAACTACCTGAATTTCTGAACCCCTGATTCACAACTTACGAATTGTGGGACTTGGCTGAGGGAGTTACTGTCCCTCTCTCCCAGTAAAATGGCAGCATTCACAGAACCCATCTTATTGGAGCTTTGGAGGATTAATGATGAGTTCCTCTTAAGTGTCTACTACGTAGTAGATGTTCAACAAATGTTAGCTATTATTATGTGGTCATTTAAATACTTTAGGTAAATAGAGGTGTGTGTGTGTGTGTGTGTGTGTGTGTGTGTGTGTGTGTGTGTAAGCTTAACCAGGAGCAGTTAACATTTGAAATACCCCAAACAGGAATCCAAGTTCCAAAGGTGGCTATGTAAGCACTTCAGATGTTCAAAATCTACCTCCAAAGGTTTGCTGAGCATCTTCTGGCAGTGAGATGTGTCAGTACTTGGGATATACTCTTGCCCCTGCCCACCGCTGATTTCCAGAAGCTACTGACTTAGCAGAAGAGTGTCACAATTATGTAATGGCCAAATTGACTTGGATCAAGTCATGACTTCAATCATTATATATATCAGTAGTTAAGATTTACTGGATGTTCAGTCATAGTCGTATCTGGGGGAACTCCTCCCTGTTCCCTACAGTTGTATGGGAGGCTTAGGGTATATGAAGTCGGCCTGCAGTTTTTGGTTCATTGTGGCTGCCACCTAAGGTCTCTATGTCTTTGTTTGTTTTTTTAATTAATTAGTTAATTTTTGGCTGTGCTGGGTCTTTGTTACTACACGTGGGCTTTCTCTACTTGTGCCGAGTGGAGACTACTCTTTGCTGTGGAGCACGGGCTCTAGTGCATATGCGCTTCAGTAATTGCAGCACATGCGCCCTAGAGTACATAGATTTCAGTAGTTGTGGTGCACAGGCTTAGTTGCCTTGTGACAGACGGGATCTTCCTAGATCAAGGATTGAACCTGTGTCCCCTGCGTTGGCCGGCAGATTCTTAACCATTGGACCACCAGGGAAGTTACTCGTTGGCTTAGTTTGGATTTACCCAGTAGCCAAGACTCAGACAAATGTTTGAATGCAACTTGTTTATCTGGCAAGTGATCCCAAGGAACAGCGTGAATGAGTGAGCAATTAGGAAAGGTTCATGTAAGTTACTGCAGTGAGCAATGGGGCCCAGCCCTGCCAGGAACCCTCTGAGAGACCATATGAACTTAGGAGAGTGCTGATTATACCCATCTCTCTTTTTAAAAAACAATTTGTTTTTGGCTGCTTTGCATCTTTGTTGCTGCTAGCAGGCTTTCTCTAGTTGCGGCGAGCGGGGGCTACTCTTAGTTGTGATGTGTGAGCATCTCACTGCAGTGGCTTCTTGTTGCAGAGCACAGGATCTAGGCTCATGGGCTTCAGTAGCTGCAGCACACAGGCTCAGTAGTTGCGGCTCTTGGGCCCTAGAGCGCACTAGCTCCAAATAGTTGTGATGTGCGGGCTCAGAATTGTGGCGTGTGGACCTGGTCGCTCTGTGCCATATGGAATCTTTCCAGACCAGAGATTGAACCGGTGTCCATCCCCTGCATTGGCAGAAGAATTCTTATCCACTGTACCACCAGGGAAGTCCCCATATCTCCTTATCTTGCCTCACTCAGCATGGTCTTGTGAAAATTCCTCTAAATTAGGAGGTAGAGTTCCAATGCATTTTATATAATAGCGCCTCAAAGAGCATCATAAAGGGCTTTTGTAACAACTAACCCTTTCAGCTCTCTCCTACCTCAAGATAAATTCCTTGATTTCTCCCCAGATTCCAAATGTGGGAGAATCTGTGGCTGTGGCTCCCCTCTTGTTTAAGGGGTACTATTTCTATATATCCTCAATGCTCGTGGGCCTTCTAAATGCCCTTCTTATTTCTACTAGAGGCTGAATTTCATCCTGCCCCAGGGCTTCTGGTTACAGGGCCCGATTTCCCAGAATTCTTGAATATTTGACCCACCCTGTCCCTTGCCTCCCAGGAAGTGGCGAAATTAAACTAGATGAGTATGTGATTTAGTCCTTACTGTGAATTAGAACCTTTTGTTTAATTAAATA
Source organism: Bos taurus (assembly GCF_002263795.3). NCBI lineage: Eukaryota > Metazoa > Chordata > Mammalia > Artiodactyla > Bovidae > Bos > Bos taurus. The sequence continues at coordinate 41,399,168 of NC_037347.1, forward strand.
AAATCAAATACCTGTAGTGTTTTCAATTCCCAGAGCACCCATACATTCATCCAGTTCCAAGGCTCCCCACCAGCCTTTTCAAGTGCAATGACATTCTCAAACATGCACCACCACCCCAAATCCTCTGAGCTATGAGACACGAAGAAACAACAGCCAGAATTCAAGAAATAAATGTTTTGTGATTAAAAAAAAAAAATGAGCAAAATGCCAAGACATTAAACAGCATCTGTTTATAGTAGGTGGTAAGAAAAACATAATGTAACACATGCCATTTCTTGCCCATGCCTAACCAGTTAGATGTATGCTTCTACTGTGTGAGCAGCTTCAAAATTTGTTGGTTTTCTTTGCAATAACATAGCACATGCCAGGGAATAAGGGCTCAGTGTGTTGTCGGCACAAGGAGAACTTATCCTGGACTGACTCAGGCAGAAAGGAGCCAAGTTGTCAAGACAAAGGGCAACTGAGCTCCATGAATTCCAGCCTGACACCCACGGCTGCTCAGTTCAGAGATACAGTTCCATGGCTATGTCCCAGTGAGCTGCCTTGTTGGGTACCCCTGTTCTTAGACCAGGTGGTTTAGAGTATTCATGACTCCCAGAGAGAACAGGCTGGGTAGAAGGAAGCTGCCCTTTCAGTCAGTTCAGTCGCTCAGTTGTGTCCGACTCTTTGCAACCCCATGGACTGCAGCCTGCCAGGCCTCCCTGTCCATCACCAACTTCCAGAGTTGACTCAAACTCATGTCCATTGAGTCAATGATGCCATCCAACCATCTCATCCTCTGTCGTCCCCTTCTCCTCCTGACTTCAATCTTTCCCAGCATCAGGGTCTTTTCAAATGAGTCAGTTCTTCACATCAGGTGGCCAAAGTATTGGAGTTTCAGCTTCAGCATCAGTCCTTCCAATGAATATTCAGGACTGATCTCCTTTAGGATGGACTGGTTGGATCTCCTTGCAGTCCAGGGGACTCTTAAGAGTCTTCTCCAACACCACAGTTCAAAAGCATCAATTCTTCAGCATTCACATCCGTATTTGGATAGTCCAACTCTCACATCCATACATGACTACTGGAAAAACCATAGCTTTGACTAGATGGAACTTTGTTGGCAAAATAATGTCTCTGCTTTTTAATATGCTGTCTAGGTTGGTCATAACTTTTTTTTCAAGGAGCAAGCATCTTTAGCTGAGAGTTTCTTCTTTTGGAGGTGGTATTAAAAGACACTTACTCCTTGGAAGGAAAGTTATGACCAACCTAGATAGCATATTCAAAAGCAGAGATGTTACTTTGCCAACAAAGGTTCGTCTAGTCAAGGCTATGGTTTTTCCTGTGGTCATGTATGGATGTGAGAGTTGGACTATGAAGAAGGCTGAGTGAGAAGAATTGATGCTTTTGAACTGTGGTGTTGGAGAAGACTCTTGAGAGTCCCTTGGACTGCAAGGAGATCCAACCAGTCCATTCTGAAGGAGATCATCCCTGGGTGTTCTTTGGAAGGAATGATGCTAAAGCTGAAACTCCAGTACTTTGGCCACCTCAGGTTGGCCTGAGTTGACTCATTGGAAAAGACTCTGATGCTGGGAGGGATTGGGGGCAGGAGGAGAAGGGGACGACAGAGGATGAGATGGCTGGATGGCATCACTGACTCGATGGACTTGAGTCTGAGTGAACTCCAGGAGTTGGTGATGGACAGGGAGGCCTGACATGCTGCGATTCATGGGATCGCAAAGAGTCGGACACAACTGAGCGACTGAACTGAACTGAACTGAACAGGTAACAGCTTTATTGAGATATAATTCACATACCATACAATTCACCCATTTAAGGTGTACTAAGCAATAGTTATTAATATATTCACAGTTGTGTAGCCATCACCACAATTATAGAACATTTCCATCACCTCCAAAAGAAACTCACCCTTAGCTATTACTTCCCAACCCCTCATGATCTGCCAGCTTTAGGCAGCCACTAGTTTGTCTGTATATTTGCTTATTTTGGACATTTCATATAAACAGAATCATGTATGTGGTCTTCTGTGATCAGTTTCTTCCACTTAGCAGAATGTTTACAAGGTTCATCAATATATATAGGATGTATCAGAACTTCATTCCTTTGCGTGGCCTAATAACAGCTTGTTGTACGGATATCCACATTTGGTTCATCCGTTCACTAGTTTGGGCATTTCACCTGTTGGATGGGTCCATATCCATCCAAACCACCAAGTTTACCCATTCCTTAGTTTGGGTTGTTTCCATATCTTCCACATTATTATGACTAATGATGTTAGAAACATTTGTGCAAGTTTTTTTGCAGACATATGTTTTTATTTCTCTTGGATAGGTATCTAGCAACGCGATGTCTGGGTAACATAGTCACTGTCTGTTTAACTTCCTGAGGAACTGCCAGACTGTAGTCCAGAGTGGCTGCACTATTTTATACTCTTCTCAGCAACATATGAGGATTGCCATTTCTCCGCACCTTGCTAGTATTGGTTATTATCAGACTTTCCTATTTCAGAAAACTCAGCGGTGGCCACAGGACTGGAAAAGGTCAGTTTTCATTCCAATGCCAAAGAATGCTCAAACTATTGCACAGTTGTACTCATCTCACACGCTAGTAAAGTAATGCTCAAAATTCTCCAAGCCAGGCTTCAGTAATACATGAACTGTGAACTTTCAGATGTTCAAGGTGGTTTTAGAAAAGGCAGAGGAACCAGAGATCAAATTGCCAACATCCGCTGGATCATCGGAAAAGCAAGAGAGTTCCAGAAAAACATCTATTTCTGCTTTATTGTCTATGCCACAGCCTTTGACTGTGTGGATCACAATAAACTGTGGAAAATTCTTCAAGAGATGGGAATACCAGACCACCTGACCTGCCTCTTGAGAAACCTATATGCAGGTCAGGAAGCAACAGTTAGAACTGGACATGGAACAACAGACTGGTTCCGAATAGTAAAAGGAGTACATGAAGGCTGTCTATTGTCACCCTGCTTATTTAACTTCTATGCAGAGTACATCATGAGAATCGCTGGGCTGGCAGAAGCACAAGCTAGAATCAAGATTGCCAGGAGAAATATCAATAACCTCAGATGACACCACCTTTATGGCAGAAAGTGAAGAGGAACTAAAAAGCCTCTTGATGAGAGTGAAAAAGTTGGCCTAAAGCTCAACATTCAGAAAACGAAGATCATGGCATCTGGTCCCATCACTTCATGGGAAATAGATGGGGAAACAGTGGAAACAGTGTCAGCCTGTATTTTTTTGGGCTCCAAAATCACTGCAAATGGTGATTGCAGCCATGAAATTAAAAGATGCTTACTCCTTGGAAGGAAAGTTATGACCAACCTAGATAGCATATTCAAAAGCAGAGACATTACTTTGCCAACAAAGGTTCGTCTAGTCCAGGCTATTGTTTTTCCTGTGGTCATGTATGGATGTGAGAGTTGGACTGTGAAGAAAGCTGAGCGCCGAAGAACTGATGCTTTTAAACTGTGGTGTTGGAGAAGAGTCTTGAGAGTCCCTTGGACTGCAAGGAGATCCAACCAGTTCATCCTAAAGGAGATCAGCCCTGGTTGTTCATTGGAAGGACTGATGCTGAAGCTGAACCTCCAGTACTTTGGCCACCTCATGTGAAGAGTTGACTCATTGGAAAAGACCCTGATACTGGGAGGAATTGGGGGCAGGAGGAGAAGGGGATGACAGAGGATGAGATGGCTGGATGGCATCACCAACTCAATGGACATGAGTTTGAGTAAACTCCGGGAGTTGTGATGGACAGGGAGGCTTGGCGTGCTGTGATTCATGGGGTTGCAAAGAATCGGACGTGACTGAGCGACTGAACTGAACTGAACTGAAGTGGGTGTTAAGTGGTATTTTTAGTTACATTTCCCTGATGACTGACTAACAGTGTTGAGCATCTTTTCATGGACTTGTTGACCATCGGTCTATCTTCATTGGAGTTGGAAAAATGTCTATTCGGATTCTTTGTTCATTTTTTAATTGTGTGGTCTTTTTGAGTTAAGAGTCTTTGTAAGTTCTAGATACCAGCCCCTTATAAGGTATATGACTTGATGCTGGCAGAAAAACAGACACACAGATCAATGGAAGAGAATAGAACGCCCAGAAATAGGGTAAGGATCCAACTTCACTGCATTCCATGTGGATATCCATGCAGTGTGTGGATGTGTCTCCTGCATTGGCAGGTGGATTCTTATCCACTGAGCCAACAAGGACGCCCAACAGATCTCTTTTTGAGGCTTCTCTTTCCATTCTGGCTTCTGGCAATTGAGGTTCCTTTTAATCAGAGACATTCAATAGGATACAGAAGTGATGTCCCTGGACATTGTAACCTTACTGTATAATTCTAACCCAATAAATACATGTTGAAGAAGTTAATTCAGGAGGAGATGAATTTAGTCTAAATTTGGCCTCAGACTTGTTACAGTACTATGAAAGATTGGCTTTGATATTTATAAATAGAGCCATCATTGGAGATTAATAGAGAAGATAGGAAATTTTTTATTGGAGTATAATTGCTTTGGCCTTGGAATACGGAATGAAGCAGGGCAAAGACTAATAGAGTTTTGCCAAGAAAATGCACTGGTCATAACAAACACCCTCTTCCAACAACACGAGAGAAGACTCTATACACGGACATCACCAGATGGTCAACACCAAAATCAGATTGATTATATTCTTTGCAGCCAAAAATGGAGAAGCTCTATACAGTCAGCAAAAATAAGACCAGGTGCTGACTGTGCCTCAGACCATGAACTCCTTATTGCCAAATTCGGATTTAAATTGAAGAAAGTAGGGAAAACCACTAGACCATTCAGGTATGACCTCAATCAAATCCCTTATGAGTAGATCTGATAGATAGAGTGCCTGATGAACTATGGAATGAGGTTCGTGACATTGTACAGGAGACAGGGATCAAGACCATCCCCATGGAAAAGAAATGCAAAAAAGCAAAATGGCTGTCTGAGGAGGCCTTACAAATAGCTGTGAAAAGAAGAGAAGTGAAAAGCAAAGGAGAAAAGGAAAGATATAAACATCTGAATGCAGAGTTCCAAAGAATAGCAAGAAGAGATAAGAAAGCCTTCTTCAGCAATCAATGCAAAGAAATAGAGGAAAACAACAGAATGGGAAAGACTAGAGATCTCTTCAAGAAAATCAGAGATACCAAAGGAACATTTCATGCAAAGATGGGCTCAATAAAGAACAGAAATGGTATGGACCTAACAGAAGCAGAAGATATTAAGAAGAGATGGCAAGAATACACAGAAGAACTGTACAAAAAAGTCTTCATGACCCAGATAATCACAGTGGTAAGATCACTGACCTAGAGCCAGACATCCTGGAATGTGAAGTCAAGTGGGCCTTAGAAAGCATCACTATGAACAAAGCTAGTGGAGGTGATAGAATTCCAGTTGAGCTATTCCAAATCCTGAAAGATGATGCTGTGAAAGTGCTGCACTCAATATGCCAGCAAATTTGGAAAACTCAGCAGTGGCCACAGGACTGGAAAAGGTCAGTTTTCATTCCAATCCCAAAGAAAGGCAATGCCAAAGAATGCCCAAACTACCGCACAATTGCACTCATCTCACACGCTAGTAAAGTAATGTTCAAAATTCTCCAAGCCAGGCTTCAGCAATATGTGAACCGTGAACTTCCTGATGTTCAAGCTGGTTTTAGAAAAGGCAGAGGAACCAGAGGTCAAATTGCCAACATCCGCTGGATCATAGAAAAAGCAAGAGAGTTCCAGAAAAGCATCTATTTCTGCTTTATTGACTATGCCAAAGCCTTTGACTGTGTGGATCACAATAAACTGTGGAAAATTCTGAAAGAGATGGGAATACCAGACCACCTGATCTGCCTCTTGAGAAATTTGTATGCAGGTCAGGAAGCAACAGTTAGAACTGGACATGGAACCACAGACTGGTTCCAAATAGGAAAAGGAGTACGTCAAGGCTGTATATTGTCACCCTGTTTATTTAACTTATATGCAGAGTGCATCATGAGAAATGCTGGACTGGAAGAAACACAAGCTGGAATCAAGATTGCCGGGAGAAATATCAATAATCTCAGATATGCAGATGACACCACCCTTATGGCAGAAAGGGAAGAGGAACTCAAAAGCCTCTTGATGAAAGTGAAAGTGGAGAGTGAAAAAGTTGGCTTAAAGCTCAACATTCAGAAAACGAAGATCATGGCATCTGGTCCCATCACTTCATGGGAAATAGATGGGGAAACAGTGAAAGCAGTGTCAGACTTTATTTTTCTGGGCTCCAAAATCACTACAGATGGTGACTGCAGCCATGAAATTAAAAGACGCTTACTCCTTGGAAGGAAAGTTATGACCAACCTGGATAGCATATTCAAATGCAGAGACATTACTTTGCCAACAAAGGTTCGTCTAGTCAAGGCTATGGTTTTTTCTGTATGGATGTGAGAGTTGGACTGTGAAGAAGGCTGAGTGCTGAAGAATTGATGCTTTTGAACTGTGGTGTTGGAGAAGACTCTTGAGAGTCCCTTGGACTGCAAGGAGATCCAGCCAGTCCATTCTGAAGGAGATCAGCCCTGGGATTTCTTTGGAAGGAATGATGCTAAAGCTGAACCTCCAGTACTTTGGCCACCTCATGCGAAGAGTTGACTCATTGGGAAAGACTCTGATGCTGGGAGTTATTGGGGGCAAGAGGAGAAGGGGACGACAGAGGATGAGATGGCTGGATGGCATCACTGACTTGATGGTCGTGAGTCTGAGTGAACTCTGGGAGTTGGTGATGGACAGGGAGGCCTGGCATGCTGCGATTAATGGGGTTGCAGAGAGTCGGACACAACTGAGCGACTGATCTGATCTGATCTGATCTGAGTGGTAAAGAATCCGCCTGCCAATGTAGGAAACGCAAGAGATGCAGGTGTGATCCATGGGTCAGGAAGGTCCCCTGGAGGAGAAAATGGCAAACCGCTCCAGTATTCTTACCGGGAAAATTCCATGGATATAGGAGCCTGGCAGGCTACAGTCCAGGGGGTTGCAAAGAGTCAGACACAGCTGAGCACACACACACATAATTGCTTTACAATGTTATGTTAGTTTCTGCTGTACCACAAAGTGAATCAGCTATATGTACACATATATCTCCTCCTTCTTGAGCCTTCCTCTCAGCCCCCCACCCAAGCCCTCTACATTGTCACAGAGCACCAGCTGGTCTCCCTGTGCTATGCAGCAGCTTCCCACTAGCTCTCCACTGTACACGCGGCAGTGTATATGTCCGTGTTACTCTCCCAGTTCATCCTGCCACCCCTTCCGCCCCTGTGCCTACATGTCCATTCTGTATGTCTGCATCTCTATTCCTGCCCTACAAATAGATTCATCTGTATCATTTTTTCTAGATTCCACATATATGCATTAATATATAATATTTGTTTTTCTCTTTCTGACTTACATCACTCTGTATGATAGACTCTAGATCCATCCACGCTCTACAAATAACCCAATTTTGTTCCTTTTTCTGGGTGAGTAATATTCCACTGTATATGTGTACCACATCAAGAAGATAGGATTTATTAATAGAGAAGATAGGAAGGAAATCTTCTCTAGCTCTACGGACCTAAGTCAGCATTGTTCAGGGAGGTTGTGGCTCCCGGTCCACACTCCCCATCATTCCCAGCTTTCCACTGCCTTTCTTCCACTGTTTTTCTCTCTGTTGCTCTGGAAGACTTGACTGCCTCTACGCACATGGAATCCCAGGATTCCATGACCTGAACACTGACTACCGTTGCCTTTTATCTTCTCAGGAACCTTTGCTCTCTATTATTTTCTGTCTCCCTGGTCATTTAGTTCAGGGAGACAGTCCTGGGCTTCCTTGGTGGCTCGGACAGTAAAGAATCTGCCTGCAATGCAAGAGACCTGGGTTTGATCTCTGGGTCAGGAAGATCCCCTGGAGTATCCCACTCCAGTATTCTTGCCTGGAAAATCCCCTGGACAGAGGAGCTTGGCAGGCTACAGTCCATGAGGTCACAAAGAATTGGATACAACAGAGCGACTTACACTGGTCATTTAGTCCCTACTGATCCTGTCCATCAGTATTACAATGAGCCCCACTCTAGCTTATCTCGAAACAAACAAAACTCAAGTCTTGATCTTATCTTCCTCCTCCACCTATGCTCCCCACCCCCATGCCTGCCCTCCAGCACTGTCCCGTCTCACATTCACTTCTCAGTCCACCCAAACTTCCTTTAAAAAAAAAAAAAATCATGTATTTGTCTGTGCCAGGTCTTAGCTGCAGCGCTCGAGATAGTCGATCTTCATTGTGACATGCCAACTCTCAGCTTTGGCATGTGGGATCTAGTTCCCTGACCAGGGATGGAACCAGGCCCTCTGCACTGGGAGCATGTAGTCTTAGCCACTGGACTTCTCTTAGTCACAGGGAAGTTCCCAACCCCAAACTTCTAAGACTGTTATCGCAAAAACCCAATGAGTTCTGTGTCACCAAGCCCAAAGGACACTTTTCAGTTCTCATCTTGTGGAGCAGTTAGGACTGAGCATGACAAGGCAAGAAGGGGGACGTGGGCATTGGGGAGCTGGCCGTCAACACCCGCCGGACCTTGACTGACTCCCTCAGTGGCCAGCACTGTCGGCCATTTCCTCCTTGAGTAAGTCTCTTCTCTTGGGTGCCGTGATAATACACTCTCCTAGTCTTCTTCCTACCCCTCTGGCTGCTGCTTCCTAGTCTCCTTGACAGAGATTCTTTCTTCTATCCTCCTCAGGTCCCTTCTCACTCTTAACCCTCTTCCTGGATGATGTCGTTCATTCCTGTGGCTTTAGTCACCATGTGGATATGAATGACTCCCCAGTCCTTATCTCCTGCCTCTACTCCAGATCTTTGTCTCCTGCTTGCTACCCTGTAGCAAGACTTGAATGTCTGCAAAACACTTAGAACTCAACATATCCAAAATTAAACTCATTCCTTCCAAACTTGCTTCTCCTCCAGAGTTGTGTCTTCATGAATGGCCGTGCCATTCACTTCACTGCTCTGGATGTCTTCTTTCCCTGTTCCCTGACCCTAATTAAACCCAAGCCCTATGGGTCTACCTACTACATGACTTCTGAATGGCCTTCCTCTTCTCTCCATCCTCACTGTCACCACACGTATCTTAACAAGCTTGGGCAGCACCTGGACTGCTCTCTCACTGTCTCTCATTTTGTCTTTATGGATGTTAATCTCCAAGTTGATCTCCACTTTGAAGACAGAATCTTTCCAAAATGTCAACCAAATCCAGTCACTTCTCATGAACATAAATTGTCATACAGTCGTAAAAATGTTGTTTATGAAGAGTATATTAATTGACACAAGAAAATGTTCACAACATCATCCTTAAGTGAAAAAAGCTTGAATTTAAAACTTCTGTCACGTTTCTAATTTCCTTTACAAAAATGCATGGAAAAGGTAACAGGAAAAATATTCCAAAATGTTAGGAAAACTCAAACTCGTAGAATTATTGGTCATTTTTTATATTCTTCCTTATAGGCTTCCCTGGTGGCTCAGACAGTAAGTAATCTGCCTGCAATGCAGGAGACCTGAGTTTGACCCCTGGGTCAGAAAGATCCCCTGGAGAAGGAAATGGTAACCCACTCCAGTATTCTTGCATGAGAGAATTCCATGTACAGAGGAGCCTGGCGGCCACAGTCCAGGGGGTCACCAAGAGTTGGACGTGACTGAGTGACTAACACTTTCACTTTATATTTTTAATAATTTGACAATTGCTTCTATAATGAACTTGTGAATAAGTCAGAAGTTTTTCCCCACTTTGGTTGCTAGAGACAGAAACTCAAATCAAATATACTTTAAGCATAGGGGGAAGTTATGAGAATCCTGTTGTATCTCCAAAACTAAATGACTGGAAACCAGGCCAGCCTCAGCAATTACTGAACCAGAAATGCAAACATTGCCTATGTTCTTTCTTCACCTCAGTGGCTTTCCTCTGTATGTCTGCTTAGTTTCATCCTTACTTTTCAGACCAATTTTCTCTGGTCCAAGTAAGAGAAAATGTAGTCCTTGCATGCCCTGACTTCACAGTTCATGGTCCTGGGATTCTTAAGACAGACTAGACCACCTGTCTCTAGATCCAAATCAGCTAAGGATTAGGACTGTCCCAGCTCAGATAAGTGCACCGGTCCCCTGCAGAGAGAGGCAGGATCATGGTGCACTAACATGGTGGCTTCCCTGGTTATCATGTGAATGGTGTGTATACGTGTGTGTGGTAGGCAAGGGATTGAAAAGAAGAATAGGAGGTGGTTGGGACTTCGCTGGCAGTGCAGTGATTAAGACTCTGTGCATCAAATACAAGGGGTGCAGGTTCAATCCGTGGTCAAAGAACTAAGATCCCACATGCCATGCAGCATGAATGAAATAAAAAGAAAAAGAACAGTAGTGAAATGGAGCAGGACCATATGGTCCTTGCCCCCCTCCAACATGTCCTCTGCCTGCCTATTGCTGGTGGAAAACTTTAGTTAAAAAATAACTTTAATCAGAGAAGTGAGAAATGCTGAAACAAAGAAAAACACTAAGGAGACTAAGGCAGTCATTAAACGTAGTCAAGGACCTTTAGTTCTTTCTCAAGGGCTGTAGATGATATTCTGAGCCATTTCCTGTGAGCTGTCTTATAGATACGAAAACACCAGGTTGGAGAAGTTAACTATGTGAGGACCGGACTGTACCCAGGACTTGAACCACCACAATTCCGAGAACTGACTGCAAAGAAATGGGAACAAGTGCACGCCAGAACTAAAGATTAACTGTACCTAAAACAACCCAGATGATGTTAGTCAGACCACTGATGACCAATTTGAAGACAACAGAGATGACTGTGCTGTTTCTGCATGTTGCCCATCCCCCACTCTGCCTGTAAATGCTTTCACCCCCTACTTGTCAGGGTGGGGAGTTGGCCTTTGGACAGATGTCTACCACCCTTCCCCCCAGTTGCTGGCATCAGAAATAAGGCAAATTTTCCTTACCACCAACCCAGCCTGTTTACTGGCTTTTGAGCGGCGAGCACCCAGAACCCCCACACATGCCTTTTGGTAACAGTAGGTGGTTGTTTCCAGAAGGAAAGGAGCTCTGTATTTACAAAACAAAATCTTCACACCAAAATGAAATTTTATTAAAGTTAGAAAAAGTATACAGTATGATATTTTTTTAATCTCATAAACTATTTTCAGTAGCTTCCTAGTAACTCAGCACTGACTTATCCCCCTTTCCTTTTCGCAACAGCTAAACACATTCCTGTCTAGCCTTCTCATGAATTCTTCCTGCTGGTCATTTACCCATAAAATGTATAGATTATCTGCTTCAGCCCTGTTATTTCTGAGAGGACAAACTCAAGCCCAGAGGGATGACGTGAATCGCTGAGCTCCCCCAGGGGGTTAACAGAATGTCATCTTCACCTTTCTCGTCCACTGCTTTTCCTCTCTTCTACCCAGACCACCTGCCTTCATAAACCCTCTCCACATCTCAGCTTGTGTCTCCAAGACTACTCAGAACAAAGGCTTAATTAAGAGTACAGCAAGCCTGACAATCCCGTGGCATTATACTCTATTCAGCTGCCTTTCCTAGACCTAGACACTCACTGGGAAAACTTGAGTCTTTTCCTGCACAATTCCTCTAACTCCGTGTAGTTCAGTAGAGCACTCACAGGACAAAGGGCTTCCCAGGATATGCCGGAGAGGATACAGGCACATTCTGAGGCAGGGGAGCTTCTTGCCTCTAAATGCTACAGGTTGTAGATCTAGGAGTCTAATACCTGAACACATCCAAACAAGGAGATGGCTATGGAAGACTCCCCCCACTACCCTACCCCCACCCACCCCCCCAGGCTTCATTATGCATTCATTTGTAAAAAGCACACTGTTGTATTTGTGGAAGGATGCTGGGTGTGCTTCAAATATGGACTATCAGGCCTGGGTTGACTGGCCATATCACATGACCTAGATTATCCTATAAAGACAGGATGGGGGGCTTCTCTGATGGTCCAGTGGTTGAGAATCTGCCTGACAATGCAGGGGATGTGGGTTTGATCCCTGGTCAAGGAACTAAGATCTCACATGCCAGGGACCAACTAAGCTTGTGGGCCGCAACTGGAGAGTCCCTGCACTGTACCTAAAGATCCTGCATGATGCGGTGAAGGTCCTGCCTGCTGCAATTAAGACCCAACACAGCCAAATGAATGAATGAATGAATGAATTTAAAAAGACAAGATGGTAAGGACAACAAGGATCGGGAAGAAGAAAATTCCTCAGTGTGGCAGGCTGACTCTAGAATGGGTCCCAATGGTCATGTCCTTGTGAATCTTCTCTCCCTGAGTGTGGGCTGGACCTAGTGACTCCCTCTGACAGATAGGGTATGGCAAAAGGGATTAGTTACAAAGGACTGTGACTTTCCTCTCTCTCTCTCTCTCTCATGTTTGGAGCACTTGGTTTCTAGGGAAGCAAGCTATCATTTTGTGAGCTATCTGGGGAGAGGTCCACATGGCAAGAAATTGATGTCTCTGGTTAATTTATTGAGGACCTAAGGTTTTTCCAGTGGTCATGTATGGATGTGAGAGTTGGACTGTTAAGAAAGCTGAGCACCAAAGAATTGATATTTTTGAACTGTGGTGTTGGAGAAGACTCTTGAGAGTCCCTTGGACTACAAGGAGATCCAACCAGTCCATTCTGAAGGAGATCAGCCCTGGGATTTCTTTGGAAGAAATAATGCTAAAGCTGAAACTCCAGTACTTTGGCCACCTCATGCGAAGAGTTGACTCATTGGAAAAGACTCTGATGCTGGGAGGGATTGGGAGCAGGAGGAGAAGGGGACGACAGAGGATGAGATGGCTGGATGGCATCACTGACTCAATGGACATGAGTTTGAGTGAACTCCGGGAGTTGGTGATGGATAGGGAGGCCTGGTGTGCTGCGATTCACGGGGTCACAAAGAGTCGGACACAACTGAGCAACTGAAGTGAACTGAACAGATAACAACCAGGGGTAAGCCTGGAAACAGACCCTCCCTCCCCCAGCTGAATATTAAGGTCTAGCCCTACTGGAAACCAGCAGTCTTGCAAGAGAGCTTGAGGCAGAGCACCCAGCTAAGCCATGACCAGATTCCTGATCTTTAGGAGCTATGAGATAATAAAACTGTTTTGTCATTTAAAGCTACCATTTGGAGATAATTTGTTATGCAGCAATAGTTGGCTAATACACTCAGTCAGAAGCTCCTTATATGGAGAACAAGTCACAAATTTTGTAAAATAAAGGCTACTTAGGGATTTCCCTGGTGGTTCAGTGATTAAGACTCCACACTTCCAATGCAGGGTTGTGGGTTCAGTCCCTAGTCAGGGAACTAGGATCCCACATACCACACAGTAGGGCCAATAATAATAGATAAGTGAATAAAATATAATATAAACATTTTTTTAAAGGCTACTTACTGCTGAGCTGGAGACAGTCTGGATGCATAAGCTGAAGAGAAATTTAAAGGGGAATGACCTTGCAAGAGCTGACAGATCTTTTTTAGTAGAACAGTTACTACAAATCTGATAAGAAATTTTGCCATATTCTTATCAGCAGATCACCAAGGAGTTCCTAGTTTAAAATGTTCTATGTTTTGCTTTTGCATGATGCTTTGGATAACAAGGCTCTTTTTTAAGGAAACGAGTGTGCATTATAAACTCTGATTCTTTTGGTCACTAAAATTGTTAAGTAAAATAGTTTTGAGTCTAATGACGAAATATTTAGGAAGATTGATTTTCCCCATTTTCAGCTAACAGGGTTGGTTTTGGCCCATGGCAGCACAGCGCAGTGATCAACGGCACAGATTTGGAATCCTGAAACTGTGTCAATTCCAACTCTGACACTAGATGGTGACTAGAGTTATTCGTTACTACAATTACTAGCTCTGTGACTTTGGGAAGTTACTTAACTTCTCTTAACCTCACTTTCCCCATCTGGAGAATGGAGATAATATGGTATCCACCTCATAGGCGTTTTATGAGGAGGGCACAAGTTAATAAAGTGGGACTTACCTGGCAATCCAGTGGTTGACTCTGCATTTCCACTGAAGGGGGCACAGGTTCAATCCCTGGTTGGGGAACTAAGATCCCACATCCCTCGTTGCATGGCAAATAATAATAATTATTATTATAAATAAATATAAAGCAATTAAAATAGCATGTAACATATACTTAGGATTCTATAAGTATTGTGTGCTAGGAGTAGGCTGGAGAGGGTGTTGAGTGAACCAGTTTGCAGTAATCTGCCTGAAGAACACTGCATGATGATATGGAATTTAGGGCAGCAGATGCCTCTCCTCCAAATCCTGGGCAGAGTAGGACCCAACAGCTCATACAGGAGGTAAGTCATGCCTTGTCTGATTCAAACCACTGGAGAAAATGTGGTGGCTAGTACTTTACTTTAAGACTTTTCCAATGAGTGGCTCAGTGGTAGAGGATCTGCCTGCAAATGCAGGAGACGCAAGAGATGTGAGTTTGATCTCTGGGTTGGGAAGATCCCCTGAAATAGGAATTGGCAACCCACTCCAGTTTTCTGGCCTGAAAACTCCCATGGACAGAGGAGGCTGGTGGGCCTAATCCATGGGGTCATAAAGAGTTGGAAACAGCTGAGCACAGAATAAAAAGAGAGAAGATTACTTTATACAGTTAATAGATATTTTTTCCCCATGTGCAATTCTACTGGCCACTTGCAGACCCTGAAGAATTCATGGCACACACACACACACACACACACATACCCTCCCCAACCTCTCTTGACTAAAGGTCCCCTGGCTAGGAAGAAGAGTCGGCAGAGAGCAAGGGATGGGGTGAAGCACCCCACTCCTACCCATTGAGCTCCCTGAGTGTGAGCAGAGGTAGGTGGGGACTCTACTCCCCCACAACCCACAACATTGATTTGGGGAATCTGAGCATCCCATGGACAAAAGGAGCCTGGCGGGCTACAGTCCATGGGGTCACAAAGAGTCAGACACGACTGAGCATGCACACATGAGAGTAGAAGAGGCCTATGTCTCAGGCCCATCTGTAACTTAGGGAAGAGGTGTGTTTCAGAGAACTGAAGCCCACCCAGAGGTGTAAGAGTAGATGGTTGGGTGGGCCATGTGGGAAGAGATGCCTGAGAAAGAACAAAAGGATAATTTGGGAGCATTACAGCTCTTGCTTGGGCTTCCCTTGTGGCTCAGCTGGTAAAAAAAATCTGCCTGCAATGTGGGAGACCTGGGTTCTATCCTTGGGTTGGGAAGATCCCCTGGAGAAGAGAAAAGCTACCCTCTCCAGTATTCTAGCCTAGAGAATTCCACTGGACTGTATAGTCCATGGGTTTACAAAGAGTCGGACATGACTGAGTGACTTTCACTTCACTTCACAGCTCTTGCTTAATGAAAGAGCATGGTAATGGGTCTCAGAATATGGTGGCTCTGGCTGGAGACTAAATATTGAGTGTTCTGAGACGTCAGTTTGCCGTGGGTTAGGCATGGCCCATGAATGTGGATATGAACATGATTACAATAAAGTGAAACTTTCTGATTATAAATAATGGAAGATAGAAGGGACCCCACTCGAGACTGTCCAAGAGAAGTTGGCCCCCAGGGCTAAGGGATCCGTGGGGCCATAGTGAAGCTTGGGGGATACCAGAGCAACTTTGCAAGCGATGTTTTCTTTGTTGGTGAATTATTAAAAGAATTCAAATGAGGGTTTGCTGCATTGGTGGTAGCTGTAGGGGCTGAATATTCCCTGAAAAGAAGATAGGGAGCATAGTTGAAGGTAATACCTTCGAAGTATTTTAGTGGCTTCTTAACTGTCTCATAAAACCACTATTTCTTCGTTGTCAAAAAGAGAAAAAGGAAATGGAAGATGGTGGGATCTTGTTTACTGCACATCGCCTGTTTCTCCCACCTCTGCTTCCCCTGATGAAACGCTGAGCACAGTGGTGAGAGCACAACATCACCTGTTTCTCCCACCTCTGCTTCCCCTGACGAAACGCTGAGCACAGTGGTGAGAGCACAACACATCGCCTGTTTCTCCCACCTCTGCTTCCCCTGACAAAACGCTGAGCACAGTGGTGAGAGCACAACGTCACCTGTTTCTCCCACCTCTGCTTCCCCTGACAAAACGCTGAGCACAGTGGTGAGAGCACAACATCACCTGTTTCTCCCACCTCTGCTTCCCCTGACGAAACGCTGAGCACAGTGGTGAGAGCACAACAGCCAGTCCGTGTCTACTACTTCATCTCCTCTGATTCATATCAGTCCCGTTACAGCAAACTGATGTCCTCAATCTCATCTCTCTAAATGTGGATTCCTAGCCAAGCTCCTATTCCCGAGACAGGAATTTTAGTTCAAATTGCAATGGCCTTTTTAGGTTTATTTTTCTACTATAAACAAGCAAACGGTTTTTGGAGTTAGACAATTTGAAAGATGCCTCTCAATAAACAAGCAAACAAATGGACCACCTTTACAAAGAGACTTTTCTCATGAGGGACAGAAGACGTCTGTGGCAACTGGAGTGGGACTGTCACAGCTCTGAGGAATTATGGTTGAGGAAGAAAACCCTTCTTAGAATGGTAGGTGTATCTTTGACATAGCTGGACGAAAGGCTATAGTTTTACTGACATGATAGGTGGAATTCAATTCAGTTATGTCAGGCCCCAGAACAAAGGTTGACTTATAATTAGCTTTGCCTTTGAAACCTCCCACTGGTCTGACCTTTGTAAAAGGCAAACCTAACCTATTGGTTTTCTACCTCCCCTCCTCAACCCTTATTGAGACAAGTAGATAAAAGTAAAACTGGTAAAAGTGAGAAGAGGAGAGTAAAGAAGCTGGCTTAAAACTCAACTTTCAAAAAACTAAGATCATGGCATCTGATCCCATCACTTCATGGAAAATAGATGGTGAAATGATGGAAACAGTGACAGACTTTATTTTCTTGGGCTCCAAAATCACTGCAGATGGTGACTGCAGCCATGAAATTAAAAGACATTTGCTCCTTGGAAGAAAAGCTATGACCAACCTAGACAGCATATTAAAAGCAGAGACATTGCTTTGCCAACAAAGATCCATCTAGTCAGAACTATGGTTTTTCCAGTAGTCACATATGGATGTGAGAGTTGGACTATAAAGAAAGCTGAGCGCCGAAGAATTGATGCTTTTGAGCAGTGGTGTTGGAAAAGACTCTTGAGAGTCCCTAGGACTGCAAGGAGATCAAACCAGTCCATCCTAAAGGAAATCAGTCCTGAATATTCATTGGAAGGACTGATGCTGAAGCTGAAACTCCAATACTTTGGCCACATGATGTGAAGATCTGACTCATTGGAAAAGACCCTGATGCTGGGAAAGATTGAAGGCAGAAGGAGAAGGGGACGACAGAGGATGATGTGGTTGGATGGCATCACTGACTCGATGGACATGAGTTTGAGCACACTTTGGGAGTTGGTGATGGACAGGGAAGCCTGGCGTGCTGCAGTCCATGGGGTTGAAAAGAGTCGGACATGACTGAGCAACTGAACTGAACTGAACTGAAAACGGAACTCCCCTGGTGGTCCAATGGCTAAGATTCCATGCTCCCAATACAGGGGCCCAGGTTTGGTCGGGGAACTAGATGCCACTTGCAGCAACAAAGACTTGGTGCAGCCAAATAAGTACATATTAAAAAAACAAAAAAATGTTAAATAAGTAAAGCTGGTAAACCAGATCCAAAGGCTGCTATAGCTATGATTTTCTTGTTGTTAACATTTAGCTGCTAAGTCATATCTAACTCTTTGTGATCCTATGGACTGTAGACCACCAGGCTCCTCTGGCCATGGAATTCTCCAGGCAAGAATACTGGAGTGGGTTGCCATTTCCTTCTCCAGGGGATCTTCCCAACCCAGAGATCGAACCTGTATCTCCTGCATTGGCAGGCAGATTCTTTACCACTAAGCTATCTGGGAAGCCTGGTGATTAGATTTAGACTTGGTCAGATGACCTTTGGAAGAGGCATTAAGATTCTAAGGTCGTGAGGCATCAGTTAGTACCATGAGGCAAATATATCTGTCTGAGAGGAGGTTAGCAGGGTAAAGGAGTTAATGATGCTTCCAAGGGTATATGCCGTTCAGCCCGGATGGTCATCTACAGGGGCAGAATATGGCTACTTTTAGCTGAAACCTTCTACATTCATGTTATAAGGTTTCTTTTATTTTAAAAGGATATATTTATAATCAAGTCTTAACTTTGCCCAAATAACTAAAAATAGTAGGGGAACCAAGAAAGGTAAACATATGTCAAGGTCATCTTTCTTAAGAAACTCTTGGGGAGACCAAAATTGCTTTCCCGTGGCTCATTTCAAATTCTGTGTCTTATTTAACCTCAGCTTCTGCAGAGCTTAATTTTCCTGTCACTGGAGTCTTCTGTTTCTTTAGGGAGTAGCCCTTCTAGAGTTCCTTGGGAGCAGTCACTCAAGAAACGGTCCTTAAAGGCAGAGGAGAAAAGGATGTCAGAGACTATGTGAATGTTATGTCAACGAGAGAAATAAACCAGGACATGAGCTGCTTTATTCATGAGCCCACACTCAATCTGAGATATGGAATCAATCTTACAGAAACACTTGGCAGGCAGATGTTTGCACAGAGGGGTTTCTCACAGCACTGTTGGGATAGTGAACATTTAGAAATAAAGTAGGTGTCCTCATCATTACTGAACAGATTAAATTGTTTGCTCATACTGTGAAATACAGTACAGCAAAAAGAATGTGATAGAAAAACAAATATTGTATATCAGTGCGTATATGTGGAATCTAAATGGCATATGTGATTTTATTTGCAAAACTGAAATAGAGACACACACAGAGAACAAATGTTATGGGAAGCAGGTGGGTGGGATGAATTGGGAGATTGGGATTGACATATATATCCTATTGATACTATATATAAAACAGATATCTAATGAAAACCTACTGTATAGCTCAGAGAAACCTACTCAGTGCTCTGTGGTGATCTAAATGGGAAGGAAATCCAAAAAAGAGTGGATGTATGTATTGTTGATTCACTTTTCTGTACAGTAGAAACCGATTGAACATTCTAAAGCAACTATACACCAATAAAAAGTAATTTAAAAAATAAAAAGAATGAGATAGAGTTAAACGCACTGATACGGGGAGATTCCGAAGACACACTGTTACGTGAAAAAAGCTACATGCGGCACAACACGTACAGCACAACCGTTTCACATGAATCTGTATAACGTGTGAATGTGTTGCACATAAACGCATAGAATGGGGATGGAAGGATGGGGCCACACCACAGTCCTGGCTGATTTGGAGGAGAGATGTGAAAATGGGGATGAGGATGAAAGGTGCTCTCTGGAATTGATTCTGGTTTGAATCTTTTATCATAAGAATGTGTTTGTGACTTGCGTAATTTTCGAAAGATTGTTTGGTGCAGGCAATCCTCTAAAAACAAGAAGTACTAAACTCATTGAACTTCTTTGGCATCTGACTTCATCCCACCCACACCGCTTTCGAGAACTAAAAAACAAGAGACAATTTCTGAGGCAGCTACGCAAAATGAGCTGAAGTCACTTAACTGGCTTGTCTTTTTCGGTCCTGCCCTCACAGTTGGAGGGGTCTCACCCCGTCTCTTGAGAGCTTATCCACTTTCTTCTCTTCCAGACTGCCTCATGAACCTGCTTGTGTTTCTCAGTCAGACTGCTCCTGGCCCTGGTGTCCATCGATGGCTTGACTTCCTGTTAAAAACCTCCAGCCTGTCAAATTAGTGGAGGGTCAACTTTCACTAAATTACTTGTTTGAGATGAGGGAGGCTGACAGAAGGTTCAGAGTTCTACTGGCAGTTAACAATTCCTCTTGATTCTTGGCTTGGTTGATTTACCTCAGAAAGAAGGAAGTCCTGTGAATCTGAATCTGTACCAGACTCCACTCTAGAGCAGTTCCAGCCGGGAGAATCCCTCCTATTCTCATCCACGAGAGTGGACGGCTCGTCTCTGCTCCACATGGCATCAGCTGGGACGGCTCAGCTGAAGGCCAGGATTCACTTTCAGGACCCCTCACTCACATGGCTTGCAAACTGTGCTGCTAACTGGGAGCTCAGCCAGACATGTGGACCAGGGCCTCTGTTCTTTCTAGGGGACCTCGGAACAGTTTAGACGGTTTGGATTTCCTCACAGTATGGCAGTTGATTTCAAGAACAATCACCCTTAGAGAACAAAGCAGAAGTAGGTATTGATAGTGGTAAAAAAAGCAAAAACAAAACCCCACCTGCCCATGCAGGAGGTGTAAGCGATACAGTTTCAATCCCTGGCTTGGGAAGATCCCTTGGTGAGGGGCATGGTCACCCATTCCAGTATTCTTGTCTCGGAAATCCCATGGACAAAGGAGCCTAGAGGGCTACAGTCCATAGGGTCGCAAAGAGTCAGACACGACTGAAATGACTTAGCACGCACACACTAAGTTGTTGAGGCAGTCTCAAGTTCTGCTCAGGTTTAAGAAGAGGAGCTATAGAGTCCCTCTCTTGATTGGGGGGTAAATGTAGGCCAGCTATTGGCCACGGCTTAGTTTTGAGAGGTAGCAAAGAGCTGATGACTGGATCGGAAATATCAATAGAATATAATAGCAGTTACGGAGAAGGCAATGGCACCCCCACTCCAGTACTCTTGCCTGGAAAATCCCATGGATGGAGGAGCCTGGTGGACCGCAGTCCATGGGGTCACTAAGAGTCGGACAAGACTCAGCGACTTCACTTTCACTTTTCACTTTCCTGCATTGGAGAAGGCAATGGCAACCCACTCCAGTGTTCTTGCCTGGAGAATCCCAGGGACAGGGGAGCCTCGAGGGCTGCTGTCTATGGGGTCGCACAGAGTCGGACATGATTGAAGCGACTTAGCAGCAGCAGCAGCATAATAGCAGTTAAGCAATGCAGAGACAGAGAAACTGATCTTCCCAGGTCTTCTCAAACAGATCTTCTGTAGTTGGTTGATAATAAAATTTCCGAAGCCTATTTCTTCTACAAATAAAAAGAATAATAATTAAAAACCAAAACCCAAACCTACTTAATCAAGCAACTGTTAAAAAAAAAAAGACCCCAATTTCAATGTCAAATTTAGGATTATTACTTTTTAAATTTTGACTTATCTGAACATCCCTTTCTTAAAAGGAAATAGAGTTACTTACATCCCACTATCTTATTTATTAAGTGAGTCAAAGTAAAGTTTTACTGGGATTTTGAGTTAAAGAAGATGTAGTCATTATTAAGATTATTATGAATATTGCTAAATTACCTATTAAGATAACTTTCTTGCATTCTTAATTCATTTTGGTGGGAAGAAATAATCTAGTCGAAGTCATCATTTCCATTTTGAGTAGGTTAACTTTTGGTAAAATTAGTGTTTTGTATCTGAATCTTGTTTCATATGGTCAGTATGCTTTATTCAGAAGAGCTTTCCCTGTTCAATTCATGTGGAATACTTTCTGAATTTCGTTTGTGAATTGATGGGAGGGGCTTTGTTGGGGAGAGGATAACAGAGTAGCAACAAATATGAAAGAAATGTTGTGGTAAACCTCCGGAGGATATTGTAAAAACTGCCACATAGTACTGAAGAGGTATCATGAGCTTTTAGAAAAGGGGTTACATAAATGCAAAATAATACCACAATTTTGACTTTTAAAACATGCATAGGAGGACTTCTCTGGTGGTCCAGTAGTTAAGAGTCTGTCTTGCAATAAGGGTTCAGGATGGGGAACACAGGTATACCTGTGGCGGATTCATTTCGATATTTGGCAAAACTAATACAATTTGTAAAGTTTAAAAATAAAATAAAATTAAAAAAAAAACAAAACACTTGCTCCTTGAAAGAAAATAAACCTAGACAGCGTATTAAAAATCTGAAAAAAAAAAAAAAGAAGAAGACATGGTTTCAGTCCTTAGTTCAGGAAGATCCCATGTGCCTTGGAGCAGCTAAGCCCGTGAGCCACCACTGCTGAGCCTGGGCTCTAGAGCCTGGAAGCCACAACTACTGAGCCTGCGCACTTAGAGCCCATGCTCGGCAGCAAGAGAGGCCACCTCAGTAGAGGCCCTTGCACCATAACGAACAGTAGCCACCACTTGCCACAACTAAAGAAAGCCAACATGAAGCAACAAAGACCCAGCACAGTCAAAAATAACTAAGTAAAATTTAAAAAGTAGATTCATGGTTGTCTAGGGCCAAGGGAGGGAGTTTGGGGGCACAGGGGCATGACTGCTACGCATAGGTGCTTTTTTTGGTGAAGGTGATGAAAAAGTTCTAAAATGGATTGTGGTGATGGTTGTACAACTCTGTGAATACACTGCTGCTGCTGCTGCTGCTGCTAAGTCACTTCAGTCGTGTGCGACTCTGTGCGACCCCATGGACTACAGCCTACCAGGCTTCTCTGTCCATGGGATTCTCCAGGCAAGAACACTGGAGTGGATTGCCATTTCCTTCTCCAATGCATGAAAGTGGAAAGTGAAAGTGAAGTCGTTCAGTCGTGTCTGACTCTTAGCTACCTCATGGACTGAAGCCTACCAGGCTCCTCCGTCCATGGGATTTTCCAGGCAACAGTACTGGAGTGGGGTGCCAATGCCTTCTCCCGTGAATACACTAAAAAACATGAATTCATACAATTTAAATAGGTAAATTGTATATATATGAATTATATCTCAATAGAGCTGACATATTGAAAAAGTAAATCTAAAATTGAATATAAATGAAAGACATGTATGCGTAGATTTTTTAAAAAGTGTTACGCCGCATAGAAAAACCTAATACATCATCTACTTGTTCACCACTGTGTCCTGTTTTATCTCCCACATCATGTACTACTACTTTTTGTGAATTTTGTCTGTATCTTTCCAGGGCTTTAACAATACACATATAAACAAAATATGAATATGTATTCTTTTGTTCTTCCCTTTCTTACAGGGAAGGCAGCATATTATGTAAACCTTTGTGCTATTTGTATTTTTCTCTATACAATGTATATCAGAGATCTTTTCTTCTTAGCACACAGAGCTTCCTCACTCATTTTCACAGGATATGGTCCTCCATTGGGTGTTAATCACTCTCCCATTGAGGAACCATATGATTATTATTTTCCAGGCTTTCACTTCTACGTTACAATGAACAACCACCTACCTGTGTCATTTCATACATGGTGTCGCCATGCTTTTGCCTACATGTTATATTTCCAATTAATTGGTGAAATGGTTTTATCGGTGTACTTTTAATGTTCCTTCATTATTAATAAAGTTAGCTCTTTGTCATATTTAAGAGCCAACTCTATTTGTTTTTATGGGAATGATCTGTTAACCTGTTGTGCTCCTGTTTGCCATGTGTCTTGACTGTGATTTTACTTTTTTTCCGTTCAGGAATTTTTGATTTTTATGGAATTGAATTTATTAATGTTTTCTTTCATGATTCTGGGTTTTATGTGATAGTAAGAAAAGATTCTCCTTTTCAATGTTAGAAAAGAGTTCACCTACAGAGTGTTCATCTAAAACTTTTATGGTTTATTTACTAAATGCTTAGAAGTATTTATCAAAATAAAAAGTTGAAAGAAAAAGGAAAACAACTAGCAATATTAAAATGGACATTTACTGAGAATAAACCTAGCAACATTTCAGACTAACATGCGAAGATATGTGGAGACAGTAGCTTATTTAAGCAAAGATCAATTAACTACTTTAGCAATAACAAACATTAAATGCCACCGAATCTTTAACCAGCTAAGAAATGCTCTGTATGTGAGGATGGATAGTTTGTAGTAGCTATCAGGTAAATATCTTGCAGGGTTTTCAGTTTTGGAATTCACACAAGTCTACAAAGGAAAAGAGGTAGTCTATTTTCTCACTTGCTGCATCTGGGCTCACCTTTGATCAATAGAATGTGACAGAAATGATATTGTACAACATATGAGCTTTGTAGCTTCTCTGCCTCCTGGAACTCAGATTCCATGTGAACACCAGGCCAGCCTACTGGAGACCTACAGCCAGCATCAATTTCCACGGATGCAAGTGAGTCTGTGTTAAAGTAACTAACCCATGTCAAGCTGCAGTTTGACTCCGGCCATTCAAGTAACCCCATGGGAGACCAGCAGAACAGCCTAGCTGAGGCCAGCCCAAATTTCTGACCCTCAGAATAATAAGCAAATAGTTGCTGTTTTAAGCTACTATTTGGGGGACATGGTTTGTTAAACAGCAATAAATAACTCATACAAATGCTATTCTGAGGAGTAATGAAGAAAGAAAATACATAACATAAAATACTGAAAGATAGGTTAGCCTTTCTTTATTAATTTCTTCAGTCACATACTCCATCTCTATGAAGAAAGGATTCAAGTTGGCTATGCTGGGCAGACCCAAAGGTGATCTCCAGTGATCACCGTTTACTGGTGTTCATGCGTTCATGTAATCCTGTCCTCCTGAGTTTGGGCTGAAACTAATGACTGTTTCTAACCAATGGAATATGGCAAGTGTGTCAGAATGTCGTTCCCAGGACAACGTTACATTCTATAAAACTCCATGACGTTGACAGATTCACGCTAGGCATTCTCCTTGTCGGCATGATGAAGTAAGCAGCCACGCTGAAGAAGGCTATTCAGCAGGAAACCACGTGCAGCCTCTGGGAGCCAAGGGTGGCCTTCAGCCAACAGTTCAGTTCAGTTCATCCGTTCAGTCGTGTCCGACTCTTTGCGACCCCATGAATCACAGGACGCCAGGCCTCCCTGTCCATCACCAACTCCCGGAGTTCACTCAGACTCATGTCCATCGAGTCAGTGATGCCATCCAGCCATCTCATCCTCTGTCGTCCCCTTCTCCTCCTGCCCCCAATCCCTCCCAGCATCAGAGTCTTTTCCAATGAGTCAACTCTTCGCATGAGGTGGCCAAAGTACTGGAGTTTCAGCTTTAGCATCATTCCTTCCAAAGAAATCCCAGGGCTGATCTCCTTCAGAATGGACTGTTTGGATCTCCTTGCAGTCCAAGGGACTCTCAAGAGTCTTCTCCAATACCACAGTTCAAAAGCATCAGTTTTTCGGCACTCAGTTTTCTTCACAGTCCAACTCTCACATTCATACATGACCACAGGAAAAACCATAGTCTTGACTAGACAAACAACAGCCAACGACAAACGGAAGCCCTTAGTTCTATAGTCATCGGGAAATGAGTTCTGCCAGTAACCCAAGCAAACTTGGAAGGCAGTTCTTTCCCATTTGAGTCTTCAGATGAGAATGCAGCTCAGCTGACATCGTGATGGCCTCCCTCTAAGTCCCACAGTAGAGAATCCAGCTAAGCTGTGCCTGATGCCGGCCCCACAGAAACTGTGAGATGATATTGAAAGGTCTTCTATTTGTTCTACAGCACAGAAAGCTAACAGAGCTACTCAGGAAGCGTCAGCATTCAACCTTTTGACCGGAAAGCAACCTTTGTTCCCAGAAGGAAAATTTGTGGTTTGTGGAAAGAGGGAGACATTCTTTAGAAGGTCAATTATTCACAGCATTGTAAATCAACTATACTCCAATTATTTTTTTTTCCTAAGCGTCAATTCTTTCTTATCACACTGTGATTTATTTAAAATCTTGGATAAGAAAGGCATTTATTTTCCTGTCGACACAGGGAACTAAGGATAATTTATTCAGCAAACGTGGGGCAGAAAACACATTAAATTTGTATATGTGTATAAGGAACTGTTTTCCTAGGTATCAGTAAGTAAGCTATTCAGATTCCATTGAGCTGAGAAAAAGGGAGAATGTTTAGTGCAACAGAAAGGTTGAGGATTATACTTAAACCTGAAGTAAATTCCAAGAAGATTATAGGCTTCCCTAGTGGCTCAGACAGTAAATAATCTGCCTGCAATGCTGGAGACCTAGGTTTGATCCCTGGGTCAGGAAGATCCCCTGGAGAAGGGAATGGCTACCTGATCCAGTATTCTTGTCTGGAGAATTCCAGAGGATAGAGGAGCCTGGGGTAAAATACCCAAAAGATTACTTTGGCCTAAAACTTCCAATCACAGTAGAGATCTTAATGACTCAGAAGATTCCTTATCTCCATGTCAACAGTTTTCATATCTGCCTTATGAAGTGAAGTGAAGTCGCTCAGTTGTGTCCGACTCTCTGCAACCCCATGGACTATGGACTGTAGCCTACCAGGCTCCTCTGTCCATGGGATTTTCCAGGCAATAGTCCTGGAGTGGATTGCCATTTCCTTCTCCAGGGGATCTTCCCAACCCAGGGATCGAACCTGGGTCTACCACATTGTAGACAGATGCTTTGCCGTCTGAGCCACCAGGGAAGTCCAAAATAACACTGTGACCCCGACGTGATTTGAACACACAACCTTCTGATCTGGAGTCAGACGCTCTACCACTGCGCCACGAGGCCTTAGAAGTTCAGAAGACTTCTGCTGATCACATTGCATAGGTACTAAACTACCTGGTAAAGCCTTGAAATCTTGCCTCTCTAGACTTCCAGGAAAAATGAGTTCAGTTCAGTTCAGTTCAGTCGCTCAGTCGTGTCTGACTCTTTGCGACCCCATGAATCACAGGACGCCAGGCCTCCCTGTCCATCACCAACTCCTGGAGTTCACTCAGACTCATGTCCATCGAGTCAGTGATGCCATCCAGCCATCTCATCCTCTGTCGTCCCCTTCTCCTCCTGCCCCCAATCCCTCCCAGCATCAGAGTCTTTTCCAATGAGTCAACTCTTCGCATGAGGTGGCCAAAGTACTGGAGTTTCAGCTTTAGCATCATTCCTTCCAAAGAAATCCCAGGGCTGATCTCCTTCAGAATGGACTGTTTGGATCTTGTAGTCCAAGGGACTCTCAAGAGTCTTCTCCAACACCACAGTTCAAAAGCATCAATTCTTCGGCGCTCAGCTTTCTTCACAGTCCAACTCTCACATCCATACATGACCACAGGAAAAACCATAGCCTTGACCAGACAGACCTTTGTTGGCAAAGTAATGTCTCTGCTTTTTAATATTCTGTCTAGGTTGGTCATAACTTTCCTTCCAAGGAGTAAGCGTCTTTTAATTTCATGGCTGCAATCACCATCTGCAGTGATTTTGGAGCCCCCCAAAATAAAGTCTGACACTGTTTCCCCATCTATTTCCCATGAAGTGATGGGACCAGATGCCATGATCTTCGTTTTCTGAATGTTGAGCTTTAAGCCAACTTTTTCACTCTCCTCTTTCACTTTCATCAAGAGGCTCTTCAGTTCCTCTTCACTTTCTGCCATAAGGGTGGTGTCATCTGCATATCTGAGGTTATTGATATTTCTCCTGGCAATCTTGATTCCAGCTTATGCTTCCTCCAGCGCAGTGTTTCTCATTATGTACTCTGCATATAAGTTAAATAAGCAGGGTGATAATATACAGCCTTGACGTACTCCTTTTCCTATTTGGAACCAGTCTGTTGTTCCATGTCCAGTTCTAACTGTTGCTTCCTGACCTGCATACAAATTTCTCAAGAGGCAGATCAGGTGGTCTGGTATTCCCATCTCTTTCAGAATTTTCCACAGTTTATTGTGATCCACACAGTCAAAGGCTTTGGCATAGTCAATAAAGCAGAAATAGATGTTTTTCTGGAACTCTCTTGCTTTTTCTATGATCCAACGGATGTTGGCAATTTGACCTCTGGTTCCTCTGCCTTTTCTAAAACCAGCTTGAACATCAGGAAGTTCACGGTTCACGTATTGCTGAAGCCTGGCTTGGAGAATTTTGAGCATTACTTTACTAGTGTGTGAGATGAGTGCAATTGTGCAGTAGTTTGAGCATTCTTTGGCATTGCCTTTCTTTGAGATTGGAATGAAAACTGACCTTTACCAGTCCCGTGGCCACTGCTGTTTTCCAAATTTGCTGGCATATTGGTGCAGCACTTTTACAGCATCATCTTTGGATTTGAAATAGCTCAACTGGAATTCCATCACCTCCATTAGCTTTGTTCGTAGTGATGCTTTCTAAGGCCCACTTGACTTCACATTCCAGGATGTCTGGCTCTAGGTGAGTGATCACACCATCGTGATTATCTGGGTCGTGAAGATCTTTTTTGTACAGTTCTGTGTATTCTTGCCACCTTTTCTTAATATCTTCTGCTTCCGTTAAGTCCATACCATTTCTGTCCTTTATCGAGCCTGTCTTTGCATGAAATTTTTCCTTGGTATCTCTAATTTTCTTGAAGAGATCTCTAGTCTTTCCCATTCTGTTGTTTTCCTCTATTTCTTTGCATTGGTCGCTGAGGAAGGCTTTCTTATCTCTCCTGGCTATTCTTTGGAACTCTGCATTCAGATGCTTATATCTTTCCTATTCTTCTTTGCTTTTCACTTCTCTTCTTTTCAGAGCTATTTGCAAGGCCTCGTCAGACAGCCATTTTGCTTTTTTGCATTTCTTTTCCATGGGGATGATCTTGATACCCGTCTCCTGTACAATGTCAGGAAACTCCGTCCATAGTTCATCAGGCACTCTATCTATCAGATCTACTCCCATAAATCTATTTCTCACTTCCACTGTATAATCATAAGGGATTTGATTGAGGTCATACCTGAATGGTCTAGTGGTTTTCCCTACTTTCTTCAATTTAAGTCTGAATTTGGCAATAAGGAGTTCATGGTCTGAGCCACAGTCAGCTCCCGGTCTTGTTATTGCTGACTGTATAGAGCTTCTCCATCTTTGGCTGCAAAGAATATAATCAATCTGATTTCAGTGTTGACCATCTGGTGATGTCCATGTGTAGAGTCTTCTCTTGTGTTGCTGGAAGAGAGTGTTTGCTATGACCAGTGCATTCTCTTGGCACAACTCTATTAGCCTTCACCCTGCTTCATGTATGGATGTGAGAAAAATGAGTAGGCAGTTGGAAAAATTTCAGAATTGTTTGATCCCTTGTTGTGTTGTTGTTCACTCAGTTGTGTCCCACTATTTATGATGCCATGGAGTGCAGTATGTCAGGCTTCCCTGGCATGTCCTTCACTGTCTCCCGAAGCTTGCTCAAACTCATGTCCATTGAGTTGATGATGGCATTTAACCATCTCATCCTCTGTCACCTCCTCCTCCTCCTGCCCTCAAACTTTCCCAGCATCAGGATCTTTTCTAATGAGTTGGCTTTTCGCATCAGGTGGCTAAAGTATTCGAGCTTCAGCTTCAGCACCAGTCCTTCCAATGAATATTCAGGGTTGATTTCCTTAAGATTGACTGGTTTGATCTCCTGGCTGTCCAAGGGACTCTCAGGAGTCTTCTTCAGCACTACAGTTCAAAAGCATCAGTCCTTAGGTGCTCAGCCTTCTTTATGGTCCAACTCTCACATCCATACATCACTACTGGAAAAACCATAGCTTTGACTATATGGACCTTTGTTGGTAAAGTGATATTTCTTCTTTTTAATACGCTGTCTAGGTTTGTCGTAACTTTTCTTCTAAGGAGCAAGCACCCTTTAATTTCATGGCTACAGTCACCATCTGCAGTGATTTTGCAGCCCAAGAAAATAAACTGTGTCACTGTTTCCCCATCTATTTGCCATGGGAAGTGATGGGACTGGATGCCATGATCTTTGTTTTCTGTATGCTGAGTTTTAAGCCAGCTTTTTCACTCTCCTCTTTCACCTTCATCAAGAGGCTCTTCAGTTCCTCTTCCCTTTCTGCCATTAGGGTGATGTCATCTGCATATTTGAGGTTATTGATATTTCTCCTGGCAATCTTGATTCCAGCTTGTGCTTCATTCAGCCCAGCATTTCATGTGATGTACTCTACACAGAAGCTAAATAAGTAGGGTGACAATATACAGCCTTGACATACTCCCTTTGCAATTTTGAATCAGTCCATTTTTCCATGTCTGGTTCTAACTGTTGCTTCTTGGCCTGCATACAGGTTTCTCAGAAGGCAGGTAAGGTGGTCTGACATTTCCATCTCTTTAAGAATGTTCCACAATTTGTTTTGATCTGCACAAACTCTTTAGCATACTCAGTGAAGCAGATGTAGATGATTTTCTGGAATTTTCTTGCTTTTTCTATGATCCAACAGATGTTGGCAATTTGATCTCTGATTCCTGTGCCTTTTCTAAATCCAGTTTGTGTATCTGGAAGTTCTCAGTTCATGTGCTTTTGAAGCCTAAGTTGGAAGGATTTTGAGCATTACCTTGCTAGCATGTGAAATGAGCACAATTATGTGGTAGTTTGGACATTCTTTGGCATTGCTCTTTTTTGGAATTGGGCTTCCCTGATGGCTCAGGTGGTAAAGAACCTGACCGCAGTGCAAGAGACCAAGGTTCAATCCCTGGGTCAGGAATATCCCCTGGAGAAGGGAATGGCAACCTACTCAGGTAGTCTTGCCTAGAGAATTCCATGGACAGAGGAGCCTGGCAGCCTGAAGTCCACAAGGTCACAAAAAGTCAGATACAACTAAGTGACTAACACTTTCACTTTTTTGTTTCTTCTTTGGGATTGGAATGAAAACTGACCTTTTCCAGTCCTATGGCCACTGCTGAGTTTTCCAAATTTGCTGGCATATTGAATGCAGCACTTTCACAGCATTATCTTTTAGGATTTGAAAAAGCTCAGCTGGAATTCCATCACCGTTGCTAACTTTGTTGGTAATAATGCTTCCTGGTCCACTTGAGTTCACACTCCAGGATGTCTGGCACTATGTGAGTGACCACACCATCGTGGTTATCTGGATCATTGAGATCTTTTTTGTACAATTCTTCTGTGTATTCTTGCCACTTCTTCTTAATCTCTTCTGCTTCTGTTAAGTCCTTACTGTTTCTGTCCTTTATTGTGTCCATCTTTGCATGAAATGTTCCCTAGGTATCTATAATTTTCTTGAACAGACCTCTAGTCTTTCCTATTCTATTGTTTTCCTCTATTTCTTTGCATTGTTCACTTAAGGCTTTCTTATGTCTCCTTGCTATTCCTTGATCCCTTGCTGCTACTGCTAAGTCAGTTCAGTCGTGTTCGACTCTGTGCGACCCCATAGATGGCAGCCCACCAGGCTCCCCTGTCCCTGGGATTCTCCAGGCAAGAACACTGGAGTGGGTTGCCATTTCCTTCTCCAATGCATGAAAGTGAAATGTGAAAGTGAAGTCGCTCAGTTGTGTCTGACCCTCAGCGACCCCATGGACTGCAGCCTTCCAGGCTCCTCTGTCTGTGGGATTTTCCAGGCAAGAGTACTGGAGTGGGGTGCCATTGCCTTCTCCGTTGATCCCTTGAGAGCTCCTTAAACTATATAATCCTAGAATTTGTGTGACAGACTGTTACATAAAGAAATAAAAATATTTTTATAGTTTATCTAGTCTGTGTATTTCTTTGATGTTTATTTGTTTTCTTACTTGTAATTTTCAATGAAGGTAAACAAAAATACCTTGTTCTATATTTCTTTAAAATTTTAAATCCTCATCCAAACTTATTGGTTAAAACTATGAGCTTATGTTTTATTATTTCAAAAGTATGTTTATTATTCATCACCAAAGAGCAAACTTTGTTCAAGACATTTTAATTTAAAAATTAAGAAGCCCCTATTACAAAAAGTACATTTTTAAAAAATCCAAAAAAAATTTTCTCAATAATATAGCATCTTGGAACACGCTTGTAGCCAGACCTAATTCAAAGATCCCTACCTTTTGTTAATAACAGATTTATTGGAATATAATCTATGTACCACACAATTCATCCTTTTAAATTCTATAATTCAGTGGTTCTCAGTATCTTCACAGAATTGTGCAACCGCCACTATTAGTTTTAGAACATTCTCATCATCCCCCAAAGAAACTTGGACCCATTTAACAGTCATTCCCCATGCCCTTCCAGTCTCCCCAGCCCTGGGCGATCACTAATCCACTCTCCATTTCTATGTATTTGCTCATTCTAGACGTTTCCTATAAAGAGAAGTGCACAGTATGTGATCTTTTGTAACTGGCCCCTCCAGATAGCATCGAGTCTTCAAAGTTTATCCGTGCTGTAGCATGTATCAGCGCTTGCTTTTTGTTGCCTAATATTTCGTGATGTACTTATACTACATTTTATTTATCCATATCAGTTGATGTATTTGGGTTGTTCCTACTTTCTCCCCCCCTATTATTATGAATAATGGTGCTATGTATATTCACTTACAGGTTTTTGTGGAAAATATGTTTTCATTTATTTTGGGTATATACGTAGACATGGAATTGCTGGGTAATATGGTAACTTGATGTTAAAACCTTTGTCAAAGGGTTTTCCAAAGTGGTGCACTATTTTATCTTATAACTACTACTCGGGTTCCAGTTTTTCCACATTATAATACTTATTAATATAGGTTTTTTTTTTATTATAGCCATTCCAGGGGTATGAAGTGGTATCTCATTACGGTTTTGATTTGCTCTTTCCTGATGATATTGAACATCTTTTCATTTGCTTATTGGCTATTCTTTTATCTACTTTGGAAAGTATATACCTATACTTTGCCTATTTTTTTCAATCAGGTCATGTAGCTTATTATTTGGCATAAACATTAGCAACCAAGGCCATGGTACTGTTAAACATCTCCCTCCCCAGCCCTCACATTCCATCCCAACCCTGCTATAAAAACATAACAGAACACAACAAAATACCACAGTTCAGTCTGAGATGGGAACAAAAAGTAGCTCCAACAAAAACAAGATGGAAACACAAGACACAACATCTTCGAACTGTTATACAAAAGCTGCCATGGCCCACAGGGCAGGGGGTCAAAAGGAGACCTCAGACCTAGGCCATTCAGAGGTTCAGGACAGCTTTCCCTTCTGGCTACATCTTCTGGGCTCTGCTGCAGGAACAGGAAGAGGAGGCTGCTGAGGGGCTGGGCAGGACCCCTCCTCCCACTCTGAAGTTCAGGTCACTGACTGGAGTGCTTTTGGTTGGGGGAGATGTCGCAGGCTCCTTCCAGAGAGAGGGACACAGGGAGACACCAGGGGCCCCAACAGCTGCCCCTCCCCCGCTCCATGCCCATGGTGAGAAAGTTAGCTGAGCCCCTCCCCAGAAAGAGTTCATGGCCTTCAGGAAGCCAGCACGCTTGTATTCACATGGCATAAAGCCTCAAGTTGACCGTGGTCACCAGAAAGCTGACTGCGAGGACCCATCGCACAAGCGGCGCCTGGGAGATGCCGCTGCGCTGGGGCTTCCTCCTGGTCCGCCGTGGTGAGAGTGGAGTCTTGCGCCTTGCTGCCTGTTCGCCTGCGAAGCTCTGGTGTCCGCATATGGTCCTAGTCCTTGGCGTTGTGGGGTCAGCAGCCCCTGCAACCCCTTAAACAGCTGCATGTTGTGTAGGAAGGCAGTCTTGGCCTCGTGCAGGACCCACTGCCCCACCTCGGGGGTCCCCTCGAGAGTGTTTATGCGGGAGCCGTACAACTAGCTGCTTGAACTCGGTGGCGCTGGTGATATTGGGGAAAGTGAAGAAGGCCAGGCCCTCCGGAGCTGGGCAGGCCTAGGGCCTTCTGAGCGATCTTTTTGAGGACGTGGCACTCTGGACGGGTCGCCCAGGTAGCGGGTGTAGGCGTGGGCCACCAGCAGCTTGAGCTCTTGGAGTCTCGGCACCGAGTGCGAGGTGGCCTGCGCATACGGGATGCCCTCTTGCCCGCGGGCCCGTACTGGAAGGCCACTTCCTGTTCCAGGGCGGCCCTGCGGTGCAGCTTTCCGGGGAGCTGAGGCGGGGCGTAGACCGGGTTTTCCTGGTTGTGTTCCATCTCCTCCTCCAGGGCCAAGGAGACGTGATGCAGAGACGCCATCACCAGCTTATAGCCTTCAGAGGTTACCCTCGCCCTTCTGATAGCTCTTCAAGAGCTCTGCATTCTCCTCCTGGGTGTGCACCTCCGTGGTGGCCTCCTTCATGTGTGTGAGTGCTAAGTCTCTTCAGTCGTGTCCAACTCTTTGCCACTCTGTGACCTGTAGCCAGCCAGACTCCTCTGCTCATGGGATTCTCCAGGCAAGAATACCAGAGTGTGTTGCTTGTGCCTTCCTCCAGGGGATCTTCCCCAACCAGCGATGAACCCCATGTCTCTTAAGTCTCTTGCATTGGCAGGTGGGTTTTTTTTACCACTAGAGCCACCTTCAGGGCCTCTGACAAATCCTGGGGTATGCTGTTGGCCTGCAGGTGCTCCTTCTTTCGGCTGCACTTGTTCCGGCTCTGGACTGGCTTCGAGGACTCTGGCTCTAGCCGCTCAGGCAGAGGAGGCAGCAGGGCGACTGTCTACTCTGCCTATTTTAAATTGGATTACTTGTGATTTTATTATTGAGTTGTAAGAGTTCTTTATATATTCTAGTTATAAGCTCTTTATCAAGTATATGATTTATAAAATTTTTTTCCCATTACACCAGTTGACTTTTGATTTTTTTTGATGGTGTCCTTTGAAGCACATTTTCTTAATGGTATTCTTTTAATAATGTTCAATTTATCTCTTTTTTGTTTTCTAGTTTGGGTTTTTGGTTATATCTAAGAAACCATTACCCAATTCAACAGCATGAAGCCAATTTTCATCTAAACATTTTATATTTTTAGCTATACATTTAGGTCTTTGATCCATCTTAAGTTAATTTTTGTATATGGTGTAAGGTAGGGTTCCACTTTATTTATTGGTATGTGGATAAATAGTTGTTTCTGTACCATTTGTTTTGAAAAGACTATTCTTTCCCATTGAATTGCCTTGGCAGCCTTATTAAAAATTGACTGACTACAAATGTGAGAGTGTATTCCTATTAACTTTTGTGAGAGTGTATTTCTAGTGTATGTGTGGTCTTATACTTATTTTAATTTTTTATTGAAGTACAGTTGATTTACAATGTTGTGTGTATGTGTGGTCTTAAAGTCTATTTTGCCTGATGGTTGCTGTTTTCATGATATATAGTTTACCACTCTGTTTTTCCCAACCTACCTGCATCTGTGGCATAACAAATTACAAGTTCAGTGTCTTAAAACACGGAGAAGGCAATGGCACCCCACTCCAGTACTCTTGCCTGGAAAATCCCATGGGCGGAGGAGCCTGGTAGGCTGCAGTCCATGGGGTCGCAAAGAGTCAGACATGACTGAGGGACTTCACTTTCACTTTTCACTTTCATGCATTGGAGAAGGCAATGGCACCCCACTCCAGTGTTCTTGCCTGGAGAATCCCAGGGACGGCAGAGCCTGGTGGGCTGCTGTCTATGGGGTCGCACAGAGTTGGACACGACTGAATCGACTTAGCAGCAGCAGCAGAAGCAGTCTTAAAACAACACACATTTATTATTTCAGAGTTTCTATCGGTCAGGAATTTGGCATAGCTTAACTGGATTTTTTGCTCAGAGTCTCACTTGATCAAAGTGTTGGCTGGGGTATATTCTCACCTGGAACTTGGAGTCCTCTTCCAAGCTCATTCATACTGTTGGCATAATTTAGTTGCTTTAGTTCTAAGATTGAGACCATCAGCTCTTAGAGATTACCCCTCTCCATGGCAGTTCACAACGCAGCTGTTTCAAGAGAGTGTCTCAGCTGACTCAAGTCTCTCTAATTAAAGAAGAGATGGCTTCACTTTCAAGAGAAAGTGATGATGTCACCTGATTATGCAGACCCACCCAGGATAATCTCTTTTGATTAACTCAGTGTGAATTTATTAAGGACCTTAATTACACCTGCACCATCCCCTCCCTTTTGCCATATTCTAGTGGTTAGAATGGGGTTTCCCTGGTGGCTCAGATGGTAAAGAATCCACCTGCAATGCAGGAGACCTGGGTTTGATCCCTGGGTTGGGACCCTGGAGAAGGGAAAGGCTACCCACTCCAGTATTCTTGTCTGGAGAATCCCATGGACAGAGGGGCCTGGTGGGCTACAGTCTATAGGGTTGCAAAGAGTCAGACACAACGGAGTGACTTTTACACACACACACAGTGGTTAGAAGTAATTTACAAAATCTGCTCCCACTGAAGGAGAGGGGATCCCACATACATGTAGATAGTAGGGCTGCAAGAATTATAAGGGCTATGTTACAATTATGCCTTTGATAGATGGGAGCATGGGAAGGAGCACAAATTCTCCATGTATGTTCCTTTTATCCATTTTTATTTTTGAAGTATGTGAATTTATTATCACTTACTCAAAAATAAAATTTTAGGAGACTCCTCTGGTGGTCCAGTGGTTAAGGATCTGCTTTGCAACGGAAGGGGATGCAGGTTCAATCCCTTGTTGGGGAACTAAGATCCCACATGTCGAGGAGCAACTAAACCCAAGCACCTCAATTACTGAGCCCACCCGCCTCAACTAGAGAGTCCATGTGCCACAGCAAAGCATTCTGTGTGACACAACGAAGATCCCATGTAAATAAGTAAATATTTAAAAAAATTTTTGTATCTTTGAAACTTTGCATATGTGTTTTTGGACCTGCTTGTCTCTTATGAAAAGACCACTTCCTGTACTGTAAAATCATTGCATCATTCTGAGGTTTTGGTTAAGAACATGGACTCTGGAGGCAGGCTGTGGATTTTGGGTAAGATACTTTATCTCTTTGTGCCTTTTCTGTAAAATAAGGCTAATTATAGCACATAGGATGTTGTGAGAACTGGGTTAACATATTAGTATCACCCAGATACTGCTGCTTGATAACACAAAATCTTAGTCACAATAATGAGCATTTATTTCACCAAGCATCAGGCTTGCAGTTTGCCAGATGTGCTTGGTTGGGCTGATTACTTAACGTCCCCAAGCTTCAGTTTCTTTGCAAAAAAGATGGGTTTGTTACTCTGGAATTCCCAGAAGGCAGGACCCAAGACAAAGGCTTTTGTGCTACTATTTTGTTACGGAGTCCATCTCCCAGGAATGGGGCGCACAGGACAGACGGATTGAGGCTTAAAGTGGGAGAGCCATATGTAGAATGTGTTGTTGAGCTTGCTGTAGCTTAGTATCACTGAGAAGTTGTATAAACGATCTAAAAACAATCCATTAGGGAAGAGACGGAGAAGGCAATGGCACCCCACTCCAGTACTCTTTCCTGGAGAATCCCATGGACAGAGGAACCTGTTGGGCTGCTGTCTATGGGGTCGCATAGAGTCGGACACGACTGAGTGACTTCACTTTCACTTTTCATGCATTGGAGAAGGAAATGGCAACCCACTCCAGTGTTCTTGCCTGGAGAATCCCAGGGAGGGTGGAGCCTGGTGGGCTGCCGTCTACGGGGTCACACAGAGTCGGACACGACTGAAGCACCTTAGCAGTAGCAGTAGCAGGGAAGAGAAAGGACAGCATTCATCCACCAGCTTGAACTGCTAACTCCTGAACATTT
Source organism: Bos taurus (assembly GCF_002263795.3). NCBI lineage: Eukaryota > Metazoa > Chordata > Mammalia > Artiodactyla > Bovidae > Bos > Bos taurus. Next base: position 41,436,448 of record NC_037347.1, read on the forward strand.
GGAGGTGACCCACATGGACATGAGGTATGGGACCAACAAGCTGCACTGCAGGAAGCAGTTGAAGTCCACACCTAACAGCTGCTAAGTCGCTTCAGTCGTGTCTGACTTTGTGTGACCCCATAGACAGCAGCCCACCAGGCACCGCTGTCCCTGGGATTCTCCAGGCAAGAACACCTGAGTGGGTTGCCATTTCCTCCTCCAATGCATGAAAGTGAAAAGTGAAAGTGAAGTTGCTCAATCGTGTCCGACTCTAGCGACCCCATGGACTGCAGCCTACCAGGCTCCTCCATCCATGGGATTTTCCAGGCAAGAGTACTGGAGTGGGGTGCCATTGTCTTCTCCTCGGGAAAGTATGCCTGGCACATTTCCAGCAGTCAATAAATAAATGGTCCTTGTTATTAGGAATATATATTTTGGTTCCCAAATATAATTTATTCTTCTCTTCCTTCCTTCCTTTGTTTTTTCTTTCTTTCCTTTCCTCCCTTTTTCTTTGTATAGAGACAAGGTGATTTGGAAGTCTACTTTGTAGAAAATAAGTAAGGAAAAAATGCTAGGAAAACTCTTAAAAAAAAAAGAGCAATGAAGTTACGTAAAGTCTGAACAATTTCAAAAGTATGATACTGTTGCAGGAATAGACAATGAGCATATATTTTTGTGGACAAAATGTAGCTATTCACTGTATTTATTATAGTATTGTTTCCAATAGCAAAGGACTGGAAACAGCCTAAATGTCCATCAATAGGGGTGTGACCAAAAAAATTATGGTATGTCTATACAATAGAATATGAAGCAACTGAAAGTAATCACAAACAAGCTCTTAAGTACTGATATATTTGTGTATATATGCCCGAGAATTTTAGTACCTGTGTGTAAGTCGCTCAGTTGTTTCTAACTCTTTGAGACCCCACAGACTGTAGTCCACCAGGCTCCTCTGTCCATGGAATTCTCCAGCAAGAATATTGGAGTGGGCTGCCATTCCCTTCTCCAGGGAATCTTCCCAAACGGAGGACTCAAACTTGGATCTCCTGCATTGCAGGCAGATTCTTTACCATCTGAGCCACCAGGGAAGTTCTTAGTACCTATACTGCATAACAAATTATTCCAAACTTAGTAGCTGAAAACAACAAATATTTATTATTTCACTGTTTTTGAAGCCATTTCAGGAATGGCTTAGCCTGGTGGTAGAGGTTCAGAATCTTTAATGAGGTTGTAATTAACAAATTTGTCTTCCCTGATGGCTCAGCGGTAAAGAATCTGCCTGTAATGCAGGAGCTACAGGAGACTTGGGTTCAATCCCTGGGTAGGAAAGATACCCTGGAGAAAGGAATGGCAACCCACTCCAGTATTCTTGTCTGGAGAATCCCTGGCGGGCTATAGTCCATAGTGTCACAGAGTCAGACACTACTGAAGTGATTTAGCACACATTCAGGGGATTCACTTCCAAGATGACTCACTCACACGGCTGTTGGGCAGGAGGCCTCAGTTCCTTTGCAACTAGGCCTCTTCATAAGGCTGCTTTAATGTCTTCATGACAGGGCAGCTGGCCTCCCTCAGATCTGAGAGAGAGGAAAGGAGAACAAGGGAGAAGTTGCAAACACTATTGTCCTAATCTGAGAAGTCACACAAAGTCCTGCCTGCCACATTCAATTCCTTTGAAGAGAGTCACAAAGTCTGGCCCACACTCAAGGGGAGGGGAATTAGGTTTCCCCTAATCTGCTAAGGTCTTTGAAAATCACCAAGGGAAGAGGGGAACAACTGGGTGAACAGGATCAGGGCTAGAATGAAGATTTTCACTGTATCTGTCTTCATACTCTTTAAACTATATATTTGACTATATTAATCAACTAATTATATTTCTTTTGAAAAGCAACATTTTAAACTATTTGTGAAAGAACTGGGGGGCGGGGAGTGGGGGGAAGAGGGAAAAAACAGTTGAACAGGATGCCAATGAAAGAAATTGGTTGAACTGAAATCGACCTTTGCTCAAACAGATAGGAAAAAGGAAGGGAACATTGTGCTCATCCTGCCCTCTTCTCCCCACCCCAGATTTAGCTTCCCATTTTCCGAGGCAGGGGGTGGTGGTGGTGGTGAAGGCCAGCATGAGTTCTGGATAATGGGTTTGTGGAAGGAAAATAACTCTGTAGCCAAAATGTTCCATGCTACGGTTTTACCGTGGGCGTTTCTCTCTTATTACAGCTTCAGTCCAGTTACATTCCTCCTATCTAAATCATTGTGAAGCCACAGCCTGTGGTCACTCCTGACTTTAAATAATGTCGGATGGCATACAATGCCATTTCTGGATACTGTTTTATGTGTAAGTTCCACTCTCCTGGCCTTCCAACGCCCTCCCCTCAGGTTTGACATCTATTCTTTAACAGAACGTGCACAGTCAAGCACGCCAAGAGAATTTAACCTAGTAATTAAATTGAAAGATTTAATGTGTGCAAAGACGTGGCATGAAACGCAACAGGTTTATTGTCTCTATAAAAAGCTCGTTAAGGTTGACTGTACTGACCTGTGCAGTGCTAACTGTACTCACTGCGCCCGGATAGGCAGGAGGGACAAAGTTTTACAAACCAAACTATTCAATTTGTTCTAACCTCTCTCTTCGTACCGTAATATACCCAGAAAAGCTAAAAGTCCGTTTTCAGGCTATGTAAACGCAGCTGCTCCTGAAGGGTCTGGGAATGTGGGCAGAGAGAGCGTTCTCTCCACGCTCCGTCGGCGGTGAGCAAAGTCCTTCCAGTGTTTCACCGGGACACCGGACTCCAAGCCCAGCCCCGCCCGAGGCCTACTCCGAGGATAGTGGTGTCTCGGGTGCTGTGGGCGCAGCTCCAGACGGATCATGGTTCGCCATCGCAAGGCCAAGGCTGCCCCGATTCGTTGAGGCCTTTCCAATGTCTACTTTCAGCCCCGGCTCCTTAGGGGACACAGGGGAAGGCGGACGGAGGAAGGACACGTCACGGGAAGAGGGGCGCGGGCCAGGCGCTGAAGGGACTCTAAGGAAACGGCGAGGGCCGGGGGAGTTCCAGGGGCCAGGGACGGGGGTCCTAGACCGCAGACCCTTGCCCCCGCCCACTCCCCGGCCCCCGGGTCCCTGCCCGCCGCTTCCGGCGCCCTCCGGGCCCGCCCCGCGCAGTCCGTGCCACATCCTCCAGTGACGTCAGCCGGCGCCGCCATATTGGAAAGGCGCCGCCGCCGCCGCTTCTTCCTCAGCCGCGTCCTCTTTTACCGCCTCCGTCTTGTTGCGGCTGCCTCACGGCCGCGGCCACAGAAAGTATAGAGCCCCTCGTCCGCCCCACCGACGCCGGGCCCACCCGCTCCCCCTCCGCCCGTCTCCTCATGACTGCATCCAGCCCCGCTGCCGACGGACGTCTCCCCAGTGCCCGGTCCTAACACGGAAGCGCGGGTCGGGGGCCGCGGAGGGAGGAAGAGGGAGACCCGGCAGGTCCTGCGTCCCTCTCGGCCCGGCGCGGCGGAGCCATGACCTCGCTGACCCAGCGCAGCTCCGGGCTGGTGCAGCGGCGTACCGAGGCCTCCCGCAACGCCGCCGACAAGGAGCGGGCGGCGGGCGGCGGCGGCGGCAACGACGAGGACGACGCGCAGAGCCGTCGCGACGAGCAGGACGACGACGACAAGGGCGACTCCAAGGAAACGCGGCTGACCCTGATGGAGGAAGTGCTCCTGCTGGGCCTCAAGGACCGAGAGGTGCGGGCGCGGCGGGCAGGGCGGGGGCGGCCGGTGCAGGGTCCAGGCGCCAGGCGGGAGCCCGGCTACTGGCTCCGCGCGCCTGCTCTCCGAGCTCCGCGCGCGGGAGCTCCCAGCTCACCCTCTCGCACTGATTGTTTGGATTTCCCTTTCTGGTTTCTCAATCACTCCTTTCATTTTGACTCCACGGCGGTCTCTTGCGTTCTCGCTTTTTTCCTCGCCTGTTTAACCCGAGTAAACCTTGGTACAATTCCCACGGAGTGCAGGTTAGCGTGAAACACTTGGAACCACCAGCGCCCTGAACCCATAGGTTCTGCAGGTTTTAGGACCTGGGAGAGGTCCACTGACATGCTTTCTGAGGACTGACAAGAAAGAACAACAACTTAAGGTGTATTGTTTGGAAATTTTGAAAAATTTCCGTGAAATGGTAATGGAAGCAAAAGTTTTATTTTTATTGTTAAAGTCCAACAAAATTTTCAAGAAACCTCCTGCAAATTGTCTTTCTAGGTAAACATGCTTTGGGTGAGAGATTATAATTTTATCATTTCGTCAGTTTTACTGTTCTCAAAAAAAAGTCTTGCAGTCTCAAAGAAGGAGGGACTTTTTCGTGGGGGTGCTTGAAATGCTAGGTTTGTGACTTGATGAAAGGCCTCAGCGTTTCGATAGATAACGTGTGTTCTCACTTTGAAACAATTATTTTCACGCTTATACCTTGTGAAAATATTCACACATAGAGGAGTTGGGAAAAATGCTACGGTGGACACCTATATACTCACCTGGGTTCTATAATTAACATTTTGCTGTATTTGCTTTATCATGTGTGTATCTGCAAAGCTGATTATTTTTAGAGACCTGCCGAGGGTCAGACGAGTGGATATTGTATAAATCATGTATGGTGAAGGGTCCCAGAAGCTTGTTATATATGGAAACTACAGACAGCACATTTTGAGAGTCAGATCCAAAAATATCTAAGTTTTTTTGTTTTTCAGTAGTTTTCCCAATTCACAGAGATGGGCAAAAAAAAAAAAAAAAAAAATCATGTTAAGGCAACTTTGTCATCTTTCTCCAAAACTTATCAGATATAGGTGAGTTTTATATGGATTGTTTGTGGACTCCTGATATTTAGTAATCTAATGAGTTAAAGTTTACCTTGATGGAAATGTCTGGAGTATTTGTGTTATCTAGGTTTCCAGTTTGCTCAGGTCTGTCTGATGATCACTTGATGTTCCTCTGGCCACGAAAGGGACTCAATATCTCTTTTAGTACCTGAGTTATGATGCAGCCAGGCTGTATATGAAATTTCTTTTTTCTCTTTGGAAAAACAAGTGAGGTATAGTGTCCTAGACATGTGATTTTAGGTTTATAAAAGGTTTTTTCAGCTTCAAAGTTTAGAATCTTGGTAATAAATGTTTTTATCTTTTTACTCTGGGACAAAAGTAACATTGTAAAAAATACTAAAAAAAGCAAAAGGAAGAAAACAAGTCTCGTCCATATTCCTCAGTGAGTATCTTCTTTGTAAGTTTTGAGACTTTTCTATGTGGATATATTCTTTGTGTAAAACTAAAACTTAAAAGCTAAACCAAAACTAGCTTTTGGACTTCTGAGTCACTGTAAATGAGAAATTAGAGTGAGAAAGTACCTTTTTGAGTATGTGTTACTCTGAATGTGGAAGCCAACTCCAGTATTCTTGTCTGGGGAATTCCATGGACAGAGAAGCCTAGCGGGTTACAGTCCATGAAGTCCCAGGAGTCTTGACACTACTGATCCATGTTTAAGCTGAAGAATATTAACATGCTATTTTCCCTTGATTGGTTTTCATGAAGATAATCTAAAGAATTTATTTGTTGCAACTTAATAGTGCTTACAAAATATAGAAAATTTGAAGTTCTTTGGTGACAGGTAATTGAGGCCATATGTTGTGTTTGTGTCAGAAGACACTATACTCTGCCATGTCCTGGCCAAGGTCCAGATGCTAATTCTGATCATTTCCACAACCACAGAGCGAAGGAAACTGTTTTCCCTTTAGCAGGCAAGTTCTTGGAATTGTGGTGGTGGGCGGGGTTGGGACTTTGCATTGCTTTAGAGGTTTTGGGGATTAACCTGTGTTTCCCCCTGTCCTCACATCTTTACATAATTAGCCCTGGCAACTCCTGCATTTGTATCTTTGTCCTTAGGAGATCCCACCCTCCCTTTCTCCCCCCCTCCCTTTCTCCCCCCCTCCCCCCTTCCTCCCCCTCCTGTCTTCTACTTGTATCATTCTTTTTAGGGACAGGAGTTACTCTCATGTAGGCTCTAGGCATTTATGCTTATTAATACTAGGTTTTAACTTATTAAATTTCATATTAACAAATTCTAAATTTTAGCTGTAATACAGAGCTCACTGCTTTAACTTTTTATTATTTTAATTTAATGTCCATCTTTGTCATAGCTGGGTACTTTTAAGATACTCAAAAGCTAAATTCAAAGGTTATGTTTGTCATTAATAATGGATACACTTTATGTATTTGTGAACTAACCTTAGATAGATAAAATTTGCTCAGTCCTTTCTGACTCTTTGCGACTCCATGGACTGTAACCTCTGTCCAGGATTCTCAGGGCAAAAATATTGGAGTGAGTAGCCATTCCCTTCTCCAGGGGATCTTCCCAACCCAGTAATCAAACTTGGGTCTTCCGCATTGCAGGCAGATTCTTTACCATCTGAGGCACCAGGGAAGCCCTAGAGCTAACCTTACTTGAAATCAAAACAAGGAAAATTTTGAAGAAATTGTGAGAGGTGAAATTAGCTTGGTTTTAATTTTTTTTAATAATGCTGAGACTAATGGCTTGTGAAAAATTACTTTTTGTTGAATAATAAACCTACAGAAAAGTGCACGTGAGTGTGAAGAATTTTCGCAAACTGAACACACCTGTTGAACCAACATCTACATCAAGAAACAACCTGAGCAGCTCTCCAGAAGCCCCACTTAATTTCCTTTCCAGTCACTGCCTGGTCCTCAAGGGCCACCACTTGCTTGACTTGAGAATTCAGCATAGTTTCCCCCTTTTTTGTATTTTAATTTGTATCTTTTGTAAAGCAAGTTTGTGACTTGCTTGTTTGACGTTGTCATTTGTTCATTCTCATTTTATTATCAACTTAACTTTTAGCACATTTACAATCTACAATATTAAAAAAATTCTTTTAACTCATATCCTGAATCTAGTATTCTCCTCCTCGCCTGTTTACTGAACAGAAGGCTCAGCTTGCCTGCCAGTGAGCAGATGGTCTGGCTTCAGATTACCTATTAGGGATAACTAAAGTTATTGTGAATTTCATTTCAGATTTTTTTTACCAATGATTTTACTTTCTGTCTTATTAAAACACAGATGCCTGGGCCCCTCTGGGGGTTCGATGCTTAAAGTAGGCAGAGGACATAGGTATTGAAGTAAATAATGAGTAGCCCACAACAAGATGGCAGATAGGTTTATACTTGAATTCAACTTCCAAATAGCAAGATTTCTGCAATCTCTCCTGTGTTTAAGAGGAAGAGACAGCAAACAAGCTAGGTGTGTCCCCTCCCAACTATTTGATTTTTCCATAGATGCCTCCTATAGTCATTGTTTTCTGAATGCCTCATTGAGAATTAAGTGAAATAACTGGTGTCATATACTTTTAAATATCTTCATTCATGGAACATCTTAGTGGTTTAAAGTTGGATTTGATTGTATTAAATGACCAGGTATAATTTAGAGTGGAATGTGAAATAGCAGAGTGGAAAGATATGGTGTAGTCTTGATCTGAGGTATATCCTTTGCTTTCCATGTTGTTCAAATGCTCTGAGCCTCAGAGCTCTCTAAAATGGAGACGTAGACCTCTCCTGTAGTTTTGACGACTGTTGTGAACATTTCTTGTTTTACCCTTCACGTTGTTCTTTTAAGGTTTTATTTTGCCTAGGGTGTTTCCCATTGTATACATCCCCGGGATGCCCTATTGAAGCATTCACCCCTTCCCTTTTGTAGTGTAGTCAGACCTAGACTTGTCCAACCTTTTGTTTTCTCCTTGGACTTTGGATCTTGAGAGCAGAACCAGAGGCTTTGGGGATTTTGGAGGACCTGTCAGTTGATGCATTGGAGAAGGAAATGGCAACTCACTCCAGTGTTCTTGCCTGGAGAATCCCAGGGACGGGGGAGCCTGGTGGGTGACTAGCTGTGGGGTCGCACAGAGTTGAACACAACTGAAGCAACTTAGCAGCAGCAGTGGAGCATCAGTGTGTGGGTAAGATTGTTCTCTGATTTGTTTTAGATTCCTTCTCCCTAGCCCTGTGGTGCTTGTCTTTTCCATCTTGATTTCCCAGGCATCTTTCAATTTTGTAAGCTTTAAGAACCTTCCAGTAAAGTCCCTTTTTAAAGATGGCCACAGTCAGTTTTTGATGTTTTGAATGCTTGCAGGTAAGAACCTTAATGTGCTAATTTAACTCTGTATCTTGAAAAATAAGTAGATGCTTGAGCTGGATAATACACACTTAGGGTAAAATAGTTAAGTTTAACTAAAATGATAGAACTGTCTTTTGTGTGACTTTTAAATTAGCTCTAAAGAGTGATCTAAAAGTGTTCCATTTTTGGAGTTTCCCAAGATTTCTACTTTGACGTACAGTACTTATTATGATGGATAACTTAAAAAAAAAAAATTCTCCTTCCTGTACATGCAGTAATACACATATCTGCATATCAAATCTGTTAATGAGAAATTCATTCAATACTGAGTATTTAAAGATGTGTTAAGATTTTAGTAATTTAAAGTATAATAAAGACTTCTAGGTTTTAGAATTTTGTTATTCCTTTAATAAAAATAATGTGCTGTTCATACTTTTGAATGATTTGAGGGATCATTTATTTTTTCAGGTGCATTTAAGAGGACACACATATGAAATATTAGTTATAAAATTAGTTTTTGGAGTTCACTGAACCACTTGATTGTATCTTTTACATAAGATTTTATATTAGTGAAATTACTTTTCTTCAGGGTTCTCTTACAGTGTGGCCAAAATACTGATTCACTTTATATGTCATACTGATGTTTGATATTTATTCATTTTAAACCATCTGAGCATTCCTGTATGGATCATTTGTGATTATCTTTTAGAATTACACTTTGAAGTTATTTTGATCAAATATTTAGGCATACTTTTTGACATTTAAAGAGATAACCTATTATAGTCATTGTCCACTCATATGTAAATCTCAAAAGACTGTAAAATGCATTGTACTTGTCCAGTTATGTTGTGTTAAACTTGGCCCAACACTGCTTTATGTCCAAGCAAACTTTCTGCTTTGTATCTGCATAATTTTTCTATTAATCAGAGTAAATTGTATCACTCAGAGTTGCTGTAGTCTTTGTTTAGGGGATTTTATTTTCATGGGAGTGTCCTTCTGAAGCCGCTCAAAGAGATGGCTTGTCCTCCCCCTGTTTCTTCGATTTAATAAGAGTCATGACAAGTAACTGTTCAAGCTGGTTTTAGAAAAGGCAGAGGAACCAGAAATCAAATTGCCAACATCCGCTGGATCATGGAAAAAGCAAGAGAGTTCCAGAAAAACATCTATTTCTGCTTTATTGACTACGCCAAAGCCTTTGACTGTGTGGATCACAATAAACTGTGGAAAATTCTGCAAGAGATGGGAATACCAGACCACCTGACCTGCCTCTTGAGAAACCTGTATGCAGGTCAGGAAGCAACAGTTAGAACTGGACATGGAACCACAGACTGCTTCCAAATAGGAAAAGGAGTTCGTCAAGGCTGTATATTGTCACCCTGTTTATTTAATTTATATGCAGAGTACATCATGAGAAACGCTGGACTGGAAGAAACACAAGCTGGAATCAAGATTGCCGGGAGAAATATCAATAACCTCAGATATGCAGAAGACACCACCCTTACGGCAGAAAGTGAAGAGGAACGAAAAATCCTCTTGATGAAAGTGAAAGTGGAGAGTGAAAAAGTTGGCTTAAAGCTCAACATTCAGAAAACGAAGATCATGGCATCCGGTCCCATCACTTCATGGGAAATAGATGGAGAAACAGTGGAAACAGTGTCAGACTTTATTTTTCTGGGCTCCAAAATCACTACAGATGGTGACTGCAGCCATGAAATTAAAAGACGCTTACTCCTTGGAGGGAAAGTTATGACCAACCTAGATAGCATATTCAAAAGCAGAGACATTCCTTTGCCAACAAAGGTCCGTCTAGTCAAGGCTATGGTTTTTCCTGTGGTCATGTATGGATGTGAGAGTTGGACTGTGAAGAAAGCTGAGTGCTGAAGAATTGATGCTTTTGAACTGTGGTGTTGGAGAAGACTCCTGAGAGTCCCTTGGACTGCAAGGAGATCCAACCAGTCCATTCTGAAGGAGATCAGCCCTGGGATTTCTTTGGAAGGAATGATGCTAAAGCTGAAACTCCAGTACTTTGGCCACCTCGTGTGAAGAGTTGACTCATTGGAAAAGACTCTGATGCTGGGAGGGATTGGGGGCAAGAGGAGAAGGGGACGACAGAGGATGAGATGGCTGGATGGCATCACTGACTTGATGGACGTGAGTCTGAGTGAACTCCGGGAGTTGGTGATGGACAGGGAGGCCTGGTGTGCTGCGATTCATGGGGTCACAAGGAGTCGGACACGACTGAGCGACTGATCTGATCTGATGACAGGTAACAAAGGAGAGAACCCGTCTTCATTTTGAAATTGATGCCATGGCTTTAGGTTTCTCTGATCAAAGCTTGAAAGCTGCACCCTGTTTCAATAGTATTGTACAGTATTATAATCTAGTGAATCTTGAGGTTTTAAATTAGGTATTAAAGATAAATATATATACACACACACATAGTAGGGCGTTATTTTATTCATATTATCTTGTATTACTAGTTGTTTGATAAATCTCTGATCTGCAAGAATACAATTAATGTTAAAGTACATTATTGCCAGAAAGAATACTTCTGGTAAATATAGTCTTAAGCTGAAAAAGTTAAATTTTAAATTAAAAAAAAAAAGCCTTTATTTTTAAACAGTAAATTGTATATGATTTACATACTTTTTTAATACAGAAATTCTTAAATTGGAGTCAAAGGATGGAGTTTAGAAATTCTGTGAACATTCTGTAGTTGTATGTATTGTGTGTGTATATTTTTCTAGAGAAAGGGAACATAGCTTTTGTGAGGTACTGTTTCTTTTAGTTTAAGTTTTTTGTTTTGGCTGTGTTTTGTCTTCTTTTTTTCCTCTTGAAAATTGACTACAGAAAATTTCAGGTTTCAGGGTTGTGAGTTGGATTTTCAGTTGGAAATAGGAAGCCAGCATTTCTGTAGCTTGGTCATCTTGCTAGATGACATTTGCAAATTGTGTAACTACCACATACAGAGTTCTAATACTGTCCGTGTGTTTATCACGTTTATTGAGCTAAGCCTTTGATGAGATGCAAATATTAGGAAGAAGGTCTCTGTCTTTAAGCCCTTTTAATTTCAGTTCTCTGGGTCAAAACTTTTACAGTAAACTAAAAAACTAAACTGTGTTGCTGTCATAGAATTTTTCCATGGTGAGTATCTCAGCCTGGCATATAGCTCCCATACAGGAAATATTTACTATACTTAGTAAAGCATGTATTTTCATTGAGGGTCATGTCATCCCTAAGGGAGAGAAAATTGGTTCTGGGGATGGTGATGAAAAATTCTTACTCCTTTTATGTATAAAGCATAGATACACATACAGTATATAAACCGATCAGGTGGTGCTAGTGGTAAAGAATCCGCCTGCCAGTGCAGGAGACTCAGGAGATGTGGATTTGATCCCTGGGTCTGGAATATTCCCTGGAGAAGGAAATGGCAACCTACTCTATTAATCTTGCCTGGAAAATTCCATGGACAGAGGAGCCTGTCTACAGTCTGTGGGGTCTGAAAGAGTTGGACGTGACTGAGTACATACGGTGTGCCATCTTACCAAAATTTTATGGGAGAGGATGTGGTTAGAGAAAACACTCTTTGAGAAAGCTCCTTTAGGGAACAGAAATGGGAAGAAAAAGTTGAGAAATACTGAAATAAATTAATATTGAAAATACTGAGTTTGTGCTTAGCTGAGATTTAGATCTTTTTCTCTTGATAGTTTTTATTGTAATAGAATTTGACTAGTAGTTTGGTAGTAGGACGAATAATTTTAGTATATTGAACTGTAGGGAGTTGTAAGTTAAACTTTAAGAACAAAATTATCCTTGTTGGTTGATAATTTATAGGTAAAGTCTTTGTTCCCCACTCTCTACCCTCTGCCCTTTGAAGAAACTGGAATTAAAGGACTGCATTTAAATTGCCGACTGTTATTTTTACTCTGGTTTCATTTTCTAGTTCCGGTTTCTTAAATGCAACTGTTAAACAGTTTTATACCATGTTAACAAAATAAGCCCAGAAATAGCATTTTAAGAATTTAGCTTAAATTTCAGTTCAGTCACTGAATTGAGCTGCTCATTTAATTTTTTTGTCTGTACACTGTTATAATGGAAACAGATTTAGTTCAGTCCAACTATTGAACATCTGTGTGCCAGTGTCTTTGCTGGTGGTGAAGTTCCAAGGAAAATCCTCTTACCTCAAGGAGCATCCAGTCTATATAGAAGACAGATTTGCAAGTGGTTCCAATAAAATAAGTTATTGACTTAAATGGAAATACAAGTGTTAAGTGCAATAGTGGATTCCTTGGATCAGGAATCAGAAGATTGCCATATTTCTTGACTTCTAGCCCTGCTCTTGACTAGTTAGAAGGGTTAAGGTAACTGCTTTGAATTTTTGCTGCTGCTAAGTCGCGTCAGTCATGTCCGACTCTGTGCGACCCCATAGACGGCAGCCCACCGGGCTCTGCCGTCCCTGGGATTCTCCAGGCAAGAACACTGGAGTGGGTTGCCATTTCCTTCTCCAGTGCATGAAAGTGAAAAGTGGAAGTGAAGTTGCTCAATCGTGTCCAACTCTAGCGACCCCATGGACTGCAGCCTACCAGGCTCCTCCGCCCATGGGATTTCCCAGGCAAGAGTACTGGAGTAGGTGGCCATTGAATTCTTAGACCCCAGTTTTACCCCCTGAGCACAGTGAGCCTGCCTTCGTGGGCTGTCCCATAACTTCTGAATTGTAGGGCTCCAGTGGATTGGCATATGTGCGAGTGCTTTTGAAAACTGCAGGGTGTTGAACAAATGCGAATGGGTAATTGCCTAGCCTTGAGAAGTGAATTAAGACACTGTTTTTATTATTTCTTAACCTTTTTGTGCTTTGCTGGGCTTAAGTGAGCCTTTCCATCAAGTGCGATTACTTATCTGTGCTTGCTTATCTATGTGTTTGTCCTGAACCTACAATCTGGTTTATTTTTTTGATAATTGCTGGCATGGTGTGCTGGAAAATCTGGACACCTGAAGTACCATTTCTTACTTTCAGGCCAAGTCCAGAGTCTTCCTTGAACAATTCTCATAAGAAATGGCTGACTCTTCAGAGGCATCAGAAGCCTCCAAACCTCCAAAATGATAATATGACTCTAATGACAAGTAAAGTGGCTGTTTCCTTCTCACCCCAGGATGCCCTCTGCTTCTCTGGGGCTCTTGCTCTTTTAACTCTTGTTTCTTTTTCCTGCATCCATCCGTCTCCTCCAGTAACAACCACACACTGGCATTTCAAGCTTTGTCATAGTTACTTTACCCATGCCTTTGTGGGTGGTTCTGATTATAAACCTTGTTATTAGAAACTCTGCCTTCAGTAGAATTGGTATTGGAGGCCTAGGATTGGTGATTTGATTTGATTTTTAAATTTATTTTTCATTGGAAGATAATTGCTTTACAATACTGTGTTGGTTTCTGTCATACATCAGCATGAATCAACCATAGGTATACACATGAGCCGACTCTTTGGAAAAGACCCTGATGCTGGGAAAGATTGAGCATGAGCACGGAAGGGGAAGGCGGTGATAGATGGTTGGATGGCATCATCAACTCAATGGACATGAGTTTGAGCAAGCTCCAGGAGATAGTGAAGGACAAGGAAGCCTCGTATGCTGCAAGTTCTACTTCCTACCCCATCCCACCTCTTCAGGCTGTCACAGGATTTGTGTTTTTTAATATGGTTTCTTTAACTGTTTGGTGAGGGAATGGCCTTTCTCTTAGCTCCAGATTGCTTCACTCACATTTTGGAGGATGCCTTTGCCTCGTCTGTGGAACAGTGGCAGCCTTTGTCCATTCCTCCTATGATGATTTCTTTCAAAATCATCTTAATGGCTGGTAAGAAAGGGGCATTCTTTTGAAGAGAGGAGTTCCTCATTGTTGGGTTCTTGTTTCGATTTAATGAGGAAAGAAAAAGTAACCCTGTTATCACTGGTGGAATGGGAAGCAGTCCTCAGTGTTGTCGGGACTGGGGTAAGTGAAGAAGACCTGAATTGGGTGTGTCACCAAAGAGGAGTGTTGGAGATGGAAGGGAGCACTTTAGGAAGATAAGTTTTGAGCAGAATTTTAAATGAGATGTGGCATGTGACTTCATAGGAAACTAGCATTCTAGACAGAATGTTATGTTGGGATATATATGTGAAAGTAAATAAATGGGATATTACTCAGCTATTAAAAAGAATGCATTTGAATCAGTTCTAATGAGGTAGATGAAGCTGGAGCCTATTATACAGAGTGAAGTAAGTCAGAAAGAAAAACACCAATAAAGCATATTAACGCATATATATGGAATTTAGAAAGATGGTAACGATGACCCTATATGCGAGACAGCAAAAGAGACACAGATGTAAAGAACAGACTTTTGGACTCTGTGGGAGAAGGCGAGGGTGGGATGATTTGAGAGAATAGCATTGAAACAAGTATATTATCATATGTGAAATGGATCGCCAGTCCAGGTTCGATGCATGAGACAGGGTCCTCACTGGGATGACCCTGAGGAATGGGATGGGGAAGGAGGTAGGAGGGGGGTTCAGGATGGGGGACACAGGTACACCCATGGCTGTTTCATGTCAATGTATGGCAAAACTACTACAATATTGTAATTCAGTTCAGTCGCTCATTTGTGTCCGACTCTTCGCTACCCCATGAATTGCAGTATGCCAGGCCTCCCTGTCCATCACCAACTCCCAGAGTTTACTCAGACTCACATCCATTGAGTTGGTGATGCCATCCCAGCCATCTCATCCTCTGTCATCCCCTTCTCCTCCTGTCCCCAATCCCTCCCAACATCAGAGTCTTTTCCATTGAGTCAACTCTTCACATGAGGTGGCCAAAATATTGGAGTTTCAGCTTTAGCATCAGTCCTTCCAGTGAACACCCAGGACTAATCTCCTGGGTGGGATGTAATTAGCCCCCAATTATAATTAATTAATTAATTAAAAATAAATAAATGGGAAAGTTATCCTTCTAGAAATGTTATTTTAAAGCTGAAGAATAAAATCTGAGTTGTCTAATAATAAAAGGTAAGATATGAGGGAGATTATGTGTGGAATAGGGAAAATGAAAAAACTCAGTACCTTGAAGCCTTTAAACAGATGGTGGAGATGATAGTGAAGGCAGTTGTTGCTTGTAAAGATAGCAGTAATGATGTAAACTAGATTTTTAGAAAGATATTTAAGTGAAGAAAGAATTGGTAGATGGAAAAGTTGGAGGCAGGAAGATTTGTAATAGGCTTGAAGTTACAAGAATTTGTGAAATTTGTTGCCTGGGTCTTGGATGAAGAGGGAATGAGACAGAAAGATAATTATTCAGAAAGAATTATTTGAATTTAATTACCATTAAAGCTTAGAGAAAAGATGATTGGTTTGAGTTTAAAGAACCAATAGGTAGTATACTGTTCTTAATTACTTTCTTTTACAAGTCTGTGCTCATTGTTGAAGAAGATTGAGAAAATATAGATTACAAAATAAAAATAAATCCATAATTCAACTTCTATTCCTTCAACAGACATTTGTGGAATGTCTGCTATACAGAAGGTATTGTGCTAAGGAAGATAGATACATATATAGATAGGTATATACATATGTGTATAAATAAACGTGTGTAAATTAAACACTGTGATAGTCACTGTGAAAAAAACTGTATGGGAATGGATGTTGAGGGGACAGCATAGGGAAGGACTTTCTAAGGACATGGCATGAGACTCAGAGAATGAATAGCTGCCAAATCCAGTGAAGACAGACTAGTATGTTTCAAGGTCGTGAGGTATTGAAGAGCTTGGTTTGGTTTGAGGAACTGAAAGGTGGTTGAAGGCAGGACTGGAGTGATGGGGAGAAAGACCTGAGATGATGATAGAGTGCTGCAACCTAGAGGCCTCACAAATCAGGTTAAGGACTTTGTGTATTATACTGCGTGTAGTTGGGAAGCCACTGGAGGTATTGGGGAGTGGTATACCCAGTATTTGTGTTATCAATAAAAAAAATTCTGTGTGGGGAAAGGACAGACACAGAACTTTTGGGGCTTCCTTGGTGGTTCAGACAGTAAAGAGTCTGCGTGCAATGTGGGGGACTCGGGTTTGATCCCTGGGTTCGGGAAGATTCCTTGGAGAAGGAAATGGCAACCCACTCCACTATTCTTGCCTGGGAAATCCCATGGACAGAGATGACTGAGCAACTAATACTTTCATACCCACTCTTTATGTTATCAATAAAAAAAAAGTTCTGTGTGGAGAAAGGATTGCACAGAGGCAAGTAGTGGAAGTTGGGCAGTAATATTTTGGTGTTACATTATTTTCCAGTCCTATTTTCAATGAGTTTGCCTATGTTTATTTAAAACTAAAAAAAAAAAAAATCCAGTACTGGTTTGTAACCCCTTTTCTTTCTCTTTTTTAACCCCTGTTTTAATAATGCACAGTGACCACCTTCCCATGTTAGTAAATAAGGATTTTTCCAATGAAAAATAAGATGCCCTAGTATTTGTTGTGACTGCATGATGAAACATATTATTTGATGTACTATATTTAATAGGGGTGTATTATAAGTATGGTCGTGCTGTGGACCTTCATCCTTTATTTTTTTCTCTAGTAGCCTGGAAGTCACATTATTACTTTTTTAGGCCTTTGTGTTTGTAGCAGATTCTTCTGTATAGGATCTCCTCCTCTTCTTTACCTGGCAGCCGTTTCTTACCGATCTCTTGATGCCCAGCCAAAGCTCTTTACCTAATCTCCAGGGCACCATTCGTTGCGCTCATATCCCTTTCTCCTATCATTGTGTACACCTCGCACAGTGTCTAGAATGTTGTAGGTATTTATGCATGTGTGATAGTCTGCTGGGGCTGCCATAACAAAATACCAACAGAATTGGCTTAAACAATAAAAATTCCTTTTCTCACCATCCGGAAGGTTGGATGCGTGATTGGGTTCTGGTGAGGTTCCTCTCGCTGTGTGTCAAGACAGAGACAGCAAAATCTCTACTGTCTTCTAAGAGCACTAATTTCATGACGGGGCCCCACCCCCATGACCTCTTCTCAACCTAATTATCTCCCAGAGGCTTTGTTTCCAAATACTGTCACATGAGAGTTAGGCTTTCATTTTATTCATAGCAGTATTACAATATTTATCACATTGAATTATGATTTTTTTTTTCATTTTGTGCCTTGTAAATATCTTGGTCATCTCTGTTACCTCTGCTTAGCAATGTCTTGGTACTCAGTAGGTAAATAGAATCGTGCAGAGGCCAACATCTAATAAGTAGTGTTATGGTGACTTGATAGAAAACTTAAATGCTTTTATTATTCTATATGCTTTCCAAAATGTCCTCAGCTTAAAATACTGACAGTGTAACATGGTGGTCAAAGAACAGTATCTAACCAGAGTAGCTTGAGGTTTAACTACTGATAACGAGATTATACTTCTTAATTTACCTAAACTTCAGATTTTTCAATAAATAATAATGCTTTATATAAATAATAATGCTTTACATAATAATGTAAAATAATGCTTTATTCACTTATTGTAAGACAAAGTGATAATTTACATATATGAAAACAGCTTTGCAAAACTGTTGACTATTCAAAACCTTCATGCTTCCTAGGAAAGATTATGGAATTATGGTTAAATCTTATTAATAAGATGCTGTTAAATATACTTTTTAAAACTTTGCTAGGGAATTCCCTGGCAGTCCATTGGTTAGCAGTCCACACTCTCACGACAGGGCCCAGGTTCAGTCTAGTCAGAGAACTAAAATCTCACAAGCTGCATGGCATGGCCAAAAAAAGAAAAACACCTTTGCTAGTCAAAAGTATGTGCATTTTTGCCAGAAATCCTTTACAAAATTCATTTTCTTGAGAGAAGGTCAGTTTCTGCTTACACTTTGTGCTCTCTGAAGTGAAATGAATCATGGCACCCATGGAAAGAAAAGTGAGTTCTTCAACATCTCCATTTTCATGGAAGCTGAAAGCAAACACTGGAGATGACACATTAGACAGACAGGACTTGGAAGACAAGACAGAATGATGGAGCTAGGAGCACAGTTTCTGTTCCAACTTGGCCACTCAGTAACTGGCAGGTCCCTTAATTCTCTTGAGCCTCAGTTTCATTGTCTTATGAAAATGGAGGAATAAATCCTACATAATTTGGTCTTATAAGGACTAGACATGGTGCACATTGGGCTTCCCTGGTGGCTCAGACTGTAAAGAATCTGTCTGCAATGCAGGAGACCTGGGTTCGATCCCTGGGTGGAGAAGGTCCCCTGGAGTAGGAAATGGCAACCCACTCCAGTATTCTTGCCTGGAGAATCCCATGGACAGAGGAGCCTGACGGACGAAAGTCTATGGTGTCACAAAGAGTTGGACACGACTGAGTGACTAAACAGCAGCAGCAGCAGTATGGTGCATTGCAAATGCTTAGCCCAGTTTTAAACTACAACTTTGGAAGAATAAACTACAACTTTGGAAGAATAAAGGATTTGAGGAGGATATGTTCCAAATGTTAATAGAAGTTACCTGTGAGGGTGTGGATGATGGATGGAAGGGAAGGGAAGATGTAGGGACTTTTCCCTCATGTACCGCTGTTTGAAAATTTTTTTCAAGCAAGCGAGAATGGCTGAGATGTCTCAAGAAGAGTGTGTAAATAAGATATGAAAAGACCACTTAGCAAGCACATATATTATCACAAATTTGTTTATTTTTAATGCTTTCAATTTTATCTCCTTTGTAATCCTATGCATTTTATTTTATGCACTTAAAAGGCAGGATAGGAACTTCCCTGGTGGTCCAGTAGTTAAGAATCTGCTGGCCTGTGTAGAGGACACAGGTTCAGTCTCTGGGAAGATCCTCACGCAGAGGGCAACTAAGCCCCTGCGTCTCAGAGCGTGTGCTGCACAAAAGGGAATCCACCACAGGGCAAACCGCGTGCATGACAATGAAGAGTAGCCCCATTTGCCCCAACTAGAAAAAGGCTGTGCACAGCAGCCAAGACCCAGCACAGCGCCAAGTAAGCAAATACATAGTTTTTTTGTTTTTTTAGTGCCAGGATAAATACAGTAGTCTCTTAGTGTCCAAGGGGCATTGGTTCCAGGACCTACATCTCAGGGGTTACCAAAATCCTTGGATGATCTAGTCCCTTATTTAAAATGCTATAGTTTTTGCATATAACTTAAACACATCCTCCTGTATCATCTGAATCATCTCTGTTACTTACAATACTTGGTGCAATGTAAATGCTATATAAATAGTTGTAAATACAGTGTAAATAGGGGCAAATTTTAAGTTTTGCTTTTTGGAGATTTATTTTCTATCTATGGTGTGTTGGATCCTTGGACACAGAGGGCTGACTAAATTTTCTCTTTTGAGTTTTAGAATAAGGAGTTAGTATTTTAGTGACTTTCAGTGAGGTGTGGGCTTTCTGTTTTTTTAAACTGTGACTTGTGGGGTTTTTTTTAATATATTCATTGTGTTTCAGTCACTTGTATTTTTTTTTAAAGGGAGCATTTAGAAATGTGTTTCTCTGCACTGAATCTGTTAGCTGCAGCACACGTGGCTCTTTTGGTCTGCAAGCTTTTGATTGAGTCATGTGGGATCTAGTTCCCTGACCAGGGGTCAAATCCCGAGCCCCTGCATTGGGAGTGTGGAGTTCTTAGCCATTGGACTGATAAGGAAATCCGAGTCACCTGTATAAATTGGTCCTGAATATTCATTAGAAGGACTGATGTTGAAGCTGAAACTCCAATACTTTGGCCACCTGATGGGAAGAACGGACTCATTGGAAAAGACCCTGATGTTGGGAAAGAGTGAAGGCGGGAGAACGGGCCGACAGAGGATGAGATGGCTGGATGGCATCACTGACTCAATGGACGTGAGTTTGAGTGAACTCCAGGAGTTGGTGATGGACTGGGAGGCCTGGCGTGCTACAGTCCCTGGGGTCGCAAAGAGTTGGAGACGACTGAGCGACTGAACTGAACTGTATAAATTACTCTTTTTTTATGTTAGTTTTATGTTAAAGTTGTCGCACCTTTGGCTAATGGGAATTCATCTCTTTCGCTGCAGTGTTCTTTTGGTATCACTTATTAACCTTTGATAACTTCTTGCTTTCTTGTCAACATCAAAATGCCTGAGACTCATCTTCTAAATACATATCCTGTTTCAGACTTGAGATCAGTCCAAGGAATCTTTGCTTTTTTTAAGTGGGGAATGAACCACAGTCTGGGTACTGGGTGTTCTCAGTGTTATTGGGATGTCCTTGCCTCTAGGACTTTTCAGTACACAAACATAGAATATATTTTCTTTAGGGGATAGTGCTAGCATTTGTGGGGAGGGAAGAATCACTTCACATGGTTTTTTATTCAGACTTAACATGAATTTTTATTTCGCTTATTGAATTTTATACCTATATCTTTTTTCTCTTAATTAAAGTTCTTGGTTCCCCAAAATATTGTTTTTATTGGATTAGTTACTACATGTATTTAAATAGCTTTCAAATAATAATGTCAGTATTAACTACAAATTGACTGTTGAATTCAGCCTCAAATTTGTTTGCAGTACTTTACTAGGATGTACAGTTAAAATACTGTATTCTAAAGGCAGTTGAAATAGTTAATATTTCTTTGTGGTTGTATCACTGATTTTTGTGCAGTTAGATTAGCTCATTTGTTTTCCTTATTTAAAAATGTTTTTTTCTGTTTTGAATATGTATAACTATTACAAGTTAGGAGTCTTTACTTCCATCATCCTTTCTACTTCATTCCTTCTTCCTCTTGTTGGTCATTTTGAAAACTTAGTTTGGAGTTTGTTTTTCCAGTGTTTTTGTAGCAAAATTAAACATACTTGTTCTTGCTCCTCTCCCCCAAATACAAAAGATAGCCTACTAGAGTGAAAAAGTTGGCTTAAAGCTCAACATTCAGAAAACTAAGATCATGGCAACCGGTCCCATCACTTCATGGCAAATAGATGGGGAAACAGTGGAAACTGTGTCAGACTTTATTTTTTTGGGCTCCAAAATCACTGCAGATGGTGATTGCAGCCATGAAATTAAAAGACGCTTACTCCTTGGAAGGAAAGTTATGACCAACCTAGATAGCATATTCAAAAGCAGAGACATTCCTTTGCCAACAAAGGTCTGTCTAGTCAAGGCTATGGTTTTTCCTGTGGTCATGTATGGATGTGACAGTTGGACTGTGAAGAAAGCTGAGGGCCGAAGAACTGATACTTCTGAACTGTGGTGTTGGAGAAGACTCTTGAGAGTCCTTTGTACTGCAAGGAGATCAGCCCTGGGATTTCTTTGGAAGGACTGATGCTGAAGCTGAAACTCCAATACTTTGGCCACCTCATGTGAAGAGTTGACTCATTGGAAAAGACTCTGATGCTGGGAGGAATTGGGGGTAGGAGGAGAAGGGGATGGCAGAGGATGAGATGGCTGGATGGCATCACTGACTTGATGGAAGTGAGTTTGAGTGATCTCTGAGAGTTGGTGATGGACAGGGAGGCCTGGCGTGCTGCAACTCATGGAGTCACAAAGAGTCAGATACGACTGAGTGACTGAACTGAACTGATATATGCTGTTTGGCATTTTCCTTTTTATAGATTATGTAGCCTGAAGATTATTTCATATCATTATATAAAGATCTTTTATGGCTCCATAGTGTTCCATTATGCTTGTTTATCTTCATATATTCATTGTTTTTATTAATGGATTTATGGACTGTTACCAAGTTTTTACTTCAGATAATGTTGTAATTAATCATATGCATTTATTGTTTCATATTTATGGGGATGTAGACTTTTCAGAGGAGATTTCTAGAAGTAGGATTGTCAAGCTAAAGACATGTACTTTTTCATGATTTCTGTCAGGGATAATGTCATTTTGCATTCCTAGCACAGTGTATTGGCCTTATCGTTGCCAATGGTGTTAGATATTTTTCGATTTTTGCCAGTCTTATCAGATAAGCATTGTCTCATGTAGTTTAAAAAATTGTACTAAAATGTCAATAACAGAATTCACTATTTTAGCCATTTTAAAGTCTATAGTTCAGTAACAGTAAGGACATTCTCTTTGTTGTACAACTGTCGCCACTGTTCATCCCTCACTGGAATTCCTTACCAATTAACTGACAGCTCCTCATTCCTCCTCCCACCTGTCTGGGGCAGCCACCACTCTACTGGCAGTGGTTTTGACTCCTCTAGGCACCTCATAAAAATGAAATCATATAGCTTTTGCCTGTTTGTAACTGGCTTATGTCACTTAGCAGACCTGGTTCATCTTGTTGTAGCATTTGTCAGAATTTTGTTTCTTTTTAAAGCCGAATACTATTCTATTGTATGTATGTAGCACATTTTGTTTATCCATTCATCTTTTATAGACACTTGTTTTGCCCATTTTTTTATTGGTTTTGTTTTTCTTCTGTTATTTAAATGTGTATTGTTAATGATAGGAAGCATCTTTACATATGTTTAAGTTATTTTCATTTCTTTTGTGAATTTACTGTTTGTATCTTTGCCTTTAAAAAATTGAGTATTGATCTTATTTTCCCTTTTTTTAAACATTTTTTGGCTGCAGCACGTGGGATCTTGATTCCCCAAACAGGGATTGAACCCACGTCCCCCAGCTGTGGAAGCACAGAGTCTTAACCACTGGACTGCTAGGGAAGTCCCTTGATCTTATTTTCCTTTAATTTTTAGGAACTAATTGTGTCTTTGTGAGATGTTATCAATTATTTTCCTACATTTCCTTTTGTCTTTTTTACTTTGTTGATGCTTTTGCCATGAGTACTTTAAAAAAAACTTATGTAATACAATTTATCCATATGTATTTCTTCTAGATTTTGAGCAGTAGCTGGAAGCTTTTCCACCCACCCCCTGCCCCAAAATTAGGTTATGAAGGTATTCACTCCTATTTTCTTATAGTGCTTTATATTGTTTCATTTTACATTTTAATCTCTCATCCATTTGGAGTTAATTATGGTGTGTAATATGAAGTACAGGTCCAATTTTGTTTTTCTAAATGGCTATCCAATAGTTCTTAATACTAATGATTAAATTGCCCATCTTTCTTTCTTATACTGAGTACCATCTACTTTGGAGAAATGTCTGGGTTCTTTGCCCTTTTTTTTATCTGGATTATTATTTTTTTTTTTGCTGTTACATGAATTCTTTATATACTTTGGATATTTATCCCTTATCAGGTATATGATTTAAGATAGCACGTTTATCATATACTAGATTTCAGTGTATTCTTGGGTCTGTTTCTGGATTTATTAATTCTCTCGGTCTGTTTGTTCATCTACCAGTATCACATCATTTATCTAGAGGCTGTTGGTGAATCCCATAAATTCTGATATATTGTATTTCCATGTTCATTTGTCTCAGGAAATTTTTTAAATTTCTCATTTAATTTCTTGTTTGATCAGTTTGATATTTAAGATGGTCTCCGTGCTACGTGAAAACTGGGAAATTTTCTTGTTCATTTCTACATTATGTATGATAGTGCCAAACACCAATTTTTAGGTACCCCATTATAAATGCTTATCTTTTACAGTTCTTTATATACTGTCAGTCCCATCACTTCATGGTAAATAGATGGAGAAACAGTGGAAACAGTGTCAGACTTTATTTTTTGGGGCTCCAAAATCACTGCAGATGGTGATCGCAGCCGTGAAATTAATAGACGCTTACTCCTTGGAAGGAAAGCTATGACCAACCTAGACAGCATATTCAAAAGCAGAGACATTACTTTGCCAACAAAGGTCCGTCTAGTCAAGGCTATGGTTTTTCCAGTGGTCATGTATGGATGTGAGAGTTGGACTGTGAAGAAGGCTGAGCACCAAAGAATTGATGCTTTTGAACTGTGGTGCTAGAGAAGACTCTTGAGAGTCCCTTGGACTGCAAGGAGACCAACCAGTCCATTCTAAAGGAGATCAGTCCTGGGTGTTCATTGGAAGGACTGATGCTGAAGCTGAAACTCCAATACTTTGGCCACCTCATGTGAAGAGTTGACTCATTGGAAAAGACTCTGATGCTGGGAGGAATTGGGGGCAGGAGGAGAAGGGGATGACAGAGGATGAGATGGCTGGATGGCATCACTGACTCGATGGATATGAGTTTGGGTGAACTCCGGGAGTTGGTGATGGACAGGGAGGCCTGGCGTGCTGCGATTCATGGGGTCACAAAGTCGGACACGACTGAGTGACTGAACTAAACTGAAGCAGTTTGAAGAATAACCTTGATGATTGACCTGCAAATGCTTTTTTCAGAAATTAAAATAGATTATGTATCCTGTTTTGCTTTAAGCCACATACCTCCTCAGGGAATTCCCAGTTGGTTAGAATCATACTTGTAGAATGCTTGAAATATGTCTTTTTCATTTTGTAAATGAGAAAGTGAAGACTCAAAGAGGATATAAAATGACCTGCTTAACTGCGGCCCCCCCCCCCGCCCCGCCCCCACCCGCAAGAAGTTTTCTTGTGGCTATGCGCAATACTCAGGTTTATCTACATCTGGTAGGCTGATTCTTCTTCTTACATCCTCAGTAACACTCTTTGAAGATAATTCAACTCGTCATTCTACTTCTTGTTACAGGTTTTATTCTGATTTTGTATTTCTTCTTCAGTTGGATTTGGTAATTGCTGTTTATCCAGCAGTTTGAACATTTTGTCTAAATTGTCTACTTTATTGGCATAAAGCTGTTTATAGTATTTCCTTATAATCCTTTAAATTTCTGTAAGGTTGGAAGTGATGTTCCTCCTGTTTTTTTATCTTGTACTTCATGGATCTTTTGTCCCTCTCCTTTCTTCCTCTCCATATGCCTGTTTTAACATTGATCTTTTTAAAAGAAATAAGCTGGCTTTATTGACCTTTGTCCCCTCTTCTATTTTTCTGTTTTGCATTTCATTGGTTTCCATGCTAAGCTTTATCATTTCCTTCTCTTTGGTTGCTTTGGATTTAGTTTGCTCTTTTTCTGATTTCTTAAGGTACAAGATTAGGTTGTTGATTTGAGGTCTTCTGTAATACAGGTATTTAATAAAGCTTCAGATGTCTTTAAACACTGCTTTAGCTGCATCGTGTAGGTTTTTATATTTTGTGTTTTCATATTCTTTTAGTTCAGATTACTTCTTCCCTGCCTTCTGTAATTCTTTGAGCCATGGATTATTTCTCATGTGGAGATTTTTCGCATTTCATTCTGTTTTAATTCTGATTTAATTCTCTTGGAGTAAAGCGTTTTCTATGATTTCACTCCTTTTAAATTCATTGATTTGTGGGCTGACTTATGAGGTATCTTGGGAAATATTTGTGTGCTTGAAAAGAAAATGTATTTTGCTGTTGTTGGTTGGAGTGTTCTATAAATGTCATTTAAGTCAAATTGGTTGATATTGTTGTTAAATGCTGTATCTTCGGTTGTTTTCTCTCTAGTTGTATCATATTGTTCAATGCTATATCTTTGTTTTCTGTCTAGTTGTATCAGTTAACAGTGTGGTCTTCCACTACTATTACTGTATTGTCTGTTTTTCCTTTTTGTTAGGTTTGTATCATGTATTTTGGGATTCTCTTTTTAGGTGTTTCTGTGTGTAATAGTTAAATCTTCCTGATGGTTAACTCTGTTATCATTATGAAACATTCCCCTTTGTGTCTTTCAGTTTTCCTTATTCTGATGTCTACCTTGTCTCATGTTATATAATATTCCAGCTTTCTTTGAATTAGTGTTTCCATGGTTTAAAAAAAAATTCATTCTTTTAAACCTGTTTGTGTCTTTGAATCTAAACTGTCTCTTGTAGACAACATAAGTATGGTTAAATCTTTTATCCGGTCTATGAAACTTGACCATTAGAGTATCTGATCTAGCCCAAACATTTAATGTGATTACTGATAGAGTTGGATTTATACCAGCCACTGTGCTCTTTGTTTTCTGTGTCAGATGTCCTTTTTGTCTCTCTACCTCTTCTACCATCTTCTTTTGTGTTAAATGGAAAAATAAAGTTATACTATTTAAATTTCCCTCCTCCTCCCTTTCTTCCGCCTTGCCTTCCTCCCTGCATACCTATATCCATTGGAGTTTTTTCCTTAGTCTTCTTTAAAATAATACTCATTTAGTTCCAGCAAAATGCAGAAACTATGCTCCAGTATGTCTTCATTTACCCCTTTCCTTTGTTCATTATTGTCAGAAATATTACAAGGTCACATAACTCAATACTGTTTTATACTTACTATTTTATGCAATCTTTTGCTTTTAAGTGAGTTTTTAAAGGTAAAAATAGAAAATATATAGTCTTTCTTGTTCATTTACCTTTGTAGCTATCTTTTCTTTATATGGATTTGAAATACTGTCTGATATTAATTTACTTAAAATTGGCAGGAGTTCTTTTAGTATTGCTTATAAGGCATATCTGCTAGCAACAAATTCAGCCTTTGTTTACTTGTAAATGTCTGTTTCATCTTCAGCTTTGAAGGGTATTTTGCTGGGTATAGATTCTTGGTTGATAGTTTGTTTCTTTCAGCACTGAATATGTTATCCTAATGCCTTTTGGTTTCCAGTATTTCTAGTGAGAGGTTATCTGGTAACTGTATTGTTCCCTTAAATGGGATAAGTTGTTTTTTTCTTGTTGCTTTTCCAGTATATAATATATACTCTTTGTTTAATGTCAGCAGTTTGACTGTGATGCATCTGGGTATGATGCTCTGGATCTTCAATGAATATTTTTCACCATATTTGGGGAAGTTTTCAGTTACTATTTTTTCTGCTTTCTCCTCTTTTTGAGGCTCTTGTCGCTACTGGGAGACTTGCTTGAACACTACTCTCTGAAGTGAAAGTGAAGTGCGAGTCACTCAGTCATGTCTGACTCTTTGCGACCCCATGGACTATACAGTCCATGGAATTCTCCAGGCCAGAATACTGGAGTGGGTAGCCTTTCCCTTCTTAAAGAGATCCTCCCAACCCAGGGATTGAACCCAGGTCTCCTGCTTTACAGGCAGATTCTTTTTTACAGTGGCTTACAGCTGAGCCACAAGGGAAGCCCACTGAGGCTTTTCCTGTTTTCTTCATTACTTTCCGTCTTGTTCTTTAAATTCAAATTCAAGTTCATTGACTCTTTCTCATCTCTCATCTACTGTTGAGCTCCTCTAGTAAACTTTTCACTATAGTCATAGTGTGTGTGTGTGTGTGACATATTCACACTGCTACATTTACTTATTTTTGGCTGTGCTGGGTCTTTACTGCTGCATGCAGGCTTTCTCTAGTTGCAGAGAGTGAGGGCTGCTCTCTAGTTGTGGTGCATAGGTTTCTCACTGTGCTGGCTTCCCTTGCTGTGGAAGTCTGTAGGCACACAGGCTTCTTTAATTGCAGCACTTGGGCTTAGTTGCGAGTTGCTGGCCCTAAGGCATGTGGGCTTCAGTAGTTGTGGCACAGAAGCTCATTAGCTGTGGCTCACAGGCTGTGGAACCTTCCTGGACCAAGGATCAAACCTGTGTCCCCTGCATTGGCAGGTGGATTCTTATCCGCCATGCCACCAGAGAAGTCCCAGTCATACTTTTTTTCTTTGGATAGGAAAAAAAAAGACCTTTATTCCCCTATTTTCAAACAGATGGTTGCTAGTATAACATTTATGAGTTTTGGCAGATATATCATAGTTTCCCAATTACCTTCAGATAGTAACACAACTTGTATTATGCATTAACCAGGAAAACAAGACGTTTTAACCTTTTCCCAAGTACATCAATTAATCCATCCATACTTCTTTCTTTCGAGCAATTTCTACACATGTTGATTAGTTTTTCTTCCTCTTTTTGCCTCTCCAGTTATTTTTGGATCTACTGTCCATTTAAGAATTAATAATAGAGAAGGACAACAGTGATCTCTTTTATTCTTGGACTTCGGCTAGATCATTTCCTTAGGAGATACACCTGTGGCGGATTCATTTTGATATTTGGCAAAACTAATACAATTATATAAAGTTTAAAAATAAAATAAAATTAAAAAAGAACTAGCTGAACTTGTTTTACTTCAAGAATACAAGAGAAACCTAAAATAAACTTTTTTCAGTGAAGTATATACAATAGGCATTAGCTCTTTTTTTAAAGAATTCCTGAAAATAAAAGGTTGAAAAAACAGTGGGAAAAATAAGAGTAATTATATGGTTCATTCAGTGATATTTCTTAACTAAAGAATTTCATTCTCTTAACTGAGGTTCAATATTTGATGAATCGTTATTTTTATTAATGAGTCATTGTCATTTTTCCTACTAATTCTTTAAATGTGGTTTCCTTTAGTTCTTTACTCATTATTTGATAGAGTGTCCCTCAGTTTGGGTTTGATGTATAAGTAAATTATTAATGTGTCTCTTAGTGTGTGTGTATTTTCTGTCTTTTAAGGTTAACGATGTTGGGATTTCATTTGCTTCTAGTTAGATGAGATTAATTGGAATGTGGCACTTGATAATCACAGTCCCTAATTTGCTGTCTGACAGGTTCGTTTTGTTGCTGGGACTGCTGTTTGTTTTCACTACCACTGGTTTTCAAGCCACTACCCTTGTCACTCTCACACTTACTGGTGTTCTAATAACAACTTAAGGTTCAGTTCAGTTCAGTCGTTCAGTCATGTCTGACTCTTTGCAACCCCGTGAATCACAGCATGCCAGCCCTCCCTGAACATCACCATCTCCCGGAGTTCACTCAAACTCACATCCATTGAGTTGCTGATGCCATCCAGCCATCTCATCCTCTGTCGTTCCCTTCTCCTCCTGCTCCCAATCCCTCCCAGCATCAGAGTCTTTTCCAATGAGTCAACTCTTTGCATGAGGTGGCCAAAGTACTGGAGTATATGTATGCAAATTTGAATTCCTTGGCCATGCATAATATTTTTTTAGCCTGTGATGAATCTTTTAGTTATAGTTTCTATACACAAACTTTTTCAGATACCACTGATTTAATATTTCATTAAATTCCTTTTGGCATTACTAAAAGTTAGCTGCTTGCAAGAACAGAAATTTCTGCAAGTAACCTAAGGAAAGGAGATACAGGTCAGTCTTTTGGAAATAAGGTTTAGAGGTACAACCCAGATACAGGCACAATTCTGTTGTTAGGATGCTTTTTTCTGTGTCTCTATGTGTATGTCTGGGTCTGCCTTACACTGTATGTTCTCTCATGTCTGCATGTCTCTCTTCTGTTCCTTTCTGTTTATCATCATTCTCTGGTTGCATTTGTGAAGAACGGCCAGTGACTTCTGAATCCACATAACCAGTTACATCTCTATTGTCCATGCTCACCTAAATGATACAGCCTGTGTGTGCCAAGTTCAGATTCCCAGGAGGAGAACTTTAATGTACCCATCCTGGTCCAATTAGATTTGGCAGAATAGTCATCCCTTTCTGTAAAATCTGTAGAGGGCAAGTTTCTAAAAGGTGGATGTGAGCCAAGAGTGGTCTCAGTAGTACAACTTTTGGAGTGAGTTTGGTGCGTGTGTGCTCAGTTGCTTCAGTCATGTCCGACTTTGTGACCCTGTGGACTGTAGCCCACCAGGCTCCTCTGTCCATGAGTTTCTTCAGGCAAGAATACTGGAGTGGGTTGCTGTGCCCTCCAAGGGATCTTTCTGATGCAGGGTTTGAACCGTCGTCTCTTGTCTCCTGCATTGGCAGGCAGGTTCTTTACTGGTAGCGCCACCTATAGTAAATCCCAAATGTTTTTGGAAACCTGATATTTTCTTTTGCTGAGGAAAGTCTGTGCCATTTCTGAAACAGTGGTCACAATAGAATTAAACATTATATATAGATATGTTGTTTTTAGTCATTTCATTTGGAAATACTTTGTGCATAAAAACAGAAACATGCTCGTAAAATATGAAAACTGTTGTCTATACCTTGTCCATATATTAACAACAGTTAGTCTTAAACAATAAAAGGCTTCTGGTTAAATATTCTGGAACTCAAAAGTTGAATGATGAGAATTCAATGTTAGCATATTTAGGGGCCCCAGTGAACATTTCCCTTTGAAATCCTCCCCAAGTGGAGCCACTTGAGAAGAAAAAGGGAATCAGGCAAATAAAGATCGAAGTAAATTTTATCTCATCGCTGAGAAAAAGTTGTGTTGGAGGTTGTTGCTTAGATCTGCAGTAATGTCAGATTACTGCATGTATTCTCTGTCCCCTACGTTTAGATCTTGGAACTGCCCACTGAAGGGCAGAGCTTGTCCCTGGTGTCATTGCCTCATTCATTCCTGTGCCTTCATTCTTTCTGTTCTGCTCCTTGCTTCTGAGTGGCATACTATATGGTAAAGATCATATATCCCACTTAAAGTTACAAGCTTCTTGTGAGGTCTGCCTAAAGATTGGCCATTTGTCTGAGTTGCAGATGCTGAGTGTTACCAAAAATGTAAGATTGATAGGAGCACTCTGTAGTCCATTTAGCTGGCATTCTGTTGGGAAAGTCTCCACCTACCTGGTTATCATTAGTTGTTATTATTAAATTTTGGTAATAGGCAAGTAGAGGTGCTTTGAATTAGCTTCCAGGGCCTTCTGATTGCCTGCGTCTTGTATTCTAGTCTTGATTTTGTTGAAGACTTAGACTTCCCTGGTGGTTCAGACAGTAAAGAATCTGCCTTCAATGCAGGAGATCCGGATTCGATCCTTGAGTTGCAAAGATCCCCTGGAGGAGGAAATGGCAACCCACTTCAGTATTCTTGCCTGGAGAATTCCATGGACAGAGGAGCCTGGCAGGCTACAGTCCATGGGGTTGCCAAGAGTTGGACACGACTGAGTGACTAACACACTTGTGAGCTGCACGTGGTATGACTTTCAAATGTGCCTGATTTGATTTTCTAGCATTTCAGCTCCCCAGGACAGCCATGTTAGGGTCTTCATGGGACCATCTGTTCTTCAGTGTCTCCCCTTGTTTTGGACCCAGGCCTAATGAAATCCTGTTTCTCTGGATTCTTGTGGGGGTAGTGTGTGATCCACTGCTACTTAGCATATCTCTGCCTCTTCCATTATTATATTTTAGAAATAGCTGATTCTGATCCTAACCTTAAACTTGTAGGGCCCCCAAATAGTTTTTTTGTGTGTGTGTTTGTGTGGTTCTCTAACCTCCTTCAGGACCCAGAAGTTGAGTCTTCTGCAGTGAGTAGAGGACATCCTCAAGATCCTGTGGCTACTGGTATTCCTAATGGAGTGCTGCTGCTTTGTCACTAAGCTGATTGCCTGGCCAGTGGTTCTCCCTTCATGTGACCCTGAACTTTGAGTGCTAGTACCCTATTTTTGGATTAAGCTAGGGTAGTCAAAGCCCTGGTTTTTTCAGTAGTTATGTATGGATGTGAGAGTTGGACTATAAGGAAAGCTGAGTGCTGAAAAATTGATGCTTTTGAACTGTGGTGTTGGAGAAGACTCTTGAGAGTCCTTTGGACTGCAAGGAGATCCAACCAGTCCATCCTAAAGGAAATCAGTCCTGAATATTCATTGCAAGGACTGATGCTGAAGCTGAAACTCCAATACTTTGGTCACCTGATGTGAAGAACTGACTCATGTGAAAAGACCCTCATGCTGGGAATGATTGAAGGCAGGAGGAGAATGGGACGACAGTGGATGACATAGTTGGATGGTATCACCGACTTAATGGACATGGGTTTAGGTAGACTCTGGCAGTTGGTGATGGACAGGGAGGCCTGGAGTGCTGTTGTTCATGGGTCTCAAAAGAGTTGGACATGACTGAGCAACTGAACTGAACTGCCCTTTTGATAGATACAGTATAAGATTTTTATTAGGGCAAAAACACATTCATGCCCTGAATATATAACCTTCCTATTTAGACCACAAGTCCTTGTAATTGTTTCAGGAGTGGTGTTTTATCTGAGGACAAATCCCCAGGCTGGTGTGTTGTTACCTGCTCTGATGAAGTCTTTCGCACTGAGAAGTCAGGTAGATTGGTGGTCTGCCTAGATTTGGATGGTCAGTCAGCCAGTCTGACCAAGTTTTAAGGCTCCTAGTAACTGACAAGTTAGATGCCAGTTCTTCATCTGACTGCTGTGCACCTGTGAGGCTTGTGCCCCATGTCTGTCCTCTCTTCCATGGGTTTAGGTTAACCAATGGCACCCCACTCCAGTACTCTTGCCTGGAGAATCCCATGGGTGGAGGAGCCTGGAAGGCTGCAGTCCATGGGGTCACTGAGGGTCGGACACGACTGAGCGACTTCACTTTGACTTTTCACTTTCATGCACTGGAGAAGGCAATGGCAACCCACTCCAGTGTTCTTGCCTGGAGAATCCCAGGGACGGGGGAGCCTGGTGGGCTGCCGTCTATGGGGTCGCACAGAGTCAGACACGACTGAAGCGACTTAGCAGCAGCAGCAGTAGCTATAATACTGTATTTCTTTCAAGATACCATCTATTTTTAAATGCATCCCAATACCAGAGATACAACTTCTCCCCCTCAGTTTTATTGAGAAATAATTGACATACATCCCTGTATAAATTTAAGGTGTACAGTATTGTGGTTTAATTTACACATGCAGGCATACCTTATTTTATTGTGCTTTGCTTTACTGTGCTTCACAGATACCATATGTTTTACAAATTAAAGGTGTTTTTAAATTAGCAATAAGGAACTTTAAAACTAAGGTATATACATTTTCTATTTTTTTGGTTATAAGGAAATGGCAACCCACTCCAGTGTTCTTGCCTGGAGCATTCCAGGGACGGCGGAGCCTGGTGGGCTGCTGTCTGTGGGGTCGCACAGAGTCGGACACGACTGAAGCGACTTAGTAGTAGTAGTAGTAGTATAGTGTAGTGTATATATTAACTTTTATGTGCACTGGGAAGCCATAACATTTGTGTGACTCACTTCTTGTGATACTGGCTTTGTTCCTGTGGTCTGGAAACAATTCTGTGATATCTCTGATATTTACCAAACCGAGGTAGGCCTATATAGTGAAATGATTACCACAGTAAGTTTAGTTAGCTTCCATCATCTCATATAGAGAGACTAAACTTATGTTTGGAGATCAGTAAAATGTAGTTGTATGGTTAGCACTAGAGATTAAAAGATGGAAGTGCTCTTTAGCACTTGGCAGGATCTAAGCTGGTGCCCCAGCTTCAGTAGCTTTGCTTGTATGTGTCAAAGTGACATGGATTCATTGCAGAATCTTGCTGGCCTAGGTCGTGACCAAATTCATTTGGCTCTTTCCAGTGTGCTGCTTTCCTTCTAATATACTTAATTCTCAAGGATGGCATTGCCACCATCTTATCCAGTAATATAAAATATTTTTGTTCAGCTATGGGCTTCCCTCATGGCTCAGTGGTAAAGAATCTGCCTACCACTGCAGGAGACACGGGTTCGACCCCTGGGTCAGGAAGATCCCCTGAAGGAGGGAATGGCTACCCACTTTGGTATTCTTGCCTCGAGAATCCCATGAACAGAGACTGGCGGGGCTAGAGTCCATGGGGTTGCAAAAGAGTTAGGCATGACTTAGCGACTAAACAACTCCCCTTTTCTCTCCTGCTTCTGGCAACTTGCTTAATTCCTGATCATACTTTTATGATGTGGATTTTGGCAGGCGTCGTCAGCCTGCTTGGTATGGTTTTGGTGGCTTCATTGATCTTTGGAATATTGTGTATGAGTCCCGGAAGCTTTGGTACAGAACTGTCCATGTCCATTTGTCTGTTTTCCCACGTGAAGTTAATTCTGTTTAAGTATGTGTCGTTAATGTTAATGCCCAAAAGCCATTCACTACATGTAAATCTTTGAAGTCCTGTTAAATACTCCATTTTACTAACTTCTCTGGGTATACCTTTATTCTCAAGGCAGTTGAGGTTGAGGTGTATTTTGTTGTCTGCTAGCAAATGTAAGATTCTCCCCTCTCCCTTTTTTCTAAGGTGAAATCGATCATTCTTTTAATTTTTATTGTTTATTGTTTTTAGCTGCACTGGATCTTTGCTGGCCTCGAACAGGCTTAGTTGCCCTGAGGCATGGGATCTTAGTTCCCGACCAGCCATCGAATACACACCCCCTGCATTGGAAGGCAGATTCTTAACCACTGGACTGACTGCCAGGGAAGTCCCTAAATTTCTAATAAGTACTGTTCATCAGAAATTTGCAGGCTGCAGAGACAGGGCATGGTCCTGTACTTGATCCATCACTGTCTTAAGAGGTATACTCTATTATTTATAGTTTGTAGAGGCTCACCTGGGAACTCCCATCTGTATGTCCAGGCCCGTTGAAGCCAGATAGCTATAACTTTGATTTCATTTGAATCCATTTCTGGGCTTCCTAGAGCTTTAATTGTATTGGATGGATACACAAGCCATGGATTTTACCCAACATCTGTAAGTTACTGGTCTTATTAACTACTTAGCTAAATCTCTAGTGATCTTAATTTAACCAGATCCCTAAAAAAAACTAAGTTTAAAAGAATCCCCTCAAATCTAAACAATATCTGCTTCCCCTGCCTCACATTTAAGTCTGCTTCTTTATTTTTTATATAAATTTAAAAAATATTTATTTATTTATAAAGTACTTGGTTGTTTTGGGTCTTCATTGCTGCATGCGCTTTCTCTAGTTGTGATGAGCTGGGGCTACTCATCTTTGTGGCCTGCGGGCCTCTCATTGTGGTGGCTTTTCTTGTGGCCCACAGGCTCTAGACACGTGGGCTTTAGTTGCCCATGGCATGTGGAATCTTCCTGGACCAGGGATCAAACCTGTGTCCCTGCATCGGAAGGAGGATTCTTACCCACTATACCACCAGGGAAGTCCGGCTTCTTTATTTTTAAACAAATTAAAAAAAAAAAACAAAAAACCAACCAAACACACACACACTTATATGGCTGCATTGGGTCTTAGTTTTGGCATGTGTGATTTACCTCCCTGACCAAGGATTGAATCTGGGCTCCTGCATTGGGAGTGTGGCGTGTTATCCACTGGACCACCAGGAAAGTCCTGTAAACCTGCTTCTTAATGTTGATCTCCTTGTGGCTCCCTTAGTCTAAACTCTCATTTTCTCAAAGCCTTCATTCTCAGAAGGGTAGCTTCGCCATTTAAGTTCCTGTGTCAAAAGTGAAGTCGCGTGGACCGTGATAGTCATCATCTTAAATACAAGCTGCCCACGGTGGCCTGGCAGAGCACCAAGACTGACCCCAACAGAGCCCCATAACCCTGAGTCTAGGCCCTCCTTTCTTCAAAGAATCCTTTGACTTGTTTTCCCTCCCACCAAAATTGTATGTTACCTTATTCTGAGTTTTAAACAGGACTAGTGACAGCTGCTGATTTCTCTTCAGAGTTGAGTACTCACTGAAGCCTGCCAGGCTCCTCTGTCCATGGAATTCTCCAGGCAAGAATACTGGAGTGGGTAACCATTTCCTCCTTCAGGGAATCTTCCTAACACAGATCAAACCCACGTCTCTTGGGTCTCCTGCACTGGCAGGCAGATTCTTTACCACTGGCGCCACCTGGGAAGTAGAGTACTTTAGTAGTTGGCAACTCTTCATGGCTTTGTAATTTGGACAGACCCAGTTGTTCGCTCTCAAAGAGTGCCTGTTTTCACTTGAGTATTCCCAAATCCCTAGATACCTATCAGTCTCATTTTGTCTGGCTTTTTTATCCACCTTGGTTATTGCCCTTAAATTTCTCCTGGGGTTGTGTGTTGGGGGGTGCCGGAATCTGATTGCTTTACAGTTTGTTATTCAGAGTACTAGGCATGACCCCATGCCTAAGTTTTCTGATATATTCATCTAAATTTAACCTTGTGTTTTTATCCTAAACAGCATTGAATGATGTTCTAATTCTGCATGAGGCCGCATTGGACTAGATTATTTTTCCTGAGCTGCTGCTTTTGCCCATGTTGTAAACCACTATGATCTGAGGTTAACTGAATGGGTGAGCCCTGAAGTCTGAAAGGGCCTAATTAGCACATAACTTAGTGACTTCCAAAGTTACTTGTAAGAAAGTGGTGAAAAGACAGTAAGTTCTTGAAAATCCTAGTTTAATAATGTATAGTACTTGTATTTTTTCAGTATTTTGATTTTAATTAGAGAAAGATATGAAAGGTAAAAGGCACGAGAAATAGCTTTGGCTAAAAAATACTTATTTTCTTGACTCCAAAGTAAATTAACTCTTTTGTTTTCTCTTTTTTAAATAGGGTTACACATCGTTTTGGAATGACTGTATATCATCTGGATTACGTGGGTGTATGTTGATTGAATTAGCGTTGAGAGGAAGGTTACAGCTAGAGGCTTGTGGAATGAGACGTAAAAGTCTATTAACAAGAAAGGTAAGAGGGGGCCTATGTAACATAGCCTTTTTGAAGAGTTTGTGCTGCCTAAAGATGAAGAATGTTTCTACTAATAGTTTTCTATTGTATTGAAGTATAGTTGATTTACACTGTGCTAATTCCTGCTATATTATATTCAGTTATATGTATACATATATTCTTTTTTTTTTTTTTTTTTAATTTCAAGTTGAGTTTTATTGAGGACCTTACTGAAGACTGTAGCCCAGGAGACAGCCTCTTGGATAGGTCTGAGATCCTGTACATTGTTTTTTATATTATTTTCCATTGTGGCTTATTGAAGGATATTGAATAAGTTTGCTGTATTATACAGTAGAACCATGTTGTTTTACTAATAGCTTTCAGAAGTTAAAGAAGTTGATTTTAAAGTTAAATCTTTATTGAATCATGATTCCGTATCTTTTTTTTTCATCTTTGATTTTTTTGGTTCTTTGTACATAATGAGTAATGTAATTCATTGTTAGGATCATTGGCCGTTGCCTCCTGCATATTCAAAAAGACTCCCAAAGTTTATTTGCTATTTCTGAAAACCATGATTTGGAAGACTTGACATAACTACTCAAAAGTGATACTGTGCAAATTAACCACCCATAGGCAATCGATCTTTCTGCCAGAATACAAATACTTTTCAGATCTCCTCCTCTCCATTGTTACGGTCTGTGTTAATATAGGTGTTATTGACTAGTGTCTAGAATTTTTAACTTTCATTTTAGTCTAAAATATTCAAGGCCATTTCTCTTCGTCTGTCATTGTTTCTTGGGGGATGTAGGGTGTTTCAAAACTATTTTTTTCATAATGCATTGTGTTATGATGAAATCCAAAATGCTTTAGGGTGAAAACTGAACATTTTTTGATTGATATACCAGATAGAATAATAATCCTATCGGAAAGAATATATTTTTGAAAATTATATACACAGTAGACGTGGTATAGCAGGAAATATTCCTCATGGAATATTAAAATTAAATTTAGTCATTTAAAGTAGAGTCAAATGAACTGGCATGAGATTAATTTTGAAATTACTGTTTTAGATATTTGTCATAAAGCAGAATATAATTTTTATTTCCATTTTACTGTGCAACCATAGATTTATGGGGGACAAAAACCTTAGGAATTTTTAATTATCAGTGAAATATATACATTAATTACTAATAGTAATAAAAATTACAAGTAATGTTACATTAATATTATGGATACCTGACCTAAGAAAAAATATCCAACTATACCCAGTTTATTATAATCCTGACACCTGTCTCAAAATGATGGGCAATGCAGTGTGTTGAGGCCAGATGGCAATCGATTTCAGGAGTTAATGGAAAGTAAGAAGTGGTGGCATGACCACAGCATACAGACATACAACTTTTTATCCCAGGGCTTTTTATTTTTTCTTATTCTGACACCCTACTACAAGCATGGCCCAGAATAGCACTCTCCAATCGAACTCTCTGTGATAATGAAAGGGTTCTATATCTGCTCTGTCCAGTATGGTGGCCACCAGCCACATGTCTGTGAAATAGACACTTGAAATGTGGGTCATGCAAATTGAGACATGCTGTAAATAAAAACACACTGGCTGTTTGAAGACTTACTATGGAAAAATAAGAATGTGAAATATCTCAATTACATGTCAATATTTTGGCTATGGTGGGTTAAATCAAATGTATTAAAATTAATTGTACTTATTTTTCTTTTTAAATGTAACTACTAAACAATTTAAAAATAGATTCGTGGCTTGTATTTCTGGCTCTAATTATATTTCCATTGGGTCATGTTGTCTCCGAAATAGATACTATATTCTCTTTAACCTTTTATAGTTCATTATTGACCAGAGACATATTAATACGTTAGTCTTTTGTACCTGAACGTTATTGACCAGCGATGTTTCAGTATTCACTTACTCATCAAATCACTTGCCACAGGGGTCAGTTTTTGCCAAAATCCCCCAGTCAATAATGTGCCAAGATTGATCAAAGAGAAAAGGATATGCTGTCAATGACAAGTTTTCAAGAAGACTCCCATTTTAAAAATAATATTGTTAAATTTCATAATATTTTAATAGCTAACAGATCAATAATATAACAAATTAAGCTTTGATATTACAGAATTTCAGCTAGAGATTTGTTTAGCCAAGAGTGTCATGGAAGGCTTTAAAAAACTCGAAAGCAGTGTAGTGTTTTCTAATGTCATCCCCTACTTCTGGATTTTTCTACTCTTTTGCACCACACAGCATGTGGGGTCTTAGTTTCCTGACCAGGGGCGGAACCCATGTCCCCTGCTTTGGAAGCACAGAGTCTTAACTGCTGGACCACTAGGGAAGTCCCTTGGATTGTTCTGTTCTTCAAGTGGATTCTATATCCATCTTAACTTAATGTTTTATAGTATTTAAAATCTTTATGTAATCGAACCTATTGGTATTTCCAGGGTTTCTGCTGGTTGTCACAGTTTTGAGAAAACTTTCTCATTCTCTCTATTATATTTCATATTTAAATCTATCTTTTATTGCAGTATAAGCTCTGAGGAGCCAAGTCTTACTTTTTACCTCTAATTTTTTAGCCAGTTGTTTTAGTAATGTCTATATGAAATGTCACCTTTATTATGTACCAAATTCTGATATGTAATTGAGTCTGTTTCTGTAACTAATAAATGTTTGAAAAATGATTTTCTGTATCACATAGCTCAAGGTTTAGCAGTGAAGGGAATTGCAGTGAGTATAAACTCTTCTACCATTTTGCTTTACTCATTAAGGCACATTTTCGTTTATGTTATATTTTCATTTATGATTGTGGCTAATCTGGTTAGGTTAAATACTGGATTTTCTTACTGTGGAATTAATTTAAAATCTGAACTTTGATAACTGCGTGAACACTTGGAGCTTTAAGCATGGTGAAATGTTTACATAATTTTTTTTTTTATCTAAAGAGATCAAATAGATCATGTGATTCTTATTGATTACATTGTAGGTGATTTGTAAGTCAGATGCTCCAACAGGGGATGTTCTTCTTGATGAAGCTCTGAAGCATGTTAAGGAGACTCAGCCTCCAGAAACGGTCCAAAACTGGATTGAATTACTTAGCGGTAAGCTTCTGTGTATAAGCTGAAAACTGAATTCTTAGAAAGATTTTTGTAAAAATTTAAAATCCTTTTGAAAGGAACTTGGACAAATAGTCACAAATTTGTTTAGTGGTAGACAAACTTGAGAGTGAATTAGTCAGTAAATGGGGAAAACAGTGGTTTTTAAAATTTCATCACCTTTAATGAGACAGCAGGTGTGACTGAGATTATGTATACTTCCTTAGAGCTCCTGCCATTCTTTGTCAAAATTATTTCATGCTACCTTATTCTGGATGGGCTAGGTTAAGCTGTGTAAACAAACAACCCTAAAACCTCAGTGGCTTAAGACAGAAGCTCATTTCTCACTCATGCTGTACAAATCAGTCACAGACCACTTCATTCTCACTTTGGCAGCCAGGCAGATGGAGCTGCCACCATCTGGAGCATTGTCAGTCACTAGTGTAAAGAGAAGAAAAGTATAAAGATCACCTGGGCTCTTAAATTTCTGCTCAGAAATGTTGTGTGGTTCAGGCTGCATTGGTCAGAACAAGTCACATGGCCTCCCCTAACTTTAAGGAGACAGGAAGTGCAGCCATATGAAGGAACAGCTACCTGTTGATAGCACTGATGACTACATTTATTTTAAAGGTGCTTGTATATTTGTCTAACCTACTAGATAGTGAACTCCTTGAGTATAGGACCTGAGTTACCTTGCTCTTCCTCTCTACTATTATATAAAACATAGTTTCTATGTATATTTATTCTCATTTCATGTCCAAATACATTACTATTTAGAGTACCTTTCAAAAACATTTGGAGGTTATCAGAGATGAGTAATTAACATGATGTCATTTTTCTCACTTATCAATGGAATTTCTAAAGTAATAGTTGTATTGTGAAGATGTTCTTGTATCAGTAAAAGATTGAGTTTTGCATGTTTTTTGAAACATAAATGTACATATTCCAAACTTAGCTAATAGAGCAATAAATGAGTACTTTACATTTCTGGCAGAGTTCATTCTTCTTTTTTGTGAAGAACATAAATTTTCACAAGATTGTCTTGGTAATTTTGAGAGGTTATTTTGGCCCACACTCTGGTAGATCTGTTGATAAATTTTCTTTTTACCTCATTGAGTAAGAGAAACTTTAATGTGACCCTTTTTCCTTCTTTGTGCTTGTGATGTTGGTGTTGTGTTCAATTCCAATTTTTTTATTGTAGGAAATCTTAAAATTACTTTACCCATTTGCTGAAAGTTTGTTTAGTTAAAACTAGGTGCTTACCCATCACGTACCAGGACTGTGTCACAGTGCTCAGAACACTGTCAGCCCTCTTTGCATGAGCCTTCCACCTGTTGGGCAAACCGTAGCCATTGACAAGGCTCAGTGAGGGTATGAATATTAACTCTACATGTTAAAAATTAGCAAATGTGATTTTCCAGATGAAAATAGAAGTGTTAATAACTTCTAACTGTACCCTGACAGACTGTTTCTGCATTCTCTGGAGTCTTTGTGTCCTGCTTGTGTTGTACTGCCTTTGCTGGCCCGTTACTACATATGGTATGCAAATTAGAATTTGTAATTAGATTCTCAACTGACCAAAAAGAGCGTTTCTTAAAGTTGTCATTAGCTTTTTTGGGAAGTAAGAGTGTTAAAGTTCTTTTTGTGGTATATAGTGGGTCTTGCCTTAAGTCAGTGTTTTTGATATCCACTGTGGTGCAACTTAACACTGTGAAGGTGTTTCCGGACGCTCCCTCCGTCAGTGATCTCTTTATCTTACACTGTATGTGCTAACGTCACACGGGAATGTGGTTGAATACTGTATCTTAGACCACCAGATTTCCTTTGATAGTTTATATGCTTGTCATGTGCACATGCCATGCAGGGAGTATGACTTGCAAAGAGTTGAATCTTACCGTTTAAGGTGACTATATACTTCTTAGACTTTACATGTTAATGTAATGTTTTTTGCATGTAGCTTATCCAGTACTCAAGTTATATGATAATTGAACATGGTTTTCAACTTGAGCTGGTATGCACTGTTTTTAGCTGATTAAGGAGTGAAAGGAGGGCAGAAGTTTATAACTGTTTCTCAGAAGTAGTAAATATAATTAAGACTTTATGAAACAGAGCCCATTTAAGTTAGGAACTTGTGTAAACCAGAAAGCTAATACTTAGAAAGTACCTTAAAAAATTTTTTTTAAACAGCATCCTGTGAAGTTCAGTATGGCTGTTAATGCCAAAATACTATTACCTGTAGTACTTTGGTTGCATGTTCCTGATGTACAATAAGAATGATTAGTAATTTTAGCATAAAAGCAAAGAATCTGGAGTGGGAGAAAGAGCACATTTCTTTTAAATTAAGAAAATATCTTCTTCCCACCTAGTTAAAGTACTGATAGTGCTTGCTGATTTTTTTAAATAAAAAATTATATCCTACTTAACAACATTTTAACCATTTTTAAGTGTTCAGTTCTGTGGGTTAGCTTGTTAATGTAAAACTTTTTAGTTGCTTCAAGATCATAAGTGGTATCAAATACCAGTTATTGCAGCAGTACTGCTGTAAGTACTATAAAACATAAAATGAAGTGCTACCATACTAAGTCTTAAAATCCATTTGGGCAAGAATTGTATATTTCTAATAACAGATTAGAGTTTAATGGTACGATTTTCTGTAAGTGCATTCAGTTCAGTTCAGTCACTCAGTCGTGTGACCCCATGAACTGCAGCACGCCAGGCCTCCCTGTCCATCACCAACTCCCGGAGTTTACTCAAACTCATGTCCATTGAGTCTGAGTCAGTGATGCCATCCAACCATCTCATCCTCTGTCGTCCCATTCTCCTCCTGCCCTCAGTCTTTCCCAGCATCAGGGTCTTTTCAGATGAGTCAGCTCTTTGCATCAGGTGGCCGAAGTATTAGAGTTTCAGCTTCAACATTAGTCCTTCCAATGAACGCCCAGGACTGATCTCCTTTAGGATGGACTGGTTGGATCTCCTTGCAGTCCAAGGGACTCTCAAGAGTTTTCTCCAACACCACAGTTCAGAAGCATCAATTCTTCTGCGCTCAGCTTTCTTTATAGTCCAACTCTAATATCCATACATGACTACTGGAAAAACCATAGCCTTGACTAGATGGACCTTTGTTGGCAAAGTAATGTCTCTGCTTTTTAATATGCTATCTAGGTTGGTCATAACTTTCTTTCCAAGGAGTAAGTGTCTTTTAATTTCATGGCTGCAGTCACCATCTGCAGTGATTTTGGAGTCCCCCAAAATAAAGTCTGCCACTGTTTCCACTGTTTCCCCATCTCTTTGCCGTGAAGTGATGGGACCGGTTGCCATGATCTTTGTTTTTTGAATGTTGAGCTTTAAGCCAACTTTTTCACTTTCCTCTTTTACTTTCATCAAGAGACTCTTTAGTTCTTCTTCACTTTCTGCCATAAGTGCATTACCCCAGAGAAAACAAATCCTTGGGAGCTTTAGTAATTGGAGGAAGTGGAACTTGGTTTGGGCCTTTGAAGGGCAAAAATGAGACAGAAGAAAGTGTTCCTGTTCAGAGGGATAAGAAGAGGGCATGGTAAAAATTGGTGGGCCTGTCCTTACACAGCTAACTCTGTTCTTATTTCTGGGTTTTCAAAACCATGTATTGTACTATATTGTTGAGGGATACATATGCATAGGGAGTGAGATTGTATGTAAAGAAAAAAGAATGATTAACCTATGTTGGTCTTATGGTTTACCTCTGAGGCGGAGAAGATACAAGAAAAGCATGTAAAGTCCTGATGTATAATAGGAATGACTTGTAATTTCAGCATAAAGAAGTCTGGAGTAAAGCTTTCTTCTTTACCTGGGGTGGGAGGTTGAATATCCAGGAGTTCATCTTACTATTATTTGTGGTGTACATACTGTTGTTCATTCATTCAGTTGTGTCTGACTCTTTGAAGCCCCACGAAATGTAGCACACCAGGCCTTCCTGTCCTTCACTATCTCCTGGAGTTTGCTTAAACTCATGAGCATTGATTCAGTGATGCCATCCAACCATCTCATCCTCTGTCGCCCCCTTCTCCTCCTGCCCTAAGCCTTTCCCAGCATTGGGGTCTTTTCAAATGAAATAGCTTTTTGCATCAGGTGGCCAAAGTATTGGAGCTTCAGCATCAGTCCTTCCAATGAATATTCAGGACTGATTTCCTTTAGAATTGACTGGTTTGATCTTCTGGCAGTCCAAGGGACTCTTCAAGAGTCTTCCCCAGCACCACAGTTCAAAAGCATCAATTCTTCGATGCTCAGCAGTGTATATATGCCTGTTAAAACTACCAATTTTCAGATATTAGTTATATATCTTGTTAGTTAAAAAATTTATATATTGGAGGCAAAGACTAAAAAGTTTATTTAAAGACTACCATTTTGAG
Source organism: Bos taurus (assembly GCF_002263795.3). Taxonomy (NCBI): domain Eukaryota; kingdom Metazoa; phylum Chordata; class Mammalia; order Artiodactyla; family Bovidae; genus Bos; species Bos taurus. Next base: position 41,480,270 of record NC_037347.1, read on the forward strand.
AATAGCTTTTTTGCTTTCTGAAGTCTTAAACATGTAGTTGATCAGTTTGGTCACAAGATGTCACTGGAGTGCCAAATTTATGAACACAGCTGCTTTTTTTGATAATATGATGTGAAGATGGAAGTTTTTTATAGTGAAATTATTTAGGTGCCTGCCAGTGTGTCCTTTTCACTGAAGTAATTGTTGGGCAGTGGGATATAAGTAACGTTTTAAACAACTGTGTAAACTTCTCAGTTTCCTTCTTTTAAAAAATGAACTATAAATGTATACATTTAAAATATGCTTATATAACTTAAAAGTCTTTTCACATAGTAAATGATATAGGATGAATGACAATACAGGTCATAGTTAAATCTTGTAATCTAGAATTTTGAATAGTATTCGTTCGTTGGGGGTTTGTTGCAGTGTATTTAAAAGACATTCAACATCTGCTTAAAATGAAGGGGCTAAATCTTTAGTAGATAGTGTAGGTTAAACCTCTGGGCTTCCCTGGTGGCTCAGACTGTAAAGAATCCACTTGGAATGCAGGAGACCTGGGTTCAATCCCAGAGTTGGGAAGATCCCCTAGGAGGAGGGCATGGCAACCCACTCCAGTATTCTTGCTTGGAGAATCCCCACGGACAGAGGAGCCTGGTGGACTAAGCCCGTGGGGTCACAGACTTGGACGCGACTGAGTGAGCACACACAGCCCATGTGGGTTAACACACCTCTACTGTATCTGCTCTTCACTTACCCAGCTCGCCTCCTCTCATGTCAGTTATACTGTTGTCTTAAATATGCTAATCTCAGGGGTAACTTTATTCTTTATATTTAGCTTAATTTAGTTATTTGAAAATAAAAGGCACAATTGTAAATCAACTAAAAAATTAAAAAATAAAATTGAACAAAAGGCCCAGTAGACTAAAAGATAGAAATGTCAGGATGCCAAGACACTTTGACCACTCCTTTATTTTATTTTGCCTTTTTTGGAGTAGTCAAAGTAGTGTTAAACAATATTTACATGTTACCTATACTTGTTCAGCTTTCTGCTTAGGGAATTTCATTTTAAAAATATATCTGAGGAGATCTGAAAAACATTTTTGTTGGAGTGAACACACAAGATTTGCCGTTTTCTAGGGAATTGCTTCAAAAGATGATGTCTGAGTCCTTTTTTTTACTTCCTCTGAGGCAGAAATGATTGCCGGTGAGAAGGTCCAGTCATAAATGGAACACATTATTTTAGGCTCTTCTCTTTTTTAGTAGCAACACTAAACTAAGCTAACATATTTTAGATTTGAGAAATATGTCACACGAACTTTGTAAGCATACTTGTTCTCTTGATTGCAATGTAAGATTTAATTGTAGATAAGATGTGGATAAACTTTCTTAGCATGACTTCTTGTACTATCTTATAAACAGCTAATACCCATTTATTTCCAGTGAGAGGGGAAAAAGTCACTGTATACCAGCACTGCAGGGATTCTTTTTTTTAGGTCTGCAAAGAAAAAATCTGTGAGTTTCTCAGAATAATCTTAAAAGTCTCCCTCATCCCCCATTATTTGAGAATAGATGGTTTTCTGAGACCTCAAATACCCTCCTGATTGACTAGTGAGTTGCCAGGAAATAGTACTTCTTTGATAAATGACAGATTATTATTATAAGTATAGTTAATTAACCATAGATTTGAACTATAATTTTTTATGGGCTTTTGTAAATTTGGCTGTTTATTATTTTATGTTTATTAAGTTTCCCAAAGTCATGTAAGAATGTCAGAAAACACAGCCTAGCCAATTCTTGCCTAGTGTCTTAGGCTGCCTACCACCTGCCAGTGACATTAGAAAAAAAAAAACGAAACCCAAACTGGTGAAAGGTAGAGCAGGCAAGCATTTGTTGGGGAGATAGTGGGTTGGTACAACAGTGAAAAAAAAATGAATGCCATGACTAACCTCGAAAAGGTGTGTGCCCTTTAAAATCAAACTCAGGTAATTTCTTATTCCTCTGGGCTTTCGGCTCATATTGTTTTTATGGCCGTATTTACATCTTTTTCTAGCCAGTACTGTTAGTTATATTATGAATATTTTTCCCTTCACTTGATTTACAGTTTGTATAGTTAGAAGTCAGATCAGATCAGTCGCTCAGTTGTGTCTGACTCTTTGCGACCCCATGAATCGCAGCACGCCAGGCCTCCCTGTCCATCACCAGCTCCTGGAGTTGACTCAGACTCACGTCCATCGAGTCAGTGATGCCATCCAGCCATCTCATCCTCTGTCGTCCCCTTCTCCTCCTGCCCCCAATCCCTCCCAGCATCAGAGTCTTTTCCAATGAGTCAACTCTTCGCATGAGGTGGCCAAAGTACTGGAGTTTCAGCTTTAGCATCAGTCCTTCCAAAGAAATCCCAGGGCTGATCTCCTTCAGAATGGACCGGTTGGATCTCCTTGCTGTCCAAGGGACTCTCAAGAGTCTTCTCCAACACCACAGTTCAAAAGCATCAATTCTTCGGCGCTCAGCCTTCTTCACAGTCCAACTCTCACATCCATACATGACCACAGGAAAAACCATAGCCTTGACTAGACGGACCTTTGTTGGCAAAGTAATGTCTCTGCTTTTGAATATGCTATATAGGTTGGTCATAACTTTCCTTCCAAGGAGTAAGCATCTTTTAATTTTATGGCTGCAATCACCATCTGCAGTGATTTTGGAGCTCCCAAAAATGAAGTCTGACACTGTTTCCACTGTTTCCCCGTCTATTTCCCATGAAGTGGTGGGACCGAATGCCATGATCTTCGTTTTCTGAATGTTGAGCTTTAAGCCAACTTTTCCACTCTCCACTTTCACTTTCATCAAGAGGCTTTTGAGTTCCTCTTCACTTTCTGCCATAAGGGTGGTGTCATCTGCATATCTGAGGTGATTGATATTTCTCCTGGCAGTCTTGATTCCATTTTGTGTTTCTTCTAGTCCAGCGTTTCTCATGATGTACTGTGCATATAAGTTAAATAAACAGGGTGACAATATACAGCCTTGACGTACTCCTTTTCCTATTTGGAACCAGTCTGTTGTTCCATGTCCAGTTCTAACTGTTGCTTCCTGACCTGCATACAAATTTCTCAAGAGGCAGGTCAGGTGGTCTGGTATTCCCATCTCTTTCAGAATTTTCCACAGTTGATTGTGATCCACACAGTCAAAGGCTTTGGCATAGTCAATAAAACAGAAATAGATGTTTTTCTGGAACTGTCTTGTTTTTTCCATGATCCAGCAGATGTTGGCAATTTGATCTCTGGTTCCTCTGCCTTTTCTAAAACCAGCTTGAACATCAGGAAGTTCACGGTTCACATATTGCTAAAGCCTGGCTTGGAGAATTTTGAACATTACTTTACTAGCGTGTGAGATGAGTGCAATTGTGCGGTACTTTGAGCATTCTTTGGCATTGCCTTTCTTTGGGATTGGAATGAAAACTGACCTTTTCCAGTCCTGTGGCCACTGCTGAGTTTTCCAAATTTGCTGGTATAATGAGTGCAGCACTTTCACAACATCATCTTTCAGGATTTGGAATAGCTCAACTGGAATTCCATCACCTCCACTAGCTTTGTTCATAGTGATGCTTTCTAAGGCCCACTTGACTTCACATTCCAGGATGTCTAGCTCGAGGTCAGTGATCACACCATCGTGATTATCTGGGTCGTGAAGATCTTTTTTGTTCAGTTCTTCTGTGTATTCTTGCCATCTCTTCTTAATATCTTCTGCTTCTGTTAGGTCCATACCATTTCTGTCCTTTATCGAGCCCATCTTTGCATGAAATGTTCCTTTGGTATCTGATTTTCTTGAAGAGATCTCTAGTCTTTCCCATTCTGTTGTTTTCCTCTATTTCTTTGCATTGATCGCTGAAGAAGGCTTTCTTATCTCTTCTTGCTATTCTTTGGAACTCTGCATTCAGATGTTTATATCTTTCCTTTTCTCCTTTGCTTTTCGCTCCTCTTCTTTTCACAGCTATTTGTAAGGCCTCTCCAGACAGCCATTTTGCTTTTTTGCATTTCTTTTCCATGGGGATGGTCTTGATCCCTGTCTCCTATACAATGTCACGAAGCTCATTCCATAGTTCATCAGGCACTCTATCTATCAGATCTATTTCTCTCTTCCACTGTATAATCATAAGGGATTTGATTGAGGTCATACCTGAATGGTCTAGTGGTTTTCCCTACTTTCTTCACTTTAAGTCTGAATTTGGCAATAAGGAGTTCATGGTCTGAGCCACAGTCAGCTCCTGGTCTTGTTTTGCTGACTGTATAGAGCTTCTCCATCTTTTGCTGCAAAGAATGTAATCAATCTGATTTCGGTGTTGACCATCTGGTGATGTCCATGTGTAGAGTCTTCTCTTGTGTTGTTGGAAGAGGGTGTTTGTTACGACCAGTGCATTTTCTTGGCAAAACTCTATTAGTCTTTGCCCTGCTTCATTCTGTATTCCAAGGCCAAATTTGTCTGTTACTCCAGGTGTTTCTTGACTTCTACTTTTGCATTCTAGTCCCCTATAACGAAAAGGACATCTTTTTTGGGTGTTAGTTCTAAAGGGTCTTGTAGGTCTTCATAGAACCGTTCAACTTCAGCTTCTTCAGCGTTACTGGTTGGGGCATAGACTTGGATTACTGTGATATTGAATGGTTTGCCTTGGAAACGAACAGAGATCATTCTGTCATTTTTGAGATTGCATCCAAGTACTGCATTTCGGACTCTTTTGTTGACCATGATGGCCACTCCATTTCTTCTGAGGGATTCCTGCCCACAGTAGTAGATATAATGGTCATCTGAGTTAAATTCACCCATTCCAGTCCATTTCAGTTCGCTGATTCCTAGAGTGGCGACATTCACTCTTGCCATCTCTTGTTTGACCACTTCCAATTTGCCTTGATTCATGTTAGAAGTATGTCTTACTAATTCTGCATTCTCAGTACTTCATATGATTTTTTTAGACCATTATTAATAGGATAAATTCTTGCTGCCAAAGTGCTGATTGTTGCACACAGGTGAATCATAGCTAATGTTTATTGAGAACGTGCCTCGTACCAGTCTGTTCTAAGAACTTGATATATCTTTAACTTAATCTTCATAATAACCCTTATAAGCTGGAAAGAGTTGTTTTCGTTGCTTTACATAGCGGATACAGAGGAATAGAGAAGTTTTGCCCAGGGTTGACAGTGAGGAAATGACCAAGTTGGGATTTAGATCCAAGTAGTCTGGCTCCAGAACTTGCTCTTACAACCCTTTTACTGTGCTATAGTGCTTCTTCAAGTTGCTGTTCGTGGTTTTTCTTTTTTGTTTTTGTTAATGATTTTTTAACATTAAATGTAGGTGTGGGCTAATTTAATACCAAAAATTGAAAACAAGTAGAATTTCATTTATTACTGAGTTATATTTTTCTTTTGTACTATTGAGTTTTAAAATCTAATAAGGCCCCAGATACATTTCAGCTCTTTTCATGTTTGAAGTTATCAAGAAAATTGAATGCAGTGATTTTTTTTTTTTTGGTGGAAGCTGATTTGCCATGGTTTTTTATTTGAAAAGTTTGTTTTCTCTCTCTCTTTTTCTTTGTGGCCAAGTTTTGCGATCCTAGTTTCCCAATCAGAGATTGAATCTGCATCCCTTGCAGTGGAAGTGTGGAGTCTTAACCACTGGTCCACCAGGGAACTAACTCCCTGGTTGACTGTTTCTATTGATTCCCCCCCACCTCTTAGCTTTGGGGCACAAAACTGCTTCTTTACAAGACTAGTAATTTTTATTAGATGGCTAGACACTGTGACTGCTGTGTTGTTGTGTGCTGAATTCTGTTTGTCTTTAAAGACTGTTGAAGTTTGTTTTGCTAGGCAGTACTTGTGGATCAGTTTGTTGTAAGCTTTGTTAGGCTGGGTCTGGAATAGCCTTTACTGAAGGCCTGGTTTAGCCATAATACAAAGATGTGATCCTTTTGGAATTCTTTCTAAATGCCCTGGTGTTCAGTGAGACCTTTCCACTTAAGCCAGTTGGCACTCAGATTTTTCCTAACCCTCTGTGAACTCTTGGTATTGTTCACCCTACAGCTTGATGGTAGTGTCCCTGGCCTCCCCGATCCCCCCACATTATTTTTACCTTTGTGGACTTTGTCATCTTAACCCATGTGCCTTCGTTTTTCATCACACCTAAGTGAAAACACCATGTGGATTTCTAGAGCTCTTACTTTGCATAATCCTCTCTTTCCTAGTACTGCCTTGCATATCGCAGTTGCCTTAGCTTCCTCCAACTCGGATCTCTGTCTTTTGAACAATGTTAGCCCTTTGCTCTGCTTGAGATCTTCTGCTCTGCTGCCTGAGATGTGCCTTTAGGTGGTAGGCTTGGGCAGTAGTAGGCTCAGTTAGATTTCTCTCAAACGGTAAAAAGGTAAGTCCAAGACTGATTACTTAGGCTTCCCTGGTGGCTCAGAGGTTAAAGCTTCTGCCTGCAATGCAGGAAACCTGGGTTCAATCCCTGGGTCAGGAAGATCCCTTGGAGAAGGAAATGGCAACCCATTCTTCTTGCCTGGGAAATCCCATGGATGCAGGAGCCTGGTGGCCTATAGTCCACGGGGTTGCAGAGTCGGACACGACTGAGCGACTTCACTTTTAAGACTGATTACTTAGTCATAGCTCCATATTCTTTAGTGTTAAGTCATGGCAAAATGACTTTGAACACTAGTATGGAGCTTTCTGTGACGATGGAAATGTTCTCTTTCTGTGCTGTCCATTCAGTAGCCTCTTGCCCTACTTGGCTAATGAGTACTTGAAAGTGGCTAGGGCAGCCGAGGAACAGAGTTGTTTTCCCTTCTTATATATTTGGCTGTATGGCTTGCAGGATATTAACTCTCCAATCAGGGATCAAACTTGGGCCCCCTGCAGTGGAAGCATGGAGTCCTTTGGACCACAAGGGAATTCTGAATTTTTAAATTAGTTTAAATATAATAGCTGTGTATACTGGGGTGGCCAAAAGATTTGTTCTTTTTTTCTATAAGCTGGCTGTAGTGGCTCTTAGTTGCCTTTAACTTCATTTGAAACAGTTTTGTTAGATTGTATTATGACAGCTGTCTTATCAGTGAACACTTAAAAACTTATCAAAATTGAATTTTTGTCTAGCCGTTTTAATAGTGAAGATGAAGGAAAAAAGCAACATTTTTGGCATGTTATGTTTTATTATTTCAAGAGCGGGTAAAAACTGAAATGCAAAAAAAAAAAAGGTTTGTGCAGTGTTTGGAGAAGATGCTGAGACTGAATGTGTCAGAAGTGGTTTGCAGAGTTTCGTCCTGGAAGTTTCTGCTGGGTGATGCTCCACGGTCAGGTGGCCAGTTGTAGTTGATAGAGATCAAATCAAGACATTAATTGAGAACAGTCAGTGTTATTCCACATGGGACATAGCGGACATACCCAGAATATCCAAATCAAGTGTTAAAAATAATTTGTACCTGCTTGGTTATATTAATTGTTTTGATGTTTGGGTTACACATAAGTGAAAAAAACTTCTTGACCGTTTCCTTGCATGCAATTCTCTACTGAAACATAAGGAAAACATTCTGCTTTTAAAATACGTTGTCGTGGGTCATGAGAAGCAGATGTGGTACAGTAGTGTGAAACAGAAGATGAGGGCACGTGGCATGAACTACCGCCAACCACGCCACGGCTGGGCTTCTCCACAGAAGGCAGTATCGTGTGTGTGGTGGAGTTGGAAGGGGGGGTCTCCATTATGAGCTACTTCTGGAAAACCAAAGGATTAATTCCAACAAGTACTGTTCGCAGTTAGACCATTAACTAAAAGCAGCACTCGACGAAAAGCACCAGGAATTAGTCAACAGAAAACGTGTAATCTTCCATCAGAATAACAGCATGTTTCTTTGATGACCAGCCAGAAATTGTCACAGCTTGGCCGGCAAGTTCTGACTTGTCCGCCATATTCCCCAGACAGTGCACCTTCAGATTTCCATTTATTTCGGTCTTTACAGAATTCTTTTAACGGAAAAAATTTCAGTTCCCTGGAAGACTGTAAGAGGCACCTGGAACAGTTCTTTGCTCTTAAAGATAAATTTGGAAAGATGCAATTATGAAGTTGCCTGAAAAATGGCAGACGGGAGTGGAACAAAATGGTGAATATGTTGTTCAATCAAGTTCTTAGTAAAAATGAAAATGTGAAAAATGTGTCCTTTATTTTCACTTAAACCAAAGGAACTTTTTGGGCAACTCAGTAGTTAACAACTGCTGTAGTAGACAGTAGTACAGTGTTTTTTCTCAATATTATGAAATTTCAGTCTTACAGCTTTTGTATATAATAAGTGCTTGTGGTTGATCTCTACCGTGTCCCAATTTAGAAGCTTACTATAGTTTCTTTTTCAAATTACCCAAATGGTTACATGTTCATTGGAGATTGATTTGAAAAATACAGAAAACACAAGAAAGAAAATTTGTCACATATAATCCCAAAGATAATCAAGATTATTTTGATGTATTTTCTTCTAGTCTTCTATAAGGAAAAAAATTGTTTTAGTGAAAAATATTTGATTTTTAGTGTTTCTGTCTTGAAAGGGAATGTGCATAGGCAGCAAGATTGAAGTGATGAAAATGATTTGTCCATCTGTAATTAGTTTTATATTATTTGTCATCAAAGAATAGCATTTGCCTAACAAGCTTTCATTGGAGAAGGCAATGGCACCCCACTCCAGTACTCTTGCCTGGAAAATCCCATGGATGGAGGAGCCTGGTAGGCTGCAGTCCATGGGGTCGCTGAGAGTCGGACAAGACTGAGTGACTTCACTTTCACTTTTCATTTTCATGCATTGGAGAAGGAGATGGCAACCCACTCCAGTGTTCTTGCCTGGAGAATCCCAGGGACGGAGGAGCCTGGTGGGCTGCCGTCTATGGGGTCGCAGAGTTGGACACGACTGAAGCGACTTAGCAGCAGCAGCAATAAGCTTTCATAGCTTTATAGGCCAGGTATATGTAGCAGCTTCAGGAATGACATATTCATCAGGAAACTTTTTAACTCTTTTCTCTCTTTGTTGCAGATTGGTGTTTAATAGGAAAGAAAGTTCATAGTTTGCTATTGGCTGCTTTTTGACAATAGCTAGAGAGAAGGCAAACATAATTTAATATTTGGCTTATTTCCACATTAGGGGAACTGGTTAGGAGACTGCTTTCAGTTTGGTCTTTTGAGTAACTGTTGTGCCTGAAAATCATTTGCCAGGTGCTTAGAAACCAAAGGCCTTGGCCCTCAAGGGGTTCACGGTTTAGTTAGCAAGAAAACAACTGAATTTTCTTCTGTTTCTCTGGAGGAAAAAATGTCAGATGTTACTGTGCGTTTTAATAATTCAGAGTTTAATAAAATTAGCAGCTAATAGCTATCCTTTTTAACTTCTGGAATCTTTTGTTTAGGTGAGACGTGGAATCCATTAAAATTGCATTATCAGTTAAGAAACGTGCGGGAACGATTAGCTAAAAACCTGGTGGAAAAGGGCGTACTGACGACAGAGAAACAGAACTTCCTCCTCTTTGACATGACGACACACCCCCTTACCAACAATAGCATTAAGCAGCGCCTCATCAAGAAGGTGCAGGAAGCCGTTCTCGACAAGTGGGTGAACGACCCTCACCGCATGGACAAGCGTCTGCTGGCCCTCCTCTACCTGGCCCACGCCTCGGACGTCCTGGAGAACGCGTTCGCGCCCCTGCTGGACGAGCAGTACGACGTAGCCACCAAGCGGGTGCGGCAGCTCCTGGACTTGGACCCTGAGGTGGAGTGTCTGAAGGCCGGGACCAACGAGGTGCTGTGGGCGGTGGTGGCCGCCTTCACCAAGTGACCCTGCCCCGAACCACGCGTCCCCCTTCTCTCACGGGAACCAGTCGATTTTCTTCTATGGACTTCTGGGTTTCTGCAGTTTGTACTTCCCACACTGTAATTGGCTTTTGTTTCCTGAAATGGTGGGTGGCTTTTTCTTTTGTGTATGTATGCAGGATTCTGCTGGTACGAGAGGCCTTCCTCTTTCTGTTTTGAAAAAAGTTTTACTGCCATATTGGCATTCCATTCCTTGTTGCCATCCTCACTGTTCCCCGTTTCGGGTTTCTGGTGTGCTTTGACTTTCAAAGTACCACCAGTCTCCTCGCCTGCACATCTTTTGGATTACCTCAGGCTGAGTTTTTCCCGTATGTGCGTGTCCATCTAATGTTCTGCCTGCAATTCAGACAGAAGTCACAAAATGGCCTTTAACTCACCAAAGGTAAATATCTGTATCTATTGGGACATTTTATACATAGACCTCAGTTGAGATGTATACTTAGCAAATTATTTTTAAATTGAAATACACAGTAAATAATATAAAGTGCCCCTTGATTTTGCTTCCCATGTAAATCTATTGTATTATTACACTTGTTATAATTTTAATTATTAAGTCATAAAGGTCCAGTTGTTTCACACAGCCAGTTTGGGATGAGCTGCATTCCAGTTATGCTGTATATAGTTTGAAGTATATATAAATTGTTCCTTCTTCTGGCCACCCCTGCCCATCTTAGTATTTTGCAGGATTTAATTGGTTGTACACCTGGTGCCCCTTACTTGCTACAGTCATTATAATTTGGTGGCAAGATAGACCTCTCATCATTAAGGAGAGAAAAGATGTATGGCTTCATTGGTCCCAGCATTTTTTGAGCTGTGCCATTCATGGTACTCTTTGCCTATGCATCTCCTTTTTGGATTGTTTTTGGTTTTTTTTTTTTTTTTTTTTTGGTCTTACTATTTTTATCATTTCTATAGAGAAGAGGCTTGTGACCAGTACTAATCTTGAGTACAGTTTTATCTTTTTCTGTCCACAGGTAAATTAATGTCTGCTCTTCAATATCTACTCACACTTTCTTGGGGGAAAAACAATCAAATGTCAGTACTAGCAGATGTTGCATGTAAATCGTTAGCAAGTAATGACTACAACTCAGATGATTAAGAATTTTGTAACAGAAAGCTCTGCTATGTTTTAATTTTTATATACAATTATGATAATTAGCACATTCTAAGAATATAAACCTTTGCTTTTTAAAGTTTATTTTTACTTTTATCACTGTTTATTGGATCACTATTGGTTTCATAATGTAAATAGTATATATTGAACAAATTAAATGTCAAATTTTTTATTACCATAGTTCATGTTACTAGTGGGGCTTTCAGGTGTTTAGAGATTTTTTTGGTTAACCTTCAATGCAAAAGTACTAGATGGTGTATAACTCTAGAGTTGAGTTTTAAGGGATTCCCTAATATGTATACTATCTTTTTATCTGAAGTAATAAATAAACTATGATCTTGAAAGTGCCTGAATCAGAGCAAGCATGTTATTTGTATTTTTGTATTCTGATTTTTGTGGTCTTAGTGTTCTTTCTGATGAAGTTTTACTTAGCCTTAGTGTAGCGTGGCAGTATTTCTACAAAGGGGTTGGCAAACTTTTTCTTATTGGTTCAGATAGTAAATACTGATATTTTAGGCTTTGTGAGCCATATACATGTAGTGTTGCAGCTACTCTGTCTGAGTGAAAGTTGCCATTGACAGTACAGATAAATGGGTGAGGCTGTAGTCCAGTAAAGCTTCATTTACAAAAACAGGCAGCTGGCCATGAGCAATGGTTTACCAGTCCCTATTTTAATTCATGAAAAAAGTCAGATTTTTCTGTCCATTAAAATAACCTCTTTTACCTCCAAATGATATTATTGGTGGTGATTAAGTATAGAAAGTATTAATTTATTGTTTATTCCCATAAAATGGATACTTGAAACTTAAACCATGTCCTGGAATTTCTTTTTAGGTGAACATTTACTGTTTTTCTCCTGAAAAGATTTTAGAAGTGAGGTACTGGATGTTTCTGAGGTATTCTTGATTTCCGCAGCATCATCTGTATTCTCAAGCAAGGAGGAAAGGCCCTCACCCATACTTCCATCAGTGTTTGTTTCAGGGCAGAGTGCCCCTCAGTTCTACCTGTGTGTGCCCACAACTTCAGTATTTGTGTCTCCAGAGGAGAGGGTGTCATCTAGAGCTCAGTTCTTCTATGGAAGGCTGCTGCTTCCAGCTCTCTCTAAGCAGGATCAGTGCGACTCCAGGGATGATGTTCTGTGTGGAAGGTGCAGTGTGTCCACGGGTTTATGCCACTTGTTAAAAAGCCTTCAGATCCAAGAATCAGGCAGAGAGTTTTAATATAATGAAACTTAAATAGAGATCTATTGTGCAAAGAATCTGCTGCATTTTGACTTCTTCATATGTTATTTAATTACTGAGTGTTCCTTATAATAACCTGATCTACAACAGTGCTGTAACAAAAAGGAGAAAGAAAACAATGCATGCTCTATGCCTAGTGAGGGATTTTATATCTTGTTTTGACCTCCCCAAACTGCAGTAACTGTCTTCATTTAATGAAGAGCAGGCTTGGAGAGGAGGGGTTGCCCAGTCTCACATTATCTGGTAAGTGTTTGAGCTTTTTAATCCTGAAGTAATGGAAAACATAATTGCATTCAACTATAATTTTTCCTTTCTTGTTTTGGGACTGGGAGGGGGCTTCTTTCTCTAACAGAAACAAAACGAGAATAGTGGGCATGTAGGAAGATCTCATGGTGGCACAAAAGACAGTGATAAATGGATATCCCTACTTTATTCTGATATCCTGGTATAACTTACATAGGTTAATCTTTCTGGGATGAAAAAGTTGACTGTATGTTCTCAGAAGAAAGCATCATCGTCGAATGTCAGTTGGCCAGAAAGCCCTGGCCTGCTGAATGAACCAGGATTGGCTTGCAACCTCTGATGTGTTCTCCTACTCAGTTCTTCCCATTATTTGTGAACACTAGGACAAACCTTTGAATTTGGCCACCACCTGAAGGAAAGCGAGAGCGGCTGGTGTGCAATTCAGTGGCAACATAGGACCAGTGAGTGATGACGTCCAGCCTGATGATGACAAGGACCCATGACTGCCACGCACGGCTACTCTTAGCCCAGGAACGTGGAAGCCACCATTCATAAGTCTGTGAGATATTTACTTTTATGAAGTTTAATCCCGTCTCAATGGCCTCCATCTTAAATATGAACACATAGGCTGTCAGATAACATTGTTCCATTTCGCTTTTATCTAGAACAAGATAACTGAAAGCTGGAGGTAATTTCCAGTTCATCACAGCCCACTGGGTCCCCGAGTGATATCCCTGGCTCTTGTAAGTTCTGTGCAAATGTCGCATAGTCTTTAATAGAATCAAGTAGGGGTATTAATGTTTATAACCTTTCAGGCTACTGTTGAGAGAGGTACAGATGGTAAAGTTAAATTGATATCCACACTTCCTCAGCCCAGTGTTAGAATATGTAGGCATTCACTCCTGCAGAGCAGTTGTGTGCCATAATTCCCACTAGCATAATATACTGGTGTGCAGTTTACCTTTTGCACTTACATTATGGAGAACTTTAAGAATAAGCACACATCTTTCTTTTTAGTCATTTTTGGCCTCATGTATAACTTCTCCCATTAATGGATATTTGGATTATTCTCATATTTACTGTTACAACAGTATTGTAAACAATATTTTTGTACATATTTTTATATTTTATTTCCATGGGAGGAATTAACAGACGTGAGTTTACTCGAAATGTAAAAGATAAAGTTACATTTTCTAAGATCTGTGTTAATTTCCACTTCAAATAATGTGAATGCGGGTTTCCCTACACCCTAGCTAATGCTGTAGAGGGTATCATCATTAATCCTGGTCTTTGCCAAGGTAATAGTAGAGGAGAATGGTCAAATTATTTTAATTGTTGAGGGTTGATTATTATTTACAACCTTTATTGGTAATTTGTGTTCTTTTCCTGTGAGTTACCTGTTCATGTTATTTGTTTTTATAATTTAGGATATTGATATTTTTATATATTGGTTCACCAGGTTTACAGGACTTTCCATGTTTTATGGATATTAACCCCCTGTGTCTGTGATATATTTTCCCCAGTGTTTGGAGTTGCTATATATGGTAAGTTTTTTTTTTTTTTTCTTAACCATTTAGTCAAGTGTTAGGTGCAGTACTCAAGCATGGAATCTGTGGAGACTTTATCATACTAAAGAGATCAGCATGGTATTAGGTTTGGGGATATATATACGCATATATGGCTTCCCTTGTGGCTCAGACAGTAAAGCATCTGCCTGCAGTGCAGGAGACCCGGGTTCAATTCCTGGGTCAGGAGATCCCCTGGAGAAGGAAATGGCAACCCATTCCAGTATTCTTGCCTGGAAGATTCCATGGACTGAGAAGACTGGTAGTCTACAGTCCGTGGGGTCACAAAGAGTCAGACATGACTGAGTGACTTCACTTGATTTCACTTCTTATATATATATATTTCGGGAAAATTTGGAGTGTGTGCTAAGTTGCTTCAGTTATGTCTAACTCTTTGTGACCCCATACAGTGTAGCCCATTAGGCTCCTCTGTGTGTGGGATTCTCCAGCCAAGAATATTGGAGTGGGTTGCCATGCCATCCTCCAGGGGATCTTCCTGATGCAGGGGTTGAACCTATGTCTCTTACGTCTTCTGCATTGGCAGGCAGCTTCTTTACCACTAGTGCCGCCTGGGAGGTATTAAATGAAACCAATATAAAACTCACAGAAATACGTAATGTATTTTGATTTTTGAGTATATGTATAGGTAAACATTTGATTTTATATGATTAAATTATATATGAAAAATGTCATAAGCAAATGTATAGGCTAATGGATTATTTTAAGGCAGTGTGTTTGCAACCATCACTGCAGCCAGGAGATAGAACCTTGCCAGGTCTCCAGAAGCTATTCAAGGCTTCCTCCCAATTACAGCCTTCCTGACCCCTAGGATTTCATAGAACCATTCAGCTTCAGCTTCTTCAGCATTACTGGTTGGGGCATAGACTTGGATTACTGTGATACTGAATGGTTTGCCTTGGAAATGAACATAGATCATTCTGTCATTTTTGAGATTGTACCCAAGTACTGCATTTCGGACTCTGTTGTTGACTATGAGGGCTACTCCATTTCTTCTAAGGAATTCTTGCCCACAGTAGTAGATATAATGGTCATCTGAATTAAATTCACCCATTCCAGTCCATTTTAGTTCACTGATTCCTAAAATGTCAGTGTTCACTCTTGCCATCTCCTGTTTGACCACTTCTAATTTACTCTTTTACTTTTGCAAAGAGTCGGACACTACTGAGTGACTGAACTGAATTTACCTTGATTCATGGACTGAACATTCCAGGTTCCTATGCAGTATTGTTCTTTATAGCATTGGACTTGACTTCCATCACCAGTCACATCCACAACTGGGCATTTTCGTTTGGCTCCGCCTCTTCATTCTTTCTGGAGTTACTTCTCGACTCTTCTCCAGTAGCATATTGAGCACCTCCCCACCTGGGGAGTTCACCTTTCAGTGTCTTTTCTCTTTGTCGTTTCATACTATTCATGGGGTTCTCAAGGCAAGAATACTGAAGGTGTTTGCCATTCCCTTTTCCAGTGGACCACGTTTTGTCAGCAAATTTGGAAAAGGTCAGTTTTCATTCCAATTCCAAAGAAGGGCAATGCCAAAGAATGTTCAAACTACCACACAATTGCACGCATCTCACACACTAGCCAAGTAATGTTCAAAATTCTCCAAGTGAGGCTTCACAGTATGTGACCCGTGAACTTCCATATGTTCAAGCTGGTTTTAGAAAAGGCAGAGGAACCAGAGATCAAATTGTCAACATCTGTTGGATCATGGTAAAAGCAAGAGAGTTCCAGAAAAACATCTACTTCTGCTTTATTAATTACACCAAAACCTTTGACTATGTAGATAACAACAAACTGTGGAAAATTCTTCCAAGAGATGGGAATACCAGACCACCTTAGAAATCTGTATGCAGGTCAAGAAACAACAGATCTAGACATGGAACAACAGACTGGTTTCAAATCGGGAAAGGAGTATGTCAAGGATGTGTATTGTCACCCTGTTTATGTAACTTCAATGCAGAGTACAACATGAGAAATGCCGGGCTGGATGAAGCACAGGCTGGACTCAAGATGGCAGGAGAAATATCAATAACAAATATGCAGATGACACCACACTTACGGCAGAAAGTGAACAGTAAAGACCCTCTTGATGAAAGAGGACAGTGAAAAAGCTGGCTTAAAACATTCAAAAAACAAAGATCATGGCATCTGGTCTCATCACTTCATGGCAAATACATGGGGAAACAACGGAAACAGTGAGACTTTATTTTCTTGGGCTCCAAAATCACTGCAGAGGGTGACTGCAGCCTTGAAATTAAAAGATGCTTACTCCTTGGAAGGAAAGTTATGACCAACCTAGATAGCATATTAAAAAGCAGAGACATTACTTTGCCAACAAAGGTCCGTCTAGTCAAGGCTATGGTTTTTCCTGTGGTCATGTATGGATGTGAGAGTTGGACTATAAAGAAAGCTGAATGCCGAAGAATTGATGCTTTTGAGCTGTGGTGTTGGAGAAGACTCTTGAGAGTCTCTTGGACTGCAAGGAGATCCAACCAGTCCATCCTAAAGGAGACCAGTCCTGGGTGTTCATTGGAAGGACTGATGTTGAAGCTGAAACTCCAATACTTGGGCCACCTGATGCAAAGAGCTGACTCATTTTAAAAGACCCTGATGTTGGGAAAGATTGAGGGCAGGAGGAGAAGGGGACGGCAGAGAATGAGATGGTTGGATGGCATCACCGACACAATGGACTTGGATTTGGGTGGACTCTGGGAGTTGGTGATGGACAGGGAGGCCTGGTGTGCTGCAGTTCATGGGGTCGCAAAGAGTCGGACACAGCTGAGTGACTGAACTAAACTGAACTGAATTTTCAATCACAAATATCAATGTAAACTTGTGGACAGCTTTATGTTTTCCTTTTTTATTGTGGTAAAATACCTGTAGCATAAAATTTACCATTTCAGTCATACTTAAGTGTACAGTTCAGTGCCTCTACTTTTTGTAGTTATGCTGTATCTGTTTTGTAAGAACATAGTCATTATATACACTAATCTCTCCCTTTTAACTCTTAAGTCTTCAAGTAAATACATTCTTAATGCTCACCACCATTCCTTATGTCTATCCAGTCATCTTGCTTGTCTTGCTCTTTTGTTAGTAGATTCTTCTGGAAGGGCTTGTGAGAATAGTATACTCTGGGTTTTTGTATGCTGATGACAGTTTATCTGTAGCCTTTTATTTGAAAGTCACTTTGGATAAAATGGTTGAGGCACAGGTTTTTTTTTTTTTTTTTTAGTGTCTTAAGTATGTTCTTTTTGGCATAAAGCGTCATTGTCAGTGTCTGGTTGTAACATGATTTTCTTTTTCTCTCATGAATGCCTTGTTCTTTTTGCCGAAAGCCCACAGGATCTTTTCCCCCTTGATATTTTGCTGGTAATATTACTACAGTGTGTTTTAGTGTTAGTTATTCTGGATCAGTATTTGCAAGTACATGGTGTGTTCTCTCAATACATAGCATCAGATGTTTTTTTATTCTTAAATTCAGGAAAATTAAAGTTTTAGTAATTGTTTTACTCCCTTGTTTAGGCTTTCTTCTTTGGAGATTCCTACTTTTTTCTGGGTCATGTTGCTTGTTTTTTTTTTTTTTAAATTTCTATTTTTATTTTTTGGCTGAGTAACACGTGAGATCTTAGTTCCCTGATGAGGGATCGAACCTGCGCCCCCTGCCTTGGAAGCACAGAGTCTTAACCACCAGACCACCAGGGAAATCCCTGCTTGCGTTCTTTATTACTTAACCTTTAAATGTTTCACCCTTTTTATCTTGTTTCTCTTAAGACATCTTATTTATTCACTGTGAATGATTCTTCTGGTCTTTTCTGAAATTAATTTTTTCCCAAGTTTCAATAACCAGTTTCTGAATTTTTCTAATTTCTGTTGATATCTTTCATTCATGTTTTGTGTCATTTCTGTGATGTATTTTAACTTATTGTGAGATATTTTTCATTGGTTCCCTAGGTATGTCTTTCTGGTGTGCCTTTGTTTAGCTGTAGGGATTATATTGGCTCCTAATGCTTTTTCTTTTCTTATGATAACTTTGTATGGGATTTGACCTAGATTATTTTCTATTACCCATATTTATATTTTACTTTGCCTATTTTAGAAGGGAGATGCAGGACAGCATAGCTTTTCTGTGTTTATTGTCTAGACTTCTTTCTCTCTTCAACTTAAAGAAACATGGCAGCTTGCTTTCTGAGATCTGGTTCTGCTACTCTACCCGCCTTTGTCTGGACCTTCTTTTTTTTTTCTCTATTCTTTTTCTATTCAATTTTGATCTGTTCCCAGTAGTTTCTCCTCAGTATGGGGCATTGGCTAATCAGTTTTTTAAAAATTGTAGTTTATTTATTTGCACAGCACAAGGGATCTTTAGTTGCATCATACAAACTGTTAGTTGCCGTATGTGGGGTCTAGTTTCCTTGCCAGGGTTTGAACTCAGGCTCCCTACATTGGGAGCGTGGAGTCTTAGCCACTAGACCACCAGGGACATCCCAGGCTGATCATTTTTGAAAGTGAAAAAACTAGTCAAGTTTCAGGGGCCATTATCCAGCTGGTCCTCTGAGCTTCCCTGTTGATCATGGGTTAGGGTGCGGGGCTGGGGTGTGTAGCTTGGGGCTGTCACATGTCCTGTTCTTTCCTTGCATATGATCTTTATTCCAGTGGTTTGGCTGTCTTTGGAAGAGGAGACTGTTTTAATTATAGTAGCTTTCTGATGGTGGTGTAAATAGGGCTAGTGCTGAAGTTATTATGCTTTTTTATTTTTAAATTAAAAGATAATTGCTTTACACAATTTTGTTGTTTTCTGTCACACCTCAGCATGAATCAGCCATAGGTATACGTTTGTCTCCTCCTTCTTGAACCTCCCTCTCATCTCTCTCCCTGTCCCACTCCCTAGGTTGGTACAGAGCTCCTGTTTGAGTTCCCAGAGACATACAGCAAATTCCCATTGGCTATGTGTTACATATGGTAATTTAAGTTTCCATGTTACTCTCTCCATACATCTCACCCTCTCCTCCTCCCCCCCACCCCCATGTCCATAAGTCTGTTCTCTATGTCTGTATCTCCATTGCTGCCCTGCAAATAAGTTCTTTGGTACCATCTTTCTAGATTTCATATATGTGCGTTAATAATATTTATGTTTCTCTTTCTGACTTACTTCACTCTGTATAATAGGCTCTAGGTTCATCCACCTCATTAGGGCTGACTCAAATGTGTTCCTTTTTATGACTAATATTCCATTATGTGTATATACCACTTTTATCCGTTCATCTGTTGATGGACATCTAGGTTGCTTCCATGGTCTAGCTATTGTAAATAGTGCTGCAATGAACATTGGGATACATGTGTCATTTTCAATTTTGGTTTCCTCAGGGTATATGCCTCGGAGTGGGGTTGCTAGGTCATATGGTGGTTTTATTCCTAGTTTTTTTAATAATCTCCATGCCGTCTTCCATAGTGGCTGTATCAATTTAAATTCCCACCAAAAGTGCAAGAGGTTCCCTTTTCTCCACACCCTCTCCAGCATTTATTGTTTGTACACTTCTTGATGATGGCCATTCTGACTGGTGTGAAGTGATATCTCATTGTAGTTTTGATTTGCATTTTTCTAATAATAAGCGATATTGAGCATCTTTTCATGTTCGTTAGCCATCTGTATGTTTTCTTTGGAGAAATGTCTGTTTAGGTCTCTTCCCCACTTTTTGATTGGGTTGTTTGTTTTTCTGGTATTGAGTTGTATGAGCTGCTTGTATATTTTGGAAATTAATCCTTTGTCAGTTGTTTCATTGCTGTTTGTCATGTTTTGTTGGATAATTTTTGTAGCCAATTTTGCTGAATTCTAATAGTTTTTAAATTGATGTGTTTGTGCTTACATGTACTGAGATACATCTATGCAAACTGTGTATTTTTGTTCCTACTATTTATACCTCTTAAAAAACTGTCTAATTGTATTGGCTTGTATCTCGAGAATGTTGTTAGTAGTATAGTGTTGCTCAGTCGTGTTCAATTCTTTGTGACTCCATGGACTGTAGCCCACCAGGTTCCTCTGTCCCTGGAATTTTCCAGGCAAGAATACTGAAGTGGGTTGGCATGCCCTCTTCCAGGGGATCTTCTCAACCCAGAGATTGAACCCAGGTCTCCCACATTGCAGGCAGATTCTTTACTGTTTGAGCTACTTGGGGAGCCCCAGAATGTTGTTATTCAATAATAATAACAGTGGACATCTTTTTGTGTGTATTCCTGACTCTAATGGGAATGATTCTGGAGTTTTCCATTAAGAGTTTGAAGCAGACTTTTAAAAAAATGTCTTTCAAAAGATTTGTGTGTCCTACTGTTTATTAATTTCTTAATTTTAAATCATTCATGCATTCCTGAGTTAACATCACTAAAACTTGGTATTTATTATATTACTTTATAATTAGAGTCTATTGGCTAACATTTATAAATTTTTTGTCCATTTTCATTGTATTCTAAGCATTTTTCAAGTTAAATTCACCTTCAGTGTCACTGACTTGTATAAGTTGATTTGATGCTGCTTGTATGACTTTGGGTTTGTGAAGGTGCTCTCAGTTTATGTTCTTAGTTCTGCCAGATCTCCTTTGATCTTCTCTTTTTTGGTCTGTGCTTCTTAGTAGCCTCATTCTCTTTGAGTGAATTGAGAATATAAAACAGTTTGTGTTTATAATTTTCTTCTGATTCCCAAGGTAATCCTCCAAATTACATTCTTTAATTTGCCTATTGCATAGTTTTAACACCCTCCCTCCAACTTTCCTGGTTCTTTCATAAGAGGCTATTTAATGGAGGAGGGAGGGTTCTATTGAAGCCTGACATTTGGTCAGTAGTTGGTATTTCAGCGCTCTGTGTTTAAGCATTGTTCAGTTCCTCCCTTAGGATGAGAAAGTTGGATACCAGCTGATTTTAATCTTTATTCAGAGCTACCTCAGCTGCTTTGAGGGGATCAAGAGGGAGGGTGTGGCCTTTATGGGCTTGGGCGAGCAGAGGCTGAGTGGATCAGTTGAGCCCTTTCCTTGCAGGAACCTGTGTGGTAGGGGCTCCCCTGAGAGCAGACCATTCCTCCCCCGTTAACTCCTGTGACCCGCTGAGGCTCACGGGGTGCCTGGGAAAATCAAAATGAGACTCAACGTCTTCAGCCTCCCCTTCCCTGCCATTCTGCGGAGTGGAAATGGCTTCAATTCAGGGTGCTTTCTGACCTTTCTGGGGCTCACCATCTGTAATCCCCTTTCTTCAAGTTAAAGGCTTTGTTGACATTCTTTACATTCTTCAGAACTCATTTCATAACCTTTCTTTCTTCTTCAGAGAGAGTTGTATCCCGTTTCATTGTCATTTTGGTCTCCCTTTATCGTGCATGGTGTGTAGCCTTCGACTTTCATAGAATGGGTTTGTGGCTATTTCTATACTGTGTTAAAACTCTCCCCCAGGAAGAAGCTCTACCAAGTGTAGCAGTGGACTGATTTTGGAGGCTATGTGGAAAATTGGACAGGCAGCAGGGAGCCTGTACGTCCACAATTCGGTGATACAGAGTGGGGCCAAAATTATTACAAAATAGCATTCACCAGTTTCTAAATAAATGGTGTGAAGAATTGATACAGCTGCCAGCTGGTGGAGGGATGAGAAGCAGATCTGCAAATAGTGGTGGAACCCTACCAGTGGGGGCACTGAGTGAGGACCCGTGACCCCTGAGTTCCTCCGGTCACTGAGGCCAGGTCATATGCTGAGTCCTATTCTGGGATTTCTGTGAGATGCCATCTTGCCTGCTTCCTTGGGCTACTCCAGTTTGGTGTCTGCATCTGAAAACCAAAAGCGCCTAAAATAAAGTAGATGCTTTTAATTTCACTCTAAAGTAAGATCCTAGATCACCCAAGTATTTCTGGGGAGCGGGTAGAAAATGGGTAGGGTTTTAGGAAAAATGAATAATGTACTCATTGTGAAGGAGAGAAAAAACTAACAAGGAAAAACAACTGCAAATAGCATCCAGTTGAGGCTGGAAACCCTGATTTGCAGCATCATCATACTGTTCAGTTGTGAGATTTTCCTCTAGGAATTGGCACGTAGGCACCAAGAGGCTGGCTGGTTGAAAGGATCCTGGATTAACCTGGGTGAAGGCACTGTGCACCTAGTGAGCTGGATGGAGATTGTTGTGTTCTACCATAGGGTAGTCTAAACAGAGAAGAAGGAATGCAGGGGGAATGGTTTCTGAAGGTGAGAAAACTGACAGTTGGTTAGGGGCCTCCCAGGTGGCGCTTCCCTGCCTGGTGGCTCAGTGGTAAAGAATCTGTCTGCAATGTAGGAGACCTGGGTTTGATCCCTGGGTTAGGAAGATCCCCTGGAGGAGGGCATGGCAGTGCATTCCAGTATCCTTACCTGGAGAATCCCATGGCCAGAGGAGCCTGGCAGGCTACAGTCCATAGGGTCACAAAGAGTTGGTCACAACTGAAGTGACTTAGCATGCACACTAGGGATTAGAGGCCTGTTGAAATTGAAGAAGCAGTACCAGGAGAAGCAGGGGAGTAAGCTCCAGGAGGTTTTAAAGGTGTGAGCTGTGTGATTTATTGATTTCAGAGGTGGAATGGATTTGAGTGTGTGTCATATCCTAGGTGTGACCACAGAAGAAGAGGGATTTGACTTCTTTTGCCTGTTCCTCTTACCCATTCAGGTTATCCGTATTTATCTTCATGTTGTAAAATGTTATTCTATAGATGCAAAACTAAAAACACAAACAAGTAGTAAACAGTGTTTATTTTCTTAAAATTACTTTAAAAAGGTTGTTTATAGAGATGTGGATTTACATAACTTGGCGACAACATTTTAAAAATGTACAGGCTATTTTGTATTATTGCACTTACTCTTTCATAATATATAAGGCATTTTATTTTACATAAATAAAGGATAATGTATAATATCATACAACAGGTGTGGTGCCAATTAAGTCAACCCTAAAATTAAATGAACTGTGTATGGGAGGATAGAAATGAAACCCAACTTACTTCAACCTTCACGGTATATCCTTGGCAACTACGATATACACACTGTAACAAAATTACCATCATAGCTTATTGGATGACTGACCAGCTAAAAAAACCAAAACAATGGAAGTTTTAGTAGGACATTACCATTAGTGTTCACATCAGGAAGTGTGGGAATTTATTAGACTAATTAGAAATACAAGTCATGCCTTGGACACTGACAACAAGTAAATATCTTTCTATCTTAGGGTCAAAGTTTAGCTTTTGCTTCCTCAAATTCTAATTGTCGAATTCCAAGGGGAGCCTTCTGGTGAGGTCCACTAGAAACAGCTGATGACTTGAATATGGTTCAGTGAACCAGAGGGCTGCCCTCACACTTTTTAGTTACGAGGGTTAGGAACTCTTTCAAGGAGAGACTGTTTCGTTGCTTCAGAAGCTCCTGTCACACGGACTGTGCATTTCTATGCAGGCACAGCTAGAAGAGTAGAGACGAAAAATTTTCAGCGTGGACTTCAAATCATCTCTCATTTAGGCAAGAAAGCAGAAGCCACAAATCTGACCCCAGAGACTTAAAAACAATCTAGCATGCACCTTGCACTGACTTCCTATAGTATCCTACCTGGAACTGTAGTAGTGAAAAGTAGAAGCTAAATTAATCAGGTCTTTCTAGCAAACTCGTGAACTACATTCCCTTTTGTATAACCTGTTTAAAAATGAGGAATCTGGGCTCACACCAGCCAGATAACTCAATCCCATCTGAGAACCTCCCTGGGCCAGCACCACAGAGGTTTACTGGGATCAGTCACTCAGAAATAGGTTAATTAAAGAAATCGCCCACATAAAACCTTGGCGTCACCATGCATGCAGGTATGCAGCTTCACCCGTATTCTCAGCACTCAGTAAGCTGGTTTGTGCCACCTGAGCACGTGGCCTGTGACCACCCAATTCTGCCCCTTTACCTTGAAAGACTGACTCCCCCTCGTTCTCCATCTTCTGATTACATTTTAGTAAATGAAGCTGATGAGGGTCTGGATCGTTAAGAAAAGGTACAGTACGAGGAGAGGCCGGCCCTTTTGGTGACCAGGAACAGCAACATCGAATGGAAACAGTTACTACAAAGAAGCTGGTGCTTCAGAAGGAAGAGCAGCTGGAATGAGTGTCACAAGCAAGCGTGAGTCACAACTGTGTTCTGCTGGGAAACATTTGTGGCAAAAGAGAATTTGCAAAACAGCAAAACAAAAAGAGCAAAAACTTCAGTCACTGCAGAGCTATGTCATTACTCAGGTCAAGGTCAGGAAAATTGATCCAATGGTTAGAAATGTTACATTTCTTAAGCTTATTGAGAAAGGGGAAAAAAGTTAAAAAAAAAAAGTCCTCTAAAAGGATTATTTTAAGCTCCTCTACTTGGATTACAATCCAAGGATACTAAAAAAGATAATTGATTTCTAAAAATTTAGCTTAAATTAGTGGTTGGAGAGTACATAAAATATAAAAATGGAAACTCAGTGACAATGGTATTTTTGCCTGCTCTTTCATTGACCAGTCTTGAATTTCAGCATTTATTCAAGACAAGTTTCAAACTGGATGTAAGGTGCTTTCAGAGCTGGAACTTTCTGCTCATTCTAAGCAGCGAAGTTCATGGCTATTTAGTACAGTTTATCCAAACTGCATTCCTGTAAAATTGCCTTACGACGTACACTTTAGATCATGATCAATACTTCATGGTGATCAATAACCACCAATTAAACTATGCAGCCATATGTTGCACATTACACTCACTAAAATACCACTTTCTGTATTTTGCTTTTTCATTTTTGGATAATTCCTGAGCCAACCTAACCATTAGGTCATAACTGATTCTCTTTGTTCAAGGGTCATGTTTTTCTTCTCAGGATAACAGACCCTTAGCTCCTTCCACTGAATGTGCCTAAAAGCATTCTGTCATTTACTTACAAAATTATATAAAACTAGTCCTTTTAGTTGTGACAGTTGTGTTGCCCTCAGACTTTGTTAGATCCCTAATTGCCAGGATTGACTATGTTGGGATAGGTGGGAGGAAGGATTTGGAGGTCTCACTAAATGTTTCAAGTAAAGAAGGGCATGCCACATCCTGTGTCCCCATTAGGAAACATGACAGGAGGGGACAGGCACTGGAACGAAGTGGACCCTCCCAGCCTAAGTGATCCAGGCAGAAGGCTTAGGATTTCAGCTCCATGGCTGCTGCTTCACGTGTGAGCAAAAAAAGCTGGGGAGTTTGATAGTCTTCCCTGCACCAGTGCTGCTCTGTTGTTTCAGGAGCCCATGGTTTAGAGAAGTCATTCTGATTTGCCGAAGAAAGGAATTGAGAAAAGGAGATTCCAGGTTAAAAAAAAAAAAAAGTAACAAGCACTGTTAGTGCCACTACCAGTGCTTGCTGCATGAAGAATTCCTGTGCTTTCTAATTACTAACTGCACAGGTCCCTCTGGGACAGCCTTCATGATATTCCAGGCATCGAAATGCATCAGCCCCACTAGAGATTTCCCGTTAATGGCAAGGATTTCATCTCCAGCTTCTATTGTTCCTGCTTGCTCAGCTGCACCACCTGTGAGAATAAATACAGAATGATAGCAGGGAACTTTCATAATATCTAGAATAAATTCCAAGTAAACTAAAAACTTTAGCGAGAAAAATCTCTAAACCATGTGCCTGCCTTTAATCTTAGAAGGAAATTTTTCTTAAGACACACAAAACATATACTTAGAAAAAGAAATGTGGCCACATAAAAAAATTCAAATCTGTAACCCCTCTTCCCTTAAACATAATCAACTGACTAGGGGAAGATATTTTCATTGTATTTAGTCAACAAATAGAATGGGGGTTACTGTTCAGCTGGGCTAAAGATCTCCAGATCAATAATCAACCCACCAGAAATCCAAATGACCAATAAAAAACAAGTTCAGCTTCTACTTCTTAATAGATATTGGCTGATATATCCAACATGCTGAGAATTAATGAAAATTATATACTCATCAGTGACCCGCAGAGATACTTTTTACTTAAGAAAGCTTAACATATTTCTACATGAAGCTCTGTTATGGCAAGTTGATGAGCTTTGGAAAAGACAGGGTTTGCATCCCCTTCTATATACTCTTGCACATAAACATCTAAAACAATCATATTAAAGAAAGAAGAAATGCATGGAAGAAAGGACATTGAAAGAGAAAAATACCTAAGTTTGAAAAGAATTTTCTCAAATGTTTAACTGGATCTCAAAACACTGAGCAGATAGATCTTTTTGTCCTAGATTTTTGAAAATCATCTTTATTATTTGAAATGATAGTTGATTATAAAGACAAAATAATAAAAATATAGCCGGAAGAAAGGAAGTTCAAATGCAACCCACTTGAGGACAAAACACTTTATGTTGTTAATGACAGATACTGTTATCGGAAAAGAGATGAGCCCTCACCGATGCCAGGCCTACAAAGAACAAGGAGACTGAGTTAGTCCTAATCATTGATTTCTCAAGATACACATTTTTGGAAGTCTCAAAGCACTGATGTCTAACAGACCCAATCAACACGGTGTTGGCATAGTTCCTGTTGTAGGAATATTAACTAAAGGCCCCAAGCAGGTTATCTGGAACCATAAATTTTCTGGGTGTTCATCTGACTCTAAGGATATGTGGATTCCAACCAACAGAAGGCTGTGAGTTAGGGGCTGTAGGCAGTCACATTGGTTTGGTCTCAAGTCTGTGACTTCAAGCAGGTTAAGGTTTCTTAAAATTTCATTTTTCTCATCTGCAAAATGATGTTAACCTATCTTGTTCCCTCACTAGGTTTTTACAAGAATCTAATGAGATGAAGCAGATGAAGTCCTTGATGAACCCCTCAGTGCTGTGCACACCAGAGGTTGTGCCAGCTTTTGGACTTCTTATACACGAGAGAGAAGTAAACCTTCTTGTTTAAACCATTGTTGTTTTGGGTTTTCTGTGACCTGAGGCCAAAGAGAATTCTAATTTGATCAGGGTGTGTCTATTCATCGAGGTTTTAAGAAAGTATCTTTTAGAATAGTTTTATGCTTTTTCCCCAAAAACGTCTTGCATAGTTTTTGTGTAGCACACTTTCAGGCGGCTTTCAGTTGTTACTGCGCATTGGTAGCTTACAGGACTGAATGCACATCTAGCTGTTTTTCTCGTTCAGCATGGTTTTTGAGCTGGTCCCGGTTAATGGATATAGATCCTACTTGCTTCTTGAATTGCTGCACAGTTTTCCTTTTTATGGATGTAATGTATTTTACTCATCATTTTGCTACAGACAGAAATTTAAACTGTTTCATAGTTTCCAGTTTAGCAAGCACTGCCAAATTCTTCCCCAGAGAGAGGTACCATTAGATACACTTTTGAAAGAAAAGTATGAGTGTTCTCCTTTCCCTACATCTTGCCAACATATCGTATTATGAGATTTCTTATTTATGGCCAACTTGATTTTAAAAAGATGATTCCTAGTAGTTATAATTTGCACCCAATAACTAATATTAGTTTGAGTATCCTTCCCTCTATTTGTCGACTATTTAGGTTTTAACTTTTGTCTATTTTCTGTTCATTTCATTTACCCAGATTTTCCCTATATTTTGTATTTATTATTGAATTATAGTTATTAATATATTCTGGAATTAGCCTTTTGTTGATGTAAATACATTGCAAATATCTTCTAGTTGCTTAGATTTTTATGAAACTTTTTGCTATTTAGAAGTTAAACATTTTATGTATGTGTATAATATATACGTGTGTAATATAAATTATATACTTTTTGTATGATATTTATGTAATCCTATTAGGATTTTAAAACAATGGTTATTGTTGATATACAGGAAATTCTGCTGCCTTTTTTGTATGTTGATTGTGAATTCTGCAATCTTGCTGAACTGTTTATATTGGCTTGACATTTGATTCTCTTAGCTTTTTTTCCAGTGAGGAAGGAAGAACATATAATTTGCCAATAATGACAAAGTACATTCCTGTATTTCCAGTCTTCATACCTCTAATCTTGTCTTATTGTGTTACTGATATTCTTGGTAAAGTGATGAAAAGAGAAACATTTTAAAAGCAGCCCAAACATAGCCAAAAAATTTTTTTGTAAAGCAGCCCAGACAGTAGTAGTGATGATGTTCTACCTCGATGGCTGATGCTTCACACAAGAGGTTACAAGTAATTACTGATTTTTTTTTCATCAATAAAATCCCTGACCTTCAAGAGAGCTTTTGGGAAATACAATATTTAATTCATTTATTATTCAAAGAGTTTTTTTGTATTAGATTGATATAAGAAATTGAATATTGCTGTATTTTAGTGTTTGGGCTGAAAGGCACAGGAAACCAAGATAAACAGAAAACCTGTATCCATTAAATTTTTAAGTAAAATTAAAGGTAAGAAAAAATCTTTGGGTAGAGTGCTAAGCCTGAACAAAGAAACATTCAAGAGGAGGGAGCAGTATAATATTCAGAAATTCTTGAATGCCTTTTCCCAGGAATAAATCTGCAGGCTTGTACACAAGAGCACTGGCAAGGCTTATCTGTGGAACAGGTGCATCTTTCCCTTTCTCTCTATCCACTTACACAGTGTTCATGGATTTCTAGCCTGATGCTAGACAGAGGCCAGGAAGATACCGGGACATCGTCTTTGCTCTGCTAAGAAGGAGATCTCAAGGGCACTCATCTCTCCCGGGGCTGCTTTTCCACTCCGATGCTGCAGATGCCATGGGATTTCTGGGCCTGGCCTCCCGGTCTCCACCCGGGTGCTGCTTTATCTGGCCCGTGGTCTTTTGGCTCACAGGCCAAAAACACCTTATTGAGGGGTGAGCTTCTTGGCTGGCAGAAGCTTCATGTCCTGTGACTGATCACGGTCACCCTTCACTGTGCGTGTCCTAAACATCACCATTTTGCTGTTTTAGGCTCAGTCCGTTCGTTATTCCATCGTCTTCCTCTTCATTGGTGCTGCCCGTCTGATTGTAGTGAGCCAGCTGCAAATTTGCTGTGTGCTTTTTTAGGTTTTCTTATGCCTGAATACTGTTGTTTTTCAACAGTCATGACTTCTCCAAATATTTCTTTTGCTTTATCTGGCATTCGTCATTCTCCCCTATCGCTCAATACCCTTTTGTAATTTTTATCTCTTTATTTCCTTGTGCTGCAGTTTTTAAAGTTTCTTCCTTGATTTTTATAAATTCTCTCCTTAAGGATTTAGTATATGTTTAATTCTGTTCATTAATTTAAATACTTTCTTTGAATACTTAAATACTTTCAGACTTTCTTTCTGCTAATGGGTTTTTGTGTGTGTTTTAATGTATCTGCCTGCTTCTTTTGAATACCCTTTTTTCATGGATAATATTTTTCTGCCCCAGTTTTTTGATGGATGTTCCTGTTTATTGTGTCTGTTGACAATTTCCTCACGTACTCTGTATCCTTTTGTTTAGAGCTCTTGCTTAGGAGTGCTCTTGAGAGTCAAACTCACGTTTTCCTGAACTTGGCTCTCTGTGACCCACTGCTGTCAAGTTAACAGGTGCAGTGTTTCCCCTTGCCCTGGTACCGAGCGTCTAGACACCACATGGCAGAGGCTCGGCTC
The DNA here is from genome assembly GCF_002263795.3 of Bos taurus. Lineage (NCBI taxonomy): Eukaryota > Metazoa > Chordata > Mammalia > Artiodactyla > Bovidae > Bos > Bos taurus. Next base: position 41,509,877 of record NC_037347.1, read on the forward strand.
CTGATCTGTGCCTGTCCTCTGCTTGCCCCATGGACCGTGAGCAAACAGCCTGTTTCTGGCCACCACTATTTACAGTTTGGGCGTGTGCTAGACTGCAAGAAAGGAAGATGGGAGCAGTAGATATTGTTAGAATCATTGGTAAATATGAAATTTCTTCATGCACTTGAATAATAATTCATTTTGTGATCATGGGCAATCCCTAGAATCTCTTCAGATTCCTGAGCTGAATAAGTATATTAACAATATCAATATAAATATATATTGTATATATGAAATCAGTATTGTAATGTAAAATATTACATATAAAATAGCATATGTGGGTTTATATAAACATCATTAGTATAATTATATTATTAATATAACTGCTCAGTTCTGGGACCTAGAGAGAGAATTTTGAGAACTGTCCAAGAGATAAAATACACTGAGTTCATGAAGAGACCTCCTGTCTCCCAACTATTTCAGTGATATCTACTGGCTCACACATGACTTTCTTGAAATCCAGCATTTGCGATTTTAAATGCATATGACCTTGACCAATGTTAAGTACCCCTGACTGGCAGTTCTGATGGCATCACTTAGCTTGCTGTATTCACATCCATACAGCTAGTGGTAAGTAAGAACACGAAGACAGGAACATGGAGTCAGGGATACAGCCTTGAGGCTGGGGGCACAGACACTGGAGCAGACAGCCTGGGTTCAAGCTGGGTTTGGCCACTTACATCGGTGTGACCTTAGGTGTCTGTGTAACTTCTCGGTGGCTCAGTTTCTTCTTTTGTAAAACCCGGATGCTAACAGTACCCATGCTATATAACTGTCATGTGGATGAGCAACATGTGAAATGCTCACGACAGAGCTGATGCAGTAAACCCTGGATGTCAGCATTAAAAACATGGTAAATTTTTAAAAACAAATTTGATTTCCAGATGGAAAGCACTGACATGCACATAGAGAAAACAGGCACTGGGCTGAGGACTGGGTTTTCTAGATTACCTTTGTACACTCTTTTGACGAGCAGGGGCCCATCTCCAGACATGGATGACTTCCCTCCATCCAGACTCAGGCCCAGCCCAGCCGAGGTCTTCAGCACTTCAACACACAGAGCCTCGTGCGCAGCCGTGCTTCTCCCTGCTGATGACAGTGACCTGAGGCCCGGCCTGTTCCCCGAGCACTCTCGAGTCCTGTCCACCAATGCTAAGGTTGGTCTCCCCACACCTGGAGCTGTGCTCCTGCCGTCCCCACCCCTCTGCTTGCCTGAGCACCTTCTGCAAGCACAGACAAGGCACTGTTGCCCAGGCAGAAATCCCTACAGTCAGTGCACAGCTCAGGGTAGACTGAAGTCACGCTTCGGGAATCAGATTCGATTTCCTGCCAGCCTTGGCAGCTGAACATCACAGTCTGGTTCTGACAACCTGTGATACCCAAATGCCAGGCCTCATGTGAGACGTGGCGCTTCCGTCCTCCTTCTGTGAGGGGTACCCCTGCTTCTGGTTGTCTGTCTGTGTCACACACTAGCTGTCTTCATTGCCATCTCCTGGCTCCACTGTGGGGAGAGCGTTTCCGTGGTGATGCCTGCTCCATAGCAACAAGCCTGTGCCTACTTAGTGTGCTAGTTTGGAGAGGCCTGGCTGAAGTCTATCTTGGGGGTCTGAATACAGATTGTAAATTTGCCTTTTATTTCCCTTTTATACTGTACCAGTGAAGGATGTCTTGAGTTGAGTGGAAAGGGCACTTAATTGCTTGGGAGGCAGGGGAAGGACCACAAACAGATTAAACTGTCCACTTGGGGTTGAGACCAAGGTAGCATCACCACCTTTGAATATAACGGCCATTCCTGTGGTTTAAAGAAGGCCACTCCACATGGTCTGAAAGAAACTTCCTTACAGTGGGAGGGGCACCGTTTTTCAATAGGTCATTTTACTTTCAGTTAAACAGGAAAACGAGCCCATACTGGAATCACCTGGGAACTGTAAAAAGATACTGGGACCCTATCCCTCACCCTCAGAGTTGGACTTAATTGACCTGGGGATTTCCTGGCATCAGGATTTAAAAAAGCTTCCTAGGCACCTCTAACATCAAGCCCGAGTGGGCTGCAGTCAGTGCTTGATAAGGCATAATCACCTTATCATGGGTAAAGCATATCAGATCTGGTAGAGCCCTGGGCAGGGGGATCTTGAAGAATAGGAATACGAAGAAATAAATTTATGCCCTGAATGTGCGTGTAGTTTGGTAACTCTATTAAAGCTGGTTCAAGGCCAGATGCCCTGAAGCTGCTATAGGAATACTTAATGATTATAAATTTCAGGACAGCCTTCTGTATCTGAGTTCCTGAGTCTTACAAACTCTGAAAGCTATTAGGACCGAGTGCCCGGTGGTTTCCTTTGACAGCTTAAGTTTCCAGGATTCCACTGAAAATACACCAAATAAGGAATTCCCTGGTGGTCCAGTGGTTAAGACTGAGCGCTTTCACTCCCAGAGCCAGGGTTCAATCCCTGGTCAGAGAACTAAGATCTCACAAGCCATGTGGCCCAAAAGAGAAAAACACAAAGTACACCAAACAGCTGAGACAGTACAAGAGCAAAGGTTAAGCATGACATGATCTGATAAGTAAGGTATTTGCCGGTACTGGGAAGGGCTTCGGTTTTCTAGAAGAATAAGAGCAAGACAGTGGAGCAGAGGGAAGGCTACGAACACGCCCAACACTGCGGAGGCATCTGGACAGGAAGAGTTTCTTGTTCAGAGGAATCAGTGCTGTTCTTGCCAAAACCATCACAAATAGCTCAGGCCACTGCAGTTGCTGAACTGATTTCTTACCTGTTCCAGGCTCCAGGGGGCTGGTCTTTCTGGACACCAAGCCCTTCCCGTTGGCTGTGGGAGGCTCCTGCCGGCTGGAGGGCCTGGGCTGATCACTCCCTTTCTTGATGACCATGAGGACATCTTTGTGCAACTGTGCCTGGTGCAGAGCCTTCAGCACGTCCCCGTGGGCTAAGCCAGCCAGTGAGGCACCGTTGAGGGACAGCAGGAAATCCCCTCGGCTCACAGTCCCTTCCTGAGAAGCCGCCCCCTGAGAAAACACCCTGTGGACCTGCGACGAGGAGAGGGCAGAGCCAAATAAGTTTCTGACGGCAAGTTTTCCATGCGATACCAACACTCGGTTTACCGAAAACATTCCATGTGAGAAACAGGATTAATAATAGCAGCAGCACCTCAATACAGTTTCACTCTTATTCTTGCTAGCGTCTAAAATGGGCCTTGGTGCTCCATGTGCGTGCCCAATCACTTCAGTCATGTCCAGCTCTTTTGTGACCCCATGGACTGGCTCCTCTGTCCATGGGATTCTCAAGGCAAGAATACTGGTGCTCCATGGGGCAATAAGAAAAAAGATGAACAGAACCGGGTCTCGCCCAAGGAAGCTGACCTCCCTAATGATTTCAGAGGCTTCTTGAGTGATATAAAATGTAATCTTGAGAAAGAACTGATTTATAAGCAAATGCAAGCTTTGGTCCATTAGTTCTAAGGTCCATCTTAAACCAGTGAAAGGTTTAGGTGAATATGAGAATGTGGACAACTGTATGTGTAGCATCATCGTAGGTCACTCGCTGTGTGTCAGAAGCGCCTGTGTTTGTCAACGAAAACGTTCCGTACCACTTTCCCCACTTTGGTTTGGTGACGGGACACCCCCCTCCACCCCGCCCCGCATTCTTTGAACCGACTGCTATGAATTCTGTGCTGATTAAGTTCTCAGGCTGCTGCAGGACTGACCCGACAGCATCCCGACACTGTCACTTACCACAATTGATTTTGGCTGCACATCTGTCCCTCCTGCCACACTGAATCCCAGACCTGAGCCTTCTTTTTTATTCAAGACTATGAAGCAAATATCTTCTTTGTTCTGGTGAAAAGAAACAGAAACCAATGTATTTCCTGTGCCAGAGTAAGGAAGTTTTGAACACATCCCCCCACAGTACTGCGGAGCTCGTCATTGCTCACCCTGATGGTTAGGTGCTTCCACACAGTGTTGGGACCAGGGCCCATCTCAAATACCCTGCATTCCTCCTGGGTGGTGCTTAACGCAGTTTCAAGGGTCCATCTTACAGCTCTAGGACCACTGGGAAGGTCTCATGAACCAGGATGGGGGCAGGGACACAGGACACTGAGAAGCCATTCTCAGCAGCAGATGGTGTGTTCCCAAATCTGATCATAGCACATAACTCAATCATGAAAGGATTTCTTTACAGTTTTCTCAGTCTACAATTGAGCAAAGCCCGTGTTGTCAGTAGCAGAAGTATAGGTGCCAAGACAGGATAAGAGCACACTGAAGCCATAAGTTTTACACCCCCTCAACCCACCATGTTCAGCTCATTGGATTTTAGGTACAATGAATGAACTGGTAGTTAAAAAGCACAAAGTATTTTGAAAAATGGAAAGTACATATAAAACTGTCAACTCACTGGGACTAGAACATTCTTAGTAACTGAGTCCTAGGTTTAAATAACAGAAGATGTTCCTGTGTTTTAAGCATCAATTGAAAGGTACCTTGGAATAAAGATTTTAAAATTATCTGGGCTAATTATTCTGAATTTTGACTTCCTTCGACTTTCTTTGCCCACATGCTAGATATGATTCAGCATCATTTTAAAGAGCTGTGTTGCTAGGTTTCCCTTGAAGTAATTGATTTATAATCCATCAATTCAAGGTGTTCTCAAGCTCAGCAACAGAAAAAGAATTTAATAATAACCAGGCTGGCTGCAACAGAGAAAGTGAAAATGTTGAAAGAGAAAACCACCTCTTTGTTTTGCTGGGAAAAGAAACCAATGTTTAAAAAAACAATGTTTAGTATGAGTTCTAAAGAGTAATCCCAAGCATTTTTAACACCACTCTAAAGAGGTTCTTTCAAACCTAAGCTGACACTAGAATATCCAGCAGAACTTTGGGGGGCTGGGATGTTTACTTCATGGGCAAGTTTCAAGCATATATACACTTAGACGCTGGTCACCAGAGAGAAGTGATGATTAGGCTTTCTCACCAAAACAGGAACATGTGGTCTGGGAAATGATCTCTGTGCTGCTTCTGGGAAATGGGATGGTGAACTAGAAATACTGCTCAGATATTTAAATAGCTTATTGGAGCAAAGAAAATATTTAAGAATGCTGGAGAGGGTGTGGAGAAAATGTGGAGATTCCTTAAAAAACTGGAAATAGAACTGCCTTATGATCCAGCAATCCCACTGCTGGGCATACACACTGAGGAAACCAGAAGGGAAAGAGACACGTGTACCCCAGTGTTCATCACAGCACTGTTTATAATAGCCAGGACATGGAAGCAACCTAGATGTCCATCAGCAGATGAATGGATAAGAAAGCTGTGGTATATATACACAATGGAGTATTACTCAGCCATTAAAAAGAATACATTTAAATCAGTTCTAATGAGATGGATGAAACTGGAGCCTATTATACAGAGTGAAGCAAGCCAGAAAGAAAAACACCAATACAGCATACTAACGCATATATATGGAATTTAGAAAGATGGTAACAATAACCCTGTGTACGAGACAGCAAAAGAGACACTGATGTATAGATCAGTCTTATGGACTCTGTGGGAGAGGGAGAGGGTGGGAAGATTTGGGAGAATGCATTGAAACATGTATAATATCATGTATGAAACGAGTCGCCAGTCCAGGTTCAATGCACGATACTGGATGCTTGGGGCTGGTGCACTGGGACGACCCAGAGGGATGGTATGGGGAGGGAGGAGGGAGGAGGGTTCAGGATGGGGAACACACGTATACCTGTGGTGGACTCATTTCGATATTTGGCAAAACTAATACAATATTGTAAAGTTTAAAAATAAAATAAAATTGAAAAGTGGAAAAAAAAAAAAAAGAATGAGACTCTCCTGCATTCTGGGATATATCACCAAAATTTTAATTTAGTCAAATTTTTTCTTGCTCTAGTTGTTTGTTTGTGGATACAAGTGTGTTAGAGACCGACTGCCAGGCTAAGTGTTGCCTCTCCGAAAAGGTTAGCACAGCATCAGCGAAGCTCGATCGTCCTCAAGAGCTCTCCAAGATCTGCACGTGTTGAAGTGTCAAGACCAGAGCTGTTTCCTGACTCTAAATCTCTCACAGCGCCCTCCAGAGGCCACAGAAAGTCAGCACAACGCCTGCAGATCATATCACTGGACAAAAAGCAAGGTAGTAAACTTCTGAAGATGGCAGAGAAAGCACATCTCTACTCAAAGTTCCTCTTCAAAATTAACTGAAGACAATAAGGAAAAAGGCAAAAGAAAGCTGCATTCTGATCAAAGTCGGAATAATCTTCAACACCTGCGGGTGGTGAATATGGAACCAGGGTGAGGAGGTGAGGGAAAACAGGAGATGACCCCAGGGTAGCGTTCAGCACGCTGTCCACACCAGAGTCTCTGCTGTGTTTGTGGTCCCTGACAATGTGCCTCTCAAGTGTGTGAGCTTGGTTGAGGCTTTTTGGTTTTCCCCTCTTATCTAATAGTGTAAAACGTCTGGAGCAAAGAGCCTGGCAAAGTATGAACCCACTGAGCCACCTTGATGCAAAATCCAAGAGTAAGGCTTTCATCACTTGTAATAAGTCGACGAAAGAAGTGAGCGGATGGAACAGTCCCTCTTCCTGAAAGTAAAAAATGCTGTATGCCTCAAGATGTTTGCTAACTGCACAGACCAAACCAGGGACAGAGAAGCCAAAGGGAGTAGAAGCTGAAAGGGACTGATGTCTATTCCTCCCCATCTCCTCTCCATTCTGGTTCACTCCATATTAGATGCCAACGTCACATCTGGGTACCCTTCTGGGTAATGTCAGAATTTCTGGAATGGTGTTCTCAGGTGGTATCAGTGACCAGGCATATTACCACTCAAGAAAAATTGTTCATATTTGCTTTTTTTCCTCTGGATAAAAAATATTCATTTATTTGGGTTCAAATCTTAATGAATCCTTCTGAGAAATTAACATGCTTCAGAGAAGTATTCTAAATATGAACCCATGGTTTCTTTTGTTATTGTTTACTGTCACATTCAATTTATTGAAAGACTTGACTTGTAATGACTAATCCGCTTCTTTGAAGGTCTTGTAATTGGGGCCAGGGTGGGACTGTATTAGTCACTAAGTTGTGTCCAACTCTTTGTGACCCTATGGACTGTAGCCCACCAGGCTTCTCTGTCCATGGAATTCTCTGGGCAAGAATACTGGAGTAGGTTGCCATGCCCTTCTCCAGAGGATCTTCCAGACCCAGGGATCAAACCCTGGTCTCCTGCATTGCAGGCAAATTCTTTACCATCTGAGCTACAGGGAAGCCCCAGGGTAGGGCTACACAGCTGTTAACTCTTGTTTCCCCAGCAGGTGGCTCCCTTGACAGGCCGTTATGTCCACTTAGGTGGACAGAGGTACTCGTGGCCATTCCCCCACCGTTCCAACATGCCTAGTCCTGTAGGAAGCACTTGCTGCAGACAAACTCCAGGTGTGGGGGTGGGTGGGGAAGATGGTAACTAGTCACGCCTGGGGGATTAAAACACCAATCTGGCACTGAAAAATTCAACACAAGCAAGCTTCTGAAGCAAGCTGCAAGCAATCGAGACATATCAGAATGAGCTGCTGAACTTGCCACATGGGACTTGGGAGAAGGGCTCTCCCGGGTCCTCTAAAGCTTGTGGCACATGCCTGAGCACTGAGGTGGCAGCAGTCCAATCTTCCTGTGTTTTCTGTTCAGTTCAGTTCAGTCGCTCAGTCGTGTCCGACTCTTTGTGTTTTCTGTAGTTTTTTTTTTTTTTTTTTATCCCCAAACTCTAAACTTTTTATTTTGTACTGAGGTATCGTCGATTAATAATGTGGTAGTTTCAGGTGAACAGCAAAGGGACTCAGTCCTACGCACACAGGGATGCACTCTCCCCGTTTTTTCTATTTCACTCACCTCTGATTGTGCTTTCGCTTCCTGAATGAGAGTGAGGACAGTAGATCTTGACCCCACTGACGACAGAATGGACTGCAGTCTTTGCTGATCCCCTGCTGAGACCAGGAGTTGTTGCAAACTAAATAATATAAACATATTGGAAGAATGTTAAAGAAAAAAACTTCTCCACTGTACTAGGATGCATTAAGAATGATCTCCTTTCTACCACATTGCAGGCATTTTCTGATTTTCATGCTCTCTTTTGGTCACAACTCCATTTCAAACTGCTTGAAGAAGCTCAAACGCTCAACAGGAATTTCATTCACTGCCAACAGCAGTGGGAATTCCTATGGATTCTAGGATCCCTCCAAGATGTTAGGCGACCAATACTGAACTTGAACAGAAAATTTCAGACAAATATTCTGTAGCCTCCAGTGAAATATTTTAAAACATACTAGAAGTTTCCTATTTGACTTCAATTTGACTTCAGTCACTTTGAAAGGTTCTAATCCTCCCCCAGTGGTCCTGTTTCCTTATCCCACCATCTCTCGCTCTGTCTCGCTCGCTTGCTCTCTTACTCTGTGGTTTTGCTAAGTGCCCTGTCCTACAAAAGCCTCTCTTTAGAGCAACAATTTGGGAAACACTTTTCCCTGCAGGCACTTTATTTTTCCAATACTAATATTTAAAAAAAAAACAAAAACAAAAACTGGAGGCTGGAATAGAAAAAGGATGTTAGTGGGATTTATTCAGTGTAATCTGAATAAAGTCTGTCATTTAGCCAATCGTGTGTTTTTCAATGTTAACTTCTGACAAACAGGCCATGGTTATGTAAGATGTTAACTTGAGGAGCAGCCAGGTGAGATGTACATGGGAAGTTTGCACTATTTTTGCAACTTTTCTAAAAGTCTAGAACTCATCCATTAAAAAAAAATTACATACAAGGGGAAGAGCGGACACTTACTTAACTGACCAACTTCTTCCGGAAGGCAGATCCTGGGCGGTCTCACCCACATCGTGGGCTGAACTGGGTGCTCTGGGGTCAGTGGCTTTGGGACAGGCCCTTTCTGCCCCATCCTTGGGGCATGAAAGGGCCGTGGACCCAGCGAGGCCCCCAGCAGGGGAGCCACGTGACCTCCGGGGGACGATTTCCAGCTCAGTTTTGAAGAGCACGGCGGATGGCCCTGCCGAGAAGTCCTCGCTGCAGAGCTTGTCCAAGTCGGGCATGCTCAGGGCTCTCAGCTCCTGGAGCTTCGAGCGGGACAGAGGTGAGGCCTGCGTGTGACGCACCGAGGACTTGTTCCTCTTGGCGGGAGAGGCGGGGGTTGCGGTCGGGGCAGGGATGCCCGAAGGACCAGGTGGTCTCTTGGGGTCTGAGTCAGCGCCCTTGTTACGGGCATCTGCTGGGGTCTGCCGGGAGACGGTCAGCGTCATGCTGGACGGGGACTTGGTCATCGGGGGGACGACGGTGGTGGCTTCACCTTGGCTTTCGCTGCAGGAACTCAGGCTACGTCTCAGCAACCTTGCTGTTGGGTCACTGGAGTGGCTGAGGGGCCCAGAAACCACGCTGCCGGACGACCGTCTCCCAATGGGAGGCTTGGAGCTCACTGACAAGAAGGAGGAGGCCCCAGCCTTGGCTGCGGGCCGGTCAGAGTGGGCCAGGTTCTCGAAAGACTTGATCCTCTGCTTCACAGAGAAAAAGGAGGTGGCTTCGTGGGGCCAGTTCTGTGGGGAGTAGTGATGTCTCCTGGTGACGGTGACTCTGTCTGTGAGCTGGCAGCTGGTTTCCTGGGCGGACAGGACATCCGCTTCGTCTGTCGTCGGAAGGTTCCCCGAAGTCTCCAGCAAGGGCTTTACGCTGTATACACCCTGCCCATTAGCCAGGCTGAGAACAGCACCTCTAGACGCCTTGGCCTCGAGGAGGCCCCCGCTGGTGCCAGGGATCTGGCCGTCCCGAGGGGTGCGCCCTGGGCTCTGTGGGGTATGGCCCTCTCGGCCGAAATGACTGGAGAACTGGGCCGGCATGGAGTAGGTCCTGGTCGCTGGCCTTGGCGTGAAGTAGGGATGATCGTCCAGCACTGGGCCCACTGGTGGGCCATTCCTGGGCACCCCCAGGGGGTTGCCCATCTGGCCAGGATCGGCCTTTCTAGCCAGCAGCTGCGGGGAGGAAGAGGAGGAGAGTCTTGCCAGGCTGACGGATCGCTGCTGCGCTTCCAGCTCCACCTGGGAGACCCGGGTTGGGAGGAAGGACGGGTGGTTTGGGGAGGACTCCCCTGGCTGGTGACAGAGCCCAGCCTCACTCTCCTCCTGATGGCTGCTCTGGGACAAGAGCCCCCCCTGCCTGTCCCTCTCAGCCAGTATGTCACCACATGTGCTCTTTGGGATCTCAATGATTTTCAGCTGCTTGGTTCTTTCAAGAGGCTCACTGGCAATTATTTTGCTTCTTTTGTCACCAGTCACCCCTGGCAGGGCTGCTTCTGCTGCAGAGTCTGTTTGGCTGGACAGGGACCACTCACCCTGCCCGGGAGTGGGGACCTCCAGCTTGCCGGCTACCGTGGACGTGCCACTCCTCAGTGCTGCGGGACTTGCTGGCCCCGGGGATGCCAGGGGAGCCCTGCTCTCTGGACCACACTTGGGAGGGCTAGGGGCAGCCGGGAAGCCTCGGTCGGGTTCCGCGTGCACAGCCGGGTGGAGCCTACCACACCCACCTTGCTCAGGAAGGGTCTTGGGGGTGGTCACGGGCGAAACAAACATCCTGATGCTCGAGTCGGATGCCGAGGGCTTCAGGGAGCCCGGGGTCCCAGGGGGCAGCTTGCCCTCCACACACTGGGGAGACTGAGGGGCGGCTGCGGCAGTCTTGTCCAGTTCTTCGTGGTCAGCTGTGTGGAACCGGTGCGACGCCACCTTAGAAAGCATTTTGTGGGAGGCCTGGGGTGAGACAAGGGCCTTCCTGTGCTCTGTGCTGCCAGTCTTCCCCGTGTGAGCAGCCGGGACCTCGGAACTGACTTTGCTTTTGCTTTTGATGCTCAGTCTCTTCAGCTTAGGACCAGCTTTGGGTTTCTGACAGTTACTCAAAAGGGTTTCCACAGAACTTTTCCTAGGCAAGTCTTTATTCTCCAGATTCAGCCGAGGAGGGGGGCTATCTGGCACAGGCACCCCCTTCTTGTGGCTTGAGCTCAGCACCTGGGCCTTGGGGTCGGGACTTCTGGCCAGCAGCGTGGATTGTTCCATTTCAGTTTTGCTCTGCGGATGCGTCCCGTGGTTGTTCTTATTTATCTCTCTAAACCAGGCCATGAGGGGCCGCCTGGAGATGGCTTTTGGCTTTGGCAACAAGTCCTCTGGGCCTTGACCTCCGGAGATGTGCAGGTTTCCCAGAGCTGAGTCTCCATTCTTGGGGACACACGCCCTGAAGGAGGCTTGGTTTTCAGCAGTGTGAACATCTATTTCTTGTTTCTCAGGTGGGGCCTTGTCATCCAAATGGTCATACTCCAAACCATTCACCACGTTAGGAGAACCAAGGGTACCCAGGGAGCTGGGGATAGGCCTGGTACCCGGAGGAGGCTGGGTGGCTTCCCCAGAGTCCTCTTCACTCGGGGACCTGTGGTCTTGAGAGACCCTTGCATCCTCAGGCGGCTCCGCCTCCTGAGAGCTCACGTCTGACAGAGGAGGAGGTGGCTGCGGAGGGGTGGAGGTGCCTGGCACGAAGCGGGCTGTGTGGCCTGCTTCTGCCCCCACCTGGCTCAGGGCTCCATCCTTTGGTGGCAGGGCTGTGGCAAGGGCAGGGCAAGCGGCCACCCGGGCAGGAGCAAGGGCAGTGGCTGAGGGCCGATCGGGGGAGCCATCCGTGGAACAGATTTCCACCTGCTCCTCCTCGGACTCCGTTGCGTCTCCCTTGTGAGAAGGCTCAGGAGGACGAGGATGAGGAGGGGACCAGCTGTCCCGGGGGGGAGCTCGCGGGGCATCAGTGAATGACTCGGGGTCTGAGGATGAGTCTTCCACATCCCCGTACATGGACGAGAGGGACACAGATGGCTCGGTGCTGTCGCCCAGGCCTGACAGCGAGGTGCTGTCTTCGTGGAGACTGCTGAGATTCCTAGAGTAGTTGCTCAGAAAGCTTTTGTTCACAGTAAAATGTCTGTCGGGATTGATGGAATCCAAAACTGAAGGCTGGCCGGCCCACTGAGGGGGAGGGGCTGGACCAGCCGCCCCGGGCCTCCTTGGGGCAGGGGTTGGACTCCCCGAGGCTAGCTGTGGCCCCTGGGCAGCCTGCTCTCTGCTCAGCCAGTCCCCTTTCCCAGGGGAGGGAAGTCTTGCTCCGGAGACATCCGGTTCCACCAGGAGCCTGTCGATGTCTGTCACTGGGCAGCGCCCGTTCCCTCCAGGGCAGCCGGGCCCCGAGGCACCCCCACACGCCTCCTGGGCCTTGTCACTCAGCGATGGCAGGGCCAGGCCAGCCTGCGGGGCGCTGGTAGACCCTGAGTCTGTTCCCTGGGGCAGAGCTGACCCCTGGCAGTTTTCAGGGGCAAGGACTGCTGAGGTTTGTGGAGCCTTGGCATGGTGACCCAGAACCCTCTCTTGGCTCTTCTCCCCGGACATGAGGTCTTGTGGCAGCCCAGCACCAGTCGAAGGTGCCCCCTCAGCCATGGGTCCTGCTCCCCTGGGGGTCGCTGCCTTCCGGGCAGCACAGGGCGAGCTGGCGTTGGGAGCTGCTCTCATCTCACGGAGGTCAGGACGAGCCATTGCCATTGTCCCCGGGGATGTGCTGTCCTCAGACTTGGGGATCCTGGGTGATTCTGGCCCTCCGGGGTCCTCAGGTCGCCTCGCTGGCTCTGTGTCCACTGAGGTCTGGCTGGGGTCAGGGTGAGCCGCCTCCTTCTGCCCTGGGGAAGGGAGAGGGTCTGGGGAGCCATCTGGTCCTGGGTGGAGAATAAAAAAAAAAGATTGGAGTGGTGGGGGAGACACAGGGTGAAAGGTTAGAAAACAGAAAACTTCAATGAAAACAAGTGAAAATTGTAAACAGTCTCAATTTTTTGGTCTTTTTTAGAAAGACATCCCACAGCTTAAATGTAGGCCTGTTTTAGTCTCTAAAATTATAGAGTGCTCACATCGAACAAATACCACTGTGCTTTAGAGGCTCTAAAATAACTCAGCATGGACGGCAGGAGGACCTCTGCCTCTGCCCTTTCTAGTTATTTATAAGGACAAGGGGACACCAGAAATCCTGCACTTGGGTTTCTGTACACCATCCGCCCTCTGATGGCAAAAGCCACAGGAGTCAGCGGGCTGTTCTATTTGATTCCTTAGCTTGGGGTGATTCTGCAGTCAACTCAGTCCCCCGCAGACTACATGGGGGTTTAGGCTCGTGCCTTGGATTAGGAGTCACAGGGTAAAGTGAAACAGTCCCAGCAAGGAACTCGAGGGACGAGAGGAGGCTGATTCATGCAGACGCATGGAATGCTCCAGACATATGGAAGCCTGCCCTGTCCTCCAGCATGTCCTGACCAGGGTCAGGGGTGTGGGAGACTGAGGAGGTCAGATTATCCCAGGAAGCGGAGACAGAGGGCTGCTGGACTTAAGTGGGATTCTGGGGGCACATCTGGAACGGAAGCCAAGGAGGAGGAGAAAGGCAAGGAAGGAAAGGGGATCAAAGCAGAGAAGCCAGAGAGAGCGTGACCTCTCCGAGGTGCAGGGACAGATGCCGCCTGCCTGGAAGTGAAGTCCCTCCACGTGCTGGGTCTGGAGAGCCACTCTGTCCTGGAGGCTCCTCCTCAAAAAGCCTGCACACGTGTGGGTTAGTCTGTCTACTTCTGGCACATGGCATCTTACAATAGGTGGGGGAACAGGCAGAAAAAAGAACATTAGATTTGCATTTCCTTATGAGCCCTGGGTTTGAGTGAGGGTAGAGCAAAAGCCTCAGTCACAATGAAAGTTTTGCTTAGAAGCGTGTCTCCCCCAGATGTTACAGTCACTCTGCATCGCCCATGCCAGTCACCTTAACTGCATATGGCTTTCCCCCGAAGTTCCTAGATCAGTAATTAGGAGCTAGTAGCACTTGGCGCTGTGCTCAGAGTTTCTTGTGGGCTTCATTTCCCTCCCAACACTGTGACCGCCCGCACTGGAATGGCGGGGAAGTGAGGCGCAGGGTGGTAAGCAGCATATGCAGGGTCAGAGAGTTCATGGCCAGGGCTCCCCCCAGGATGTGGACTCCACAGCTCACGCAGTTATCTAAGCCCTGACCACATGGCCTCTGTGGAGACCACCCAGCAACAAGACCGGTTCATCAGGATACCCACGGAGACCTGACACAACCTCCCCAGGTCCCCACGGAAGGCCAGGGGCACCACAGACTCACACCCATGGCCTCCTTTCTTCTGCTCAATTTTCTTTTTTAAAACTTTTTATTTTGTATCGGAGTATAGCCAATTAACAATGTTGTAATGGTTTCAGGTGGACAGCAAAGGGACTCAGCCATACATATACATGGATCCATTCTCCCCCAAACTCCCCTCCCATCCAGGCTGCCACATGACATTGAGCAGAGTTCCCTGTGCTCTGCAGTAGGACTGTGGTGCTTATCCATTTTAAATACAGTGGCCAGTGTGTACTTGTCCATCCCACACACCCTAACTATCTCTTCTCCCTGTCGTTCCCTCCAGCAACAGTGATCTGCTGAATCTTTTCAATTCCCTTCAGTATGACTTTCCTGTTTCTGCTGGTGCCAACTAGGAGGCTTCCCTGGTGGCTCAGATGATAAAGAATCTGTCTGTACCACAGGAGACCTGAGTTTGATTGCTAGGTCAGGAAGATCCCCTAGAGAAGGGAATGGCAACCCACTCCAGTATTTTTGCTTGGAAAATCCCATGGAGAGGAGCCTGGTGGGCTATGGTCCATGGGTTCACAGAGCTGGACACGACTGAGTGACTAAGCATGCGCAGATGCTGGTGCCAGCTACAGGGAAAAGCAGCAGCAAAAGGAAGGGATGTGTGTCTGTTTTTCAGATTGATTCATGCGCTGAGCAAACCCTAAAATTTTGTTAGCAATTTGGCTTTTGTGCAAAGTGTGTAATGCAAAAAGGTTTTACTGATGGAGATTAAATTACATGGAAGCAGTCCATGATGTCACCTTTCAAAATATTCCTTCACTTGGAAAGCCCCCAAACGCCCAACAATGGGAAGCATACTGGCTCAATTATGGCGCCTTATGGGGTAGAAGGCCCAGCGGCCTTTACAACTGATGTCATGGGTGCAGAAGAATGTGGAGGGCCTGGTGCAGCTTCCTAACCAGAGCAGGTTACAGGTGTGCTGATAACCTGACTTAGGGTTAGTGCTGAGGGTGGCCTGCTGGGGCCAGCACCAGCCACACAGGCCTGGGAGCATCTTGCTGACCTCTTCAGGCTCCTCAGCAATTCTATAGATGCAATACATAAGAATTATTTATTTTTTACTTCTCAGTGGAGGCTTTTCCTGCCATTTTTCAGTACATTTGGTTTCACATAAACAGAGTGTTGAGTTTCTGAAGGCAGGATATTCCTGTTTCATATTGTTCCTCATTCACTAAGGTATATGTCACAAAATGAGTAAAGGCTGGAGACTAGCTGAAGACAGATACCCATGAACTCAGGCCCAGTGATCTAGTCAAGTTGTTAAATGCAGGTAGCTTTTATCACTAGCCTATGAAGATCTCTCTGCCTTAAAATTTTCCCCATATAACATTTTTATTAGTTAACTTCTACTCTCCCGTTCTAAAGCTTAGTAAGTGATAAAATAATCTTACCTGTCCCGGGTTGCTTGGATGTCGCTGCAGGTGGGTTCTCTGTAGGGTGGCTGGCATCTGGGTGGGGCAGGGCACCGCCTGGTCCCCACTCAGTGGGGACTCGTCCATCCCCGACGGACGGCTTGTCCAGAGATTCCTGGCACAAGGACAACTGTGAGTCACTGTTAAAGGCTTTCAGGGTTCTCTGCATCCTAATACATCACATACAGAGGAGAGCTGGTTTGGGAAAATTCAAGGAGCCCTGGACCAGAAGCCACAAGACCCAGATTCTGGGTTTAAGGTCCAACTAGAAATGTCATGGCCTTGTCACTCTTCCTAAGCATTCAATTTAAGATGTGGGTGATAAGTAGTAGCAGTGATGTTAGTAGCTCAGTTGTGTCTGACTCTTGGCGACCTCATGGACTGCAGCCTACCAGGCTCCTCCGTCCATGGGATTTTCCAGGCAAGAGTACTGGAGTGGGTTGCCATTGCCTTCTCTGCCAGGGTGATTAGGAAAAGGCAAATGAAAACCACAATGAGATAGCATCTCAACCCCCTCAGGATGGCTTCAATCAAGAAGATTGAAATAATAGAAATAACAAGTGTTGCGGGGCTTGCCTGGTGGCTCAGTGGTAAAGAATCCACTCGCCAAACACAAGAGACATGGGTACGAAACCTGGTCCAGGAAGATCCCACAGGCCACAGAGCAACTGAGCCCATGCACTCCAAAGTCTGTGAGCACTAACTGTGGAGCCCACACGCAGCAACTACTGAAGCCTGCCTGCCCTGGAGCCCGTGTTCCTCAAGAGGAGACGCCACAATGAAAAGCCTGCACGCTACAACTAGAGAGAGCCCAGGGGCAACAGTGAAGACCCATCACAGCCGAAAAATAAATCAGTACATCTTAAAAAAAACCCAACATGCAGCACACAAAAGGCTCTACAGAGGTAAGGCATTATTGCTACACTATGCATTGTGATGCTCAAGACCAAAACCAGCTCATTTTGGCAGTCATGGAGAGAATGAATCTGAATAAATAAAATTAGCATTTAACATTTTAAAACTGTACTTTAGCCGAGCGTCAATTACTTCCTTTCTTCTAATACCTACTAGGAAAATTTTCTCTAAAACAACTTTGCTAAAACATTAAATCAGATTTGACATTTACCCTCTGAGTGAAGGAGTCATAAAGTGGCTCAAAGGTGGCGGCAGAGGAAAGAGGTGAAACAGGTGATCATTTAGCTACTTTTGTTTAAAAAGAAAAAAAATAATTTCGTAAAATGTCAATTATCTGCTTAGGGAACTCAACAGTGTTCAACTCAGTGAATTTTCTATTTACTAATAAGGCATAAGTGTGATATGAAAACAGAAGCATCTGAAAGTCAACAGAGGTAGTGACTGTCCAGCACTATGAATGCAGCACGTGCCACTCAACTGTACACTTTAAAATGCTTTGGTGTTCAGTTGCTAAGTCATGTCCAACTCTTTGCGACCCCATGGACCGCAGCATGCCAGACTTCCCTTTCCTATACTAACGTTATGTTAAGTGAATTTCATCTCAATTTTAAAAAGTATTAATAAGAACATTGAGACAATCATTTTCCAAAATAAAAAGTCTCATTTTTTTAAGTTTCCAATATAAAAGGTAAATACTTTATGGGCAATGCATTCAATTTTCTTTCCCATATAGTATAAATAAAATTTGGGAATGAGAAATTTTACAAGAAAAACAACTTCTGTACAAAAATTTTAAAAGGTGCTCAAAGTTCTTACTGAGAATACTAATTCACAATTATGACATTTTAATAGATATAAATTATTATAAAAAAGATATTTGAGTAAAATCCATGATTTGGCTTTATATACTTATTTAACTTATATGCAGAGTACATCATGAGAAATGCTGGGTTGGAAGAAGCACAGGCTGGAATCAAGATTGCTGGATTATTATTGTTATATCAATAACCTCAGATATGCAGATGACACCACCCTTATGGCAGAAAGTGAAGAGGAACTCAAAAGCCTCTTGATGAAAGTGAAAGTGGAGAGTGAAAAAGTTGGCTTAAAGCTCAACATTCAGAAAACGAAGATCATGGCATCTGGTCGCATCACTTCATGGGAAATAGATGGGGAAACAGTGTTAGACTTTATTATTTTGGGCTCCAAAATCACTGCAGATGGTGACTACAGCCATGAAATTAAAAGATGCTTCTTACTCCTCGGAAGGAAAGTTATGACCAATCTAGATAGCATATTGAAAAGCAGAGACATTACTTTGCTAACGAAGGTCGGTCTAGTCAAGGCTATGGTTTTTCCAGTGGTCATTTATGGATGTGAGAGTTGGAGTGGGAAGAAAGCTGAGCGCCGAAGAATTGATGCTTTTGAACTGTGGTGTTGGAGAAGACTCTTGAGAGTCCCTTGGATTGCAAGGAGGTCCAACCAGTCCATCGTAAAGGAGACCAGTCCTAGGTGTTCATTGGAAGGACTGATGCTAAGGGTGAAATTCCAATACTTTTGCCACCTCATGCGAAGTGTTGACTCATTGGAAAAGACCCTGATGCTGGGAAAGATTGAGGGCAGGAGGAGAAGGGGACAACAGAGGATGAGATGGCTGGATGGCATCACCGACTTGATGGACATGAGTTTGAGTGAACTCCGGGAGTTGGTGATGGACAGGGAGGCCTGGCGTGCTGCGGTTCATGGGGTCGCAAAGAGTCAGGCACGACTGAACTGAACTGAGTTATTCAAAATTTGTAATACCCTTAAAAGGAAGAGGTTTACTCATTAGCTGAACATGACATTTTAAAATACATTTCCTAGTTGGAGGTAATAACAATTTTTAGAAGGAGAAAAAAGGTGTATATAAGGTTAAAAACAAACCCTTCTGCTGAGATTAGCTTTTATGACTTGGTATGTTCTGCTTCTTTTTACATGTATTATATGTTTTACAAATCACTTGAAAACACATCTTTATAAATACACGCATAAAAATTGCACTTCACAGATACTGCATGTTTGACAGGTTGACGGTCTGTGACAACCCTGCACTGAGTGGGTATGTTGGTGCCATTTTTCCAACAGCATTTATTCACTTCCATCATATTTTGGTATTTCTCACAATATCTTACATTTTTTCATTGTTACATTTGTTATGGTGATCTGTGATGTTACTGTTGCAAAAAGATATATAATTCAACTAAGGCTCAGATAGCTAACACTTTTTAATAATAAAATATTTTTGAATTAAGGTATGTACATTATTTTTAGAGACATAATGCTATTGCACAATTAATAGACTCCAGTATCCTGTAAACGTAACTTTTATATGCACTGGGAAGCCAAACACTTGACTGACGTTATTGCGACATCAACTTGATTGCAGTGGTCTGGAACCAAACCTGCATTATCTCAGAGGCATGCCTGGACAGCCTTATAAGGCATCTCAGATTGTCCGCTCTGAGTAAAAGTATTTATGTTGAAGAGACTAAATAATGTTTGTTTCTCTTACCCTCTCCTTGCTAAAGTGGAGGTATACTAAATTTTTTTTTTTTAAATGTGCAATTTGATATTCTGGTCCATTCTAACATACTGGTAAACAAGTAGAAACATAAACAATATTAACTTGCATTTACTGTGGTACATTATATGTTTCTCAGTGAATGCATGCCCATTACTTCATGTGATACAACAAGGGTAGGAGTAGCTGTAATTATACATCATCACCATGGGAAGTCTGAAAAAATAAGGATCAAGCAGAACCTTGACCGCCAGACATAACCACTGTTAACCTGTATTTGACGGTCACCCTGACTGTGTAAGATGATCAGGGAAGAGAGCAACATCCCTATTTTACAGTCCAGACAACTGTGGTTCAGAAAGATCAGTAACTTGGCGAGTTACTGCCTAAGTGACCACCGACTAGTCAGTGGAGAAGCTCGTCCCAGACCCAGGGGTTTCCTGCATCTGCCCGGCACTGCCTTTCCATCATCAACCACAGGCCCCGTGTATGGGAAGAGAGGGATTACATCTTTTGGCCACATGATCTCATGACTCAACACTTAGGCACCTCCCCCCACCAATCTGGTGATATATTACTAGGCTCCCAGGCAGTTAGTGTGTTGAAATGAATGACTGTATTGAAAGATGATTCTCTAATCATTATCCTTTACTTCAGGCAGATTACCTTATGCTTTAGAGCAGCGGTCCCCAACTTTTTTGGCACCGGGGACCAGTTCTGTGGAAGATAATTTTTCCACAGACTAGCGTGGAGGGTGGGTATGGTTTCAGGATGATTCCAAAGGATGACATTTATTGTGCACTTTATTGCTATTATTATTATTACATTAGCTCCACCTCAGATCATCAGGCATTAGATCCTGGAGGTTGGGGACCCCTGCTTTATAGCATGCTCCATACTCATTCATACAAGACTCACTGGATCTCAAGTAACTAAGAAATCAGTTACCTTCTCCACAGTTCCTCCTGGCCGATAACCAGTCACGGTCACTTGGATGGAACTATCCTGGACTTTCAAGTCCGCACCGCGTGGGTCACTGGCTCCATCGGTCAGCTGTGCTGATTCTGCGCTGCTAGGCCTGGCCTCAGCCTCAGGCCTCTTGCGGTGTGGGCTGACCCTGGCCACGGGCTTGTGCCTGGACCCCAGGCTGTCATTTTGCTGGAGGGAACTGGGGCTGTCTGTGCTCGCTGGACCCTGGGTGCCTGTCCCGGCTCTGCACTCCAGTTTGGGCGAGCTCCTCGATCCTGACAGTTCCTTCCTCCCCGAGCAGCCAGGGCTACCCTTGGGGGCCTCCGATGGGACCAGCAGGCTGGCTGCATGGGAAAGGGGGTCCCGCACGCCTCCTGGGAGGCTCTCCTGGAAGTCCAGCGAGCTGCCGAGGAGAGGCACTGAGGAGGCCTTGCTGACCAGTGTTTTCTTGGGGTGTTCCTCTCGGTTGATACCTGTGACCTTGGAAGAGGCTGTTGAAACATGTGTAGAGTTGTCCTCTGTCAGCGGCCTACTGGGACCTGAGAGGGTCCCTGGGAGGGAAATACAGTCGCCTTCGCCATCAAACTCTTCCTCGTCGCTGGCATCGTCATCAGAGCAGCCCACCCTCCTCTGGCGGAGGAGGGGGTTCCGGAGGACCTCTGGGCTCCCGGGAAGACTGGCTTGCCTGGCAATTGTCACCTGCTTGTGGAAGAGCCCGGAGGCCCGTTGGCTTCCAAGAGACACAAGGCTGTTGGCCCTGGCTTTTCCTGGCTCCTTGTGAGCTGCTG
Source organism: Bos taurus (assembly GCF_002263795.3). Taxonomy (NCBI): domain Eukaryota; kingdom Metazoa; phylum Chordata; class Mammalia; order Artiodactyla; family Bovidae; genus Bos; species Bos taurus. The sequence goes on from NC_037347.1 coordinate 41,530,814, forward strand.
GGGTTGGGAGAAGAAAAGTCAAGTGCAACAGCTTTCCATCTGGTATGGTCTTTTAATCTAACCCCCCCTTCTTTACACACGAGCATTTCCACGTTCACAGATGCCAGGTACACCTTCTGGCCACTGGTCACTAGGCATAAACGACAGTTTCTTGGGATCTGCTTACAGTGAGAGCCAACTTTCTTCTCTCCTCTGCCTACTGTTTTTTCATTTTTTTTTTTTTTAAACTTAACCTCTGGATTGTTCAACTTACACATGTGTGCTGCCTAGAGACAGAAATGTGTAACTTGTCAACATCCATGATATCTAACACGTTACTGGGTTCAACCTAAACGCTGCTCCAAATACTCCCCGGGGGAGGATGCCCCGGGATCAACGAGTCCTGCACACCTGGGCCTTCTTATCACCTGAAGTCCTTCCTTCATAGGCAGGAGGGAGGTGGGCTTGATTAATGGGCGCGAGAGCTCCGAGAGAGTGGTGAGCTGAAGCCTGAGACTACACATAATTTATAAACTCCAACCTGGGAAGGGAAGGAAGGCGTGGGAGCTCTACAAACTCTTCGCATCTCGTTAAACGTAGTGAAAAATTACACGTGCTTCCGCCTTAGAGCGTTTCTATCAGAGCCTGGAGGAAGCACATGGGCTGCTCCAAACGAGCTAGACAGGTTCTTGTCTGAGACAGGGGATTTTCTTATTCAGACATTAGAAATGAGCAAAAGGAAACCACACTGGTGGGAGTGAGGAGTCAATGCAGTTCATATCAGGTCATTATTTCAGATTATACTGAGAAAATAATCAATGAGGTCTTTTTTTTAAAAAAAAGTAAAACCCATATGATAACAAATCTGTCTCATACGTTCTAAATCATTCACTCACTGCCTTCTAAAAAGAGTTAAGTTTAGGGTCTAGTGAAGAATTTGGTTAGGATTCCCCTAAAACATAAGACCATCAGGTTATCAGGCACGATTCGATGCCACAAATTCCAAGACTACACTGTGTAAATAGCATCTCAAGGTGGGGGCAGTTTAGCTTTCCAACTTGGGGTACAGACCGTGCACCCAGCCTGTTGACTGTAGAAGTGGGGAGGCCGGTCACTAGGAGTGCACTGAGTTTTCCAAGATCAAACTCTGCCTTTAGTCAGGGTAGAAAGGTGGCTCCTACTCAACCATGGGTGTGGTCTCCAGTCCTCTTTCCGTACCCCAGCACCGTGACGTGTAAACCAACGCATCATGGAGTCAGAGAGTCAGGGCTTACGGGAGGTGCTGGGGGGCTCCACGGAGCTGCTGCTGCCGCCGCTCCCTGGAGGGTCCTCGTCCTCGGAGCCGGCCACCATGAAGTCGGACAGCGGGCCTGGGGCGTCGTGAGCAAAGTACTGGGAGAGTTCAGATTCAGAAATCAGGGAGTCCTGTTGAAGAAGGCAGTGCTAGATGAGGAAGATGTGCCAGAGTGGATTATTTTAAATAGTAATTGTGTCCCATCTTCCCGAAAGCACTTTGTTCTCATCTGCGGTCACTCAAAACAGCTGTGATAGTAAACGCCCACCTCCATTTACTTTAGGATCACTAAATTAAACACTGAATGAATTAAAAGGCAATTGCTGCCAGACAATGTTTTTAAGAAATACGTTTTTGGCTGCGATCAGAAAAACCACAGCAGCAATGCATCAACCATCCCAGGAAGAAGACTGGGGGAAGAGATAGGAGGAGGAATGGAATTCCAAGCCACTGGTTCAGCCTACCGATGAAACAACAAAACAGGCGAGTTTGACTCTTGTTCTCTGATCCACTGAGTTTTTGGAACAGCCAGCTAAGAAAGATTCCTTAAAGTTGCAGATGCCCTCCCCAAACTGACCCAGGCCCCTTTTATTAAAAAAAGCAGGGGGCGGGGAGCAGTTATTTTTCAAACTGTAGCTCAGTTCTTTTATTTTGTTGTTTTGTTCTTTTCCTGGATGAATATTTAATAAAAGAAACTCACATTTATATACTTGTTCTCAAATGGACATTTTTGCTGTTTGCTGTGTAAAATGGCCAAGATGACTCATGGGCAGAAATACAGATTGGACCCTATGGTTTGATTTATGGGCTCCAAAACAAAGGTCTGTCTAGTCAAAGCTCTGGTTTTTCCAGTAGTCATGTATGGATGTGAGAGCTGGACTATAAAGAAAGCTGACTGCCAAAGAATTGATGCTTTTGAACTGTAGTGTTGGAGAAGACTCTTGAGAGTCCCTTGGACAGCAAGGAGATCCAACCAGTCCATCCTAAAGGAAATCCATCCTGAATATTCATTGGAAGGACTGATGCTGAAGCTTAAACTCCAATACTCTGGCCACCTGATGCAAAGAACTGACTCATTTGAAAAGACTCTGATGCTGGGAAAGATTGAAGGTGGGAGGAGAAGGGGACGACAGAGGATGAGATGGTTGGATGGCATCACTGACTCAATGGACATGAGTTTGAGTAGGCTCCAGGAATTGGTGATGGACAGGGAAACCTGGCATGCTGCAGTCTATGGGGCTGCAAAGAGTTGGACACAACTGAGTGACTGAACTGAACTGAACCAGTAAAGCAAGGCAGCAAAGTGCCTTTTCTTGACTCACCTTTTTTGCAAAAGAAGGACTCTTCAAGGGGGTACCTGTTGGGGGAAAAATTTACCATACTGTAAAAAAAATGAAGCTCAAATCCTTACAAATAGGCTCACCTTCTTAACAGGAAAAGAAGGAGCCAGACATATTAAACAAAACCCTCTCTGCTCAATAGGCACGGAAGGGCCACGTGTGTGGGAATGGACATGCATGCAGTCTATTGGGTACCCGTCCCACCTCCCAAGATTCTTCTCAAGCTTCAAGCCCCCATATGCTACTGACTCCATGGTGATCCTATTAATAGTTGGAAGTAACTTCCTCTGCATTTCAGAAGAACTTTATACTGCCCATATACCAATTTCCATATGCATACTATAATTTAATTACAAGTGGATGCCTGTTCTCTTCTTCCTTGACTATTTACCTATCACTGATCAGGCCCTGCAGGGCTTAGCACTAGGATCTAGGAAGTGTTCAGTGATATTTGATAAATGGATTGAAGGATGAATGAAGAAAGGAACAGCACTCAAAAAACTCATGAAAGAAAGAGGGAGAGGGCTGAATATCTGTCTTAGTTTTTAGTTGAAGGACAAAAAGACTCAGCATGGAGATTTTAAATTATATTCCATGAGCAAAAAGATTTTGAGTTTAAGGATCATAGCTTAGTAAAATCTTTTATAAATGACTGAGTGAATATATTAGGATTATGAGAGGACAGCCTTCAGGCACTTCAGGAGAATGAGTGAGTTGAATAAAGAGTCCATTATGGCTGTGCCCACTTTCAATATATTAATTATGGATGCAAATAATTAGGGTACTTCTTGGTTGCCAAAAACCCGCATGCCTTCCTTTTCCTTTGACAACCAGTAACTCGTGTCTGTTTCCTCCCGACATTAGTCTTAATATCAGTAATATCTCGAGTTCAGATACATCAGCAGAGTCCCTTGAGATTCCCACTCTACAGGAAACATTACTTTTCCAACTTGGTGCAAAGTTTCATGTTTTAAATTCATGTGAAATTCTTACTAGGGCAATCCTCCTATGACTGAACTTTCCACTTGAGGAGGAGGAAAATCATGATTTTTGCAGCCTGTTACATTTCAGTTGAAACTTTGAATTTGTATAAAGAAATCCCAGGTTTTTGGCTGGATTGTACCCCGTGCCTACAGAAACAACTGGTAATTTGGTAGCATTTCATTTCTACTTGGAATGAAGTAGAATTCATGTTCTACTTAACATGAATTGTACATAAACACCTGAAATGCTAACTCATTTTTGCAAATTATCTTAAAGCAGTAGAAAAAGCGTGCATGGCTGGAACTTTAATACAGCACGTTAAATAACTGTAGAAATCAAAAGCAGCCGCTAAGGGAAAGCATGGAATCTCTTTGACAGCTACTTCTGCCAAGCCCGGTAATTACCAAGACTCCAATAATAGTGCGCAGGGGAGTGCCCCCGGGGGGAACGTAACGAGAGACTCTTCTGAATGTTGAATGAAGATGTGCAGTTACAGTACCTAAGCCAGGAGAGGAACTGGCCTCTTTGCTTTCCTGATAAGTGCTGCGTGCTATCACTTCATCCATTTCCTGCTCGGAAACCTGATTGTCAGCAGAAAGCACAAATTAGACGGTTTTATTTATTTATTTTTCCCCAATAAAAGTAGCTAGGACCAGAGTCAGAGGCTGGAGCTCAGATAAAGAGAAAAATTGCAAGACCAAAGACTATGACCACCCTCTGAAGCAATAAACCAGAGCATATGAGTAGTTATTATGTCCATTAACAGCTGGGTTAATGGACTGCTTCAAACACTGGATTCAAAACCAGACCTTCTGTTGATACCCAAGCTCATGAAGCAAAGCATTCATCGCTGGTTACCAACAACATGGCTGACTTGTGTCTCTCTCCAGAACACTCACTTCTCATTCTTTTTTTCCCTAAACTTAAACAATTTCACACTTACATAAAATTTGCAAGAATAGCACCAGGATAGTATACTCTTCAACTATACTCACTTTAAAAAAAAAAAGTTCCACATTCACACTCATACTTTATCTTCTCCACACACACACAACTTTTTACTAAACCATTTGGGAGTTAGTTTCAGACATTATGACCCTTCACCTGTAAATAATTTAGTAAGTATCTCCTGAAAACAAGGACATTCTCTTAAATAATCTTGGTACTATTATCAAGTTCAGCAAATTTAACATTGATAAAAACGATGGTCGAATATACATTTCACATCCCTAGGACTAGTCTTCAGAAACGCTACTCAAAGTGTGTCTTGAGGCTGGAAATAATTCACAGAAAGTTTGATGCCAGGCTGGGATGAGATAAGGGTTTTCCCTGAGAATGCAAATCAATACTCAGCTGCTTTCATCAACGTCTCGCGAGGTTTAAATGTCAAATGAAGTAAATAGCGTGCACAGTGATGTGACCGATTTATATTCCAGAGCAAGCTCCTTATCTGCGATGGGCCTTAGCGGCCCGTCACCAACTTCTCTGCCTAGTATGCTTTAGAGAAAAGGGTTTTTGGGGGAGGGGTGTATCTGACAACCCAGAATTCAAAATCCTGTACTCATGTCTATTTATTCTCCTTTATATGTCTATTTATAATCCAAAATAATTCTAAGCCTTTGTCTTTCATGATATTGATAATTTGAAAGACACTAGTCCAATCCAAACCCTCAGTTACGAGTTGTCCAATAGTTTCTTCATGCTTAGATTTAGGTGATGCCTTTGGGGGCAGAAAAACTACAGAATTATAAAAACCGTTTCTTTTTCGGTACATCACAGGATCAGTGTATTTCATAACTGATGACAACTCTGACCACTTGTTTAGGGTTTCACCAGATTTCTCCACAGGATTTGTTGTGTTGTTGCCATTAATGAGTAATCTGGCAGGAGACAGTTTGAGACTGTTTTATCCTGCTTCCCAATATATTTCCACTCAATGGTTTTAGCATCATTCATATTCTTGCTGAATCAGTTATTATAATGAAGTTTTCAAAAATAGTGAATTTGTAATTCTCTTTTCCTTTATATTTTTTGGTGGCATGGTAAACTCATGGATTCCTCCATGCCCCCCTCCCACTCCACCAACAGTTGTTATCCATAACTGTAATTATTCATGGGAAGATTTTTATTTTTTAAATTTTTCTTAATTTTTTTTTTTGACTGTGCCACATGGCATGCGGGATCTTAGTTCCCCAACCAGGGATTGAACCCTATACCTTCTGCAGTGGAAGCGGAAGCACGGAGTCTTAACCAACGGACCACCAGGGAAGTCCTTCATGGGAAGGGTTTTCAAAAGCCTGATACATGATGAACTATGAGATATTTTAAGAGCAACTACAGGACTTGTATAGTTTATTTTTTTAAAGGTAAGAATATTTTAAATGTAGGACAGTAATTCTGTGTATTAAAATATCATTCAGAATAAATAATATTTGGATAAGCACAGCCATCTGCCTTAAGAAGTAAATGAACATTTCTCTACAGGATTCAGCATTACACTTTAACCTAACACATCAACCATCGTCACATCAGGGACTTTGTGTAATAGTTCCTAATAGTCTTCACAGGAAATACAACATGTACAAACATGCATGCAGACAAAATGCATACTCCCACACATACCTTCATAAACCAAAGAGTAATTCTGTATAAATGAGCCATTAAAAATGGCTGCAGACTTTTCTTGACATTAGACTTTGAATATTTGCAATTATTTTTGAGTGGGAGAAAAATGGTTGGGGTTTAAAACAAGTGAAAGATGTCCTGGATAACTCTAATCATGCTGAAAGCCCCAGTATCAATTAATAATGGACCTCTATTACTTTCTTCTACTTAACATCAGCTAGAATCTGCCACACGAGCAGGTCCAAATCTTAGCTTGTCTAAACCTGGAGGGTTTGAATATCCCAATTGGGCGGCCACTGCTTCAGTCATTATGAGAAACAGAAGAGAAGAAAATCCTTGTGGTATTTCTCTTGGAACAACATGAAAACTGAGGAAGAACATACATATAGTATCAAAATGTACCACTGGCATGAGATGTTGGGATAAGTGGTATAAAAATACATTAAACGTAAAATGGAATCTTGACCAAAAGGAAAATATAGTATGATGTTACAACTAAGAACACTATGTTTACCTAGGAGGAAACATGAAATCCAGTCAAACAAATACCGAAATTTGGTTCCTTGAACGTATCTCCAGCACCATCCTGACGACCATTCTACCATGGCTAGAAACATGAGTCAACCCGTGTGTTCCACAGAATCATAGACCACCAGAAGACCAGGATTGTTTTGCTTTGCACTGGAATGCCATTTCGATGTTTGATTGTATTGGCAAATTAGGCAGATGCTTTGGGGTAAGATTAGGCTAACCAACAAATCACGACCTGTGTGAGGTTGGAATGGATTTTGAAGTCAGAGATGCCTTGAAGCCAATAACTGCAAACCATAGAGAACTTAATTTTCTCTAATGTTGCCGAGGGATGGGCTGGATCAGCAGCCATAGCTTGTTGGACTGCTTCCTAAGGTTAGAGGAGTGTGGCCACGAGGGTGGTGGAATCCAAGGGAGAACCCTGGAGGGAGGAGTTGAGACTGTGAGTCAAAGCAGGGTTAAAAGTGTCCCAGAGAGAGCTCGGGGGACAGCAGGGGGACAGAGTAGAGCAGATTCCGAGGGAAAGGCAGGATTACAGAACAGAAAGGAGAAACACCGGCAATGACAAGGAGAAAAAACAGGAAAAGGTGGAAGCAGGACTTGATTTTCTAGAAATGATATTTATTCAAGTAGCTTTTATGTAAGACATTTTTAAGAATGCTTGTAGGAGTTTCCTGGGTGCTCTAGTGGTTGGGACCTCACCTTCTGGTGTTGGGGAGAGGGTGTGTGTGTAGGTTCGACCTCTGGTCGGGGTGCTAAGATTCCACACGCCTCTGGGCCGAAAAAACAGAAGCAATATTGTAACTACTTCAATAAGACTTAAAAAAAAAAATGCTTGAAGACAAGAGAAAACACCCTGGGGAGTGGGGGTGGGGGAAGTAGCGGGGCTGAGTCTGAATCAGCATTAAAGGTCCAAGGAGCTTGACTGACATCTCTATCCCGAATCAAGGCACAGAGTCACACCTTTGCAGTGGTTATTTGTATACGGGAAACTGGACGGCCAGGGCTTCCCACGTGGTGCTAGCGGTAAAGGACCTGCTGCCAATGCAAGAGATGTAAGAGACATGGGTTCCATCCCTGGGTTGGGACAATCCCCTGAAGGAGGGCACAGCAACCCACTCCAGTATTCTTGCCTGGAGAATCTCATGGACAGAGGAGTCCAGCGGGCTACAGTCCATGGGATTGCAAAGAGTCAGACATGACTGAAGTGACTTAGCATGCACAGCATGCAACTGGACGAATAACAAACACTGCTGAGACAGTGAAAATGACCCCATAAAGTTACTGCACTGAAGAAATCTCAGATGTGCCACATGGGAGAAACTGCCAGGTCTCCTGGTACAAACTTCTTACTTGTAAACTAGCATAAGAGTCCATCCAGTATAGCAGTCTGGGGCCATTCAGGATGTAATCAAATAACTCTACAAATAATACAAAGTGGACAGTAGCCACATGTCAGGCATTGGAAGACTTAATGGTCTAAATGAGCATTCTGAGTTGTTGAAAGGTCAGATTTGGGAGGGGGGAGAAAAAAAGATTACCATGTTGGAGACAAGCTGATTTTAAGAGTTTTACCTAGAGTACTCAAAAACAACCAAAAACAGCTCTCAAAATGGGTTGTGTTGAACTTGCTAAAGTATCCTGTGGTTAGCTTAAAAAATTAAAACCAATCGTCTAAGTAGAAGAGATACAACCAAGTAAATAGCATGCATGCATGCTAAGTCACTTTAGTCATGTCCAACTCTGCAACCCCATAGACTGTAGCCCACCAGGCTCCTCTGTCCTTGGGATTTCCAGGGCAAGAATACTGGAGTGGGTTGCCATTACCTTCTCCAAAGTAAACAGCAGAGGGCCCCCACACAGGGGCTATGATTATCTGCAAGTCAGTGTGGCGAAACAGTGTGAGACTGATGCTGGAAGAAACTTAGTGGGCTCTTAAGCATTAATCACACAAGTATTTTGCTCAGGTCAAGGATGGCCTGGACAGAGCATCAACTTCAATGCTTTCTGCTTTTCTGGATGCAGAAACCTGAAAAGGCTAAGTATCTCACCAAAGATTGAACAGCCAGCGGGGGTTACTCAGAACCCTACCTTCCATACTTAGCACTCCCACCTTCCACTAACTTTAAGTTCACCAATAATATTGTCAACATTTTCTAATAAAATGTTCTGAGTGTGAAGATGAAGTCCAGATCAATAATTCATTTCCCAAGTGTTAACAGTTACCTTGGTCACTGGGTGGCCACAGGCTGATTCCCATCCCCAGCTGGGTGAACGGTCTCATCAAAGAGTCTGCATGGTCATAGGAACACGTGTGCCATTGCTACTGGACAAACAGCTGCCTTCCCAGACTTAGGACAGTGTGGGATACCTCACCTTTGGATTAGGGTGCCGGCCGATGACCAGGCGAACGGGTCCTGGGGGGCATTTGCTCAAGATGGAGTGGACTTTGCTTAAAGCAGCATGGCGGACGTTGACAGAGTTCACTTCCAGGATTTGATCTCCGCGGCTAGGGAGGACAACATGATCAACTCTCTGCAGTAACAGTTAGTTTTTCACAAGACTTCCTTCTGGGAGTGGTTTACATAATATGAAATCTTTTCTGAATACTTTTAAGGAGCAAATGATATCCTCGCATCTTTGCATACGTATAAAAAAGCAAAACCCTCATAAACACATTAGGTTTTAAACTGACAAAGACCATTATGGGTATCTACCTGTATTTTCAGAAGTAGTAAAGTTAAAATTGATAATAAGGACAACAATGAAGGTTACTATTACTCAAACACGTATTGCAGGCCAAGTACTATAAAAAGAAATTTATGTAACAATGCTTTGACTAGGTATTATTATTCCCATTATGTAGGTAAGACCATGGGCTCGGAGAGGTCACCCAGATGCCACACACTGCTGAACTCAGGTTTGCCTACCTTTGCTCATCAAGTGACAGTCCCTCAACCACCACCAGTTGCTTTTCCCCTACCATATTGAAATGATTATTGTAATATAATTTAAGAAGGAAATATCTGAAGCTCAAAGGTTACCCAATAATTTGTAAAAACGTTTCAGATTTGAACAAATGAGAAATTGGGGACAAGATGCCCATTTTGACTTGAAATTATAGGGAGAGAACTCAGTATGAGAAAACAAAGAGTCTTTATGTGGGGTTTGAAGAATGGTCATTTGGCAGGCTCCAGACATATGGAACCATTCAAGAAAGAAACATCATCTTGGGATGTCATTAAAGGATTTTTTTCCTTGGGTTCTAAAAGTATATTTTCTTTAATGTACTTTGGATGATTTGCTAAATTTTTTTCAATATGGAAATTCACTCTGATGATTAACTAAAAACATAATATAATCTATTAACAGGGCCTCAAAATGGCAACCTCAAGGAATGTCATTTTGATAATTCCTCAACTGCTCAAGGACCTGAAAACTTAGAGGGGAGAAAGATGATACTGTTTGCACAAAGTGCTTCATGAAATACGTGTACATTCTTGTGAAGTTTAGGTGGGCACAGACCCACTGCAATTACTATATAATAGAACACCGAAACTTCTCTTGTATAAACAGAATACCCAAGCTACAACTCAGCTAGCTGAACTGAGAAATCAGACACGCAGTGATTTCAGACAGTAACCATCTAGACATCACGTCTCAAAAAGGAATGAAACAACAGGAAAGGTTCAGGAGATTGTACTTAATAATAAAGGCCTCCTGTTCAAGGGCATGATCTTAGGACTCTCTTGTATCCAGTGATTCTGAGCCATTTTGAATAGTTCCCAGCAGCTTATATGAATTCTATATAAATGTATATGAAAGAGAAAGAAAATATTTGGATAATTATAGGTATCTACATAGACTTGGATTGTGTCAAGTTTCTGAAACTGAACTTCTGAGTCCAAATAGAACAGAACTGGTAGGGAAAGCCAAGATCTGGAATTCTTGAACCAAATTTCATTTATCTTTTCATCTTTGGAGATGCTTTTGATTGTAATTCTAGCTACATGACCGCAAAATAATATAAACATTTAGAATTTCACAAGGAAATGTAACAGGGCAGGTATCTTATGTATGTATTCACATATTCACAAACCCACCAGAACTCTAAACTCTCAGGTTTACAACCAACCTCAGATTGCTCTCCATCTTGGCCACTGATCCTGGGGCAAGGCTGTGGATGTAGATGCCAGGAGGGCTGTTTTCTAGGGCCAGGCAGCAGGCACCGATGCCTAAGCCAACTCTGGGCTCTGTGGGAGGCATCATTGAAAGAAAACAAAATCAAAAGAAAGAAAGAAAAGGAGTATCAGTAATTTGAATCTGCATTAATGTATACTTTGACCAACAACCACCTATTTTTAGACCAGACTTAGGATATACATTTTACTTTTCTTTGTCAATGTGAGCCATATTCTTTTAATGAAATGAGTCTATGGCAGAACCAGGGGCTAACTATGGACTGTGAATTATTTGATGGTCCATTCTCTTCTTAGTCTGAAGGGTCTCCTTGAATCTGTTTTTGGAAACAGGCAGAGTCCCAGTAACATTTTCTATTCTGGATATACAACTTCAGGCTTTCTTTTGCCTCCCATTGATTTCTAGGTTGTTCAGTTGCTCATCATATTTCTACCACTGGAGGCAAAGATTAAAAGCAGTAAGATTTGGTGTTACCCAGGATTTTTAGTTACTGGTGTTAGCTATATTCTTAACTATATTCTTTCTCCTTGAAAATGTTATATTGGCCCTAGAATTCAGCTAGTGAGTGATGTTTTTAACATGAGTCTCTGACACACAGTGATTCATCCAGAGAGAGCTTTAAAAAACTGAGCTACGGGGAACTTTTCTTCACTTTAGTGAAGTGACTGAGATCTCTCCTTTTGATCCTACTGCCCATTTAGAGAACGCCATATGTTGTTGGTAGCAGAATGTTCCAAAGAAGCAATTCATAGAAAAAGACATATAAAAAAAAATGAACCCAAGAACAGATTACAAATTATGATTTGAGAGAATGTAACGAAATGAGGACAAGCTGGTATCACCTTTGTTGAGGGTTACTTCCATGACGATTCTGTCCTTGGGCCCGGGGGCCTTCCGACCCAGGGACGAACTGCCTTCATCACTGCCCCCTGCTGAGGTTCCCCCGCTGGCATTGAAGTTTGGGGAGCTTGATCTGCTCATGTGTGTGGGTGTGGAGCAGGGCGTGAGACTCGGGCTCAGTAACTTGGTGCGTACCGTTAAGACAAACAATCCACTCCGGATTTGCTGAGAAAACAGGAAGAAGGGCTAAAACATTCAGGTTGTCCTTTTATCAAATGATGGGGGAAAAAAAAATCACCAAACCCAAACCAGAATGAAATAAAGAAAAACAAAGATTATGATAAAGGAGGTCCATAAGAATGTCCTTACCTTAAAGGTATGAATGGCTTCTTGAAATGTCAAGCCCTTGATTGGTATTCCATTTACATCTAGGATTTCATCCCCTAGTGAGCAAATTTGAGAATTACATTAACATCAAGCTTTAGTTTACTGGAATCTAACTGCTTGGTCAGTATTAAATAAAATACCATAAAATCCCTGATTTACACCTCTTTAAGATGAATTTTATTGTTCCAATCTACTCTCATTAGCTTAGCTCCAAGGAATGTTACAAAATGGTTCAATAAATGACATTGTATGTTATTCTGCAGTAATTCTCTATTTTCACCTTTAATTAAAACAACTGTGGGAAGCATCAAGACCTTACTCTCTTGCCACTACCAAGTCTGATAATACATGCTCTACATTTAGAAATCAAACTACAAAGACTGAATTCCTACCCTTTTCTTACAGTCTTTGGTTCACAACTTACACCCACTGGTGGTGAAGCACAAACACCCATAACACGTGTGAAGCCAAGCCTGTATTTTCAGAAAGACATGGTGTGTGAAAAGCGGCTTCAGTGACAGAGACAAGGAAACACATGAGATATTCTTTAGGAATGGCGGCCTCACATCTACGTGCAGCCCCACAGTCTAGATGCTTGGTTTTAATGGTGTTCAAGGTTCTGTCAGTAAGCTGGCAAGTTAGTATACACTTCGATCTAGGAGACTGCTGTAGACTAATACCAAATTTCTTTCTCTCTCTTGCTCTCATTCTCGTTCTCTCTCAAACTACCCTGAACTCATCTTCAACTCCAAGAAGGCACAGTCAGGTCATTTTTCAAGTTGTTGATAGTGTCTGCTGGGAACATAATAGAGCTCGGACATTCTCTTGACTTAAAGCTAGTTTCCGGCTTTGGATTCCTGTGTCACGTTCTAGTTTTTGGAGTAACAGTTCATCAAAAACACCACAAAGGCGCACAAGCTGAACCCTGCACAGCAGTGTGGTGCAGAAGAGGAACTCCCTTATAACAGAGTGCAGAGTGGCCCATGAACACACATTTTCACCTCGCACGGACAGCCGATCCCAGGAGCACACGGGGTATTCCATTAAAGGAACCCTGTACACAGGATTAAAAAGGCAAGCAGCACCGAACCCATGTGTTATGTGCCTTTTCTGTAAATGCAATTACAGATGTTGCAAAACAAGTGAAATAATCTGTTTAAAAATCACCTGGCATAACCAAGACTCAACTAGGTGAGGTTTTTGGTTTGTTTCCACCTGAGAAAAAGGTAGAAACATTAAAATGATCACTCATGCTCTTAAAAATCTTTAAAGATTACTTAAAAGACAGATCAATTCAACAGGTTCTGATGACCATTCTGATGACCTCTATTTATTGTAAGTGAATACATACGAAAATACAGGATTTAGGAGAAGCAAGTGCTATTAACCTCTCCTATTGATTTTTTCCCTGCCATTTTACCCTATTCTGCTAGCACTGCAGGATGAATTTCAGTCAAGTGAACACATGGCACATCCATTATAAAAATGCTCCGCTAGAATTTTACATTGTTGGGAAATGAGACACAAACACCACCTGGGGGTTAACCCTTCCTCTGAGAAAGAAAGAAAAAATTCTGCCATTAAAATATGAAGCCTGGTCATGGCTTATCATTAGGACACAGACTTCTGGGATCGCTCTGCCTACAAAAAAAAGAGATTCCAATTTATTCCTATCAGTTTAAAAGAAATAAGCTGGTTAAACACAACATAATTGCACCAACTGAACTGAACGGTCACAGCATTTTTGAAGGTAACTAGTAATAGTATGATTCAATCATTCCATGCAGGAAGTATATTAATAAGGAGGAGAAAAAATCAGGATTCACAAACAAGTTCTGGGGATCTAAGGCACAGATTGGTGCATATAGTTAATGAGACTGGGTTATATACTTTAAAATTGCTAAGAAAGATGCTAAATGTTCTCATCACATGCACACACACTAGGTCAATACGTGAGGTGATGGAGGTATTCATTAACATTGTTTGGCAATCATTCTGCAATATGCAAGTGTATAAAGTTATCACGTACACCTTCAATGCACACAGTTATCAATTATATCTCAATAAAGCTGGGAGCAAACAGTGCTTGTCTAGTATGCATAGGTGTGTCAAAAATGGTAGGTGCTATGGGGTTGGTGAAAGATGTTTATGTACTCCAGCCCCAAACAAGAATGCACTGTAAACGCTCAGGAATTTTCAAGGCAATTTCAAAGATCACGGGGACAAGACAGACATTTAAAAACCCAAACAAAGATATCAAGCCACTTCTCACATAACGTCCCCTGTAATCCTCACAACAGTTCTTCAAGGTAGGTATTCACATCCCAAGTTTACAACAGAAGAAAGTGAAGCTCAGGTTATGCGAATTGTCCAAGGTCCTGAGTAAGCACTGGATTCAGCCCAAGTCTATCCAACTACCAAGCCCAGAGCCATAGCCACTCAGGCATTTGCTTCACACCTTGCCAGGGGGCAGATTCTCCTAGAATCAGAGCTCACTGAGGACCACCAGAAGGTTCTCTCCTACCTTCTTTAAGTCTTCCATCCTCTGCAGCCGATCCATTTGGGAAAATGGTCTTGACAAAAATCCCCATCTGTCCTCGAATGCAGTCTCGACCTCCAGCAATGCTAAAGCCAAGGCCCTGGATGCAGAAAGATGGGGGTGCAGGTTGTCAGTGCACTTCTTCACTGAGGGCACGCCCCAATGTAGTATTTAACTCAGAGTTGAGTTAAAGTGAAAGTGTTAGTCACTCAGTTGTGTCCAACTCTTTGCAACCCCATGGACTGTAGCCCACCAGGCTCCTCTGTCCATGGGATTCTCCAGCCAAGAATACTGGAGTGGGTTGCCATGCCCTTCTCCAGAGGGTCTATTCTGACCCAAGGATCAAACCTGGGTCTCCTGCATTGCAGTTGGATTCTCTACCATCTGAACCATGAGGGAAGCCCGTAGAGTTGAGTTAGTAGCTACAAATTCATGTGTTCCCCTCACCATGACCCTCCTCAGATCCACTTGCATTATGCTAGCTATGCATTATATTAAAGGGTGAAAAGTTTTAGGTAAACATTTGAAATTGCTGACATTTTACAATCTTTTGCTCTCCAAAGATGTCAGTTTCACATGGATCAATTAATAGCTCATAGCTATGCAGGTGCCATATCTGTTTTATTCATTTTTGTATAATATCAAATGGATATCAAAATGGCTATTTTGATATTTGTATAACAAATTATTTGTCATTATTCCTCTTATGATAATGGGAATGCCATGAAATTCATTCAAAAGGATAACAAGGGGGCATTCCTTGAAGCGGCAGGGTCTGATTTTCTTTCAGTAGTGGTACAAGCTGGGGCATTTACCGCCCCCCTTGATGGTGCCCTAGCTGCCAGGTGATGACTCCTGAAATCATAAGGGCAAAACAGGTTTGATGATGTCACCTGCAGGGCCATGGGAAAGGATGCCAGGGTGTCCACTCAAATCTACCCAAAGGCCACTTACTTGATTCTTCTTTATACCTTTTCCCTTACTTTATGTAAAAACAACACTAAAAAGGAATCATTTAAAATATATATACTAGCATTTCCTTGAGAGCAAAACAGTGCACACAAAAGAGCTCACCTTGCCCTTTTCTTTGTACAGCCCAATGATGGAGATGACTGACGGCCGGATGAGTCTCCACGGAGATTCCACCTGAGTTGTGCTTAGTGAGCGAGTGGACTTCTTCACAATGTGGTATTCCTAAAAGTCAGCACATGAGGTCACAGATCGTCTCACTTATCCTGCTGTGGTCCCTGGTATAAAAATATACTCAGATTTGGGAAACCTCAGTTGTCTTTTGTGTTAGATGGCCATTGGCCTGTGGTCCATACCTGGTCCAGTGGGTTAAATAAAGCTTATTATAAAGCACATTGGAGGAACAGCCCCAACTGTGATGGACTGCCACGTCTTCTTTCCCCACATAAACAACCTAGGCTGCACCTTCCTCGAGCCTACTCCACATATCCTACTTTTTGCTTTCTGGAGTCGAGTAAGGGACCAGAAACCGAGGGGCCTTGGAGACGTAGAATGAGCATCCTCTGGTCAGGGTCTCCGCTGGAAGTCACCCCTGCCCCCACTCCAAGTTCACAGTCATGGTTAGCAAGTAGCTCATCATTTCAAGCTCAATTCATTCACTCAAAACTCAGCAAGCTTTTGTTTCTTATAAAACCCAAACCGCAAACCCAGACAACTGTTATTCCGTATAAAAAAAATCCCTCTGAGAGACTGCAGCAGCTTCAGCTCTGATCCCTCACATTTGGAAAATGAAATACTTTTCCACAAGCCACACTTTCCCTTTCTGGCACGCAGCAGCTCAAAATCTTGATCTCTTTTCCCTTCCCATCACCCACCAAGTCCAGAGGGTGGGTGTAAGCAGTGTGGACCATTCATAATATAAACAAGAGAGTAAATGAATCTATTCCTAAAGCACTGCGACAATCTAGCTCCTTGCTATTCTTTTTAGAAGCATACATTTCTTAAATGACATAGATATTCTAGCATAAACAACAAAATCATTTCATGTTTAATATGAGAAAAAAAGACACTAGAAAACAGTCTTTATCCTTAATCAGCATATTCTACATTCGAAGGTAGAAATGAGATCTGCTAATGATATTTTCGTGTTCCTAGCAGCTTAGAACAACTATATCTTGCAGTTTTACATAATATCTGTCCGCTATGTTGGCCTCCCAGCCTCTGATTCATTTAAAAAAAAAGAAAATGATGTTGGCTTGGCAAGGTTACCACCCTTTTACCGAAACTATTATGGAAATACTTTGGCCACCTGATGTGAAGAGGCCACTCATTGTAAAGACCCTGTTGCTGGGAAAGACTGAGGGCAGGAAGAGAAGGGGACGAGAGAGGATGAGACGGTTGGATGGCATTGTTGACTTGATGGACATGAGTCTGAGCAAACTCCGGGAGTTGGTGATGGACAGGGAAGCCTGGCGTGCTGCAGTCTGTGGGGTCACAAAGAGTTGGACACGACTGAGCAACTGAACTACAACAATTATGGAAACAGCCAGGCATAGCCCTCGAATATAGAGGTTCATGTGCAGACTCACAAGGGAACTCTTTCTCTGATTAACAACCTCCAGCAGAGCCTTCTTCCATCTGCCCTGTAGGAATCAGAGGCCAGCAGGCCTCACTCTTGTCCTGAAGAGTTTTAGGGGTCTCACTGCACTTTTACACTTCTGTCATCCCATTTGGCAGCCATGAGCCCACCTGTGGTCATCTATATTTAAATTAAGATATATGAAAATTAAAAATGTATTCCTCAGTCTCTCTAGCCACTTTTCATGTGCTTCAAAGGCACATGTGGCTACCATACTGGGTAGTGTAGACATAAAACATTTCCATCACTGCAGAAAGCTTTACTGGGTAGCTCTAATCTAGACGATACTTTTTAGTGGAGGGAGGATAGGAGAGAGAAAGAGAAAGAGAGGAGGAGAGAGGAAGGGGCTTCCCTATGGCTCAGCAGTAAAGAATCGCTGCCCATGCAGATGTGGGTTCGATCCCTAGATCAGGAAGATCTCCTGGAGTAGAGAATGGCAACCACTTCAATATTCTTGCCTGGGAAATCCCATGGACAGAGGAACCTGGTGGGCTACAGTCTGTGAGGTCACAAAAGACTAGGATGTGACTTAACAACTAATCAACAAAAGTGGAAGGAAGGAAAGAAAGAAAGAAAGGCAAATCCTGGGAGAAAGAGAAAAAGGCAGAAAAAAGAGGACAGAAAAGAAAGAACAACTCGAAGAGGGAAAAACAGCTTCTTGTTTAAAATCTTGCATTAGCTTGTGTTTCTTGGTTCCTAGAAGCCTGTTCTTTTGTTGCTGTTCAGTCGCCAGATCGTGTTCAACTCTTCACGACCCAGTAGGCTGCAGCACACCAGGCTTCCCTGTTCCTCACCATCTCCTGGACTTTGGAAATAGATCATTTCCGGCCATAAATACAGTCAGGTTTCCTCGTGAGTCAGTTAAGAAGTCAGCACCTTAGTGCTGGACATCCTTGGCCAGGACAACAGGAGACCTGCTTTCATTTTCCGCACTGACCAAAACATTCTGGCAATGTGGCTCTCTGACGGCTTCTTAATCTCCCCGTTGATCCAACTGGATCATGCTGCCCAGGACACACACTTGTCTCCAGACATGGGTTTTAACCAGGCCTCATGCGAGTTTTCTGCTCTGCTTTTTCTCATTGCCCCAAGTTCAGTGGCCCTTGGTGGATTCAGCACATGACAGCCTAATCAGCAGTGGCCTCTGAAACACAGGCACTTTCTAATTGTATTCAGGTCAGGCCAAACTCCCTGCACAGTGATTCTGGTGTATCGCTTGGAACTAAATACTCAACCTCTTTGGGATTTAGCTACCCTATCCGTAAAAATGTGAGACACCCAAAGCAAGAGCCCAACCCAGATGACCTGAGCTAGGTCTTCTAGAACTCTGATACCTGAGTCTCCATGCACTTAAGGGTATCACAGCTGTCACTCCCTCTGCCCCCCATCTCTGCTTCACTGAGGCCTGGGGACCGGATGCCAGTGACCCCTCTGCACTCTGGCTGACGGTGCCAGGACTGGAAGAACACTCCACAAGTTCCCAGAGACTGAGCCTGCTCCTGACTTGGTTAGGAGACGTCCACCAGGTATTGACTGGGTTGAGGACGATGAAGTCGAGGGGAGCCCCTGTGCAGGGCTGCGGAGTCCTGAGCTCTGCTGGGGACAGAATATGAACATCCCCACCCCCCTCAGTCCTCTCTGCAGTCTCTTCTGACTTTGGCTGTTGGAGCCGTTACTGTATAAGAGGTAGGATCCAGGCACACACCATAGCCAACCCCGCCACGTATCCACACCCACCTACCCACCAGGCTCTGCCGACACACAACACACCCACGGAACAAGAGACGGTGGTTCACCACAGACCGTGAGGCGCCATTGTCTCCTGGCAATGGAAGTGGCTCTCATTTCCAAAACACACAGTGGAAGAGAATGGAGATTTTGAGATTCAACAAGGGATTTTTTTCCCCCTTCTCTTCTATTTCCAAATATTAAGCTGACTTCTCTCTAGCCTCCCTGGATAGACCTTACTGACTATACTATATCTCTTGTCCTAAATACTTCTGGCCCTCATACACAAACAGGTCTTCAGAACATGAAGCTCCTGCTGGCCTCTGAGAGAATAACAGAAAACCTGGAGACCCATGGTTCGAAACGTGCTCTTCTGCCTGTAGCCAAGTAGCTATGACTGGATAAGAAAGTCAGGGGCTCCACAGTGCTGTGCTACCTGTGATGTGCCCGTCGAGTCCAGGAGCTGGGGAAGGGAATGCTTCCGGCCATCTCGGGAGACCTCTAACATCCTGGCCCGGGGGTCACCATGTCGCACCATCAGTTCATTATATTCTTCAACAGACTCTAGACGGTGTACACCACCTTGAAAAAACAGAGGGAAAACATGACGAGATATAGAATGAAGAGAATCTTAGGAGCATGTACAGGTAAAAACTTGTTGCATTTACACCTACATTCACGGTTGCTCAGATGGCCTGGTGGCCAATACCTGGCTCATCATGTTCTCTTGTCAAGTTCTGCATGAGCTTGGGGTGTGTTGAGGCCATAATGCCAGACTCTGAAGAAAGTGCTAGTTTTTAAAGTGACCAGTTTGGATAAAGGGTAATGTATATATTTAATCCAACTAAGATGTAGCTGTGGTTGATAAGGCAATAAGCAATGGTGAGAATGCTATCAGCGGATGGCTTTTTAGTGATGGAGGAATATCACTTTGTGATTGGTAGTAGACCCTTGTGGTAGATGCTTTTTTTCATGTATAGCAATGGACATTTAAACAAACTTTTAGTTAAAGTATAACTTACAGAGAAGTGCACAAAACCATTCCATGAAATTTCACAAAATAAACCTGTCAATAACCAACATCCAGACTAAGACATGGACTATCACCAGGTCTCCAAATCCCTTTTGTGCCACTGAACACTGCTCACCAAGGGCAGCCATTATCCCGACTTCAAACATCATAGATTGTTGTTGTTTAGTTGCTAAGTCATGTCCGACTCTTGGCTACCCCATGAACTGTAGCCCACCAGGCTCCTCTGTCAATGGGATTTCCCAGGCAAGAATACTGGAGTGGGTTGCCCTTTCCTTCTGCAGGGGATCTTTCTGACCCAGGGATCAAACCTGCGAGCTCCTGCTTGGCAGGTGGATTCTTCACCACTGAGCCACCCGGGAGGTCCAACATCACAGATTATTTTCACCTATTTGATATAAACGAACACATACAACATGTTCGTTTTGAATCTGGCTCCTATTCTCAGTATTTGTGAAATTCCATCGTGTTGTTGCATGCCAATAGATTGTTCACCCCATTTTTGCACACTATTTCATCATATAAACATACCACGATTTATCTATCCATTCTATTGCTAATGGACATTTGATTTGTTTCCAGTTTTAGACCTAGAATAAGGGTCAGAAAACATTTTTCTGTAAAGGCCAGATAATAAATGTTTTAGGGTTTATGAGTCACAGATGGTCTCAGCACACATTCTTTCATTTTTTTAAGATGCACTAAAAATGTAGAAAGCATTTCTATCTGTGGGCCACACTAATACACTTGTGGGTGGTAGTCTGCGGACCCTGATCTAGAATATACTGTTGGACATTCTGTGCATGTTGTGTCTGTTGGATCTATCTAGAATGAGAGTGGCTGGGTTACAGGCATGCGTTCCCTTTCGCCAAGTGGGATCACCAGGGTGCATTACGGCTTGTTCCTCCACATACTTGTTAGACTTACTAGTGCCAGTCTTTCTAATTTTGACCACTCTGTTAGAGTGGATAATAATGGTATCTCACTGTGGTTTTTAATTTACATTTCACTAAGGACTAATGGAGATCAAATTAAAGGAGATGAAACCAGTCAATCCTAAAAGAAATCAGTCCTAAATATTCATTAGAAGGACTAATGTGGAAGCTGAAGCTCCAATACTTTGGCCACCTGATGTGAAGAGCCAACTCATTAGATAAGACCCTGATGCTGGGAAAGATTGAAGGCAGGAGGAGAAGGGGACAACAGAAGATTAGATGGTTGGATGGCATCGCTGACTCAATGGACATAAGTTTGAGCAAGCTCTGGGAGATGGTGATGGACAGGGAAGCCCGGTGTGCTGCAGTCTTTGGGGTCACAAAGACTTGGACATGACTGAGTGATTGAACAACAAAGGACTAATGGGACTGAGCTTCTTTTCAAATATTCATTGACAGTTTTTCTTTTTTAAGGCCGTAAACAGACTGTTCAAGTCTTTTGCTCTTTTATCCTTTTTTCCTTTTTCAATTGGACTACTAGAAAATTTTGGTTTTTTTTCCTTTGCTCATTCTTTTATTGGGTTTTTCTCTGTTAATTTACAGGAATTTTATTTATTATTATTAATATATTTTGGATATGAGTCCTTTGTGGAATCTATGTATTACAAATATATTTTCTGACTTTGATTCTTTCAATGGTATTTTTTGATAACCAAAAGTTCATAATTTTAATGTAGAACAACATATCATATTTTCTCTTTATGGTTGGCACTCTGTATCTTTTTTAAGGGGCTTCCTTGGTAGCTCCTGCAATGCAGGAGACCCCAGGTCGATCAATGAATTGGGAACACCCCCTGGAGAAGGGAACAGCTACCCACTTCAGTATTCTGGCCTGGAGAACTCCAGGGACTGTATAGTCAATGGGGTCACAAAGAGTCAAACATGACTGAGCAACTGTCACATCTTGTTTAATAAATCATTAACAATTTTTAAACACATCTTTATCATACGTAGTTTAGTTACTAAGTCGTGTCCATCTCTTTGTGACCCTGTGGACTGCAACACACCAGGCTTCCCTGTCCTTCACCATCTCTTGGAGTTTGCTCAAATTTATGTTCACTGAGTCACTGGCTGAGTCATGACTATCTAAGCATCTCATCCTTGGCTGCCCTCTTCTTCTTTTGCTTTCAATCTTTCCTAACACCAGGGTCTTTTCCAGTGAGTTGGCTCTTCACATCAGGTGGCCAAAGTGTTGGAGCTTCAGCATCAGTTCTTTCAGTGAATACTTTGGGTTGCTTTCCTTTAGGACTGGTTTGATCTCCTTGCAGTTCAAAGGACTCTCAAGAGTCTTCTCCAACACAAGAGTTCAAAAGCATTAATTCTTCAGCACTCAAGCCTTCTTTATGGTCGAACTCTCATATCCATAGATGACTACTGGAAAAACCATAGCTTTGACTAGACGGACCTTTGTCAGCAAAGTGATGTCTTTGCTTTTTAATACACTGTCAGAAGGCAATGGCACCCCACTTCAGTACTCTTGCCTGGAAAACCGCATGGACGGAGGAGCCTGACCCAGGGCTGCAGTCCATGGGGTCGCTCAGAGTCGGACACGACTGAGCGACTTCACTTTCACTTTTCACTTCCATGCATTGGAGAAGGAAATGGCAACCCACTCCAGGGTTCTTGCCTGGAGAATCCCAGGGACGGGGGAGCCTGGTGGGGTGCCGTCTATGGGGTCGCACAGAGTCGGACACAACTGAAGCGACTTAGCAGCAGCAGCAGCAGATTTGTCATAGCTTTCCTTCCAGGGAGCAAGTATCTTTCAATTTCATGGCAGCAGTGATTTTGGAGCCCAAGAGAATAAATAAAATCTGTTAACTGCTTCTACTTTTTCCCCATCTATTTGCCATGAAGTGATGGGATGGGATGCCATGATCTTTGTTTTTTGACTGTTGAGTTTTAAGCCAGCTTTTCTACTCTCCTCTTTCACCCTCACAAAGGACTCTTTAGTTCCTCTTCACTTTCTACCATTAGTGTGGTATCATCTGCATATGTGAGGTTGTTGATACTTCTCCTGGCAATCTTTACTCCAGCTTGTGATTCATCCAGCCCAGCATTTCACATGATGTACTCTGCATAGGAGTTAAATAAGCAGGGTGACAATATACAGCCTTGACGTACTCCTTTCCCAATTTGGAACCAGTCAGTTGTTCCACGTCTGGTTCTAACTGTTGCTTCTTGATCCTGTACACAGGTGTCTCAGGAGGCAGGTAAGTTGATCTGGTATTCCCATCTCTTTGAGAATTCTCCACAATTTGTTGTGATCCACACAGTCAAAGGATTTAGCATAGTCGGTGAAGCAGAAGTTTATATTGTATACTATTTTAAAATAGGATACTTTAAGGGACTTTATCTAAAAATTTTTATTTATTTAAATTGAAGTACATTTTTACGTATGATATAAATTATACATGTATAATACAGTGTTTAACAATCATTAAAAATTATATTCCATTCATAGTTATTATAAAATATAGGCTATATCCCCTGTATTATACAATATATCCTACATATAAAACTATGTAGTTTACTTTGTACATAATAGCTTCTACCTCTTAATCCACTACTCCCCCCTCCCCTTCCCTCATCTTTCTCCCCAGTGGTAATCACTAGTTTGTTCTCTATTATCTCTAAGTCTGCTTCTTTTTTTGCTATATTCATCAGTTTGTTGTATTTTTTAGCTTCTACATATAAGTGGTATCATACAGTACTTTCTTCATCTGTCTGACTGCTTTTACTTAGCTTACTACCCTCCAAGTCCCTCCATGCCGCTGCAAATGGCATCATTTCACACCTTTTTATGGTGGAGTAATATTCCATATATACACAGACAAACACACCACATCTTCCTTATCCGTTCAGCTGTTGATGAACACGCAAGTTGCTCCCATATCTTGCAACTGTAAGTAATGCTGTTGTGAACACTGGGGTGCATGCATCTTTTTGAATTAGTGTATTTAGTGTTTTTTTTGATACTTCTTTTCCAGAAGTGGAACTGGTGGGTCATATGGTAGTTCTATTTTTAGTTTTATGAGAAACAGCCATACTGTTTTCCATTGTGGCTGTGTCAGTTGACATTCCTACCAACAGTGTATCAGAGTTTAAAGACTTTAATCTTAAATGATGGATCAATTATATTGAATATAGTTACAATCACATTACAATGTTTACATTATGCACCAATATATGTGTATATCCATGTATATGTATGTATATAACTATATACACATACAGATTCTTTGAAATGTCAAATTCTTCTATTTAATATTTTAGTTGATGACTTAAAAAATTTTAATTTATCTAAAAATTTCTCAGGAAGATTTTCATGAAATAAAATCAGATGATTCTGTACTCTTTTAAAAATAATATATTGCTGAGTTTTTAACAATGATGAAAAGCTAGAATGGTGCTGATACAGTTATAATGGACATCACTAAAGGCCTGGGTTTTCAAAAGCTACATATTAACTTTGTGATACAAATTTCAGGTTTTCAAACATCTGAAATTCCTTTGCAATCAAAAGAAAAATTTTCATTTAAAAATATCACAGACCTAAGGCATTAACATGGATAAATCAAAAAATACCAAAGTTAAAAGGGAACCCTACTGGCAAAAAAGGAGGTATGAAGTAAAGAAAACTCTGGTTAGAATATCAGGAAAAATGTTCCATGAAATCACTTCAGTCACTTTGGAGCCAGACGGGCCAAAATCTTAGTGGAAATGGTTGGAACCTCTTTAGAGAACCTCCTTAATAATTCATGACTTAATAACTCATGGCCAGATTAATCTATCTTGGCATGCTTACTCATATGAACAAGATTTATTAGAAGAAAATTCCTTTTGAGCTGACAGGGAAGCACTTGCCATCAACAGAAGAGAAACCACATACGGTAGTGTCTGTAGATAATATACTGATACGTGAATACCAGAGTGACTCACTTATGAAAATATGAAATAAATATCCAAGTTTACAGGACCCAGAAATTAGGAAGTGATCACATTAAAATCTCCTGTATTCAAATGTCTTTAGACTGAACATATTTCAAAGCACTGAATGAAGAACCAATTCCTTAAGCCTCTTTAACGTGCCTCCAAATTACTTTTCCAGTCTTATCTCCCACTAGCCTGCTTGGTGAATTCATTGCTCCAGCCTGCGAATTCTCAGAGGAGAGCATTTGTCCTCCACCTACATCCGTCCCCAAACTGGGGAGCATATAAATATCACTGAAGTTTCCCCCAAGTTTGCCTGTACCATCACCTCCTGTGCCAAGAATCTCCTCCCCCCTAATCTTTCTGCTGGACTGAATCATGGTTGTGGCTGGATTATTGTATCTTTCAGACAGCTGAGGCAGAAAAACAGTTGCCAAAAACTTCTCTAACCCATTTTTTTCCCCCCATTGTCCCAAAATATTTCTCATGCATTTTGTCCCAAGCCTAGACCCTGGTTTTCCTCCTCTTGTGTTCTGCCTAGTCCTGCCTGTGTACTGGCTTTCCTTCATCCTGCCCACTCTGGATGCCTCCCCCAGGCACCACAACTCAGAGAGACCTCAGTCTTCACAACTTTCGTGCATACTTCATCATGACCTGCAACTTGGAATCTTCCTGTCTGAACCCAATCAAGCATCTTCCCCTCTTAAGAGTGGACAATGACAATGATGGATGTGATATTAACCATGACAGTGATGACAGAGGCAGCTACCACGTGGTGAGGGCCTATCGCAGCCACATTTTGGAATGGCAGTGCCATATGCATTCTCTCTACTGGATCTCTCAACAAGGCTGACTTAGAAGGCACTCACATTGATATGCACAATACATGTATATTATAACCCTCATCTTATTGGTGAAAAAGTTGAGACCCAGAGAAATCACCTGCTCCAGGTCACACAGCCAGCAATGGCAGAGCTGGGAACTGAACACAGGTCTTCCTGACTTCGTGCATGTGCTCCTTCTACTATATTTCCTTGTTACGGCCTTGTGAGTCTGCGGAAAATACAGGAAGAGAAGGCGGCTTGCATTTGTGGCAAACAATAGCCAGTTCTGGATTTAGTACTCAGTTGAATGTCCAGCATGGTTTAAATCAATAGTACGAACGTGGAAAGTCATGGATCTGAAAGGTCATCAGCTAGGATCCCCTCCCCACATCATAAACCCCCAGTCTGAGGAATAGGATTCTCTCCATGACCTCCAGGAAGCTGAGAGGTGGTGGGAAGAACTCTGGAGGGCAGACTGAATGAGCGACCTTTGGGATCCCCTTAATTTCTCTGGTCACATCCATAAAATGAGGAATGTGACTACACTGGTTTCAAAGGTCACTGTATTTCCCTAGAACTCTGTGAGCCTTCCCTGGGAATTGTTTATAAGGTACTGATCAGAGAGATGACCCAAAAACCCCCTCCCCTGCCCAAACACACAGGATTTAAATGTATTCCTCACAGGTGATCCTCGGGGCTGAAGGGGAGCTGTTGTTTCCTTCCTGTGAGGACCATCAGCCTGACCTTTCTCTTTGGTCTTACTATCCTCTGGTCATTACACTTTTTGTTGCAAACCCATACCCTAACAGTCATAAATGACACTACCTAATTATTCTGAGTTATAAATACAAAGCAACTCATTTTGTTACTCAGGTTTTCTTGTTTTTAAATGGATGTATATCCTAAATCTGCCACCTTACCTGAGAATAATAGAGGCGGAGGCAGTGTGGGCTGGAGATGCTCTTGGTTGGCAGCCATAGACACCGCCCAACCCCTCCACTGATGTGGGCAGCAGAAAGAGGAAACTGACTTACGGGGGGATGGTAACACACCAGGCTTTGTGTGAGGTGCTTCTATGCGTGCTTTTGTTTTGTTTTTATCTGTTCAACCTTTTAAAGTTGGGACTATCTTCTCCTGTTTTAGGTGAGACAGGAAGTTTACGGAGGTTCAATAACTGGCCCAGGGTCACAAGGTAACTCAAGAGCTGATGGGTAAACTTGATTCTGCCAAGCTTCCAAACTCTTGCTTTTCCTGTTAGACCGGATGTCCTTCACAGGTGGGTAGCCAAGGGGTGATTTTTCTATCAGACCAGCAGACACAGTGCTGAGGGCCCAAGCCAATCTTAGGGGTCCACAAAAATGTTTTAATTTCTTTTAAATTCAGGAGGAAAAAAAAAATGAACGTAAGAGTAACTAATAGATAATGAATCGAGCTTGTACCTTTATATCAATGCACCCATAAAATATAATTTTTTTTCCCCTCTTGTTTTGTAGAAAAAGCTTGACAAGGTGAAAGTGCCTCAGACATTGTCACAAAAGTCACAATGTGTCCCCACACACAGCCTCTGACTTTCTCTCTCAGGGCCTAGGCCAGCTGCTAGGAAGATGTGCCCAGGAAACATCAGATCTCTTTATTACAAAAGCTACAACTAGGTCCCAATGCCCCCTCCATTTAGTTGAGATGCACATTTGATACTTTAAAAAAAAAAAAAAACCCAGTTCTTTGCTCCAGGTTCTGGTGGACCAGCGGTTTGGGGAATAGGTATGTTTGCTGGAAAGATAGGCCATCAGGAATATTCCACAGAGAAAGGGTCACCTGAAGTAAATGAACCAAACACAACAGGAAATTTACATTTAAGCAGAGACAAACAGAGATGTTGACATTCCCTTCATTATGACTCAAATGAAAATACTCATGTGGGCAGCCAGGCTGAAGGCAGTTATGCCTGGGGCATGCACCATCAAAAATAAAACAATCTGGAAGTTTTATGGAAAAAAGATGGTTAGATAGCATCACCGCCTCAATGGACATGAATTTGAGCAAACTCCAGGAGATAGTGGAGGACAGAGGAGCCTGATGGGCTACAGTCCATGTGGTTGCAAAGAGTCGGACATGATTTAGTGACTGAATAACAACAACGAAAGAAAAAAAGAGTTGATCGTGCTAATAACCTTATCTTCCCATTCCTGAAGCCGTAAGCTCCCAATCAGGCAGGCAAAGAGTCCACTTACCTGACAGGCGACTCTTGAGCTTCATCTTACTGCTGCCTTGTTTGGGACTTTCCAAGTTCCCCTTGGATTCCTCGGGGCCGCATGCATCATGGGGCTCCTCTGTTCCAGGCATCTGAAATGCAGAGAGCACAGAGTTGACGGGAGAGGCCAGCCCATGGTCACTTATGCCATTTCCTCCAAGATCTTTACCTCAAGGCTCAAAGAGCAGCAGTACAGGTGTCACATGAGAAAAAAAGTTCATGGGATCAAAGCACAGCCCTTCAGATAATCTGGAACCACAAAGCCTCATGCTGACAAGACAAGTTCCTCCTCAGCACGAATCTCACTACACAGGATAGAACCAGTTCAGTTCAGTCGCTCAGCTGTGTCTGACTCTTTGTGACCCCATGGACTGCAGCACAGCAGGCTTCCCTGCCCATCACTAACTCCCGGAGCTTGCTCAAACTCATGTCCATTGAGTCGGTGATGCCATCCAACCATCTCATCCTCTGTCGTTCCCTTCTCCTCCTGCCTTCAATCTTTCCCAGCATCAGGGTCTTTTCTAAAAGAGTCAGTTCTTCTCATCAGGTGGCCAAAGTATTGGAGTTTCAGCTTTAGCATCAGTCCTTCCAATGAATATTCAGCACTGATTTCCTTCAGAATGGACTGGTTGGATCTCCTTGCAGTCCAAGGGACCCTCAAGAGTCTTCTCCAAGACCACAATTCAAAAGCCTCAGTTCTCCAGCGCTCAGCCTTCTTTATGGTCCAACTCTCACATCCATACATGACTACTGGAAAAACCACAGTTTCGGCTAGATGCACCTTTGTTGACAAGGTTTCAAACTGGAAAGAGCCCCTGGGGTCATTTTGTTACTTGAGAAGGAACATGAGTTTGAATGGACTCAGGGAGATAGTGAAGGACAGGGAAGCCTGGGGCACTGCAGTCTATGGGGTCGCAAAGAGTCAAACATAACTTAGCGACTGAACAACAACAGGTCAACAGGATATTCCATCTGCCATATTCCTGTTAGAAACAAATGACAAGCCCAAAGTGCTGTGGCTTCTGCTAAGCCCCACCAAGACTTCATACCTAAAGGACCTTCTTTTCTGCCTATAAAACCTTCCATTTCATACAGAGGGTCTTTCTACTTTCTAGACAGGATGCTGCCTGATAAAAGAATTGCTGAATAAAGCCAATTAGATCTTCAAATTTACTCAGCTGAATTTTTTTTAAACACTCCTTAGTACTGATTAAATACCTTCCAGAATCAAGCAGCACTTAGGATACATAGAACTCTTCATGATCAGCCCACATGTCTGTAAATTGTAAATCCACATTACCAGACACCCAGAGGTGAAGAAGAAAGGATGGCACTAAGACCCCTTAGCCATCCATCTGAGAAAAGCCCAACATGCTATGAAAAGCTATGTTTATTAGAGAGGAAAAGGAGAGTTGAGAGTGTTTATAAAAACACCTGGAGGGTAAATTTACATGTACAAAACTTAGGAGACACACCAAACAAATGAGCCTTGTCATTTGAAATTGTACTTTCCTTTAAGGTTCTAGAGAAAAAAAGTCAAATTAATTAAAAGAGATAAGATTTACACTAAGGAACATATATGTACTTTAAAAAGAAACAGATGATATCCTTTACCACTCACAGCAGTCATTGGAAAGCCATGTAATTATAATGTTTAAAAAAAACCCTGAATTTTAACAGGTAATAAAAAATGTACAGAGTATATAAAATTCAGCTTATGAAAATATATAAAGTAAGCAGTAAGAGTAATCTCCCAGGTAATCCCCCTTTTATAAGGCAATTGTTTATATCTAAATCTAACCTGTTAAATATTTGAAGAATTCCCCCCTCCCCCACAAGTTCAAGTATCTTTTGGGATTAGAAAGAAGAAAAGAAAGGTTCTGAGAAATGAGGAGATGTAGGCAAATTGAGGAAGAGGCGTTGGGAAAACAAATTAATCTTGATACATAAAACAAAGATAAATTTGGTGAATTCCTATTACAATGTCAGAGACTGGCAGGTCTCCAGGTTTAAATTATGAAGTCAACGCAGAAATGGAATCCTGAGGGTGAGTTTAGAGATTCTCTAGAGGGACACCCTTCCTAACAGCAAATTGAGACATTAATTCCCATACAGTGCAGAAGAAGCCTTGTGGAGACATGCCAGGGTCTCAGGGTGTGGCGGGGGGTGGTGGGGGAGAGGAGACATGCAAATAGGAATAATCCAGAGAGAAGCCTCAGGGCCTCTCCTTTGCCTGGCCTAAGTACTTTATGTAAACAATCTGTCTGCAGACTGTTAACAGCAATTACTGGATAGAGAGTAAAATTCCTGGTTCATTGTGGTTATACCACGAGACCTAGGCTCCCAGCAATAGGTACTCCTCAATTTGCTGGGTATTACCTCGTCCTCTGGTGGGCTTCCCTGGTGGCTCAGAGGTTAAAGCGTCTGCCTGGAATGCGGGAGACCTGGGTTCAATCCCTGGATCGGGAAGATCAACTGGAGAAGGAAATGGGAACCCACTCCAGTACTCTTGCCTGGAGAAGCGCATGGAGGGAGGAGTCTGGTGGGCTACAGTCCATAGGGTTGCAAAGAGTTGGACACGACTGAGTGACTTCACCTCCACTTTCACCTCCTCTGGTGCCCATTACATGGGTGGCTTATGACACAGTGGCCAAGTCTCAGACCATCAGAAAGGCTGACAGAGAGGCTCATGCCAAGGGAGGAAAAAAATCCCAGCCTACAGTTCCTAGACCTATGGGGTTTCCTCCTTCCATCCTCCCCTCCAGTTTCCTGGCGTAGCCCCAGGTGTGCACACAGAGACATTCTGGAGATGACAGATGCACTCCCAGAAGGAAAGCAGCCTGCTTGAGGCGTCCCAACTCCTTACAGACAGGGCTGCACAGTCACTCACTCTCCCGATTTCCAGCTTCGCGTACTACCAGGGCACTTCCCGCCTCCAAAGCTTTTCCGCTAAGTTAGGACTTTGATCAATATTGTATCATACAGTTCATTCACCTCAGTTTTTTTTTTTTTTTCCCATTTAATTTTCACAACGAACGTGTCTCAAGGTAAATAATATTATCTCCATTTGACAGATGAGAAAATAAACTGAGACCCCCCCCCTCCCAAAGGAACACCCTTTTGTTTACAACATATACTTGGGATCTGGGCTTCCCTGATGGCTCTGTGGTAAAGAATCTGCCTGCCAATGCAGGAGACATGGGTTCGATCCCTGGATAGGGAAGATCCCCTGGAGAAGGAAATGGCAACCCACTCTGGTATTCTTGCCTGGGAAATCCCATGGACAGAGAAGCCTGGTGGGCTACAGTTCATGGTGTCAAAAAAGAGTCAGATACAACTTAGTGACTAAACAACAACAAAACTTGGACTCTAGGACAGATTACATGTGAAGAGTGTACAAAATGAATGGTGTGGAGTTTTATAAGAGCTTTTTTAAACATGTACCATGCTGAATCTGAAGTCTTTATGATGCACACACGCATGCTGTAAACTCTTCTTGATTTCTAGAATCTGAGGAAGGTGGTTTAGCAGAAGGCCTTAAGAAACAGTATTTCTTTTTTTCAATCCTGAAATGTACCAAAGAATGAAATAAGATTTGGTTTCTATGATCTATAAAATATCAAAAGACTGTACTAGAGAAATCTTACACTTAAGATGGTATATGTTACGTAATTACCGAAAGCCTAGAGCTAAAAGTGAAAATCAATTAGGATGGACCCAGAGATATCGCAAAAGGTGGCAAAGGGCACAGTGATGAGCTCAAGGCAGAAGTGAAATTTTATTTCAGAACCCCAAGACTGTGTAAGAAAAATATTCTGAATTTAAATGGAACCATTTCCTCTTGTAACAAAAAACTGGTCTGCCATGGTTTTAGGAGGCTTGTAACTCAATGAATAGGAAGTAGGTTGCTTAAATACATTAGTTCCAGGTTATTTCAGGAAGTAGCAACATACAAAGTACAGTTGGGCTACAATGAGCTTCTCTCCAGTCTTATGACTATTGTCTGAAAATGTCCACACTCTAAGATTTGCTGTACTCTTTTTTTTCCCTCAGACATGCAGAACAAATCAAACTGTTCTGGAAATGATGTCATCTTAGTTGTTCTAAAATGAAATGTGCAAAAAGTTCTCCTGGAAGGCCTGTGATTCAGAGAAACAGTTGATATAATCTATTATTCATCAGCCATTTCTAATTCATGTGTCATATAACAATGCCATTATATTAATGGAATGTAGTATAATTTGCCAATTTCCAGGTTACAGCCTCTCTGCTGGCACAGTTTCCCACACCCATAATCTATGAGATTCTGTCTCAATGAAGAAGACTCTCTAGCGCCTGGTTTTAAAAGCAAGGTGATAGGGCAGCGTGTTTAAGAATGCAGGGCTTATGTCTTGGTTGCACCATTTAGCAGCAATCTAGGTACATTAGTCAACCTCTCTGAGCTCTAATGCTGTCATTTGAGAAATAGGACTTGATGTAAGACTTAAATGATACTAGGCTTCTGATTGGAGAAGGAAATGGCCACCACTGCAGTATTCTTGCCTGGAGAATCCCATGGACAGAGGATCCTGGCAGGCTACAGTCCATGGGGTCCCAAAGAGTAGGGCACGACTGAAACGCCTGAGTGTGCACGCATGCAGGCTTCTGATTAAAGGTGGTAGGTTTCCCTCATAAAGCCACACTGAAATCGTGATGAAGATTTTTTTTAAATGAAAGATATAATCCCACAAAGACAAAGAGAATAGAAGACAATCATAACACAATTCTAGAAACCAGTAAGCTAATGTATGGTCATAGAACCAATCAGAGAAACTGGAGCTGGAGAAAGCCCCAGAACAGCTCAGTTTGTACACAGACCATTCACGAAGGTTCAGGAGACAGACGAGCTCTGGAAGTGGAAATGAAAGCCAGGCTGAAGCTCTGGTGTAAGAAACATCCCAAAGAGTTGGAAGTGATAACACAGGTAAGGAGTGGCTCTGATTTTGAGGGTGAGTCCCAGGGGTCTAGACAAACTTTAGAGAATTCATAAAAGCCCAGGTTATGGAAGTGGAATAGAATATGAGCCTCTCTAATTCACCACTGCCCTGGTCCAAACAGAACCAACTTCCAAAGGAGGCAGAGGACTAAGCTAGAATCTCCCCATTCCTCCCAGCTCCCACGCTTACTCCAGAGATGCAGAAGGGAGGCTCCCAGCTACACCCAAGTCGCCCACCCACTAAAGAATGTGGGAGAGTTGTTATCATCAGGTTGCTCTCTGTTCAGAATATTTGTTATTGTTCAGTCGTTCAGTCCTGTCTGACTCTTTGTGACCCCATGGACTGCAGCTCACCAGGCTTCCCTGTTCTTCACTACCTCCTGGAGTTTGCTCAAAGTCATGTCTGTTGAGTTGGTGATGATATCTAACCATCTCATCCTCTGTCTCCCCTTCTCCTGCCCTCAATCTCTCCCAGCATCAGGGTCTTTTCCAATGAGTCATCTCTTTACATCAGAAGGCCAAAGTACTGGAGCTTCAGCTTCAGCATTCAGAATATAGGTATTTTAATTAGCAATTGTATAAACCTCTGTTCTACTCTCCATATGAACTACAGGCACAGGAAATGTTTATAAAGTATAAGGAAGCTTACATGTACCACAGGTAGTGACACGTATCATGCGCATATTAAGAATGCACTGATGTTGGAGACAGTTCTCTGATTCTGTAAAGTAGCAGCAATAGTATTTATTTCTAAGGGGTTAAAATTACCTCGTTAATTATCTCACAGAGTTACTACGAGGATTAGATAAGAATGTGCTTGAGGGTACTAGTAGAGTACCTAATTGTCTACCATAGGGGTGTAGTGAAAGTCCAGTTGAAATAAACAGACAAACAAAAACCAACCCTCAAGCTTTCTCCCCACCAGATCTCAGGATGCTTCTGGCTTTGATGATTACATTGACGGGTGGTAACCTGTTAGTGGTAACCACCTGCCAATGCAGGAGACATAAGATATGAGGATTTGATCCCTGGGTTGGGAAGATCCCCTGGAGAAGGAAACGGCCACCCACCGCAGTATTCTTGCCTGGACAGAGGAGCCTGGCAGGCTACGGTCCATAGCGTTGCAGAGAGTTGGACACGACTGAAGCGACTGAGCACACTCACAGCAAGATTATACCACTAGAGTGCGGAGATACACATTTCAACTTCATGCCTACAGGAAGGGTAGGGACTTCCCTGGTGGTCCAGTGGTTAAGACTCTGAGCTGCCAATGCAGGGCGTACGGGTTTGATCCCTGGTCAGGGAACTAAGACCCCCACAGGCCACGTGGTATGACCAAAAAGTGAAAAAAGAAAAGAAAGGTAGCAGATTTAGTTAATAAAACAAAACAAATGAGCACCGAAAGAGAACATGCCACCTTACTCATCTCAAGATGAAAGAAAATTTCCATAAAGTGACTGCAAACCTAACAGTTGAGAAGGCAGTTTCAAAGGCATGTGCCTGGAACACTTAGTTTTTAAAAAATCAGGTTTGCAAAGGACACCATGGAGGATTTGAAAACACACTCTGGTCTTACAATCAGAATTGGAGCAGTGGAAGAGAAAATAAAGAGTACATAACGATTAACTAAAGGAAGAGCGCTAACTCGAAGGAAAAGAGGGTCTTAGTGACAGACTGGGCAGAGGGAAGGGGAGAGGAGACTGTGAAGTCAAGGGCAGCAGATGAAACAGGAAGAGAGACATGCCAGCTCCTGACTGCCAGGCTGCAAGTGGGCATTACAAGAGAGAGAGACTTAGTGTACATAAGGAAACCCAACCAAGGGAGGGAGGCAAAACCACAGAGAACAGGATGCAAAGACTCCCTTTGGGGATCCCAGGCCCGGAAAACAATGAGAGATGTGATTTATGACCTGCAGATGAAGCGCTTGAGCAAGATGACTTGGAACAGCTATTCCAAGAGAGATCAGAAGTACGTCTGGACAGATTCAAAGGTGAGGGGTGAAGAAGACCAGGAAGATTTAAAAACACACACACACAAAAAACCCTGGGTAAATTTTAAAGGGACAAAGATTTTTTTTTCTTTTTTGACCCCGACAATAGTGGCCCGGAAAATAATGAAATCAGGACAATAAACAAGCAAACAGGCATGCCAAAGGGGAGGCAGGCAGGATGGTAGTAAGCCAGAACTTGACGTCGGTCATTTCCTGGGTGGAATCAGCCACCTCAGAGGTGGTGGTGGTCAGGATGCACCAGAACAATGCATACTTTAGTCAACGGAAGCCTCACTGATTCCATCGCTTTCACAATGATGGGCCGGTACAACAGAACCTACAATAGTATTTTAGAAAAAATCCAAGTCAGAAGGCAAGGGAGAGGTTAAAAAGGCACACAGATTCAGCAAGCAGGGCCACGAAAGAAGAAAGGCATCTTTGATAGAAAGAAGAAAGGTTAAACAGAAACTTAAGTGAGTCTTTCCCAAAGGAGGGGAATGTGACCCACTGGAGGCATATCCAATTACTGCCTGGCCCCCAAACAGAGTAGAAAGCAGTGTTGCTCGACCCCTGGAATATTCAAAACTTGAGGAAACACAAATCTCAAGAAGCTGGTGGCAGAGGGTGTTAGCCGTTTACCAGCTCATGAGGACAGAAGCCTCAGGATCGCTGATAGCAGGTCTGGTTCATGCATCTGCAGAGGGAGTTTATAAGCTGAGTAAGTTGGGGAGGAGAGACACACTTTCTGCAGGCTAAGCACTTTGATGCCAAGACACAGTGGAGATGGAAAAGGGGGTCCAGGACTGAAAATACCAGCTCCTGAGAACGGGGAGCTCTGCCAGAGATGCAGTTCACACACCCAGTGCACTATATTAGGGAGACCTACGCGTCCATCTCAAGGTGTAAATGCAGATCAAGAAGCTTTGGAATATAAAAGAAAGGCACTTTAAATAGGACCAGGTTGATTTTTCCCCACTCAGATTGAGAAGTAGATTCCTGCCTGTGGGTTTAAGTTCATGGTCAAAGACTCCAAACAGCTGCTATAGACTGATTGGCATCTTTTTAAGAAAAGCCAAGAATATTTTACTTGCTATTACTGAGTCTGTGCTATAGCCCTGGGAGACAGTTCTCCATGGTCTCTCCCATTTCTCTGTGGCTTGTGAACAGATTAACTGCCTCCTGAGAAATCTGTATGGAAGTCAAGAAGCAACAGTCAGAACCGATCATGGAAGTACAGACTGGTTCCAAATTGGAAAGGAGTACAATAAGGCTGTATGTTGTCACCCTGCTTATTTAACTTATATACAGAGTACATGATGTGAAATGCCAGGCCGAATGAAGCACAAACTGGAATCAATATTGCTGGGAGAAATATCAATAACCTCAGATATGTAGATGACACCATCCTTATGGCAGAAAGTGAACAAGAACTAAACAGCCTCTTGATGAGAGTGAAAGAGGAGGACAGTGAAAAAGTTGGCTTCAAACTCAACATTCAAAAAACGAAGATCATGGCATGCGGTCCCACCACTTCATGGCAAATAGATGGGGAAACAACGAAAACCATGACAGACTTTATTTTCTTGGGCTCCAAAACGACTGCAGATGGTGACTGCAGTCATGAAATTAAAAGACACTGGCTCCTTGGAAGAAAAGCTATGATCAACCTAGACAGCATATTAAAAAGCAGAGACATTACTTTGCCAAGAAAGGTCTGTCTAGTCAAAGCTATGGTTTTTCCAGTGGTCATGTATGGACGTGACAGTTAGACCATAAAGAAAGCTGAGTGCCAAAGAATTGATGCTTTTGAACTGTGGTGTTGGAGAAGACTCTTGAGAGTCCCTTGAACTGCAAGGAGATCAAACCAGTCAATCCTCAAGGAAATCAACCCTGAATATTCATTGGAAGGACTGATGCTAAAGCTCCAATACTTTGGCCACCTGATGCGAAGAACTGACTCATTGGAAAAGACCCTGATGCTGGGAAAGATTGAAGGCAGGAGGAGAAGGGGACAGCTGAGGATGAGATGGCTGGATAGCATTGCCGACTCAATGGACATGAGTTTGAGCAAGCTCCAGGGGTTGGTGGTGCACTGGGAAGCCTTGTGTGCTGCAGTCCATGGGGTCACAAAGAGTCGGATACGACTTAGCGAATGAACAACAACAACAATTGGTCCATTTACTCTTTGTTCATTTACATTTCACCAAAAAATAAAGTACACAAGAGACATGATGTTGAGCAAATTCAACTTTCTTGGAGCTGACAGAGCCATATTTGTTCCAGAGGAAAACAGCCCAGTCTGCACATGCTGAACAGAACCATCTCTGTCCTTAGCGCACAGCATCAAGAATCTCTTTTTGGGGCACTTTCCAGGTGGTCCAGTGGTTAAGACTTCATGCTGCAGTGCAGAAGGCACAGGTTCAATCCCTGGATGGGGAACAAAGATCCCATATGCCGCTCTGAATGGCCAAAAAAAAAAAAAAAGGACTCATTTTTCTAAGGTGGAACAAAATAAGAAACCGGAGCGATCAAAAGGGGTCATTAAGTACTTTGTTTTTTAACTCAAAAGGTCAAGTAAGTTTAAGTTTGGATGTTGTTTTAGATTTTAACAACTTTGCATTATGACTTGCAAGGGGTCTTAATTTATTGGTATTTTAATTATTTGAATATCATTATTATGTTAACATTTTATCTCACTGTAGAACCTCTGAAAAGTGGCACTGGATGATGTGGCTAGAAATAATTTTGGATGAGAAAGAGCATCAAGATTGAGTTTTATCTTCTGGCAGATTTTAGTCTTCTGGAGGTGGGGGACGAACCATCACTACCCATGAGACAGGGCCCCTGGGTCCAAACTAAAAGTCTAGGACTTCAGAAATGTCCTATAACTGCTGTCCAAAGCATTTACAAGGTCTCCTGAACACACTGTGACTAATACAATGCTTAACTTCTAAGTGTCACTTGTCTTTCTCAGCTAACTCTTGAAGCCTTACGAACAAAGCATGCAAAGTACAGCTTTCATCTCCAACTATTTACACTGAGCAAGTACATGTGATTCCAGGGAAAACTGCAGGAGGAACTGTTGCACCCAGTTCATGCCATGTTTTCACTGTCCCCAACACTTGAAAAAAAAAAAAAAATACTCTGCAGATGTGACAGAAGACGCCCAAGCTCCAAATCCCTGGGAAGCCGTGTTGGCTCATCCCCTGGGTCAGTATCCACAGAACGGGGGATCGTGGTGATTTCTCTTTCATGCCTCAGTCACACTAAGCTTATTTTTAGGCTGCCAGAGGAAGCTCATTTTCCAAATCTCTGGGGCAGATGTTCGAGTGACCAAAGGAGAACCAGATGGCCATCAGAGAGGCCAGCGCTGGGAATGAATAACCATTCAGAAAAAAAAAGGAATCAGAACAACAATAAATCAGCCAAAAGGAGGAAGGAGCCTGCGAGTTGACTGCCGAAATTAAAACACAAATCTCCCGCTTCACTAGGCTCGCTGCTTTCCAACAAAGAGACTAACTCAGGACTGAAGAGGAAAACAGTAAAATTGGAATACAGAGCTGCCCCCCGACTCCCACCCCCATGCTCTGGTCTACGCGGAGTGTCAGATGCAGCTGGGGGAGAAACAGCAGCTGATGTAAACCGAAGCGCTCAGGCTGCGGCTCCGCAAATGAAATAATATTGTCCTTGTTCTATCTGAGTCCATTTCCCGTTTCCTCCCATTTATCATCCCCAAACAATGTGAACGGGCTTAACATGCTTCATTGGTGATTACTTGGGTGATTCTTATGCATACAAATTAAGTCCATCTTGTGGTCCTTTTAGAAAGGTGAGGCAAAGAAATCACCCTTAAGGGCACAGAAAAGTAATCAGTCATTGGCCCCTCCCATGGTGGGTTTGTCTGTGTCACTTTCCCAAGTACAGGACAGTGTCTTCCAGGACTCTCAGTTCATCAGAAATAACAGGAGACGCAGATGCAAGAAGGAGAATCTGCACATGTCCCTCCTTGGTATCGGTTTCAAATTGGGCAAGGTGGACCCAGAAATTCTCTACAAAGCAGGGAGCCCTCACTCTCTCTGT
The DNA here is from genome assembly GCF_002263795.3 of Bos taurus. Classification (NCBI taxonomy): domain Eukaryota; kingdom Metazoa; phylum Chordata; class Mammalia; order Artiodactyla; family Bovidae; genus Bos; species Bos taurus. The sequence goes on from NC_037347.1 coordinate 41,569,944, forward strand.
GTCCCCATGACCTACTGAGAATACGGGGGTCTGCAGCTCTTCTTTGGGTTTGTGGGCTGGTGAATGGGGGCAGACCCCTGGGTCATTTCTCACCAGGAGCTGCCCTTGGACACATCTCTGGGAGCAGCAGAATACCTTATCCTCAATTCCACAATGTTAAAATTGAAGTTGTGTGTGTGTATGTAGGAAAACCTCAAGACACACACAAAGTAGATGGGGAAGAGCTATCAAAAAAGAAAGGCCTAAGAAGTAAACAGGAAGGTTGGCAGGAAAGAAAATCAGAGATGAACTATCTGAAGTGCCCTAATGTGACTGCTGAATCAAATCCAATTCAGCAGTAACAGTAAACATGCCAGAGTTCTCCAACGGCGTTTTTCTACGCAAACATTTTAGAGGAAGTCTTACATGATCCTATGGCTTATTGTCACAGAAAAAGACTGTTTTAACTGGACATGCCTTTTAGGCAAGTTTTAGACAAATAGTAGCTGGTCGTGCTGGGGACACTGTGGTGAGGTTCTGGTCTGCTGCCAAGGTCCAGGCAGCATCCTAAGGTCTTCTGCTGCGTCTTCCAGTTCAATGCGAGCTGTACTCCGAGGTCCTTATCCTCCAGAAGTGGCACTGAGTGTATGCTGATTCGATGGGGTATGTTTCTAAGGGCATGTATTTCTTAAAGAATGGGACTGGTAAGCTGAGACAGATTCTATGGAGCCCACATGGGGAGCAGTAACAGGAGAGGCGGTCCTGAGCTCACACACCATCTCCCACAGCTGGGGTCGGCAAGCTGCTGCCCGGGGGCCAGATCTGACCCCACACCTGTTTTTGTAAAGTTTTATTGGAACACAGTCATACCCATTAGTTCGCTTATTGCCTACTGTGGCTTTTGCACCACAAAGGCAGAGGTGAATGGCTGCCATGGGAATGGTTTGGCCAGCAAAGCCTCAGATATTTATGATGTGGTTTTCACAACTGCTGACCGCTCATCTATAGGAATAACTCATACCCTAGCCCTACCCACTGCCCCACTTTCATCCCTATCCGAAGTCACTGGGAACAAACTGGAGAATTTTTTGGAAACAACTTTATGAGTTGAAGGGAGAGTACTGACAAGCAGAGGCATTTTAAGGAAGCTGCTACTGGAGTCTAGGCTTACTGGCCTACCATGGTATTTCTTCTAAAACATCTTTGTCATCCAGGCTTTTATGGTTTTGTCTTTAAATTTCATTTTAGGACTTCCCTGGTGGTTCAGTGGTTAAGAATCCGCCTGCCAATTCAGGGGACATACGTTTGATCCCTGGTCTGGGATGATTCCACGTACTGCAGAGCAACTAAGCTTGTGAGCTGCAACTCCTGAAGTCTGTGTGCTCTAGAGTCTGTGTTCCGCGACAAGGGAAGCCACCACAGTGAGCCGCCCATGTACTGCAACTGGAGAGGAGCCGCTGCTTGCCCAAACTAGAGGAAGCCTGCACACAGCAACGCAGACCCAGCACAGCCAAAAACAAAGGAATCAAATACATTTTCAACGAACTTCATTTTAAAATTATTCTGATAAGAAACTCATCTGAAGTAACAAAAATTCTCTTTTCAAAATGCACATACTTTGCATGTGTCACTGGGCCACAAATCGAACTGGTTTGATCAGATTACATGGTTAACATTTTTGATATCATTTTGGGTAAGAGCACGTATCGCTTACTTACTGATTTACAAGAAACGGGAAGGGTTTTGTTCATGTTTTGGTCTCTGTTGTTGGTGATGGTGGTGGGAAAAGGGGTGAAAATGGCCTGGAGAAGAAAAGAGGAGAGGCTTCTCGGAAGGGTGCAACCTGTTAGGGGACAGAGGAGACAGTGAGTACCTCAGTGGGGGATTTAGAATAGAAATGGGGACACTGGGCTCCAGGAAACCTGGCAAGGGAGGGTCCAGCCAGGGAGGATGAGCAGACGACAGGAGGCTGGGAAGTTCAAAGGCAAACAAAATCAGGACTTCCCTGGTGGTCCAGTGGTTAAGAATCTGCCTTCCAATGCAGGGGATGTGGGTTCAAGCCCTGGTCGGGGAACTAAGATCCCACATGCCAAGGGGCAACTAAGCCTGCATACCTCAACTACAGAAGCCCTTGTGTGCTCCAACTGGAGAAAGCCTGCACGTCTTAACTACTGAGATCAGGTGCTCTAGAGTCTGTGCTCTGCGATGAGAGAAGGCCACATGCTGCAACAAGGAGCCTGTGCACCGCAGCGAAGAGCCTGCACGCTGCAGTGAAAACCCGGCACAACCATAACAACAACAACAATCTGAAAGGTAAACAAAATCTCACTCGAAATACTGTTTAGGACCACCCCTGCTTTCAGGAAAAAAAAAAAAAAAGGGAGAGGGGGAAGGAAACTCCCTTCTTGTTGGTAACCAAGGAGCTCTGCCTGCCGAGCCCAGCGCTACCGTCTGCCGGCTGGCCTTGCTGCCTTCCTCCACGGACCAGTCACTGCTTCCTGCCTTTCCATCGTCGCGGCCACGACCCCTTCAGTCCAGGCTCTGCTGATGTCTCTGTGGAGCTATAGCAAAGACCCCTACCTCCGTCTGCCTTTCTTCAGCAGGTACCTCCTCCTCTACCTCACTGCCTGAGGAACCCCAAAACAAAAACTCTAACCCTAGCACTCAACTTTAAAACCATCAATGAGAATATAACTTGTAAAATGAGTCATAGCTTTTTAGTGTGGAACTAAAAGCATGGGCTGAACATTTGCACTTAACTGATGAACTGTTGATCCCTGAACAAGCTTTCAAATTTCCTATTTGGGACCACTGTACATGTCATTTTTCCACTCCAGGATCTCACCCATGCCTGTGGGTGTTCCTGTGAAAATCCCACGGAGTTTGCCAAATATCACCCCATCCACTGAGCCCTCCCCAACCCCTGGATGGAATGAGACATTCTTCTTCTAGGTCAATATAGCATATGGCTCCTAAAGATGTATTACACAGACGTGGTGAATATAAAAGTATAGAAATAACTAAAATACATTATGGGATATATGTAACAAATACTGTGAGCGAGGAAGACTGACTGCTACCTCTTGGTATTCCCCAAAACACCCAGCACAGCACTCAGCATGTAGATGGTAACGTCAAGCTGGCTACAGTCCAGTGTTGGCTGGTACTATGACAGGGATGCCTGTGAGCCCACATTATCAACTTCTGAGGTTGTGTGTGGTGTCAGTGGGAAGACTCTTCGGAAGACTTAGAGATGTCTGTTCTAGGAGCTGAAGAGGGGGTTTGTGGTACCAGGCAGGCTACCTATCTGCCATAGCTTGCTTAAAAGATAATTCCACCAATATTTATTATTTGTGTTTCTGGGGGAAATAAATTTGAATATCCGCTTTACCAACACATTTTAGAAAACATCTCCCCCTTTATAAAGCAGGAGGTGTCTTCTGATTTTTAAGCTCCAGAATGTGAGAAACAGACAAATGGAATTGGCAATCAGAGAAGGCAGAGATGACAGGCTGCTGGAGGGATCAGAAAAGTCTCTGAGGAAGGAGGGCTGCAGAATCTCAGTGGTCAAGAGTAGAAGGAAGCATATCTCAAGGGAAGGAGTAGAGGAAGCAGCAGAAAGGAGAGGCGTGTTTTTTTTTCCCGCAAACATCATTCATGGAGCTAAATCAGTACTTAGGTAAAAAGCTAGGCAAGCAGAAGCAGGCAAGCAAACAGCAAACAAAAAGCTAGGCAAGCAAACAGGCAACAATAGGGGGCGGGTGGGGAGAATTCTACTCATTGTAAACAGCTCTGCTTCTCTGAGAAACTTCTGCCCTGGATTCCAGAGAGGAACTTCTGATCTCTCTCCTATTTTGCTTTGTATTTATTTCCAGGCTTTGTACTATCATGTTTCACACAATGTGATGAAAAAATGGAAAAAAAAAAAAACCACACACACAGTTCTAAATCTTCCACTTCTCATAAAGTCTTCAAGTCAGATGTGTTTTCTCTCTAGCATACAATGCATATTTGTCTAATTCATCTATGTCAAAGCGATTTTCCTGCAAAAGACCCAGCACGGTAACTGGAATTGAAACTAAGTGGAGGTATTCTGCTTCTCTTAAGAGAGTGAGAATCTGTGTATCAGCAGCATCTCCATGTAAAATCTCAAAAGGCACATACATCTCACAGATTTCTGTTACCTTAAAGGCTCAGCAAAGCTCATAAACAAAGTAAGATGTATTACCTAAGATATATGGTACACAAATAGGTCACATCATCCTGTTTCTCCCCCTGTGTAATCGCCATCATTTTGTCTATTTCAGTTTCATTTCTCAACTGCCACTTTCCTTCAATCTTAACATGTTCTACTTTACATTTTAATGTGCAGACCGCAGATTTAAACTCCCAGTGGACATACAAAACTAAATTACTAAGGATGATATTTCTAAGAGGAAAATTCATAATGAGGGACAGGGCTAAAATACCATCTTGGAATACCTTCACGAATACCCAAAAACTGGAACCAACTTACCCAAAATGATAAAGTCACTTCCTGACCCCTACGGTGTTATTTTCATAAAAGAAATTAATTTTAGGGCAAAGAAACTTTATTACATGCCCTAGTAATCCATATTTTATTTCCACTGAAATTTGAAGGAATTTTTCAAACCCAAAGACAATAATAAAGTGGACTGCATACTAAGGGGATTTCTTTAATGTGTATTTCATACGGCTCCATGCTGTGATGTCAACCTTTGTAGATTGTGTAGCCATCAGGCACTCCCAACATAGATTCATAAATTATAACTCTATGCTATTATACTAATGTACACATACTCTTTAAAACACAAAACAATCTAAAAAGAGATAAAACCTATACAACTTCTTCCCACACTCCAAGGGGACCATCTGGCTCCTTCCTCCAGCTCCTGTCAACCCTGCCCTTCAACTACTCTGGAGACCCCTTCACTATGAGGCTGTAGAGAGATAGAGAGGTAGACTGAAATCATGTCTGACTCTTGCGATCCTATGAACTGTAGCCCGCCAGGCTCCTCTGTCCATGGGATTCTCCAGGCAAGAATACTGGAGTGGGTTGCCATTTCCTTCTCTAGGGGAACTTCCCAACCCAAGAACTGAACCCAGGTCTCCCACGTTGCAGGTAGATGCTTAACCAACTGAGCCACGTGGGAAGCCCCAAAGCTAGTGAAAGTTGCTCAGTTGTGTCCGACTCTTTGTGATACCATGGACTATACAGCCCATGGAATTCTCTAGGCCAGAATACTGGAGTGGGTAGCCTTTCCCTTCTCCAGGGGATCTTCCCAACCCAGGGATTGAACCCATGTCTCTGCATTGCAGGTGGATTCTTTACCTGCTGAGCCACAAGGGAAGCCAGGTTGAGGCTGTAGACTACAATATTTGCTTTTTTTTTTTTTTTTGGCTGCATCTTGAGATATGCGGAATTTCCCAGATCAGGGATCAAACCCATGCCCCCTGCATTGGACGCATGGAGTCTTAACCACTAGACCACGGGGGAAGTCCAATATTTGCTTTTCTATACAAATCACTTGGGCTGTTTACTTCCTTGAGAACTGCAAACTGCTTAGATGAAAATGCAGCACAAAGCCAGGTAACAAGTTGGAACAGGCCCCAGAAAATGCGCCATGGGAATAAGCCTATCTCAAACTTCAGCAGTTTTCTGGGTAATGCATCCAGGCCAAGCAATTATTCTTATTTCCACTCCCCCCACCTATTCAGATAATCACTTCATCTCCTTAAGTAGGAAACCAAACAAAACAAAAACCACCCCTGAATTAAAATCTTATTTTCTTAGACCAGTGATCCTTGCAGCCTTGTCTGTCTCATGTTGCTCTGGAGATTCCAAAGACCACAATGAGCTTCACACAGCCTTTTGAACATGGCGTGGCCTAAGCCACCTAAAGTGTTGCTTAAGGAAGATCTAGGTGCACTGAGATCTGCTTCTTAGGGAAGCCTAGGGCTCTGAGGGGAAGGAGAGAGTCTGTTTACAGCTTGGGACAATGGAGAGAAAAATATACAACTCGGGGGAATTATGGATCAGAAGGAGTTCCTGCCTGTTTGGGGCTGGTCATGGGAACAATCAGCTCCTGCAATAACCACACCAGTCTACATCCCAGGAACTGATGTCTGCAAAGGCACCAAGAGCCAAGACGCACAGGCCAAGGCTGTGTTCACAAAGGATCCAGTGTGCGCTCGGGGATCTGTGCTTCCAAGTTTCCCACAAGCCGCACAACCACCACAGCTCCCTTCTCTGCATCTCAAACTGCAGGAAGGACGGAGGCAGCAGGGAGCCTAAAAGCTCCTCTTATCTCAAGGCCAGGCACAGATGGGTACCTGCGCCTCATCCAGCCCCCAGTCAGGAGAGTCTTAGGAGCCCTGCCACTTTGTGGCATGCCTGGAAGTTGCTATATGGCCAACAAAGGTGCTGAAGTTCCAATACTTTGGCCACCTGATATGAAGAGCCAACTCACTGGAAAAGGCCCTGATTCTGGGAAAAGACTGGGGGCAGGAGGAGAAGGGGGCAACAGAGGATAAGATGGTTGGATGGCATCACTGACTCAATGGACATGAGTTTGAGCAAACTCTGGGAAAGAGTGAAGGACAGGGAAGCCTGGTGTGCTGCAGTCTATGAGGTCATAAAGAGCAGACAAGACTGAGCAACTGAACAGTAACAATAACAACAAAGGTGTGTGGTCAAACTGGTTGCTTTCTACAGCTGCCACCATCTTTCAAAGGTTTGCTTTTCAAGATCTGGGTAAGCATCAGAATCACCTGGGAAGCTTCTGAAAACAGTCCCCACTCAGATCTGCTAAACAGGCTTTCCACGGAGGGACCTGGGGACAGATCAGCCTAAACGCACCCTCCCTGTGCACTTTAACATCCACTCGGGCACGGAGATCCCTGAGTACATGTGCTACACACAGCTCTTCCCTTCCTGTGTTTGTGAAGTGCGTTCACCTTTTCGGGCCTTTCTGCTTTTCCCTCGTCGCTGCCTTGGCTGTAACATGACTTGTCCAGTGGGACAGGTTTGCTCTCAGCGGAGCTCAGCAGTCTTCTCTCTCACCGTGAATTTCCAGCCTATAAAACACCAAGTACGGAGCAGCCACCCCAAGGATCCTGGCGGCTCTGACACTTTACACTACCATGCACCAGAAGCTACATCTTTGAGTTCCGTGCTTTCTTCCCTGGGGCCCTTCTGGCTAGTCTTTGCACTGACATTCCACCACTTCACCAACTCCCTGGGGACAGGCGATCTTTTATGGCAGTTGGTTTGTGCCTTCCAAGCTTAACCAAACAGAAAATGAAAAATCTACTTAGTTGTTAGGGCTTCCCTGGTGGCTCAGCTGGTAAAGAATCTGCCTGCAAAGCGGGAGACCTGGGTTTGATCCCTGAGTTGGGCAGATTCCCTGGAGAAGGGAATGGCTACCCACTCCAGCATTCTGGCCTGAAGAATTGCATGGCCTCTATAGTCCATGGGCCGGAGAAGGCAATGGCAACCCACTCCAGTACTCTTGCCTGGAAAATCCCATGGATGGAGGGGCCTGGTAGGCTGCCGTCCATGGGGTCGCTGGGAGTCGGATACGACTGAGCGACTTCACTTTCACTTACAGTCCATGGGTCGCAAAGAGTCAGACATGGCTGAGTGACTTTCACATACACACTCAATTGTTAATGAGGTGGTTCCAGAGATATCCTACTTTAAGGAAAGGTACATTGTTCTCCCAATGCTATACTTGGAAAAAAACAATTTCTGTATCACTGATATTTGTATCCCAGATGGAAACTCCCATAAGGGAGAGAGGCAGACACAAAGAGTAAATGCCTACTAGGTACCAAATCTATTTAAAACTCACGGTGTGCTGGGCAGGACGGGCAAGTCAACAGAAGGTAACCAAGTCTTACGGTGAGGAGCATGTAGTGGCATTAAGGAAGGAGAGAGGGAACAACCATCCACCAGCCTGCCCACCTGTCCAAACACCCATCCACAATACGAACTGAGTCGACGGTGAATAAACCTGGCATGAGCCCTGTCCCGTGGATCCTCCATTCATGGGAGAGAATGATATTAAACAAGCAGTCTCATGCATACATATGTCTTTACAATCTGTGGTAAGGGTCATGAAGGAAAATATAGTATGTATTACAGGCATGAAGGACATTTGCATCCAGGAAAACTTCCTGGAGGAGGTGAGTCCTGAAGTTAGATAAGTAGACAGTGGAAGCCTAAGGAGAAGGAGACTGTTCCTGACCCAGGGGCAGACAGAGGACTTCTCTGAGCAGTGGCTGCTACTGCCCTGCGCTCAAGGGACACGAGACTCAGCACCAGAGCCCACCGCTGGACATCTGAGCAGCCCGTCTAAAAACCCTTCACCTCAAGGCTTTAGCAAAAAACAGTTGCTCCCCTTACAAAACGCTCAGGGACATGGCTGATTCCTGTTGGTGTATGGCAGAAGTCAACACAGTATTGTAAACCAATTATCTTTCAATTAAAAATAAATAAATTTTAGAAAAAGGTACCCCCCTCCAAAAAAAAAAAAAAAGCTCAAGGAGCCCTGAGCCAGTGTCTCTCAGCATTAATAGTTTCACTCTGTGAAGATCTGATTTTTCAGGCAGACCCTGGGACCTTCCTGCTTTAATACTAATCGCACGTTTACACACACTGTTCACTGTCCCTTGCATTTGCCTCTAAGTTTGATTCCCCAGAATGGTCTAGCTCAGGCCCCAAACATCAGGCAGTCCCACTCTCTGACTCCAACAGAAGTGGCACTTTCACACACTTCAGTGAAACACTCAAGAGCCAATTTATCATTCAATGCAAATAAAACCCAACAGCACCTCTCCTTTTTCTCCATATATAGATTAATATATTATATATATATATATATAGGCCCCCCCTCCTCCCCAAGGATGCTGCTTTTTCCAAAAGACTGATTCAGTTTCTCACACCTCAGGGCTAAGCCATCAACAAACAAAGAATCAAACACCCACATCAGACTTACAGAACCATAAGATCCAGTTTGGCTCACCTTTCCTTTTGAGAAACGAACTCCTTTATTCCTTCTTTAACCTTAATAAACCCAAAGGTTCTCCAGGATTTTCCAAACCGGGGATTCCAAAAATGTTAGAACTGATTCCCTTCATGCCAAAGGAAGCCGGATACAGGTCTGCTGATTGATGTGCTAAACAAATCTTCCCAGCAGAGCTCCAACAATTGCAGATTTGGCAGCAACAATCATTACTTCCATTTTCATTTTTGTTTGTTAAAAATATAAAAAGGGTAAGACAGGTTCCTAATCACTTAAAAGGAGGGATCACTCATTCCACACACTGTTATGTTAAAACCCTTTTTCTACTCTTCATTTTAAAAATAGCCACTCTCTCAGAAGGCCAGATACATATTTTTCCTTAAAAATCGTATTTTAAAAAAGATGAACTGGATGCAAACTATTATATATAGGATGGACAAACAACAAATTGCTACTGTAAAGCATAAGAAACTATATTCAATATCCTGTGGTAAACCATAATGGAAAAGAATATGAAAAATATATGTATAACTGACTTTTGCTGTAAAGCAGAAATTAACCCAATGTTGTAAATCAACCATGTGAAAGTGTTAGTCAATCAGTCGTGTCTGACTCTCTGCGATCCCATGGACTGTAGTGCTCCAGGTTCCTCTGTGCATGGGATTCCCCAGGTAAGAATACTGGAGCAGGTTGCCATGCCCTGCTCTAGGAATGAGGTATACCTGACTTCAAAAGTTTATAAATTTAAATATTTTCTTTCTCCTCTCAAAGAGACTGGGCTTCCCTGGTGGCTCAGACAGTAAAAAATCTGCCTGCAATGTGGGAGACCTGGGTTTGACCCCTGGGATGGGAAGATTCCTTGGGATGGGAAGACCCCCAAAGAGATATGTAGGAACAAATAATTAGAAAACAGCCAATGCTAAATGCCAGGGGAACAGGGAGTAGCAGGTTTGGGAGTGTGCCAGGGAGGGTTGTATGTGTGCAGAGGCATTGTATTGTGTGTGTGTGTGTGTGTGTGTGTGTGTGTGTGTGTGTGTTTAGGTCTGCCAGGAGCACAGACAGAAGGAAAGGAAGCATAGGCAGGCTGGATCTGACGGCTTCACGTTAAGCAGTTGTGATTTTAAAGTCAGTGTGACCGAGACACCTTGAAGGACTTTAAAGCGAGCGACATGGCCAGCCTCTCATTTAAAAATTACCATCATCTGGCAGAAGACAAAGCGGAGAAGAAAGACTTGAGAAAGAATGACCGATCGGGTGGATCAGGACCACAGTTAGTACAGGGGAGGGGACTAGACTTGGCTATTTCTGAGATCAACCTGGAGGTTTTTAAGATCAGATGTGGTGCAGGGAGGGGAGGGAGGACCCCCTCAATGAAGTCAGACCCCACTGAGATGGTGACAATTATGCAAATGACTGTGGGATTTCACTGTCCCATCCCAGTTCTCTTTTTGCTGCCTTTACTCCTCACACTTGATACTCACCATATGGTTCTATTCTGAGCATGCATATGGCTCTATTCTAAGCATGGCTAGAGCTTTTTGAAGGGAAAATCTCATGGCTGTTTATTGCAGCCATGAAAAATAGATCACAGGGATGCTCATGGCAGACCCTGAGCGTTTGTATTACATTTGCTCCATTTAAGTGCTCGGGGCATCCATGACTTAGAGGTGCAGGAAGAGTCAAAGTCAGAGTCGAACTTGGCAGCAGGTTTCATCATTATCATCAGGGAAGTAAAAGGCTTTGTGATTTAGTTGATTAAAACAGTACCAAGTTTCTTTCATCTAAGTGGTTCACCGGTGTTTAAGGATCATAAAACAGCCTTGGATCATAAACATAAAACTAAAAAATAATTATCCCCCTCCCCACCTCAGTAGCTCAGCACCTTGAGAAGGCCCAGCAGGAGATTCTGGGAAGACCGTGAAGTTGGGAAAATGTCATGTGCTTACTTCCTGGCCCTGCAGGACTCTGTCTCATACCCAGGTCATCTGGCTTGAAACCAGAGCTCAAGGGAGTGGCTGACAGACGGTGGGCATTCAGGCAAGGATGACAAGCCAGGGAAGAAGGCTGGTGTCGCTTCTCTGTGATGTTTTGTGAGGGGTGTGGACAGAAGGTGAGGTGAGGTGAGGGGTGTCTGGAGCACAAAGAAGGCAGAACTAACAGTCAAGGAAGGTCAGTGCCGGTTTCCCCACCGACGATAAGGGGTTCGGGATTTGCATTTGCGAGCTGCAGGTGACATAACAGAGAAAACTGTACCCAGAAGCACAGCTCTGAAACATGCGTACTTGTGGGGGACTACTGCTCAGTCATCTGTTTCTTCTTAAAAGCAACCTAAAGTTTCCCAAATAAAGTGTGTTAGCACAGAATACATTGAAAGTCCTTTGGCAAAACTGCAGTAACAAGCATACACAACAAATATATACAACAAGATGTGATTAATTTGTAAACTTTTCAGATAATGTTATTGGCAATGACAGGCCCCAGGCACTGCTAGAAATGTAAATTAGCATAACCTCTCTGGAGAAAACTTTTAACTACGCAATTCTACTGCTACAAGCCATTGAAGCAAATTAAGAAAACGAGAAATGTGCAGAGGGCTACATGGACAATCATGTTCCATGAAGAATTCTTTATGATTTTAAAAATAAAATACACATGTGATAGATGTAAATGGAATTTTTGGTAGAAAATTAGTAAAATAAATTATGGCATATCCATGTTATAAAATGTTAGCCATTATAAATCATGCTTTGGGGAGATGTTTATGATTCTATCATTAAGACCACAGTAAGCTTCATAAGTTGTTAATATAAGGTCAGTTAAAAATATATATGTGCTTAAAATCAACTTGAAAAGCATAGTAAAATATTAAATCCTACTATCTTTCAATAGTACGATTGTGGGTGATCTGTATTTTATTTGTGAGGTTTTCTTGGGGATGGGGGGACCAAAAACCACTTATATAGTAGAAACATTACTCTTGAAATTAGAACAACTCATTTAACCCATAAATTATGAGTTATATTATACATATATATTACATAAATGGTTATTTAGTTGCTAAGTTGCGTCCGACTCTCTTGTAACCCCGTGGACTGTAGCCCACCAGGCTCCTCTGTCCATAGGATTATTTCAGCAAGAATACTGGAGAGGGTTGCCATTTCCATCTCCAGGGGATCTTCCTGACCCAGGGATCGAACCTGCATATCTTGCTTGGCGGGCAGATTCCTTACCATTGAGCCACCAGGGAAGTCTATATTACATAAATACATTTTATAAAAAGCATTATAATTTATAAAACTACAATAAGTCTAAGTTATAATTTAAATAAATGTATATAACATGTAATACATTTAATATATGTCATGGCTAATGTTTAGAGCAGTATTTAGTGTAAAAAAATTCTAGACAAATAATTCCTTGGATTTTTTGGCAAGAGATTATGAATTATGAAATTTTAAAACATGTGATTATAACCTCTCCACAGACTATTGGGCCACATACTCGCCCTGGCCCTTATCAGAGGAGGTGCAGGTGTGCTGCAGACTTTTCCTCTCTTTACACCCTGAGCTTACTCGACTCCCCACTGAGAGCTGGCTGAGTTGGGCAGGGCGGTGGGATCGAGCCCTCCAGATTGTGGGCGTGTGAGGGGAAAAACTGTGGGCTGGAGAGCCACGTCTGGTTAGAAAGGTGGGACTTCAGAGTCAGGCTGGAGTTGAACAGTTTACGGCGGGACTGCACACACTCCGTACGCCTTCTGTGTGGAGGGTGACTGCTGTGCCAACAGCAAATGGACAGTGCTGGGGCTGGGGAGGAGGTCACAGGAGGATGGGCAGGCTCAGAAAGATCCTGGCCTTGAAGGGTGGGCACACAATAGCGGGAGAAGAGACACAGGATATTCAGACAGTTCCAGGCTTATCCAGAGAGCCATCTGTCTCTGTAAGTCACCACTGTAGGGGCTGAAATGTTGATATCAGCCCTTTGAGGCTGCTAGGATATGGTCAGCTATGAGCCAGGGGCATAACCATAATGTTTGTGGTGGATAAACCTAGTTAGATTTTGTTGTCATTTTTTCATTAGTTTTAAATGAATGCTTGTCCTGTTGTTTGTTTTTAAATGTATTAAGTTATTTATAACCCAGCACCAGATGTACTGGTTAAATTCAAGGGATTCACTGGGAACCCAAACCAGACATCATGTTCCCACATCACATGGAGTTCACAGTTAGATGGGAGAAACAGATTTTAATCAAATAAGCACAAATCTAAATGTGACAAGTAGTTCACGGGAAAGCCACATGGTCCTGGTATGAGAGCTAAGAGATTTATTATAGATAGGATATATTCTGGAGGGTTTCCCAGGTGTAAGTGGTAAAGAAATCTACCTGCCAACGCATGAGACGTAAGACATATAGGTTTGATCCCTGGGTCAGGGAGAAGAGAAGGAAATGGCAATCCACTCCAGTATTCTTGCCTGGAGAATCCCATGGACAGGGGAGCCTGGCAGGCTACAGTCCATGGGGTCACAAAGAGATGGACATGATTGAGTGACTGACTAACACACACACACACACACACCCCCGCAACACACACCTTCTTCAAGATGTTTTCCTTTGTTTACTGGAAAGTTGTCTTAATGTACTGATTTTGTTAGAACAAAATTTACTGCCATCTTCCAGAAAACTGTCCTCATAAACACAAAAGCCTATGGTATTTATGATGTAAGTGGTGCTCCTTTAGATGTGGTACCTTTGTGCAGTCCACAATCTGCACAACCATAGTTTAGTGGCTCTGGAACTCTAGTGATAAAAAAGAAAAGGAAAAAGTAACTTTTTCTTTCTTAAATTATCGTATTATAATATAAATAGTTGTATAGATGTGAGAGTTGAACCATAAAAAAGGCTGAGTGCTGAAGAACTGATGCTTTCAAACTATGGTGCTGGAGAAGACTCTTGAGAGTCCCTTGGACTGCAAGGAGATCAAACCAGTCAATCCTAAAGGAAATCAATTGTGAATATTGATTGGAAGGACTGATGATAAACTGAAGCTCCAATACTTTGGCCACCTGATGTAAAGAGCCAACTCATTGGAAAAGACTCTGATGCTGGGAAAGACAGGAGGCAGGAGAAGAAGGGGACAACAGAGGATGAGATGGTTGAATGGCATCACTGACTCAATGGACATGAAGTGAAGTGAAAGTTGCTCAGTCGTGTCCGACCCTTGGCGACTGTATATTCCATGGGATTCTCTAGGCCAGAATACTAGAATACTGGAGTGGGTGGCCATTCCCTTCTCTGGGGGATTTCCCCAACTCAGGGATCGAACCCAGGTCTCCTGCACTGCAAGCAGACTCTTTATCAGCTGAGCCACCAGGGAAGCCCGATGGACATGAGTCTGAGCAAACTCCAGGAGATGGTGAAGGACAGGGAAACCTGGTATTCTGTAGTTCATGGGGTCGCAAAGAGTCAGACACAACTGAGTTACTAAGCAACAACAATTATATAAATGGGAGAAGAGATACATTTTGTGTTGCTGTCTTCTAAGGCCTAATTACAGACAGGACTAACTTCCCAATGCTTATCATGCTGCCAAGGCTCAGTGCTACTGGGAAGGAGTAAGAGATCCAAATGGCAGAAAGAAGGGACCCTCCCCAGGCCTGGATGGATGGGAACGACAGCTAACAAGGTTTTATACTAAATATGGGCTATCTGTAAGATGTGGGAAACGAAGAGGAGACCACAGAGCTGCGCTGCAACCACAGTTAACACAGCCCTCCCGACTCTGCCAGACCACACGGCGGGGGCGGGGGGGCAGCACACGAGGGCGTGAAGGGCCACAGGCTGTGTGAGGAAGAGCCACGAGCCAAGCGCAAAGTCCTCATTTCATTAAAACTGGGAGATACATCCATGCAAGTTCGCCTGAATGGGTGCTGTGTTACTTTAACATTCCACTTGCAACCAGACATCTCTCCATCTAAGCTCAACTTCACAAGCAATAATTTTCAAATACTGTATCAAGAAATAGCAATAAAATCCTTGGCATATTATAAGACACCCTAGAAGTTGATACATGCACTGAACTCAGTACCAATTGCTCTCTTATGTCCAGGGGTATGGTGCCAATTGTTTTTTCTTAAACGTGAAGTATTACCTTCATAGATTTTTCTGGATGATTCTAACAAAAAAAAATAAATAAATAAAAAGATGCACTGTGGTTCTCTCCCATCCTGGTCTGGACCATAATGTCTATCTCCAGCTTTTATCTCTGGCCCTGGTACCCAAGTCTTTGGCAGAACATCATCCCAGCAGAGCATCCCGGCAGAGCACAGGCGCACTTACTGCGCTCTGGATGGAAGATGAGCCGGTGCCTTCGTCCTCGTCTGGCTCCTGGTCTTCGTTGTCGGTCCAAGAGGACACGTCCTCTGTGGAGCTGGTCAGGTCAGGCAGACTCTTAGATGTCAGCCTCAGGAGGTCCTCGGCAGAGTTCTCCTGCGGGGAAACAATGAGACGCCTGTGAATTACCCTGCGATATCAAGGTCAAGGAAACATAGCGGAGTCAACCGTGGGTGGCCACGTGTTCCCAGTCCAACGACTACATGGAGTATATGTTCACATTTCCAGGTGTGCGAGGCGAATGCACATGTCCGGGGTACAGAGCCAATTTAAACCTTGAGTTTTTTTTTCCCTTGATGAATCAGTGTTTCTTAGGTGAATGTTTCTATGAGTAATCTAAGCTCCCTGAACTTAAGATCCTTCGATTCCCCCCCATCCCACCCCCCCACCGCCGTCTTACTTTCAGGATGTAATTTAAACTCCCTCATTGGCAGGCCAACATCAGAGATTTGGCCTCTGCCCAGCTCTCCAAACTCACCTGCCTCCATTCTCCCCTCTAAGCCTCCCTTCCATTCAAGCCACCCTGACTTTCAAACACGCCAGGCTCTCCCAGCCATGCTTCCTCTTTCACCAGCAGCTCCCCTGCCTAGACCACTCTTCTTCCCAAGACTAAGACCTCTTGAGGCAAAGCTTGAGCATCCTCTCTGGCAAGCCTTCCTGGAGTCCCACATTTCTCCTCTCATGTCCTCTACGTTTACTGCCTCACTGTGGGTATATAACTTATTCGTCTATCTTGCTTTTTGTCTGAGAGTTCCCCAAACCATGTCTACTCAGCGCTGTGTCTCTAGGTCGAGCTCAGAGCTCAAACATCCACTATATTCTCCTCTCGCTCACTGCTCATCTCACAAGCCCGTTGGTTAGAAAGATTAGATCATTTACTGAATCGCAATGAGAGTAGAGACCGATAATGTCTGCCATGAAAGCAGTCCTTGAACAACTTTTAAAGGACAACAGAAACTCATGGAATCACATTCTATTAAGATTAGACTCCAAAGGGGGCTTCATTAACAGAGCCCTTCCTTCCTAGACACAGATAAAGTCAGAATGGGTGTGCGGTGCAGGCGAGATCCATGAGGCCGGGTGACAATCTCAAGGACAAATGAGGCACGCACGGGCGCTGAGAGCTCTCCTGGGGAAGGACATGGCACGTGAGGCCAGGGACCAGGGCTACAGGGCTGATCTGAGGCCAGAATGAAAGAGCAACGTGCCCTCTCCTCTTGTTGCCACACCAGCGATTTCTACCAGGAAGGAAACATGTGCAAAGTTTTGATCATCATATTCCTTGGGGGATGATGGAAAATAGAACAACAAAGAATACCCAGCTTATAAAAGGGACTTACAAACTACCAGTGAGCTGGCACCTGGTGAGATTGGTGTTTGTTCCTAGTTCGACGTGGATTCCACTCCTGCAAGGTACCTGAACCTCACTCATCTTAGATCAGTAATTTGTGACTACCATACTTTGAGACCTTGCCCAAGGAAAGGAAAAAGAGTTATTTGCGACAAAGTGAGCTGAATCCATTTCTGTGATGTCAATTCTGCTCAACTATTAATAGCAGAAAGCTTAAAAGAGTGAAAGTTCCAACTGCTGAGTAAATTTCACAACAGCCACAAGATAGAATACGCCACTGTCATTAAAAATGCTGATCCAGAAATACATTTCCTGATGTGGAAAGAGCTCTTTTGGCGGGTTGCTGCTGCTGCTAAGTTGCTTCAGTTGTGTCCGACTCTGTGCGACTCCATAGACAGCAGCCCACCAGGCTCCCCCGTCCCTGGGATTCTCCAGGCAAGAACACTGGAGTGGGTTGCCATTTTTTAGCAGGTTACTTAGTGAAAAAGCAGGTTAAAAATAATATGTAAGAACCATATTAATAACAGATGTAACAACAACCTGGATACAATATGAAAACCATAAAGACACATTTCTGCAAGTGCTCACTGTGACCAACTACATTGTTTAGAGATCTTTATCCTTCATTTGATCTTCCTAATATCCCATGAAGCAGTTATTGATTCTCACCGCACAAGTGAGATTTCGAAAGAAGCAGCAACTTGCTCAAGACACACAGCTTTTAAAGGGCTGTGCTGCCCGAATCCTGGTGGGACTGTCTCCAGGTACAGTCAGTCTCCTTGTGTTTGATTCAATTGAAAAGGAAACGTGTTCCTGTCTGGAAGGAAACGCCAGTTAGTGGATGGTACCATGGGCGATATTAGACATTTTATCATGTTTTTCTTCTCATCCTTTTTTTTCTGGGTTTTCTACATTAGATACAATGAATACATATTTCTTGTAAATAAAAACCAAGAGTGAAACAAAAAAGAGAAGTGCATAAGAGAAATCCGTGTTGCTATGCATGTACTTCCAGGAATATCAAGATGAACTAGGGCATTCCGAGTTTATTCATTCAGCAAAAACTTTCTAAGCTCCTCTCATACACAAATGACATACGGTGCGGAAACACGAGACATCCCTTCCAGAAGACAGTAACTGTGATATTTCTAAAACAATGCCGGTTAAGTTTTGTCACGAGGTGATGCTTATCTGCAACAATAATTTAGATTTTTTTATTATTCCTTATATGTGACAAGTCAAAAGTTTTTTATTCTTTTCTCTTTGAATGTAAAGGCAGAACTGAAGTCTGTAGATGACTTGTTCTTTGGGATAAAGAAGAGGAACAGAAGTCAAGCAGTGCCTAACAATCAGGTGCTTCTTCTCCACGGATGAGCACCTTGGACGGAGCAGAGTAAGTTCAGGAGCAAACAGCTGGCAGCTGCTGCAGTAGCGTATTTGGCTTAGTTGTAGGCGAAGCAAATGGGAAGGAGGAGAAAGCTCTGAGGGCTGGTCAGCCTTAGGGCCGTAGCTCTGGACAGATGGCCAAGAGCCAACAGACTGAAAACCAGAATGGACGCCTGTTCCTCAGCTCTGGACACTGCTCAGCCCTACGAAGACCTCAGCAAGCATCCCAAAGTGTCACAGCCTCTGGCAGGAACACATGACCTTGTTCTAACACCAGGGGCTCTGGATTCCTTTATATCTTACATGACTGAGGGGTAGCATGAAGCTCTGACGGCCAGCGGACCCAGGATGAAAGCTGCTTCTGCCACCCACCGCCTGCATGACCTCTGGACAGATGAACTGATCGCTTGGATTTTAATCTCATCTTCTGAATAAGAAGAACTAATGGCTTTCTCACGGGATTCACTTTAAGAATTAAATGAGACAGTAGGTATAAAGCGCCTAGCGCCCAGTGGTAGCCAGTACATTAGTGTCTTTCTTCCTTTAAGTTGATGAGCGATGTCTGTTTTCAAAAATCTCACACGTGCCCCTTAATCACTAGTTTTACCCACGAGGGGTCGTTTTTTGTTTTTGTATTTTGTGTCGTTTATGTATAATGACTGGCATAGAAGAGATTTCTTTCCCACTTTCCAAACTAGTAGGAGAAAGAAGTCAGTCCAGAAATAAAGGTCTGGTGGACATGCTTTAATGCCTGTGCAGAGACCTCTGCGGGGTTAAGCTGCAAGCTTGGGGAGGTGGGGTGTGCGTGTGTAAGAACCAATAAGGCTTTTCAAATTCCCACCACATCTGGTCAAATGGGGAATTTGTTTCAGCCTTTCCCTCCTTGTGGGATCCACCAGGCTGACCGAGAGCATCCCTGGCTTTGCTCCTGCCCCACCCCTAGGAAGAGGATGCCCACGGCACCTCTGGGAGGTGAAGATGGGGTGTATGAATGGAGAAGGTCTCAATTCCTGCCTCCAGGGCTTCAGCATCAGCTCTTCCTGCCAAGTCTTTGCCAAGCTCTGAATTCTGGTTGGAAGCAGGATTTGGGGTACATGGTATAAAGGAGAAAGTGAAAGTTGCTCAGTCGTGTCTGACTCTTTGTGACTCCATGGACTATACAGTTCATGGAATTCTCCAGCTAGAATACTGGAGTGGGTAGCTGTTCCCCTCTCCAGGGGATCTTCCTAACCCAGGAATCAAACCCAGGTCTCCTGCATTGCAGGTGGATTCTTTACCAGTTGAGCCACCAGCGAAGCATAAAGGGGGAAAGTAGATTTTTCAGATGACTCAAAATACTCACCTATTTATTAAACCTAGGAGGTGCTAGTGGTAAAGAATCTGCCTGCCAATGCAGGAGACACAAGAGACACAGTTGGAAAGATCCCCTGAGGAGGTAACGGCAACCCACTTCAGTATTCTTGCCTGAGAAATCTCATGGACAGGGGAGCCTGGCAGGCTACAGTCCATGGGGTTGCAGAGTCAGACGTGATTGAGCACACAAAATCTAAGAAGGAAAATAAAAACCTGTGGATGCAGGGTTCAAAAGTAACATCAAGGATAACTGAGGGAAATCAGCCATCCTGGTGAGAGCTATTGCTGGGAAGGGTTAAGGACGGGGTGGCTCACACCAGTGCTCCCCTGCGTTGGATCCAGGATGAACTGGAAAGAAGCCCCATGGCTCCACTGCACTAGCCCCCAAGTCCTGAGGGCTCTCCCCTGGGCTCATGGATGTCACTATCTCATCAGACAATGGAGCAGAACCCAGACAGCCCTTGTTCCTCCCCTGGTCCCGCAGCCGCGGTATCCCACTGCCTCTCTGCAGCGTTCTAAGGCTGGCGAGACCCTGGAGAGAGATGGGGGTCCCATATCTCAGCACTAGTTTCACATGCTCTGGTGGGTGGGGGTGAAAGGAGCCCCAGCCTGAGGCCTCGTGAAGAAGAGCTGGCATCCAGACAGAGGGCATGGCCAGACTGGGCGTCACAGCAAGAGCCAGGGTCCCGGCACTGCCAGCCGCATCAAGGCCCCCTCGGAAGCTCTGTCTCGCCAGGTCATTTGTAAAATTGAGGAGGATGGGAGGGGGCGTAGCTGGACAAGCAAGGTTCACAAGGCTTCCTCCAGCACCGAGGCTGTGTGCTGCTGGGGATCAGAGCCCGGGCCTGCAGCCTGCCCATGCCGTCCCAACCTCCTTCCTGCAGGTCCGAGAAGGTGTGCATCTCCAGAGGCGCGTCACCTCCCTCCCGCCCCTGCTTCCACATCTCCTCCTTGGTTTCCCCTTGGGCCAGTTGCTACTCTCTCTATCCTGGCTTTTCTCCCATTCATCCCTTTTCTTTAGTCCTTTTGTTGCTTTTTAATCTCCTAGATAAACCTATCGTGAAAGTCTCTCAGTCATGTCCAACTCTTTGCATCCTAGTCCATGGAATTCTCCAGGCCAGAATGCTGGAGTGGGTAGCTGCTCCCTTCTCCAGGGGATCTTCCCAACCCAGGGATCGAACCCTGGTCTCCCGCTTTGCAGGCGGATTCTTTACCAGCTGAGCTACCAGAGAAGCCCAGATATACCTATAAAGACTCTTAAAGGATGGCAAGATGATTAAATGCCCTTAAGCTCAGGGCCCCTTGTGGGCTTGCACTGCAGACTCATGGCTATTTGCCTGGCCCAAGCAAAGGGGAGTACACATGTGTTAGGGGGCAGGGGTGAGGGGGTTCATGCGGAGGGCTCACAACCAAATCTACCACTGCCATTCAAAATATTTTACAAAACAAACAAATCCACCTACCTTGCTGGCCACCACCAGCTGAACCACTCCAGTGGCTGAGCGAAGAATGGCCACAGCTTCCTCGTGGGAGAGCCCGACTAGTAAGTGACCATTGATTACCAGCAGCTCATCTCCTAAGGATAGTCTGCCATCCCTGAGGAAATGGAGACGGGAAAAAAAAAAAAAAAAATCCCTCGTCAAGATGTTCTAGGCTTGGGAAGGGCCATCTTCCTGGAGTTGGGGAGGGTTGTCAGAAGGGGACAGTCCAAAATGGGCTACAGAGGAGTATGGAAGATGGGGACGGCTGGGGTGGGACCGCTCATCCTTCTGTCAGGGTCCAGATGCCCAGTTAGCAGAGACTAGGAGCTTTATGATTTCAGATGGTCCCTTAGTTATAGGCACGATCATAAGTTACCACCATATCCTACATCAATGTCAATGAAACACCTCCCATGCAGGTGGAGACATGATGGAGAGGAATCGAGACCCCAAATCTTTAGGATACTTAAGTCTTTCTTTTCTCAGTCCTACCTGCCATCCTGCCCTTGTGACTGAGTCATCAGCTGAGTCTCTGAGCTGAGCCCCAGAAGAAAAAGGTATCCGCAGCTCACCAGGAATCCTTCCCTAACACCCGTCCCTCTCTCCCCAGGTGACACACTGTTGCCAGGATTTCCTCTGTGGCACCTGAGACCCTGAACCACATGTGTCTGTAACCCCTGTGCCCAAGAGTCATGGGGCCTTGAGGGTCAAGTCTCAAACTGCCCCCTTCCTCCTTGTGTCTCTGCCGCCAAGCTCCATAAGCAGGTGGATGAACGGAAAAATGAACAAAGAAACTGCCTAAGTTACTGCTGTTGCAGGGAACAGACCCGGTGTACATCACAGGCATGCAAATGTGTTCTCTTTGTTTCCTTTAAATTAAGTGAAGGACTTGGAGCTTCCTTCCTACTGGGCTGGAAGGAGGTCCAGTCACCACGGGGTCTGCCTGCCCTACAGAGGTTTGGGGACAGACGGTTACAGAGCACCAGGCAGGCCTTGTCAGTCATAGGAGGTCAACAGTTCTGTGGGTGCCAACTGAGCCTCCAATGGCCTGGTCTCCCATGATCCCAAAGCAGCCAGAGGCTCTTCATCCCCACTGCTAAATATGAGATGGGAAATTGAGTGAAGTTGAGAGTCCCAAAGCCCAGGTCCCACCATCCCCTCTGGAGGCTTTGCATCAGCACCCAGGATTCAAGGGTGGCACTCACGCTTGTCTCTCACACAGATTCACCCCAGTGTTTTTCTCTTCAGTCTGTAGACTCTCTCCTCCTTGCTTGCTTTCAATAAATTAACCAACTTCCCTCTCCTCCTCTCCCTCACCATTTTCTCTCTCTGTCCTCTAGGGCATGTATCATTATCTTTTCTATGAATTTAGGCTTTAACAGAAGACAGGAAGCATGAGAGATTGCTGACAATCTCTGCTTTCTGTCCTTCAAAAATCCCTAAAGCAGAGAAATGCTAAGTATCACAGTAGATGCTTGGGATGGAAAGAGAAGAGAAAGAGGGAAACCATGGTGAATAAGCACACTGGAAGCTCAAGGAGGCATGAGGGCAAGCTCTCTGAAGGAGAGGCATTCAGGAATACTGGAGAACACAGTGGTCAGGGCCAGTGTCCTTGGGTTTACTTATCCACACCACCATCAAGCCATCCACATCTCTGTTCCTCTTATTTTCCTCTTTGATCCCATCTTTCTCAGCTCCAGTTATTACCTAGAATGCCCCACATGTGAATTAGACACCCAGACACATACACACATACAGGCTAGGGGTGTAAGAAAACGGTGAGACCCGTTAAAAAATGGCTCACTTGAAAAATGGATAAGAACAGTTCTATTTAAGCTCAGCTCTGGGCACAGGAATTTCCTAATTGCCAACTTTCCAAAGACCTAGGAGTAATGGGGAAATGGCTATCTGATGCGAATTCTTTAAAGCAGCTATCCTTTGGGAAGTGTGATGATGCTCTTCTGGATATGAACTACCTAAGGTCTTAAACCTTCACTAATTACCGCCACCCAAATAAGTGACACCTGAAGTTAATCTCTTCTCTACTCAGGCTAACAGATCATATTTTCTAGTTATGGGACTGATGAGCGTTGAAAACCTTGATAATCAGTGCACTGGTCCTCTCCTCGGTATTCTATTCTTCAGACCAAATATGTCAAGCTCCTTCAACTTCGCCTAATGAGATATGTTTCTGAGAGCCCCCAAGGTCTTGGGCAGGCCATTACTGCTCTGGTTTGCCATTTCCCTTTCAGCATCAGGGTACCTGGGCTGAATACTAATTCCAGACCAGCATCACCTCCCTCATCAGTGAAATTCCACCTTTACCCACTTATTCTATACAGATGGGCATCCAACATACAAATACACCCTATGGTGCTTTGCAAATAGTAGATGCCCTATGTATATAGGAGCAATCAGCCCCAAAGTAGGAGCATACCTTCCATCTGGGGACGGCTACCTCCCTCTGACTCAATATGGACTTCTTTGACGTGCCTCTGCCTAAGCGCCACCCATCTTCCTACTTCAGATGACTGTTGAGGTTAAAAAAGTAGCTTTGGAGTGTGAATGGTTTTCAGGTCACAAGGAGAAAACTCACATTGATTTTTCTCCCTCCACATCTGCATGACCAAGACACACGTGTTTACATGTGTATCAAATCTTGACAGCCATGACGTGGCAGGTGAACTGTGGTCACGTTTGAACCCCCATCACTTTCCCGAGTCGTCAGCCACAGTGACCATGTGAAGGATGTGGTGTTCCACCAAGTGGTAGCTCTGGATAAGGAATCACGTGTCACCAGCATCCTCAGACTCAGGATAACTTTCACTTGACACTCAAAGTGAATGGATTAGAAAGGAATCTAATCCCTCCTTCGTGCAGTGGCCCCACCCATTAGCCACTTCCTGTGCTCAGAAGGGTATTTAATTAGAACTGCTAGTGCCTGATTTCCTGCCATGCTCCAGCACCTTCCTTGTAAGCTGTAATCACCAGGCCTTTGACTACCCCCCCAGCACCCAGGGGCAGGGGAGGGGAGGACCAGGAAGCAGAGAAAGGGGAGAGTTATCCAGTCACCTGTGAGCGGCACCGCCTTCCTTCACTTGGGTGACAACGATAGCGTGAGGTGAGCGCTTTGATCCTCGGCCTCCACTAACCTGAATTCCCAGCCCATCCGATTCTTTAAGCAGCTCCATCTTCCATATCCGGCCGACTTCCTCCTTGGAAGAAAAAGTGAGCACACCGTGAAGCATCTGGACAGACACGCACCATTCTCACAGGAGGGGCAGCTGGAGGTCTGGCCGAGTCCCATCGCTTGTTGACCGACACTGCAGAGGCCCACTGATGAGAAAACTCTACGGGCTGGACCAAAGTCTCGGGCAGCAGTCAGTGCTGCCCAATCCAGTTCTCATGACGGCAGGAGTGTTCTGTGTCTGCATCATCTAACAGGAGAGCCGCCAGCCACAGGTGGCTGTCGAATGCCTGAAATGTGGCTGCTGGCAACGGAGACCCTGAATGTTTCATTTCATTTTAATTAAATTGAATGAGCCACCTGGGGCCAGTGGAGATGACTTTGGAAAGCACGGCAAAGGTGATGTGTGAATTCCCTGACCAGGATCCTGTTAAGTAAAGCTCTTCTGCCTGAAACCCAGATACCACTACATGAGTAAACACTGGCTGTGTCTGGGTTCCGTTTATTTACTACACCTACTAATTAATAAAGGGAAATGAAAGGAAGACAGAGCCAGGAGACTCTAGTTTGATCCAATCAACTAGTTTAAGCCAAGCTCAACCACTTAGTACTTATGAAAATCAATTGAGGCCTCAAAACCTCAATATCCCTGCCTTTAAAGTAGGGATGATTAGTAAAACTTCCAAGTCTGGTTGTTAGGATTAAATGAGACAGGAAGCAGGCAGCAATGCTCCTGACATCTAGTAAAATACATAATAAATGTTAATCAGTAACCATATGTGACTTACACTCGCATAAATGTTAAAAACGTCACACTGAATTGAATCTTAAACTTCCCGACAACATGTGAATGAGATCTTGGAGAAATCAAAATAGGAAATTCACTGGTGTACTTGTTATCAACATACATTGGTCAACACGCTCTTTAAGAACATTTAAAAATGCTACAACAACTATAAAAATCTACCCTTTCTATTTCACTTATTTTTTGGCTGTGGGGGGTCTTGGTTCCCTGACCAGGGATTGAACCCACACCCCCAGCACTGGATGCATGGAGTCTTAACCACTGGACTGCCAGGAATTTCCCCAAATCAATCATTTTTAAAAACTAATAGAGGTCTCTAGGGCTTCCCTGGTGGCTCAGTGGTAAAGAATCTGCCTGCCATGCAGGACACTTTGCAGGAGATGAGGGTTCGGTCCCTGGGTCAGGAAGATCCCCTGGAGAAGGAAATGGCAACCCACTCCAGTATTCTTGCCTAGAGAATCCCATGGACAGAGGAGCCTGGCGGGCTACAGTCTATGGGGTCACAAAAGTGTTGGATGTGACTGAATGACTAGACAACAAAAAAAAGGTCTCTAAGTCCTCTGAACTGCCTTGGTTCATTCTCCTTTTGACTCTGTATTCCATTCCAAGGACACAAAGATACTCCACTGCAAAACACTGGAGTTCCCTCAGACACTTGGCTATTCAGAGAAATGAAAGCAAAAGCTTCCAAAGTGGTTTATCTGGGAGTCTGACTTTAGGCTCATCCCAAAGTCCTTTTTAGCTCTACGTATATAGGTAGGGGTCCCAATGCATTCCTCAATTTATAGAGTAAAAACCATCTGCTTTCTCCATTCACCACGAAGGTCCAATGGAACTGCTAAGGCCCAATACAGACAAAGCAATCATCTCCCCCAAAATAGGCAACCTGCCCATTCAAGCTGTTTGCAAAAGAGAAAAAATGTGAGGCATTTAGAAAATCCGAAGTGCATACTGTCAGAAACGAAAATGAAGCTTTAGGCAACAGTAAAAAAAACAGATGTGGAATGGTCACTGATGCGCAGCAACAGGAATGTCTAGGGAAATTATCAGCAGACAGAGACTTGTTGGGTCCTACTCTTTTCCAAGCCCAGGGCTGCTCACAGGGCCCCCACAATTCCAGCAACACGCGGTGATGCCAGCTGTCTCCTCCATCCACTGACCACAAGTCCATGAAGCCTGTCTGGCCAAATGTAACTTCAGAAGTCACTGGCTTACCACAGTAGTTCATGAACTTGTCAACAAGCCCTACATCATCCCATCGTCTCACTTTGGACTCCCTGGGTTTTGGTTTGTTGCCTCTGACCTCTGGAACACCTTTCCTTCCCATTCAGGAACAGCCTTCCTGCCTTCAGAGTCTCTCACAGCTTCACTCCTTCCATGAAGCCATCCTTGAGAATTACCCCGAGACAGCAACTTTCAATACTTCCAGTACATGAGACTGTATGCCAGGTGGAGAACCAAAGAGAACACATGCAGGGGTGTGCTGATTAGCTGTTGTCTTGGCGAGCTGAGCATCCTGCATTTACACACAGGCCAGTCCTGTGGCTGCCTCCCTGGGCCTCACAGAGCAGGTAAGAAATGAGCACAGATGGTGGCCTGACTTTTTTTATCCCCTTGGAAGATATCGCATGGTTCCTGGTGTCCTGAAGATGTGGGGCAGTGTTACTCTCTTCCCCAGTACAGAAAAGCTGTGGAACTCTTTCCCAAGAACAACAGGGACCACTATTAGAGCCCAGATACAAGAAAATCCCTTTAGTTTTAGCCCAAATTAGTAGAAACCTATCCATCCCTATGACTAATTACACCATCGTTTTCTCCCATCCTACCCTCCTTTGGCTAAACAGAAGACGTTAGGTATGGTTCATAGAGGATGTGACAATACTGGATACAGTTCTAATTCTTAAATGCTTTTAGAAATAGGACTTGTGACCAGGAACATGCAAAACTATGATCATGGGGAAAGGATGGCCTAAATGTTTACCCTGACAGAGGAGTTAAAGACAGTATTCATGGAGAACACCCACAAACCCACTCCACACCCCTGGCCCAAGATGCACACAACCAGTTAAAAACAAGACAAAACCACATATCTAAAATAAATGGCTTCAGAGGGGGACTTCCCTGAAGGTCCAGTGGTCATGGTTTCATCTTCCAATGTGGGAGATGTGGGTTTGATTCCTGGTCAGGGAGCTAAGATCCAACATGCCTCTTGGCCAAAAAACCAAAGCATAAAACTGAAGCAGTATTGTAACAAATTCAATAAAGATTTTAAGAATGGTCCACGGCCACAGGGGGCAGGAATATACAGTGGAGAAAAGATAGCCTCTTCAATAAGTGGTGCTGGGAAAACTGAACAGCTACATATAAAAGAATGAAAATAGAACACCTCCTAACACCATACACAAAAATGAACTCAGATGGATTAAGACATAAATGTAAGGCCAGAAAACTCATAGAGGAAAACATAGGCAGTACATTCCTTGACATAAATCACAGCAAGATTCTCTATGACCCACCTCTTAGAGCAATGGAAATAAAAACAAAAATAAACAAGTGGGACCTAATTAAACTTAAAAGCTTTTGCACAGCAAAGGAAACTATAAACAAGATGAAAAGACAACCCTTAGAATGGGGAAAAAATAATTGCAAATGAAACAATTGACAAAGGCTTAATCTCCAAAACACATAAGCAGCTCAGGCAGCTCAATACTAGAAAAACAAACAACCCAGTCAAAAAGCGGGAGGAAGACCTAAACAGACTTTTCTCCAAAGAGACGTACAGATGGCCAACAAAAACAAGAAAAGATACTCAACATCACTCATTATTAGAGAAATGCAAATCAAAACTGCAATGAGTTAGTAGTTCACACCAGTCAGAATGGCCATCATCAAAAAGTCTATAAACAATAAATGTTGGAGAGGGTGTGGAGAAAAAGGGATCTTCTTGCACTCTTGGTGGGAATGCAAATTGATACAGCCACTGTGGAGAACAGTATGGAGATTCCTTAAAAAAACTAGGAATAAAACTACCATATGACCCAGTAATCCTGCTACTGGGCATATACTCTGAGAAAACCATAAATGAAAAAGACACATATACCCCAATGTTAATAGCAGCACTATTTACAACAGCTAGGATATAGAAGCAACCCACATGTCCACTGGCAGATGAATGGAAAAAGAAGTTGTGGTACATATATACAATGGAGTATTACTCAGTCATAAAAAGGAACACATTTGAGTCAGCTTTAGTGAGGTGAATGAACCTAGAGCCTGTTATACAGAGTGAAGAAAGTCAGAAAGAGAAAAACCAATTTCATATATTAACGCATATATATGGAATCTAGAAAAATGGTACTGACGAACCTATTTGCAGGGCAGGAAGAGGGATGTAGACATAAAAAACAGACTTTGGCCACATGGAGGAGGGGGAGGGTGGGACAAGTAGAGAGAGTAGACGCATATGTACTATCATGCATAAACTAGCTAGCCAGTGGGAAGCTGCTGCAGGGCTCAACCTAGTGCTCTGTGGCAACCAAGAGGGGGGAAGGGGGGGCGTGGGGAGGAGGCGTGGGGAGGAGGTTCAGGAGGGAGGGGACATATGTGTACTTGCGGCTCATTTGCATTGTTCTATGGTGGAGGCCAACACAATATTGTAAAGCAATTACAATAAATTAATTAAAAATTTAAAATAAAGAGAATGGTCCACATCAAAAAAATCTGAAAAAGCTTCAGAGGGCAGAAATGACCAATCTATAATAAAGCCCCTAATTATACTAGTCCAGAAACAGATCTCCTTCCTCACTTTTATCCAATAAGATGATTCCCCTGCCATAACAGACAGTAGGAACTAAAAGGGGAGAATTCAAAGAAAATGATGCACGTTTCCTCACCATGGAATTTCTTGATCTTCTAATGAAGGGGTTCCGAGGAACACAAAGGAAGTCAGAAGCAGGAAGCGGCAGATGCTATCAGTCTTAATTGTGCAACTGTCGCATTAAATCTAGCTGCCTACAGATGAAAGCAGTGTTCAGTTAAAAATAAAATCAGTTCTAAAGTGTATTAGTCTAAAGCTGGAACTAGCCAAAACCCAACAGGCCAACTTAAATACAATAGTATCAAGTATATTGCCAACTGTCTTCTTACAATTCCACTTAGGTATCTTGTACACACACCAGTAGAGTCTCTTCTCTTCCTGGCTTCGCCATCTCAATGGGAACAGCAACATCATCAGTTCAAGCTCAAGAGGATATGCAAACCAAAAACCCAAGGACTGTCTTTGATTCATCCTTCTATTCCCTGTACTTAAACCATAAGTGAGATCCGAAGGCTCTATTCGCAAAGCAGATCCACATCCATCTCACCTCGGCTCGTCTTCTCTGCTACCACCCTCATGAGTCACCAGCATTTTTAGCTTGGGTTATCATAGTCTCTGATCTGGTCTCCATTTATAAGTTTTACCTCTCACAAGCCACTATTCTCCATTACGCATTTAGGATAAACTTTAAAGAAAAACATCATGATGCATTTAACTTAAACCTTCTGATAGCTCCCTAGATATAGAATAAGGTCCACACTCTTTGCAATGGTAAACACGAACTTTTGTAATCTTGTCTCTTTCACATCACCTCCTAGTCCTCTCCCTATCACTCACTATGCTGCAGTCTCTGCTACCAGAATATTCTAACATTCCTGTCTTATGGCACCTTCAGATGTTAGTTTCTCACCAGAAACATTCTGCTCCCAGATTCTGCAGGGCTGCTCTCCTCCTGACAGTCTTCAGCTGAAACATGGCCTCTTTAATAAGGTATTCGCTGACACCCATTATCAATTGGGCCCCCGCCCATGTCACTGCTGGGACATCTTTTACTTCACTGTGTTTTTATTTCATTTATTGTACTTGTGGTCAGCATCTAACACTCTGGTTTTTTTTAATCTGTTTATTGCTTGTGGCCCCTTATTTGTGATAAATGCCTTAAGATAGGAACCTTGTCTCTCATTTACCAATGGATTTTCCAGCAGCTAGAAAAGTGCCTAGCACATCACAATACTGCATAAATGTCACTGAATGAACAAACAGAGAATGTTTACCATAATCTTAGGGGTCTTCAAAGTTATCGAGACTGACATTAAGAAGTTCGCCAAGATAGGAGACCTGCACGTTTGCCAGTATTCAAAGTGTGAACACAGATCCAGTTGTAGAGATGACAGAGTTCTGAAGCAGACCCTGTCTAGACAGATGGCTTGGGCTTTTGCTTCCTTCTACGCTGGCTGAAAGGGCAATGAGACTTTGTCAGTCTGTTGAGAAAAAGCCAAACCACGCAAAATTGGATGCTATGGACGTCTGTATTAATGTTGGAGTGCTACCCTTTCCTATAAACCGCCAATTACTGTGTGAGCTCACACATGCGTCTCTCCACGAAGGCAAACAGAGGGATTTATTTACCAAAAACAGGGGTAGTATATTAAAGGGAATTGCCACAGCAGCATTTAAATGACCTCATCTGCTGGAACCCAAAATAAAATGTTACAACAGCATCTTTGCCCCAAATGTGAGAAGACACATCATCCAACCAGAATTTCACTGCAGTAAATGCTCTAGCTTCAACTGAAAACTTATTTTTGAGATTGTTTGCTTATCCCTTCTTACTTAGAATGATCAGTAAGAAATGAAGAAACATGTGATCATAATGTCAGAGTTGAAATTCCTCCGTCAGACCAAAAAGCTCAGCTTGGAGGTAAGAAAACAAGCTCAGAGAGAGGACATGGCAGCCTGAAGGCCACAGAGCTGGGGGTGGAAGAACCAGGGCTGGAATTGGTGTCCCATCTCTCAGGCTTGGGGCTCTCCTGTGCCTTCATTATAAGCATCTACGGAGCACCTACAGGTGCAATGCACTGAACTGGGGCAGAGGTGGCAAAGGCTCAGAGACAAGAGCGAGTGTGGCATTTTGAAAACACGAATTCAGCCCAAATCAGGGAGAAAGACAGCAGTGAGAATCAGATGATGAAGGGCCTTCCTTATGTGCTATGTCGAGCTGAGGTGTTCGGGGGTTACCCCAAAGGCAACTGGACCACCAAATGGTTTCAGCTGCCGTGTGCATGGTAAGATGGCTCTTTAGAAAAGTCCCTCTGACTGCACTGGGACAGTTGATGATGGGATGGAAATGGGAGCAGTGCAGACTACTGTGACCCCAGGTGAGAGGCGACAGCAGCCTGGCCCGAAACCAAAGCTGCAGGATGGGGCGCAGAGCAGTGGAGAGGGTGGACATCCCCAAGGGAGCAGGAGCAGCCCAGGTTCAGGGACTGACTGGACTTGGTGTAAGGGAGAGGGCAGTTGTTGTCGTGAAGGCGTGTCCAACTCTTTGTGACCCTATGGACGATGGCCCACCAGGCTCCTCTGTCTATGGGATTTCCCAGGCAAGAAACTGGAGTGGGTTTCCATTTTCTTCTTTGAGAAAAGGCAACATTCCAGCTAACTCCACAATGCCAACTGTCCCAATCTGGCTGGGTGAAGGTGTTTCCCAGGATATGGACTTGCCAGTGAAAAACCAGGAAAGTTCTGCACAACCCAGGGCAAGTGGTCACTAGCTGAATCTCAGGTTTCTGGCTCAGGCAACTCTGTGGATGGTAAGACCTGAAATGTTAGAATGGGCTTGGTGGTGCAGGAAAGCCATACATCCAGTTTCAGGCATGATGTGAAATATTAGAGACGGAGACATCCTGAAGATGGCTGGTAAAAAGCTGAGGGCTCTGAAGAGAGGTGAAGGCAAATGTGAACTTAGAGACATTACCATGTGAAGTATGTATGTTCACCCCATGACTGTGGGGTCTTCCTAGAAGAGGACCATTCTCCCGCTGCCTCTGCCAGAGGCAAACATCAGGGACCACCCAGGAGATGTCCTCAGTGTTGACTCTCCTCCTGAGTTTCACACACTTTCCTGCAGATTTAGAGCTCTGGCAGCCTTTTTGAGGTCTCTGCTGAACCACTTATAGGAAAGAGGTCTGGCACGGTACAGGGTGGATTTCTGGGTACCAGGCTAAGACTGCAAACGGATGCATAAACACATATGCCAGCTGTCAATAAGCTCTGCTGACTGAAATTTTTTTCATTGTTACGTGACTAAGTTTGTTTGCATTCATTTTTACCATGCAGCATTACAAAAATACACAGTGTACATGTCACCTTGGGTGAGTAATGAGCTTTACTAGACAAGAGAGTAAGGAAGTCTGAATTCATTTCTAAAATCGCATATCTATATCCTAAGAGATTCCTGGGCTTTTGAAGATGGGCCCAACTTGTGTATTTTTAAAAATTCATCTGTTTGCATGTGTATCATTCTGTGTTAATATTTTATATAAACAAGCCATACTTTAAAAGGAGATATTTGTTGAAATATTTCCTATAGGTCCATTAAGGGAGAACAGAAATGTAAAAACAAAGTCTGAGGATTTATTTTCCTGTAAGAAATAACAGTCTATGAAAAAGAAGTAGCTGACAAATAAAAATGGTCTGAATGATCATGAGCCTTGTCTGTAATTAATTAAGTCTCTGTAGATATATTAAATCATTAATAAAGCAGAAACGGAACAACGCCGACATGTCTAATCTCCCATTATTCAAATAGAGTGGAATTTTCCCCCAAAGGCTTAAGAGGTAAATAGCTAATTTTTGTTTTTCTGGAAATTCCATTTTAGCATGACCTTGGGCTCATCCTGAAATAAAAATACACATCTAGCCATCCCAAGAACCTAAGCAGCCTTCTGTTAAGGTCTTTTGGTCCCAGTTTGGGTGCCACCAAGATGAGGAGGAAAGCTGTGAAGATCCACTTCTTGTCAATATTTTCAATCCCAGGCAAATGCATCTAATGAAGATACTTCTGGGCTTGCAAAAGGTACTGAAATATTCATGCCTGAGAAGGTGTGGGACCCATTCTGACTTTTCAAGACCAAACGTACAACCCGAGGTCAATAATCAGTCTGCAGATTTAGAACAGTTATGAAGAATTCCAGACGGCAAGTTTCTCCTTTTAATATAGGCATGGGGCTTCAAAAAAAAAAAGGTTCCAAGACAATAGATGAAGATTTGCTTTTTTTCACCTTTCATTTGTATTTTCTGGAACATTTGATGTTGAGTGCAAAAACCAGGCAAAGGAATTCTGGTATGTGCAGTCTTAAGAGAGTCTAATCCAGAAATCCAATTTTAGGTTACTGCTTTTAATTAGGATGAGCAGAGGATGGTACTCTCTTAAAAGTTTGGTGTGGCACTTTTTTCTTTGAAAATCATCCCATTATCCCCACTTTGTCCTAGCCCAAAGGACTTCTTTGGACTGTATATGAGATTCCACCCTAAACCTTTGGTACCTTAAACCTTCAAACCGAACCAATATTGCCCAACTTGCTTTTTTCACTTTAGGCTTTCTGTATATTCACAATCTGATCATCAGAAGAAAAAAATCATATCAAGATATAGTATTCATTGATAAGGAACATACTACAACATTTCTATTGCCCTTAATTTGGGAGAGAGGTGTATATTATAATCTTTTTATTGTTTTTAATCCTTTTGGGGAAGAGGGGCATAAAATTGGTAGGAAATCATTATTAGAAACATTTTTTTTCTTCTGGTTTGTACATTTCATCTACAAATACACCTTCTCTGTATAAGGTTTTATGAAGGTCACCCAGATCTTCAAATGAAGGAACATAGCTAGTCCCTTAAGACAGGTGTTTTGATTCTTCTCAACTCATTATGCAGATAGGCTACAGCTGCAGAAATATTCATGCACTAGCCTTACTAGAAATTACATTCACTCCTACGGCACCATTTTCCAGACTGCAAAGCTGTACTTGATACTTCCTCTGTGCCCATTTTCCATCTTTCTAACTTCCTCTTTCATCCTTAGAGGGCATCTCCTGAGTCAGAAAAGAAACCAATCAGGAACCATCTCACTAGTTGCTGCTTTGTTTAGGAACCAAGAGGCACACCTGGCCAAGAGGGTTCTTGGAATGAGCACACTGACCCTACAGAAGGTAACTTAACAAGAGGGTATTGCTTATAATGGGGGAGACCATTTGAGGCTAGATGTGTGTCTACTACCATTCAGAATAGACCACACCTGCTTTTCTTTTAGGTAAGACCCGCCCCGACCCTCACAGCCGGATACCAGTTTCAGAGATTTCTAGGAAGTTTCCAGACTTCACTGGAATTTAGCAATATAGTAACACAATCCCCTAAAAATGTCACTTGTTTTGATGTGTTAAAAATAAAAGCAGACGCTTCCCCGCAGGTTGGACATCCTTCCTGTGTAATACTGAGGCTGGGATATTTATGCTATCAGCAGCCACCAGGAATTCTTGGCCCTGCAGTGGCAATTCCACTGCTGACAGCAGTGATAAATAATGATACAGTTCAAGTACTGTATCTGGGCCTCATATGACTCGAATTATACCACAGAAGGCTTGAATTTTCCACTTAGGATCACTGACTAACTCTTTATTTAAGTGGGATAAAATAACTTGGATATTGTTGTTGTTATTATCATGTCCTCTGATCATTTATCTTAATAAATCTTTCGGTATCCAATGCAAGGTCATTTCAGGTGTATTTTCTAAACTGTAAACACAACTGCAAACAATATTTCATGGAAAATTCAGGTTCTACCATCAAAGCAAACCTTACCCGTGCCAGGCAGTCGCTGGATTGGAAGTCCGTCTTCCCAGATTTTGAGAAGCGGCGTTTGTCATTGCTCGTGGGCAGAGGGGCATCTGTCTTTGGAATTCTAGGCTCTGTCCCTCTGTCCAATTCCGACCTATCTAGATGGGATCCAGCCACCTCCTTGAGCAAATCCGGGCCATTTTCTAGCTCAAAAGCATGACCGTTTCCCAGTTCAGGGTCTAGGCCATTGTCCAGCTCAGACACGGGGTCGTGGTCCAACTCACAGCCAGTGCTGCTCTTGGATTCTTCAGTGGCTTTGTGGGTAGAAGGCCTGGCAATGACCCCAAACTTTCTTGCTCTCTTCCCCTTCTTCACTGTTTGGTCCCCCAGCTCCAAGGTAGGTGTCTCTCCTGGTTCGGAGCTGTTGCTACTGTTGCCGTTATAAGGAGAATGGACTTGGTGCTTGAAGCGGCGTAGCATGATCAGGTAGATGAAGCCGCCATTCCAGCACTGCTCAGCCAGGTAACTGCAAGGGAAAGAGAGGGGCCAGTTAAAACCCTCCAAACATCCTCTGCAAACAATGCAGTGGATCGACGCATCTGTGGCCCACACGGAACCCACGTGACTAAAAGCCTGGCAGGGTGATCGAGGCACGAAGCTTCTTAAACAGGCTCCACACTCCATTCAATCTATTGAATGCTAGAAATAACCCCCAAAGAAAACAAAAAAACCATCATGAACTGAATATGATTCATGAAAGTCCCCTACGAAGATACCCAGAGAAGGATTATTCTATTAACAGGGCCAATCCTAATATACTGTTTTGTTTTTTTTTTAATTATTCTTCATTTTGCTCAACAACTTGTTGAATCAGAATGATGTCAGCCTCCCATTCATATTGTTCTGATGGGACAACACTGCTAGTGTCAAGGGGAAATGTAAAAATCAGACTGGGGGGGAATGTATAGTTCTGCCCTCGGGATCAAAAAATCAACTGCATGATACAAACTATTATATACAGAACATAAAAGCAACAAGGTCCTACTGTATAGCATAGGGAATGATAGTGAA
Source organism: Bos taurus (assembly GCF_002263795.3). NCBI lineage: Eukaryota > Metazoa > Chordata > Mammalia > Artiodactyla > Bovidae > Bos > Bos taurus. The sequence goes on from NC_037347.1 coordinate 41,605,647, forward strand.
TATCTGATGATAAACCATAATGGAAAAGAGTATGAAAAAGAATCCAATAAAATAAAAAAAGCCACAGATTGGAGAGTCAAACTGAGGCAAAAAACAAAACAAAACAAAACAACCAGCACAAGAGGAACTCTGCCTCACATGAGTTAAGATGAAAAAAAAGATCCTGAGTTGGGCAGGGTGGAGGGGCTGCATTAAGATGCAGCCAATAGAGAAGCACCAGCTAATGTGTGTGGCATGAAATGAGGACCAGGTTCATTTCTTGGTATTGGTTCCAGTTTGGCTATTCATAGAACACGTGAAGTCTGACTTCCAGTCTGGGCATCACATGAAGAGGAATACTAACAAAGTGGAAAACACACAGACACAGGGCAACCAGGATGAATATGGCTGCTGGAAACCATGGCAACCAGGAACGGTGGGTGGAAGGAGGGGTGTTAAGCTTGAGGAAGACAAGGGCCAGGCTCAATGGTTTTCACATGTACCTGAGGACCATCAAACATTTAGAAGCAGGAAATCATATGAGCTAACGCATGTGAAGCCTGAAATACAATGACTCCTTCAGATCTTAGAGAATAACAGTAAAATATCAAGCGAGAGGAGTACTTAGCAGCATCCAGGACCAGATCATTAAAGTTTCACTAAAGAAAACACTTGCTCAAAGTCAGCAAGCCAGGCTGGGCTGGATCCCCCACTCACGCCACTAAAGATAAGGCAGCACAAACCCTAGATGAACCCAGGGAAATGCCTTCAACCATTGGAATCTTGCCACATTCTACACATCACTGGCTCCCAAGCAAAGAATGTCAACAACTAAATCCTTAACAAGTCAGACCCGCTTCTCTTCTTCATGCCCCACAAAGAGAATGCCTGGGGCTATGGTGCCTACATTTTCAATTAGTAGAAAACAGAGAAATTTTCCAGTATACCAAACCAGCCTCTCTCCCTCCATGTCTAAATACCAGACCTGAAAGCTGTGGCAGTCCGTGTGTGAGAAAAGGATTAGGTCATAAGGAGAGATGACCAGCCATGTTTGAAATGTAATAAGTTCTGAGCCAAAGGCATATATTTCCTGTACATAAAGGTCAGGGTATTGCAACGACAGTGACTGTCTAACCAAAGAAGAGAACAATTCTGAATTTTTGCCTTTAAGTAAAATGAATAAGAGAGACGAGTCCTCAAATATCAGCCAAAGCTAGTAAAAAACTTTCTTTGATCCTGGGCTGTAAACCATGGCAATGAACTTACACATAAAAATCAGGTAGATTTAAGATCCTGTACAGACCCCAAGCTGTTCCATGAAACACAGTGAGATGAAAGGTATCTCTAGGCATTTCTAGATGAAACACATTTCTAGACCTTTCTAGGGTCTAGAAAATGAACGCTGGTTCCAGCACCATTTTTCTACAATGTTTAGATTTCATTTTTTGAATTGTGTACTTTTTTTCATACTGGATAAAATCTTTGAAAGGTATAAAATCATAAGAGTAATTAGCAGGCTATAAGGATTTCCAACAAAGGTCCGTCTAGTCAAGGCTATGGTTTTTCCTGTGGTCATGTATGGATGTGAGAGTTGGACTGTGAAGAAGGCTGAGCGCCAAAGAATTGATGCTTTTGAACTGTGGTGTTGGAGAAGACTCTTGAGAGTCCCTTGGACTGCAAGGAGATCCAACCAGTCCATTCTAAAGGAGATCAGCCCTGGGATTTCTTTGGAAGGACTGATGCTAAAGCTGAAACTCCAGTACTTTGGCTGCCTCATGCGAAGAGTTGACTCATTGGAAAAGACTCTGATGCTGGGAGGGATTGGGGACAGGAGGAGAAGGGGACGACAGAGGATGAGATGGCTGGATGGCATCACTGACTCGATGGACGTGAGTCTGGGTGAACTCCGGGAGTTGGTGATGGACAGGGAGGCCTGGCATGCTGTGATTCATGGGGTCGCAAAGAGTCAGACACGACTGAGCGACTGAACTAATAGGTACAGGTTTTTTGTAGGGAGGTGATGAAAATGTTCTAGAATTAGACTGGTGATAACTGCACAACAGTTATGGTGAATATAACCACTAAATTGTACATTTTAAAATGGTGAATTTTATGTCGTGTGAATTACCTCTCAATTTTTAAAAAACTAATAGCAAATATAATAATATCGGCCAAGTTTTGAATTTTTTCTTTGAGTGGATGCTCCTTAAGAACTCTCAGAAGAAATCAAGGCTCAAAAACATTAACTAACTTGCCCAAGTTCACACAACTGCCAACTGGTAGACCCAGGTCTGTCTGCTTCCCAACCATGCACATCCTCTGTGCAGTTCTGCTTCTTAAATCAGTACCATCCCTGGGCTTCAGCTTCCTCATCTGCAAAATGAAGGTGTTAAAACGGATCATCTATCTCTAAGTTGCTTTCACGTTCTACCTGTGACTGCTGGTTTCCTGGCAAGAGTTCCAGGAGTAGGACAGCAAGCTAGCCCAGTGTCAAGTATAAAAGAAAAACCTAGAAAAACAGAAAACAGTCCCTTTATGTGCAAGTCATCGTAGGCCTCCAGGACATTTACCATCAATGTGAAAAAGATTTCACTGGGAGAGGCAATTTCTATCAAATTGCTTTTGAGACTCTACTTTTTGTATTACAACTCTGAACAACTTGATGGATTATCCACAGAGACCTTCTACTCAGTACCAAGAAGGCTGGTCCACTGATTCAGAGTATAAGATTTTGAATATCTTTCCCATCTCTGCTCTCATGGGCACTCCAAGAACCTTAGACTTTTCCAAGGCTGATACTATTTTATTCCTTGTGCAGGATCCACATTCAGCAGAATTACAAAGCAAAAGGAGTTTATCCTTAGTTTGGCACCATCTCCCAGTCCTTTCCTGGCTTCCTAACAATAAATAAGACCCTGACACCTTCAGGGAACTATATGACAGGTTACTTTATTCCTTCCTGGACACTGCATTTTCTAAGGTCATCCTGAAGGCAAACTGTAATGCATGAATTACGGACATTGTAGCAAGTTAGTGAAAAAGAGACTCTTAGGCAGTGGGCAATTTTCTTACAATTCTCTGAATCACCTTAAAGGTAATGCCACCGCATCCCCTCTCCATCAAGTATTCAAATGACTTGCCTAACTTTTCCCACACCTGCCTGGCTAATTCATACTTCCAAATCCCCTTTCTGTTCAGTAGAATTTTTACCCACCATTAGAATCTGTAAACTTCAAAGTTAACATTAGAGAAACCAGACACAAAATACAATCACGTGACTTAGAAAATAGAAGGTCTCCTCGTCATTAACAACAGGTAAAATTAGTCTTCTACCCTATGGTAGCTTCTCTATACCATATGATTATTTTTTGACTTATTCAAAAAATCTGAAACTGTCCTCTGGTATGTAAAATTATTCATTCAATTCACTTAAAATTTATTTTATTTTGACCATCCCAGGCTGGCCTTAAGACAAAGAGAAAAGGCCAGAAATGAGGGACTGAGTTCTAGCCTAGAACTTGTTTGACTAGATCCCTTCCTCTCCCTTTCCCTCAAAAAGTGCTTTATCCAAATGAAACTTTGAGTACCTCCTCTCTTTCTTAATGCTGTCATAATTCTAAAGTCTGGGCTCTGCAGGAGTGGGAGCCTGAGAAGTGGTTGGCAGGTGAGACTAGATGCTTGGAGGAGCTAAAGGGATAAAGCTTCCTGGAGTTTGAAGATCAAGATGGATATGGGCAGGAGATAAGAGGGGCAAAGACAGGTGAGATGCTGGAAGGCCAAGACACCCATCACTAACTCATGCCCTGATTCTATCAAAAGAAGGCCAGAGGAAGCTATACAGTTTTGATATTTGAGACTGTTTTGCCAAAGCTCTTGGAAGCTACGATCTCCAGGTGCCCCTGGAAATCATCTTGGGCCTCTAGCCACTGATCACTCATGTCTGGTACACAGTGTTAAGACTACAGAAGTCTGCCGCCAGGCTGAACTTGTGCACATGTGCGTGTAACTCAGAGGAACTTGGATATTCATCGCAGGGCCCTGGCCTGTACTACAATGGTCTGTATAACTCAAAGAACACATAAAAGGATTCTGGAACTTTTCACCAAACCACATATTCTTGCTTCATCTAAGTATGTCAGGTCTCCAGTACAGAAAGCAGGAGACTAAACACTGACTACAAGGAGATGTTTATAGACAAGTTATTCTATCAGCGTCTGAGATTTCCACAGTGAAAATAGCTGCAAAGATCCACCCTGTCTAACACACAGCACCAACCTCTCACCTCTCGCCTAAGGAGTAACAGGAGGCTGGAAAGCTGGTTGTGGTCCTTTGAAAACCTGCTAAGCCTAATTATTCCAGAGGGCTGTCTGAGGCTATAAATCTGTAGGTACCCAGAGAACAATGGGCTGAGAAGAAGTGTTAAATACAGAGAGATTGATTTCCCAGTGAAGTCTTGGCTAGGAAGCAGAGGGAGGCAAGTTTGGACAGCTCTCCAAGAGGGGAAGGGAAGAGGAGAAACATCACTTCCTGGAGTCAGTTAGGAACCAGGGTCCCCATCGGCATTCTTTCTCGGGTATAGCCCTCCAGCTACCTTGAATTTGGGGCACACTTTTCCCAGATTCCACAGCCCTTCCTAAAAAGAGCTGAACTTTCTTTGGGGGACCCTGAAGGCAGAATTTGGGGTCTGAATATCATGCTGAGAAGAGGTACTGATCCCTTTGATGCACTCCCAAGGCCCTTTCTGGAGAGAACTCAATGTGCTTCCTTGCTAGTTCATGGAGGGGAAAGGGAGCTCTGAGCAGATGGAGGAAGATGGGATTGGGCACCAAAGCAGAGCTGAAAATAGAACAGGGTCTGGGCTTAGCGTAAAAGTAACCAGAACACTGTATTCCAACTGCTGGGTGGCGGAGCTAACTGGGGAAGCCAAGTTTTACTCATTCTCACCTTCTCTCTTCAGCACAAATGCCTGGCTTCAGTGACTCTCCCCTTCTCTCTCTTATCTGAAGAATATGCATAAATGAACACGTTTTCTTTATGATAAAATGTGTTTATTATTATTAATTTAAATGATTAATTACATTTTTTATTTATTTATGCCTCTCTGCACAGCATGTGGGATCCTGGTTCCCTGACCAGGGATCGAACCTGTGCCCCCCTGATTTGGAATTGCAGTGTCTTGACCACTGGACCACCAGAGAAGTCCTTGTTTGTAAGTTTTTTTTAATCATAAAATTTGGATTGGCAAACACAGGTTGAAAGTGAAGAATCAGAATAGATACTTGACAAAAATTTTTTTTTCTGACCTATGATACAATATTATTCATTCAAACCCAAACCAAATTATCAGCTGCCAAACCTGTAACCACCACAGGAGTGAAATTTAAGCCATAGCATCTACATATGAGGACAGAGGTCCACGGTGCTCTAGGGGAATTGGGATGTGGGGAAGAGGGGCAAGTGTGCTGATCCTCTGGCTACTGCTCTTTCTATGAATGATAAACTGTCTTTCATTCCTGATCCAGGGCTCTCCTATCTTCTGCCAGCAGCACCCAGGAAACAGTGGCAGGCTAACTGCTTAGCTTACTAGTCAGATAAAATCATAATTCTTGACATGTAGCAGAAGAATATGCCGACTCAGTTCATAATTGATCTTGTTCCCCAATCTTATCCAAGGAGCTCAGTGATATGAGCCTTCACACCAGTGACTAAGAAATAAAAATCAATACGCATCTTACATCAAAACAATATTGAAAATAAATCTTTCAGGTAGAATCAAAGAGGTGGTATTATACTAAGAGGAGTCATAAAGAAAGTGGGTGTTTGAGCCTCTGAGTTCACAAATACTGATTAAAGTCAGTGTATCAGGGATTTCCTCCTCGGTCTAGTGGTTAAGACTTTGCTTTCCAGTGAGGAGGGGTAGGAGTTTGATCCCTGGTTAGGGAACTAAGATTCCATATAACTTGCAACCAAAATGCCAAAACATAAAACAAAAGCTGTATTGTAACAAATTCAATACGGACTTTAAAAATGGTCCACATTAAAAAAAAAAAAAAACAACCTTGAATACTCAATAAAAAGCAGCTAAGTCATACGATTCCTGAAAAAAATTTTTTTTCAATTCCCACACAAGAAGGTATCATTGATTTTTCGTATTTATCTTGAAAATTCACATCTCAAACTAACAAGATTGATTTAAATTCACCACTCTCACAGCAGAGTATCTCTACACCAGGACACACTCCATACTTTCTAGTCCAATACAGCTCTCACAGGAAAGACCTAGAAGCATGGTCTCTGCATTCATGTTGTAGTAAGTTTACATGAAGTTTCAGCTTTCCTCCAAGGTTTTCTTGTACCTCACTTCTGCATGAATCAATAAAAGCAATTTTGAAAGCACTCATACACCTTTGGGAACCAGAAATTCAGAAGATAAGTAGAAAACACGTGATCAACAATAAGAACTGACCTTATAAAACATACTGCAGAGAAACTGCCCCACAAAACAGACCCTCCAGGCTTCTATTTGCAAATGACTGCATTTCTTTATTCAATTACTATGAGTGAATCAGAGTTTCTTATGACTATATGAGATCAACGTGCAGTCTATACAAAATCAAATTAGAACTCCAGCCACACAGCTTTGCTAACTCATCCTGATGATGTTGGTCACATTTTCCCTGGGGGTGGGGGCCGGGGAGGGCATGCAGGTGAAGTCAGACTTTGCTGTACATGAATGAGTCAATTTCACCTCATGAGGGAACTGATGAGCTCAGACAGCACACATGGGAACTCCTTTCACTTTTTTTTCCCTCATGACATACACTACTTTTTCTGCATACTGAATTACTACTTGCACATTACAAATCTATCATTCATTCACTCACTTAACCAACGGTTATTGAACGCCTACTGTATGCCAGGCACTGGTTTAGGCATTTGGTGAGGGTATAGCAGTGAAAAAACTGATGTCCCTCTTTGTGGAGCTCACAGTTTAGCAGAGGCAGAGACAAACAACAGACCTATTTAAATAATCATCCAAATAAATATTGAGTAGTATGTTAGAAGGTGAGACACGCTATGGAAAATAGAACATATTGAACAGGATAAAGAGGACTGAGCACGCCAGGAGCTGAAAGAGGTGGATTGAAATTTTAAGTGCATTGAGCAAACACTTGAAGAAGATGAAAGAGTTGGCCGTGCAGCTGCCTGGGAGAAGAACGTTCCAGACAGAGGGAAGAGCCAGTGTAAAAGGGCTAAACTGGAAATGCGCCTGGTGCATGTAAGAACAGCGAGGAGTGGGCAAGGAGGAGAGTAACGGGGGACTAGCTAAGGGAGATACCAGGACCAGTTTCTGCAAGACTGTTGTAAAGACTTTTGTACAGAATGGGGAGTGGGGGCTTCCCAAGGGGCTCCGTGGTAAAGAATCCGCCTGCCAATGCAGGAGACACGGGTTCGATCCCTTATCTGGGAAGATCTGGAGCAACTAAGCCTGTGTGCCACAACTACTGAGCCTGTGCTACAGAGCCCAGGAACCACAATGACTGAAGCTAAGGGCCCTAGAGCCCGCACTCTACAAGAGAAGCCACAGCAATAGCAAGTCTGTGCACTGCAACTGGAGAAAAGCACCGCACAGCAACAAAGACCCAGCATAGCCAAAAACCAAACAAATAAATTAAAAAAGAAAGAGCAAGTTCTTAAAAAAAAATGAGAAGCAGTTCAGCTCTGAGGAGAGGAATCATGTGATATATACTATGTTTTAAAACGAAGGCTTTGTTCCTGTGTTGAGAGTGGACTACTGGTAGACCAAAGGTAGGAGTGAGACCAGATATTAACTGTGGCAGAGAAGCTGGCTCAGTGCAGAATAACAGTAGGGGTGGTTTCAAGTGGTCAAAATAAAGATCAGTTTTGAAGGTAGAGTCAGCAGTCTGCTTTTGGATCTGATACAGGGGGTGAGAGGAAGACAGAAGTCAAGGATGGTGTCTAGGTGTTTGGCTTGAGCAACCAGAGGCATGGAGCTGTCACCACCTGAGGCTGGTAGAGTAGCTTTCTGTGGGTTGGGGCCATCTGACCTATTTTGGTGCCCAGGTCTATTCTGGAGTTACATTCTGAACATGTTGTTTGAGAGGCTCATGTGGCTGCTGGGTGGGTGGCTGGACATCTGAATCTGGATGCTGGAGCAGAGGACTGAACTGGAAACAAAAAATTGGGAGGCATCAGAGTACCAATGATATTTAAAGTCTCCCGAAGATAAACTCCTTTAGGTGGACTTTCTGAGGCCAGAGTTCTTGCTGAATCAAAAGCACATTGAAATGTTTTGTATGTGCTTCCAATCTTGCCTCTGGCAAGGGGTATAACAAATGAATCCCTAATTTAAGACACTAGAAGCTCTCAGAGAACCATTTGTCACTCTCGTATTCTCTACCAGTCTGCCAGTCAAGAGCTACCTCATGTCCTAATTTGCAAATCAGTAATGGCAAGGGAATTCATTAGAAGGACTGATGCTGAAGCTCCAGTACTTTGGCCACCTGATGCAAAGAGCTGACTCTTATTGGAAATAAGACCCTGATGCTGGGCAAGATGGAAGGCAAAAGGAGAAGAGGGCAGCAGAGGATGAGATGGTTAGACAGCATCACTGACTCAATGGACATGAGTTTGAGCAAACTCCGGGAGACAGTGAAGGACAGGGAAGCCTGGTGTGCTGCAGTCCATGGGGGTGCAAAGAGTCGGACACAACTGAGCAACTGAACAATAACAAAAATGACTAGTGAGGTCAAAATCCTTAGTAGTCCTCTGATTTCTTTGAAAATTGCCTATTTATGCCTTTGTAAAGATCTTCATTTTTGTATCCTCACACTCTAGCACAACCACAGGCATACATTAAGCACCACACACACACACACACAAATGACCCGTCAGTGAAAAGACCCCTTCTTTAAAAAAAAAAAAAAGACTTCTTTTGGATAAATAACTTAATTGAGGCATATTTTCTCTCTCCTACAAATTCATCCATCTCAAATGTACAATTCAATGATCTTTAGGATATTTATCAAGCTGTGCAACCACCACCATCAATCAGTTTCAGAACATTTTCATCACCCTAGTAAGATTCCTTATGCCCTTTCACAGTTAATGCCATTCCCAGCCCAGCCACCACTTTTTCTGTCTGTAGATCTGCCCCTTCTGCATGTTTCATATAAATGCAATCATATAACACATGGTCTCTTGTGTCTTGCTTCTTAATAGCAATTCCTTTTCAATCGATCCTCAGTCATCAGAATGTATCCCCTTCTGCATCTTCTGCATTTACACCCTACAAAGTCTTGACTCATACAAACATGCTCTTTTGAAAACATCTTTCTCACTTTCCTTCAGATCATGCCCAATTATCCAATTATGTCAGCATCCCACCCATCCTTTCCCTTCATTTTATTCTGGGGAATAACCACCTTTCCTTCCAGTTTAGGCTATAAAGCGCCTGGTAGCCTCTCCTACCTTCAGAGTTCCTCCCACGACTGCACTGAAATGAAGGGAGCATTCTTTCCCATTTGGTCTCCTAGAGTTTCCTTACTTTTCCACATCATAAACTATGTTTTGAAAGGAAATAATTTCTCATTAACACTAACTAGGCATAGAGTCCAAACACCATGCTAATGTAATACATATCATATGCTAATACAGTCATGTTACTCTGCATTTCATTTTTTCACTTTTATTTCAAAACTGCATTGCATTTTTAATTTTCTCCATGTTATTGTTTTTCCAGGACAGATTACCAGGGACTAATGAACCCAAAGTCTCTTTGGTACTTCTTTTGCCTGGATTGATGTTAAGGAAGCTTCCAGGTCTTTCTTCTGCCCTGCTCCCTGGCCAGTCAGAGACACTTATTTTACATCAAAGAGCTCTCTGCTATGACTTGCACCTGAGAGCTGAAGCTAGATCAGCTCTGAGAAACAGAAAAGCCAAAGTGGCTCACTCCCTGTGACTCAGGTCTTACCAGAGATCCAACTCCCCAGCCCTGCCTTTGGCAATTCCTGCGCTTCCTCACATAACGGAGTTGCCCTTGGCCTTTGCATTCAAAGAGGCTGCTATTAATGCTCAAGAGTTAGGGAAGCCAGACTCACATCCCAAAGATGATGCTCATTTATCTTCTAGACTCAGAACCACCAAGTCCTGAAAAAATGCGCCAACAATGACCCAGGGATTGAGTTCTGTACTGATGCTGCCACATCTCCGCTGTCCCTCCACAGTGAAAAGGTGCTGGAGGCTAAGAGAATTAGTGACACACATTCTCCCTTTCTGTCCCTCTTTCCGCGAACCAACCACAACCGAGTTCAAAAGCAGCCAGGAATCCTCAAGCCCTCACAGTGCACCATTCAAAAGACACCACCCTCTTCGCTTCCCCAGAGGTGGCGGTAAAAAAAAAGGGAGACTCTTGTGGGTCCTTGCATTTCCTGAAGGCACTCGCCACTGCTCACACACCAATTCAAACGCTGATGAAATGTCTGTGCCCTCCACGTCCCTCCCCTTTCAGGCAGATCCAGCTGCATCTTGAAACAATTTCCCCAGTTTGTCTCAATCCTTCCAGGGTCCGTTCCATTGGCTTGGCCAGAGCCTGCCCCCACCTCATGCCAAGCCTGGTTTCACTTACGTCAAAACAACTTCCATCAAAATCGTGGGCTTCTTTTTCAAATTTCTTTCACTGTTTTGAAGTCAGCAGAGAAAAGATAATTAAATTGCAAAATAACTACCTCGATTAATGTGCTCTGGCTAATGCCAGGCGCTGTTCTTTTCTCGAATCTCTCCTGTATAGTCTGCTGAGGGTTTTTTAAAATCGGATTTTGGGTTTTCTTTCTTCTCTAAGGATCTCTGGCAGGCATGGTAGGGCTGAACAGGTTTCATAATTTACAAAGGTTCACATAGACTGACTTTCTAAGTTTGGCAACATTCTTTTCCAAGCAAAGGGTGCTCCTTAAAAGCTGGATTTCTTGGATATCTTCCCTGTAATTCATCCATCTGCATGATCCTCTAGGCCTCTTCTTAGTTTGGAGGATTTCAATTACAAGAAAGCCAAATCAATAAAGTTCTATCCTAGAAAAAGAGATAAGCCAAGTCCTTAGAGATGTGGACAGCACAATTTTAACATCTGGGCTTCCAATCAGTATAACTCTTCGTGTGTCTGCTGACCAGTTCTGACTGTGACATCATTGACATTTGTAGCCTCTGGCTAATTATGCTCAAAGAAAATGCGTAGGCATTTTGTATTATCTACTGGGATTTTTAAAATAACTGCAAACTAAGCATTAAAGAAACCATATATTATTGGATACACAAGCATAAACATTGATATGAAAATACAAAGCTTGCTTTTAATGGTATGTTTATATTAGAAGTGCCAGAAACTAATACAAATTATAATAGACAAGGGGGATGGGTACCAGGATTGATTAAGTGTAACTATATGCTGTGTATTGAGTTAATTACACATACACCTCACCTTGATCCATCTTTTAGAGATGAGAAAATAGGCTCAGAGAGATTAACTTGCCCAAGGTCACCAAACTGATACAGGTGGAACTAGGACTTAAATTTCAATTTGACTGCAAACAAATCCAGGCCATGACCTTGGGACTTACCATGTGCCCCATCCTAACGTTGTTCATTATGACCAGGTTTGTTGTTGCTGTTGTTCAGTCGCTCAGTCATGTTCGACCCTTCATGACCACATGAACTGCAGCATTCCAGGCTTCCATGTCCTTCACTATCTCCCAGAGTTTGCTCAAACTCATGTCCATCGAGTCGATGATGCTATCCAACCATCTCATCCTCTGTCACACCCTTCTCTTCCTGCCCTCAGTCTTTCCCAGCATCAGGGTCTTTTCCATGAGTCGGCTCTTCCCTTCATGTGACCAAAGTGTTGGAGTTTCAGCTTCAGCATCAGTCCTTCCAATGAATATTCAGGACTGATTTCCTTTAGGATGGACTGGTTGGATCTCCTTGCAGTCCAGGGGATTCTCAAGAGTCTTCTACAATACCACAGTTCAAAAGCATCAATTCTTCGGTGCTCAACCTTCTTTATGGTCCAACTCTCACATTCATACATGATTACTGGAAAAACCACAGCTTTGACTAGATGGACCTTTGTTGGCAAAGTAATGTTTCTGCTTTTTAATAGGGTTTCCAGGTTGGTCATAACTTTTCTTTCAAGGAGCAAGCATCTTTTAATTTCATGGCTGCAATCACTGTCCACAGTGATTCTGGAGCCCAGGAAATAGTCTGTGACTATTTCCATTTTTTTCTCCATCTATTTGCCATGAAGTAATGGGACCAGATGCCATGATCTTTGTTTTTTGAATGTTAGGCTTTAAGCCAGATTTTCCACTGTCCTCTTTTACAATCACAACCAGGTTTAGAAAAAGAAAAAAGGGCAGCAACCTCTATCTGCCAAAGAGGCTTCTCCCCATGTGAATATCATAAGGGATTCCACTTCAGTGGGTTGTTCACACCCAAAATAAATCCCACACCCAGAAGGAAAGGGCCTTGGGGAAAACAAGGGGTATTTTCAGACAGGTCCAAAAGGCAGGTGAGTGCTTGGGAGGAGTGAGGTGCTTTCTCCAGGCGAGTGGAAGAGGCCAACTGCCCTCACCTATCTCTCCACCATGATCTTGAGACAGTCCCCGCAAGTTCTGGAGAAGCAGGGCCAACATTTCCTCAGCTTGCCCAGAATCAGAGGCCTGGGTGTTCAGCATAGCCAAGGTCCAAAATAATGGCCAGCACAGGCTATGCCTCCAAGGTTGACCCCTGGCTCGGGGCGTCCTGGACCACAGCCACCTCGCCTGGCTCTCTGCACCCCCTACGGCGCCTCCACTCCAGACCAGGGCCTCTCAAGCAGACTGTACCCTGGACACCTCTCTTTTAACGATGAGCCGCCCCTCCGATGGCAGGCAGTCTGCACCCATCTTCTGGCTGTAAACAAAAGGGGTTTTAATACCACATGCATTGTTCCTGTGGATTTTTGTGGAAGATAATGTGCTGTAAGGTGAGGCTGGGAGGCAAGGGGAGGAGCAGGCAAATCTCTGAGCTGAAGGGCTGCTCAGATGTCTCTTCAAGGAAGGACTTGCTGTCCAGCGGGTTAGGAGTGTCTTATTAGCTCATGACCTCCAGCTGTAAGCTTCATCAAGCTCGTGCTCAACTCTCACGTCAAGGTCATGCTCTTCTGGGGGTGGTTCGTGGTCAACAGCAAGCCAGATGGGGAGACACGGGCTGGCTGTTTTCACCTTGTGTGCCTCCTCCGATGAGCACGCTTGACTCCAGAGCTCCCTGTGGGGCTGCCCGCCTCGGTCAGGACAGCAGCACGGTTGGTTCATGCCAGCTCCCCCTGCCCACACCTGCTCCCTCCCTATTCCTTCCACAGATGTTTCCCCAACAGACATCTTACACTCTGAGCTCTAACTCAGCATCTGCTTCCTGGAGAACGCATGTGAGGGAGGGTGATATGATGAGAAGAACAATATGATATGATGAGAAGAACAAAATATTTCCCCAAAAGGAGATGATGGGAAATGAGACTAGCCAAAAAAGGGCTGTCATGAACGGGGAGAACTCGGCTCATCTGAGCAGAAGAGCAGCCAGCAGAGCATTCTTGAGAAGTCAAGTTGTATGAATGGCATTCACAAAGATTCCCTTTAAATCTGCTGGCTGGTAAAAGGAAAAGCCAACAGCAAAGAGCTCGTTTGGGGTGAGGCTCTCTTTACTCATCTCTTAAACAGCGTCACCAGAATTCACCCCAGTATCGGAGTCAGATCACACAGTTCAGGTGTCAGCACTGCCGCGTGGGCCCTTGGGCAGGACGCTGGACCTCACAGGTGAATCCCTCGGACTCATTGAGCTATGGGATGGTTGGGAGGATTTAAGTGGGAGCTAGCCGGTTTTTGGCCTGGCACAAAGTACACGTCAATAAATGTCAGTTCATCATGCTCTCAGAAATTCGCTAAGTAATCACAGGTCAACCAGAACAGCCTGTCAGCGGCGAATGTCCTGGAGAGATTCCCCAGAAGGTGAACTCACAGAGGGGAGCTGTCAGAGCCGATTCTGGGATCTGAATGGGGCAAAGAGAACCACAGTCAACTTGGGGTGAAAAAGAGCCCTTGGAGAAGTCAAATTCACAAAGACAGACAGAGAGAAAGGGACTCCAAACTAAAGATTTGAAAGACGGCACTTCCCTGGTGGTGTAGTGGTTAAGAATCTGCTTTCCAATGCAGGGGACACGGGTGTGATATCCGGTCAGGGTACTAAGATCCCACATGCTGTGGGGCAACTAAACCAATACGCCAGACCTACAGAGCCCACACACTCTGGATCCCTTGAGACACAACTGGAGAGGAGCCCTTGTACCACAGTTAAAGAGCCCATATGTCACAACAGAGAACCAACGCAGCCAAAAAATTAATTAAAAAAAAAGATCTGAGAGAGTAGGGCAAATATGCTTTAGATGCCAAGCCTCGCTGACCCCTGAGACAGAGAGGCTCTCTGAGGGTCTCAGGGATCTAAGTCATCCCAGCGAGAAGGATGCCTATGTATGTGGGGGTGCGTGCATGTGTGGCTGTGGGAGAAATCAGGCTCTGTAGACCATCAGCACAGCAGGCCATACTGTCTGCCAGGAGACAGATGCCTTTCAAAACACAGACAGTGGTGGCCTCTTGTTTCACTTCCATGTCCATCTGGCCAGGGTCAGGCTCTCAACTCCCAGAGCAGTTGCAAGCCTTCTGGCCTGACCTGAACCCTAAGGGTGTTTCCAGAGGTCCTGGAATTGCCTCAGGATTCAGGGTGGAGTCTGGGAGGCTGCCCATCCCAACCAAGCTGTGAGATGGGCTGACCCCTGAATATTTCGTAAACTATGCGGGCGGCTCTCAGTGATACCAACAACTGCCACAAATAATCAGATGCACGCGCGAGGAGTGACCTCCTCTCCCAGCACCCCATCTCCCTGGCCCACCTTTCCAACATCTGTAACAGGTATCTAGACAACACCCTTCCCTCTGGTTCAGACGCCTCCTATAAAGGGCCTCCTTCATTCTGCTGAGTCAGGAGTTTCAAAAGCCCAGCTATTTTAATATTAAATATTTCAGCACACGCCAATGCCATGAGACAGTCAACATTATGTTTTTTTTAAATGTCAAGAGAGGGACTCTGCAGATACACGATTTCAACTCTAGGGGGAAAACACCCGAGCATGAACAGCTAGCTCTGCCTTAGTATGAGGTGAAGCAGGTGTGGGTATTTGAGTCACACGCATGTTTTAGAATCTTAGGAACTCACTTCGTTACCAAGTGTTCTCAACAGGAAAGAGCTGGCAGACCGCAGGCACCAGACTTGGAGCCCGCCTACTTGGAGCAAACGGAAAACATCCAAAAACAAAATCAGAGCCATGGACTTGCCTGGAAAAATAAACACCCCCCCAAAGTTATTTCTCGACTTGCACACCAGGAAAAGCATGATTCGGAAGAATTTGGAAGGGAGGAGAAATAAAAGCATTGAGCACCTTCTTGAACTTTTGTGGGGGGTGGGGAAACAAATGAGAGTTTTCCACTTGGGCACTGTTCCCTTTAGACTCCCAAACATTTCTCAAAGACAAAGGGGCATCCTAAGTGGCCTAGCTCCCCACGTGCTGTGCTTAGTCGCTCAGTCGCATCCGACTATTTGTAGCCCCATGGACGGCAGCCTGCCAGAGTCCTCTGTCGATGGGAATTCTCCAGGCAAGAACACTGGAGCGGGTTGCCATGTCCTACTCCAGGGGATGTTCCTGACCCAGGGATTGAACCCAGGTCTCCCAAATTGCAGGTAGATTCTTTAGCTAGGGAAGCCCATGAAACACTGGAGTGGGTAGCCTATCCCTTCTCCAGGGGATCTTCCTAACTGAGAAATTGAACCAGGGTCTTCTGCATGGCAGGAGGATTCTTTACCAGATGATCTACCAGGGAGGCCCCCTAGCTCCCCCCATGCTGGGGAGCAAATAGACAGGAGTTTTATGAGGGCAGCAGCAGCCCCAGGTGAGAGGGCAGGGCACCCAATTCACCAGACACTTAGAGGGCTTCACGCAGGTTCTGGGAAAGACCCAGGAGGACATGGGGCCGACAAGGACAATGGGTCACTCCTTAACTAGGGGGTTTTTCTGCTTTAGTTAACATTTTGCATCCTGCTGCTGCTGCTAAGTCGCTTCAGTCGTGTCCGACTCTGTGCGACCCCATAGACGGCAGCCCACCAGGCTCCCCCGTCCTTGGGATTCTCCAGGCAAGAACACTGGAGTGGGGTGCCATTTCCTTCTCCAATGCAGGAAAGTGAAAAGTGAAAGTGAAGTCGCTCAGTCGTGTCTGACTCTAGCGACCCCATGGACTGCAGACTACCAGGCTCCTCCGTCCATGGGATTTTCCAGGCAAGAGTACTGGAGTAGGGTGCCACTGCCTTCTCTGTTGCATCCTGAGTTCTCTTCAAAAAGTTCCTCCTAAAAGATTTACTTGAGTCTTTTAAAATTAGTTATTATGGCCTCAAGAGCATCAAGATGAGATTTATTTAATTACCTTCCCTGCTCAGCTTCCTCCAAGGGCTTATGTATTGGCACCACCTGTTCTCAAAAGAGCCACCCTTCAAGCAAAAGGAGGTGATTCCAGGTAGGACTTAAACAAAAATTAACTTTGACAAAGGAGATCTGTGGAAAATACGAAAACTGGCTTCTTAAACAACGGAGGGCTTTCCAGGTGCTCAGTGGTAAAGAATACTCCTGCCAATGCAGGAGACCTGGCTTTGGTCCCTGGGTCAGAAAGATCCTCTGGAGTAGGAAGTGGCAACCCACTCCAATATTCATACCCGGAGAATTCTACGGACAGAGGAGCCTGGCGGGCTACAGTCCATGGGGTCGCAAAGAGTCACACACATCTAAGCACACACGCACAGAACTGAGAAGCAAGGTTCTCTAAATTACCATGCACGAAGTTTATAAGGTCCAGTTTCATTTGAAACATCTTCAAAAAATATAAATAACTGTGTGACTAAATCCAAAACGACCTCTTCTTGGGCTCTTTTAAATGGCTGGAGTTCCAGATCGAAGAGTCTACAAAGAAGAAAAGATTTTTTTGTTTTTTTCCCAAAGTTTAGATGTCCTAATTTTCACTCTTCCTCAGGCAGAGGCAAGGGATAGAAGGAAAAAGAGAAAAAAGCAACTGAGAGGAGGAACAAATAAGAAAAGTGAGTTTTCAGTTTTCATTCTTTTCTTAAATCCCAATAGGATCGATGAATGGAGCTGTATTTTAAAGGCCCTGCCCCAGATTTCACAACACAAAGACTCTCTCAGACAAATCCCAATCCAGCTTCTTGGGAGGCTATGGGGGCTAAAGAGAGAAAACACACAACTCCTCCCCAGCCCCTACTCCAAAGGGGAGGTCCCTGGGAGGCACTCCACAGCAGAACCAGAAGGGAGTCAGTCTGGTGCCAAGAACAGATTTTCTATGAAAATTAAGGAAATGATAGACAAGAATCTGGTTCAAGAACTGAGGACAGGCATCAGGCTCAGGGCTGACAAAGCAGAGAATAAGCAGTTGATTTCTGCCCTCAACTTTCACAGTCAATCTGTAACTAATATTTTTCATCATTAATTTTTTTGGTAATTAATTTTTAAAATTAATGTATCAATTATATGGTTAATGACAAATTATATTGTTGAAACCATTTCATAGAACATGAAATAGTAATATATAAAATACTGAATTTATTCAATGTGAAAGTAAATGCTTAATATTAATAAATAAAATCACAAAAGTTATATTTATATCCTACACATTTAAAAATAATCTTAAGTATATGAAGACTCTTCCACCAGAAGCACAGGTTACTTCAGAAGCTTCTGCAAGAGAGACTGACCTGCTCTGGGGGTGGGTGTCCACAGGCAAGTTTCCTCAGGAAGTACCCAGGGTCTAAGGCCCAGCGCAAGTTAGCTGGGCTGGGAGTTGGCCAAAGCATGAGGCCTGGAGGGATGGGAGAGGGCAAGACACTCCAGGCAGAGAGGTAAGGACCATGTTTAGGGTCCTGGGCCACGAATCTGACTATGAACTCCAGTTGTGCCTCAAACAGGACATGAAGTACAGCAAGGCTCTGGTTTGAACAGTGTCCCCCACCAACCCCCGCCCAAAATTCAAGTCTATGTCGAGTTTCAGAGTGTGGCCTTATTGGTAACAGGTTTTTGCAGATGAAATCAGATAAGTTTCCAGATAAGAAACTTTGCAGCTGAAGGTGGAGGAGATCTATACAGCCAGCAAAAACAAGACTGGGAGCTGACTGTGGCTCAGATCTCAAACTCCTTATTGCAAAATTCAAACTGAAATTGAAAGTAGGGAAAACCATTAGGCCATTCCAGTATGACCTAAATCAAATCCCTTGCAATTACACAGTGGAAGTGACAAACAGATTCAAGGGATTAGATCTAATAGGCAGAGTTCCTGAAGAACTATGGACAGAGGTTTGTAACACTGTACAGGAGGCAGTGATCAAAACCATCCCCAAGAAAAAGAGATGCAAAAAGGCAAAATGGTTATCTGAGGGGGCTTTACAAATAGCTGAGAAAAGAAGAAAATCTAAAGGCAAAGGAGAAAGGGAAAGATATACCCATCTGAATGCAGAGTTCCAAAGAATAGCAAGGAGAGATAAGAAAGCCTTCCTAAGTGAGCAATGCAAAGAAATAGAGGAAACCAATAGAAAGGGAAAGACTAGAGATCTCTTCCAAGACAATGACAGATACCAAAGGAATATTTCATGCAAAGGACAAAAGGGCACAGTAAAGGACAGAAATGGCATGGACCTATCAGAAGCAGAAGATACCCAGCAGAGGTGGCAAGAATACACAGAACTGTACAAAAAAGATCTTAATGACACGGATAACCACGATGGTGTGATCACTTACCTAGAACCAGACATCCTGGAGTGCAAAGTCAAGGAGGCCTTAGGAAGCATCACTACGAACAAAGCTAGTGGAGGTGATGGAATTCCAGCTGAGCTATTTCAAATCCTAAAAGATGATGCTGTGAAAGTGCTGTACTCAATATGCCAGCAAATGTTGAAAACTCAGCAGTGGCCATAGGACTGGAAAGGTCAATTTTCATTCCAATCCCAAAAAAGGGCAATGCCAAAGAATGTTCAAACTACTGCACAACTGCAGTCATTTCACATGCTAACAAGGTAATGTTCAGAATTCATCAAACTCAGTTTCAACAGTATGTGAATCAAAAACTTTGAGATGTACAAGCTGGATTTAGAAAAGGCAGAGGAACTAGAGATCAAATTGCCAACATCCGTTGGATCATAGAAAGAGCAAGAGAATTTCAGAAAAACATCTGCTTCATTGACTACGCAAAAGTCTTTGAATGTGTGGATCACAGAAAACTGTGGAAAATTCTTCAAGAGATGGGAATACTAGACCAGCTTACCTGCCTCCTGAATACAGGTCAAGAAGCAACAGTTAGAACTGATCATGGAACAACAGACCTGCTCCAAACTGGAAAAGGAGTACATACGTCGAGGCTGTATATTGTTACCCTGCTTACTTAATTTATATGCAGAATACATCATGTGAATTGCTGAGCTGGATGAAGCTCAAGCTGGAATCAAGAATGCCAGAAGAAATATCAATAACCTCAGATATGCAGATGACATCACCCTTCTGGCAGAAATTGAAGAGGAACCGAAAAGCCTCTTGATGAAGGTGAAGGAGGACAGTGAAAAAGCTGGCTTAAAACAACATTCAAAAAACAAAGATCACGGCATCCAATCCCATCACTTCATGGCAAGCAGGTGGGGAAACAATGACAGACTTTATTTTCTTGGGTTCCAAAATCACCATGGATAGTGACCGCAGTCATGAAGTTAAAAGACACTTGTTCCTTATAAGAAAAGCCATGACAAACCTGGACAGTGTATTAAAAAGCAGAGACATCACTTAGGTGACAAAGGTCCGTCTAGTCAAAGCTATGGTTTTTCCAGTAGTCATGTATGGATGTGAGAGTTGACCATAAAGAAGGCTGAGCATTGAAGAATTGATGCTTTTGAATTGTGGTGCTAGAGAAGACTCTTGAGAGTCCCTTGGACTGCAAGAAAATCAAACCAGTCCATCTTAAAGGAATTCAATCCTCAACATTCACTGGAAGGACTGATGCTGAAGCTGAAGCTCCAATACTTTGGCCACCTGATGCAAAGAGCTGATTCATTGGAATAGACCCTGATGCTGGGTAAGACTGAAGGTAGGAGAAGGGGAAAACAGAGGATGAGATGGTTGGATAGCATCACCCACTCAGTGGACATGAGTTTGAGCAAACTCCAGGAGCTGGTGAAGGACAGGGAAACCTGGCGTGCTGCATGCCATCCATGGGGCTGCAAAGAGTCGGACATGACTGAGAGACTGAACAACAACCAGATAAGAACATACTGATTTAGAATGAATCCTAAATTCAATAAGGGTGTCCTTATAAGAGTCAGAAAGGAACCAGGAGAGACCCAGAGAAGAAGGGGATGTGAGGGTGGAGCCTGGAGGGAGGGGACTACAAGGCAAGAGATGCTGGGGGTTATGAAAGACTGGTAGATGAGGGAGAGGTGGGGGATACTTTCCTCCTCAGAGCCTCCGGAAGTAACCAGCTATGCTGACCACTTGATTTCAAACTGCTAGCCTTCACAACCGTGAGAAAATAGATTGCTGCTTGAAGTCTTGGAATCTATGGTGCTTTGTTATGTAGTCCTAGGAACAAATGTAGCCTCCTCCCCTCCTTTTAGCTTTGCCAAGAGGTTCTGACTCTTGGGCTTCTTTTGTAATGAGAGGCAATCTTGTAAAACCTCTAAAATCTGCTTGAGACAATTTTTATCATGATCTGCACGGTATGACAAAAGAAATGTTCACATACTGAAGAATGGGGAAGTCAGTCATCCTGGCTCACATGTGAGTTGACCTGAATTTTATGCTAACAGCCTTCCTGTTTGTGGCCTATCAAGTATACATTATACATTGGCTTTAATTATTAAAGAAAAGGGAGCACTGGCCAGAAGTAAACAATGTCTGTGCAAAAATAAAGGTTAAATGCCTCCCTTCCTGAGACACCAATGCTAGTACTCTTCAATGATAAGACTCTCTTCCCAGGTGCCAAGGCCATACTGACTCACTCTGTATATGCTTTTTTTCACCCCCTTAACTGTGAAGGAATGTATCCCTGACTTGTCTGATGTTCTTTGTTCTGACAAGATATAAAACTGTGCTAAAAACCATGCTTCTCCATAGAGGTTCCTCAGAGTTATATGAGAAGTTGTCTTCCAGACTATAGTCCTCAGTTTGGCTCAAATCAAACTGCATCCTATTCATATCATAGATGGCTTATTGATTATTTTTGTCAACACTTATATAATAAAGTGATTTTAAATCAATATATGAGATATGCTATCAAAGCATTTAAAAACAATCTTTAAAAACATCAAGACAAACTTTCCTGTTTCACAACTAATGTGCATTGTGTCATTTCTTTGGATTAATTCATAAGAACAAAGATGATTTACTGACTCAAATTTAAATATACATTATTAAAATATTTAAATATAGAGAAGAATTACTTCTGTGATACCTATGGCATCAAGAATAGAAAACAAGACAAAGCGAAAGAAAACCAAGTCCTGCCATTTAAGTCCTTGGATGTTTAGAGTTTTTGCATTTGAATTGTATTAAATGTTTTAGGGGTTTTTTTCCCCAAGTTATGATGTTTGGCATCTAGATGACAGCAAGAAAGAAATTTCCAGCTGCAACTGTAATCACATCTCTTCAAACAACACATCACAGGGGTGAATAGTCTTTAATAAATAGCAGCTACCTTGGATAGAACAAGAGACAGCTGTTATGGAGGAATTTTGATCATATGAAATGTAACCTAAAGATCCAGTGAACATCTTCTTAAAGTGAATACATTCCTTGTGAATTTGAATCACCAGTGTCCCCTTATCCTTGCCATTCATGATTCATTAAAGGCACAAAGACAAAATAATTTAGGACCCTACAGTGGAAAAAACCACTATGGTGGCTACAGCAAGTCATTCGTGAGATGAACTGGGTATCTCAGTCATAAGAACAACTGACCATTTTCCTATTCAGCACCTGCTTTGAGATTCTCAAACCATCTTAGAGAGAGGAATGATTAAATGATTTTTTTAAAATTTTCTGATTTTCAATCATGCATTTCAAATTGACTCCAGGACCACCTTTAATAGCATCAACTTCAGGAACACCTCTGCAAACTCCAGGTAAATTCCCTGTCACAGGTTTGTGATGTTCGACCCCCTTGCCTAAGGGTGGGATCTTGTGGCACAGTGAGCATCAGAACCACAGACTGTTGATCTGCCTCTGGGTCAGAGCCAACAGGAATTACCTGTGTTGTCATTTCAGCCTCTCTCCTCACTAGACACAATTCAGAGGGTATTTAGAAAGCAAACAAACCCAATAAAGATGTCAATGTGTATTATCCATGCTTCACTCAGATTTCTAAAGGACCCCAAACTTTGGAATGGGTTCGTTTCCTTTTTGTCCTTTCTTCTACGGCATCTGACAGGTGATCAGAGCACATGTTTTAAGTTGCTAGCCACTCCTCCATTATCCTAAAGCACAGAATGGACTGCCACCTTGTTGGCGAAGCATGGGCAGACGTGTTACATAACAGAAGCAAAGACTTCAGTCATTTGCATGGCTCAGGCCTCACCCAAGAGTTCTTGTGAAGGGAGGAGTCTCTGTTCATACCTGCTTTAAGACATGCCTACATTTCTAATGGGTGCCCTCATCTAACAAGGCTGTTTTCCCTTCCGTATACAAAGTTTGGATTTGCCGCTCACACCTATGTATTTAGGGGAGAATAGGGGGAAAGATCAAGAGAACAGTGTTAACCAGTGTATCAAGGGAAGGATAAAAGACCCTTCCCAACTGCTGTGTTCGGAGAAGGCAATGGCACCCCACTCCAGTACTCTTGCCTGGAAAATCCCATGGATGGAGGAGCGTGGTAGGCTGCAGTCCATGGGGTCACTAAGAGTCAGACACGACTGAGTGACTTCACTTCCACCTTTCACTTTCATGCATTGGAGAAGGAAATGGCAACCCACTCCGGTGTTCTTGCCTGGAGAATCCCAGGGTCAGGGGAGCACCCTGACTGCTCCTATTAATACCACCCTATTTTGGTGTAAGTCTTTACATCTTAGGAAAGTCACTATTAGCAGTAGTATCGTCTTCTCTATCTGACCATTCCAGACTCGTGAGGTGGGTAATGAAAGGGAGGTGGCCACCAGCCTATAAGCTCAGGGACAGAGATGATGGAGCTTCACGGAGCCCATTTGGTCTCCTGGTGCAGAGCTCCTTCCTTGCCCTGTGCAGAGTGACCAGAGGGGGTAATGCTGTTTTAGGAGCTAGCTAGACCCCAGCCAGAAGATCTGCCAGGACTCTCCTCCAGCCGCAGAAAGGGTGTGATGTTCTCAGAGGAGTGGGCTGGGTTAGCCCCAGAAGCCTATTGGTCAGAAAGGAGGTTTTGGAGCCTGGAAAACCTAGGTTCTGTCATTTATAGTTGTGTGACTTGAGAGCAAATTATGTTTTCATTTTTGCCTCAGCTTCCTCATCTGAAATGGGTTGCTATGATAAGTCAAGTGACATTTAGATGCAAAGCATGAGCCCACAATCCCAATACTTGAAAAATGTTCACAGTGATGACATTCAGGGCTACCTATAGAGAGACGTCAATTAATGACACGTGTAAGTCCCCACTGGTGAAGGGAAGGCACGAAAAACCTACACACACGTGTTTTCAGTTGTGTCCGACTCTTTACAACCCCATGGACTGTAGCCTGCCACGTTCCTCTGACCATGGGATTCTCCAGGCAAGAATACTGAAATGGGTTGCCAAGCCCTCCTCCAGGGGATCTTCCCGACTCAGGGATCGAACCTGCATCTCTTATGTCTCCTGCACTGGCAGGTGGGTTCTTTACCACAGGTGCCACCTGGCAAGTCCAGAAACCCACATGGCGAAGATGAAAATGCCGGGCAACTGGACACCAGTCCCAGGGCCCTGGCCCATGTGATCAGGGAAAGTTGATTCCAGCGTCACCTCAGGAGAGGCTGTCTACTTCCCAAGTAAATCAACTTTCTAACATGGCATTCCACAGCATCACATGCGACTCACGCCAATCTCAGAACCTGGCCCCAGCGAGAAGGAGGTCTGTTTCCAGTCTGGATGGGAGAGAAGTTTGGGGGAGAATGGATACATGCGTACATGTGGCTGAGTCCTTCTTCTGTCCACGTGAAAGGATCACAACACTGTTAATCAACTAGACTCCGATATAAAATAAAAAGTATAAGATAAAAAACAAAAAAAGGATTGTTTCAACAGAGCAAGAGGGCAGGGGAAGTTTTCAGAAACATCTAACACTGTTGGGCTCCTTGTTCCATCTCTTTCCAACCCGTAAAGAGGCAGGTCCTCTCTGGAAGTTCCACAGGGCACAGATCCTGGCTAACCTCCAATGTCCGGCCCTGGGCTGATTATACTCAAATTGGCACTTGATGATAAAATGTTTTATGAGTGCCCCAGTGGTTTTTACTTGTGTGTCTTGTCAATCATATCAATTACCTCTGAAACATCAATAACCTCAGATATGCGGACGATACCACCCTTATAGCAGGAAGCAAAGAGGAACTAAAGAGCCTCTTGATGAAAATGAAAGAGGAGAGTGAAAAAGCTGGCTTAAAACTCAACATTCAGAAAACTAAGATCATGGCATCTGGTCCCATCACTTTATGGCAAATAGATGGGGAAACAATGGAAACAATGACAGACTTTATTTTCTTAGCCTCCAAAATCACTGCAGATGGTGACTGTAGCCATGAAATTAAAAGACGCTTGCTCCTTGGAAGAAAAGCTATGATCAACCTAGACAGCATATTAAAAACATTACTTTGCTGACAAAGGTCCATCTAGTCAAAGTTATGGTTTTTCCAGTAGTCATGTATGGATGTGAGAGTTGGACCATGAAGAAGGCTGAGCACTGAAGAACTGATACTTTTGAACTGTGGTGTTGGAGAAGACCCTTGAGAATCCCTTGGACTGCAAGATCAACCCAGTCTACTCTAAAGGAAATCAACCCTGAATATTCATTGGAAGAACTGATGCTGAAGCTCCAGTACTTCGGCTACCTGATGTGAAGAGCAGATTCACTGGAAAAGACCCTGATGCTGGGAAAGATTGAAGGCAAGAGGAGAAGGGGACAACAGAGGACAAGATGATTGGAAGGCATCACTGACTCAAAGGATGTGAGTTTGAGCAAGCTCTGGGAGACGGTCAAGTACAGGGAAGCCAGGTGTGCTATAGTCCATGGGATTGCCAAGAGTCAGACATGACTGAGCGACTGAACAACTTGTCAGTCAGAAAGACTGTGTATACCTTGAAGTGGGTGAATGGCCCTTTTGCAACCTCTTGTCCCTGCCTCCCCAAGCCCTCCTCCAGAATATTCCTATGCACCCTCTAAGTCAACAGTCACAGTGCGTTTAAGAGAATTGAATCTTTTATCCTTTGCATTAAGCAGTAATGAGGCATGGTAGAGAAATGCATTCAGAATATCAACAACAAGGCAATAATTTTCAAAACATTGAGAATTTTACAAAAATACATTTAGACATGGTGCTACATTTTCTAAATGTGAATCACTGTTACATGAAGAAAGGGTTTAAAAATAGTCATCGCTGCTATAATTTATATACATATTTGCTGTGGTCTACACACTGTGGTGAGCACACTGAGAAAGTTACACAACTCATGAACACAATCTTGAAAGAAAAAATTCATATGGTGAAGTACACAGACTAAAACATGGAAATCACTCCTTCGTATCACCCCAAACACCATTCGTGTAACTTTCAACTTTCATCTTACAGTCATTCTCATCCGTAAGTGTTATGGATTCTAATCCATAAGACTCTGAACTCTTGAGTTTCTAAGTCTTACTTAGGGGGCTTCAACACCTTAGCTAATATTCTCCTATTTTCTTCTAATATCCTTTAAAGATTGCATTTTTGTGTTTATCTCCAGCTCATTTGGAATTTATTTCAAGTGGGACTCTTCTCTAAAAAGTTTTGGCTTTCAATAAAATTCACCAAAGAGATTGCCTTTTATCCTCCAGTTTTAAAATGTCTCCTTTTCATGCACCAAATTCCCTGACATAGATGGGCGTGTTTGGGATTCTCTGCTCTGCTCCGCTTCACTGGTCCGTCTGTCAGTGCCTGTACCATTCTGTTTGAATTACCAGGGCTTCAAAGTGTAGCTTGCTGTCTGGTGAGAAAGAACACACCTCTTCTTATTGTTCTTATTTTCCCCCAAATTTCTTACTTTTCTATTCACTTGCTCCCTTTTCAGATAAATTTAAGTTCATCAGTTTAGGTTCCCAAAATCATCATTTTCAGATTTTGAGGGAAACTACATGTATTTACCAATAAGATAGAAGGCTGTATCCTTAAAAGACTGACTGTAGAGCCCATTTACCAGGTACAAGAACTGTGGTTATAAATACATAATCCGAACAACTGTTCTTTCGTTGACGATATGACGAGTTAAGGTCACCCCCATTAGAAAGCAAATGGCTAATTCACCCAGTCAGCCCTAGCGGTCAGCTCTGAATCTCTAGAGCAAATCTCCATGCTGTAATCAACATCCCACAAGTTTTCAATTGAGGTTATGAAATCCAAGAAGGTTTTATTTAAAAGTTATTTTTACCAAATCATAACTCAAAGGTAGACAGAGGTTACAAATTCAGACATTCCCATCACATAATTACTTCAAATCACCCTCTCTCTTCTCTTTTCTAACCTGAATTTCAGACTGCAGTGTTTATGATACAACTATATATCTCTTGGCATAGATATCTCAGAATTATTACCATAGATATTTAGTGGAACAAGTCCAATTTTAAACTGAAAACAGTACTTTAAAAGATTTTAAAATTCTGGCATCCCTGTTTGTGTAATAATTACAATTCAATAAAAAAGCTATAATATTAAAACAGTGACAGATTTCCTTTAGAGATGCCTGACCAGATTTTTTTCCTTAAAAAGAAAAAACAATAAACAGAAGGGTTTAAACTTGTTTTAAAGTGTAATAAGAGATAGAAACAAGATCTGTATTCAAAATAGACAAGAATCTAGTGCTGATGCTTGCGGGCAAAGAAAAAGAAAACATACATACTCTGTCTAAATACTCTTCATATTTTTTCCACATTTCAGGAAATACTATAAAGATAACAATCTAGCAGGACTGAAGTGTAGAGATCACACACGACAGTTAACAGTTTCTCCAACTGATAGACTGTGTTTGGCTGAGAAGACAGAAGAAACACAAAACCTCTGTTTCATGAGAAGTTGCAGAGACCTCCATCTGATGTAACAGCACATTCAAAGAATGAGTAGGTAAATCAACCACGGCTCATCTGTATAATGGAATACTACTTAGCAAGGAAAAAGAAGGGACTACGGATACGTGTAACAACATGGATGAATCTCAAAGGTATTATGCCAACTGAAAGAAGCAAGACTTAAGTACCACGTACTATATGATTCCATTTATATGAAATTCTGGAAAAGACACAACAGAATGTATCAGTGGTTTCCAAAAGCTGGGGGTAAGGAGAGGCTTCTACTACAAAGGGGTGCTTTTTAGCATGATGGAGTGGTTCTCCATCTTAAGTATGGTGGTAATTCATATGACCTGTTTTTGTTGGAATTTATAGACTTGAACAACTAGAAATATCTTCCTTTAGTTCCTTTCTTGTTAGCATTATGTCTCAATTTTATTCTTTTAAATAGAGTCCATTTAATCCTTTCTTTTGAGATTGGGGAAATTTTCTTATGCTAAAGAGTACAGGCAAATTATACTTCAGTAAACTTATCATTATCAAGAGTATTTTTGCAAACCAAACCCTGTTTTCCCACATCATCTTCCATCTATCAAAGCACATCAGCTATTTATTTGCTTATAAACAAAGGACTGACTTAATGGGAAGAAAGTGTACAAAACTCAATCTTCCTTACTGGTTTATGCTCTTCATTTTTCCAATCATCTGGACATTCTCTATAGTGAATCAAATTAACCATATTAAATGCTGGACCTAGGCTCTTGTATTGCAATCTGATCCCATGAGACATTTGAAACAAGTCTCACATAGTTTCAGCCCAAACCAACGTATTTTCAGAAACAGTCAACTGAATTTCATGACACAACCAGCTAAAGGGCACTGCAGTAGCTGACTGCATTAAGAGTAGTATACCGCCCACATCAAAGGGAGGGATAATCCTGTTCTGGATAAGACTGCAGGTAGAGAGATTGATTCAGCTCAGCCATAAAAAATTTTAAGTGGCAATTCTGTCATATGATAAGCAGCTAAAGAGACTAAGGGTATTACCCTGGAGAAGATGATATGGGTGGGGGGCAGTGGTTAGGAGGGAAATAATGGCTTTACACACAAATACATAAATGGTCATACAAAGACAGGGGTAGACCTTTCCAGGGTGGCCCACATTATGGGATAAGTACTAATGAGAAGAAGATAAGGAGTGGAAGATACTTGACTTTATGAGACAAAGACTTTTCAAACACTGCGGGCTAACCCTTGATGCGGCGGTGCTTTCTGAAGGAGGAAGGTCACTAAGGATGTGGCAGGTGAGGTTTTAGGCTTGGTGGGAGGCTGGGTGAAAGGGTTTACACAAACACAAGTGACCAACAATAAGTCCGCCACACTGAACTTGGTGGTCAACAAGCTATGTCACATCCAAGAGAGGATGGGGCATCTGGGAAAGATATCAAAGGAGAGCAAAGGCAGGAAAAGGGAAGATGTGGACATGTGAAAAGATGGTGGAAAAGAGGAGACCAACTGAAATGCATTTTGCCTGGTGGTGGGGAAGACGAACCTTTGCCTGGCTATCCAGCATCCAATTATCCTTTGGATTCGGGACAATTTCCTATTACATGGGAGGTGGTGGAGAAGGAACATTTACTCTCCGTCTTCATTCCCAGACACCAGGCCACCAGTCTTCGTACTGGAGGCTCTTGCCTGACTCTGGAACAGATGAGATGGTTGGATGGCATCACCAACTCGATGGGCATGAGTCTGAGCAAGCTCCGGGAGTTGGTGATGGACAGGGAAGTCTGGTGTGCTGTAGTCCATGGGCTCACAAAGAGTCAGACACGACCGAGCGACTGAACTGACTAATTGACTGATGAAGACACAGGGATAAAGGCTAGTCACAGGAGTCTAGTAATGGTGGTGGTGGCAGTGTGATGCCCTAAACATACTAATCCTGTGCCATGACCTTGGATCTGTCTGTTCTTGCTCCTCCTTTTGAGCCCAGACCTTAATTAACACTTCCCTTGGTTCCTGTGTTACTCACTATTTTCTCACTAAATTTCACTTCCATTTAAGTGAGACATAATTGGTTTCTATTGCTTACAACTTCAAAACCCTAACCAATAGGATCACACGGACTGGGTCGGGAAGGGGGGTTTTAAGAGCTCGTTTACATTATCTTTATGCCATACATGAGGTTGAAACTCTTAACAAACCACACAGCTCCAAATATTGCTTGCATTTGGAGAACTTAAAAAAAAAAAAGAAAAAATCAGGTTCCCTAACTCTACCTTGACCCTCTACCCCTAACTGCTTCCAGGATTCTGAAATACTAAATCAGGGCCAAGGGGTAGGAGGAAGAGGATGAGGGGATGGTAGAAGGTAGGAGCACATTTTTCCCCCCTCAGGTTTTCTGGGCAGTTCTAATGCAGACTCTTAGCAAGCTGGCATTTGGGTTTCTAAGCAAATGAGAATGACTTGAACCATTTAACACAATTTGTCTGTATTACTAAAGACTTCTAAAATCCTCTTTTTAGACCAGATCTGAGCAGCTTATATGTATGTACAGGCTGAATCTCACCTGTGGCTCTCTTCGTTCTCATACAGCTCCCATACTCCAGTATTCTGGCCTGGAGGATTCCATGGACTGTATGGTCCACGGGGTCGCAAACAGTGGGACACGACTGAGTGACTTGCACTTTCACTTTCCTCACACAAACCCTCCTGTGCATCTATAGTGTATGCATGCCTCAGGGAATGCATTTCTCATTCTCCCTGCCTACAGAGATCCTATTTATGCACCAAGGTCCTCTCCCATGAGCTCCTTCCCAGACACCCCAACCTAGGACTTTTCCATAGAATCTTACTATCTCAGAGCTACAAGGGTCCCCTGGGGAGCACAGGCCAGCTATGTCATGCCATTCCAGCAATGCTCTTTTCCTCTGAAGTTGTTTCTTACACTTTACTTCAATTTTCATTGTGCTTCCACCCTGTCCACAGTCCATAAGTTTCCTTTAAGCAACTCCTATAGAGACATATTCGGTGCTTAATATCATTAAGGTTGACTACCACAGACTGATTCCCTCATTCTCAAGCAGTTTTGCTATTTCTTAGGGAGAAAAATGAAGCTTTATCCATTTTAGGCTTATCTCTCTGTTGGAACAGTTGCAGAAACTTTTCACAGATATTAGAATCTGTCTGGTTCTTCATCTAGTCTGGAACGCAAGGTTGAAAACTCTGCCATTCTCAAGATGAAAAATCTTGAAGCATTTTCATCACTCAAGAGCAGCAGGAGAGGCATGAAAGACAGTCCCTGCCTTCAAGCAGATGGGAAAACATCCTGTGACATGCACCCACTCGCTCACCCAAACGGTTCCTGGCTTGAAGCACAGCTGGAAAGTGGCCATTAAAGGGCAGAGGGTGTGAAATGATTCACTAATGGGCCATTAGAGCAGCTTTAATCAGGAAATTCAGAAGTGATGTATTTCTGTGAGAGTCTTGATTGTCCTCCCCTCTCCTTCAAGCAAGCCTTCCACTGGGGTATAATATAATCAAGTATTTCTTCCATCTATAGTGATTCTATTTGGGCCACTCAGCAGAAACAAAGTCTTTGGGGGTAGTATAATATTATTGTAATGATGAGACCATGTTATGATTACATAATGCTTCGTTCTTCCCCAAAGCCCTTCAAATACATCGCTTTGTTTGACTTCACAATAGCTTTGTAAGGGAGGCAGTTAGAATGATATGATACCATTTTATAGATGGGGAAGTTGAGGCATTGGAAGGATGAAGTGTTCCAACAAAGATCTGGGGCTCCTGGCATTTCAGGGGCCTCAATCTGTCACATTTTAGTGCTGGGACTGGGGGACAAGGTTTGGGTTCAATGTGGTCCTCACCCTAAGTATATGGGTGTTTGCTTATTGTTGTTCTACTCTGACAAGCCCAGAAACAAGGCCCCCAAGGCTGAGAAGAATGGGTCTTATCAGGGAGCACGGAGCTTGTACTGGGCATGGTCTTCAGACATTAAGCTAGATGACACTCCTGATGCAGTCAGCCAGTTCATCCACAAAGCCTGTTTCCTCTCCTTGAAAATGAGGGCTCCGAGTCTGAGATAATGGGTCAACAGCAGTGGTTTCCAAATTTGGCTGACTGTAAGAATAAGCCTTTTATCTGAAGAAGAGAGGGAAAAAAAAGAGACCGTTTTATAAGACGACAAATGTTCATTACGTGGATGATTTGCGCAAAAAAGAAAAGTATAAACAAGAAGGGAAAAAGCTCTTCAATCACCATGACCCATTGGTGACAGGACGACAATGACACAAAAACACCCTGAAACAGGTGGCCACCCATCTGAGGGATTTCTCTGTTCCTACCGGATGTTTTACAAGGATAACTCTATAGACACTCACCCAGAACTGGGGGTTGGGGCCTGGCAATCTGTATTTTATGAAAATACCTCTCGGTTTGGGAATCGGGGGCATCCATGCTCTCTGTCCCCGAGAGTACAAATAGCGAGAAAGAGTTAAAAGAAAACAAAAAGTAAAAGAGTAGTAATAGGACGCGTCCCACTGTGATGGCCACGCACCTGCAGAAGCCCTACCTGCTCCCTCCATGCACACCCCCTCAGAGAAGATCTGCACATGGGCGGGTGGGAAGCCAAGGACACCCAGGAAACATCTGGATCTGGTCCAGGAGGGCAGAGGAGACCAGGGTTTGATCCTGGGTTGGGAAGATTCCCTGGAGGAGGGCATGGCAAACCACTCTTAACATTCTTGCCTGGAGAATTCCCATGGACACAGGAGCCTGGTGGGATACAGTCCATGGAGTTGCAAAGAGTCAGACACGACTGAGCAACTAAGCACAACACAGCAGCTGCCCTGCAAAGCCACCACCCGGATGCAACACGTAAGTGGTTTGAGGGAGGCCAGTAGCACATCTTCAGGAGGCGACGGGTCAGAACAGGTCTGGGGTGGGGGTGGGGTTCTGGGGTTAAAGACAGCCGCTCAGGCCACGAAGGCTCAATGACACTTCCCGCTCAAACTCTCCACAAAGGACCTTTCTCCAATTCGCGAATGTCTTATGAGCATCTTACAAAGATATACAACTTGCATCATCTAATTACACACTTAATAAATCACCCTTGGGGAGAGAAGAAAGCCCTACAGTGTTCCTTGGAACACAGCACACAGCCACCATGCACGCAAGGGGGTGGATGGTAATCT
Source organism: Bos taurus (assembly GCF_002263795.3). Taxonomy (NCBI): domain Eukaryota; kingdom Metazoa; phylum Chordata; class Mammalia; order Artiodactyla; family Bovidae; genus Bos; species Bos taurus. Next base: position 41,638,277 of record NC_037347.1, read on the forward strand.
GCCCCCTGCCCTCTCCACGACGAGCAGGGCCCAGGCCACAGGCTGTAGGCAGGCATCACCTGGTGCACGTGGGACCTAGGAGACCCACAGATGACCCCTCACAGGGCCACAGCTTCAGCAGCGCCCCGCTTCCCAGAGACACAGATCTCCCCTATACCCCTCCCCTGAGAGGTCTCCCCTTCACTTCACAGCCTGACAGCTACTCTGGGCTCCTAGAAGACCCAACATAGGACACTTGGAAGCTGAAGTTTGTCCTTTGAGATTCTCCCCCTTTTCCTCTCCTGGGGCATCTCCTCCCACAACCAAGTGTTCCAATAGTTAAGCTACTGCCTGTGACTAAGATGGAGTGAAATAATTAAAGGTGAGTTTGGAAAATGCAGGCTTTTCTTTGGATTACTGTGGGCCTCTGCCTTGCTACCAGGTGGCACAGTGGTAAAGAATCCCCCTGCCAATGCAGGAGATGCAACAGATGCAGATTTGATCCCTGGGTCGGGAAGATCCCCTGGAGTAGGAGACGGCAACCCACTCCAGTATTCATGCCTGTAAAATTCCACGGACAGAGGAGCCTGGCAGGCTACAGTCTATTGGGTTGCAGAGTCAGACATGACTGAGCATGCATGCGTGCGTGCACGCACGTGCGCACACACACACACACACACACACACTCTGAATTTGAGAAATGCAGACATCTCAGGCCCCAACCCAGACTACTGCATGTGTGCATGTATGTTCAGTTGCTTCATTCGTGTCTGACTCTTTCCAACACTATGAACTGTAGCCCACCAGGCACCTTTGTCCATGGGATTCTCCAGGCAAGCATACTGGAGTGGGTTGCCATCCCTTCTCCAGGGGATCTTCCCGACCCAGGGATCAAACCCGCATCTCCTGGATTTCAGGACCTACTGCATAAAAATCTGCATTTTATCAAGATCCCAGGTGATTTATAGGTTAGAACATACCCTACAGTCCTGGGTTAATATTTTTTTCCTGGTAAATGAAGATCTAAATGAAGATCAAATGGTTACTTTAAGACAGCTTTTTTCCTTTTCTTTCTTCCTTTCTTTTTAAAAAATATTTTTGAACCATGGGCCTCTGCCTGGTGAAGTCTCAAAATGATATTTTTAAATACACAAAATACCTAGGATTACAAAGAAAACCAATTATGTTGAAATACAATAGCCTAAATATTTTAAAATGTATACTATCAAAACCATGTGCTCTTTTATTAAGAGGTTAGGGATATCTCTTAACAAATTAATTAGCCGATTTTCAAAGTAGTAGTGTTTGATATCAAAAGATACCCACCCACAAATAATGTGTACCATTTCTACTGGTGACAAAGACATGAGGACTGCAAATACTACTGTGCTTTGTTGTCTGCATCCTTTATTGAAGGAAAACACTACATCTGAACTAGAGTTTAATGACAACAAACGTTTAACTTTCTTCCCTTCCAGGCTTACTGTCCCCTTCTCCCCCTGAAATCTATTCATAGAATCTAGGTTACTGAGGAAAGGACCTTACACAGAAGCAGTAGAGATGTGCCCTGTGTCTGTGTTTCTGTTTGTCTGATCTTAGCTGGAGCACACGCAGGTCAATCACTTCCTTCTCTCTTAGCTACTGCATTTGCCCTTCTGGCTTCTGTGAGCTGGCTTCCCCACAAGTTCCCACCGCAGAGCGAAACACTTCTATGTGTAATAAGTACTTCTGATCAAATCCCTTAAGTTGGGATCTAAATATTTCTGAAAGAGACATGCCAGGCTCCACGGTGAATACCATTACACAGAGTCACTAAAATAATCCCATTTTGTAGGAAGCTGCCTTCTTCATCTGCATAGATACTTCCATACAAATGTGGATTTAATATAGGTTACAGACACTGAGTTCTGAAACATCTCCCCTGCTCTGCCAGGGAGCCCCGGGGCAGCTCCCCGTCTTCTGGATCATGAGCACCTTTTCAGGGGAGTTTTCTTGCCAAGAATAAGCAACACTTCCCACAGCCATGTCAACTGTGGTTCTCAAAATAAGATCCATTTTCAGAAAAAGCCAACATCGATTTGTCTCTGAATTTCGAAATTGTACATCTAAGTCGGCCACACTGCTCCATGGGCTATGTTCCCCTCATGCTAACCAAAATGCCGTGAAAGCAAAACGGGACCTCATGCAGCAGCCTTGGGGAGATCATTTGACACTTGGTTTGAACTCTCACAGAAAAGCTGCCACTACACAACGAGGCATTTCTCTAACAAAAATAGCTCGTGTGAATGTGTCTGAACCACAATGCTTACAAAAGAGAAGACAGACCTACACATTTGAGACACAGTCTTACATTAAGATTTATGTTCAGAAACAGCTGTGTTTCCAGGTTCATGTGATCACCACGAATTAACTTTTAACTCTGACTTGCAACCCTTCACACACACACAAGTCACTCATACTTAGCCTTTCTTTAATAGGTTTGCTCAGGGCTTCCCTGGTGGTAAAGAATCTGCCTGCCAAGCAGGAGACGTGAGTTTGATCCCCAGGTCAGGAAGATCTCCTGGAAAAGGAAATGGCAACCTACTCCAGTATTCTTGCCTGGGAAACCCCATGGACAGAGGAGCCTGGCGAGCTAGGCTCCACGGGGTCACAAAGAGTTGGGCACGACCGAGTGACTAAACAACAGCAGGTTTGCTCATCTGAAAAAAGATGACTAAACCTTGCATTTTGAATGTCCCAATATGAGTTAGTTGCATCATCCTTATCTAGTTTTCCACCCATCCTGATTCAGGAGCTCATATTCAAAAATAAGTAATGGAAGAAAAGGAAATAGTCCAGAAGCAGAAGGAAACCTCACAGATTAGAGAATCAATCTGTGGATAGTAGGAGTCTATCATAGTAAATCATATCAGGATAAAACTGATTTTAAAAAATCAGTACTGTATTATTCACTGTCATGTAGCTTAGAAAGGTTCGACATCTCAGCTTTGAGACTGCTTAGGTTTGGGAGTAACCTGGAGGCTGCTGCTGGAATAGATGAATTCATAGTTAAAAAAGATTAAAACCGATAATAGATCCTCTCTCCATTCTGAAATCCCAGTGACAACAAATGTAATTAATTAAGCCACAGAAATGACTCATGTTTCTCCCAGTGAGAGTTTGAAATGACTCCACTCACTTTTAAGATGAGGTTGTTAAATTGTTGTTACCATAAGAAACTCACTAAGAATGTCTAATTAGCCATAGACATAGAACACATAATGCCTCAGCATTTTGCAAACGGCAAGATTTCTACCACACAAAATTTGGTCGGGCCACCAGGACCCCAGCAAAACCCTCACGCCCTGAGACACCCCCAAGTCTGTTTCTCAGCTTCCGGCTTCCATTCTCTTTTAACACTCTTTGACTCACTTGAGGGAGAAACTGAAGTCAAGCAAGTTCGAGCCTGTAAAGAGGATTGTGCAAAAGATTCAGCTTTACAAACCCAAACTGCATCCTTCATTTCTGCCACCTTCTTCCCTGCAGTGCTCAGAAGTAATTTTCTGTTTCCCCCTCCAGGTCTTTATTGCTCCCTGCCAAAACTGTCTTGCATCTGCTACAATAAAATACCTGTGATGCTTTTCAAAGCCAGCAGCTTCCTGCCAACAGTCAACCCTCTACCCCACAGGCAGCCGTCTGAGAACTTCAGTCAAAGTGTTGCCAGCTGAAGGTGACGGAATTTGGCAAGTCCAAGGTGGGATTCCTTGGAAGACAGAGCTTCCTCTTGCTGATACAACTGGCCTGCAGGAGAAAATAGGATTCTTTTGCCAAAGGGGCAGAAACGGGAGCAGAAGGCAAAAGGAAAAGGTTGTTGTGCCATCCAGAGCACCATGATAAATCCCGAGATTCATGACATTTATAAGGTCAAGTATGGAGCCCGTGGGAGAAGGCAATGGCACCCCACTCCAGTACTCTTGCCTGGAAAATCCCATGGATGGAGGAGCCTGGTAGGCTGCAGTCCATGGAGTCGCTAAGAGTCGGACACGACTGAGCAACTTCACTTTCACTTTTCACTTTCATGCACTGGAAAAGGAAATGGCAACCCATTCCAGTGTTCTTGCCTGGAGAATCCCAGGGACGGGGGAGCCTGGTGGGCTGCTGTCTATGGGGTCTCACAGAGTCGAACATGACTGAAGCGACTTAGCAGCAGCAGCATGAAGCCCATGAATTCCTTCCTTTTTCCCCCTGGCATGGGTGCTTCCATTCATGTTCTGCTTTGGGTAGGATTCTAAATTGTTCCTTGCAGGACTACTACACACACACACACACACACACACACATATTTTTTTTTTGTAGGGGGAGGGAAGACAGCTGGTAAGAATGTTTAATTTTTTGTTAAAAGGGGAAGGCTTGACATAATAAATTGTATAAAACAGGAGGCCATCTATCTACCATTCAGGGGGTAACCTGCACTTGCTGGACTGAGAAGTCTCACTGAAACAGGTGTGTGGGGGCTGGTTTTCACCAAACTTATTCCCAAGGGACACTCTCGCCTTTCCTTAGACTTGCCCTATTCTGTCAATTTCTAACATGGTTTCCGTCTTTAAATTTGGGAAGAAAAACAGTGTGGAAGCTAGAAAGGCAAAGAAGACGGTCCAAGAGTGTCTTGTATTAAGACTGCGTGATAGGTCCCAAACCTCAAAACTACCAAAAATCTAAACAAGTGTGTGAGCTCTTTTACCAAAGGTGTTACTTAGGATCCTTCTAAGTGCAGAGTTCTTCTGGTGCATGTAAAACAGAGCTGTACTGCTTCTTCTGGAGAAGGAAATGGCAACTCACTCCAGTATTCTTGCCTGTAAAATCCCATGGACCGAAGAGCCGGTGGGCTACAGTCCATGGAGTCCCAAGAGTCAGACACAACTAAGCAACTAAACCACCACCACTGATTCTGCAGAAAGAGATTTAAAAAATGGGGAGAATCTAGCATCCAGGGTCACTGATCGGGCCTGACTCACTGCACAGGGACCTCATATCTGGACTGAGACTGAGCCCAGGCCCTGCCCCACTTGAGGCCATCTGTAGAGCCGTGGTGTGGCTGCACACCCACGCACACCTGGATGGAACAAATCGAGGGCCCTGGGTCAGACATGCCCACAGGGAGAGGCACACTCAGCCCGCTCCTTTACTGAACAGGGCACACGCCATGGCAGTGGAGGCACAGCACTGCCACGTTGTTCACCCGCCATGAAGAAAACGCAGAGACGCTGTCGGGACCTTCAGGGTGAAGACATTTTATGCTACACTTCCTAGACATCACTGCAGGGAATGTGCAGAAATCAGGTTTGGAACTGAGAGGGTGCCTTGCCTACAGAAGTTCTTAAGGAGTTCTTAACGTGTTGTTTAGTCACTAAGTTGTGTCTGGTTTTTTGTGACTCCACGGACTGTAGCCCTCCAGGCTCCTCTGTCCATGGGATTTCTCAGGCAAGAATACTGGAGTGGGTTGCCCTTTCCTACTCCAGGGGCTCTTTCCAATCTAGGGACCGATTCTGGAACTCTTGCACTGGAGGTAGATTCTTTACCACTGAGCCACCAGGGAAGCCCTCTTAACCTGTATGTGAACACAAAGCCACACAAAGCGATCCCTGACAGCCACTGAGATGTGAAATTGAAACCCTTCCACTGACATGATCATTAGTTCTCTAACTCAGAATCATAACTTCTATTTGCTCAGCTGTTCCTCCCCTTTAGGTCTACACACTTTTGCACACATATGTACACATCTAGCTTGGTCTTTTATTCCATTCACCATCAGGAAAAAGCTTATGAGCAGAGGTCAGATTCTGGCTCTGTCCAGAGAGCCAAAGGGAGCAGTGAATGGGTCAAGGTTGAGCCAAAGCACTTTGTCTTCCCAACACGCTATAAAAGAGGGGGCTAACTAAGGGCTGCTCATAGCTTGTGCTACACTTCAGCTTCTGATCAGACTTTGTCTGTTTCCTGAGGGGCCAGCTTGCTGCTGGGCTCAGAAGTGAAAAGGTCCCTCTCACTGCCTCTAGTCTCTGAGCTGCACACCACTGACTCATGCAGACGCCTTCTGAGAAACCAAAGCTGACCCTTCACCTAGAGCCTGCTTCACTGACTCTGGCCACACAGACCACACCGTCAAGGGCCAATGTGATCAATTCCCTCATGTGTTGTGATTCCTGATTAACTGCCCTTCGCTTGGGGAGCCCAGGCCTCCGTTTGGTTGGCTTCCAGTTGAGTTTCAGCAGTTACGCAAATCAGATTTCTGACCGTGTCTGAAATTCTGGTGCATACAGGAATAGCAGGTTGCTTAATCTCTAAATTCAGAGCCAACCCCCTTTCTAAATACAGACAAAGGTACAGCCTGGCTCCCGTGATAGGTTAAAGGACCCACCCTCGCCCGCTCTGACAACCTGACTTATCAAGTGTGTTGCCGCCATCTTGGTTTCTAGGTTCCAACTCCCATGGGGCACCATATGTACACATTTTCATCCTTCTTCACTTGTTTTCATTCTGTCAAACTCGGCCCTACTCCGCTTCTTCTCTACTGGCAGCATCCAATTTCCAAATACAGGAGGCTAGATGACTGCAATGTCTTGGAGGAAAAAAAAAATTATACCAGCCTTTGTGTTTTTCTTCTTAAACTACAATCTACTTGTGAAAAACTTTCCTTTGTTTCTGCAATCCACAGTAAGCTACTTACAAAAGTCAAATACACATCCAGGCCTGCAGTTTTGACACAAGTTAAAACATGAGCAAGGTCACTAGATTTTCCTCTTATTAGAAATGACATTAATAATGAAATCCCATGCTGGGCCAATGAGAATCGCATGTTCCAGGGTCAGCTTAGCTGGCCGAAAGTAAGCGTTCTTATAGCCAATAAGGAAACACTTCTAAATATGAGAAAACATGATATTCACTTATTTATTTTACAGAAAACATCTTTTTCTTCCCCCCAAAGTGACAACACCAAAGAACTCAGATTGTATCTGTCTGGCCCAGCAATCAAGTCTGCAAAAAGGGGGAAAGGAAATGAATCATTTTTGAGTGAGATAGCAGAGTTCTGGTTACCCCCTCAGGTTCTTTCAGTGGCATGTCTGCCCACGTGGTGGGTCTCATTGGTACCTACACCAGCGGATTCCCCAATGAGGGGAGAGGGTGAAAATCCAACTATAAACACAGTTTGCCTGACATTTCTTTCCTAATGTTTGGATCCTGCAGAAAATCTTCAACTTCCTGGCTCCTGAATCTCCCCTTTTGGAGGCAGTCATACCATCTAACAGAGACTGAGACAGTAAAATCAGTTTCCAAAATGAACAGCTCATCTGAACTGCCAAAGATGTTATAAGCTGATCAACCCACTGGTCACACTGATCCTGAGTGATGTCAATTGAGGATGGCAAACATCTCCCTCGTGGGAAAAGACCCTGATGCTGGGAAAGATTGAAGGCAGGAGGAGAAGGGGACAACAGAGGATGAAATGGATGGATGGCAGCACAGACTCAGTGGACATGAGTTTGAGCACACTGTGGGAGATGGTGAAGGACAGGGAAGCCTGGTGTGCTGCAGTCCACGGGGTTGCAAAGAGCCAGTTGACTCAGCAACTGAACAACAAGAGTCAACAGTCCATATTTTAGGCTTTGAAGGCCACATCTGTCTCAGTCCTGTATTTTTTATCTCTTGTATTTTTACCTCATCCTGTATTTTTTATCTTCTCTTTCCTTGAAAATGGAAACCATATTCTTAGCTCTGGAGCCATGTAAAAACAGGCTGGGGAAAGCTGGATTTGGCTCACAGGCCACAGTGTACTGCTCTGACTGCTTACAGAATGGACCCTGGGAAGGAGTCTGCCTGCCTGATTTGCCTTAATTTCCTGCAAATAGCAACTGAGACAGACTGGTGTGAAGGACAGGGGACCAATGGGACTCATCCAAAGGTAGATGGTAGCAAGAGTGGGTCAGGGTGGAGAGGTCCTGTGGTCCTAAAGACCACAGGAGTGCCGCTCCCCCACCCATAAATAGGTCTAGTTGTGGAAGGCTGAAAAGTCAGAGATAAGGTTTGGGCTTGCCTTGACTAAGCACAGCCATCTCCCAGCCCTCCAGGCCTAAAATGCAAAGCCACAAGGCTTGGCCACCACAGCTTGAAGGCAACAGTCAGCCAATGAGTGGTTACCAAAGCAGCTCTCACATCTGCCTTCCCAGACACACCCCTGTGGCTAGCAGGGCATTCTCGAAAACTCTGAGGGTGTTGAACTTATTCGGCTGTAATACAGTTCTCTGCCTGATTCTGACACTCCTGTCATGCTGACCACACATGCCACTTCCGACCTACCCCAGCTCAATTTCATGACACTCTGACCACTTTATTGTGGGGGAAATCTAGGTCCAATTATCCAGGCGCCAACCAGAAGCAAAGCCTGGAAACGGTTCAGAAGCCCAGGCTTGTGATGGTCTTTTTTTTCTGTTCTGCTTCCTTATCACAAGCCCCAACGATGGAAAGGATGCACTGAGATTCAGCTACAACCGCAGGAGCCACAAATCAGTCCTTAAATTATCCTTGCATGTGGCGGCCACCCTTGGCCCTCACTGTTTATTTTCTGCTCCCGAGTATGAACACGGCACAGTGATAATTTGCAGCCCTCTCCCTGATCACATCACCACCCCCACCGCCAATCACTGCTGCCCCCCATATAAATATTCAGGATCCACGCTTTACTCTCACCATTCTTTCCAATTCCCTGATTGAGAAGCAGAAGCGGCCCGCCTTAATGGAGAAAACATTAGTGCATTCAGGCTTCGCTCTGGACCCCAGTCAATTTGTGGACATTTCACAGCTGTTATACATCTACCTCCTTTCTTACAAAAGCTAGTAAAAACTAGCAAGCACCTTGTTAGCGCTGAAATATGAAAACACAGCAACCATCAAGCCGGCAAATCAGTTTCTGGTTGGCTATCTTTAAAGTATTTGTTCTAAAACAGTGTTTGTGGCTCATTGATTCTTCGTCAAATTTTAAATCACCTTTAACTTAAATGCTGTATGATTTAGGGGGGCGATTTTTTTTTAGGCAACCCCTACAATATAGCTGTCACTTGGTCATCAAACTAGTAACTGAGGAAATCTCTGGCTTGGGCATCATTCAGGCTCTAAGTCTGTTTCTTATGTCAATATTATCTTCTCATTTCTCATACACTTAAAAAAAAACAACAAAGAAACCTTGGAAGATGTGTAAGTTGTGTTCAGAGAGAAAATGAGACTCTCCTGGCCGCTCAGGTCTCACTCGCCTACCTGCTTCAGGAACTGATCGGGTGAGCGTTCTCCACTGTCTTTCACAGCCGTTGACAGACTCCAAAGTGTGGTTCGCTTCATTTCCCTCTTCATTCAGTTCTTTAAAGTCCTGGGTTATTAACTATCAACAAACATGAGAACCCTGCCAGTGCGAGCTCCGACTTTCTGCCAAGTCCTCATACTCTCCGGAGCTCAGGAGTATGAGCTCTCTTTCTGTGTCTCTCTCTCCTCCCTCCTCCTCTCAGCTTCACCTCCTGAGTGTGATGGCCCCACCCACAGCACTCAGATCATTTTTCATTTATGAGTGCATCCTGCTAAACTGCGTTTGCAAGAGGACAAACCAACCCTTGCCCTGCCAGCATCGTGGAACCAGGATGCTGGAACCAGGCTTTGATTTTCTGGGACTACGGGGGCATCCAACCCTGGTGGAGGTTACCCGTGCCCTCCTTCTGGAGGTTGTCTGTGGATCAGTTCTTCCACCAGCAAAGGACGCACACCTTGGTGATGGAGTTGAAATGGCTTCGTTCAATAGACACCACCACCACCCACTGAGGAAGGTGTACGATTTTAGGCCTAAGACAACCAGAAATACACCGAGATGTGTATTTCATGTGCTCCCCGAATGTGAAGCCAGCATAAGGTGTCAAGAAGCTTTCCACTCAGTCACCTAAGGGTTCACAACAAAGTATTTTACTTTGCCTTTTCTTTCTTTTTTAAAAATTATTTATTTTTAATTGGAGAATAAGGGTTTTACTATATTGCATTGGTTTCTGCCATATATCAACATGAATCGGCTATAGGTATATGCATGCCCCTCCCTCATGAACCTCCCTCCCACCTCCCACCCCATCTCACCCCTCTAGGTTGTCACGAAGCATCAGATGTAAGCTCCCTGCATCATACAGAAAATTTCCACCAGCTCTCGAGTTTTCAGTGCTACTCTCTCAATTCTTCCCACGTTCTTCTTCCCTCCCTGTGTCTACAAGTCTACTTTGCATGGGCTTCCCTTACGGCTCAGCTGGTAAAGAATCTGCCTGCAATGCAGGAGACCTGGGTCCGATTCCTGGGTTGGGAAGATCCCCTGGAGAAGGGAAAGGCTACCCACTCCAGTATTCTGGCCTAGAGAATTTCATGGACTGTATAATCCACGGGGTCGCAAAGAGTCAGACACGACTGAGAGACTTTCATTTTTCACTTTCTCCTTCCCTCCCTGTGTCTACAAGTCTACTTTGCATTTTCTATCAAAGGGCCAGTTCTTATTGTATTCAAATGGGAATAAAAATCGAAACTTTAAATAATTTTCCCATCATGTCCTCAAGGTTACAATTTTCCTAACCCAACAGTACTTCCTTCTTCTACCCCAGGACACCACCAGCAAAACCAGAGATTATCAGCCAGCCCTAGAGACTGAATTTTATAGAAACAATTGGATTTTACTAAGGAAATAGAATTTTAAAAAACCAGGTTTCCATACATAAATCAGGACTTCCACTATGTGTAAAATTCACCTTATTCTGTAACTAGAGTCTTTCATGATCCATCAACCAAAGACTGCTAAGTCACTTCAGTCGTGTCCGACTCTGTGCAACCCCATAGACGGCAGCCCACCAGGCCCCGCCGTCCCTGGGATTCTCCAGGCAAGAACACTGGAGTGGGTTGCCATTTCCTTCTCCAATGCATGAAAATGAAAAGTGAAAGGGAAGTCACTCAGTCGTGTCCAACTCTTAGCGACTCCATGGATTGCAGCCTACCAGCCTCCTCCCACCATGGGATTTTCCAGGCAAGAGTAGTGGAGTGGGGTGCCATTGCCTTCTCCAAAGACAGAGGTCTCTAAAACCCTACAGTTATCATGGCAGGTATGAAAATTCACAAACTGTTTAAATGTGAATAATGTTACCAAAATGCTGACCATTCTTTAGCAGCCACGCTTGTCGGCAATAAAAGAGCAAATGTTGTCTGCTCGTTGCAACTCGTCACTGTCCGGTCATGTGTCTATAAAACCCAGGAGGACTGCTGAGTTTTAGGATAATTTGATTTTAATCTATTCATTCTTTTTATAGTTTTATCCACTATAGATTTCCCCCACAAGGAACCCCAGACTGTCATGAGCTTGTCCCAGATACCATGGGAGGAAGTTCTTCATTCTTCAAAATTGTTTTTTAAGTGTTTCATATATTAAAAAAAATGACGACTGACTGTCCCAGACAGTCTGGTTTTCTGTTTGTTGCTTTGTTTTGTTGTTTTTTAATAATAAGATGGTTAAAAATGTCTCCTAGAAAGAAAATGCTATATATTTCTGCACACACTCCAAATCAGGTTGCAGTCATCCAAACACCTTAACACCACATCCATGGGGGAAAAAAATAAGCCATCTGCCTTTTACAGGGGAGAAAAAGAAAAGTAAGATAAAAAGTCACGGGTGTATACATGATGTTTCACTGGTGAGGCAGAGAAAACCGGCAGAAGGATTAGTGCCGAGTCTCCAACCCAAACAGGGAATCTAGGAGCAGCCTGAATTTTCACATGCAGTGCAGGGGCCAGAGAGTTGATCATGCAGGTGACGACTTGGGGCTTACCTTCCTCGTTCAAGGAAAGTAGACATGCTCTGAGTTTAGCTAAGGAGATTAAAATCCGTTTTTTAAAAAAAATTTTTTATAGTAGTAGGGGGAAGAAAGGACGTTAAAATTTTCTTGGCCCGTGACCAAGCTACAGTCTTAACAGAAGGTAAAATTTGCTTATAGAGTATTCTCTTCAGTATTAGTTTATGACATGTGCCAAAAATCTATGGTGGAACCAGTCATTCCACCTTTCTTTTGTCCTATTTTCTCAGCAAGTATGGATAATATACCACGCAATTTTGCTTTATGGGGAAATGCTAGTACATTTACTCATAAAATGAGCCATATAGCATGTGCTAGAATGCAGCAAGTACACAAGCCATTAGAAACATCCAGCCATCCAAGATTTCAGGGCAGATAAGTTTTTGGTCAAACTGTCCATGTTAGGAGTCCGGGGCTCAGGAATTTTCTGGTGGGCCAGTGGTTAGGTCCACTGCTGAGGACCTGGGTTCAATCTCTGATTGGGGATCTAAGATCCCACAAGCCTCAAAGCATGGCCAAATGAAATAAAACAATCAACTTCCGATGTCTTCCATCTCACCCACCATGGTTCCTGGGTTTAGAAGACCACTATGCCCTCCCCTTTCTTGACCTGGGAGGAGCCCCATCGATTACTTGGTTGTACTTTCTCATTGGTGGGGATGTGGAGAAAGAGGACCCGAGAGACAAAGGAACTTGCCAAGGTCAGGGCACATTAGTGGAGATACTGAGCCTGAACACAGATCTTTCAGATTCAAACTCTAGGACAGAGCTGGCTGGACAAAAATGACAGGCATGGGCTCAGTGATGGCTGCCAGCTGGTAACAAAGTCCATCATGAAGGGACATACTCTCCCATGAGCCAAAGCAGAAGAGTCACAAATGAAGTATCAGAAGTGATTCCCCAACAGAGAAAAGAATCCACAATACCACAAAAGCCTATGGACACTTCTGGGTACATACCACAAAGAATCAGAAGCAGGACACAAAGGGCTATTTGTACAATCACATTCATAGCAGCCACGCCTAAAAGGTGACAGCAGGCCAAGTTCACTGATGAATGAACAGAAAAAAAAAAAACGTGTTACATACATAGAACAGAATATTACTGAGCTTTAGAAAGGATGGAAACTCTGACGTACACTACAACAGAGATGAACCAGGAGGACATTATGCTCAGTGAAACAGACCAGTCACAAAAAGACAGATTTTATATGAGATACCAAGAGAAGTCAGACTGACACAGACAGAAGGCAAATCAGTGGCCCAGGGATGGCGAAGAGGGGAGAATGGGCAGTTACTATTTAATGGGCAGTTTCAGTTGCAAGACAAAAGATGTTCTGGAGATGACTGGGATTTACACAACAATATGAACATACCTTATACCACAGAACTATACACTGAAAAATGGCTAACACTTTTCCATTAAAATTTTATAATTTAGCCCAGATTTATATCACATAAATTTTATATTATATATACAGTTGTCCCTTGGCATCTGCAGCTGACTGGTTCCAGGACTCACCATAGATACCAAAATCCACATACACTCAAGTCCCAGGTTGGCCCTCACATCCATGGATTTTGCATCCACAGATTCAACCAACCTCTGATCATAAACATAAGTAGTATACGTATCAAAAGAAGCTCTCATAAGTGGACCCACGTGGTTCAAACCCACATTGTTCAAGCGTCAACTGTATTTTGAAAAAGCTGGCGGAATTTGAATTTTCTTTACAGTTTCCCGTTGGTCAGTCCTAAGGCTATCCAGGCTTCATATTATCGAAGCCACAGAGTGAAAGGCTACCACTTGCCAAAATTCATAAACGACCTGCAAACACAGAAAGCACTCCAGTTTCCTTCTCTTTTTCCCATCCCCCAGTCAAAAATAGTTCACAGAGAATTATGAAAGCCAACAGCGCTCAGTTTGTCTCCATAACCTGTGATGGGAGATAAGTGATGCTGATGGGAACACCCTGCCACTTGTGCAAGCAGGGACAGCTGTGACCTGGCAACTGAGAGCAGCAGTTCCCTTCCAACTTCCATCATCAACGCGGAGGTTTCACAAACACCCTTGAGAAAGTCAAGCTCTATGCAGCTATGACCCTTTCGTCTCCTCCACAAAGCCCTCTTAAGAGCTCACATACCCTTTCACCTCACTCCACTTCGGCAGCACATACGGATGCCATCATGCTATTTTTTTGGTCCTTAATTATATACAGAACTGATTTTAAGCTGTTAAATGTGTCCAATGAGACCCCACATTGCTGGTGGACAGAGCTTCCCAGCTCTCTGACCATCAGTTCTCAGCCTTCATCCTTGACCTCTCTCTTCTCTCCTGGAGGGCCAGGGTGGCTGAAGAAGCACCAGCATTTCTCTTTTCCTCTTCCCTGGCTTATCCCTTCTACATCTATCACAATAACAACCAAGGAAAAACCTCCAACTCCTCAATCTCCATCTCTGTTCAGAGTTTCAGACCCAGATCTCTGCCTGCCTCCTGCCCAGCTCCAACGAGATGTCTTTCAGGCATCCCAAACTCAGCAGGGCCTGAAATAAAACCCACCATGTTCTCTGTCACCTGGTTCCTTCTCGTATACTTCCTCTTTTCATTAATGTCAATCCCCACTCACTCAAGAACTCTTGAGAGGGTCTTGAACAGCAAGGAGATCAAGCCAGTCAATCTGTTAGGGGAAGCACCCTGATTGAAACCACCCACCCTGGCCAGGCACTATAGTAACTATTTGCATGAGTTGTTTTAGGACAGGAGGTCCTGGTAAGGAACAGGGAACTAATAAGCCTCCACCAACCAGAAGAGTTTGGGAAAGGTCAAAGGGAGACACCACCTGTCTGACCACCTCCCAGAATCCTCCTCTCTGGCATCCATCTTGGCCAAACAAGGCGTGCACCACCAGGAAGAACTCTGAGTCAGAATGATTGGCTAAGCACAACCCGGAAATTAATCCCATCACCATAAAACCTGAGACTGCAAGCCATGTGGCAGAGCTGTTCTCCTGGGTTCTCTTACCCTACTGCTCTCCACCTGGGTGCCCTTTCCCAATAAAATCTCTTGCTTTGTGAGCACATGTGTCTCCTCGGACAATTCATTTCCGATTGTTAGACAAGAGCCCAGTTTCGGGCCCTGGAAGGGGTTCCCCTTCCTGCAACAAATCCTCAAGGAAATCAACCCTGAATATTCACTAGAAGGACTAATGCTGAAGCTCCAATACTCTGGCCACCTGATTCAAAGAGCTGACTCACTGGAAAAGACTCTGATGCTGGGAAAGATTACAGGCAAAAGGAAAAGGGGGTGGCAGATGATGAGATGGTTAGATAACATCACTGACTCAGTGGATATGAGTCTTAGCAAACTCTGGGAGATGGTGAAGGACACAGAAGTCTGGCGTGCTGCAGTCCATGGGGTTGCAAAGAGTCGGATACAACTTAGTGACTGAACATCTACAAAAGTCACTCAAGCACAGATGAATCATTGTCAGCTCCTCTCACATTGGTGGTGAGATACTCTACCTCTTAAATCTTTTACCTGTGTCTGGCTTTACCTGGCTTTGACTCCAACTACTCTCTCTTCCTCAGTTGTTGATCCCTTCAATCTAATGTAATCTTACGTATTTACCACTGGATGCGCACTGAGACATCCAATGGTAAACACATAAGAGCGGCTTGATAATTCCTCATTGTTCTAATAAATTCTCATGCGCAAAGAATAAAGCCATTCTCGATCTCCCTCCAATGACTATATCAGGAAACATGTTAGCTGCTGCTCTTTTTCGTGTATCTATGTTTGCACATAAACCAGTGCCTTTCCCCTACAGGGAGGAGGAGGGGTTGTTACTGGCATCTAGTGGGTAGAGGCCAGAGTTGCTGCCAAACACTCAATGATGCATTAGACAGCCCTCTTCAACAAACAACAAATCATACAGGTTCTTAAAGCCTTATATTATACTGTTCATTGTTATGGTGATGGCTTCCCATTCTAGGGACTGCAAGCACAAAAGTTGTCAGGGTGCAGGAAATTGAAAGAGAAAAGCACGTTAGGCAAAAGGCATGTCCTTCCTAAAGCATTCAGATTCAAAATTCCAAAAACTCTGAGCTGAATCCTGTAGCAAAGGGGTGGGTTCACAGCTTCTCAGAGGCTTCTGAGCAGGGGTGGGGGATGTTCACCTTGCTGGCACTGGTTTCCTTATAAGTACTGGATCAATGTTTATTGAAAAGTTCCCTCTTATATTTCCCTTCAAAACCTGGCATGCTCCCAGGTTCCAGTAAACAAATGGAAAAACAGAACAAAACTCTCAACTCATATCCTAAACACAGTTTCACTGTCCTTTTGAATTTTCCCCTCAAGGATTCTTTCTTCATAATCTTTCTAATAACTTTAGCTTAAAAAAAAAAAAAACAAAAAAAAACTCTATAACATATCAGTTTGAGGAGATATTCTATGAAGGAAGGACTCTATTGTCAATTAAGTTATAGAAATTTGTATACCAGCTCTCCTTCTAACTGGTGTGTCCAAATCTTATGTTATCAACCAGTTTTCATTCCTGTCTTTTTATAACATAGCTTACTCATCAATAACAGGTGCTTTGAGGACTTTTTGAAAAACTTTCAGGCATCCTCCTTGGCCCTCCTTCGGTATAGGCATTTTTTTGGTTTAAACTTTCCTTTGTGTGCAGAAAAGTGGCAACTCTCCCTAACTCAGTCCCCATCCTTCAGGGGCTGGGACTCTTTTCTCTTTCTCATAGCTGGTCTCCACATCTAAATGAACATGGGTACGCTGAAACTGCCCAGTGTTCTTTAGGAATGAACTGCCCTGGGTAAGGATGGATCAATGCCAAGGGAGTTCACATTGGGATAAGAAACTGTAATGGAACAGGAAGTGCAAGGTGGGGAACAGGAAGTACACAGATGAGTCCCAGGACCTGGTTCCTGGACAAGGACAGCTGTCTCTTAGGGCTACTGGTCATCTCAGGTCAACTTTTCAGAATCAAGGCCCATTAATGAGGATTAGGTCAGTCCATGAAAAAAGATACACATGTTTCTTCTGGACATAGATGGAGAAAAGGACCAATCACTTCAGGGCAAGGAAAACCTAACTTCAAAGGAGCAGAAAGCCTTCATGACTTGCATAAATAACCAATTACCCCAGAGAAATCTGGAACAGTACATGCCCTCACATCAAGGCATTTACACCTTCCTGGCCTCTAGTGACCCACCAGCCAGAGGTCTTGGTTACCAGTTGAATCCAGCCCCATCACAACTTGAACTCACTCTTGTGAATCCTGCCCCAACCTGAGGACTCCCTGGGCCAGGTCATGGAAGTCTGTGGTTACTCACACTCAGAGGTGAAGAGGGAACAACGCACTTCCTTAGCCAATGTCATGGCCACCTGCAGCTGGAGATCTCTAATTCTTCTCCAGGCCCTGGCATCTCTAAGAAATCAATTTCAGGAGCAGCCCTGCAGACAGTTCCCCAAAGCTTCAGTCTATGGTCTTATTAATATCAATGAGATAAACTCGTAAAAGCAGAATCAAATAGTAATTAAGAAGAGCCTCCTGGAACTTCCCTGGTGGTCTGCGGTTAAGAATCCACCTGCCAATGCAGGGGACACGGGTTCGATCCCTGCTCCAGTAAGATCTCACAAATCACGGGTCAGCTAAGCCCACGTACTACAATTACTGAAGCCCTAGAGACCACGCTTTACAACAAGAGAAGCCACCACAGTAAGAAGCTCGTGCACAACTTACAGAGTAGCCGCCACTCACCACGATGAGGAAAGCCCGAGCACAGCGACGAAGACCCTCCCGCCCGCTGTGCAGGTGTAGTCCTTAAAACTGGGGTCCTTCTAGGCGTCAGGGGTGGGACCTGGGACAGTTATCAGTTCCGTAACCAAACTGTCTTATGGAATTTCACCCTTTCCCAGTCTGCCTTCAGTTGTTTCATTAATTTGCCATGAGCTCAGCCATATATATTAAAAAAAAAAAGTTAAAATTTTTTCTAGCATTTCAGGTGTTCAGTAATTAGTGAGAAATAGTGTGTGACATGCCTTTATTTAAAATGGATAACCAACAGGGACCTACTGTACAGCACAGGAAATGCTTCCCAGTGTTAAGTGGCAGCCTGGGTGGGTGGGGAGTTTGGGAGGAATAGATACGTGTATGTGTATGTGTATGGCTGAGTCCCTTCGCTGTTCACTGGGAAGTATCACAGCATTGTTTGTTAATCGGCTATACCCCACTACAAAGCAAAAAGTTAGAAACGTCAAAAAATAAAGTTACCAGAAAAAAGAAATGGCATGTTAGACAGGTATACATTGATTTTATTATGTTCAAATTTCCCTCCTAAAACACCAAGTCCATATTCTAGTATAAAGAATGATACCTTTTCTTTCAGTCATTGTGCCTAATATTTTCTATTTGGTGGTTTCTTTTTTAATTATTATTATTATTAGATTTCTTGTTGTCTGTGAGCTAATTTGATTGTTTCTGTTCTGTTGAATTCTTTTTACTATTCGTGAGCTAATAAAAGCAAATAAGAGCATAAATATAAGTAAATAGATAAAACAAATGAATAAAGGGCATCCTCTAAGCATTTGGGGCAGATGAGACTCTGTCTACATGAAAAGGTTCCCATCGGGGTGAGCAAGTATGCTAAATGGGAAATGATGGAGAAAGGTAATGAGGATCAGGAATTCCAAGGGAAGTGTCATCATGGGCTGGGACAAGCAGGACAAACTTTCCCAAGGATGTGGGTCTTAAGTAAAGGCTGCTTCTTGGTTTTGACGTTTTTCCCACCATTTCAATACTCCTCCTTTCACAGAGGAGAAGAAAGTGGGCTACTCCTCGTGCTTGCTGCCCCTGGAGACAACTGTGTTCCAGCCCAACCCACCTAACCTGGCATCATCACAGGGAACACAGCATGCCGGATGCCAGGCTTGTTAAACAGACCCGCTGGAATGGACTGCTGCCAGCCGGGTTCAGGATCACACTGCTGCCCACACTGGCTTAGAGCCCAAGACAAAGTCAACAGTCACAACTCCATTAACACTCTACACGAGGAAACAAATGTGGTGGGCTTGGAATCCCCCACTCTTTATATATTATTTTGACTACATTGCTATTGTCCAGTAGTCGAAGGAGCCACTCATTTTGTTCTCAGAAACTGAAGGCAGGGTGGATGGATTGTTGTTGTTTAGTCGCATTGTTGTATCAGACTCTTCTGTGACCCCATAGACTGTAGCCCACCAGACTCCTCTGTTCATAGGATTTCCCAGGCAAGAATACTGGAGTGGGTGGCCATTTCCTTCTCTAGAGGATCTTCCTGACCCAGGGATCAAATCCGTGTCTCCTACATTGGCAGGTGGATTCTTCACCACCTAGCCACCAGGGAAGCCTGTGTCGTAGATGGTTAAATGCTCCATAATGACTCATTCTAAATACATAAAGACTGCAGGAGTGTATACACATTCTAGAAGGCTCAGAAGCAGGAGGCTGAGTGCTGGGTGGTTCCCAACATCTGGAGAATAAGCTTAGCATCTTGCCAAGGTGCTAAGCAGTCAAGGGAAGCCGCTGAGCTATGCTTCTTCGATCACTTGAACAGAGTAGAGTGTACACCCAATGCACACCCCACACCTGCAACCAGGCTGCAAGTGCATTTCAGAAGGGCTGGTGTAACCGGGGTGAGCTGGAAATCTGTTTTTTTTAAAGAGGTTTCTGTGACAGCCAACTCCTTCCCTCCCTGTCTGTCTTTTCTTCTGTAAGCTTAACAGTGGCAATGGAATTCCCCAAATTCCCCAGTGCTCAGAGTTCTAAAGGTTTACTGCACCCCTTCTGTTATTTCCAGATCTCAGAATAATTCCTCTTCACAAAAACACATAGTCCCCTAAGCTTACCAAGTCTACGTTAGGATGAAAAATTATTAACTTTCCTACTCAAGTGGGGAAGGGTGGACTGAAAGCCTTGGAGGAAGAAATCTATCAAAACCCACTAAATGTTCAATGACATGTTTGGGCTCAGCTGTATTTTGAAAGTATTTCTTGTCTTTACCAGAAGACTCTTCTCTTAGAGTCACGTCTGGTTCTGTGGCAGTAGGAACTTGACTTCCCCAACCTCAGCTTTCAGAGCGCTAGTGAGGAAGCTGGGTCACGTATGGAAATTTCTTTCTATGAGCCTGCAAACAATCACTTATTTGTTTCCCCCCCTGCTTTTTTCCCCCACAAGAAGAATTTCTCTAAATAATTGGAGGAGATTTCCCATGGGAATCAAGCAATGGTGACTTCCAGGTCTCAAACTTATCTAAAAGAGTTTAAAAACAAAAGACACAAGAATGTGCCTTTCAAGCCTATAACAATGCAAATTCTGGCAATCAGAACAGCAGCCAAAGCACATAACTTCTAGTACCTCTGTGGAGGGTGGCCATAGGGTAAAGTCTTTAGTATTTGACCAACTGAAATTTAATTGTAAGACCTATGAAAAAAGTTTGCATAGGGCCTTCATAATCTAGGGTTTCTCTGGTGGCTCAGATGGTAAAGAATCTGCCTGCAATGTGGGAGTCCCAGGTTTGATCCCTGGGTCAGAAAGATCCCCTGGAGAAGGGAATGGCTACCCATGCCAGTTAGAACTGGACATGGAACAACAGACTGGTTCCAAATAGGAAAAGGAGTACGTCAAGGCTGTATATTGTCACCCTGCTTATTTAACTTATATGTAGAGTACATCATGAGAAACGCTGGACCGGAAGAAACACAAGCTGTAATCAAGATTGCCGGGAGAAATTTCAATAACCTCAGATACGCAGATGACACCACCTTTATTGCAGAAAGTGAAGAGGAACTCAAAAGCCTCTTGATGAAAGTGATGAAAGTGAAAGAAGAGAGTGAAAAAGTTGGCTTAAAGCTCAACATTCAGAAAACTAAGATCATGGCATCCGGTCCCATCACTTCACGGGAAATAGATGGGGAAACAGTGGAAACAGTGTCAGACTTTATTTTTTTGGGCTCCAAAATCACTGCAGATGGTGACTGCGGCCATGAAATTAAAAGACGCTTACTCCTTGGAAGGAAAGTTATGACCAACCTAGACAGAATATTCAAAAGCAGAGACATTACTTTGCCAACAAAGGTCCATCTAGTCAAGGCTATGGTTTTTCCTGTGGTCATGTATGGATGTGAGAGTTGGACTGTGAAGGCTGAGTGCCGAAGAATTGATGCTTTTGAAGTGTGGTGTTGGAGAAGACGAGAGTCCCTTGGACTGCAAGGAGATCCAACCAGTCCATTCTGAAGGAGATCAGCCCTGGGATTTCTTTGGAAGGAATGATGCTAAAGCTGAAACTCCAGTACTTTGGCCACCTCATGCGAAGAGTGGACTCATTGGAAAAGACTCTGATGCTGGGAGGGATTGGGGGCAGGAGGAGAAGGGGACGACAGAGGAGGAGATGGCTGGATGGCATCACTGACTCGATGGACGTGAGTCTGAGTGAACTCCGGGAGTTGGTGATGGACAGGGAGGCCTGGCGTGCTGCGATTCATGGGGTCGCAAAGAGTCGGACACTACTGAGCAACTGAACTGAACTGAACTGAACCCATGCCATATTCTTGCCTGGAGAATCCCATGGATAGAGGAGCCTGGCATGCTACAGTCCATAGGGTCACAAAGAGTCAGACACAACTGAGTGACTCACACTTTGATAATCTAAGTAGCAAGGATAATACCAGACTCCAAAAGATACCAAGTCAGTTCAAAAGCATCAAATATTACTTTAGCTACAATTGTTTATGCAGTCAGCACTGATTTCAGAATGCCATTGACAGAGAACCATGCAAAAAAATAGAGGAAAACAATAGAATGGGAAAGACTAGAGATCTCTTCAAGAAAATTAAGAGATACCAAGGGAACATTTCATGCAAAGATAGGCACAATAAAGGACAGAAATGGTATGGACCTAACAGAAGCAGAAGATATTAAGAAGTACAAAAAAGATACAAAAAAGATCTTAATGACCCGGATAACCATGATGGTGTGATCACTCACCTAGAGTCAGACAGTTAGGGCCTTAGGAAGCATCACTACGAACAAAGCTAGTGGAGATGATGGAATTCCAGTTGAGCTATTTCAAATCCTAAAAGATGATGCTGTGAAAGTGCTGTACTCAACACGCCAATAAATTTTGAAAACTCAGCAGTGACCACAGGACTGGAAAATGTCTGTTTTCATCCCAACGCTAAAGAAGGGTAATGCCAAAGAATGTTCAAACTACAACACAATTGCACTCATTTCACATGCTAGCAAAGTAATGCTTAAAATCCTTCAAGCTAGGCTTCAGCCGTATGTAAACTGAGAACTTCCAGATGTTCAAGCTGGATTTAGAAAAGGCAGAGGAACCACAGATCAAATTGCCAACATCCGTTGGAGCACAGAAAAAGCTATAGAATTTTAGAAAAACATCTACTTCTGCTTCACTGACTACGCTGATGCCTTTGACTGTATGGATCACAACAAACTGAAAAATTCTTCAAGAGATGGGAATACCAGACCACCTTACCTGACTCCTAAGAAACCTGTATGCAGGTCAAGAAATAACAGTTAGAACCAGACATGGGATGGACTTGCTCCAAATTGGGAAAGGAGTACATCAAGGCTGTATATTATCACCCTGCTTATTTAACGTATATGCAGAGTACATCATGTGAAATCCTGGGCTGGATGAAGCACAACCTGGAATCAAGAATGCCAGAAGAAATATCAATAACCTCAGATATGCAGATAACACCACCCTTATAGAAGAAAGTTAAGAGGAACTAAAGAGCCTCTTAATGAAAGTGAAAGAGGAGAGTGAAAAAGTTGGCTTAAAACTCAACATTCAAAAAATGATGATCATGGCATCTGGTCCCATCACTTCATGGCAAATAGATGGGGAAACAGTGGAAACAGTGACAGACTGTTTTCTTGGGCTCCAAAATCACTGTGGATGGTGACTGCAGCCGTGAAGTTAAAAGACACTTGCTCCTTGGAAGAAAAGCTATAACAAACCTAGACAACATATTAAAAAGCAGAGACATTACTTTTCTGACAAAGGTCTGTCTAGTCAAAGCTATGGTTTTTCCAGTAGTCATGGATGGATATGAGAATTCACCATAAAGAAGACTGAACACCAAGAATTGATGCTTTTGAACTGTGGTGCTGCAGAAGACTCTTGAGAATCCCTTGGATTGAAAAGGGATCAAGCCAGTCAATCCTAAAGGAAACCAACCCTGAATATTCACTGGAAGGACTGATGCTGAAGCTGAAGCACAATACTTTGGCCACCTGATGCAAGAGCCAACTCATTAGAAAAGACCCTGAAGCTGGGAAAGACTGAAGGAAGGAGGAGAAAGGGACGACAGAGGACAAGATGGCTGGATGGCATCACTGACTCAGTGGACATGAGTTTGAGCAAACTCTGGGAGGAGGACAGGGAAGCCTGGTGTGCTGCAGTCCGTGGGGTCGCAAGAGTCAGACATGACTGAGCAATTGAACAATAGCAGCAACAACGACAGAGAGCTAGATGCTTAACGGAGCAGGCTGATAGCCCAGAGTACAGAATGGAATCTGCAAGAGTTTAAGGAACTTCCCTAAATCACTGACTTCGGGGGAGTGAGGATTCAGATTTCCACCTAAATCGGGTCTGTCTATTTACAAATTCATTGTTCTTTCCTCTCAGACACCAGGCTCTTTGTTGTTATTCAGCTGCTAAGGGGTGTCCAACTCTTTGCGACCCCATGAACTGCAGCATGCCAGGCTTCGCTGTCCTTCACCATCTCTAGGAATTTGCTCAAACTCATGCTTAAAGAGAGAGATGGTAATGTTTTAGATCACTCAGCATTCAAGAAACCGTGGTTATAGTAATGCTTGTATAAAACCTATTCACTCCACTCCTATTTCTTCATATTTACGTTTCTTCTCTGCTGTTCTGGCTTATTTAGATCACTAACCAAATTATCCATGGCTTGTCCTCATTCCACAAGTTCCTGGTTTAATTGAAAGTGACAAAGGGGACTCCGGGAAGGAAAGCAGAGTGCTCAGAGAAGGGCGGTGTTAAAAACCCAGAAGTCAGAGCTGTGCATCCCCCAGAGGGGCTGCCAGCTCCAATCAGGCCACTGCTGACGTGATAAGAGGACGAAAGAGGGAACCACATGCTGCCCAAGGTTTTCCCTAAAAAGCCACATAGAAACACCGACACGGAATTCTACTGAAGACCATCCTGGGCATTCTCTGGGTAACTCCTCATGTCACCAATGAGATCAGGGCTCCCCCTCAGAAGGGAACTATACTTTCCTTCTCAGGAGCACCAAGGGCTTCATCTGTTTTATTTTCCAAATTATTTCCTGTCAGGTTAAGGATGAGCAGGTCTTAATCTGTTTTTTACTGATGAAGAAATGGAAGAAAAAACAAATGTAAAGACCCAGGTGAAATCAAAGGAGAAGCCTGAAGCAGCACTGTTAGGCATGCTGTTCAAAGTGACAGCTTATGTCTGAGAGACTCGAGAACCCCAGGCAAGGCATGGTGCATCTTTGTCCTTTCCATGGCTTACTATCACAGTCCTTGGGGAGACTTCTGAAATATCCAGAATGATGCCCATGAATGATTTCCAGATGACTCTATGACTGAACTTTTCAGTTCCAGAAGCTCTGTGTCCTCACCCTAGCTGGTTCCACCTAGAGAGGTGACACTGGCCACTGAATATGCCAGCAACCAGTTACCCAGCTCCATACCTCTCCCTTCAGCCTCATGGCACCTCCACTCTGAGCTCCTCGAAATTCCTTTCAGAACTTCTCTCCATAAATCCTCCAGTAGAAAGGGACCCCAATATTTTTTTTGGCTGCACCACTCAGCATGCATTAGCTCCTAGTTCCCCGATCAGCCACTGAACCCGTGCCCCTGCAGTGGAAGCATGGAGTCCCAACCACTGGACTCCAAGGCAGGCCCAGAGTGATCCTATTCTTGATTTCCTTCCTGGTTCTCTTTGGCCATTGGTTTACAATAGTCTGTACCTGGCAGGTGTCAAATGACATAAATGTTCTAATCCTATGACTCCCAGTTTCTCTGGCTCTAGTGTAAACTCCTGACTAATGGCCATTGAGCCCTTCAGCTGGCAGACCCCATCTTCCATCCAGAATCCCTGTTTTTTTTTATCCTTTCCAGCAGGGTGCTGTGTCCCCACCCTCAGCCAAGGGGTAGTGCTTATCTTTGCCAAGCTTTTACTTCCATCTTTCTCCCATGTTGCCAAACACTGCTGTTGAGTTTATAAAGAGTTCTGCACCAAGTGGACCTCCCATTGTGACCATCAGCACAAGGACCCTCCATAAACACTGACTGATGTTGATCGGAGGCACATACCTCTATCCTATTTCACACTCAGCTAAACCGCCCCTTCCCTCCCGGGGCTCCTGCCCTTCTCCAGGCATCCAGACACTGAGTTGCATCTCCAGCCAAACAAAATCTTCTCACCCAAGGACAGCTGGGTGGGTGGTTTCTGCACCTGCGGCACTCTGCAGACGACAAAGCCTCCAAAGATCTGCCATCAACGAACACCTGGGGATCCTTGAAAAAAACAGCTGAACACGTGCCGGCCACAGCCTTGCAAAAGTGACACTCAAATCAGGACAAGCTCGTTCTAAAAATAGATGCACCGGAATGAGGATGGGGGAAGGTGTCAGAAGGCGCAGGAACCCACACTTAGCTCACAGGGCTCACTTGCTGGGCTGGGACAGCCACTGCCCGGGGTGTGAAGCAACACAAAGGCAGCCCAGGCGTGTTTGTTCACCTCTTGCTCCAAGGCAATCAGGAACCAGTGGGAGTTGAAATCAGGCCTCTGTACCTCACTGAGGGCACAGAGAGGCACCCTCCCATCCCACACAACTGCAGCGGGGTAGAGAGGGCAACCCCTGGGCCCAGCCAACAGTCTCTGAATTTGACGCCAAGGAGATGTGCCCACTACAGGCAGGGCAGCCACAGCTGCCAACACAGACACCAAGGTCCCAGAATGGACTGATTATGAAGCTTTTTTACTTTGCACATACACTCAGAAAATGTCCGGGAAAACACATGGGGAAAAAAACCCAGGCTCCAAAAACCCAAACAGTTGTTTTCCTTCCAAGGATAACTCTTTAGATGTCATGAGCACTTCTGCAAACAACAGGATCATATAGTGGTCCATACCTTCTCCCTAAAAGCCCCTCAACACGTCCACATGGAGATGTCTCCAGCTTCCACCATGTGGTGGTTTAGCCGCTAAGTCGTGTCCAACTCTTGTGACCCCATGGACTGTAGCCCGCCAGGCTCCTCTGTCCATGAGATTCTCCAGGCAAGAACACTGGAGTGGGTTGCCATGCCTTCCTCCAGGGGATCTTCCTGACCCAGGGATCCCCAGGTCTCCTGCATTGCAGGCAGATTCTTTACTGTCTGAGCCACCAGGGACCAACCTCCAATCAACTCTTGCTCAAAACAAGAGGCTCTGAATAAATGATTTCTGAACAAAGCCCTGGTTCAAAGGTACGCTATATAAAGGAAAATTTCTCTGCTGACAGAGTGGAAAACAGGACCGTGCTCAGAGAAGGCCAAGAGTTCCTGAACCTGTCTGCATACTGCTGATCCTTTGATCTGTTTTTTCAAAACCATGTCTGAGAGTAATATTTGTTTCTACTGAAGATGAGTGTTGAAACAAAGAAAAATTAAAAATCGGTTAACACACACACACCCCAGCACGCGCACATGCACACACACACAGACACACACATAGATACCCCAGTACACAGATCAGAACTCTCACATCCTCAGCTGCCAGTCTGTGACACTCTGGCCTGTACAGGGATCAAATGATGTGCTCATAAGCCTTCAGGGTGTTTCTGTCAAACCCAGCAATGCCCGTCTCTTGGGGAAAGAGTTGGGTAAGTTCGCCTGCCTTTAGGCTGAAATGTCTGCATACAAGACTCAGAGGATGATGGTTCACTTGGCTGAGAGCCCAGAGTATGAGCAGCAAGGAACAGAGGAGACCCCCAGCCTCAGGGTTCCCTGCCTCTGCGGGGAACACCAGCTGACACAGCTCTGTGGCTGGTGACCTGGTTAACTAGGTGGGGGGCGAGTAACAAGCAAAATCTAAGGAGACACGAGGCTGAAGCTGGTCTAGAAAGGGCCAAATATAGTAGGCTCATGGTTATCCTTTCTCATGGCATGAACTTGACAGCTGCAATCTAAGAAAATCTGGTAACTTCAAAGGGAAAGAAATTTTTCCAGGGGCTTCCCTGGTAGCTCCATGGTAAAGGATCTGCCTGCCAATGCAGGGGACGTGGGTTCAATCCCTGGTCTGAGACGATCCCACATGCTGTGGAACAACAAGGCCCGTGCACCAGAACTACTGAGCCCGCGTGCCCTAGAGCCCGTGCCCTGCAAGAAGAGAAGCCACCGCGATGAGAAGCCCATGCACTGCAGCTACAGAGTAGCCCCCATTTGCTGCAACTAGAGAAAAGGCTGAGCAGCAACAAAGACCCAGCACAGCCCCAAATACAAATAAATAAATAAAATTATTAAGAGAAAATCTTCCAACTAAGCAATAGGCGGGTAGGTGCCATCTTTTCCCAATATTCCTTTGCATCTCTGCACAGTTCTGGAAACATCCAACCTACTGTGTCAAGAAAGTAAAGGTATCCAGCAAAGGCCCCCCTAGCGCTTTTCAAAAAACTTTGCCTCTCTCCCAACAACCAAGCACATTTTCACCACTTGAGGCTTTCTGTGTGCCCTACATTTTGCTGAACTCAACCTCTGTATATGCTAATCCCCACCAGGCTCCCTGTAAATATTTCATGCTGCCCCCACCTGCCTTACAAGCACTTGTCAGAATTACTGAGGCTGCTAGACTGGATTCGGGTTTGCTTCACCAGCTTTCTATGTCAAGAAGGGGCACTGTACACAGTGCAGGCTTGATGTCAACTGAGCTTCCAGCTGGAACAAAACCAACCTCTGAGTTACTGCCTCAGTTTCTTCCTCTAAGGAAATGGGGTTAGCCATGGCACCAGATGCCATCGAGTTACACTCACACTGACCTCCATCCTCCAAAAGCTTCAGTTTCCCCTGAGACACACAGTATCCACTTATAAAGTCTTCCTTTTCAAAATGAGATCAAACCAGTCAATCCTAAAGGAGATCAACCCTAAATAATTCATTGGAAGGACTGATGAAGCTGAAGCTCCAATACTCTGGTCACCTGATGCGAAGAGCCAACTCCCTGGAAAAGACCCTGATGCTGGGGAAGACTGAGGGCAGGAGGAGAAGGGGGTGACAGAGGATGAGATGGTTGGATGGCATCACTGACGCAATGGACCAGAGTCTGAGCAAACTCCAGGAGATAGTGAAGGACAGGAAAACCTGGGGTGTGCAGTCCATGCAGTTGCAAAGCGACTGAACAACAACACAACAACGGTGATCATTTTGAAAAGATCAGATCACTATGTGGTGTACCAGGAACTAACACAGTGTTGTGGGTTAATTATACTTCAAACAAGCAAACTCATGGAGAAAGAGAAGAGATTTGAGGTTATCAGAAGTGGGGAGTAGGTGGAAGGGGAACAGGATGAAGGTGGTAAAAAGGTACAAACTTCTATCTATAAGATAAATAAGTACTAAGGGTGTAATGTACAAGATGACTAATATAATCAACACTGCTGTATGTTAAAAATGAAAGTCGTTAAGTGAATAAATCACAGGGAAAAGAATTCTTGATCAGAAATAAATAAAATTCAAAGAAACACACACATGCCCCCCAAATAGGATTCCTGTGTTAGGTATTTTTAGTGTGAAAAACTAGGAATCAGTGAATTTTTGTCATTAGTGATTCTAATTTGTTTTTTAAAGATTTTTTTTTTTTTTTTGATGTGGCCCCTTTTTAAACTCTTCATTGAATTTATTACAATACTGCTTCTGTTTTTTGTGTTTTGGTTGTTTGGCTGCAAGGCATGGGGTGGGATCTTCACTCCCTGACCAGGGATCGAACCCGTACTCCCTGCACTGGAAGGTTAAGTCTTAATCATTGGACTGTAGGGGTTAATAGTCAGCCACCTATTGCTCTGGCTTAGCCATGAGAAAATCACCATGGGAAAGGAACAAAAGCAAAATATAGCAATACAGCATAACCCAAATAAATAAAAGTACATCGGGTTGATCAGTTGGGGTTGTCACGCCCTGCTAAGCTAAGGAAAAACATAGTGTGGACCTTGGAACACCGGATCAGTGCAAGTTTAGAATACTGCTTGCGCACACACTAGATGTTTTCCCAAGGCATATGCGGGTCTATGACCTCCAGCTAGGTGATAGCCCTTGTACAAAAAAAAATAACAAAGATGGTTTAAAGTAATCAATAAAACGGGAGACGTGACTGGGGACACAGGAGGCTGACTTCACTGTAGCACAACAGATACCTTCTGCTTGCCAAGACACTACATAAAAGTGATGTGGCTCCAAGGAACAGGGTTCTTGACCCAAGAAAGATGCTGACCCTTCTCTCACTTGTTCCTTCTGTCATCACAGTAGGACTCAAAGACGAGAGCCCTGGCTGAAGAGAGGGCCTCTGGGCACAGAAGCACCCCTTCGCTAGCCCACCCTCCGTGCCGTCTCCACCTAGCACACCCGACACCCGAGGAAAGGCTTCTGCTATTAAAACATAACTTGGGAAAAGACAGCTGTGCTGGATGGAAACCTCCCATGGAGTGGGTTTCATTTGTGGAGTTGAATAGTTTACCCAACTCACTACTGGCTGTACCAACTACAGTTGGAGGACAGCAAGGCAAGCAGGACCCAGCACTCAGGGAGCAAAGAAGTGTTGGTGTGTACCCACGCAGGCACCAGGTACTAAGGACAAACGCTCCCGATCTGGTCCTGGTAGAGTGCAGTCAAGACTGGAGCTTAGGAAAAGGAGGGGTTATGTGTGGCAGACATGGAAACTGGCTCACCAACCCCCACTGAGCAGAAAATTGGAAAAACCATATTTCTCAGAATCCCCTGCAGCCAGAGTGCAGGTATGGGAACTCATTCTCACTAACTGGACCTGGAGGCAGAAGTGGGCAGGGCTCACCTATCGCAACCCAGCCTTATAGTGAGAGCTGGGGAAGACAGCATGGTACTAGAGGTCTCTCCTGAAGCCCTGGGCGCAAGCAGGGAGCCAGGGTCACGTGCTTTTCCTGCTAGAACAGTCCTGCCATGTGGTCTGGCTCTCTTCCTGGTTCCACAACATCCAAGCTTGACACTTGGTCCCTCTCAGAAATTCGTGAACCACCTAACTGTTGCTGCTGCTAAGTCGCTTCAGTCGTGTCCAACTCTATGTGACCGCATAGACGGCAGCCTACCAGGCTCCCCCATCCCTCGGATTCTACCTAACTAACATCCTTTAATTCATCCCCTTCTGCTTAAACTAGCTACAGGAATTTTTGCTGTTTGCAGCCAAAAGCCCTGCCAGGTTCAGCAAGGGAGAAAGTGGAGAACCCAGAGGAAGCTGCAAGGATGGTGGAAGCTGGCTGGCACAGGCCCGTGGTGCCCAGCTGTGCCAAGTCTTGGGCCTTGAAGCCCAGTTGCTATGCACCTAGTGACACCATGGGGGCCATCCACAGCACATGCGCTGTATAGCTGGCTGGACACTGGGTGAGCATCCAGCCCACTGGTCAGAATGGCCATCATTAAAGGTCTACAAATAACAAAACGTTGGAGAGGGTGTAGAGAAAAGGAAGCCCTCCTACACTGTTGTGAGAATGTAAACTTGCAAAGTCAATATGGGGAAAACAGTATGGTGCTTCCTCAGAAAACCAAAACTAGAGTTGCCAATATACGGTCCAACACCCCACCTCTGGGAATACCTGGATGAGACTATAATTCAAAAAGATACATGCACCCCATAGAGAAAGGAGTACATCAAGGCTGATTATTGTCACCCTGCTTGTTTAAGTTATATGCAGAGTACATCATGTGAAATGCTGGGCTGGATGAAGCACAACCTGGAATCAAGACTGCCCGGAGAAAAATCAGTATCCTCAGATATGCAGATGACACCACCCTTATGGCAGAAAGTGAACAAGAACTAAAGAGCCTCTTGACAAAAGTGAAAGAGGAGAGTGAAAAAGTTGGCTTAAAGCTCAACATTCAGAAAACTAAGATCATAGCATCAAGTCCCATCACCTCATGGCAAATAGATGGGGAAATTTTGAAAACAGTGAGAGACTTTATTTTTGGGGGCTCCAAAATCACTGCAGCCATCAAATCAAAAGACGCTTGCTCCTTGAAAGAAAAGCTATGACACACCTAGACAGCATATTAAAAGGCAGAGACATTACTTTTCTGACAAAGGTCTGTCTAGTCAAAGGTATGGATGTTCCAGTTGTCATGTATGGACGTCAGAGCTGACCATAAAGAAGGCTGAGTGCCAAAGAATTGATGCTTTTGGACTGCGGTGTTGCAGAAGACTCTTGACAATCCGTTGGACTACAAGGAGATCAACCTAGTCAATCCTAAAGGAAATCAATCCTGAATATTCATTGGAAGGACTGATGCTGAAGCTCCAATACTTTGGCCACCTGATGCAAAAAGCCAACTCATTAGAAAAGGCCCTGATGCTGGCTGGGAAAGACTGAAGGCAGGAGGGGAAGGGGACAACAGAGGTCGAGATGTTGGATGGCATCACGGACTCAATGAGTTTGAGCATACTCCAGAAGATGGTAAAAGACAGGGAAGCCTGGCATCCTGCAGTCCGCAGAGTTGCAAAGAGTCAGACATGACCAAGTGACTGAACAATTTTGTTCCCATATATACAATGGAATACTACTCCGCCATAAAAATGAAATAATGCCATTTGCAGCAATACAGATGTAACTAGAGATTATCATACTAAGTGAAGTCAGTCAAAAAGAGAAAGACAAATACTGTACGATATCACTTAAATGTGGAGTCTAAAATACGGCACAAATGCACCTATCTACAAAACAGAAGCAGACTCACAGATACGGAGAGCAGACTTGCGGTTCACAGAGGGGAGAGGGAGAGGGATGGCTGCGAGTTTGGGGTTGGCAGATGCAAACTATTGTATACAGAATGGGTATACAACAAGGTCCTACCATACAGCTCAAGGAAGTATGTTCAATTTCTGTGATAAACCATAATGGAAAAGAGTATTTTTTAAAAATGTATGATATATATGTGTATAATCAAGTCATTTTGCTGTACAGCAGAAATTGACACAACACTATAAATCAACTGTATTTCAATAAAAAAATAGTAAAAAAATAATCCCTCTCTCTCAAATAATGAAGATGGAAATGAAGGTGATGAACTCTGAAAAACTGACTTAGATAACACAAAACGTGGCTCTGCTTTATAAGCTATATGAGTAAGAAAGGGAATGTTCAGAATTAGCATATCATTTAAGTTTTAAATGGGATTTTAAATGTGTGAGTTAATAAAGTAGATATTAGAGATAAATGACAACTACATGCATATTGCTATATTATTAGTATACTGAATGGTACTAAATACAACTATTCCATTTGTATTTAAGATTATGTATATATATGTTAGCCAAAACCTTTTTTTTTTTTTTTGCAGATCTATTGAGATTATATTCTACTATATACAGTAAGGGCTTCCCTGGGAGCTCAGCTGGTAAAGAATCTGCCTGCAATGCAGGAGACCCTGGTTTGATCCCTGGGTTGGGAAGATCCCCTGGAGAAGGGTTAGGCTACCCCTCCAGAATTCATGGGCTTCCTTGGTGGCTCAGATGGTGAAGAATCGGCCAGCAATGCAGGAGTCCTGGGTTCGATCCCTAGGTTGGGAAGATCCCCTGGAGGAGGGCGTGGCAACCCACTCCAGTATTCTTGGTTGGAGAATCCCCAAGACAGAGGAGCCTGGTGGGCTACAGTCCATGGGGTGGCAAAGAGTCAGACATAGCTGAGTGCCTAAGCACAGCACAGCATATACAGTAAAAGAAAATGTGCTCATTTCCCTTTCAATAACCACAGAAAATATGAACAGATATTAAGAGTATCTTAACTATATGTCCCTGCTCCCTTAAGTTAGTGCCCTTATGATCCCATTCTTGCTTTTTGCTTAGTTTCAAACAGCAATAAGCAGCATCAAACCATCATTAAAACTGGAGGAAGATGAAGAATATTTTCAGGCTTCTTAAATATGTACAATCTTCAAAACAAATAAGGATGTTATACAATTGTTTATTTTACCTGATATCTTCATTATGCCTTATTTTCTTGGGTGCGGGGTGGGTCTAATAGAACCCAACAAAAATAAGATCTACATTCATAAAACATGGAGCAGGAAACACAGAACATACTGTATTTCACAAGGTCTTCTCTCACCTCTACTTTAGGGGAACTGGAGGATGAATCCAGCTCGATATTTCATACCATGTAGCTACAGTGGCCCGCCTGAAGGAAATGCACACTAACCCTGGCAGGCCTATCAGCTAGAGCTGTATCATGTCTATAGCACACAACGCAGAACCCAGCACCAAGAAGCAAGGCTCGAAACGCTAAGACGTGACCATAACTGAACAGTCAACAAAGACTGCCGTCTATTCCAACAAACAAACCCTTTCTGCTGATCCTTATCCCACTCCTCTTTGTATCTGATTATAAAATCGTGCTAACCAAGTATTCTACCCATAAATGGGTAATTTGTACAGCGCTCCAAGTTCGGACATCATTTAAATACGATTCTTCTTGGATATCTGACTATCCTAATATGGAAAAGTCTAAACATTCTGTTTAAGATATTGGAAGCAGCTTCTTAATGAATAGATTTCTCAAGTCGCTGATGAAAACCAAACTATTCAGACATCAGTAACACATAGGATATTTTTCTTGTGTGGAATTTAAGTTAAAATTACCTCAATTTCACTCTTAGCAACATACACACTTACAATCCAAGAACAGTCTCTGACGTTAGCCCAAGAATTGAGGGATGGGTAGGGGAAGCTGATACAAAACAGTGCAGCGATACATCACAGCACCGTACAGAGAAAAGAGGACGACAGCGGATAACAACAGAAAAACCTCCCCTCCACTTCCAAACTCCACTAACAAAAGCCAACTTCTCGCAGATGGGCCACACCCTCCAGACTCTGAATGGGCTGTTCCAAGCCTTTCAAATCATCTGAGATGTTCTGAATCAGAGCTGCCCCAAACCAGCATCATCAGAAGGCACTCAATAGTTGAATAAAGCTATTCTTCCTCTGGGAAGTTCTCACAAGGGGGTATAAGTCTGTCTTACAAAGACATGCATTTGACCGAGAATAATATGCAGGGCGCCAGCATGGGGTTATATTTAAATGGTACTTAACAGGGGGAACTATTTGGTTGGAAAATGCAAACATCTTCAGTTGTAGGATTGACCGAACTCAATCCCAAAGGAGAAAAATACAAGCCACAAGCATAGAGGAAGATTCCATTATCTTAGTTAGAAGAGGAAGGAAAGCAATCTCAGCATCTTTGGGGTTTAGGTAGAGAAGGCAAGATATTGTCAAACCACTTAAACTTAAGCTAGAGCACCTGCAAGGCAGTAGCGAGGTCTGTTTTGCATTCCTTCATCCATTAAGAAAGAAGGGACGTCGATGGGACATAGTCCCTCAGGTAAAAGCAGATCACCTGTTTAATTTCATAGGCTAATTTAAAAGACAAGCAGCAACATCTGGTACATGCTGCTGCTTTTCTGATATTTATTCTAACCTCAGCTTTACCCAGGGTAATTCAGTGTAATTACAACCAGAATCCTTTATCTGTATCTTCCTGATAACACTCATCATCTACTACCTGGAGTTAAAACCCTTTAGGCTCAAGCTCCGTGTCTCGGCTACTAGGTAATGACAACAGCAGTATTTATTGCTTTCTTCAAACAATATATTGGCACATTTACAAATACTGATTCATTTAAAAGGCCCGAGGTACAAGGATCTATTGATACTACATTTCCTTGATGTTGACTATGACCGGTTTTGCCCACAGCAAGCACTCAATAAATGTCTGTCAACTGAATGACTGATGACTAAATCAACTTTTCCTTGATTTTTAACATTAGTATTAATAGCTGATATCATTAAGTTAATGCTCACCAACTTGCAACATGTAGAAAGTTAAGATGTAGAAAGCTCTTATTAATAACTAAGAAATGGGATAACAATGTTAAGTATCTTATATACAAAAATAAACTCAAAATGGATTAAAGACCTAAATGTAAGACTGGAAACCACAAAACTCCTGGAGGAAAACAGGCAGAAAACTCTTTGATATAAATTGTAGCAACATGTTCTTTAGATCTACCTTCTAAAGCAAAGGAAATATAGGCAAAAATTAACAAATGGAACTTAAAAACTTAAAAGCATTGGCACAGCAAAGGAGACCACCAACAAAATGAAAAGACAACCTACAGAATGGGAGAAAATATTTGCAAATGATATGACTAATAAGGGGTTAACATCCAAAATATATAAACAGCTCATACAACTCAACATCAAAAAGACAGAAAACCTGATTTTGAAATGGACAGAAACAATTCAAAAAGACACATGTACCCCAATGTTCATGGCAATACAATTTACAATACCCAGGACATGGAAGCAACTTAGACGTCCATCGACAGATGAATGGATAAAGAAGATGTGGTACGTATATATAATGTAACATCAGCCATAAAAATGAATGAGTTAGTTGTAGTGAGGTGGACAGACCTAGAGCCTGTTAAACAAAGTGAAGTCAGTCAGAACGCAAATGTATGGAATCTAGAAGAATAGTGCTGATGAACCTATTTATAGAGAAGAAACAGAGACACAGACAGAGAGAATGGACTTGTGAACACAGCAGGCGATGGAGAGGCCAGGACACGTTGAGAAACTGCCATGTGTAAAACAGGTAAGCAGCAGGAAGCTGCTCTGTGACACAGGGAGCCCATCTGGCACTCTGTGATGACCTAGAAGGGTGGAGTGGGGGTGGAAGGAGGCCTCAAGAAGGAGGGGATACACAAATATGACTGATTCCACTGATGTATGACAGACAACCACAACACTGTACAGTAATTATCCTCCAATAAAAAAATAAATAAAAATGGGCAGAAGATCTGAACAGACATTTTTCTGCAGAGAACATTCAGGTGGCCATCAGGCCCATGAAAAGATGCTCAATATTGCTAACCATCAGGGAAATACAAATCAAAACCACAGTAAGAGCACGTCACACCTATCAGAATGGCTAGTATCAAACAGAACACAAACAACAAACGTCAGCAAGGATGTAGATGAGAGAGAACCCTTGCACACTGTTGGTGGGCATGTAAACTGGTGCACTCACTGTGGAAAACAGTGATAAAAAATTAATAATACAACTACCATATGATCAAAAAACTAATAATACAACTACCATATGATCCCTCAATTCCACTACTGGGATTCCACACTAATTCAAAAGGATACACTAACCCTAATGTTCACAGCCCCATTATTTATAACTGCCAAGACACAGGAAACAACTTAAGTGTCCATCAACTGATGAGCAGATAAAGAAGATATGGTGTGTGCTGCTGCTGCTAAGTCGCCTCAGTCGTGTCCGACTCTGTGCAACCCCATAGATAGCAGCCCACCAGGCTCCTCCGTCCCTGGGATTCTCCAGGCAAGAACACTACTCAGTCATAAAAATAAGGAAAATTTGCCATTTACAACAACATGGATGAACTTGGAGGCAGGGTATTATGCTAAGGGAAGTAAGTCAGACATAGACAAATACTATCTCACTTATATGTGGAATGTAAAATACAACAAATTACTGAATACAACAAAAGAAAGAAACCGACTCATAGATATACAGAACAAATTAGTGGTTACAGGTGGGACGAGGTGGGGGAAGGGGCAATACGGAGTAGAGGATTGAGGTACAAACTAT
The DNA here is from genome assembly GCF_002263795.3 of Bos taurus. Classification (NCBI taxonomy): domain Eukaryota; kingdom Metazoa; phylum Chordata; class Mammalia; order Artiodactyla; family Bovidae; genus Bos; species Bos taurus. The sequence goes on from NC_037347.1 coordinate 41,675,098, forward strand.
TATGCATAAAATAAGCTACAAGGATACACTGTATAACATAGGGAATACAGTCAGTATCTTATAGCAACTATAAATGGAGTATAACCTTTAAAACTATGAATCACTATGATGTTAACCTGTAACATATACTGTAAACCTCAACGATATCCAATTTTTAAAAATCTTATGATAAAGACTTATCAGTTATTATTTTGTTGCATTTTTGCCAACTTGTTTTTTACTTGTATTTTCACTCATTAAAACAGACACTCATTAAACAGACACAATAAAATAAATATATTGCTTTGAAATATTCAAAAACATATTCTTCACTAATTTGGAAGATTTTGCCTTTCCGAGTTATTTTCTTTTCATCCCTAATTTACATAATAATACTTTTTATTTTTGAATTGTAAGTGTTTTTCTGAATACAAGTCCCCCTATCAGATACATGATTTGCAAATATTTCCTCCTATCCTTTTGAACAAACGATGCTAGAGTAACTGGAAATTCACACTCAAGGGAATGAAGTTGGACCCCCACCTTACACCATACACAAAAATTAACATAAGATGGATCACAGACCTAAATATAAGAGCTAGAAATACATTATAAACCCCCCTAACAACTCAATAACAAACAGATAACCCAAATGAAAAATAGGCTAAGGATTTGAGAAAATATACAAATGGACATGAAAAGATGCTCATCATTAGTCATGAGGGAAAAGCAAACCAAAACCATAATGAGATACAACCTCGCACCCACTAGGATGGCTGTAGTTAAAAAAAAATAAAATAAAATAACAAATGTTGGTGAGGATGTGAAGAAATTGGAACCCTCTGTATTGCTGGTGGGGAAATAAAATAGTATAGCCACTTTGGAAAAGTTTAGTAGTCATTCGAAATGTTAAACATGGAATTATATGACCATATGACCCAGCAATTCTACTAAGTATATACCCAAGAGAAATGAAAACATATGTCCACACAATGATTTATGAATGTTAACAGCAGCATTATTCAATAGCCCCAGAATGGAAACCACCCAAATATCCATCAACAGATAAATAGATAAAAGGTGGTATATATCCACAAGCTGGACTATTATTTAGTTATAAAAAGAGATGATGCGCTGATGAATGCATCAGCACAGACAAATCTTGAAAACATTATACTGAGAGAAGCCAGTCCTAAAAGGTCACATATTGTATGATTCCATTTACATGAAATAGCCAGAATAGAAAATTTATAAGAATAAAAAGGAAATCAGTGGTTGCCAGTGGCCAGGGCAAATGGGGAGTGACTGCTAATGGGTACAGGGTTTCTCTGGGGGACAAGAATGTTCTTAAGTTAGATAGTGGTGATGCTCACACAACTCTTGAGTACACTGAAGACCATTTAATTGTACACTTTAAATGGGTGAATAGTATGTGTATTTATAAAACAAACCCCCCTGGGAGGACAGATGTGGGCATGCAGATTCCCTAACACTCTGTCCCTCACTAAGGCACTTTAGATAGACTGAAAGAAGTGTTAACTTCTCAAATTTTAAACACCTGAGGCACCCACTCCAGTACTCTTGCCTGGAAAATCCCATGGACAGAGGAGCCTGGTAGGCTGCAGTCCATGGGGTTGCTGAGGGTCGGACACGACTGAGCGACGTCCCTTTCACTTTTCACTTTCATGCATTGGAGAAGGAAATGGCAACCCACTCCAGTGTTCTTGCCTGGAGAATCCCAGGGACAGGGGAGCCTGGTGGGCTTCCGACTATGGGGTCGCACAGAGTCGACACGACTGAAGTGACTTAGCAGCAGCAGCAAAACTGATCTAGTCAACCAAGTTACCCATTCCTTTTCTTCACTATGTTTTTAAAAATTTGTAAGAGTTAATTTATTGATACAATGTTGTATTAGTTTCAGTGATTGTTACACATACATATACATATGTATTCTTTTTCGGATCCTTTTTTCACTATAGGTTGTTATAAGATACTGGGCATAGTTCCCTGTGCCTGGTAGGCTTCAGTCCCTGCGGTCGCTCAGAGTCGGACACAATTGAGCGACTTCACTTTCACTTTCATGCACTGGAGAAGGAAATGGCAACCCACTCCAGTGTTCTTGCCTGGAGAATCCCAGGGAGGGGGGAGCCTGGTGGGCTGCCGTCTATGGGGTCGCACAGAGTCGGACACGACTGTATAGCAGCAGCAGCTATACAATAGGTCCTATTTTATATACAGTAGTGTGTATCTGTTAATGCCACACTCCTAATTTCTCTCTCTTCCTCCCCACTCCATTATCCCCTTTGGTAACCATAAGTTTGTTTACTCTCTCGGAGAGTCTATTTCTGTTTTGTAAATAAGTGCATTTGAATCATTTTTTTAGATTCCCCATGTAAGTGATGTCATATCTGTCTTTCTCTGTCTGAAAGTCACCTGTTCTTACAGCAGTCAACCTAAATCCACAACATTTAATTACTCGGCAATAGAAAGTTCTTAGCAAGGTCAGCTCTTGCCTCCAACTCCCCAACCCCTCTTCTAAACTGGCTTGTGCTTGGGCAAAAAAAAAAAAAAGAGAACATTATCAAACTATTTTAAAAACAAGAATGGTGGGCATTTGTCCAGGAAGATTTATGAAGACATGTATCAGTAGAAAATTAATTAGTAATTTTTCTAAGCATGCTTGCTGGTTTTTTTCCTCCTCCTCAACCCCACATCCCCACACAAACCTTCATCAGATCAGATCAGTCACTTAGTCGTGTCCAGCTCTTTGCGACCCCATGAATCGCAGCACACCAGGCCTCCCTGTCCATCACCAACTCCCGGGGCCCAGCAAAAACAAGAACATTCAGTTTATTCTCAGAGGTAGGGGGTCCATGTAAGTATGTTTATTGTGTAGATAAAGAAGAAAACTTCAGGGCTGTAAAACTAGCTGTTGCTCAATGTCATAATGAACAGAGATGGCTTCAGGGCTCCTGAAAGCTCACATGTTCCTCTACCTAAGAAATAACTGAATAGCATTTTGAACGTGAAACACCTATTAGAATTATGGTCTCCAGCCTCCCTGTTTCTTCCTCTTGCTTCCTCAGGCCAAGGCAGACAGATGCCCCACAATGGGAACAAAGTGGAGAGTGTTAAAGGCTGGCTGGGCCTGCAGCGTTCATAACCACTACCTCATCTCCCCTTCCCTGAGAACAGACCCAACCTCAGCCAGGCTGGAACTGACCCTCCTTCCAGGCCCCAAGCCCTTTGCCAGTCACCTCCAGGTAAGGGAGGAAACTCGACTTCCATCAGCAACAACCGATGAGCTCTTTACAGTTCTGTTTACCTGTAGATGGCTTTCTATGATATGAAGCAAATTCATAAATCAGTCAGCATCGCATGTGAGCAGGAGTATTTCCTGACTGTTCGGTGTCGACAAGGATCTCAGAAGGCTGGTACACGAGTGGAGTCTATCCTTGTTCCCACCCCACCCCACCCCGGAATCTCAGCTGAACGGGGCCACCAGGGGGAAGATGGGAGGACACACAGCCATCCCTCCCACTCACTCTCTCTCTGCCATTCTGGAACTACTGGCAAACCACGGTTCATGACCTCACTTACTGTGTGCTTCATGCCAATGGCTTTACCTGTATCCTTTCATTTAAACCCAGCAACAAATCTGAGTGGGAGGCTTAGTTATTCTTCTCAGTTTATATATTAACCCACTTGGTGGAGCTAAATAACTCACCCAAGGCTACGCAGCCAGGATGTGATAGAACATGATGAGATTCAGGACCCTGAAGCCAGTGTTAATCACAGAAGATGGGAGGTGCTGTGGTCAGTAGAAACTGGCTTACCAGGACAATTCTAGAAGTCTGTAGAAAACAGGCTCCATCTATCCCTAGTACACATGTGCACACATGCTAAGTTACTCCACTCATGTCCGACCCTTTGTGACCCTATGGACATGGGTTGCCATGCCCTCCTCCGGGGGATCTTCCCAACCCACAGATCAAACCCGCGTCTCTTACATATCCTGCATTCGCAGGTGGGTTTTTGACCACTAGCACCACCTGGGGAGTCTGACTATCTCCAGGACTGACCCGAAAAAGCCATCCCACATAAGCTGGTTAGAGGGTTCCCACACACTGGAAGGGAACTTCAACATGGAGCTAGGAAGGGCTTGGCTGGGAGAGAACTGGCTCAGCAAGTCTCGGTGTCCACATAGCGTGGAAGATGGGGACTCAGCTTGAAGGGACCCCGGGGTAGGGCAGCCCTCTGGAGGACTTGCTGCATCAAAGCAGTGAAGCCTCCCCCTTCACCAAACAGCTTTGACAGGAGTGACCTGGAGGTGTCAGCATTTTATTGGCTCCATCAGTTGAACTTTGTTCTTGGAAACTGGCTGGAGGAGCCTTTTCTGCTCCTCTCATCCTAGGGCTTCACTGCCAAGGATTGCACTCCTAACCCTTACTTTATACCTGTATCTCCACACTTTTATCTTGGATCATGTACTGTGTGCACTTACCTACTGAACTGATAGAAACAGGTAGTCTATGCAAGCAGCCAAAGGAAAAACAACAAGATCTGAAGTTAACCAATTTCAAGTTCTATCAGACTATACTTGGTGGGGATGGGGAGGGTACAATTTATTTTAGTTCTTCACTAAATAAAATGCCTGTAACACAGTCAACTCCAGGGAGGGAACAAAAGTCTCCACCCTCTGAGAGTTAAGACAAAAGATAGACACATGAAATTATCATCATGCAAAATGAAAGATGAAGGCATTAGAATGTTTTATATGCTTCTCTTGATACTTAACTAGACTGTGATTCGTCCGTAGCTGGGGGCTTCATGCATATTACTTCCTCATCTGCCCTAACCCCACAAAAAAGAAACCACCTTCACACCAACAAAAGGCTGTTCCATAATGCTGGGGGGAGACGAGGAGTCCTGAGGTCAGTGGTAATTGGGATCTCCCAGCAACTTCAGTCGGTGCTTCTTCTGAACACACACCAGTCTTGCTGACATCTGAACATCAGACAGCGCAGAGGAGCTAACAGTGGTGCGAACCACACTCTGAGGGCTGAGAAGTAAAAGTGACCATACTGAGAGGCTGGGCACATACCATGGAGCCGCCCACAGATTCTTTAAAGGCAGGAACCTGGTTTTCAAGTTGTGATAAGAGACCCTGAGACTCACTTTCCCAGAAGTATCTTCTGAGGCCTTCATGTATGCCAAAAATCATCACAATATTGTAAAGCAATAATCCTCCAATTAAAATAAATTAATTTAAAAATTTCAGGTGGGAGCTATTCCACTGGCTTAGGTGTTATTTGAAAAAAAAAAATAATAATAATAAGGGTGGGGAGCTTCCCAGGTGGCATTAGTGGTAAAGAACCCACCAATGCAGGAGACTTAAGAGATGCGGGTTCAATCCCTGGGTCGGGAAGATCCCCTGGAGAAGGGAATGGCAACCCATTCCAGTATTCTTGCCTGAAGAATTCCATGGACAAAGAAGCCTGGCAGACTACAGTCCATAGGGTCGCCCAGAGTCAGACATGACTGAAGAGACTTAGCACAGCACACACAGCACATTTAAAAATATACATATCTTTCTGCAGCAGAGAAAATACTTAATTCTGCTGTCTTCACATATGGTAATGTATAGGTTGATTTTAAAGAAATTCGGCCTAAGGAAAAAAATCTTACCGGACATCCCACCGTACATCCATATGACATTCTTTTGAGTATTACTGACTTATGAACATAAAATCTTAATTGCTAAATCTTTCCGGTTGTAAACATTGTCACAAAAGAGCTTTTTTCTTAGTCATTGGCAAAATACTTTTTAAAAGGTTATTGTAATGAACAATTTAGAAAATTCTCACGCATCTCTAAAGATTCAAAAACCTGTTTGAAAATCATGGCTTGAATCCATTATATCCGGCCCTCAGAAAAGGTCTTGACATGTAGCAGGTGTTCAACAAACTTTTTCTGAGTCGATGGGTCTTACATGATTAGAGACAGGAGTTGGACAAAGTCTACTGCCGGAGTGGGCAAGTCTAGGCAAGCACCAAGCTGGGACTGTGGGCAGCTGGGTGTAAGAAAGAACCACAAGAGAACATCAAATAGGAATCTGATGAGGCAGTTAAGTCGCCTAGGATGGGCTACCTGCTCATGGTTACCACCAGGAAACTGGCTGCTGTGGACAACAAACCCCTGCCTTGGCCCACGGATGCCACAGCGCGCACATACACACTGTACCCAGCAGAGCAGGTGCTTTTTACCATCCAGGCACCGCACAGAGGTATCCAAGAGGGAGCCAGAGGCAAACCTTGTCCCATGGAAAAACAGCAGGATTTGAAGCCTGGCAGTTCTGGATGCTGTTATTTACTGGTCTGTGTCCCCGGGCACATTTCTTAAATTCCAACTTAGAGTCTCCCCGTTAGTAAAACGGAGCAAATAGCTATGTCACAGCATTGCAGGATGGATTACACGGGAGCATGTCTGTAAAAGGCCCTGGCACAGGGTTGGTGGATAATAAAGCTAGTTGCCTGACAGGGGCGGGAGGCCACAGTCTTGTTATCCATGGTGATGAAGAAAGGAAAAGCTCAGAATGGGAAAGAGGCCTAAGGCCAGACCCTGCTGCTCAGGCAGGAACACAGGTCCCTTGGGAGGGGCTGCAGCAGCCAGGAAGTGAGGTGAGGAAAGGCAGCGCTGCCTTCTCAAGGGAGCTGTGTTTGTTTTGTGGATGATTGAAAAAAAAGAGGAAGGGGATTTATCACACGTTCATGTCAGTTTCCAGGCAGCGTTTAAAGTCATTCCGCTGGCTCAAGTTGAGAAGATTCTCTCTCCGACAAATCCCAACATCCCGGCAGAAGACAGATACGTTGCTGAGCCAAAAGTGACCTGGCAACAGATGAGAGGAGAATGCGAGGTACAAGCATCTGTGCTACCAGTGAAGTGGACCAAGAACGAGGAGGTGATGGCGTAAGAAGCTCCTGAAAGCCTCTCCAGCTTTTGAGTTACCCTTTGGTTTGCCTTCTGCAACATTTTCATCTGTCATCAAGGATTCATTGAACCGAGGATAGAGCCATACTCAGAACATTGCTTCTCAATCCTTCAGGTCATACCAGCTCACCCCAAACTTAATTTCATGCTAGGATAAAACCAGAATAAAATGAAATCAGGATACACTACAATTATAACTATGCTATTATAAGGATGCATGTAGACAGGGGTCTGGAAAAGCTGAGAAAAGCAAAAGAGTCAACATGTATTTGAGTGGTACAATTAAGGAGAACCTTCCTTTTTAACAATTATTTTTTAAATTATTATGGTCTTATTAATGCAATATGTAAAAGCCGAGAAGGAAAAAACATTAAGTCAGGAACAACTTAACCTCATCCATGCCACTTAGCCTATGGCAGCAGGTTTGACTGACATCACTGTTGAGGTCACGCACCTTGTCACACACCCCATGATGCCTGGCTTTCCACCCACTCAAGAGCAGGCCGGATGTGGCTGCAGCCTGCCAAGTCCTGACCTCAGGGGACTGAAAGGCACAAGACTCAATTTCTTTCGGTCAAAACTTTCCTGCAAATTTCACCCACATGCAGCACCCTTATAATGCTCCATGCTGATCTCAAACTAGACCTAGAACTTTTGGGGTCTATATAACTTCGTGCTAACAAACACCTAAATCAGCGTTTTCTGACAAGTCTGGAAATTTTAGTAGCTCTGCGGCACACAGACACACCCATATCCCTACTGAGAACTTAGCAGTCCCCAGTATAGGGCTAATAGGATGAGAACCTGCACAGCCTGACTTATACCTTCAGACATAACTGATCACTTTACATTTACTGCCCTGGAAAATCACCTGCATCCATTAAAATTCATTACCCAGGACTTCCCTAGTGGTCTAGTGGTTGGGAATTCACTTGCCAGTGCAGGGGACACAGGTTTGATCCCTGGTCTGGGAAGATTCCATATGCTGAGAAGCAACGAAGCCTGTGCACCACAGCTACTGAGCCTGCACTCTAGAGCCTGAGAGCCACAACTATCGAAGCCCACGTGCCTAGAGCCTGTGCTCTACAAGAGAAGCCACCACAATGAGCAACCCACGTACTGCAACTAGAGAAAGCCTGTGCACAGCAACGAAGACTCAGCACGGCCAAAAAGAAATTACAAAAATTCATTACCCACATATTTCACTTAAGAGGTTTTTTAAAAAAAAAAAAAAACACAAAGCACAGTGTTGGACCAGATGGTAATTTGGGTATAAGATGATCTCAGAGATGCCTCTTGGAATCTACTGCTTTTACCCATGTGTGACTCAGCCAAAGCCTACACAAATAACCCCAAAAAGGACAAATCACAAGGGTCCTCCTGCTCAACAGGTGCAGGTTCAATAGTCCTAAGGTTCATTTGCCTCTACTCCATTCTAGAAAATTCCCTAGCCTCTCCATTGCCTCCTCCCACTCCCATACCTTGTTCGTACCCATTTCGGTACTCATGGCGTAGAATTACATTTGCTTAAACATGTCTCCCCGCCATACTGTGAGTTCTTTGCAAGGAGTAACTAGGTCTTCGTTACTGTGAGCACCCCAACTCAAGCCCATGCCTGGAACACAGCGGACGCTCCATCTGCACTGTTCTCCTTGTTTACACACCCTGTTTTACACGATTCCAGCATGATTATCAGTGCCCCATCACAGACGTGCACTGGTGTGTATGATGAATCCTATGACGACCCTGTCAGTAAACAGTAGATGAAGGCTAGCTGTTGGTTTCATGCAGTGTGTGTGTCTGTTTTCAGAGTCATCTCCCCACCATCTATGCAGTTATTACAAGTAGCTAGGCAGGCAGGTGGGTGGGTGGGTGGGTCGAGGGGGAGGAAATGAGTAGACCAACTCTGACAAGCAGGTAATCCAGAAATTCATTTTATTAAGGATATGAAAGCATGATGTGCGGCTTTGTCACAGCCGATTTCCTTTCTAAATATCTAGACAGACCCTTGACAATACTTAAAGGGTATTGGCACAGTGTGAGCCGGGGTGAGGCTGGTTATGGCTCAAATGGGCTGGTGGTGGTGGGGAAAGTCACACTGTCATTGAATCCACACCACGATTACTGAGAGTCAGTGGTACTGGCAAGTGTTCACTGTGCCAACCCAGATGTCACTGCGCTTTGGCCCAGCCTCCCGCCTGCGAAGACGACCCCTGTCGACAGGTGCCTTTTTAGAAACAGGAGAATCCCTGGGCTTTTCTTTCAGTCCTCAAGGATGAGGTGAAATAGCAAGAACCAGGGAAGGCGAAGATGGGGCTGGAGCCAATTAACGGACTCCGAGTTGAGGGTCCTGGTTTACACAGCAGCATGGGGTGTGTTAGTTAACCGGGCTGCCAGAAGCCCTGATAAAATCAGGATTATCCAAGTGTGTGCCGTTTGTCCTGGGGTCTGGCCTCTTTACAGCGCATTAGGAATAGGAAACTAGAACCACAAGTCTCCATGGGTCCCTCCCCACTTGTAATCACTATGGACAGGTCCATGCAGAGGAGGCCAGAAGAGAGGGGAGCTACCCGACCTGTCTGGCCCATTTCCTCTGGTTCCAGAGAAACCCCTCCTTGGGTTTAAGGGCCCAGAGGGGTTTCCCAACTCTCCCTGCTCATTAAGCCAGTTTGATTTTAAAGGAGAAGATTAAGTACACATCCCACAGCCAAGATTCCAGATGTTTAGCAAGCCTTCCTTTTGTGGTTGGGGTCCCCTGCTAAGAAGTGCTTCTAATTAACATCTAACGCTGGGCTCCCAGGCGCTGTCAGAGGTGGGAGTCCAGGCACAAGGGCCCTGGCTCTAGTCCCAGTTTAGTTGTTTTTATTAGTCCAAGATCTGAGTCCCCTCATTTGGCTCGTCTGAGTCTCGATTTCTTCATTTCTTTCCTATGGGAGTAGACTACCAAACGTCCGCCCAGTGCAAGCAGGCTGTGAAAGTCAAAGGCGATCACCTTAAGAGTTCTTCGGAAGAAAAGCAGGAAAGCCCCCTCAGAACTGCCCTGTTTAGCGTGATACATGTGTAAACTTCAGTTAGGGACTTCCCTGATGAGCCAGTGCTTAAGAATCAGCCTCACATTCCAGGGGGATGTGGGTTCAATCCCTGGTCAGAGAACTAAGATCCCACATGCTGCGGGGCAGCTAAGCCCACAAGCTGAAACAAAGGAAGCCCACGAGCCACAAAGACGACCCAGCGGAGCCAAAATAATTAAAAAACAAATACATAAACTTGAGCTAGTTAAAATGTAAAATTTGATTCATGGGTTACACTACCCACATTCCAAGGGCTCAAGAGCCACACGTGGCTGGTGGCTACCCTATGGGCCACCTCAGATGGAGTACACTGCCATCGCCTGGAAGGTTCCATGGGACAGCCCTGCTCTCAAGCCTCTTGGAATTCTCACCATAAAAACGTTAAGATCACTCCAGCCCTGTCGAATGCTCAGAAAGACATGGGTCCACGTGTATTTGAATGCCTACAAAGAGAGAAGTCCTTTATTCCGACACAGTAGGGCCACAACTGGGCTCTTTTCCAAGTTCTTCAAAGAAAGCCGTGGAGTTTTTCTTCCCAACACATAAAACAGGCGCTGGCAAAAGGAGGGGCTTTTCTCCCACAGCTTCCCTGCCGGTTCCAGTCAGATCACCCTTCAGACCTCATCTATTATTTATACAGTCCTACTTTTTCAGAAAACACGTTTTTTTCAAACATCCTCTTGACAGGACCATTAGCTCTGTGCAAATTCAGGGACCCAGCCCCTTCATTCCCACCTGCTGGACAGGCCCTTCTACTGGCACCAGAAGATGGCCAACTCGAACTGCTTAACAAAACAAAAGGACACAATACTCCCTGGGGCCAAGTGTTAAAAGCATTCCAAAGGAAAACGGCCCCAAACAGAAGCTCCTCCCCTCCAATCTGTTCCTCATCAGCCAAGGATTTATTGGCTCTTGCAGTAAATTAATCAATTGCCAAGAGAAAGTAAAACCGTGGCTCCAATGTAAACACTTGTTGGTAACAATCCTTCAACATGACACTTTGGATTTCAAGTGGCTGGGTGGCCTTCCAAATGCCTCATTAAATGGCAACTTTATAGCATTAAGAGGAAAAAGCTCTGGGATTTTCCTTACAAATGTATAAATCAATCTCTTCAAAGACAAACAATAGAACAATTCACAAAATGTGTGTGACTGGGAGACACGAGGAGGGTGCAGCAGACTGAGGAAGGGCAGACTGAGAGACAGAGGTTGGCTGAGCGCTTTCCCTGTCTCGGTGCGTGAGGGCACCTCGACTCTGGACATTTCCGCTCTGCCCAACATCTGTTCAGCCATCATCAAAGGGGACCCTCTTCCAAATGGTAAGCTCCTAGGCCCGTGTGCCAGCGTGTGTGTGTCTTTGTTCATCTTCCTATCCTTCACAGTATTTACCATTAAGATTTTCAAGTTGATGGCAATTAAAATCAGCCAAGCTAATTGATTTCACTCAGTGAATGATTTAGTGTTAAGAAAAGTTATATCATCAACAGTTGATTATTGAAAACCCTGTGTGCAAGCTACCATGGTAGTGCTTAGAAAAAATACTGACCTTTTGCCCCTAAAATAATTTAACATGTTTTGTTGAGTGTACCTTGGACTGCAAGGAGATCCAACCAGTCCATTCTGAAGGAGATCAGCCCTGGGATTTCTTTGGAGGGAATGATGCTAAAGCTGAAACTCCAGTACTTTGGCCACCTCATGCGAAGAGTTGACTCATTGGAAAAGACTCTGATGCTGGGAGGGATTGGGGGCAGGAGGAGAAGGGGACGACAGAGGATGAGATGGCTGGATGGCATCACTGACTTGATGGACATGAGTCTGAGTGAACTCCGGGAGTTGGTGATGGACAGGGAGGCCTGGCGTGCTGCGATTCATGGGGTCGCAAAGAGTCAGACATGACTGAGCGACTGAACTGAACTGATAGAGTATAAACTAGCAAATTAAGTTTAACCCACAAGGAGACTGCAACCTTGAAAACCCAACCCTCTTGTTGAGAAAAGTTTGCATGGGCATCATCTGTTCATCCAAGTCCCACTGCTCTAAATGCACCGGAGCAGCTTCACCCCTGAACCCAGGCTTGGAAAACAGGTTTGTTACCCTGGGAGGTGCCCCCAAACCCCAGTGTGTGTGTGTGAGGTTCACCCAACTCCCTCTGCTTTCCAGCTAAGTGGCCCTTCAAAGCTATGGCCTGAGGAGGCCAGTGTATTATATTTTTCCTTTAGATAAAGCCCTTAAAAAATATAAAACTGATGGCTGAAACTCAAAGAGAAAGCCCTGAAACCGATCACATGTGGCAGTCTTGACTGTGTCCTCCTAACTGGTAGCTCTCTGTATAACTATACTCAACACTGTCAGATTCCTATGGAAATTCAGCCCCACGAGAACAATGGACAACTGATAATAGGCACAGTGAGACAAGGGAAGCCAACTCTGCAGAACTCAGGAATGGTTCTTTTCTGCTATGAATGTGGCTCCAACTGGAAAAGCTGCCGTATCAGTGGCCTTCCTACAACCTCAAGACCAATCCTCCATCTCAAAAAGCAACATGAAGCAAAATCAAGTGTGCAGATTAGCAATAAATGTTGGAAGATTCCCAACGTGGTCCTTGTACCAACACCCCAGGTCCCTCTGCTGGTGTACTGTCCCAGGGAGAGGAATTGCAACAATAAATAAAATGTGTGCTCCCCTACCCTTAGGCGGATCATATGTTACTGGAGAGATAGCTAAGCAGATGGATGGTGTTGCCATGCTATACACATGCTAGAACTGAAGTGTTTTGATCTTCTACTACAACTCAGGCTTTCAACACAATGGGCTAGGGTGTGTGCCATCAGGCCAATGGGCTCCACCTCCCTGAACCATGCCCACAGGTGCCATTTTCCATCACAAGTATGAAGTGTGTGGCTGCCCTGGCTGAAATGTATTAAACGTACTAAAATGCAATTCTCCATATCTCTACATTCTCCATATCTCCACAATGTCATGGCTTCCCTGGTGGCTCAGTGGTAAAGAATCTGCCTGTCAATTCAAGAGACAAGGGTTCGATCCTTGAGTTAGGAAGATCCCCTGCAGAAGGAAACGGCAACCCACTCCAGCATTGTTGCCTGTGAAATCCCACGGGCAGAGGAATCTGGTGTCCTGCTGGGGAGAAATGTTTTCAGATTCAAATCTGTCCCAAGCATTTCTGAGAGTCATTCATTCTCCTAATACAATTCCTATTGTCATTGCCTTGTGCCCACCGCATACACCACTGTGCACGTGATCTGCTTCGGACTGCTTAGAATCTAGCAAGTCCATCCTCAACACATCCGCCCTTCCGGACTTGCCCTGGCGGTTCCAGGTTCAATTCCTGGTGAATGAACTAGATCCTGCATACGGCAACCAAGAGTTCGCATACTGCCACTAAGGCTTGGCACAGCCAAATAATAAAAACAAACAAAAACTGCAAAAAAAATTCACCCTTCAATGAACATACAGGATTTCCAGAATGTATCAGAGTGGTCTGCACACAGAAATTCAAAGTAAGAATGGGTCCCACGTGTGTGCGCCCACGTATGTTAGTCACTCAGTCGTGTCCGACTCTGCAACCCCATGGACTGTAGCCCACCAGGCTCCTCTGTCCATGGCATTCTCCAGGCAAGAATACTGGAGTGGGGAGCCATTCCCTTCTCCAGGGGATCTTCTCAAGCCAGGGACTGAATCAGAGTCTTTTGCATTGCAGGCAGATTTTTTACTGTCTGAGCCACCAGGGAAGCCCTAAGAATGAGCCCAGCACAAATCAAAGGACTAGACACAGAAGAGATGTGCCCATCAAAGCACTCACAGGGCGACAGCCTGGTCTGAAGTCTGTCTTATACCAGCAGGCACGCACAAGGCCTTGACAGACTCTACTTGATGCATTAGTACCTCTGGGCTTGGTGCGTGGGCGCCCCTCGGTCCTAACACAAGAACTGAATTACACCATAGGCTCGAAGGGCCAGGGAGGTGGCAGAGGTCCCGGGACACGGCCCAGAGCCGACACTTCACAGCGTTGTTCACAGAAGCGGCTTCCTGCAGGGAGTGTGCTGGTCCCCGGCCAACCCACAGTTCTCAGAAGGGTGGAAGGGCAGAGGGAGGAATTCCTCCAGCTGGCAGATTCTCAAGGCGGGAGGAGAGAGGAAGGGAGTTGGGGCAAGGAGAGGAAGAAGGAGTGGCGGGGAAGGAAGAGGCCCTCGAGAGGCACATCCACAGCTCCATCTGCGATGGCAGATCAAACCAAGCCCAACCCCGAGCCCCTGCTGCCCTCTTAAGAGTCCCCTGAGCACAATGACACGCCCTAAACACTCCTGTTGTTAGCTGCTTAAAGTATGTATTCCTTCTGTATGTTACTCTGACTGTAGAGATAAGCCTTAATCGCCTCCTTAATTCCACTCTCCCCCTGCAAAATAAACATTGTTTTCCGTTTTTCATCTTGACCTTCTAGATGCTGCATTCACATACTGCTATATTCATATAGAGGGGAAAATATCACTTTATACTGTCCTTTTCTCTCTACTGAGCAATACATCTTAGAGATCATTCCATCCACAGGAACAGACCTACTTCATTCTCTGAAATTGCCACACAGTATTCTACAAAGTGGACTTACCGTATTTTATTCATTCTTCCACCGGTGTTTCATTTCCCCAGCAGTTCTGGAGTGGATATACAATCAGATGCAAGTGTTTCACTGGAACACAATTCTAGAAATAATGTCACTGGGTCAAAGGACTTGTGCGACTTTTAATGGACGCTGACAAGATCCCGCCACAGGTCTCCCGGTCTCTGCTTTCACTCACAGGATGTGGATACTCCTTTCCCTAACTCCACCCTCATTTGAGTCTATCATCCTTTTCAGTTTTGCCTGAGAAGGAAATGGCAACCCACTCCAGTACTCTTGCCTGGAAAATCCCATGGACACAGTCCCCAGGGTTGCAAAGAGTCGGACATGACTGAGCAAGACTTACTAAACTTAACCTTAACCCTGGTTTTGTCCAGACTTGATGGTGGGCAGTATTGGGGGGTCGGGGGGAATCCCACTGCTTTAATTTGCATTTCTCTGAGAGATCAAACATTTTGTCTTATGTTTATTGGCCGTTTGCATTTTCTTTTTTGTGAGTTCAGTTCAGTTAAGTTGTTCAGTCGTGTCCGACTCTTTGCAACCCCATGAATCACAGCACGCCAGGCCTCCCTGTCCATCACCAACTCCCGGAGTTCACTCAAACTCATGTCCATCGAGTCAGTGATGCCATCCAGCCATCTCATCCTCTGTCGTCCCCTTCTCCTCCTGCCCCCAATCCCTCCCAGCATCAGAGTCTTTTCCAATGAGTCAACTCTTCGCATGAGGTGGACAAAGTACTGGAGTTTCAGCTTTAGCATCACCATTTCATAAACTCTGCCCATTTTTCTTTTGGGTCATTTGCTTCTTTTTCTTCATGAATTTATAGATTCTTACATATTCTATTAATCCATTGACTGTTCTGTTTTGTACATCTCAGTCTTTTAAAAACTTTGCTTATGGCATTTTCCCACAAACAAGGTAGTTTTCCATAAACAAAACAATGGCTTCCACCTGGATGAGAGGGAGTTTGGGGGAGAATGGATACATATATATGAATGGCTGAGTTCCTTTGTTGTCTACCTGAAACTATCACAACATTGTTAATCAGCTATACTCCAACACAAAATAAAAAGCTTAACTAAAAATGCACATGAAAATAGTATTTTTAAGAGAAACAATGGCTTCTAAACTGTTTACACTGCAATAGAATCCTTTCTCCAGTCCAGGGGAATCCCTGAAAGCAGACAGGCAACAGGAGAACTGCTCTGGACTCCTAAGGTCCCGCCAGCTCCTCCATCCTGATTCTGAGGTTCTGAGGGATGCTTCCAAGAACACAGCTTGAAACCACGGGTTCAGTCCAATTCCCTCGTGCAAGAGATGAAGAAATCCAGGATAAGAGGCACTGGAGGGACAAGTGCAAGGCTTCCTAACCAAAACAGGACCAGAACTTTGGTCTTCATTCTGTTTCTCTGAACCCAGCACAGTCTTTAAATTATAGAAGGTAAATTAATTCCAAAGTGACCTGACAACAGAACTAGCTCTTTGGTATCTGATTCATGTACTTTTCTCCCAGCCCAGAAAAAGAGTGTCAAATGCCAATAAAATAAACAGATATTTCCACTCAGAAACGGATTAAAAAAAAACTTACCACTGCTTTCTAGTTATGTATTTCTATGTTAACTTCCTGTCTCTCCCCACAAGAACAGAAACTAAATGAAAACAGGAATTCTTGTCTGTCTGTCTCAAAGATCCAGAACTGGGCCTGTCAAATTATAAGCCTCAACAAACATTTACCTCTCAAACTATTCTCTAAGCTAAAAACAAGCAGAAAATGATCCTTTTTTTTTTTTTTCAACTGCATTTATCAGTGTAACCTCTAAGAGAATAGTTACCCATTAGCAGGTGGCCTACAAAGTGGGATGCAGGAAGGAACCTCAAGGTCTCAATAATCAAATGGAATAATTGAAAGCAGTACCATTGGAAACACACGCCCACCCTTTTCCTCCTTCCCCTTAATTCTTTGGGCTTCTGGTTGTTATGTTTGTGTTTTCTAGAACGTCAGGCACTTGAAGGTCCCTCTGTAAAAATCTCCCCAGAGATGAAGGCATTTTGAATCAGCTGAGTTCCACGCTGAGGTCTTTTTTCTCACCTGCTAAGTGCTAACTACCAACTGTGGGAACTCAGGGAGATTAAGCATCTGTGGGACCCAAGTCAGGTCTCTGCTCTGTAAAGTGGACACAACTATAGGCCCTGCATGTTTCAGGTTTTCAGAGGCTTGGTGTCAATGCACGTCTGTTGCTTAGCTTAATGCCACACACATGCAGTCACTGGAGTTTATCAGTTAAGGTGTTCTGCAGAGGAGTCAACTTTTAGGATGGGTGTTTGTATGCCCAGATGAGTGGACAGAGTTTGACTAGCTGTTCAGTCGCTAAGTCCTGTCCAACTGTTTGCAACCCCACTGAGTTCAGCATGCCAGGCTCCTCTGTCCTCCAGTATCTCCCAGAGTTTGCTCAAATTCATGTCCCTTGAGTAGATGATACTCTCTAACCATCTCATCCTGTGCCGCCCCTTCTCCTTTTGCCTTCCATCTTTCCTAGAATTTGGACTAAACACTTTTAAATATGAGGACATGAGATGAGAAGAGCCAGAGTTATTAAAAATTCATTACTAAGAGAACAGCACATTTACAGAGCAAGTCAAATCCAGTCATCATGGTGAATATTAGACGGAGGTCGTAGAACTCCGAGACCAACTGCAGAGGGAAAGGATGATGGAGAGTCTTCAGTTAAATGCCAGCCTGCTGGTTAGAAATCCCAGTCCCAAAGCACAGCCAGCAGGCCACCTCCCACCTCTGTGTCTGTGGTTGTAGGAGCTCGTGTTTACTCGGATTGGCTGTAGGGGCAGTCACAGCTTCCATTTGCTCCCCTGCAATCACCAAGAATGTGTTCTGGCCCAGGCCCACTCCTCCAGGGAACAATAACCATTTCATACATTGGTATTTAGTTACAGAGCTATGAACGCCCTATAGCCAATCAAAACAGGGTCCTAACAGATCAGACTTTGATCTTTGCAAATGAGGATATGGGCTAAAGCCACTCTGGAAAAGCTAAAAAGAGCTAACGTTCTGTTCATGGAATTTTGAAAATGCTTGCTTCCTATCCACTGATACAGATGGGTTCCTGAAGCAGTGATGCTGGGTATCATAGAACAGAATGTGGACACACAGGCAATTCGTGTGTCCCAGAATTCTGACACATTCGAAAATATGTAAATAAGAGAAATCATAATGAACTGGTCCGATGGCATCATGGACTCAATGGACATGAGTCTGAACAAACTCTGGGAGACAGTGAAGGACAGGGAGGCCTGGCGTGCTGCAGTCCATGCGGTCGTGAAGAGTTGGATGCAACTGAGTGGCTAAACAACAACAGTAACAGAAAAATCTGCATCTTCAAATTGCCCAAAGCATGACAAACCCTCACAGATTTAATATAAAATGTCCAGCATTACTCTAGTCTTTTAAAATCAGGCACCACTGGAGGAAGTGTGAGCAGTCTCAGAAGCCCATTTTTAGCAGAATTGAAATCAGATCCAGGGCTTGAATCACACACAGAGCAGTCTGGCCACTAAAGGCACCTTTCTCTTCATCTCAGGAAAAAAATTTTTTTTTCTTCTTTATTTAACAAAGATACTGAAGATAAAGAGAAATGTTAAGCAGAAAAGCATTTAAAAATCCGCTTTGAAAAGAAAAGAATCCCCAATCCTTATAGCTCTCTGAGTATTTGCCTAGGCTAGAAGAAAAGGGGAAGAGATGACAATTGAAATGGGGTATGAAACACTCGCAGGTCAACAAAACAAGCCTGCCTCTCACAGAAATCAATTTGACTTTTCTTAAGAACACTGGAAGGTCTTCCTCTCCTGCTATGAAGAGACCCAGAAAAAAGCTTTCAGAACAACTGGAGTTGCTCTCAATTCCAGCCTCGTTCTCTAAAGACACACAGCGTTAAGAACAATGTGCTGGGTCACACATGAGGAGAAACTTCAATTTTTAACACCAACTTGAGCACTTTGCAACAGGGCTTAGAGTACAAATGGGTGGTCACCCCCAGTGCATGACTGCATGGACCTCGTGGTCCAACTACCACCCGCCTTCCTCAATGTACAGTGCTCCATCTATGCAGTCACAGGCAGCCAAGGGTGGGGTGTGCCAGAGTAGATACTTGAACACAGGATCCAGTCATTTTCCTCCAAATTCCAGCATAAGCCAAGGTTACTTAAGAGGTCCAGAAACCTCAGAGCAAGATGTGCCATTCAAAGTCTTGAAATTATCTTGTGTTCTTCTGAGGGCCAGAAAAATAGAACAAGGCTTTAAAGCAACATTCTAGCAAGCCAGGACAGGCTTCCCTGGTGGCTCAGTCAGTCAAGAATCCACCTGTAATGCAAGAGACCCGAGTTTGATCCCTGGGTCAGGAAGATTCCCCGGAGAAGGGAATGGCAACCCACTTCAGTATTCTTGCCTGGAGAATTGCATGGACAGAGGCACCTGGTGGGCTCTAATACCTACCCCATGGGGTCGCAGAGAGTCAGACATGACTGTGTGACTAACACTTTCACTTTCAGGATGGTTGATGGAGACCCTGAGAAAGTATGGAGCTCTTTGTTCAGGACCAAGGCATGGGCCAGAGAGCACCTCCAGAGACTGGAGAAGGCATCCAGAGATGCTTGCCTAGGCACCCAGACTCGTTACCACCTGAGCAGTCTGAACACGTGAGGTTCTGGGGTCTTGTAGATCTTGTGAATCATAGTCATTGGTATTTTCTCCCATATCTCAAAAATTAAAGCAAAAACCACTTCAAATCTCTGGATTCCAGTCTGGCCTGTTATCAGGACATGAGCGCTAGAGCCCTAGATGACATCCTCATTAACAAAAACAGACCTTTAAGCAGCACGGTATGTAAAGCAAATTTCATGAAACCACCTGCCTTTTGATCTGCATTATCATCCTAGGCATGATCTTACCAGAAGTGATATGATTATAAAGTGCATAGCACTTCAAAACAAACGATGAAAGAGAAAAGGTCAACTTTCTGATAAAGCACTAGTAAGTCTGAACTAATAACAATCCTATGCTACATATCAGATTCCCAAATACCTAAAGTCAGAAAACCAGTAAGGGGACTGCCCCCCGTGGCCCAGTGACTGGGACTCCACGCTCCCAGTTGAGGGGACCCAGGTTCAATCCCTCGTCAGGGAACTTGAGCCCACATGCTGCAACTCAGAGTTCAAACGCAACAATTAAAAGAATCGGAAAAAAAAAAAAAAGAATCGGCATGCCTCAACAAAGATCAAAGATCCTGTGTGCCGCAACTAAGACCCGGCACAGCCAAATAAATAAAATTAAATGTTTTTTTAAAACCACAGTAAGGATATCTCATAGTAATAGTTAACAGTTATTGAAAGCTTAGACTGGGTCAGCAATATGTCGTAATTCATTGAAACCTCATAACCTCCATGACTATATATTACTACTACCTCCATTAATTATTTATTTACTTATTGCTGTTACATCCATTTTAAAGAAATCTGAGGCACAGATAACATCCAAGGATGTTCAGATGTGATAAAACAGCTTTAAATAACTGTTGGAAGTCTAGTATCAGAATTGAATGGTCTGAAAAGCTGCATACACTGTACATTGAAGTTTTGTAAGAAATGAATTTGAATCCATACCTGGTTGTCACCCAGAACTGGTGCCCAACTATCTGTTTTTCACCTTTATGTCCTCTGGCACGTAGCCCAAACCCAGAGTCAAGGCTCTCTGCACTACATTATACTCAGGGAGCTTTGGGTCATTGTAATTATCAAGTGTACAATTCAAAACGTTAGTAAGGACTTGAAGTCAGTTTTTCTTTTTTTTTGTTTTTAAGAGTTATCAAGACCAACCTTCAAACAATCAAAATTGATAGAAGGATGCTGCGAGACTGCTGGAAACAAAAATCCAAATTCAAAGATCAATAGCATTCCTTTATACCAGCAGTAACCAGGATATAAAAAGAGGAAAAAACTGGCTTCCATGGCAAGCCAAACTATAAAGCAGAGAGGCATAAATCTAAAAAGCAACTTTAGTAAGAATTTCTAAAACTTCATTAAAAGATAGAAAGGAAGATTTAGATTAATGGAGGAACTAAACTTCTTTTACTTGAGAGAAAGATAACATTTTCAAGATGTCAATATTACCCAATTAATAATTTCATTGAAATTCCAAAATTATCTCAACAAGAATTTTAAAAACTTGAAAAAGAGTTTAATAATTATATGGGAAAGTATAGGAGTAAAGGCTTCTCGGGTGGTGCTAATGGTGAAGAACCCATCTGCCAATACAGGAGACATAAGAGACATGGGTTCCATCCCTGGGTCGGGAAGATCCCCTGGAGGAGGGCATGGCAACCCACTCCAGTATTCTTGCTTGGAGAATCCCCATGGACAGAAGAGCCTGGCAGGCTACAGTCCATAGCGTCGCAGAGTCAGATACGACTCAAGGGACTTAGCACGCATGCATAAGAATAAGAATTTTGAAAAATACAAAGTGGGTAAACTATATTATCAGATATTAAAACACATTAGAAAACTACAGTAATTAAGACAGTGTGGTATTGATGCAGGAATAGACAAATGATCAGAAGGGAATAAAGAGTCCTGAGACCAGTGTACATATTTTTAAAGACTGTATGATATACATGGGGTAAGAGCAAGCTAATCACTGTGCTCCATCTGCAATCCAGTTGAAATTTATTTTTAACCCATCTTCAATTTGTTTTTCTCCTTAGAGTGAGGTAAAGATCAAAGTATGTATTTTCCACATGAAAGCCAAAAAAAAAAAAACCTAGATATGGAAATTACTGGAAAGAAATATAGGGGAGACAGAGAATTGTCTCAAAACAGGAAAGTCAGTTGGAAGATATGACTCCATTAACACAGATTGAACTCAGGTCTCCTGCACTGCAGGTGGATTCTTTACCAGCTGATAAAACAGAGAGAAGCCCAAGAATACTGGAGGGGGTAGCCTACCCCTTCTCCAGTGGATCTTCCCGACCCAGGAATCAAACCGGGGTCTCCTGCATTGCAGGCACATTCTTTACCAACTGAGCTATCAGGGAAGCATTAACACAGCCAGATCTCAATAAAGAAAAAAATAGAGAGTACAGAAAGCAAGACGCAATATGATACCACTTACGTAAATTAAAACACAGATAAGGATGCATGGGTGTATCTATAAATATAGTTATTTAAAAATCTAAAAGCTAGCCTGGAAGGAGATGCACTGAAACACAAGGTGGGGGGAATTTAGGTTACAACTAGTTTTTTGTCTAAGAAAAGTCCTTAAAAGTAAATATGTCAGGTGCTTCCCTGGTGGTCCAGTGGTTAAGAATCTGCCTTGCAGTGTAGGGGACACTGGTTCAATCCCTGGTCTGGGAGGATCCCATATGTCATGAAGCAGCTGGGCCCGTGTACCACAACTACTGAAGCCCGAATGCCCCACAGCCTGAGCTCCACAGCAAGAGAAACCACTTATATGAGAAGCCCACACACAACTAGAGAGTGACCCCTGCTCTCTCCAACTAGAGAAAGCCTGAGTGCAACGGCAAAGACCCAGCACAGCCAATAAGTAAATAAGCTTTTTTTTTTTTTAAAAAAGCAAATATGGCAAAACACTATGGCAATTAAATCTGAGCAGTGGGAATATGGATGTTTTTGCTAAAGATACAGAAAATGACATGATAAATTCTTTAAGGAAGAACTCTCAAATGTTAAATCTAGATCTTCTTTGTTAACATGTCAACACTAAGTAGTTTCTTGACTATCTATAGTCTTCTTCTTCAAAACACAGAATAAAAATGGGGCAGACAAATAAATTCACTTAAATTCCAACTGTGATGCTTAATTTTACGTGTCGACTTGGCTGGGCTATGTTGCCCAGATGTTTGGTCAAACACTAGATGTTGCTGTGAGGGTATTTTTTAGGTGTGATTAAATACTAAGTCACACCTAAAATTTGAATTACATTTAAATACGTAAATCAGCGGACTTCTCGTGAAGATTACTCATATTGGGATGGAGACTGGCCATCTAGTCAGTTGAAGGCAGTAAAAGAGGCTGAGGTTTCCCAGAAGAGGGCTGTCCTCAAGACCGAGACACAAACTCTGCCTAAACTTGCAGCCTGCTGGCTCATCTTCCAGGGTTTTGACTTGCCAACCCCCACAAGTGCATGCACCAAATCCTTCTCTTCCTCTCTCTGAACATGTGTATTTCCTCTGTACTCTGTTTCTCTGGAGAATGCTGACTAATACCAACACTGCAAGTTTTGGGGGCAGCCATGGTTTCTCATGACATGTCTTATACAGAATGAGAGTTGGACCAGAAAGAAGGCTGAGCGCCAAAGAATTGATGCTTTTGAACTGTGGTGTTGGAGAAGACTACTGGGAGTCCCTTGGACTGCAAGGCGATCAAACCAGTCAGTCCTAAAGGCAATCAACCCTGAATATTCGTTGGAAGGACTGGTGCTAAAGCTGAAGCTCCAATATTGTGGCCACCTGATGCGAAGAGCCGGCCCACTGGAAAAGACCCTGATGCTGGGAAAGACTGAAGGCAGGAGGAGAAGGGGATGACAGAGGATGAGATGGTGGATGGCATCACCAACTCAATGGACATGAGTTTGAGCAAACTCTGGGAGTTGATGATGGATATGGAAGCCATGCATGCTGCAGTCCGTGGGGTCACAAAGAGTCGGACATGACTGAACGACTAATAACAACAAAATAGTTTCTGAACTGAAACGGTCCACAGTTTCTATAACACTCAAAAGGGTAGAAAGTCATGCTTTAGGGGTGACAGGGAATAATGACAGGCCAGTTCAGATGGACATCTTGGGATTAAATACATCTTGTGTATGTTTTCTAGGAAAACAGATCTCACAAGAAGATAAAGGTCTTCAGTAAGATGGCTTCTTGCTGGAGCTGTGGTTTTCCAGAGTTGACACATCCCCACTGGCCTGTGATTACTTGTTCGCCAGGTACTCCTGGGAAGGACATGTGTCCACACTCTTACATGAAGGAAGAAGAGGGGTCAGAGGAGTGAGGTCTGGCCTTCCTGTACCTGTGATATTTCCTGAGAATTCTCCTTGTTTGTTTCACCAAAAACACAAGTTGACAGACTGCCCAAGACTGACGGCTCTCTGCAGACTGCTTCTCTGCGGATGGACCTCTGCTCACGCCATGATCAACAGGGTCAAGTGCTCCAGCTTCACACACAGCCCACACCCCTCATAACCTACTCAGACACCGTGTGTACCTGCATGCAAGGCCATGTTGCTATTGTTGTTTACTTGCTAAGTTTTGTCTGACTCTTTTGAGACCCCATAGTCTATAGCCCCGGAGAAGGCAATGGCACCCCACTCCAGTACTCTTGCCTGGAAAATCCCATGGACAGAGGAGCCTGGTAGGCTGCAGTCCATGGGGTCCCTAAGAGTCTGACACGACTAAGCAACCTCACTTTCACTTTTCACTCTCATGCATTGGAGAAGGAAATGGCAACCCACTCCAGTGTTCTTGCCTGGAGAATCCCAGGGACGGGGGAGCCTGGTGGGCTGCTGTCTATGGGGTCACACAGGGTTGGACACGACTGAAGCGACTTAGCAGCAGCAGCAGCAGTCTATAGTCCACAAGGCTCCTTGGTCCATGGGATTTCCCATGCAAGAACACTGGAGTGGGTTGCCATTTCCTTCTCCAGGGGATCTTCCCAGCCTACGGATGGAACTCACGTCTCCTGCATTGGCAGGCAGATTCTCTACTGCTGACCCACCAGCAAAGTTCGGATAGAAGGCTATAAAAGAACCCCTAAACATACCCCTTTGCTCAGTTTAGATCTCTTACTGATTTTAGATAAAATACATTTGAGCCATTTAGTGTTCTGTGTTTCTGATCCTTTTTTATTTATTTTGGTTTGGTACCTGCAAACCAAGAAAGTTCAAGTAAGAAACAAGAATGGACTTACTGAAGCAATAATTCAAGGTGACAACAATACACGTTATTAAAAAACTTCTTGACATCAATTTGCATATCCTGTCGAGTTAGAGGAGAACAGAGCCATCTCAGGGGAATCACGAGGTGAGCCCAGATATAAGCAATCCCCTCCTGTCCCAGGTGGCGCTAGTGGTAAAGAGTTCGCCCGCCAGTGCAGTAGACATAAGACATGGGTTCCATCCCTAAGTTGGGAAGATCCCCTGGAGGAGGGTATGGCAACCCACTCCACTATTCTTGCCTGGAGAATTCCACGGACAGAAATGCCTGGCGGGCTACAGTCCATAGTGTCGCAAAGAGCTGGACACGACTGAAGTGACTTAGCACACACACACCACTGTCCAAATCAGAAGACAGCTGAAAAAATTCAAGGGTTAGATAATGTTAGATTTTCGGTTAGATAAATATAAATGATAGACTCTATGTCATTAAATGCAAAATTGTATCTAAGGTACTAAAAAGTAATGTTTAAAACATTTGTATAAACAATGTAAGATATTAATATAGCAATACACATACTTATATGTGCAAAAATACCACATACCCAAATACTATGTAAACAGAATAAGCTAATACTAATTTAGAAATATTTCTGGTTTCTTCCCACTTCTGACTCTCACACATCACGAAAACATTTATTCAATCTTCAGTGGTCTTTTTACACCCAAGCCTGTGATTACAGCTACTTTTTTGAGTTTTCCAAACCATATCCCCTTCACTTTCATGTCAGTTATTTGGATAATGTTCTTGACTTGTTCCATTTTTAAATGATCTTTAAAAGTCTTGTTTACAAAGAAATCCAACACTTGTTACTGTGAGGTCAGATGCCCAGGAATATTACTAGAGTTTTTTTTTACCCTTTCTTTATAACATGATTTCCTTGGTTGACCTCTACAAAGCATCCAAAATCAGCACTGATGAAGGTCATTTGAGGCTAATGTGTATTCCCTAAATACACTTTGATGTTCAAAATAATTGTGAGATCTTTCCATGAGCATGAGAGAAGCTGTAAAGACTTAAATATAAATTTCCTCATTTCTGATGATAAGCTTTTTTTTGGAGGGGGGGGATGCAGCGACCATGCTTTATATTTGACTTGGGCTCAATGAGGTAAACTCTATAGCTTCATTTCCCTCACTGCCCCCCATCTGCCTTTCTTCCTCAGCAGAGCAGCCGTGGTAGTAAGGCACAGAGTTACATGTGGACTTTTTCAGGTAGAGCTGGGGACTCCAGGGGAATCCAAAAGGTGGAGTCTAGAAGACCCAGAAACATGTGTCTCTTCCACAGGACAGATGGGTCCTGCCACATGAGCCAGGCTGGGCAGCCACTGGTTTTCTGTTCTGTCTTCTTCCAAAAATAATTTTTGCAGTTGCAGTGTGAAGCCTTTAAGAGTGGCAAGAGAGGGACTTCCCTGGTGGTCCAGTGGCTAAGACTCCATGCTCCATGCCCGGGTTCAATTCCCTGGTCAGGGAATTAGATCCCACATGCCACAAATAAGAGTTCACGTGCCTCTGTGGGCTCCCTGATGGCTCAGCGAGTAAAGAATACACCTGCAATGCAGGAGACACAGGTTCAACCCCTGGGTCGGGAAGATCTCCTGGAGGAGGAAATGGCAACCCACTCTAGTATTCTAGCTGGGAAATCCCATGGACAGAGGAGACTGGCAGGCTAAGTCCATGGGGTTGCAAAGAGTTGGACACAACTGACAGACTAAGCATGCATGTCACCATTAAAGATCCCTCGTACCTCAACTAAGATCGGCTTAACAAATAAATAAAATAAACACTAAAAAAAGAGAGTGGCAGGAGAGTAATCTGCAACCGGGAGATGCCTGGGCAGCTCTGTGGTCACGACTCCTCCCAGACACCCCCTGAAGCTTCTGAAGCAGGTGAGACCCTTAGAGGCCCCAGCAGCAAGACACTAAGCTCAGCTCTAGCACTGCCAACGGAGAAGGCGGTGGCACCCCATCACTTTTCCAGTACTCTTGCCTGGAAAATCCCATGGGCGGAGGAGCCTGATAGGCTGCAGTCCATGGGGTCACTAAGAGTCGGGCATGACTGAGCGACTTCACTTTCACTTTTCACTTTCATGCATTGGAGAAGGAAATGGCAACCCACCCCAGTGTTCTTGCCTGGAGAATCCCAGGGATGGGGGAGCCTGGTGGGCTGCCGTCTACGGGGTCGCACAGAGTCAGACACGACTGAAGTGACTTAGCAGCAGCGCTGCCAAAGGCAAAGGGAGACAGGGAAGCCTGCATGTAAGAGAATTTTCTGGAACATTCTGAAGAAAGGCCTAAATACCTTGGGAGCATAAGTGGGCCGCCACAGGTTACCTATTTCAGTGACTGGAGTGGAAGGAACAAGGGGCAATGCTGCAAGCTGTACAAGGTGTTGGTGCAAGGGGGATGGGTGAAGGAAGAGGGGAAAAAAGAGGATAACAATGATAAATCTATACCCACAGTGTGATACCGTGACTTAAAATATTTAGTCTTTGCCCACCGTTCCTGACACAGCACTCCTAAAACCCTTGAAATTCCCTACATGAGAGTCATAGGGGAATCTTAAATATTCTATTCAGTCCTGGAAACAGTTCCAGAGCAATCAAAGTAAAATGAGTATCTTTTTAACAAGTCTCTTCCTTTTTTAAAAACTGATTATTTATTCACTTTTGGCTGTGCTGCATCTTTGCGGCTATGTGGGCTTTTCTCTAGTTGCAGCAAGCACAGGCTACTCTCTAGTTGTGGCACACGGGCTCCTCGTTGCGGTGGCTTCTCTTGTTGTCGAGCCCGGGCTCAGCAGTTCTGACCTACAGGCTTAGTGGCCCCATAGGTTATGGGATCTTCCCGGATCAGTGATCAAACCCACTTTATTGACAGGAGGATTCTTAACCACTGAGCCAGCAGGGAAGCTCCCCGCAAGTCCCTCTCAATCATATCTGAGCTGATGATAATGTGGTGACTTCTGCAAAGTCCTTAAGGATGGATGCTGGTTGCAGGGGTGGGGGCGTGTGGCAGGCATGATTAGAAGGTTGGAACTGTTCATCCCACCCTACCCCCTTAACCTCTGAGGAAGGCAGAGGCATTGGAAACTGAGTTCAATCATCAATGGCCAATGATTTCAATCATGCCTATGTAATGAAGCCTCCCCCAAAAAACCCGAATGGCTGGGTTCACAGAGCTTCCGAGTTGGTGAACACCTGGAGACGCCATGCCCTTTCCCCAAATCTTGCATGCGCGCTATGCATCTCCCCACATTGTGTCCTTTTTATAACAAACCAGTAATCCAGTAAGTAAACTGTTTCTTGAGCTCCATGAGATGCTCTAGCAAATTAATCAAACCTGATTAATTAATCCTATTAATAGGAGTGGTTGTGGAAACCTATTTACAGTCGGTCAGTCAGAAACGCAGGTGAAACTTGGACTTCTGACTGTCATCTGGAGCGTGAGTAGTGGGGGGCAGGAGACAGTCTTAGTGGACTGAGCCCTTAACTTGTGAGATCTGATGCCACCTCCAGGGAGACAGCATCAGAACGGCACTGAACTGGAGGACACCCAGCTGGTGGTCCCCCACCATACACACACACACAGTTGGTGACCCAGAAGTGAAGATGTGTTCAGAGACTACTCTGTACAATGCAACTGAAAGCAACAGAGCTTTTCTTTACAAGGAGGACAGAGTAACAAAAGAGGAAAACCTGTTAGGAACTCAGGGTTAGCTGGAGAGAGTGTTGCTGGAATTTGGCTGATTCAGAAAAGCTACCTCCAGAGCAGCTGACCAAGCTTAGATTCTCTCCGGTAGACTTGGACAGGTTTATCCCAAAGTAATACATTGGAAGGACTGGAGCTCCAATTATCTGGCCACCTGATTCGAAGAGCCAGCTCACTGGAAAAGATGCTGGGAAACGCTGGAGAAGAGGGTGACAGAGGACGAGATGGTTGTATGGGATAAGTGACTCAATGGACATGAGTTTGAGCAAACTCTGAAGATGACGAAAGACAGACAAGCCTGGCGTGCTGCAGTCCCTGGGGTCACAAAGAGTTGAAACGAGTCAACAATGACAACAATACATAGACCCAGCACTTTCAGAAGTTTGTAACAAGATAGATAGGGATAGATAGGATAGATAGGATAGGATAGGATAGGATAGATAGGGATTTGTCTCCTTCTCCTTGGTTTTTCTCAATTCAGAAAACTGACCTTTATCCCAAGCCTAGTTTTATAACTGAGGAAACAACTCAGGGAAGTTGAGAGATAACAGTTGACAAAGCACATCCTGAAAGGAGAAGCAGCAAACCCAGCTCCCGGGGCCTGGGAGCAAGCTGCATGAAGGGCTTTCACATGCCCGGCACAGAGATGAACTCTTCCTGTGCATTACCTCGATCCTTATCACCAACCTGGGAAGGATCAACATACACTATCCCCACTTTACAGTTGAGAAAACCAAGGCAGAGAAACTAATGCTCCCCAGAGTCATTTAGCAAGAATTCGGGCCAGCTGGGTTTAGAATGGCATTCCTCCTCTGACAAGGTGTATTTGTAGAGTCAGAAATGAGGAGGTGATATAGCACCTCATCCTACTTATGTACTTCTGGGTATGTCACTGAGCTGTGAGCCTCAGTTTTCACATCTACAAAATGAGCATGACACAGCTTTCTGGAAGTGAAATCTTTTTTGTTAAAGCTGCCAGGACAAAGCCTGACAAGCAGCAGGCACTCAGTAAAGGCATCATCCCCTGCATCTCCTTTCCTCATCTTCCTGAACCTAAGTCTTACAGGTGAGGTATAGCAATTTATCAGCCTCCAGCTGATTTGCATATGGGAGAAAATGTAACACACAGAGAAAGAAACACTAATTACTGACATTCATCTTGTCACATGCAGACCTAGACCAGTTTGTTTCTGTTCATGAAAGAAAGGGTTCTTCTCAACCCATCTTAAACCAACTTTAAGTGTGATTTAGTGGAGCCAAAGATTTTTTATTTTATAGGGAACACCTTATACTCTTGTCCTTGTGCTAAATGGACTCACGAAGGGCCATCATCACAGGAGCAGCGCCCGTCAGCAAACACCCTCTGCAAGCAGCTGAGCCTGACTCCGAGATCTCATCTCCCACGGATGAGGCCTGGGACTCTGGCTCCAATAACTGCAAAACTTATAACTCACTCGCCCAACCCAACCCCAGCACCTCGTACGCCCGCATAAAATGCTGCTCCAAAGCTTAAAGTTGGTAAAGGGAGATGGCCCAGAGTGGCTGTGGGTTGGCCCAAGTATTCCCCCAGCTGTCTACACGTGGGGCCAAGGTTGGAGCCTGGGTTAGAATCCACCGTCTGCATCCTATTAGGCCCTTTTATGAGCTCAGAGCGTGACTATCTGGTTTGCATTTGCAACACAGAGAGAAGCAATAAGGGACAGCAGAGAGGCTTTCTAAGGGGCACCTGGTGGAGGTTAGTTTTACCAGAGAGCACCTATGAGTGACCAGGCAGACTGACCTGGAGAGGGCTGGTTGAATGAAACCCTGGGAAGAGTCAAGAGCACCAAGTTCTGGCATCTGTGGCCCAGAACAAGGCACTGAACCACTCAGCCTGAGCATCACCTAAAAAGGATGAAACTGAGTAAGATATACTCTGAGATTCCTTTTAGTTTGAAAATTCTGTAATTTCAGCTCTTGATGAACCCCCCTTTGAGAAACATTATGAACTCTGAAAATGCATTAATGGGAATACCTAGCATAATGAGTTGCCTATTGGTCCCTGGTCATTGTTTACTTTATAAAAAAATGAGCCAGTGCTGATCAAGATAAACCTAAAGGGTATTAAAAAAAAAAACAAAAAACAGTCACAGATATATTATACCCACATACATACCACATGGGGCTTCCCAGGTGGTGCTAGTGGTAAAGAACTTTACTGCCAGTGCAGGAGTAAGAAACGCAGGTTTGATCCCCGGGTCAGGAAGATCCTCCAGACCGGGAAATGGCAACCCATTCCAGTATTCTTGCCTGGAAAATCCCATGGACAGAAGAGCCTAGTAGGCTATACAGTCTATAGGACCATAAAGAGTCGAACACAAGTGAGCAACAGATGCACACAAATATACTACATACCTACATGCACACCTGTATGTATATTATCTTACTTCAAGAGTTGCCAACTGTTGTTACCACTATATGTAGCAGACATTATAGGGAGAAGGCAGGATAACACAGTCCCCTGTCCCTCACCATCTAATAGAAAAGACAGAAGAGACACAAGAATAAGATGACAGCTCTTGGACAGGACAGGATATGATTCAAATTCAGATGTGCTCAAGTAAATGCAACCAGTATTTTAGAACCAGAAATGACAATCATGATTTTCTATGAGAAAGAGGTGGCCATATGGATGATGTCAGTCAGGGTTCCCAGCAGAAAACCGAAGAGACACTCAAAAGGGTTGAACTCGAGAAAGTTACATACAGGGAATATTTGCAGGAGGGTGAAGCACCTAGAAGCTGGCAATAGCTGGGAAACTATTACCACCTACAGGTCTGAGGGGCAAGGGGAGGAAATAGTGTGAGCTGGGGTCATGAGCCCAAGCTGTCCGCAAGAGTTCAGAAGAAATAAGCCATTGTCAGGACCTTGGCAAGGCTGAGGGGAGAGCAGTGAGGAGGATAAATACCCCAACACTTTCCTCCTGCCTTTTGATCCCCTGCCTGTACCTGTTGGCTGAACCCAACCAGAAACAGGATAATGGAGCCTCAATGCTGTAGTTCTGGACTCTTGGTCCAAAGGAAGGCAGAAAACGACCTGAGGGAGGAAAGAGAACATGCACACACACACACATGCCCACCTGTATAGACACTGGAGATGTATTAAAAGTGAAAGCTAACATGTTAGTCGCTCAGTCGTGTCCGACTCTGTGCGACCCCAGGGACTGTAGCCTGCAGGCTCCTCTGTCTATGAGGAGTCTCCAGGCAAGAATACTGGAGTCGGTTGCCATGCCCTTCTACAGAGGATCTTCCTGACCCAGGGATTAAACCTGAGTCTCCTGCATTGCAGTCGGATTCTTTACCATCTGAGCCACCACTTGTCCCAAATACATCTCTAATGTAAAAAAAAGAAAAAAGTCCAGAAAAAAAAAGATTTATCCTACCAAAGGATCTCACCATAGGATTAATCTAATTTTTAAAATCTTTTTTAGCTATGCCACCCGAGAAGGGAATGGCAACCCAGTCCAGTACTCTTGCCTGGAAAATCCCATGGATGGAGGAGCCTGGTAGGCTGCAGTCCATGGGGTCGCAAAGAGTAGGACACGACTGAGTGACTTCCCTTTCACTTTTCACTTTCTTGCATTGGAGAAGGAAATGGCAACCCACTCCAGTGTTCTTGCCTGGAGAATCCCAGGGATGGTGGACCCTGGTGGGCCGTCTCTGGGGTCGCAGAGAGTTGGACACAACTAAAGCACTTAGCAGCAGCAGCCATGCCACATGGCATGTGGGACCTTAGTTCCCTGAGCAGGGATTGAACCTGCACCCCCTGCATTGGCAGTGCCAAGTCTCAACCACTAGACCCTCAGGGCAGTCCCCTAATCTAAACAAAGTCTTCTAACAAACCTCAAGTAAATGTGTACAAACAGAAACTCTTTAAATTGCAAATAGTTTCTACAAAATGCTCATATTGACATGTGATGTGTTTACTTTTGTTTACAAGGAAGTTACGGCATCCACTGACCAGACAAAATTGTTTCAATTTTCCTTAACCCTCTACCCTCACCCACCCCCAATTTCCAAAGATAAAGTCCCAAGTTTGCACACGAACACATTTTTCCATTTATATTTTCTATCAGTTGGCAATTAAAACAAGAATCCCAGAGGTCAGCCAAAAGTCTTAAAAAACAAATGAAAGAGTCGGGTGCATTATCTCTGGATTCAAAAGCGCAAAACGACACGTTATGAGAAACCACCTGGAAAACGGCACTTGGCAGGCGCCATTTCAGAGATCTGCAGTTCAAACGTCAACTCCCTGCCAACTGATAACCTTTACCAGAGACCCTCGGAGAAAGTTCTGCAAGTGTGGCGTTCTGAAGTCTCTGTAATGCCATCTGCTTTTGTGCAGAGTTCCAGTGATGGCAACGGGAACCTGGCGCTGGGGTGAGGATCAGGATTGCTCCTCAGGGTGGCAGAGGGTGGGGAGAGTAATGTGTGCAGGGACGGCAGAGGAAGAGAAGGGTTAAAAGATGTCTCATGGTCACTGCCCAATTAGGGACCGCGTGTCTGAGATTTCTCAGGACAACCTCAGTCTCAGATATCCTAGACCATGCTACTTACATGTCCAATCCTGGGGAAACAAGTTACACAAATCACGGTGCTTTAACTTGATGGGGAAATATGCTGCTATTAAAATTAATGAGTCAGGAATGACATGAAAAATCCTTGCATTTATTCACTCACAGTAACAGCTGAATCCCTATTGTATACTACAGATGGTGTAAGGGTGTTCCAGCTGTAATGATGAATTATTAGCATGAAGCATACATGTTATATAGCACAGAACCAGACTGCCAACGTCTGAATCTCTGCTTCACTCCTGAAAAGCTGGACAACCTTGAGCAATTTCCCTAAAATACCGTGTGCCTCACGTCATCTCCACTGTAAAACAGGAATAATAATGGTACCCTCTCCATAGGATCATTGTGAGGTTAAGTTCACAGGTTAAAGCTTGTAATAGTGCGTGGCACAATATGAAGTGCCCATCCTTACAGTCTTGGTTTGGTGAGGGATGCAGATACAAACAGGAACATGATGGTATAATGCTGAGGGCAATCGAAGCCTTCCCTTCGGGCTAACATTGAACTGGGAATGGAAGAGATTAGGAGGGCCTCCCGTTCATAAAAAGAGAAGAGAGTCATTGCACTTGAGTCAGACTGGAGAAAACTGGAACAGTCCGTCTACTTTTTCCTGCATTCCACTGAGCACTTCCGGAGTTTATTTCATCTTACAAGCTTCCCCAAGTCTGGGATGCACAAAAGACAAAGGGTGGTAGACAGAGGAAATGATACCAAGTGTGCAAACAGGCCTGCCAGTCCCAACCACTGCAGGGGTGAGTGGTAATAAGCGCTTGGCTTGTCACAGGCTGCAGTACGTGGGGTGTCCTCGTGACCTCATGATTTTAAGAACAGTCTTCATTTCTGTGACAGCCCCAAAAAGTTCTCTGGCTGGGATTGGGTAGCAATCTCCAAAGCAAAGGAATCCTCTTTTCCCCTCCAACTGTCTCATTGGTTATTCTTTCCTTTGAAGTTGGAAGAGAGAATAAAATTACTTTCATCTGCCTGGAAATCACCAGAGTAGAGAAGAATCCTCCCTGGAATCAGAATGAGGAATCAGGCAGCTCAGATCTTCCGTAAGGTGAGCCCAGGGTGTGCTTAACTCCTTTTGGAAATGAGATGGCGTGTAGATCAATATCCACCTGCGTTAGCTTGGCAGCAAATGATACCAAACCCCAATTCCAAACGGCTTGAACAAGGAGGAAATTCATCATCTCACAGGATGGGAAGCATGGAGAAATACAGTGCTTCTTGAGGACACTCAGGGATCTGCTCTCTCCTAAGGCTGGTGGCAAGATGCCTCCAGTAGTTCTAGACAGCAATGCGCCAAGAAAGCAAAAGGTTCGTTTGTTTTGTGTGTCTTTTTTTTTTGGTAATGAGCAGACCTCCCGCAAGAAGCTCCGCAAGAGACATTCCTTCACACCTCACTGCCCAGACCTGGATCACATACTCTTTCCTATACGCATCCCTGGAGTGTGGGATGGAGGTACCACAAATGAAGTCCACGAATCATCTCACATAACGGACGCTATCAGGTCCATGTGACCACTGAGTCTGCAACAGGCTTCTGGCCAGGACCAAAGGAAGAAATGAACATGAATGTATTTCAGGAGTTAGCATGCTCTACAGTTATTCTCAAAGATAGAATTCTGGTAAGCCACAGCATCAAACCCATTCAGAAATGCTTCTGCCTTATGCTTCACACATACCAAGAAGAATCACTGACCTGATAGAGAAGATGCTAACATACCTGGTATAAATGCCCAAGAACCACTCTATCCAGGGCCTGGACATCTTTAATGATCACTGCTGAGCTGACAGTACATCGTGGCCTATTAGTATTCTGTCCCAAGGGGGCACCCGCAGCAGAGGGGTGTAAAAACAGAAGAACTGAGAGGAGAAGGGAGAGTCACTTGCCAGTAAACTGTGATGGACTGAAATGAGAGAAAAGTTTTTTAAACTGGGCGGGGCAGGACAGGTTTGCTAAACTCTTAAAGATAAAAAGAAACAATGCAACAAAATTTTGGAATCTGTAAAGTGGTCTAACCCAAGGTAACTGACTTAGCAGACGGAAGAAAGCTGAAACCTAGCGCAGCAGGATGGGAAGCCCGGAAGCAGAGCTCCAGGGTCTCTGGAATTTGGGACACCAGGCACTGAGGGGGTCAGGGGCCCCAAAACATTAGAGCTGGCTATCTGTGCCAGAAGCTGTCAGACCCTGGGTCTCCCCTCTCACCCCGGCTCCAAAGTGACTGCCTGCATTCTGCAACCTGTTTGCTCTGCTGAATCAGAGTGACTATGGACTCAGAGACACTTCAATGTAACTCAGAGAAGGGGTACGCTTAGAAACAGGGAAATGGGAGAAGGTTCCATACCAAATGCTGGCTTCCTGGTCTCCATCTGAGTCTGGCTCATAGAATGCAGCAGCCACCAATTCCCCTGGGCATGGGGATTTCTCTTCAGTTTCCTTTGAGGGAAAGCCCTTCCACCCACAGGTGGGAATCCTCCAATAAAATCCCTCAGCAGGATAATCCTACGGCTGGCCGCACATGTGGACTCACCTGGGGCGCTCTTCGTAATCACTACTACCTGAGCCCTAGCAAGACCCAACATCATTCAAATACTTGGGCAACTTAAATGGAAAGTTTACTGTATGCCAGGAATTGTTCCAGGTTCTAAAACACTGTTCTAATGTTCTTTCTTGGTAAGGTGGAGCTGATCCTGGGTGTCAGCTCCATCCAGGCGTGCAGACCTTCCAGTTAACTTCCCAGCAGTCAGTTCCAGGATCCTCAGACATCTGAGCAAAGCCTTTAACATGCAACAGATTCCAAAACAAAAACTAAGAGGAAATCAGAGGAAAACAAACAGCACAGGGAACAGAGGGACACTTCAAAGAAACTGCCACTGTGATCCTTGACGAGAGTTGAGGGTTGAAAAGCTTTTCATCTATGAAACGAGAACAGGAGGTTATAAAAAGAAAATTTGAGGTTTTTAAAGAGCTCTTGGAAACAAGAAATTTGATGACAGACATGGGAATTCAATACATGGGTTGGAAGATAAAATGAGGAAATATCCCAGGAAGTAGAACTTTTTTAAAAAAGGAGAAAACATAGGGAAAAAGTAAGAAAATTAGAGATTCAACGTATGAGGGCCCCATTTCAACTTAATATGTGTTCCAGAAGAGGACAGAAATCACTTTAATATTCCATAAAACAGTTCAGAACTGAAGGACACGATTTTCAGATTGAGAAGGTCCACTGAAAGCCAAGTAAATTGATGAAAAAAAAAAAAAAAAAGACACAGCAAGGTGTACTGAATGAGATTTCATTACAGAGGGCAAGGACATTACAAAGACAAGAAAATCAGAGAAGGGGAAATGAGTATATTCAAAGCCTCAGGAGCCAGAATGACAGACACCTCAATGGCTATACTGAACCTGGAAGAACAAAGCATCCCAAGTTCAGGAACAGACTTCCAACACAGAGCTCACACCCCTAGGAAACTATTAATCTAACTTCGAAGATCTCAAAACTTATTTCCCAGGCAGTCTTTCTCAGAACTACTAGAAGATGTTACCAGCAAGAGAGCCGAAGCAAAGAAGGAAGACGTGGGTCTAAAACACAAGGGATGTCACATGAAGAGCAAATGAACCCCTGCTGTGATAAGGAATTCCAGGATGACAGCTGTGCCTCTGGCAGCAACTCCAGAGTGAAGGAGACCAGAAGGCTCAGCCAGAGGGATGAACCAGGTGGAACGGGACACGCCTACTATTTAGAAACATGGGCAAAGTTGAAGCTCTTGTCTCTGGGGCACAGAAGCTAAGGTTAGTGAGGGGTGGGTCAAATAACTGCTGTTTCTATGTATAAGCCTTCTAGAAATATATGGCTTTACAATTATGTCTATGAATAGCTTTGATAAGGAAGGAAAGGAAGCTGAGGCAATGAATCAGATTCCAGAACGAAATCCCAGGCAGAGATCAGGAGAACCTGCTTCTCTAAGCAGCAGAGGTATTTGGTGAAACCTCTGAGAGACAGAGAAAGAAGAGTTGATGCTAAAGGCAGCAAAGGCTGAGCACCTGGCAAAGCAGGTGCGACAAGAACTCGATGGCCCACGAAACAGGCAGGAATGGGGTCACTCTTCCCCTTCAAGGAAACAATTCCTGAGTGTGACCTGCCTGAGTTATTGAGATTAGTAGGAATACGGGATTAAAGGGAGCTGTGTGGGTCAAGCGTGTGGTTGGTCAACTTACAGAATAAAGAAGGCAAGCAGAAAGGCGGTTTGGGGACACCCTGCTGCTCTTTAGGCAGGCTGTCTTCCTTCCCCCATGGGTTAGAAGAAGTTGACTCTGTCTCCTCAGACAATTACGCTCAGCTGCACCAGCTCACAGAGCTCAAGGCTGAAAGGGCGTGGGCAAGCGTGAAACCCTGAGTCCACACTGGTTTCCCCATCAGTTTACCTGGTGCATCTTATTTCTGTTTCTTCTCTGTGTAGCAGTCTCTGAGGACTTTTTTTTAGAGCCTGGCACAGGCCTGGTTTCCTAAAGCCCACCTACCTGTGGATCCCAGAGGCAGTACAGGAGGGACAATGGGTTTGACCAGCAGCCCTGAAAGCAATTAACTGTAGGTGGGCCTTGTTAACACCTCAGTAAAAGAGGCTGTGGCCTTCTACAGGTTAGTGAGATTAACTGCCAGATTAGCATACGGCGGTAGAGAAAATCCCTTGTGGGGCTTTCCATGTGGCTCAATGGTAAAGAATCCGCCTGCCAATGCAGGAGACACAGGTTCGATCCCTGGGTCAGGAAGATCCCCTGGAGTAGGAAATGACAACCTGCTCCAATATTCCTGCCTGCAAAATCCATGGACAGAGGAGCCTGGTGGGCTACAGTCCATGGGGTCGAAAGGAGTCGGACACAACAGCGAATAAGCACAAAGGCAGATCCCCTTGTACCTTTTCAATTCATCTGCAAAGTCAATGTACAGTTGCAAAACAGTACAGGAATGCAAAGGCTAAAGGCTGAAAGTACTGTATTTTGTGTGTGTTTAAAGATATTTCTCCATTAGAGTTTATGCCATCCCCCTTATGATATAAAACTCAGCCTGACCTATTTTTACGAAAAGCATTTACTATTTACATTCACAGAAATCTATTCTTCCCAGAAGTGGTTCCCAGGGTGACAGCTGTAGTTCCCTCTTCTTTACCAACCCCATCTCATCAGACAAAATTTGACTGAATTTCACTCCTAGTGTTTACAAACTGCTTATGAGAGTTGTGACAGGACAGAAAATGTCATTCTCTTTCCCAAAAGCCCTCATCTTGAAAACCTTTGATTGGTGGATGAGACAATCAAAACATTTTGTGAATTAGGGGTGGGGGAGTTGTCCAAGTAGACTGTTTAGTCGTTCAGGGCGAAGATCTGTCCCCAAAGGCGATTATAAGCACTTGAGGGATCATAAACAGTTCCTGCTGGCAGGAGCGGCAGCTATGCTGTACCCAGACTCATTCCCTGCTGGCCGTAGCGAGAAGCAGGGGGATGAGGGCAGCGTTAACAGATGCCTGGTTGCTGGACATCCTCTCTCCCTTCCTGGACTTCAACAGCACAGCTTTTCCGCCGTGACTGTCAGGATCTTGGCTCTGGAGACCCCCGGACTTGTCCCTCGTTCCCCCCCCCCCCACCCCGCCGCTCACACACACACACATACACACACTCAGGGCGCCTCCTTCCGTCTAGTAATTGACAAACCAGTTCCTCGTCGGGTACTCCTCCCAAGGAGCACAAACCATCCATAAACACGCAAATCCCCCAAATCGAAAACACGACACCCAAGGGGTCTGCGAGATGAGCGCCGCGGCCGTTCGGCGGCGGCGGGTGTTTCTCGGAGGAGGCTGGGGCTCAATTTCCACACCCCCTCAGGCAGCCTCAGTCGGCACCCCAAAGCCGGATCGGATGGAGGACGCCTGAGGTTTTTGTCTGCTAAAGCAGATTCCTACCTCCAGTTCTGAAGTCACCTTCGCGGGGCGGGGGATCTCCTCTCGACGTCTTCAGCTGAGGTTCGGTCGGGAGCAGCCGGCCCCGGGTAATCCTCGCTCCCGGGCGGGGCTCGCACACCCCGGGGCCGAGCCGGAGCCTAATCACCTGCTGGGCGCGGGCGGGGCGGGGCGGGGCCGCTCAGCGCGCGCGCCCCGCCCGGGAAGCCGGCCCCCTGCGCGCCCCCCGACGGCCCTTCCGGAGCACGGTTGCCGCGGGGAGCCCCGAGCGCCCCGCTCCGAGCGCGGCAGGTCTGCGGGAGGATCCCCCTCCGCCAGCCCGGCTTGGGAGGTTTTGAAAAAGACTGTAATGGAATCCCGGCTGGCCTCGTCACTCCCCTGGCTCACTTGTCAAAACTCCACGGCATTCCAGAACCCCTTCCCCGGTCACTCCCCCCACCCCCAACCCCTCCCAGTCGGAAAAGGAAACTGCACCGGGGAGAATTCGGGGAGTTTGGGGTTTCTGATGCAGACACCTTTTATTTATGTCAACTTGCTCCGGAGCTTCCAGCGGTAACTGGGAGCAGGTCTGAGGAGAAAAACGCCCCACCCAGATAACCCTCGCCCGGTCAAAAGTTCTCCCTCCAGCCGCCGCGAGGAGCTCCAGCTCCCCGACATCAATTCATTTCATAACCGCTCCGTTTCATAATCGGCGGCAGCATGGGTCCTTACTGGGGGTGGGGTGGGGTGAGGGGGAGCCCCACACCAGAATCAACAACCATCGCACTGGGCAATCTAGCAGGCAACTTTCCAGAAAGCTGCAGTGAGATTATTTCTGCTGGAGAAACCAAATTTACCACTGCTGAATTACAACCGCCGGTGACTGCACAACTGAAGCATTTCCTTTATACCTTCTCGGGCTCCCGCGCCCCTCCCGCCTTCTGCGGGGTTCAGTCAACGAGCCATCCCCGGGAGAGGCATGAATGGGCTCGGGCGGTGCAGACATCTCTCCAGCTGCAAACTGATGAGGAAGCCCGACCCACGAGGCTGAATTGTTTACATCACACCCACTGAGGGCTTCCTGTCTTAAATTAATGGGAATACAAATAAGACAGGAAAACAGTGTTTGCTTTTCTTAGAGCAAGGGTGAGGGCCTGTGGAGGGGGATGGGGTCGCCCCACATTTCATTGCGTGAAGAGGTTGCTTTTCAAAACTTCAATTGTGTTCTATTCCTTTTTCCCCCTTGGAACACTTGTTGAAAACGAAAAGCATCGCTGTGCCAAACCTCAAACCATCAAGGAACTTCTGCTCAAAGCACGTTTTCACCTGGCTTCGGAAGTGATCCAGGCTGGAGCTCCCAGGAGGAAGGACAGATCTGGGGACCTCCTGTGGTCGCAAGGCACAAATCTCCCTACAGCCTGAAGCTGCGTGCCACACAGGCACACACACTCCACCCCACCCCATGGGGTTCATGCCAGAATCTTGCCCCCAGTCTGGCTCCCCACCCCTGTATCTCTAAGCTATCGTTCACTTCCTGGGTGTCCCACAGTTCTTCAATGGACAAATCTGGTAGAATTCAAAGCAATTAATTAAAAAGGAGCAGGCAAAAGAAAGCTTCAGTTCTCAGTATCATTATTGCCACTGGAAAGGGTAATGAGAGCCTGGGAGGGGCCAACCCATGTCCAGGCTCCCCTGGACATCTGCCCACTCTTGGAAGCAGCCCACAGAGCACATGGTAAGTACTGATCATAATCACCCCCCCTGAAATCACCCCCAGTTGCTTCCTTCCGGTTGGCACAACAGCAAACCCAGAGACATGCCTCCTTTGGAAATACTAGAAGGAAACAAGACCCCAGGATAAAGGATATCTCAAGGAAGGATGGGCACTGCAACCAACAGTGACAATGGACATTAAGAGAACAGTACATGTGCCAGTAAGAACAAGCTTTCGCAAGCCAGTCCTCAAAATATTGTAATTCCTGGGTCAAAGCAAGTTAGACTGATGATTTTAGGTAAAGCCAAGTGTATCAAAAGTCTCTAACAGAAAGTGACTGCCTTACAATATATTCTAAAGGTTGCAGTGAATGTTAGCTCCTCCCCACTTCCCTTTCCCCTCTCTTCTGCCAGAAGTTGGTAGTCCTGGTGGATTCATTAGCATACTTTTATGTGGCATCTCCATATCTGATAAATTTTATGGGAATTAGGTTCAAATTGAATAATCTTCTAATAATAATTTCAGAAGGGCTCCCTTTTTTCCTTCTGATTGCTTTCTCCACTTCCAGTTTTCCTCTAACTCTCTCTACTCCTTCCATCTGGTATGTAATTTATGATGTGCAAATCAATGCTGTTTAAAGGAAATCCATGATTTTAAGCATAATGCAAATAAATATTCCCTCTTCCCCCAGCAACTCTGTGCCTAAGCTCAGTTTAGGGTGTGTATGTGCTGAGAATTAAAATTTGACCACATCTGTACAATATCTTAATTTCAGGAAAGCTTTTGAATGCATATGACATTCTCATCAGCAAGCCAGAAAGATACGATCTGGTCTGTCTTTTCCTCACCGGGTTTCACTGCAGACTGGAAAAGAGATCAATGGCTCAGTAAACAAAAGGGTGCTTAAAACATGGCCTCCAAT
Source organism: Bos taurus (assembly GCF_002263795.3). Lineage (NCBI taxonomy): Eukaryota > Metazoa > Chordata > Mammalia > Artiodactyla > Bovidae > Bos > Bos taurus. The sequence goes on from NC_037347.1 coordinate 41,716,684, forward strand.
TTTACCCTAGCTCTGGTTTAAATAATACTTAAAATTGCTTTGAGCACACCCAGGGTCTACAAATAATATTAATTGCAGTGGGAATTACTGATATGCTAGGAGAATCCAAATTGGCTTCAACACATGAAGGAAATGTTTCATGAAAAAGTTTCAAGTTCAGCGTGACGGCTGATTACAAAAGTAGTATCCTGAGGGGTAATGATCAAATGACAGGCATAAAAGGGGCTTAATATCTAGATTGGAGAAAAACTGACAAAGATGTGAGGATCACAGCAGATCGTGTTATTTAAAAGGAATCTGTGTGTTGTACTGATAAGAAATAAGCAATACAACAGCGGGGTGAATTTGCTTGGTGGGAGTCTGACATGAAAGGAAAGTATATCCCCATATCTCCCTCCCCCATGATAAAGAATTTGGCAGCAGACAGATCCTTAATAGGATGGTAGGTCCAGTCTGAGGCCCCTTATTTTAAGGGCAAAGTGGAGACACTGGAAAGGGTCCAGAAGAAAACCAAAATGATTAAAGAGAGAGAAAATAGAACCTATGAGGGAAGGTTAAAGGATTTGGAGTTGTTTAGTCTAGAGTGAAAAAGTGCCTAAAGGCAAACTTAACAGTCTTCCCCTCCCATTTGAAAGGTTATTATAGAGAGGACACCGACCAGCTGTTGTTCATCTCTACAGAAGACAGAAGAGGTAAGACTCAAAATGCAACATTAAAATGTGGGTCAGACGCAAAGAGGACATGTTTGATGCTAATGGTAACTGACTTGACATTGACATCACTGTGCAGTCTTCACCTCTCAGACTCCATCCTAGAGATAGGCTTCCTTCCATGTTTCAGCAGAAGCCAGGCTGGAGAACTCCTTTCCTTTCCTTCTAGGGCTGCAGTAGTTCTCATCACCCCATTAATGTGGGGGGCAGTGGTCCTAAGATCCATGTTCCCTAAGTCAGAAACAGGGTGCTGTGAGAATACAATTCTCTCTTCAAACATATTCACACATCTCATCAGACCTTTGTTTATTGGGTAGTTCAGTTCAGTCACTCAGTCGTGTCCGACTCTTTGCAACCCCATGGACTGCAGCATGCCAGGCTTCCCTGTCCATCACCAACTACCAGAGCCTACTCAAACTCATGTCCATTGAGTTGGTGATGCCATCCAACCATCTCATCCTCTGTCGTCCCCTTCTCCTCACGCTTTCAATCTTTCCCAGCATCTAGGTCTTTTCCAGTGAGTCAGTTCTTCACATCAGGTGGCCAAAGTTTTGGAGTTTCAGCTTCAGCATCAGTCCTTCTAATGAATATTCAGGACTGATTTCCTTTAGGATGGACTGGTTGGATCTCCTTGCTGTCCAAGGGACTCTCAAAGAGTCTTCTCCAACACCACAGTTCAGAAGCATCAATTCTTTGGCACTCAGCTTTCTTTATAGTCCAACTCTCACATCTGTACATGACTACTGGAAAAACCATAGCCTTGACTAGACAGACCTTTGTTGACAAAGTAATGTCTTCGCTTTTTATATGCTGTGTAGGTTGGTCGCAACTTTTCTTCCAAGGAGCAAGTGTCTTTTAATTTCATGGTGGCTGTCCCCATCTGCAGTGATTTTGGAGCCCCAAAGGAGTCTGTCACTGTTTCCATTGTTTCCCTATTTGCCATGAAGTGATGGGACCAGAAGCCATAATCTTAGTTTCCTGAATGTTGAGGGGTGGCTCGTTGGTCTAGGGGTATGATTTTCACTTTGGGTGGGAGACGTCCTGGATTGAAATCCCAGATGTGCCCAGGTTATCCTTTCTGGTTTATTGGGTGGTATCTCTAAAAATACACTCAACTTCTGACACTGGTAAGCATATTTTATAGATTCAGTCCTCTATATTGTTTCTATATATAGGACATCATTGTTTTTGTTTAGTTGCTAAGCCATGTCTGACTCTTTGCGATCCCCAAGGACTGTAGCCCACCAGGCTCCTCTGTCCATGCAATTCTCCAGGCAAGAATACTGGAGCAGTTGCCATTTCCTTCTCCAGAGGATCTTCCCGACTGAAGGGATCAAACCCGAGTCTCCTGCATTAACAGGTGCATTCTTTACCACTGAGTCACCAGGGAAGCCCCAGGACAGCATTCCTTTTTGTTTAATGAGCACACAAATATTAGTTGATGATGATAATGATAATAATAGCTATGAATTAAACTCTTCCTACAATTATATTGGGCATTGTGCTAGCTACTTTATGTAGGTTGCCTATTTCATTAATTTTTTCAGTATCCCTGTGAAGTAGATATAATTATTAGCCTTATTCTAACACGAAGAAACTGAGTTAAGTAACACAGTTAAGTAACACAATGAGATTAAGTAACACAGCTGGTAAATGTTGGAGTCCCAATTCAAACCTATTTAATCTGACTCAAAAGGGTATGCTTAACCACTACACTACTGCCTCTCATTGATTAGTTTTAGCTCTTGGGAGGGAGGAAACATTGCAAAGGAAGCATCTATTCTTGTTGGTGCAAAGTGATTAAAAACCAAGTCTTCCACAAGTTTACATAGCCTGGGAAACATAGTTGTTTTTTTCCCAGTATAGAGGAAGGGCTGATTTTGCCTTCTGATCAGAAGTATGCTTTGCTGTCTCCCACAAAGCTAAAAATCTAATCAAAATCTATCTATTTTATTAATAAGAAATACCTAGCTATTCATCTATAGTCTAATTTTGCTCATAGTAGATGTCTCATGACTGTTAAATGAACGAATACAAATGCATTATGACTTTGATGCTTTATTTTTTTTTTTTTTTTCAGATCATATTGATTTTTTTTTTTTTAATTTTATTTTATTTTTAAACTTTACATAATTGTATTAGTTTTGCCAAACATCAAAATGAATCCACCACAGGTATACATGTGTTCCCCATCCTGAACCCTCCTCCCTCCTCCCTCCCCATACCATCCCTCTGGGTCGTCCCAGTGCACTAGCCCCAAGCATCCAGTATCGTGCATCGAACCTGGACTGGCAACTCGTTTCTTACATGATATTTTACATGTTACAATGCTTTAAAGCAAATTGAGCTGAATTGTGTTTTTCCAGCATGCTGGTGATCAAAGCTCTGGTGGGTCATTTCTATGGGCCTCTTATCAGATGTTCCCTAAGAATCTTAAAATCCAACTGTTTCCTTTAATTCAGTATCCATGAGAAAGGCATATGTATGAGCTGCATTTTCCCAGCATCAACTACTTATAGATCAAGAATAGATTTTTAGTGGGGTTTACTGAGTGCTGTTGTATATCAGCAATAGATGATTCATAAGTGAAACAGACATCAAAATGATTTTTAGAAAGGCAAACGAACCACACACAAACAAAAAATTAAAAGCCTTGATCCAAACTACGGCAAAGGACAGATATTTTCCCATTAGGACAATTTATCCTGAGTTTATAAACAGAGAGAGGCATAATTACCCAAGTGTTTGTGAGCAGATCTAAACCTTATGTAGCTATAAAAAGCTGGAGAGGGGAAGAAAGAGGAAATTCCCAGGAGAAGATCCCCAACCACATCCAGGGCCATCAGATCTCCACAAAATAAAAAGCCCAGCAGTGGTACCAAGTGGAACACAAGAAGAAACCTCAGGATTGTAACACAAGCCACAGAAATAACTTTGAATTGTCTTAAAACTAAACAGTGACAATTCCAATAAACTTTCAGCCAACACATGGGCAGAGGGGTGACTTACTGGCGTTCCAGATGTAGTTAATAGAAACATGATGCCTAGAATAAAAAAGATACTCAGTCAGTGATGACTGAATGGATGGGTGAGTGAATGAATGTCTGAACAGATCCTCAAGCTGCCTCTTTCTCCTTTTGAATGAAAGATGTTGGAAAGATGTCTTAGATGCTTCAACTCCAAAGCCCCCACAAAGATGTTGAGCCATGAGAACAGGTCCTTCAGGAATAGCTCTAGAACCAGACACTGGTTTCTGACCCAAAGATAACCAATTTATGATTTTCCATGAACACTGGAAGGGGGATTGCAATACCTGTGCAGGCCTTGATTCAAAACTCCCATTATTTACCATATAGATTCTAAATTATTTGAAGTCCAACAGAATCAAATACTAAGTAGTCAGCATCTATTGAGCACTTACTGGATGTTGGGTCTTGTTTCTAAGCCCTTTACATATTAACTCGTTAAATTCGTATTATAATCTTAAGAATGTGTGCTAAGTCACTTCGGTTGTGTCAGATTCTTTGCGACCCTATGAAATATAGCTCCCCAGGTTCTTCTGTCCATGGGATTTTCCAAGCAAGAATACTGGAGTGGGTGCCATGCCCTCCCCCCAGGGGCTTAAGAATATGTACTATTATTATCAACCCATCAAAAACAAAACTGAGCCAAAAGATTACCTAATTAGCTCATAGGTCACGCAACTAGTAAGCAGAGGAGCTGGAGCTCAGATTCCAGTTGGAACCAGCACCTGCTCTTAATTGCTGTTTGATGCTACCTGTCCAAATCTTAACTCTTGTCACTGCTCAACAAAAAAATTACTATCCAAATCGAAATATTTGCCCATAAATATTCAAAGAGCATTCTAATCTCTGCAGGATGCGATCCTTGACTTTCCTAATGCACCTCTCTCCTGCGTGCTCACATCACTTATTCTGCAGTGAACACAACCGTGACTTGACTCATAACACATCTCTCCAACTATTGGTTTGGCCAAAAAGTTCGTTCAAATTTTTTTGTACCATCTTATGGAAATAACCAAGCAAATCCAATAGATCTTAAGTTTCTTGGAGTCAGGACTGTGTGTTGCATGGCAGTCTGGGGATACAGAAGAATAGGGAAGATCTAGAACTAAAGTCCAAATCTCATAATTATTACCCATGGGACTCTAGGTAATCATGTAACACTTCCTATTCTCATATTCAAACTATAATCCTCAAGGGCTTGCTGAAAAGGGGAGATTAAATGGGACAATGTATATGAAGGATACAATACGGGATGATGTCTGATATTGTAAGATAGTGATTTTCAACCACCAGCTATTTTGACCCCCAAGGGACCTTTGGCAATGTATGGAGATATTTTTGATAGTCACAACTGTGTGTGTGTGGGGGGGCACTATGGGCATCTAGTGGATAGAGACCAACAATACTGCTAAACATCCTAAAAGCATGGGGCAGGCCCCCACAATAAAGGATTATCCATCCAAAGTATCAGTAGCAAGAGTGCCAAGGTTGAGACACTCTGCTACAAGCTATTAAAAATGTATCAAAAATAAAGGTTTCCATTCTCTTCCCTTTCCTTATTTTTCGTACTGTGCATATTGGAGGTATTCAGTAAATCTTTGTTGAGTAAACCTTTGGATAAATGGGTAAGTGAATATAGGAGTTCTAAGATACTTCACTGAAAACACTTGAGAGTGTGGTCTTTTCATGGCAGAGGTTCTGGTTGGAGAAGGAAATGGCAACCCACTCCTGTATTCTTGCCTGGAGAATCCCCATGGACAGAGGAGCCTGGCGGGCTATAGCCCATGGGGTCACAAGAGTTGGCCACAACTTAGCAACTAAACCACCACAATTAACCTGGAACCAGAACCTTCAAATATCCATGCCCAATGAAAGGAATTCTGAAATAGACTCAATATAATGCTGGGGTCTGAGCCCAATGAAAGTGATGTTAAATTTCGTCCTAGGAGAGCTGGAGAACTAAGACAAAGGCCAGCTCCTTCTCACTGGTGGCTTCCCAAGTGATTTAGCTATTAGTCTACAAATGCTCCTTCATCTAATTCTATTCTCCACCCTAAAGATACAGTAGAACAGGCAGAAGACCATGGAAGAATTTATTCTTCCACGTGGGAAATCAATCACCCACCCCTGCAACAATCATACACTACCTAAAGCCCAGTCAAGTGAACTTTCCTCCAGAACATGGATTGAAAAACACCGTGGAAGCAAAAAGGACATGTGGTCATTACTTGAAACTTTCAACAGGTTCGGTAAGATTGGTTGCAAGAACTGGAAACCCAAGAATAAAAGCCTACATTCTGGGATACAGCATAAATCACATTAACACAAACGGGAAATCCAAAAGATTCTTCTATCTCCCATTCTGCAGACTGAGTGGCAACACCTACTTCTTAAATTCTTAAGAATTTAAGAATTCTTCATCTTTTACAGTCAGAATCCATGAATGATTTTTTGTGTGACTGTATATGAGACAATCTAAAACTTAACTTGAATTTCTAGTCATCTTTAAGCTTAAGTACCTGAACTAAATTATCTGCCTGGAACTATAAGAGCAAAATAGGTTCTTTCTTGCCTTGGGTGCCTAAACATATCTAAGCTGGGATTGTCCTTTGCACTCTAACCACCTTCTGGATTCACCTTTAACCAACTCCTATTCACCTCTCCGGACACCACCTGCTGGGTTCCCACCCTGACCCTCCCCTGGAATACACTGGAGACCATCTTTGCAGCTTCAATAGCATCTCCACTGCCCATTCACTTGTCTGATTACCCTTATAGACTGTGGCCTTGTTTACCAGCTTATTCCTGGAGCCTAGCACTGTGTCTGGCACATATGGGTGCCCAACAAATAGTTGTTGAATGAATGAGTATAAAACATTCATTCCTAAAATTACTTGTTGAGTGCCTACTATGAATCAGATATCGGTTTAGGCACTGGGAAAACCACTATTACTGTCTTAGTACCGACAACAACAACAGTAAAAACTATTGTAGCTAATGTTTATTGGGCACTTACTATGTATCGGGATCATGCCAAGATTTTCTCTGTGTTCTCTTTTATTCCTACCCTCATACCCACATGGCAGATACTATTATTATTCCCACTGTACAAATGAAAAAAGATGCCAAGCCACTCCTATGGACCTTAATGGGAAAAAAATCTTCGATGTTTAAGTTCCTCCTGGTTTATTTACATGGGCTTAATTCACATCAACTAAGAAAAGCTAACCTGTGAATTCACTCAGGAGTTTTGCTGATGTTTGTTCCTTGTCTGGAAAGTTCCTATCCATTCTTTGTATCATCTGAGATTTATTTTAAAATATTTTGATATAGGCTATCAAGTGATGACAATAGTAATCTACACTCCAGAGGCCATGAGCTGACGTTTGAAGGGTACTTATCAGAGCACACCCAGCAGCACACATCTGAAATATCACTACCTAAATTTTCAGCAGAAGGTTCTGCAGTTTCTGAAATGGAGGTTAGAAATACTGTTTTCCATCTGTGGAATGAGATAAGTTGGTTAGAAAGGTTCGCACAGACACCTCTGTCCTTGCCTGCTGAGCTGGAAGAATGCAGGGGGTACTGCTTCATCGGTGAGACTCCATGTGTGTGGGGTCCCCCAGTTAATGGAGGATTCTGTCACTGGGTCTGATGATAAAGTCAGGTGATTCTAAAGTCAGAGGACTACTGCAGGCCCTTCAGAGTGAGCCTGCTACAATGGGCCCATTGGAGCACCTACAAGAACAGCAGGGCAGATGCTGCCCAACGTAATACAAGCAGGCGGTGGGACTATTTCCACACTTCCTTGCTAATACCTGCTCTACCTGTGGCAGGAGGCAAGGACTTGCTCCCATGGTAACCTGCCACCTGGCCCTGAGGCCTTAACGTTCTCAGCCTTTCCTGATCATCAGAGGCTACTGATGTTTAACAAAAGAATCTGATGATGTTGAGCAGCCAATTGCCTCAGGCAACACACACTTCCCTACCTTGGTCTCTTGGAGAAAACCAGTTCATCTTCCAACACTAATCTTCCAGAGCAGGGGACACAGATTTGATCCCTGGTCTGGGAAGATCCCACATGCCAAGGAACAATAAGCCCATGTGCCACAACTACTGAACCCATGCACCCTAGGGCCTGTGCTCGCATCAAGAGAAGCCACTGCAATGAGAAGCCTGCACACTGCAGTGAAGAGTAGACCCCACTCACCGCAACTAGAGAAAGCCTGAGGGCAGCAGCAAAGACCTAGTCAGGCCAATAAATAAATCATTAAAAAAGAAAAAACAACTGCGATGGCTCTCTTGATAACTCATCTCCCCTTAGGAATGCTGAGGAATCCCCAAGTTGCCCGCACGTGGCAGAGATCCTTTTGATAGACCCCCAGTCACCTAAGATAATCGGGACAAGTCTCTTCCTAAACCCTGAAAACGTCTAATTTAGCAGACAACTTTACTTTAGGATATGACTTATTGAGCAAAGGGCGACACGAGGTGCTGAGAAAACCTGAGCAGCACGGGCCATGGGCCCAGTGAGCTTAGAGATGGCCACAGGACAAATAAAGCAACAGGCGGGGACTTCCTGGTGGTCCAGTGGTTAAGAATCTGCCTTCCAGTGCAGGGCACGCGGGTTCAATCCTGGTTGAGGAAGCAAGCCTGCACACTGCATTAAAGATGCAGCGCAGCCAAAAGTGTTTAAAAAAGAAAAGCAACAGGCGTTAGTTACAGTGAAGTGTGGAGTAACTGCTACGTCCATCAGGGACACCTAATTAGACCTGGAAGGTCAGGGAAGGCTTCCAGAAGACGTGACTGGAAGCTGAGCCCTGAGGATGAGCAGGCATTAGCACAATGAAGAAAAGACTCCAGGAAGAGGAAGTGCCAAGTGCAAAAGTCCAGAGCGCAGACAGGGACTCTTGTGCTCTGAGGACGCAAAAGCTCAACATGGCTGCAAGCAGGGTTGGCTGGAGGCAGAGTGAAAGTGAAAGTGTTAGTAGCTCAGTCCTGTGGGACTCTTTGCAACCCCATGGACTGTAGCCCATCAGGCTCCTCTGTCCATGGAATTTTCCAGGCAAGAATACTGGAGTGGGTAGCCATTCCCTTCACCAAGGGATCTTCCCAACCCAGTGATTGAACCTAGGTCTCCTGCATTGGCAGGCAGATTCTTTACCACTGAACCACTGGAGAAGTCCAGGGCAGGCTGAGTGAGGAGAAACTGGGCTTTGTGAGCCAGTAGCTTGGGCTTCATTCTTAAAAGGCTTTTAGCGGAGGAATACATGAACAGATTTCCATGTCAGAATGATCACACTGGCTCCAGGGAGGCCAGCGGAATGGAGGCGTGGAGACGGGTGAGGAATCCAGGCAAGACAAGAGGGCGCCTGGCCTCTGGAGTCTCTGTAGGCCCACACTTCCCCTGTATCTCAGATAAAACTCCAGCATGGCTCTGTTTACAGCTCTCTGCCGCTGCTAGACTATCAGTCCCTTGAGTGCAGAAACTGGAATTTACTCATCTCTGGAGCCTTAGTGCACCCAGCTGATAAAGCTCTCAGTAAAGGTGAGCCTGTTGGTGGCGCTTGTTGAAGGAGAGAATTCCTTAATTACAAAAATGATTTCCCTGGATTCCTCATCACCAGACCCCCGCATCCCCCCCCACCCCCTCTCTGCCATGGCCGCCTGCACAAATCTCCTCAGCAACTACTGTACTTCTTTTACATTTGGTCACTCCAAGGTGTATGCTGACTCTCACTTTACTTCTTTAAGCATGGACTTTGATTTTTTCGTCTTCACAGCCTTCAGAATATCTTACGCTGCCCTCTTCTCTCACGACAGCCTAGCTCATCTCCCCACTCCATCCAGTCAAGACTTCACACAAGTTGGGCTTAAAGTGGCCCTCCCCTACCATCTTGAAAGTTTCCCAGGGGTAAGCTCACTTATGTGGAGAAGCTACTCCCTTCCATATGATTTCCTAAATCCATCTCATTATTTAAGTATAAAAATAAAACAGTCCCACCCTCTACAAGAAGCATTCATGAACTTCAGCTAACCTGGTAGAGAATTCCACCCAGCCTTAATCCCATTAATGTGTATTCCCTATCAACTGCATGTGATTTGATGTTTTCCCTTCAAGGACATAACAGCAAGTCCTTGTTTCTACCTCCCTTGCCTGTACCATCAAGCTCCTACTCTGTGTTCACCTTGCCCTGATCCCTGGACCAGCCAAAGTTCCCTGGACTTGTTCCAGGCCACAGTTCAGTTCAGCTCAGTCTCTCAGTCATGTTCGACTCTTTGCGACCCCATGAATTGCAGCACACCAGGCCTCCCTGTCCATCACCAACTCCCGGAGTTCACTCAGACTCACGGCCATCGAGTCAGTGATGCCATCCAGCCATCTCATCCTCTGTTGTCCCCTTCTCTTCCTGCCCCTAATCCCTCCCAGCATCAGAGTCTTTTCCAATGACTCAACTCTTCACATCAGGTGGCCAAAGTACTGGAGTTTCAGCTTTAGCATCATTCCTTCCAAAGAAATCCCAGGGCTGATCTCCTTCAGAATGGACTGGTTGGATCTCCTTGCAGTGTAAGGGACTCGCAAGAGTCTTCTCCAACACCACAGTTCAAAAGCATCAATTCTTCAGTGCTCAGCTTTCTTCACAGTCCAACTCTCACATCCATAAATGACCACAGGAAAAACCATAGCCTTGACTAGACAGACCTTTGTTGGCAAAGTAATGTCTCTGCTTTTGAATATGCTATCTAGGTTGGACATAACTTTCCTTCCAAGGAGTAAACGTCTTTTAATTTCATGGGGTCTTCTATTTTAACTGTTTGCAAGAACTCGGGCTTGACCAGGACAAATTTAGAAGTGGAACACCCACTGTAGCCACTGCCTACCTCCAGGCCTGGACCATACCTCACCCTGGCCCGCTGGCTTCCCAGCAGTGAGCACTGTGTTACCCAGAAGGGCTTCTTTAGACACTCTGTGTGTGTGCTCAGCCCCTCAGGTGTGTTCAACTCTTTACAACCCCATGGACTATAGCCCCCCAGGTTACTTTGGCCATGGGATCTTCCAGGCAAGAATACTAGAGTGGGTTGCCATTACCTACTCTGGGAGATATTCCCGACCCAGGCATTGAACCTGAGTCTCCTGTGTCTCCTGCATTGGCAGGTGGGTTCTTTAACCACTGTGCCACCTGGGAAGCTCACAGACACTCTAGTGGAATCAAAATGGGTAGTATCCTAGAGATATTCCCTCTCCCTGGATATCTTCATCTACTTGGGGCTGGTGTCCTTCCTTCTACAGGATTGTGCTAATGTCATCAGACACAACACAGAAGACCCAGTAAAATTAGAATTTTAGGTGAAAAATGGGTACTTCTTTAGTAATTATTCCCAAATATTGTATGGAATTTTTAATTCCATAAATAAAATTTTAATTTTGACACCTTAGTTTGTACTTGCTACTCAGTTGTTAGAAAAATCATTATCTACTCTTAACAGGCAAATAATTATGCAGAAAACAAAACACATATACATTATTAAAACTTGGAACTCTTGAAAATTTCCTTTATGTTCTCTGTTTCTCACTCTCATGGACATCTCTTACAAGGACAGGTTTGCAAACATCTTTATAGCTCACTTGAAGTCCCTTGTCTCTGCCCAACCTTCCTTGCTCAGTTTATAATTCTCTTCCCATGATCACTCTTTGCATCATTAAGTTCAGCCATTTTGACCCTTCTTCCGTTCCCAAGCAATTACCATTCAATCGAGGGCTTCACCTTGACTTGCTCTGTCTTATGATGACATGTCAAAACATCTCCTCTTTACAAGTCAGTGAACCACATTAAGGAAACACTGAATGGCTAGTAAGTAGTTCCCCGAGTCTTACAAATTGACCGCAAGGATCAGATTCCTCTTCCTAACTGCCCCATGCTCTCTAACTCGAGGAAATCCATCCAGCAAAGCAACTCCAGGACCCCAATCCTAGTTCTGGTCTGGTCTACCAATGCTCTCCATTATCCAGAGACGTTCCTAGTTGGGAAAAGCAAGGTATCAGATAAAACCCTGAACAATTTTCTCACACATGAATAAACTGGATTCCTCCCAGAGTCCCAGGGGACATCTTAATCGTGTTGTTTACAAAGCCATGAGGTTTATTAAATGGTGCCACAAAAAGGGCACATGTAGCATTACTCCAGGAGTGGAGAGTTTAACCCATTCATAAATGTATGTCTAGGGGAAAGGACATGAAGAGGAGCTATATCTTTGCAATTAGTTTCCAGTTTGCACAGAGAGTAACTGGGATTGCGAGAGACTATGGATAAAACTCAAGAGAGGGAACCAGAGTAGTATTCAAGATCTGATGAGAACATTGGGGTACATGCTTCTTTCTGAATTGTGGTTTTTCCCTGGGTAGATGTCCAGGGGTGGGATTGCTGGGTCATGTCATAATTCTATTTTTAATTTTTTTAAAGTACTCTCCATACTGTTCTCCATAGTGGCAGTACCAATATACATTCCCATCAACAGTGCAAGAGGATTCCCTTTTCTCCACACCCTCTCCAGCATTTATCATTTGTAGATTTTTTGGTGATACACTAGTATGTGTAAAATAGATAGATAGTGGGAAGCTGCTATATAGCACAGGGAGCTTAGCTCTGTGCTGACCTAGAGGGGTGGGAGGAAGGCTCAAGAGAGAGGGGATGTATGTATGCATACGGCTGATTCACTTTGTTGTATAGGAATTATACGCCAATTAAAAAATAAAAATAGATCTTAAAAGAATATGATGAGACCTGGATGGTCCCCAGGTGGGCTGGTTAGGAAGGAAGGATATTAGTGAGATCAAGAAAGATTTATTAATATATCAAAGGGAAAAAACATTTTGAATTACCAGAAGATCATCACCAAAGAGAGCCATGGTGGTAGAGAGGTAGATGATGTCATTGCTATTTACGATTTCCACCATATTACTAGGATTCTGATCAGTTTCCTCTATCACTTCATCCTCATGAGAAAGGTAAGATAGATAATTATTATACCCTCTTCAACTCCAAAGGAAAAGAAAGTGACGAGAAGGATTTAGGAACTTCAAGGCACACAGGTTTCCTGACTTCTGGTCCAGGGTGCCTTCCACGACGAGCAGAGAGTTGTTACTGTGTTAGAACCAGCTCGGCCCTGGCCAGGAAGTTGCTTTCAGACTTATTTCAGTACTTCTGGAAGGATGTGCTGGGATTTCAGAGGATGTGTCATAGTGAGCAGCCCAGGAAGAAAAACGGACCTGGGTTTGGATCCTGTCTCTTCTTTGCCAGCCTGGACTCTCTCATCTATGTTTGGGTATAATGATGGTCATAGATAAGACGTGCTGTGAGCAATCACTGAGCTGACATGTATGGAGTGCTGGCACAGAGCTGCAGTAAGCACAGACATTATTATTAACAGTGACTCTACCTGTGGGTTCAGGAATCTAACCTGTGTTCACATCTATGCAAATCTTCACTAAGGTAGAGATGAAATTGTTGAGAACTGGTAGTTTTTCAGAGCTGTCAAAAGGCTGGTGGTGTTGCATGTTTTCTGAAGTGACAAGAGAAAGTTACAAGCTAATGATGGCTCCCATCTGTTGACTGTTCACGGTGTCAGACACTGTCATAAGCCCTTCACATGCACATCCTCATTTATTCTCCTGTCACCCTAGAAATCAGGAATTGCTCTTTACCTCAGTTTGTAGTTAGGGAAACCTTGGTTTAGTGGGGTTAAGAAATCGCCCATTGTTATGCATTTCAGAAGTGATAGGACCAGGATTCATTAAGTTTACACTCTTAAATAGACACAAGTAACCCAACCAAACCATTCTTTGTAGGGGTGTGTGTGTGTGCGTGCATGCATGTGTGCATTGGTGCTCATGCTTGCAGAAGAAAATACCTCAAGTATCAGCAGTATATACATCCAGGTAGTAGGATTACAGGTGGTCACTTTCTTCTTTTTGCCTTGATGAACTGTGTATGCACTGTTCTTATCGTTTAAAATATTTCATTTTGTATAAAACAGGTACACAGAGAACTCTACTTAATGCACTGTGGTGACCTGAATGGGAAGGAAATCCAAAAGGGATGGGATACAAGTGTCTGTGTGGCTGATTCATTTTGCTGTACAGGAGAAACTAACATGTTATAAAGCAGCTGTACTCCAATAACAATTTTAAAAATAAATATTTTTCATTTTGACAACAAATATAAACTTTGCAAATCAAAACAAGGCTTCAAAAATCTAATGAAAATGGCTACACCTTGGACACACACTAGGGGAGGAAAGCTCTAAACGGGCATGGCGCTTTCAGGGTTCGTTGTAATTAAACTTACAAGGTTTTTTTTTTCAGTCAAAGAAGAGTGAAAAGAAAGTGAAAGTTGATCAGTCGTGTCTGACTCTGCGACCCCATGGACTATACAGTCCATGAATTCTCCAGGCCAGAATACTGGATTGGGTAGCCTTTCCTTTCTCTAAGGGATCTTCACAATCCAGGGATCAAACCCAGGTCTCCCGCATTGCAGATGGATTCTTTACCAGCTGAGCCACCAGGGAAGCCCAAGAATACTGGAGTAAGTAGCCTATCCCTTCTCCAGATCTTCCCAACCCAGGAATCGAACCGGGCTTTCCTGCATTGCAGGCAGATTCTTTACTAACTGAGCTATCAGTCAAAGAAGACTTCAGAATAAAACAAACTTCTTGAAAATAAAAATTACGTTCCTCTTTGCCACCTAAAAGCTCAGATTCCATAAGTCCTGGCTTTTGGGCAGAAGATCTGAGTTCTAAATCTTAAATCTCTTTATGATCTGAGCATCAACAATAATCCAAAGATTTTTCAATTATTTACTCTAGAACACCATCAACGAGTTCTTAAATCTGTTTTGCTTTACTACATTTTCTCTTTGCATGACGATTTATAACTTATGAGCAAACCCCTTTTCTTCTCCAGTCATTACTAAGGATAAAATGATGAAAGATCGCCAAAGCAAACATTCGTCTTTCTGTTTGCTCTGAACTCTGAAGTCTTCTTCCAGAGGACTGCAATGATAAATTAAGACTCTGTACCCCTGAAAACAGAGCTAGTCCTCAAGGATGACCTCAGTGGGGGAGGAAAGGAATTAAAAGCAAATTGAAGGAACTCAAACATCATGACCTTTTCCTGTTTTCCTGTTTTTGGCAACAGTGCAGGAGATGTGAGAGAGCTGCTCTGCCAGTCCTCTAGAGCTGGGGCCCAGTCCTGGGTGAGAGATCCTGGGGGTGAGGGGGTCCCCCAGGTCATATGATCATGTGACCTGGAGGGAGATATTTCATCCAGTGGGCTTATGCTTTCCCATCTTCAAAATGAGTGTTTCAGACCAATGCAGTGTCAAGAATGCACAACAAGGACATGGTGAGGATGGATCTTGAGGGGAGGGTCCAGGGATGTGAATTCTGCCTGAAAACTCATTAGAGATCGTTATTACAATATTTATTATAGAGATTTTTATTTGGGGGAATTAACTAAAATATACCTTTCCTCTTCTTCCAAAAGTGAATTAATTTACATAATTTATTTTAATAATCCTGGATAGACTGGACATCTTTTTCTAAATGTAATTCCTAGAGGTGATCAGAAAATCCTTTGCCCGTCCTTCTACTTTTGTCATTAGAGCACTATCGTGGTGGGAGAGAGAAAGGAGGATTTTAGATTGAGTTGTGCAACTTTGCAAAAATCATGTTTGTTTTGTTTTTATAAAAACATTACTATTTGTTTATGGAGAAAAGACTGAAACAAGCTTCCACAAACACCACCAGGATGCTATTTTTTGTAAGGATACATTTCAATCTATTCTAAAACATGTAAGTCAGATTGGTAAATTGGGAATACCAACATAGAACGCCTTTTTGCATGCACAGCAAATTTAAAAAGCACATAACATATAACGTTTCTATCTATTTTCAGGTGGACAATTATGGAAAGTCCAAATCTGGGTCCCCTGGGGTTTAAGACTACATTCTCAATCACTGATGCTACTGCCACAAATAACGGGACTGATTCAGGTTACACAAACCTAAGACTTTCATTTTAAGAAGCAATATTTATCTTATTCAACAAACATATACTGAGCTTTCATTATGTCTTAGGTGTTGAGCTAATCAGAGATGCCTACCCACCCCAAACCATGAAGCTCTGGCTTTTTTTCAGTGCCGTTGATGAAACACTAAATATCAGATTTAAAAATCACTGAAGGGGAAGATGAGCTATCTGTAAGTTCCCTACATGAACTTCACGCCTTAGTCAGTAAGGCAAGATCCTTGGGCTAAAAGATAAACTTTTAAAAACATTAAATAGAGCAGCACAGAGAAGAAAAAGAACTGGCAGTGGTCTCATGCTCTAACAATTGTATCGGTGATGCCCACACATCAGTGCCCACCTTCCTACTGTGCTTCCTTTGGCCTGTGTACACTGGACAGACTCCAGCATAGAAACAATTTGAATTGTCTTGCTCTAAATCATAACACCGAAAGTGTACTTTCTTTGTCTCAAAAGCAACTGAGTCCTGACTGGGCTATCAGAATTATGAAGTACCAACAGATAGCTCCGAAGAGCAAAGATTCCTGGAGAGTTGAAGTTTTTTTTTTTTTTTTTTTAAATCACTGCTTACTTAAGACAACT
Source organism: Bos taurus (assembly GCF_002263795.3). Taxonomy (NCBI): domain Eukaryota; kingdom Metazoa; phylum Chordata; class Mammalia; order Artiodactyla; family Bovidae; genus Bos; species Bos taurus. The sequence continues at coordinate 41,733,087 of NC_037347.1, forward strand.
AGTAACAGAATGAAATAAATCTCATAAAGATCTATTTCCCAGTCACCGAACTATTATTTTTCTCCACAAGCTGAGGTCACCCATCAGTTTTTAGGCTTGAAATGTCAAAATGAAAAAAGAAAAAACCCAAAAAATCAGGAATGAGCAAAATGTTCTGAGGAGCAGCCATGCAGATGTCACCAAGTCACAGCTTACAGTCATTTCTCTGCCTTCTATTGCAGAGTCGAAAAATTTTTAAAGGATGTCCATAAATTCAAGAAATATTCTGTCACTTCATCTTTGATGCCTTCTTGTCATGAAATCAGCCTTGTTAGACTCCAGGAACCCCTTTTAAGCTCAAGCTTTGATTCAAGAGGTATATTAGTTAAAAAGAGAATATAAACATGTCCTATTCCACATCTTCAGACTTGGCAACCAGTGACTAGCAACAGAGGAGGGGAATTCAGTGGTCCCCAACCTTTTTGGCACCAGGGATCAATTTCATGGAAGATAGTTTTTCCACAGATGGGGCAGGGTCATGGGGTTTTGGGATGATTCAAATGGATTACATGCGTTGCGCACTTTATTTCTATTATTATTAATAACATGAGCTCCCCCTCAGATCATCAGGCATTAGATTTCAGAGGTTGGGGACCCCTGCTCTAACTGGTCACATTCTTCTCCAGACCTGGAGACCCTAAAAGAGGAGTCAACAGATAGAAGGAGTTTTTTTCAGGTGTTTCCTCCTCCTAGCATCAAAATCTGGCTTAGCTTCTGATGCTTTTTGTTCCTGAAGTTACTTCATATTAAAAGGAATTTATCATCCAGGAAAATGTCCTATAAATGTCCAACATGACATCACATTCTGCATCAGAGGCAGGAGAGGTAGACACCCCCAAAAGCCTCTCCTCCTTGGGGCAGCCCTCATCTCTGGGCAAGGTTGCAGCCAGCCAGCTAACCTGGCTTCCCCTGCCCCATGGAGCTCAACTAGCATCAGGCACCCATTGACAGGCTCAGGGATGCCTCATGCATCACTGCCATGGCCACAGCCCCCACCAGGTGAGGCTGTGTGCAGTCTAGCCTCATGGCCCTTCTACCAGCTTCCATATCAGCTCTTCCTGGCTGCCATCCATTTGGAGGTTTGTTAAGCTTCTCAGGTGATATTGGTGAAGCAACAACAACATTCTAGTTTGGTGCTACCCTCAAGGTCTAAGTTGAGGTGTTCATCAGACTATCTTAGCACACACTGCAATGACACCCTTCAGGAGAAAAAAAGCAAGCCCTGTTGCTACAGTCTTCACAGGAGACTCTAGAGGGCCCAGGAAATTGGAACAAATCCACATTTCTCTGTCCACCTTTGTTTCTAGGGGTCACTTTCAAGTTATTGTCAACAAGGGTCTTAACCTTTCAATGAGTTCTGGGAGGAAACCAAGTCAGTTGACCCTTGAATGACACAGGTTTGAACTGTGAGGGTCCGCTTACACATGGGTGTTTTTCTATAGTAAGTATTCCAGTACTGGGGCTTCCCAGGTAGCGCTAGTGGTAAAGAACCTGCCTGCCAATGCCAGTGCAGGAGATGTAAGAGGCACAGGTTTGATCCCTGGGTCGGGAAGATCCCCTAGAGAAGGGAATGGCAACCCACTCCAGTATTCTTGCCTGGAAAATTCAATGGACAGGCTACAGTCCATAGGGTCACAAAGAGTCAGACATGACTGATGCAACTTAGTCCACATGCACTCCGGTACTAGTGGAGTGATCCCTGGTTGGCTGAATCCATGGGATGCAGAACTGTGGATACAGGAGAACAGCATACAGATTTCCTACTGCTCAAAGGGTTGACAGCCCTAACTTCTGCACTGTTTAAGGGTCAACTGTATTCACCACACTTTGTTTATCCATTCATCTATCAGTACGTGAGTTGTTTCCACCTTTTGGCTGTTATAAATAATGCTGTCACAAACACTGATGTGCAAATATCTGTCAAATCCTCCTTTCAATTCTTTGGGTATATACCTAGAAATGGAGTTTGCCAGTTTATGTGCTAATTACGTTTACATTTTTTAATGAACCATCTTACTGTTTTGCATTTTTATTTTACTCACAACTGACAGTAAAAAGTTAAAGAGAAGATATGAAACAGTATATAAGTATATATTAGTTTGGACTCTGGAAATTTTGGCCTTTGTTCTCTAAAGCACTCTTGTCTTCTGCTATGATGAAAAATTCCTTATAAAGACAGAATTGTATTTTAATAATTTTTATTAGTTATTGCAAGTCCTTTATCTTCGTCCAACTTTTTCACTCAGTTTACAAGTTTTCCCAGCCTTGGTTATTCTTTGTATCAAGTTCAACCACCTTGACCCCTTTTCACTTCCCAAGCAATTACTCTTAAACATCGCATCACTGTGATTTACTGCATCTGTTTTATCCTTCATCAGAACCTCTCATTTTCTGCTGGCTAATGATCCATGATCAGGAAAAACACCTAAAGGGAGCTGGGTCCCCACCACCTCATAAATTGGTCAGGTAAAGCAAAAGCAAAAAAAAAAAACAAAAAACTGCATGGAAGGATAAATTTCCCAAAAGCCTCTCAGAAACTGCTCCTCTACTTTACAAATCAGAAAGTTTAAACATTGTGCAAAATTCCCAGGAAAACCCATCTAACTTTATCTGAAGTGATTCCAGCTTTCTATATTTATGTGGGTGATCAAGTGTGTCTATAAAGTCTTGGGAAAAGGGATAGAAGAGAATTACAACCAACACCCCAAGGGGAGGATGGTTGTGATGATAGAAGAATTCTGGGAGGCAGGAGGAACTTGACAGAGATAAGTGGGTGTCCTAAGTAGACTAATTTTTAAAAATTGAAAAATCAAGTTTAACAAGTAAAATAAGGATGCCATTAGATGAAATGTGTTAAGGGAGTGGTTGGGGAATGAACAATTAGAGTCAAACAGTTGGAAAAAACCATTATGGTGCTTGAAAGGAAAGTTACCCTATGGTGATTAATACCATTTTACTTTGGTTAAGGGGGTGAGGAGGTGTTAGTAACTGGTTAAGGGTGTGAGAGGGTTCTGTAGTACTGGTAAAGTTCTGTTGCTTGATTTGGGTGATGACTAATGTAAAATTTCACCAGCTAAACACTTAGGATTTGAGCCTTTCTCTTTATGTATATTATACTTCAAATTTTTTGGAGAAAGCATTTCTGGAAAGATAGAATAAGGACCTCCAGAAATAACATTTTTCCATAAAAACAAGAAGACCACTGGAAAAAATTATCAAAGCAACTTTTTCAGAACTCTGGAAATTAAAGGGTTGAAGCAGTCTGTTGTTGGTCAGCTACCAAGTCGTGGCTGGCTCTTTGTGACCCCATGGACTGCAGCACACCTGGCTTCTCTGTCCTTCACTCTCTCCTGGAGTTTGCTCAAATTCATGTCCATTGGGTTGGCGATGCTATCTAACCATCGAAGCAGTCTAAGAAGCACTTATTCAAGAAAAATGGCTGGATCTCAGAAAACACAGGGAGCTTTGTGACATTTTAACTTATACTTTTCCATCTCTTTCTCCCCAGCCCCCACAGCCTTGAAAACCAACAGCCTCACAATTATGGTAGCTGTGGAAACACACAGCCTAGTAGCCCTGGGTCAGGGCAAGTTTGGAGGTTTGCCAAAGCTCTGTCCCCAGAGAACTGTCAGTATTGAACAGTCTGATAGCTCTCTGAAAAGCTCCATTTCCAGAACTTAACTTTGATTTGATTCAGAGTTGACTCCCCAGTAAGTCAACTTAGCCCTACCCCTAGGTCATTTGTTGAAAAGAATCAGTGACAATTATTTAACATCTGTAGCTTCCTGAGAAAATATTTGCAAATCATATATTTGATGATAAAAGATTTATATCTAGAATATATAAAGAACTCTTACACTTTAACAACAACAAATAAAGGTAACTGATCCAATTTAAAAAATGAGCAAAGGATTTCAACAGACATTTTCCCAAAGATACACAAATGGCCAAAAGCACATGAAAAGGCACTCAACATCATTAAGTCACCAGGAAACGCAAATCAAAATCACAGTGAAATACCACTTCACACTCATTAGAATGGCTGTAATAATAAAGGCAGACAATAGACAAGATGAGAATGTGGAGCAATTAGAACCTTCATGCACTGCTGGTGGGAAAGTAAAATGGTATATACCCTTTTGAAACACAGCATGGCAGTTCTTCAAAAAGTTACACATACAGATTCCATATGCCCATCAATTCAATTTCTAGGCACACACCCAAAAGTACTGAAAACAAATGTCCAGACAAAACTTGTACACCAATGTGTGCAGTAGCATTATTTGTAATAATGTTAAGTGGAAGTGATCCAAGTGTCCATCAATTGATGGTCAAACAGATGTGGTACATCCATACTATGGAACACTATTTGGCAATATAAAGGAATGAAGTGCTGAAATATGCTACTACACAGACGAACATTAAAAGCATTATGCCAAGTGAGAGAAGCCAGGCACGAAAGACCACATACTGAAATATCCAGAAGAGGCAAATCCATAGAGACAAAAAGTAGATTAGTGTCACCAGGGGCTAGGAGAAGGGAGAAATGGGGAATGACTGGTAATGGGTATAGAGCTTCTTTTTGGAAGGATAAAAATGTCTTAAAAGTAGATATTGGTGATATTCAACTCTGTGAACATATAAAAGCACCCAATTATACACTTGAAAAGGATAAATTTTATATGTAAATTGTACTTTAATAAAACTGTTGTAAAGCAACAAAGTTTACTTTAATAATTCCTTAATATCATTATAATCATATTATCCCTACACAGGGGTAAAGCAGTTTTCTAAAGCATGGATGCGAATTCCCATAAAATCAGGATTGTATGGGGCTTCCCAGGTGCCACTAATGGTAAACAACCTGCCTGCCAATGCAGGAAATGTAAGAATTGTGGGTTTGAACCCTAGGTTGGGAAGATCCTCTGGAGGAGGGCGTGGCAACCCACTCCAGTATTCTTGTCTGGAGGATCCCTGGACAGAGGAGCCTGGCAGGCTACAGTCTACAGGGCTGCAGAGAGCCAACACAACTAAAGCAACTTAGCACGCACGCGTGGATGTCCTGTACACCAATATTTCCCCAATACATACAACAGGGCTAAAATATAGTATGTGGTCAATAAATCTCCTTATATGAATAAAACAGTGGAGAGATTAAGAAACTGTTTAGAACCAGATTTCCCAACTTTTGATTCTTCCTTTTTGATTCTTCCTTCCATAGTAAGTATAGAGGTGTGGTAGACAGTGATATAATGAATAAGGAATTTATGGTGACCTGGCCAGGATGCCAGGTACACTCCTTATTGGGAAATGGATATGCTGTTTATTTAAGATGGAGGTGCTCTCTTTGGAGATAGAGATGCTACCTGGGGTGGGGGGTGGGTGGGGGGTGGGTGGGGGGAGGGGTTGGGCAGTGATTGGAAGAGCATCCCAGCCAAAAAAATCTCAGGTCTTGGAGGCAGGTAAACCTGGGCTCGGTTCCAGGCTTTGTTCCTTAGCAGGGATGTTTGCCTAATCTTTCTCAGCCTAAATTTCCTCATCTGTAAATGCAGATGATAACACACTGTTGTATTGTTTTAAGAATTAAGTGGGAAGAGTATGTCTAATGCATATGGCTCATACGTAACATTTAATAAATATTTTCATTGACACTGTTAACATCTAATGACCAAGCAGGTTTTTTCAAATACCTTATTAAAAAATGGAGATGGACCAGTACTTGTTTTCATCTCTCTCAGAAGGGCCTGAACAAGGTGGAGAAAACAAATGAACTCCTCCTCAGCACAGCTCTTGCTCCCCAGCAGCCATCAGCCTGGCTTGAAACCAACACAGTTATCGCGAGTTATCTGGGTTGGCGAGGGGTGCGTAGTCAAAGACATGAAATAGGGACTATCTTACCCTTAGGAGAGAAAAGGTACACAGGCAATTTATACACATGTCAACCAGTTACTCCTCCCTCCCCCCATTTTATGATGGTCTCATGTTTAATTGTTTTTACTAAAAAGCAATATTTACTACAGGCCATAAAAATGCAAACTATATCTGGGTACATAGAGGAGAGCCAACTGAATCTGAATTGGTTCCTTTCAGAAGCTGTTACTTCATTAAAATAAAAAAGCTTTCATTTTGCTTGATACAGGATAATAACATACCTGTAGAAATACCAGAGAATATTCTCTAATGCTGGGAAGACTTGTGACTGCTTAAGATTTACATTATGTAAAGCCACCAGCACAATGGCTGGCACATGGAAGATCCTTAGGAAATGGTCACTATTGTTTCCAATGGCCTCTCCCAGACACTCTCTGTGTAGGATGTGCTATGAAATAAACAATGGAAGAGTGCCCTCCAGAGGCCACTGGGATTCAATTCTGCTGACAGCTGAAAGTCTGGAAAGACCAAAGAGCAACTCAGTTTTGTGAGGACAAGGAAATCGAGTGCAAACAAGTCCCGTTAGGCGCCGTGGGAACTGGTGCATGGGAACCACAAGTCCCCAAGACCCGAGAAGCTCCTGTCGCATCCCTCTCTCCCTGGGGACAGTCTCAGCCCTGACCGTGTCTGCATGTCCATTCAGTGTGGCTCTAAAGGGATTGATTTCCTCTTGATGTCTGCCCTTCTGTGATTTCAGGCATGTGGCTCTGGCTTTCCTTGGACAGGATTCTGGTCCTGACTCCTTTTGACCTTTCAGCTCATCTCAAAGAGTGAAGCAGCTTGGTCTCTCATTGGCTTGACTCCAAATTCCCAGGAGACCAAACTAATGACCAGTCTAGAGGCGCATGGTCAGTTCCTAGTGGAAGCAGGGGTCTGTGTGTGTGTGTGTGTGTAGACAGAACCAGGGTCACTTGGTAGAAAACAGAATTAGCACATACAGAATATACAGAATTCTAAGAGGCACTTTAAAGAGGCTACTTTTCTCATAACAGTGAGCTAATATTTATAGTTTACCATGCACCATGTACTTTATAAGTACACCAAGGAACTTTATAAGCATCATCTCATTTAATCTCCAATTAAGTAATTAAATCTCATTTGAGCTTCAATACTTTGGCTACCTGATGTGAAGAGCCAACTCATTGGAAAAGACCCTGATGCTGAGAAAGATTGAGGGCAGGAGGAGAAGGGGGTGACAGAGGATGAGATGGTTGGATGGCATCACTGACTCAATGGACATGAGTTTGAGCAAACTCTGGGAGATGGTGAAGGACATGGAAGCCTGGTGTGCTGCAGTCCATGGGTCACAAAGTGTTAGACACGACTTAGTGACTTAACAACCGTAACGTTTAATCGCACGACCTTCTTGTGAAATGTGATTGTGTTATCATCTCCCACCTTCAGAAGTAACTGCTGGTAACAATGGTTGTATATCTTTCAGTAATTTATTTGATGCATTTTATTCCCATTTTAAACACAAGGGATTGAGGCTTAGAGAGATAGAGTATATTATCTGATTAGGAGTGACAGCATTTTATACATGTGAAATTAGTAAATGACCTAAGAATGATTAAGTACTAAATTGTGTGCTGCCATTGTATTAGTTTTCATTGCAGTGTAACAAACGCCCACAGATGTAGAGGCTTTGGAGCTACCCCATGGCTAAGCTTGTAGTCCTGCAGGTCAAAGGTACAGCACCACACGACGGTGCTCTTTTCTTGGTGTTTCATGAGACTGACCTAGGTTCTAGCTGGCGCTGCTGACAATCTCATCTGGGGCTCAGGGACCTCTTCTGAGCTCATTGGTTGTGGGCAGAGTGTAGTTCTTTGCACTTTTAGGACAGAGGTCCCCATTGTCGTCCTAGTCGTCAATCACGGACTGCTCTCAGGTCCTAGAGGTTGCGCCCTTCCACGGCCAGTTCACACCATGGGTATCTGCTTTCCTCCAGGTCAGCTGGAGCATGTCTCCCTGGCTGCCCCTTCTGCCACCAGCCAGGGAACACTCTGCTTTTCAAGGGCTTGTATGATTGGGTCAAGCCCACCCAAATAATCTCCCCCTCTTAAGGTCGACTCTTTATGCAATACCTTATCATGGGAGTAAAATTCATCCAGTTCACAGTCCTGGGGGATGTGAGGATATGCACAAGGTGGGAGTGTGTGGAATCCTGGTCCTATCTTAGAATCCTGCCTATTACCACCAGGAAAATAGATTTTGTGTGTGCAGGTCAGAACTGTTGCCAGGATGGGGAGAAGGAGGTGGGAAGGGGATTGGCCTGGGCCTTGAAGGATGGGCCATACTAGAAAAGACAGTATTCTCCTGAGATGGCCTTAGAAACTCAACACCATGACTCAAGAAAATTTGGGGAAATTAATGAGTAACAATTTCAAACAATATTAGGAAAAGCTTCAGCACTGAGATGGAGGAGGAAGCCAGTACTACTAGATGTTACAACATGATCAAAATACTATGTGATAAGCATAAAAATAGATGTACGGGTGAGAACAAAATTAGAATATCCAGAAATAGAAATGTATGTATGTGTGTATGTGTGTCTATCACAATAGATCAAGCCTCACAACTTAAGAAAATTAATTCCTACTAAATGATGTTTGGATAATTACACAGCAATTTAGAAGAGAGACATAAAATTTCCACTATACATCAAAACAAATGTCAGCTAAATTAAATTTTAAGTTATCAAGATAAATTTAAAATACAGTTGTGAAAATTGACAGAAGAGAGTTTCAGGTCTTTGAGAAGGCAGCAACATCCTAAGATTAAAGCAGTGAAAAGACAATTACAGGAGAAAAAAGCTCAAACTCATCCATAGAAACAGTTAAAATTTCTATATAGTAATAACAGCTAAAAGATTTATTAAAAGATTAAGGGGAATTTTAACTGCAAAGGGATTAAGAAGATTAAGATCTTTATATCCAAATGCATGTTCTAGTGGTGAAGATTAGGACTCCAACAGATAGTAGACAAAAGACATGAATAAATGATTTACAAAACAGGTAAAATAAAGTAGGGAAAAAAAACTAAGGGGAAACAGCCAAATTCTCTGGTTAAATAAATAAATGCAAATTAAAATAAAATAATACAATAAATAATAAAACAATAGAAATGATTTAATTAGCTTAATTAATTTCTATTAAATATAATTTTAAATCATAATACCCAATCCTGAATGACCCTGGTACACTGCACTCATACATTTTTGGTGAGAGTATAATTTGGAAAAGCCATTTGTGAAAAGCAATTTGCCAGAATGTCCTTTGACATAGTACCTTCACTTCAGGGAATCTGTCCTGGGAGGAGGATTCAAAAGGAAAAGTCCTGGTCACAAGCATTTTAAATATAATGTTACACATAAATATTGAAAAAGTGGGAATGACAGAAAGAGCATACTTACCTAAATTATTGCTGATGGCTATGCTTACCAAGACTATTAATTTAGGTGGGTTGAGTCTGAAAATATTATGTGAAGAAAGATAATACAGACTTCTGTACATAGTATAATTGAATATTTTAAAAGTATTCCTATGGCATTGGTGAAATTGAAAAACTACACTTGTACATACTCTCAGCAGGGATACAATTTTGTGTAATATCTTGGGCAAAACAATTTGCAATGATTAAAATATTTTAATGGGATTTTGAGGATTCCACATCTAGGAATTCATCTTTCACTTAACTGTACATGTAGAGTACACAGAGACTTGTGAACATAAGATTTACAGCAGAATTGTTGACACAGCAAAGACTGTACAATGAAAATGCCCATTAACTGGTGACCAATTAAACAAATCATAGTAGAACCCTTTGGTAGAACATTATACAGCTGTTAAAAAGGAGAAAGAAACTATGTTCTTCCTATCTCTAAGATAGGTTTTCAAATTTAAAAAAATCAAAATGCAGAATAGCATGGATAGTGTGCCCCTGTTTGTCTAAAACAGAAATAACACAGAGAACTTGGATATGTTTAGAGAATTCTTGGAAAGATACTCCTAAACTGGTAACAGAGTGGGGCCCTGGGGTATAGCTAGAAACTAGAGAGAGGGGTCTGAATTGGGGAGAAATCTCAGTCACTGTCCTTCTAGTCTACTTGAATGTTTTGCCATGTACAAGCATGACTCACCAATGGTAAAATAAGGTAGTCTGAAAAATATATATTGCTGATGAACATAGATGAGATAGAAATAGACAAATCTGTTGAGTTAGGGTGGTAGGGTACATTCGCATGGTCACAAATATTAACATAGAAAAATTAAATCAGTTGAGAATTATCGTAGTAGAATTGCAAGTCATTCTTTTCTTTGAAATGCCACTTCAATGTTATTTTAGTGTTGCCACTAAAATAAACAATGACTAGTGTGGGGACAGGGACTGGGAGCCTGAAACATTAACTAATAGCTTTATAAATATGCTGCTCTGGAATGAATAAAAGGAAAAATAATCAGACAAAGAGAGCTCGCAAAATGGTCCAGGGAGCAAGCAGTTAGCAAGAGGAGTGAGAGCAGCAGGGCCAGGGTATCTGTGCTTGGTGGGGTGGCTGAGCAGGACACCCCGTGGTCGGAACTCAGGGGCCACCAGGACAGCAAGTGTGGAGGGACCGGAAGGGTTTAGGTTCACACCTGCAGAGCCCAAGGAAGCCAGCTCTCTGGAGAGCCAGTCAAGGAGGACTGCTGGGCACTGGACTGATGGGAAACATTTAGATCCCGCAAATCTCAAATGAGACGTTTCTATAGTGGCTAGGGCTAACCTTTATGTTGTGAGATGACTACTCTAGAATTGTTGACTTCTTATGCTCAGAAAAAAAAAAGATATAAGCATGCAACCTGTGTGTGTGTGTGTGTGTGTGTGTGTGTGCATGCGTGTGTGCTTGCTCAATCACTAAGTCATGTCTGACTCTTTGCAACCCCATGAACTGTATGGACTGTGGCCCGCCAGTATCCTCTGTCTATACTGGCGTGGGTTGCCATTTCCTTTTCCAGGGATCTTCCCAACCCCAGGGATCGAACCCATGTTTCCCAAGTTGGCAGGCAGATTCTTTATCTCTGAGCCACTTTAGAAGCCCATACATACATAGGGTTGGCCAAAAAGTATGGAAAACCCAAACACACTTTTCGGCCAACCCAATATATACATATACATGTGTTTATTTATTAAACATGTACACATATTATTACATATACACATTATAAAACACATATGTAAAAGCTAAATTTTTTAAATATATATATTTAATATGAAGTGCTTAATACTTTAAAATCTTTTTCACCTTTACTAAAATATATTATACACAGTGAATATTACTTTTAGTTAAAGCTATATAGTTAAATATACTCCAAAGGCTTCAAAAACTTGGCTTAACATTTTGGAATGTGATAATTCACAAATACGACTTTAAGTTCAAAATAAATGGATGTTGGTTTTAAAGTCTGCCATAGCTGAAGCTACCTCTCAAGGACAGGGAGACCCAAATGGAAACAGTACATTAGCGGTAGCATGTAATAAAAAGCAGTTTTCATTTTGTAGACCTATCCACTTTTGCAAAGGTTTTAGTTAAAATTTTGTGTTAATTTTCAACTTGGAGTTTTCTTTGCCAAGTTATTGGGAGGTACTGTTTTTTTAAAATAATTTTTAACATAAGTTTTGTAAAACTCTATGGAAGATTTAAAAAAACAGAAAATTTTGTTCTCAAGATTTCAAATATGTGCCTATGAAACTTTTTGTTGGCATATATAATATTTTGGCAAAAAAAGTAATAAGCATGGAAACATATCCAAAAATCCATTTTGAAAATGCTCTTTCTATAGCATGAATTTCTTTCAAGTAGTAGTTAGTGCTTTGTTTTATTTTTAATTGGAGTATAATTGCTTTACAATGTTGTATTAGTTTCTGCTACAAAGAAGTGAATCAGCTGTACGTATACATATATTCCCTCCCTCTTGAACCTCCCTCCTACCCCACTCCCCATCCCGCCCCCCTGCCCAGGTCAAGACGAACTGAGCTGAGCTCCCTCTGCTATACAGCAGCTTCTCACAGGCTATCTATTTCCACACGGTAGTGTATATATGACCCCCTCCAGTGTTCTTGCCTGGAGAATCCCAGGGACGGGGGAGCCTGGTGGGCTGCCGTCTATGGGGTCGCACAGTGTCAGACACGACTGCCGCGACTTAGCAGCAGCAGCAGCAGTGTATATGTGTCAGTCCTGCTCTCCCAGTTCATCTCACGCTCCCCTTCCCCGCTGTGTCCCCGTGCCAGTTCTCTGTCTGTGTCTCTACTCCTGCCCTGCAAACAGGTTCACTTGTACCATCTTTCTAGGTACTATACATGTGTGTTAATACACCGCATTTGCTTTTCCCTTACTTCACTCACTGTGACAGACTCTAGGTCCATCCACATCACTATAAATGACCCAATTTCATTCCTTTTTATGGCTGATGGCAGAAAGTGAAGAGGAACTCAAAAGCCTCTTGATGAAAGTGAAAGTGGAGACTGAAAAAGTTGGCTTAAAGCTCAACATTCAGAAAACGAAGATCATGGCATCCGGTCCCATCACTTCATGGGAAATAGATGGGGAAACGGTGGAAACAGTGTCAGACTTTATTTTTGGGGGCTCCAAAATCACTGCAGATAGTGACTGCAGCCATGAAATTAAAAGACACTTACTCCTTGGAAGGAAAGTTATGACCAACCTAGATAGCATATTCAAAAGCAGAGACATTACTTTGCCAACAAAGGTCCGTCTAGTCAAGGCTATGGTTTTTCCTGTGGTCATGTATGGATGTGAGAGTTGAACTGTGAAGAAAGCTGAGTGCCGAAGAATTGATGCTTTTGAATTGTGGTGTTGGAGAAGACTCTTGAGAGTCCCTTGGACTGCAAGGAGATCCAACCAGTCCATCCTAAAGGAGATCAGCCCTGGGATTTCTCTGGAAGGAATGATGCTAAAGCTGAAGCTCCAGTACTTTGGCCACCTCATGCGAAGAGTTGACTCATTGGAAAAGACTCTGAACCTGGGAGGGATTGGAGGCAGGAGGAGAAGGGGACGACAGAGGATGAGATGGCTGGATGGCATCACGGACTCAATGGACGTGAGTCTGAGTGAACTCTGGGAGTTGGTGATGGACTGGGAGGCCTAGCGTGCTGCGATTCATGGGGTCGCAAAGAGTCGGACACGACTGAGCGACTGAACTGAACTGAATATTCCATTGTATATAGGTACCACACTTTCTCTATTCATTCATCTGTCGATGGACATTTGGGTTGCTTCCAAATACTTCCTTATTCATTCTTTCAATATCATCTTTACCTTGGAAAGACAGCTTATGTGTGTGTGTGCTTGCAGAAATAGCCTCCAGGAAGCAAGCCATTGAAAACTACCTGTTCATAGATAAAGTGGGCAAATTTGGAACAACTGTCTTTTTTGCAGAAGGAAAACACTGCACAGCCATCTTAAAGTTGGATTACTCTAAATGCTTTGCCTCAAGATGAACATCAGACCTCTACAGAGTAAAGCATTTCCACGGTCATTCCCCATCTTAGTACAGAGAAGAATAAAAATTCTACTACTTTTAAAAGTCTTCTTTTTACAAAATTAACCAAACTGATGACATTCTTTAGCATTTTTGGCACTTCTGACTTTAGCCTCTTTGCTGTCTCAACTTTCCTAGGACCAATGCAGTGAATCACTTTCATGTTCTGGCCTATTTTTATAACCTTACCCTGAATTTAAAATTTGAATCAAAGCAGCTGTTACCTTATATAATTTCTCCATAAAGCATTATTCTAACTAAAGAAGTCATTGCCTTTTGAAAATATATCTTTTCTGGTACCTCTTTTCTTTAGTGACTCACAAATAAGTAGGTGTCCTATCGCGTTACTGAAGCAGAACCAAGCAAATACCCTTATTTGGAACATGTGAGAATCAGCGATACTTTATTTCCAGCCACACAGCAAACTGCCACAAGGCAAACTGTTTCTTTAAAACTTCAGCAAGGTTTCTGTGCACCTTCCAGCAGAATTTGCTGACAAAATCGGGCATTTTATGGTTTAGCTATATTGTTTTCCATATATTATTTTAGCTCTTTTTTAAATTGTATCAGTAAGAATCGGTGTTTTCCTTATGGTGTGTGACTTTTTGCCGTAAGCAATTAAGTAAAAAGAAATTTCAAAGAGGCTCTTAAAATATTCAGTTTAGTAAAATTCTGGACTAGATTTAGCACTGCATAGTTTTTAACATTGCTAAAACATTTAAAATTATTTGTATGCATGTGGTTGATATTTAGATTTTAAATATCTTGCTAATTATTACGGCCTTATACCATCATTAGGGATTATCTCCAGGCACAATCTATGCTTATGGTAAGGTTTTTCTTTAATAACAGAGGCTGGAAATTTGTGTTTCACATAGTCTTTTGAAAGCTTTGACCTTTAATTATTTTGTCTGATTTCATATCAGTCTGAATAGTTTGTCATTGGTTTAACTTATAATGTGGTTGAGCACATATCAGCAGGAAAGCAAGGGTCAACCCAGCCATTTCCTTATGGTTTGCTTGCACCTGCATTGATTATTTTTCATCTTCTTTTTTAGCCCCTCAAGAATTTTAGTTTATCTGTTCATTTGGTAAAGCTAATTTAAATCCAACAAAATACATACTTTAATTCATAAGCCTACTTCTCTGAGTGAGCCTACATAAGTTACAGATCCTTGAAATGAGTTAAAAGTAAATTAATCAATGAGCAGGCCTTTGTGGGTCACAATCTCTTCCCTCAGGATACGTCACATAACACACAGGACATGGGACCCTCCTAGGGTCTGACATACAGATTAAGGATGCCATGTTGGCTCATATCTAAAATATTAGCCAAGCTCAATTTCTTATTTTTTTAAGATAAAAATATATCCTGAGAGGTTAATAACTTTTTCCCTTCCCCCATGGATCTTCTCATCCCACCTGGATGACGAACTTTCTAAAGCAAGAACCATTTTCAGTGACTACCACTGATGCCCTCTCTGCCTGTTCTGCTGGGTCAGACAAGGACCTCCCAGCATGTGGACTAAATAAAACCCTTGAGTCAGGAAAACCCTCCAGACTTGCCATGCAGTTTGACAGAGACCTGTACTTAATGGAGCTTGAGTTTTTAAAGACACCTACTTCCTCTTCCCCTGAAAATAGTTCAGACCTCCTTCAGGGACATTTGTGAAAATACATCTGTGACCCCAAAGGTCAAAAGTTTCTTAATAAATCCTAGCCCCATTTAAATGGACTAGCCTTCAAGTCCAGCTTAAAGGGCACAGCAAACACACACTTCAGCTTAGGAAAGAGCCTAGCCCACCATCTCCCTCTGCCATCCCCCAGACCTGGCTGGAAAGGCTAAATTTAAGTCCAAGAGATGTTATAAATGATAGAATCATTCTTTTTTGGGTGGGATAAGCCAGCTAATCAGACTATTGCTGACACCCCTGCCTCTAGCTGTCTGTGACCCAGAGGTACAAAAGACCCAGATACTCACACCTTTGGGTGTTGCTCTGTCCATTTCAACACTGGAAAGCCCTGTCATCCAAAACACCATTAACAGTGACATCTCCACATCGTTTATTTTAAACAGCATCACTTAACTCATACTCTCAAAATCTTTGGAGAAAGACAAAGAAGAGTCTCATGAAGACATATACGTAGCTTTTGAAAACTCATGTTTTGTGCTGTGGGCTTAGTCACTTAGTCGTGTCTGACTCTTTGTGACCTCATAGACAGTAGCTCACCAGGCTCTTCTGTCCCTGGGGTTTCTCCAGGCAAGAATACTGGAGTGAGTTGCCATGCCCTCCTCCAGGGGATCTTCCCGATGCAGGGATCGAACCCAGGTCTCTTGCATTGCAGGCCGATTCTTTACTGTCTGAGCCATCAGGGAAGCCCAAGAATACCGGAGTCCTATCCCTTCTCCAGGGCATCTTTCCAACCCAGGGATTGAGCCAGGGTCTCCTGCATTGCAGGAGGATTCTTTACCAGCCAAGCTACCAGGGGAGCCCCATGTTTTATTATAAATTGCAAAAAACATACACTGCACATACACACGCGTATGTGTCCTGATATCAGATGTTGTCCCCTACAAGAAGGCAGCAACCACTAGGTGGACCCCAAAACACAGGGATTCAAGCCTTTGAACCTCTGGGCTTGGCAAACAGGTTAATTAGGGACATCTAAGCCAGGCCATGTGGTCATCTGTCTCCATTCCAGAAGACCAAAGAGAGACAAGGGCCGAAACAGGTGCTGAAGCTTGGACAATCACCTTTAGAAAAAGAAAACCTCTTGGGGGCATCTGGTGCTCAAAATGAGAGAATAAAAATATTTATCACTTATTTAATATCTGGACATAAAATGAAGTAGGAGTCAAAATTCTTGAAAATGGCCCCAGAGTGTCCAGAAAGAGAAGGATACGAAGTCAGGCTGGTAGCACTATGATCACACTGAGATGCTCCCAGCGTTTCTTTCTCTTTCTGGTTTACAGTTACAATGATTCTCACAAGTACAGCTAAGAGTTTCAAAGTGAGTGTCTCAAGTAGAATACTTGGGTTTTCCATCTCCCATGGTTGAATCAGTCCCCCAGTAGCAGCTCTGATGGGGCTACCAGGAGAACCAGGTTACTGGGCTGAAGTTAAAGAGCATCTCTGAATGGAGCTCTGCAAATTTGCCTCTCTTTAAATCATAGAAAGTGGCTCTTTTAATGTAATCTCTCCCCTCACAAGAACAGACCCAGGGAGGGGATATATACATAAAAAAAATATATATATATATAAAATTATGACTGATAGATATAAATATATATTTATATAAGCATATAAATAATATTATATAATATACATATAAAATATAAAATTATACATAAATATATAAAATATAAATAATATATTTATATATATTTATTCACATTGTAGTGTGGCAGAGACCACTACAACATTGTAAAGCAATTATCCTCCAATTAAAAAAAAAAAAAAAAGAACAAACAGACCTTGAAAATATGCTCTGTAAGTGGCCCTGGAGTTACCTACAGGCTGTGATTGAGGGTGCACAAAGACAGGCTTCTAAAGGAATCCATGCCATTGGCTTTGCCTGCTACTCACCCTCCCCTGAGGCTTTCTGATTCCAGGAGACTTGAGTTGGGCTGGGGACGGACAACTTCCCCCCACCATCTGTCACCAAGAGCTAAGCACGAGTGGGTTTATCAGATCAGCTACTTGTCTACTTGTAGGGCACATGGGCTCTGAGTGTAGTGGGGAGGGGTTGCCCTGGGGGTAGTCAGGAGGGGGCACCTCTTGGGGGTAGCACGAGGAGACCAGGCACCCAGAGGAGGGGGAATGGTGCTTGAGTCACCCTCTGCTTAGGGATGGCTCAGATGTTCCCATTCTAGGAGAGCTCTGAAGGCTGAAAACATCCTAATGGCGCAGCTGAGAAACTCGCACAGCCTAATAATAAGCTTCTTAAAGCTCCTAGTGCCGTGCTTGATTTCAACCACAAGGTGGCAGGCGATGGCAGAGGATGGTCCACAGCCTTGCCCAGAAAACGTGTGGAAGACCGGAGGGAAAGCCCAGTCCAATGGCCATCACTTACACACTGATGAAGCTGCTAAGAGTTAAACTCTTGTTGAGAAGGAAGGTTCTAGATGTAACTACCATCCGTTTAGAGAATGGATGTAGAAATATGCAGGAAAATGTGATTTTCAATTTGTATCTTACAACCAACAATAAAGTGCAAAAAAAAAAAAAAAGGAAATCTAATTTCATTGGTTACTATAGTGTTGAAGAAAAAGTTCTAGAATTTGAGTCAGAGGCCCTGAATTCTGGTCCTTGCTCTTGACCCCAGGAAACCTCCTCCCAGAACCTTAGTTTCCTGCGTGGTACTATGAGAAAACAGGACTCAGATGAAATCTGGGCTGCCTTCCAGAAAGCATGACATGAAATGAAACAGCACGTGGGGCAAGCAGGCAGAGAAGAAAGAAGTGGGCACGAATGCAAGACCCTTGCAATGCTCCATGGACACTGCATCCTTCGGGAACGGGCTGTTCCACTTGATGAAGTTTCCAGATAATTGAATTTTAAATGCTGAAACTTGTTTTCCTTTTAACCTTCCGTAATGGAAATCTCTCAGAAGTGTATTACACGCTTCTCTGGCTCCTTAAACAGCAAACTAATATAATTTAACCTTTCCTGAATGTTCTAGGTCATCAGGATGACTACCTCTTACTATACATACAGTCTCCAATAGAGCACTGGGTGCCTATGGGCATATTCAGGTAGGCAGGAGGACCCTTGTGTGTAATGGCCCCAGAGACTACATTATAAAGCTATAATTGGCAATTCTTCCTTCCTGCAGTCTCCTACATCACTACCTGCAGTCATTTCTCCAAGTAACACCTTCTAGCAGCCTCCTGACACTCTGTTTAAAATCTGCTATAACCTAGGGAGAACTCAGGGTTGCCATGGGTAACCAGAATCTGAGCTTGTAACAACCCTAAATTTAATTTTACACACAATTTAAAGGCAGTGGTACTGAGCTGAAGGTTACCTCTGTCCAGGGCTGACATCCAGCTAGTCAGCCCAGGAGTAATTCTCCTTAGTTGGCCAATGTCCCTAAGCTCCTGGGTCCTCCTGCCAGCCCAGTACCCTGGCCCCTCTCCATGGACCATGTATGTATCTCACACCCCAGTAACTCAAAGGTGCGGTCTGGCCCTGAGCGGCTCCAGCACCCTTTCCTGCAGGCACCAGCATTGTTTCCTACAGGCTGATACCCACGCCATTACAGGTAACTCAGTGTTTGAATATTACCCTGATTTCTGGGTTGAAGATTACTTTCTTTTCCTGCTGAGCAAACTAGAGTTTTAGCCTCTTCTCTGCTCTTTAAGGGCTTCCCTGGTGACTCAGAGGGTAAACAATCCATCTGCAATACTGGAGACCTGGGTTCGATCCCTGGGTTGGGAAGATCCCCTAGGGGAGGGCTTGGCAACCCATTCCAGTATTCTTGCCTGGAGAATCCCCATGGACAGAGGAGCCTGGGGGGCTACAATCCATGGGGGCGTTGCTGACACGACCGAGCGACTAAGCATGCACACGGATGCTGCCCTTCAAACTCAAAGGCCTTTTCTTAGTTCAGGCTGTGCCCTGGGTCCAGGTAGCCTGAGGCCAACCAGGAAGGATGTGAAAAGCTACCTTTGACTGAACATTGACATGTGCCAGAGGCCTATTCAGGACATCAAGTAAATCTTCTCAGCTCACCCACTAAACGATCCCGCTGGGGGAAGCATCAGCCTTGCGTGGCTGAGGTCATTTGCCCACACGGCCAGCACATGGGTCTAGAAGCCAGATCCGCCTCGCCCAGGCCCATGTGTTCTCTGCACTGTGCTGCCCTGCTCATATTCACTCATGTACCAAACAGTCCAGTTGAGTTTGATACCCTGAAAAAATACATTTTCAGTGGAACATGGGCCCTCTTACTTTTCAGAAAAGGCTACTTGTTTTTGTTTTGGTGTGTGGGTTGTATTTTAATTAATTCCACATCTTGTTACCAATTTGGAACAATCTGTCCTCAGGGAACAGATCTGCTTTACTTATAGAAAGCTAGGGGAGGGAGGGATGGTGGAGGGGAGGGACTGGGGTTACAAAGTATTCCTTGTAGGAAATAATGTAAAAAAATCTTCCCAGTTCTCCCTTCACCAAAAAGATATAAATAGAACATTCCAGAAAACCTCATCTTCCCCGGAGTAGGTATGATAGAATTGCAAACAAAAGCTTTCCTCCATGTGTTTACCAGCCATGCCTGCAAGATGCGGCGTGTGACAGCACCCATTACTGGTACCCCTCCCCACCTCGGAAAGTTCTCAAGAAGTTCACTCCACCGTGATGCTGTCACGACTCAAAAGCATGAGGGGTTCCCAGAGCTACGTGGGGAGCCTGGAAGCAAACTGCAGACCTTGGGAGTGTCAGTCAGGGAGAGAGCAGAATGGGGTCTGCGGTTTGGGGATAAGTTTGAGATGCTCTCAGGTTAAGCTCTGAAAATGGTTCTAGGGCTGCAGACGGGTGTCAGACCTATGGCTGTGAATTCTCTGCTCTTCCTGCAGGGATGATCTTTCCAAACTGCCCCTAAGCTAATTTTTAAAATAAGCCAACCATGAGCTCATCTTCTACATTTTGCACCTGCTCCTCCCACACTTAACCCACACACAATTTTCAGAGTGTCCTCTTCCAAAAACATCCACAATGCTGTAAAGTTTCCAGAGTGACCTTGTCAGGGAGGAAATTGTTTGAATAACTGACCAGCCGCAGGTGACAGGGTCAAAATATCACGTGTGTTAGTTTGCTAGAGCGTCACAATAAAGTACCACAAACCAAGTAGCCGAAGCAACAGAAATTTGTCTTTTCGTTCTGGCACTGACAGTCCAAGATCAAGGCGTTGGCAGAGCTACACTCCCTCGAGTATGGGAGAAATGTCTGTTCCAGGTCCCTCTCTTGTTGTTCACTAAGTACTGTCCAATTCTTTGTGACCCCATAGACCCTACAGAACTTCTTAACTTCTGGTCGTTCCTTGTCTTGTGGCAGCCTGACCCCAGCCTTCACATGGCATTCTCCTTGTGTGCATGTCTGTGTCCCCAGATCTGCCTTTTATATAAGGATGCTAGTCATACTGGACCAGGGGCAGACCCTATTCCCATAGGGCCTCATCTTCACTAAATACATCCGCAGCAACCCTACTTCCAAACAAAGCCACAGTCTCAGGTCCTGGGTGGGGAGGAGGGTAGGACTTCAACAGGTGACTCTGGAGGGGCATGACACATAATTCAACCCATAACATCATCTAAGAGATTTCTGAATTCAACATCACACTCAAGAGAAGGGGCAGAATGGCTTGCCCCAAAAGTGTGCCTCTTATTATAATTCCAAGTGATATTCCAACTTGTCATGTTGGTGGGGGGATAGGCAAGTTAGCATGTTGACACGTGGAATCTGTTGCTTACAAGTAATGGTGAATATACAGTCACTGAGGGGGCTGTCTGCAGAGGGGGAGAGAGGTACATTGGGGTTTCTGCAGAACCAAATTCCCACTCACCACTTTTTTAGGACAAAACCTACATAGGTATGTGGGAAAATCTAGTGTTGAAGCAAACAGTTAGTTACAAAGAGTGAAAAAGGATATGTTGAGAACGTTCAAAACACTTTCAGCTCCTTGTGCTTCTAGTCCTCAAGTTCAGGCTAGATGTAAGTTTGCCAAAGGAGGTTTATATGAAAATTGAGTTCCTTACATAAGAGATGGTAGGGGAGAACAGGGAGCGGCTTCTGTTTTCCTTGTCTATTTGGGTAAGTAGGAGCCTTAGAGTTTGTTCTCGTCACTTACTGCCCTTTTGTCTATGATTATGTCGAGGAGGTACTTTGTGAAGCTGTAAACCATCCATGAAATTGAGCACCAGATGGCATGACAAGGACCCGAGATTTGAGGTGGTTCAGAACAGGGCTCAAGATCACAGACCAGGCTGTGGCGGCGGCTGGGCTCAAGTTCACAGTTGGTTCTGCCTCTTTCCCAGGCGGCCTTGTGTAAGCCACATGCCCTCTCTGTGGTCAAGGTTCTCATCTTAAGCTGTCCTTTACAGAGTTGGGCTCCTGTTCATGCTCAGCCACTTGAGACTCTTTGCAAGCCTATGGACTGTAGCCCGCCAGGCTCCTCTGTCCATGGAATTCTCCAGGCAAGAATATTGGAGTGGGTTGCCATTTCCTTCTCCAAGTGATCTTCCCAACCCAGGGATCAAACCCTGGTCTCCCACATTGCAGGCAGATCTTTACCATCTGAGCCACCAGAGAAGCCCTTATGTAGAGTTGTAGTAGGTAGTAAATGACAGTGGCGAGAGTCCCTAGAGCCGTAACTGCTCAATAAATGGTTTTTGTTATAATTATGCCAGACAACTAAGAAGTCAATCTTGAAAAATCGACCCAGTCTTTTTCTCTCCTGTCTTGTGAATGTCCTGGTTGTTCTGGGCACTGGGAGACCAGGACTCCAGGAGCCCTTGTCTCACTGCCTGATTCACTTTAATGTCTTGAAGATTAAGCAGAGGGTTTGGCCTTCTCCTTCTTCCATGCCTACACCTGAGGACCTCCTGGGTAGACTTTCTTTCACCTAGCCCTTCATCACCTGGCGTGCACACAACAGCCCCTTAGAGAAGGGAATTTCAGAGCCATGACTGTTGCCTAGTGAAAAAGTTTTGTTTGGAGGATTTACTCCTTTAGCCATGGAAAATATTCAGAGCCCAGTACACTGGCTGTTCCCTTAGTTCCAGTATTCTCGATGCTCTGGCATTTGGAGACTTGATCCTGGAGAGACTGCCCCTCCTATCCATCAGGGGCAGCTAACTCCTAGAGCTAGCAAACAAGTCTCTTGAGGAGTGTGCCTCTGATATCAATAATATTATCCAACCAGTCCAGAGCTCAAATCCCAACTGTCTCTTTTAACCAACTCTCACACATCAAGCCTGGAGAAGAAATGGCAACCCATGGCATTGTCCATGGCAATCCCATGGACAGAGGAGCCAGGCAGGCTATGGTCCACATGGTCGCAAGAGTCAGATGCAACTTAGCAACCAAACCACCACCACCAGCACCACATATCAAGTCTCTATTCCCCTGTCTAAATTAGCCGGGGTCAGGTACTAGACAACTGGAGAGCACCCCTATAGCTCAGAGCTTGCCGAAATTACTAAAGTTATCCTATCCTAAGGTTCCTCAGTGTACCTACCGCATCTCACTCAGTCTCTCCCCGGAAACCCCTAATACAGGCTTTGGGCCCTGTTATCCCCTCCCACCCTCAGCCTCCTGACCAAGGCTGGTGCCTCCCCTGTGGCTCTGCACACAGTGCTGCGCCTCCCACCTCTAGGCATCTGGGGTATAAACTCCTTCCTTTGAGACAGTTGTTCCTCTGTCTGCATGTCTTACCATACCTGACTAAAAAAAATTCTGGGTGCATCTTAGAACACCCACAGGCCTGTTTCCTATTTCATAAGTCTGAGCAAACTCTGGGAGACAGTGGAGGACAGGGAAGCCTGACGTGCTGCAGTCCATGGGGTCGCAGAGTCAGACATGACTGAGCGACTGAACAGCAACAGAGTGTTATTGTAAAGCTGAGGCCTCTGGCCACACCAGACAGTTTATGCTAATAATGTGATCTCTGGTGGGGGCCTCGGATGATGTGGTATTAGTTTGACTCCTGGAAGGACCAGATACTTAGTAACAAAGGTCAGCTACACAGGCTTGGGGTGTCTAGGTGACTAACTGCTGCTGCTAAGTCACTTCAGTCGTGTCTGACTCTGTGCAAACCCATAGACAGAGGCCCACCAGATTCCCCCATCCCTGGGATTCTCTAGGCAAGAACACTGGAGTGGGTTGCCATTTCCTTCTCCAGGTGACTGACTAACCCCCAATAAAAACACTAAGACTTGGGTGAGCTCTTCAGTCTTCCCCAGTACTCCATATATGTGGTCACACATTGCTGCTGGGAGAATTGAGTACTTCTGCATAACTCTACCAGGAGAGGACAACTGGAAGCTTGCTCCTGGTCTCTCCTGGATGCTATGCGCCTTTGATTTTAATCTGATTCCTTTCATTGTAATAAAACTATAACCATGAGTATAATAGCTTTTCTGAGTTCTGTGAGTTCTCCTAGTGAATCATAGAAGCTGAAGGTGGTCTTGGGAACCATAATTCACTCAAGAAACAACAAAACAGTCCAACCATAACTTACTGCCATGGTAAGTGGCCACATGGGTAGAAAACAGAAATATGTTCATTGAGATGAGATCCAAGGGGTCTTCCCAGGACGAGGAAATGGCAGGGTGGTGGTCTAAAGACATTTCTAAGCATCTCAAGAGGCTTCTGAATTGTGAGTTGGTGGCAAAGGTCATAGGGACAGGCAGATGAAAACATACCCAGGACCCAACCTATGGCCTTCCGGTTTGAGGTAAGATGCTGGGTTGAGTAGAAAAGAGGGTCTCCCTCAATGTAATACTTCTCATCCTCTTATCATGTACTATTTCTTTTCTTTCTTACCCCAAGTTTCGAGAAAAAAGGACAAACTCTGAGCCTGAATCTTCTAAGAGAGAATGAAGCAAAACAAACCTATAAATACCGCAAAATCTCAAGAGTGTGTAGTTTCCCTCCATAGGATAAATGCTGTTGGCTTCTCACCACGGGAGGACTCGCAGCCCTCAGCATCAGGCATAAGTGAGCCACAAGGGTCCCACATCCACCCCCCACTGCCGGCTGGTGCTCCCCCACTCACCTGGCGCCACTGACATCAACTCCGACCATCAGCTGCCCGTTAAGGGAGAGGATCTCATCCCGCAGGCGCACCTTCCCACTCTTCCCGGCTGGGCTGTTCTTCCTCAGCTCCGTCACCCAGATGCAGCCCACATCCAGCACAGGGCCCTGGTGCGTTTTCCTCTTCTTGCCCCCTCTGCGCTTTTCCCCATAGTCCCCAAACACAGGGATATTCCCAAAACTAAGGCCCACAGTCTCCGCGTCCCCCAGCTCCTTGGTGAGGTACACGGTGCAGATCTCCATCCCAGGGGGGCTGCGGTCGGGCTGGATGGAGCTCTCGTCCACAGCAAAGTTCAGCCTGATGTACTCCTGCAGTTTCTGGATGGCCGCCTGGCAGAGGCGCTGCTCTGGGCCATCCCCACCCTCCCGCAGGCTGTTCTGCAGCCACTGGTAGAGGAGGGGCAGGTGCAGCCCAGCATTGTCCTGGGTGATGGGCATGGTGCTCACTCCCAGGCGCCAGCATCATGAGAGGACCTGCTCCTGAGGGCCAGGCCCCGCAGGGCCCCACGTCCCTGGGGAACGCGGGCTGTCGTCTGCTCGGCCTGCGTTCATGTTCAGGCTGGCAGACAGGCCTGAGGAACTCCTCCTCCAGTCCAGGCTGTTTGCTTTGGCAAGAGGAGGACGGTTCACAATCAGAGCAACAGGGGAACAATCGCTGGGCCTGGAGCGTCAATGAGGAAAGGAAGGAAGTGTCCGACCAGTCCCTGCTTGGTTAATTTCCCAGTCGGGCTCGTGCGGAGGACCTGGAAATGAGGTGTTCCTCCAGCAGTGACAGGGTGACCTCCCCTGGATTCGTTCACACCTGGGAGGGGAAAAAACAAAAACTCCGGTTACAACAGTGAGCCTTCTCAGATAGAACACGTGGCAGGAGAGCATTACGGAAGAAGGGTGCTTGCTTTTTGAGTCAGGGACCCAGTGCCCCTCCCCATCCCATTGCTGTGTTCCCTCCACCCTGTGTGAACATGCACACATACACTGATACAGAAATACACGCACACACTGTCATACAGAGATGCGCAGATGCACACGGATACACAGATGCATGGTTGTGCACATGCACAAACTCACTCATGTAGAGATGCACACACAGAGACATACTCATACAGAGGTGCACAGACACACACAGAAACACAGATACACACAGACAGATGTACACACAGATGTACACATAGGTGTATACACACACTGTCGTATAGAGATGCACAGACACATAGAGATACACGAATGCACACAGAGGGACACAGAAACAGATGCACACAGACAGATGTATGCACAGATGCACACACGCAGACACACACAGATACGCAAATGCATGGATGCACACATGCATGCACACACACACACACACACACACCCTTCCCCCAGACAAGAACACTCTGAAACGCTGACCTTCCCCAGGACATTTCC
Source organism: Bos taurus (assembly GCF_002263795.3). NCBI lineage: Eukaryota > Metazoa > Chordata > Mammalia > Artiodactyla > Bovidae > Bos > Bos taurus. Next base: position 41,758,816 of record NC_037347.1, read on the forward strand.
CTGATCAGTAAGGAAATGAGATAACTTTTGCCAGGACTGCTGCTGCTGCTGCTGCTAAGTCGCTTCAGTCGTGGCCGACTCTGTGTGACCCCATAGACGGCAGCCCACCAGGCTCCCCCACCGCTGGGATTCTCCAGGCAAGAACACTGGAGTGGGTTGCCATTTCCTTCTCCAATGCAGGAAAGTGAAAAGTGAAAGTGAAGTTGCTCAGTCGTGTCCGACCCTCAGCGACCCCATGGACTGCATGTAGCCTTCCAGGCTCCTCTGTCCATGGGATTTTCCAGGCAAGAGTCAAACTCACATGGGACTCACAAGTCACATCAAGCTCACATCCACCCCGGAGGCTGTGTGACAAGACTCCCCAGAAGACTGCAGAGGGGTGCTGGACATATTGAAGAGCTCACATTCCTAGGAAGTTCAGATCTATGTCCATTTGCCTTGATGGGCCCAAGTGCATGCACAGGAGGTCTCTCCGTTCCAGAGCTCTGCTCGACAGTACGACCAAGAGGAAAAGCCGGTCAACACCACAGGGAGACGTGGCTTTCCCCCAAACCACTTCGAGTCCTAAGCTTAGCTGGGGTCCTGGCTTCGTCATGTACATTCAAACAGAATCGTGTCTCTTTACAGCCTCCAGCTTTTAGTCTCCTCTCTTCTTTTTCTTTGGCAAACTGTTGAAACCAACCTATGTGAGGCCAACCCCAAAGCTGTCTCCTGCAGAGAGATGCTTCTCCAGGTTTCTGGGTGAGCAGCCCTGACCACGCCTTCATTTGTCCTGGGTATGTGGCTCACTCAGTGCATGTGGCTACTGCAGCCTCCTGTGCGAGGGTGGCAGTGACATCCCCTCTCCCCTCCCCTCCCCTGCCCAAACATGCAGAGTGCCCAGCGTACAATCCATCCCTCCCAGTGCAAGGTTAATTGAACTCCCTGGCCAATTCTCCTTCTCCTCCAAAGAGATTTTCACCTCCATCCTCTGTAAACGCAGAAAAATTACCCCTTTCAGTCTCTTCTTAGAACTTCACTTTCAGCCAGAGAAAGTCAATATAAACCATGCCATCTAAGATGGAAACATTCTCAAGCCTTCTCAGGAAGTGATTTAACAAGGAATAATAACAAATGGGAGAGGTGTCAGAAGCCATGTCAAGAATAAATGACCTTATTCCTCAGGAACCATAAAGAAATTTCTAGTAGAGTAGGCTGTGAGTTTCCAGAGAACTGGAGTGCCAGCTATTAACTGGTTCCTTATAAATCAAAAGCTTAGTAAATATTGTCTACATAATCATGCACCTATTAAAAAGAAAGGCAAGATCAAAGAAAAGATAATCCATACATGGACAAAAATAAATTTATTTGGCCCAAATAAGTAACACCTCTCAATGAACAGTAACTCCACACAGACATATTAAAGTCTTATGAATAAATCAAAACATTTTCCATCAGGCTGAACAACTCTTAGGAGTCTCTGTTTACTCATCTGTAAAATGAGAAAGTTGAGTTAAATGGTCCCTAAGGCTTCTCGTGCTCCACAGAGAGGGTCTCAACTACAGTGACAATGTCTGGTTCATCAATACACTCCCCACCCCAGCATAGTGTCTGTCACCTTGTAGACTCTCAATAATTTAAACTATTTTTAAAAAGATTCTTTAAAATTAAAATTTTAAAGATTCAAGGTGTTAGTCACAGTTTAGATGGTTCCATACATGTGAAAACAAGAGTTAAACATATTGGGTTAGATGTTCATTTGGAAAATAAGTGAAGAGACCCAAACTTAAGAGCAATAGAGAATTTTCCCCCTCGATGTCAGGCTGTATTTATGCAGCATGCATTTATGGCTTCCCTGTGGCTCAGATGGTAAAGAATCTATCTTCTCAGGGAGATTGCCTTGAGAAGAGAATGGCTACCCTCTCCAGTATTCTTGCCTGGGAAATCCCGTTGACAGACGAGCCTGGCAGGCTACAGTCTTTGTGGTCACAAAGCATTGGATGTGACTGAGCAACTAACACTTTCACTTCTTTTCCACTTTTTTCAACATGTATCTAACATATGAACGTATACTGAGAAACAGACCTTGAACTTGGCACTTGAATATATTGTCAAAAGGTAAATTCCCTGTCCTACAGGCATTCATAGTCTAGTGGGAGATGTATAAATAAATGAAAACTTGCCATGAAATTAAAAGATGCTTGCTCCTTGGGAGAAAAGCAAAATCTATACAGCATATTAGAAAGCAGAGACATCACTTTGCTGACAAAGGTCTGTATAGTCAAAGCTATGGTTTTTCCCAGTAGTCATGTATGGACATGAGAGTTGGACCGTAAAAAAGGCTGAGTGCTGAAGAATTGATGCTTTCGAACTGTGGTGTTGGAGAACACTCTTGAGAGTCCCTTGGACTGCAAGGAGATCCAACCAGTCCATTCTAAAGATCAGTCCTAGGTATTCATTGGAAGGACTGATGTTGAAGCTGAAACTCCAATACTTTGGCCACCTCATGTGAAGAGTTGACTGATTGGAAAAGACCCTGATGCTGGGAGGGATTGGGGGCAGGAGGAGAAGGGGATGACAGAGGATGAGATGGCTGGATGGCATCACCGACTCGATGGATGTGAGTTTGAGCAAACTCCTGGAGACAGTGAAGGAGAAGGAAACCCGAAGTGCTGCAGTCCATGGGGTCACCAAAAGTTGGGCACAACTTAGCAACTGAACAACAACATTGATCTTTGTAACACATTATATTTGAACATTTTAACAACTTAGAGAAAAAAACCTTTTTTCCCCTGTTCTTTGTAACTCAAAAGTTGTTAATTAGTACATTGGCAGTGAATACAGTTGATTGGCTTGGATTGGATCATTTGTCCATCAGGAGTCCATCCATCAGTTATGGCCAAGGAGGTGTGGTCACAAGGTATCAACATGGCTGCTGGGAGTCCACCCTCTGGACAGTGGAGTTTTCAGAAAAGGAAAAATGATTTCAAATGTACAGACACTGTCAAGAGACTTAGTTAATCTTATTCAAGTTATTCACGAACTATATAACCTTTCAATTCTGTACCTAAAGCTTGGAATTTAACCAGTAATATTTCTAGCTCCCTATTTGATCAACTCCTTTTGTGGGTTTTTCTACTCTTTTTGTGGGCATAGAGGCCTTCCCATCCACCACAACGATCTGAGATGACTCGGCATATGCAAAGACACATGCTCTTATAACGCTACTGGGAGAAATGTGGTATGTTCACAATATCCCACAAAACAATCCAGTACCAAATATCTCAGTGAACAGAATGCTGACACAGAGAAGACACAGAAGTCTGCCAATCATTACAAATACCAATATCCCTCCATGACTGGTATGTGTTAAGGTCTAAAAGCTCATCTTGAAGATCGACCCATTTTAAGAGGGAGTAGGATTTGTGGACTTGGAGAGCCACCGCAACGGTGCAGTTCACTTTTATCTACCATGCTAAATCCTCCAATTAGTTTCCCATCTCAAGCAAATAGCTGTGATAATTTAAATTAATTTTGAGTAACTTGAAGCTGACAGCCTTAACGTTCCAAATAAATGCTTCTGTCCCTGAGTTAACTTATTGATATGGTGTTAGAATCGACCACCGTTCTTGGATCTCCTTTGAGCTGAGCCATGTATTCTCAGCAGGGTGACGTCATCCACAAAATTTAGAGATTATAATGATTAATGCCTCTTTCTGCTGTGATCCTCAATCCCACCTGACACTTATTTCGTAGCATTTAATTATGTGTGTTAGAATTGAAATTAAATTAAAATTTTCTCCGGGGCGAGAGGAGGGGGCTAACAATGAAAAAAAAATCCTGAACTGAGTGAAAGCCATCATTTGCCCAAAGTCACAGGCTCAGAGTCACATGAAACCCAAGGCTAAATCCTGAGCCTAAGGGGGGGATGTGAAGAGGTCTCCTGGCTTATCCAGATCTTGCCTCAAAATCTGATTGACACTGGGCTGTCCTGTACCAACACTCTCTTCCAACTGTCCTGGCTTCTAAATGTTCTCCTGTTCTGACCTCTGCTAAGTTTAAATTCCTCCACCTCCATCTAGTCTTTCTTCCTACCAGACTGGGTTCCTCTTTTGACTTTTAGAAAATGCTCACATTTTAAAAGGAAACCAATGTGGATTAAATATTGACTACTGACTTATTCAACAGAGGTTCAGTGAGTGCCCATCCTGTGCTGAGCCCAGGACGAAACACACGACATTCCCACTGAGCCTCAAGAAGCTTGTGTTCTGAGGAAGGTGCGCTGGTAACCATGGAATAGGGTAAGGTCACATGGTGATTAGCACTGGGAAGAGATTTACAGCAGTATCAGAGGCCCTGGAGGAACGGGTATGGGAGGGGATTAGGAAAGGACCCTGGGGAAGAGACCTGAATGAAGTGAGAGGTGGAGGGGAGAGAGTATCTGTGGGAAGGCTGTTTTTGCTGAGGGAACCCCAAGTGCAAAGACCCTGAGATCAGAGCCGGGAGAGAAAGGACTGTTGGCTACAAGGAGAGGGAGGAAAGGGTCCTTGGTGCTGGCTGCTTCGTCCCTGTCTTGTTCATTCTCCCACAACCACCTTACAAAACAAGGGCATCCATTTTACCAACATGGGCTACTGACTAACATTTTCTGAGCATCACCATGTATCAGACATTGTTCTAAATGAGCCCTTTCCACTGATTCTGTTATTTAATTTTCCCAACATTACTGCAGGGAGGTATTGTTAGTTTGCAGTTTTTAAAGGCTCAGAAAAAAGAACAGAAACAGAGAGGCTAATTAAATGCCTGAGCTCTCACAATAAGTAACAGTTCCAGGACTAGAATCCCGCCTCGTGGGCCAGGGCCTTGCTCCTCTCTACATCAGCACCTCCCTGCCTGGTCCTGACAACCTCGCCCTTTTGCACTTGCACCGGACTTACCCAGGGACCCTGCCTGGGCAACTCTGCTCCGCCACCATCGGACCTCCTAAGATCAACAAGCAGGTGAAGTCAGAAGCTGTGGCTGTCTACCTGATGACCCTTCTCTCTTTCTTCCTGTATGTTCCTGGGTGTGGTGATGTATCCATCTACCCAGCCTCTCTTGGAGGAGATAACAAAGAGCTCTACAACAGTGTTCTGGCCAATGAGATGAAAGTGGAAATCCTGGGTGGGGTTCACAGTGGCATTCCTTAAGAGCAGACGTGGAAGGAAAAATAACCCCCTATGCTGTTTGGCAATGGCAAACCACTCCAGTACTTTTGCCTGGAAAATCCCATGGACGGAGGAGCCTGGTGGGTCGCGACTAAGCGACTTCACTTTCACTTTCCACTTTCATGTATTGGAGAAGGAAATGGCAACCACTCCAGTGTTCTTGCCTGGAGAATCCCAGGGACGGCGGAGTCTGGTGGGCTGCCGTGTATGGGGTCGCACAGAGTCAGACACGACTGAAGTGACTTAGCAGCAGCAGCAGCAGCCATTTAATCAGGGCTTCCCTGGTGGCTAAGTGGTAAAGAATTTGCCTGCCAATGCAGGAGACATGGGTTCGATCCCTGGGTTGGAAAGATCCCCTGGAGAAAGAGATGGTTACCCATCCCACAGACAGAGAAGCCTGGCAAGCTATAGTCCATGGGCTCACAAAGAGTTGGATATGACTTAGATACTTAACAACAACACTTTGTTTAATCACTATTATTTGGATTTTTCAAAATCCAACAAATTAGCTGAATTAAACTCCAAACGAATGTACAGCGTGGTACCTAAAAGTGGGGAAACTAAACGTAACAGAAGCTGGGACTTCCCTGGTGATCCAGTGGTTAAGACTCTGGGCTTTCACTGCAAGAGGCATAGGTTCAATCCTTGGTCAGGGAACTAAGATCCTGTATGCTGGGTGGTGTGGCCAAAAGATAGAGAGATAGATAAATAAGTAAAATTAAAGTAACAGAACCTAAAATGTGGAACTAGATAAGCAAGGGAGGGAGGGAGGCAGACGCCTAGGACTTAGATACTGTGGGCTGAAAAGGTGCCCCTCGCTCTTCTATGAAGTATTTGGTCCATCTGGCAGCTGCTATGCAGTGGAATGTCACAGATTTGTTGACTAAAGCTGTGGTGTTAAAGAAGTTGGTAGGAAAAATTTAAAATATTGGTGGTGCTTTTTCAGTCCTAGCAAAGTCCTGAGTTCTTCAACTCAGCTGGCAAGTGAGATGGGAAGAAATACCACTCTGTTAAGAAGGCATGCTCAACATTGAGCCTGCAATCTGCTGCCTGAGAGGCCCGCACCTGGACCCTGGCAGGGGGCAGACAGTTTGCTTGATTAGAAAGGGGTGGGTGGAACCCCATCAGACAGAAGTTGTAAGGCTGCTGCCAAGGGTGTGATCACCCACTGGAGGTCACTGTTTCAGCAACGACCAGCAGCATACATTATGCAGCAGACAGTAAGTGTAGGGACATGGGCAGAACTCATAAAGTAGAAACTAAAGGAAACAAGTCATCAGGAATTGGCCAGGAAAGCCTACTAAGTTTGGAGGGAACTCTATTGTCAAAAGACCGCAATCTGATTTGCAGCCATTCTCATCCTTAAGAAGTAGACTTGATGATGTGTATAGCCCCGGAGAAGGTGTCCTCCCCGTGCCCACCCCAGAAGTGGTCTTGGAAGACAATGAATGATGAATAACTCCTAGAGAGAGGCAAGGGTCATGGAGGGCAAGGAACAGGAATTCTTGCCACTGGAATAAGGCATTGTCACTGCTAAGAACAGTGACTGCTCTGTTTTCCATATCTCCTTTTATAAAGCAAATTTTTTTATTGTAACTATTTTATATCTCCCCAGCACTATAGGTTAGATGTGTCACCGCTCAGTTGCAAGGAGTTGTATCCAGAACTGATGCAGAGGACCCTAAACCCACCCCTCCCGCCCCCGGCCCCCAGAAATCCAGGTTTCTAATCTTGCCAACTATATGAGGCTTCAGAGCCTTCTCTGTTGATAATAGAGAGTCTATTCCATATACAGAAAGAAGGGTATGTCTGAGGAGCCAAAGGAGAGGAGGGGGGCTAGTTGCCTATACAGTATTCTTTCTCTTCTCTTTCCCTCTAACAGAAATCTATCTGTGTTTGTAAGACAAGTACCCAACCAAAAAACTGTATTTTTTAGTGTTCCTTCAGAGAGGCGTAGCCATAACTATATAGTCTTGGCCCACGAAGTTGTTGAGTTGGTCTATCAAAGAGGATTATTTTTTTAATGAGAGTTCTTTTCCCTTTTTCACACTTAAAATGCACATTTGATGACTGGAGCTTTAGCAACCATCCTATGACCAATTATAAGACTTCCTTGAGCAGCTGATACCAATCCTAGATTGAAAGAAAAATGGGCTGCTACCTTGTTTAAGCCATATTAATTAGACACTCCATTATAGGTAAACAAAATCCCTAATGAATGAATTGTTTTAATTCACTCTTAACTCTAAGATTCAGTGACCAGATATAACCCTGAGTGTTTAAACATCAGCCCTGCTTCTTTGTCAACAGCAGCTGTTATTAAGTTCCTACCTTGATTTGGGGCACCTGTCACCACCATCAACAACAACAAACAGGGCGTGTTTCTGTCTGTTAAAGAGCCAAAAGCATGTATGATTACAACTCTGCAGCCCCAGGTGTCACACACAAGCCTATAGCTGATTGAGAAACATAAATACAAACGATCGTGACACCTTTAGGTCGGCTTATGTTTTGGAAGACCAAGATACTGGCTAATTTTTAACTATCTACATGACTGACTCTTCAGTACAGTTGCTCAGTTGTATCTGACTCTTTACAACCCCATGGACTGCAGCATGCCAGGCTTCCTGTCCATCACCAACTTCTGGAGTTTCTCAAACTCATGTCCATCGAGTCGGTGATACCGTCCAATCATCTCATCCTCTGTTGTCCGCTTCTCCTCCCGCCCTCAATCTTTCCCAGCATCAGAGTCTTTTCAAATGAGTCAGTTCTTCGCATCAGGCAGCCAAAGTATTGGAGTTTCAGCTTCAAAATCAGTCCTTCCAATGAACACTCAGGATTGATCTCCTTTAGGATGGACTGGTTGGATCTCCTTGCTGTCCAAGGGACTCTCAAGAGTCTTCTCCAACACCATAGTTCAAAAGTATCAATTCTTCGGTGCTCAGCTTTCTTTATACTCCAACTCTCACATCCATACATGACTACTGGAAAAACCATAGCCTTGACTAGACGGACCTTTGTTGGCAAATTAATGTCTCCGCTTTTGAATATGCTGTCTAGGTTGGTCATAACTTTCCTTCCAAGGAGTAAGCACCTTTTAATTTCATGGCTTCAGTCACCATCTGCAGTGATTTTGGAGCCCCCAAAAAATAAAGTCTGACACTGTTTCCCATCTATTTGCCATGAAGTGATAGGACCAGATGCCATGATCTTCGTTTTCTGAATGTTGAGCTTTAAGCCAACTTTTTCACTTTCCTCTTTCACTTTCATCAAGAGGCTCTTTAGTTCTTCATTTTCTGCCATAAGCGTGGTATCATCTGCATATCTGAGGTTATTGATAATTTTTCCGGCAATCTTGATTCCTGCTTGTGCTTCATCCAGCCCAGCATTTCTCATGATTTACTCTGCATATAAGTTAAATAAGCAAGGTGGCAATATACAGCCTTGATGTACTCCTATTCCTATTTGGAGCCAGTCTGCTGTTCCATGTCTAGTTCTAACCGTTGCTTCCTGACCTACATACAGAGTCTCAAGAGGCAGGTCAGGTGGTCTGGTATTCCCATCTCTTTCAGAATTTTCCACCGTTTATTGTGATCAACACAGTCAAAGGCTTTGGCATAGCCAATAAAGCAGAAATAGATAATTTTCTGGAACTCTCTTGCTTTTTCGATGATCCACCGGATATTGGCAATTTGATCTCTGGTTCCTCTGCCAGTTCTAAAACCAGCCTGAACATCTGGAAGTTCATTGTTCACATATTGCTGAAGCCTAACTTGGAGAATTTTGAGCATTACTTTACTAGCGTGCGAGATGAGTGCAATTGTGCGGTAGTTTGAGCATTCTTTGGCATTCCCTTTCTTTGGGATTGGAATGAAAACTGACCTTTTCCAGTCCTGTGGCCACTGCAGAGTTCTCCAAATGTGCTGGCATATTGAGTGCAGCACTTTCACAGCATCATCTTTCAGGATTTGAAAGAGCTCAACTGGAATTCCATCACCTCCACTAGCTTTGTGCGTAGTGATGCTTTCTAAGGCCCACTTGACTTCACATTCCAGAATGTCTGGCTCCAGGTGAGTGACCACACCATTGTGATTATCTGGGTCATGAAGATCTTTTTTGTACAGTTCTTCTGTGTATTCTTGCCACCTCTTCTTAATATCTTCTGCTTCTGTTAGGTCCATACCATTTCTGTCCTTTATTGAGCCCATCTTTGCATGAAATGTTCTCTTCGTATCTCTAATTTTCTTGAAGAGATCTCTAGTCTTTCCCATTCTATTGTTTTCCTCTATTTCTTTTGCACTGATCACTGAGGAAGACTTTATCTCTCCTTGCTATTCTTTGGAACTCTGCATTCAAATGGGTATATCTATCCTTTTCTCCTTTGCTTTTTGCTTCTATTCTTTTCACAGCTATTTGTAAGGCCTCCTCAGACAGCCATTTTTCATTTATTTTTCTTGGGGATGGTCTTGATCCTGTCTCATGAACAATGTCATGAACCTCTGTCCATAGTTCATCAGGCACTCTGTCTATCAGATCTAGTCCCTTAAATCTAGTTCTCACTTCCACTGTATAATGGTTAGGGATTTGATTTATGTCATACCTGAATAGTCTAGTGGTTTTCCCTGATTTCTTCTACTTAAGTCTGCATTTGGCAATAAGGAGTTTATGATCTGAGCCACAGTCAGCTCCTGGTCTTGTTTTTGCTGACTGTATAGAGCTTCTCCATCTTTGGCTGCAAAGAATATAAACAATCTGATTTCAGTGTTGGCCATCTGGTGATGTCCATGTGTAGGGCCTTCTCTTGTGTTGTTGGAAGAGGGTGTTTGCTATGACCAGTGTGTTCTCTTGGCAAAACTCTATTAGCCTTTGCCCTGCTTCATTCTGTACTCCAAGGCCCAATCTGCCTGTTACTCCAGGTGTTTCTTGACTTCCTACTTTTGCATTCCAGTTCCCTATAATGAAAAGGACATCTTTTTTGGGATTTAGACTCTAGACTAACTGAATGGCTGTGTATAAGACAGAACAAGAATCTGAGCCAGTCTTTGTTTTCATGCAACAAGGGTTGATTATGCCATGCCAGGGAAGAGATGATGACCAGCCCTGCGGCAGCTGTGATCTGCTAGAGAAAGAGATTGCTGAATACAGTGTGTGAAGGGCCATGAAGTGGCACATTTGGGACACATAATGGATTCTGTGGAAAGTGAAGCTTTCCAAGGTCTATGCTACAGTTTTAGGAGATGAGAGAGATGTTCTTGCAGGTGAGAGCCAAATCTGACTCCATGAGATCTGTTTCTTTGACTTTAACCTTTGTTTTTCATTGCTTTTGTCATTATAATCACACATAATAACCTGCACCAGGGAACCCTGTCCCTCTGCCTAAAGAAGTTTAAAGAAGTTAAGGCAACCCTTCCAGAGGTTGGCCATTCCAGGAGATATTTGCAAGATAATATCTTTAATTGCTCAACTCCTTCCTCTCTCTCTGCCCTATAAAAGAACCTGGCATTCAGACCCCTGACAAGATGGTTATTTTGAGACATCAGTCTTCCATCTTCTCTGTCATTGTATTCCATGCCTCAACACCTTGCAAAAGTTGCTCAGTCATATGTCTGACTCTTTGTGACCACAAGGACTATACAGTCCATGGAATTCTCCAGGCCAGAATACTGGAGGGGGTAGCCATTCCCTTTTCCAGGGGAATCATCCCAACCCAGGGATCGAACCCAGGTCTCCCACATTACAGGTGGATTCTTTACCAGCTGAGCTGCCAGCAAAGCCCAAGAATACTAGAGTGGGTAGCCTATCCCTTCTCCAGGAGATCTTCCCAACCCAGTAATCAAACCAGGGTCTCTTGTATTGCAGGCAAAAAGTGAAAGTCACTCAGTAGTGTCTGACTCTTTGAGACCCTATGGATATACAGTCCATGGAATTCCCCAGGCCAGAATACTGGAGTGGGTAGCCATTCCCTTCTCCAAGGGATCTTCCCAAACCAGGGATCAAACCCAGGTCTCTCATATTGCAGGCAGATTCTGTACCAGCTGAGCCACCAGGGAAGCCCAAGCTCAACAACTTGTCTCTTGGTTAACTGGCCTGTTGGGTGATGAGAAGACCAAGCTTGAACTGGGTAACATTCTCACATGATTATAGAATCATATAGAAGGGCTCTCATGTCCAGCCCTCAATTAGACATGAGACGAATGCACATCAAGACAGGACCACAATCCTTCAGCTTCTGGGTCTGATGACCCCCAAAGAGTAGGATAAAAGGGAAAAAAAAAAAAAGAATGAAATGAAAAAGAATGACCTGTTTGAGAATCTAGTACTTGAAGATATCCTTTGTCCTAACTCATGGATTATTTGTCCAAACTTTTAAAAAATTTATGAAGCATCATGAATCTTGTCTCTCAAGATGAGTGTAGAAAACAACAGACCAAAATGAATATTATAAATTATTTCTGCTTTCTACATACCTCTACAATGTATCTCTTGTGGCTTTGAATACTGAAACAAGTTTGTACATTAGCGGTTTAAGATTGTTTACTCAGAATGTCAGGATTTGGGCAGTTCTGGATTAATTATATATTTGGAATGTAGGCACCTAAATTGTGAAAGAGCACAATGATGGGGAAAGAGGGCATTTATTCGGCGAGGTACATATTTTTGAAATTAAATGCCAAAATCTTGGCTCTCTGTGCACCACTGCCAAACAGAAATACAGGAACAGAATTATGGAGAAGGAAAGAGTGGCTTCATTTCTTTGCCAGGCAAAAGGGGAACACAGTAGGTGAGAACCTCAAGACCTGTGCCCACCACCCCCTAGTAAATAGGGAGAGGTTATATAGGTCAGGCTTCTCAGGTGGCAGAAGAGTAAAGAATCAGCCTGCCAGTGTAGGAGATGCAACAGACACAGGTTCGATTCCTGGGTCAGGAAGATCCCCTGGAGTACGAAATGGCACCCCACTCCAGTATTCTTGCCTGGATAATTCCATGAGCAGAGGAGCCTGCCAGGCTACAGTCCATGTGGCTACAAAGGGTCAGACAGGACCGAACCACTGAGCACATATAGTCAGAGAGGGGAATGTGATAAGGATCAAGGCAGTAAAAGTCCTGCATTCTTTCTTCTGCAAAGTTTCAAAAGGGTAGGGTTGCTGACAAGATCAGGGTGTCTTCAGGGTCTCAATGGGCTTCCCTAGAGGTTCTGCCTGCCAGGCAGGAGACGTGGGTTTGATTCTTGGGTTGAGATCTCCTGGAGAAGGACATGGCAACCCTCTCCAGTATTCTTGCCTGGGAAATCCCATGGACAGAGGAGTCTGGAGGGCTACAGTCCATTGGGTGGAAAAAGAGTTGAACATGACTTAATGACTAAACAACAACAAAAACAGGACCTCAGGGGATCTGGTCTCCTAATCGATAAGCCTCTCTGGTCCCTTTAGTTTTGCTCAGGTGGTTTCATGGCTGCTCCTCTCTTGATTAGTAATTGTTCTGCTCTTTAGAACTCAGAGAAGGTCATGGAGGCTGGAGTCTTACTACAAGAAATGACAGACAAAACGGCCTTCATGCCCGGGAGTCCTATAGGGCCCTGCTTGGCATCAAAATGGCAATTCAATACTTTGAAACAGTTGCTATCTATCAAATGTAATGAACGAACTGAGACCTTTGTGTTGGCAGCAAGACTATCCTGTGGTTACTGTTATTGCTCATTTTAATATGACTGTCCTATCCTCTTTGCATGGATTGGGCAGCCATGATGCCATTAATATGCACGTGACAGGCCTTTAGATCACGTCACTGTCACCTACAAATTGGAACTTACCAAGGGCATTGCCAAAGACTGAACAACAAAGGCATTTGCCATCTGCCTCTAGGAAATTGAATCCCCTGCTGCTATAGTTGTTGACTTTCAACAACCTGGAGCGAGTTCAGGGTGGAGTGAAGCACTCTGTGCTCCAGGGAATTTGGTGGGACAGGGCTTTAAATAGTTGCATGTTTTTTAGGAACAGATGTTATGATCTCAATCCTTGCATCTCCTCATCTCTAGTTCAGTTCAGTTGCTCAGTCGTGTCCAACTCTTTTCAACCCCATGGACTGCAGCACACCAGGCCTCCCTGTCCATCACCAACTCCCAGAGTTTACTCATGTCCATTGAGTCAGTGATGCCATCCAACCATCTCATCCTCTGTCACCCCCTTCTCCTCCCGCCTTCAATCTTTCCCAGCATCAGGGTCTTTTCAAATGAGTCAGTTCTTCACATCAGGTAGCCAAAGTATTGGAGTTTCAGCTTCAACATCAGTCCTTCCAATGAACACTCAGGATTGATTTCCTTTAGGATGGACTGGTTGGATCTCCTTGCAGTCCAAGGGACTCTCAAGAGTCTTCTCCAACACCACAGCTCAAAAGCATCAATTCTTTGGTGCTCAGCTTTCTTTATACTCCAATTCTCACATCCATACATGACTACTGGAAAAACCATAGCCTTGACTAGACGGACCTTTGTTGGCAAATAATGCCTGTGCTTTTTAATATGCTGTCTAGGTTGGTCATAACTTTTCCTCCAAGGAGCAAGCCTCTTTTAATTTCATGGCTGCAGTCACCATCTGTAGTGATTTTGGAGCCCCCCAAAATAAAGTCTGCCACTGTTTCTACTGTTTTCCCATCTATTTGCCATGAAGTGATGGGGCCAGATGCCATGATCTTCGTTTTCTGAATGTGGAGCTTTAAGCCAACTTTTTCACTCTCCACTTTCACTTTCATCAAGAGGCTCTTTAGTTCTTCTTCACTTTCTGCCATAAGGGTTGTGTCATCTGCATATCCGACATTATCAATATTTCTCCTGGCAATCTTGATTCCAGTGTGTGCTTCATCCAGTCCAGCTTTCTCATTATGTATTCTGCATATATCTAGAGAAGCACCAAATCCCTTCATGGTGACATCAGATCCTCATGACTAACAATAGACCTTTTGTAAAATGAGTGCTTCATGGTACTGAACTCCCTCTTTACCAAAACCGTATATATTGCCCTCCCCCCACTGCAGCTGGGGAGCAGTCTCTCAGAGCTATCTGAGGTGCTGCCTCCTGGGCTGCAGTCCTTATTTTGCCCCAAATAAAACTTAAGTCACAACGCTCAAGTTGTACATCTTTTCTAGTTGACACCATGAACATATAGCATGCATATAATAAGTTCCTCAAGTTCACTGGACTTATTCTTTTTTAATGAGTAGTTACTTTACAGTTGTTTCTTTCAGAACAACTGTACTTTTTTAGATGCTTCTAGTGTTTAGACTTTTGGGTAAATAATCTTACTATATTTAAATGTCTAGCAACCAATTGCATAGAATCTGACCTCACTGTTTATTAAAAACGACTCAAGTATTTTCTAACAGCCAGTGATACACTCTCCCATTGTTGTCGTTCAAATGCCCAGTTGTGTCCGACTCTTTGCAACCCTGTGTGCAGCACACCAGGCCTCCTGTCCTTCACCATCTCCTGAAGTTTGCCCAAGTTCATGTCCATTGCATCAGTGATGCCATTCAGCCATCTCATCCTCTGATGCCCTCTTCTGCTTCTGCCCTCAGTCTTTCCCGTTGGCTAACTGTGGGTCCCCAGGCAAGTCTTTTAGCGTCTTTGGGGCTCAGTTTCCTTATCTGTTAAATGAGGCAGTTCTATAAAGTTTCCTTCCAGTTCCAGCACCTTGTTGGGCATTGGAGCTGAGTTAGCAAGTCGGATGGAGTTGCTAGTCTCATTAAGAAGCATGTATACAACACATGGAAGTTTTAAACTGCAGAAAAGATAGGCCAAATTGCTTTATCAGATTTTGAGTGTTTGCTGAGACAAAGGGAGGAGCTGGCGGGAGGCGGGGGTGGGCCCTGGGTGGTTTACTTCACGTGCCTGTAACAACAGTTCAGTTCTTATGGAAGATAAGAAGAAATACAGCCTACTGAATAAAAGCTCCCTGGAGCCACAGAAAGAACCAGCATTCAGGAAGAGGGAAGGAACTTGCCTGGGATGGGTGGGTGTGGGGCATGAGGGCCATGGAACAAGAGGAAATCCGGTGTTTCCATTGAGGACCTGCAGACTTTCCAATTTGGCAAGAGCCTAAGTTGTGCACAGACTGGCCTCCACTCCCTCCCCTCCCAGACTGCTTGCAGGAGTCCAGGCTAGAGGGCCTGGTGCAAGGACAGTATCCTCAGAGGAAACCAAGAGATCACAGAGCACAAAGGTTCAGCCCCTGCGTCTCTCTGAGAAGCAGCCCCTTTTCCCAGGCTTCACTGTGGGAAAGGTTCAGACAATGGTCATGAGAAGGCAAGTCAACATCCATGGAGTGACAGGAAAGGAATCCTCATTTGACCTCTTGCAGGCAGAACACCAGAATTAAGGGAAGATTGTGAAGGCATGTGATACACCAGTCCCTGGGCTCGCAGTGAACCCCAAGGCTGCTCGTGCACCATCCTGGTCTTTAAAGGGCAGTGAAACCAAGCAGGACCCTGTGGGACCCTCCAGCATACAAAAGCTTTTCTGTGTCCCCAATTCTTATTTGTAGGAAAAAGACATCAGCCTCCTAGGCCTTCCCTGAGTTTCAGAGGGCAGATTCAAACAGTTAATAATTAGAACAATAGAGTCACAGGACTCAGAGTTCCTCCTGAAGGAACATACATAACAGTCTGATATAAATCTCTGAGTTCTTCTGCAGGAACTAGGGTCGCACCCAGAGGGAGGATGGGAACGTCAGGCTGAGCACAAGTCTGGACCCCAGACTGGTTGGAACCAGAAGGCTGATGGTTTAGATTCCTAGAGCACCACCCAGTTATCTCCCCACCAACCAATCAGAGGAAGATCATACACCCTAAAGCCTTTAAACTCTTTTGAGCATGAGTCACCCATTCTCCTTGCTTGGCCCTACAGTAAACCTTTCCTGCTCCAAACTCTGTTTCTGTGTGTTAGGCCCACGACCTTGGGTTCAACAACAGTGGGTGTGTTTCCAAAATTGCCCCAGGTCTTTGCTCAAAACCAGTGAATCCCCATCTTTAGCAGGAATTAACATAAATCTTTATAAGGGCTTCCCTGGTGGCTCAGATGGTAAAGAATCTGCCTGCAATGCAGGAAATCCAGGTTCTATCCCTGGGTTGGGAAGATCCCCTGGAGAAGGGAATGGCAACCCATTCTAGTATCCTTGCCTGGAGAATTCCATGGACAGAGGAGCCTGGCGAGCTACAGTTCATGGGGTTGCAAAGAGTCAGACATGACTGAATGACTAATACACACAACATAAATCTTTAAGTTAAAGGGTCCAGAGATAAGAAAGGAAGTTACCAACCAAAAAACCAGATGGAACCAGCTGGGACCAAGATGGTGACCAATTTGACCTCCAACAGACTCTGAGTCTCATCATATGTTAACCTTACTATATTAGCAAGTGAAATTGAGTGTTTCCTGTCATGTCAGTAAACAAGGATGTCACAGCCACCAGTGATTTCGGGCCTCCAAATGTGAATTTCTGAGCCCTGAGAGTGCCCAAAAAGGAGAACAATGCCTGCGATCCAGCAGCTGTCCTTTACAGTCACTCTAAGGACGTGAAAAGCCAAGAGCAGGATGCTGGCCCCAGATAGCTGAAATGCATATGAAAGGAATGATTTCAGTAAGCCCAGACACTTGAATCCTCCCACATACAGAACAGTGCTAAATTCCTTAATTTGAGATATCTGGCTTTCCTTAATTAACAATAATCTTTGATGTGAACATCACCTGAAGACTACTTGCCTCCTTTGTTGCAAACTTTTGTCTAACCTGATCCTTCCCCAGCCCCGGAACACACCCCTCACCATGGAACATCCCCCTCCCCACCCACCTCCAACAGTTCTCTCAGGGTCACTTGAGAAACTGTCTTCAGGGCTTGAAGTCTTAAAAATTTCCACCAAATAATAACTTTCAGTTTCTATGTTGTGACTATCTTTTAAGTCAACAGGTGTATTAAATGGACATTAAGGATCAGAAAAAAATAGTAAGAGGGTGAAACTCCACTACTTGAGAAAGCCCTAGCCCTTCCCTGGTTCAGTTCAGTTCAGTTCAGTCGCTCAGTCATGTCCGACTCTTTGTGACCCCATGAATCGCAGCACACCAGGCCTCCCTGTCTATCACCAACTCCCAGAGTTCACCCAGACTCACGTCCATCGAGTCAGTGATGCCATCCAGCCATCTCATCCTCTGTCGTCCCCTTCTCCTCCTGCCCCCAATCCCTCCCAGGATCAGAGTCTTTTCCAATGAGTCAACTCTTCGCTTGAGGTGGCCAAACTACTAGAGTTTCAGCTTTAGCATCACTCCCTCCAAAGAATCCCAGGGCTGTTCTCCTTCAGAATGGACTGGTTGGATCTCCTTGCAGTCCAAGGGACTCTCAAGAGTCTTCTCCAACACCATAGTGCAAAAGCATCAATTCTTCGGCGCTCAGCCTTCTTCACAGTCCAACTCTCACATCCATACATGACCACAGGAAAAACCATAGCCTTGACTAGATGGACCTTTGTTGGCAAAGTAATGTCTCTGCTTTTGAATATGCTATCTAGGTTGGTCATAACTTCCCTTCCAAGGAGTAAGCATCTTTTAATTTCATGGCTGCAGTCACCATCTGCAGTGATTTTGGAGCCCAGAAAAGTAAAGTCTGACACTGTTTCCACTGTTTCCCCATCTATTTCCCATGAAGTGATGGGACTGGATGCCATGATCTTTGTTTTCTGAATGTTGAGCTTTAAGCCAACTTTTTCACTCTCCACTTTCACTTTCATCAAGAGGCTTTTTAGTTCCTCTTCACTTTCTGCCATAAGGGTGGTGCCATCTGCATATCTGAGGTTATTGATATTTCTCCCAGCAATCTTGATTCCAGCTTGTGCTTCTTCCAGTCCAGCGTTTCTCATGATGTACTCTGCATATAAGTTAAATAAGCAGGGTGACAATATACAGCCTTGACGTACTCCTTTTCCTATTTGGAACCAGTCTGTTGTTCCATGTCCAGTTCTAACTGTTGCTTCCTGACCTGCATACAGGTTTCTCAAGAGGCAGATCAGGTGGTCTAGTATTCCCATCTCTTTTAGAATTTTCCACAGTTTATTGTGATCCACACAGTCAAAGGATTTGGCATAGTCAATAAAGCAGAAATAGATGTTTTTCTGGAACTCTCTTGCTTTTTCCATGATCCACTGGATATTGGCAATTTGATCTCTGGTTCCTCTGCCTTTTCTAAAACCAGCTTGAACATCAGGAAGTTCACAGTTCATGTACTGCTAAAGCCTGGCTTGGAGAATTTTGAGCATTACTTTACTAGTGTGTGAGATGAGTGCAATTGTGTGGTAGTTTGAGCAGTCTTTGGCATTGCCTTTCTTTGGGATTGGAATGAAAACTGACCTTTTCCAGTCCTGTGGCCACTGCTGAGTTTTCCAAATTTGCTGGCATATTGAGGGCAGCACTTTCACAGCATCATCTTTCAGGATTTGAAACAGCTCAACTGGAATTCCATCACCTCCACTAGCTTTGTGCGTAGTGATGCTTTCTAAGGCCCACTTGACTTCACATTCCAGGATGTCTGGCTCTAGATCAGTGATCATACCATCGTGATTATCTGGGTCATGAAGATCTTTTTTGTACAGTTCTTCTGTGTATTCTTGCCACCTCTTCTTAATATCTTCTGCTTCTGTTAGGTCCATACCATTTCTGTCCTTTATCAAGCCCATCTTTGCATGAAATGTTCCCTTGGTATCTCTAATTTTCTTGAAGAGATCTCTAGTCTTTCCCATTCTGTTGTTTTCCTCTATTTCTTTGCATTGATCACTGAGGAAGGCTTTCTTATCTCTTCTTGCTCTTCTTTGGAACTCTGCATTCAAATGGGTATATCTATCCTTTTCTCCTTTGCTTTTTGCTTCTCTTCTTTTCACAGCTATTTGTAAGGCCTCCCCAGACAGCCATTTTGCTTTCTTGCATTTCTTTTCCATGGGGATGGTCTTGATCCCTGTCTCCGGTACAATGTCACAAATCTCATTCCATAGTTCATCAGGCACTCTATCTATCAGATCTAGGCCCTTAAATCTATTTCTCACTTCCACTGTATAATCATAAGGGATTTGATTTAGGTCATACCTGAATGGTCTAGTGGTTTTCCCTACTTTTTCAATTTAAGTCTGAATTTGGCAATAAGGAGTTCATGATCTGAGCCACAGTCAGCTCCCGGTCTTGTTTTTGTTGCCTGTATAGAGCTTCTCCATCTTTGGCTGCAAAGAATAGAATCAATCTGATTTTGGTGTTGACCATCTGGTGATGTCCATGTGTAGAGTCTTCTCTTGTGTTGTTGGAAGAGGGTGTTTGTTATGACCAGTGCATTTTCTTGGCAAAACTCTATTAGTCTTTGCCCTGCTTCATTCTGTATTCCAAGGCCAAATTTGCCTGTTACTCCAGGTGTTTCTTGACTTCCTACTTTTGCATTCCAGTCCCCTATAATGAAAAGGACATCTTTTTTGGGTTTAAGTTCTAAAAGGTCTTGTAGGTCTTCATAGAACCGTTCAACTTCAGCTTCTTTAGCATTACTGGGGCATAGACTTGAATTACTGTGATATTGAATGGTTTGCCTTGGAAATGAACAGAGATCATTCTGTCGTTTTTGAGATTGCATCCAAGTACTGCATTTTGGACTCTTTTGTTGACTATGATGGCTACTCCATTTCTTTTGAGGGATTCCTGCCCACAGTAGTAGATATAATGGTCATCTGAGTTAGACTAGTGTACATGCCTCTCCACCATCAGCCTCACTCCTCCGCCTTTTGTCTTCATTCTTTAAAATTAAATCTCTCTCACCCCATGGATGAAAAGTTGATCTGTGAACTTAGTCCCCCTTCTCCATTCCTTAGCCACCGAATAACACTTGTATTGTGTGGATCTCAGCTTCAGTTTCGTTATTCAGCTGCTTGAACCAGGATGGGAAAAGAGACCTCTACGTGGCAGAGAAGAAAGCCTCAGCCAGGCTAGGGCCTGAGCAGGGTCCAGAGGACTTAATTCCATAACAGGAGAAAAGTGAAGTAGAGAGAAAGTAAGACCAAAAGTTGTAGAAATGGAAAGGAAACAAGCCGGAAATCAACAAATCATCAAACTCTACTCTGGACATGATGGCCTTGGGGAGAAGCCTGGGGAAACAAAGAGGTGGGACCCACTGTCTAAGATCCTGCTGATGCTGTGTCTGGGCTAACGTCCAGGGGCATGGGCACAGTTAAAAGGTGTGGCTGGGGAAGGCCACCGGTGGGCCAGGGAGACACACAAGGTGAGCCTGATCTTGGTCAACCTTCCACCATCCATTTCTTTAGGTTCCAAGGCTTGGATACATGAATTCTGTCAGCACATTGAAAGATACGGACATACAGTTCCCAGCAAGGATGCTCATCTATTAACTTTCAGTTGGAAATATAGTTATTAAGTGGGCAGGATGTTTGCAACAACCTGATTAATGCCTGTTTTTCCTGAAGGCAAGAGGCAGAGGAAGGCAAATTTTAGAACAAGGGGAACCAGGTGAGCATCGGAGGGCTCTCCTGCCAAGGCACTCTTTCCTGCCCCCACCTGGGCTTAGACAAGGAAACTGCCCACAGAGCCAAGACTGTCCTCCCCAAATCTGAAAAGGTATCGCCCACATGTGGCTCCTGGAAGGTTTTTTCCCTACTCTCTACACTAACTACAGCCCTTCAATTTACACTCTTTTCTCCCAACCAGAGTGGCTTCCCAGGTGGCTGAGTGGTAAAAAAATCAGCCTGCCAAGCAGGAGACATGCATTTCATTCCTGTGTTAGGAAGATGCCCTGGAGAAGAAAATGGCAAACAACTCCAGTATTCTTGCCTGGGAAATCCCATGGACACAGGAGCCTGGCGGGCTACAGTCCATGGGGTTGCAAGAGTCAGATACGGCTTAGCCAACTAAACTCTTAACCACCCACCACAACATCAGTATGGTATGATTTCTGTTTTCTCAATTATGAGCGAAATAATATTTTAGTCCATCCTCCCCAAGATCCCTGTGATTCTATATGTTTTTATGGACAATTTCCTAACTTGGGTATTTTTGAGGCTGGCTATTCAACCGTGTATGATGTAATTTACTAGTTTAATTCTTAACAGAGAAATTTGTCTTCTTTATTTCTAAGGTAAGGGTTGCAGGACAGGGGTCTCACGGTTGCCCCCAGGAACCAAGGAAACCTTCCAGATTTAACCAAACTACAGGGGGGTCACGAAGCCATCACTCAGCAGGCCCTCTGCAGCACAGCTTTGGTCTGCCTGGACTGGTGTGCAGGAGAGCTTGGGCGAAGCGAGGGCAGGAGGGACGGAACCAAAATCACAAGGAAAAGAACCAGGGGAGTCAATGTTCTCCTCATTGCCTTGACCCAGAGCCCTGCCGAGGAGCCTTATGCTGCTGAGATTCCAGATGGCTTGAGCATTTCCCATAGCCCTGAGGCCCAGTGGCAGCATCCCTGCTACACAGATGGGGGAGCAGATTGAGAAGGGACCTTCGATTCAGTCGGCAGACAGAGAGCTAGGTGTCCATGACATCACCCGGCAGACTTTCACTTGGGATTGGAAGCAGGTTCTCAGCCATCAGGCAGAGGCTCTCGCCGGAAAAATTGGAACCAAAAGCTCCTTTGTGATTCTCTGCATTGGAGGAAATGTGGGCACTGGGGCACATCCATTTGGGAGACCTGTAGATGGCTGGGTCCATTACGGGTTTAATGTTTCAGGACAGTAATCTAGTCTCCCCACAGCTAAGCCTGCAGAGATACGTGCTGTGGGAAAGATGCTCTGAGGTACCCTGCTGAAGTGGGGAATTATCAAGATTAGCAAAACGGCCATTACCTGCCACCCACCACGTTCCACTGAAGCACTTCCAACATGCTTTAAGCATCCTGGTCATTCCCTCTGCGAAGCTGAGTACGTGCCAAGTCAGACTCTAAAGGAATCCTGTGAAAATAACTGAGGACCTGTTCTCAACTTGAAATCGCAAGTCTCTTTGCCTGAGGAGGTGATTAAAAACTTGGCCCATCTCCCCACGCACACACTCTTGCCCCGTGTCTGGCCAGCCCCCTGCCGTGGGCTCTGCTCTCCCTGCTCTGTCTTGTCTCATTCCTGTTCTCTGCTCTCCAAGTCTCTCTCCATTTCGCCTCACACCCAAGTTCTTTCCCATGACTCTCACGACCAGAAAAGAAATGGAAAGAAAGATGCCTGTGCTCCTGAGGTTCTTGGGTTCCACAAGACAAGCAAGATTAAGCCAATGAGGATTCCTCAGGGATGAATCATTCATTCATTCACTCGTACTTTTAACAAATATTTATTGACTGTAATAAACAAAAGGACCCCTCACCCGCAGAAACTTAAAATCTGAAGTAGTCTTCCATAGCTGGGTCCAGTGTCAGAATCACTGGAGGCCACGGTATTTTTCAGATATCTGCATTTTTAACAAGTGAAAGTTGCTCAGTCATGGCCGACTCTTTGCAACCCCATGGATTAAACAGTCCATGGAATTCTCCAGGTCAGAATACTGGAGTGGGTAACTGTTTCCTTCTCCAGGGGATCTTCCCTGTCCAGGGATTGAACCAAGGTTTACCACACTGCAGGCGGATTCTTCACCAGCTGAGCCATGAGAGAAGTCCAAGAATACTGGAGTGGGTAGCCTATCCCTTCTCCAGGAGATCTTCCTGACCTAGAAATCGAACTAGAGTCTCCTGCATTGCAGGCGGATTCTTTACCAACTGAGCTATCAGGGAGGCCTTTAACAAGCATTTCATGAAAGCCCCCTCATTTCATTTTTAACAAGTGTTTCAGGTAATTCTGAGGTAATAGGGCTTTGAAACTATTTGTCGAGTAGAACAAGAGGTGCCACTACACCGTGACTCAGAATGGAGACCATGGAAAGAAAGTCAACCCCATCTAGATGTTTCAGGAGCCCCTCATTTCTTATCCATGTAGGGCTGCTAGATTTAGCAAATAAGAGTATATAGTATGCCATGAAAGGATGCTAGCATTACTAGTTATTAGAGAAATGCAAATCAAAACTACAGTGAGGTATCACCTCACACCAGTCAGAATGGCCATTATTAAAAAGTCTACAAATAACAAACACTGAGAATGGTGTGGAAAAAAGGGAATCCTCCTACATTGTTGGTGGGAATGTAAATTGGTGCAGCTACTTCAGAGAACAGTATGGAAGTTTCTTAAAAAATGAAAAGTCTAGTTACCATATGATCCAACAATCCCACTTCTGGGATCTCCTTGCAGTCTGAGGGACTCTCAAGAGCCTTCTGCAACACCACAATTCAAAAGCATCAATTCTTTGGTGCTCAGCTTTCTTTATAGTCCAACTCTCACATCCATACATGACTACTGGAAAAAACCATAGCTTTGACCATATGGACCTTTGTTGGCAAAGTAATATCTCTGCTTTTTCATATGCTGTCTAGGTTTGTCATAGCTTTTCTTCCAAGGAGTGAGTGTCTTTTAATGTCATGGCTGCAGTCACCATCTGCAGTGATTTTGGAGCCCAAGAAAATAAAGTCTGTCACTGTTTCCATTGTTACCCCATGTATTTGCCATGAAGTGATGGGACCAGATCTTAGTTTTTTGAATGTTGAATTTGAAGCCAACTTTTTCATTCTCCTCTTTCACTTTCATCAAGAGGCTCTTTAGTTCTTTACTTTCTGCCATAAGGGTGGTGTCATCTGCATATCTGAGGTTATAGATATTTCTCCCGGCAATCTTGATTCCAGCTTGTGCTTCATCCAGCCCAGCATTTCTCATGATGTACTCTGCATAGAAGTTAAATAAGTAGGGTGACAATATACAGCCTTGACATACTTCTTTCACAATTTGGAACCAGTTCATTGTTTCATGTCTGGTTCTAACGTTGCTTCTTAACCTGTACACAGATTTCTCAGGAGCCAGGTAAGGTGCTCTGGTACTCCCATCTCTTGAAGGATTTTCCACAGTTTGTTGTGATCCACACAGTCAAAGGCTTTGGCGTAGTCAATAAAGCAGAAGTAGGCATTTTCTGGAATTCTCTTGCTTTTTCTATGATCCAACAGATGTTGGAAATTTGATCTCTGGTTCCTCTGCCTTTTCTAAATCCAGCTTGAACATCTGTAAGTTCTCGGTTCATGTACTGTTGAAGCCTGGCTTGGAGAATTTTGAGCATTACTTTACTAGTGTGTGAGATGAGTGCCAATCGTGTGGTAGTCTGAATATTCTTTGGCATTGCCTTTCTTTGGTATTGGCCAAGTATGTAGTACATCTTAATATATGGTTAGATAGCATCACTGACTCAATGGACATGAATTTCAGCAAACTCTGGGAGATAGTGAAGGACAGGGAAGCATGATGTGCTGCAGTCTATGGGGTCTCAAAGAGTCAGACATGATTTAGTGACTGAACAAGAAAAATGCAATATTTGGGACATATTTATACTGAAATTTGTACTCATTGTTTATCTGATTTTCAGGTTTAACTAGACATTCTGTATTTTACATGGCAAACCTATACCTACCCCATCTCAAAGTGAAGATCTTAGAGCCTTTGGCCTGCATGCCTTCTCTGCCCTCTGTGAATCAGTGCTACCCAGCATCTCTGCTCCCACCTCAACAGGCCTTTCACTTCCTTCTGGATGAAAACATCACCCATGGGCCAGGGCCACACACACTAGGCAGGCAGAATGAATGAATCAGCCCCGAACCGCAGTTTATTACCCTACTCAGGAAAACTTCTCTTCCCAGCTCCCTGTCACCTCACCCCTGGTCTCATGGGCCCAGCCTGTTACTCCCAGCCCAGATGTCTTCCTTGAAAGCCCTGCTTCCCTGGAGTCTGTAAATACTGGTCCTCTCTGGCCAGCTGACCTCTTTTCCCATATAGTACAACTGTGTTGTAAGGATGAAAGGAGACAGGAATAAAGAAAAATTTGATGTAAACACAAGAAGTACTCAACTTGTGATTGTCAAACAATGGTCTTATGACCACAATCTTGGGTAGATTTACAACCACAACTGCTCTGATTTTATCAGTTCATTTATTTTTCTAGGTTAGACTTTGTTTGAATGCACCAACTAAAAACCTGGAAGTCACTAGAGTATACAGTTGGCAACCAACTCTGTGGCTTGTTTTGAGTTGGAGTTGACTGTCTACCCAGCGTCCATTCCTTCTTTTTCACTCCCTAACAGAATTCTGATTTTGCTCAGGGATTCATCCATAAAGTAGGTACCTCAGCTCTAAAGATGGATGTAACTGATCATTGGTAACACCCTCTCCTGGCCAGCAATGGTTTCAGGACTGGGCAGGTGACCCAATACTGTGATTGAGTCATGAGGTGAAACTTTCCAGGGGTCTTCTAGAAAACCTCACCTAACTCCTAAGACAAAGTGCCAAGAATTGCTGGTCCCTCTTCTTCCTCTGGATACCATCAGGACTGGGTTGGATGGCTAGATTGATGCTGCCATCTTGATATTAGCCTGAAATGAAGCTTGATGCTGAGGAAGGCAGAGTGAGAGCGACTACAGAGTTGGGACTTGAAGACACTGTGGACACTAGAGAACCACTGAATATTCTTCCTCTTGAAGCTGGTTTGGATAGGATCTTTACTACTTGGGTATGCACTTGCTGCTGCTGCTGCTGCTGCTAAGTCGCTTCATTTGTCTCCGACTCTGTGTGACCCCATAGACGGCAGCCCACCAGGCTCCCTTGTCCCTGGGATTCTCCAGGCAAGAATACTGGAGTGGGTTGCCATTTCCTTCTCCAATGCATGAAAGTGAAAAGTGAAAGTGAAGTCGCTCTTGCAGCTTCTATTAAAAGGGAAAGTCAAAGGCAGACATTTAAAATTCTGAGATTCGCAGCAATAAATGTGGATCTATCTGTCTCGACTTCCATCCAAAGGGCAGACATTTGCTCATCCTTATTTCTCTATGGATATTGCCCACAGTAGGAGTGGAATTGATTAGTTTTCCCTTTTCTATGAGTTTGAATAAAAATAGCTCTAGTTTAATGTTTGTTGATGAACTGTTGAAAATAAGTTTACTCCTCCCTCAGGTGAAACCTTCATATTTAAGCATCTTCAGATCCACAAGAAACAGCACGTGATGTCTGAACTAACATACATTTTTCTCTGAAGCACAGGCAGAGGCCAGAGTCCCTCAGGCATCTTTAAGGTACTGAATCCCACAGCTCATGGCCAGAGCTCTGGGCCAATTATATTACACTCTGCTCTTAATGCCCTTGACGTTTCCTGCCCCCTTCACCTCCTCTGAGCGTTGAGTTAGCCCCCTGGCTTGGGGCTCCCACTTCGTAAACTCTACTACCTTCTCCTGTTTCAAGCATTTCCATAAACCTATACATCAGTTCTTCAGAAGAGGGCTGACTCTGGGCTGTTGACTCTGAAAAAGTGAGTTTGCGTCTCAGGGATTCCAAAATAGTATGGTAAAGCCACTAGAAACTAATGACATCTTAAATCCACCAGCAATGACACAACTAAAGAAGTGAATGGCTCCAAGCCAGGGGCTCTTATTTGAATGTGGTTAAGACATAGACACAGTAAAGGAGGAAAAGAAACTACAATATTGGATTAATCATGGACACTAATACAAACCAACGCATGGAACTGGCAAGAGGATAAAAACAGACATGCCAAAGCGAGGCCAATTCATTCCATAAATATTTACCGAGTGCCTACTGCCCTGTGCCAGGCATGACCACAAGTTGCTAAAAATACAAACCAAGTTCTGTTTCTGCCCTCAAGAGATTCCCAGTTTTCCTAGGGACAGACACATACATAATTTAAGATAAATCTTAAAGAATGAAAGAATTCACAAAGTGGGAAATGGGGGAGGTAGAAGTCATATACACAAGCCAATTCATATGGAATTCTCAGAGTAAACACGCAGGCTTTGCATTCAGGCAAAAAAATGGTGGCATAGAGAGAGAGTCGGGGCTGGTGGGTGAGGCTGGTTATGTTTGACCTTCCCTCCTGTTCCAAGGAATTTGACCTTCCACATGTAGCCAATGGATTTTGGTTGTTTGGGGGGTGAGTGGGGGGCTATTTATAGAATTATTTAAGCAAGGAAAAGATATCACCAAATTTGTGATTTCATTCTAGAGAAGTATCAATATGCAAAAATGTTCACTAAAATATGTGAAGAAGAAGTTGCAAAGTAGTTTTGAATATTTTCATTCCTAAACAATCTCTTTGAGGGATATTCACAAAAATGATAACTGTTTTTACCTCAAGGAAGTTAAGTCCATGAGTGGTTTTTCACCTTTGAACATCTGCATTTTTTAAATTCTTGTGAACATATATTACAGTGATGATTTTAAAAATGTGTGTGTGTGTGTTTAGAGATATGGATGGCATTTTTATAGGCTGAGACTAGCCATCAGGAAGGCCTATTACAAGACTGTCCTCATGGTTCTGGTGATATATGAACATCTGGATCAAGGCAGTGGGGACCAGGTGGGAGTAGCTTCTTGGACCAGAGGCAGAGTTGCCCAGTCTAGGTGACCACTCGGTATCAGGTTGGTGGGGAAAGGGATAAAGGAGTCAGAGATGACCCAAGGAATTGGACAGACCTGGGGCTAGAAGTCAAGGTTTGACTTCTTCCCTCATTGACTCAATGGACATGAGTTTGAGCAAACTCCAGGAGATAGTGAAGGACAGGGAAGCCTGGCATGCTGCAGTCTATGGGGTCATAAAGTGTTGGACACGACTTAACAACTGAACAAAAACAAATATTCACACTCCAGAGGTGGAGGCCAAGGCTAAGCCTTCCCTTCATAGAACTGCAGCAACGGACTCCCCGTGGCCCAGGGCCCACTTACAACACCCCACTGCCCACACCTATCCAGTCTTACCTGGAAACTCCCTGTCTGAACTCACCAGGCCTGCCTGGGAGAGCCAGGTTTATTATCAGAAGCTCACAAAGCTCAGCCTCTTCGAAGGCAATTTAAACTCCAGTGTGGGAGAGCTTTGGCACCAACTACTTTTTCCACCTAGCTGACTCTTACCATAGATGTAAGAGTCCACCAGCTCAACGTGGAGCCAAGTGGGAGATGAAAACAACTCACACTCTGCTGCTGTGTGACTGCGGCCCTCCACTCCCTCTGCCCCTTGCAATTCCCCAAAGCTCCCATTCAACAAGGAAAACATGGACCTGATTAGTGGGTTTGACGTGGGCCAAACAGTTGCAGCCCATTTTCATCTGACAGACAGGAGGAGCACCAATTTCCATCCAAAAAAGAAAAAAAAAAAAAAAAAAAATGAGTGACAAGTCTAGAGCTGAGCTGCTGGGCTGAGGAGAAGGATTGCAAAGGAGAAAATTGCCTCCATTAAGTCAAATCCGTCCTGGGAGAGTGGGCTGCAGAATCAGTTCCAGGTCATCATTTGCATGATCACATTAATCTTTTTTTTTTTTTCCAACTACATTTCTGTACCTCCCATCTAATAAAGTTGGGGTCCACTCCCCACTCACATAAGGATCGCCAGAACACGAGAAATAGGCAAAGTCTAACTATAGGCACCATTTACAACTAGTGGCATAGAAAGTGATCCAGCTCTAAATTCCAAAAAGGAAACAGTACTGTTTCAAAAAATAGGTAATTTGATAAATACAACTTTCAAACATTTAAGCATAAGGACTTTTGGCCTATATTGTGAGTGAGGCAAGACTAATTAGAAAACAAAACTTGGTCAGTGGTGTGCTCTTGCTGGTCCCCAAAAGCTGAATGGTAAATTATCAGGAATTTTGCAAGGTGGTTGACATCACGTTGGTAGCTGGAAATCAGCTACGGTGGAAGCATTTACACCATGGAAATTGGCAAATGCTCCAATTGTGATGGCCTCTCCTCCAGGCACTCGTAAGACATCTACCAGTACAGAACTATGATCCTCTTCATTTAAAGGTCTATTTATGTACACAATGGTGTGTGTGTGTGTATGTAAAAAGCCACAAAGTAAAATAGCTAAAATATTAACTGTATTAATTCCAGGTGATGTGACTAACAAGTTCTTTTATCTTCCTTTACTTTATATTTTTCCTACAGTGAATATGTATTCTTCATATAATAACCAACCTTCTGGCAAAGGGAGCAGTTCCTTTCCCTTCAGAGCTTTCTGACTCACTCCTTTCCTCTCCTTCCTTCTCTTTAAATTTCCTCCTTCTCTGACCTCCTAGGTTTTTATTGCCTGCATAGGGTGCTGCTGAAATTCCAAACTACTCCCCTAGTCCCAGGCAGGCAGAATGCCAAGTAAGGAGGCCAGGCGAGTGGGCGTCAGGCTCCAGGTGCTGGAGCCCAAACTCAGCCATTGTTGAGGGGGCGGGGAGACTGGCTCCTGCCCTGGGCACAAAGCTGGTACTGGTGATTTAACAGAAGAGCAGTGACCAGCGGGGGAGATCAGCAGTCTTGGCCCAGGTGACCCCATGCTCTGTAGATGGGACCACACCACCCCTCCAGGTATTCATATCTGTGTTCACCTGCTGCATACTGACCATTCCAGTAGATTTACAGAGCAGGGCGACCACTCTCAAAGTTCACAGCTAGTGCTTCACTGTCTCCTTGCTATGGTTGGGTGTTCTTTCAGTTTATCAGGCATCAACCCAGGCACGGAAAGCCCAAGTGATTTGCCCAAAGTCACTCAGCTTGGAGCAGAGCTGGGACAACAGTCCAGGTATTAATATTGAAGTTCAGGTTTTCTCCCTTGATTGTATCAAGTATGTCAGAAGACTCTGAATTTCTGACTGTATAGATTTTTGTGTTTTTTTTAAGTAAAAAGCATTTTGTGAATATACAGTGTAAGGGATTTTATTTATTTATTTTTACCAACTGTGTAGTTTGAATGAAACTTGAGCTCCTGTTAGAGCATGAGTAAAGAAGTCTAAGACAGAACTTTTGCGTACAGGAAAGGGGCTACTGATCCCTGACCCCAGCGGGACTTGGTTTTGGAACTTGAACTTGGTCTCTGTAGGAAAGTAAGATGATACTGTGTTTCTTCCTCCTTTCTAATATTTCTTGTTTGAGAGACTTTTGCGTGTGGGGTAAATGCTGGTATTATTGCTGGTGTTGCTTCTCCACCACTTTCACTTTCTAATCCCACAGACTGGGAATCTCAACACCCACCTGCTGCCTCCAAACTCCCCACCTCCCACAAGGTTAGAGGGCTTGGTGCACAGAGGGCTCCCTAACACTCCGTGGGGTCTATTCAAGCAGACAGAGGACAATGTGTATGTCCACCGTGCCTTCCAGGTCTGGTCGAGGGCCTCTTGGCTCTGGTTACTCAGCTGGCCTGCAGAAACTTCTGGTTGGCCTGTGACTGGCAGAGAGACCAGGCCCTGTGAAGAGGACTCCTTCCAAAATCAGGAGGGGGCTGCCCTGCAGGCAAAAGCTGCTCTAGAAACCCATGAGCAGCTTTAGAAGAAAGTCAGTGATGATTTCAAAATCCTATTGACCAACCCGTGGGCTAGAAAGGATTTAAAAAATTTATCCAATACCTTTGAATGCAGTCCCTGGGAGGTGAAGGAATCACCATGATATTTAAGACAGGGGCCATGTAGTTAGGGCTCTGGTACCCAGTCCTGCTCCCCTCAGTGCCAACTGGAGCATACCCACTTTTTTTTTATGTATATAGGGTTTTCTGAAGGACTTCCCTATAGCTCAAATGGTAAAGAATCTGCCTGCAATGTAGGAGACCAGGGTTCAATCCCTGGGTTGGGAAGATCCTCTGGAAAAGGGAATGGCAACCCACTCCAAGTGTTCTTGTCTAGACAATCCCATGGACAGAGAGCCTGGTGGGCTACAGGCCATGGGGTTGCAAAGAGTCAGACACGACTGAGTAACTAATACACACACATAGGGTTTTCTTATAAAAATCTTCTTTATAGAAAGGGTTACAGTGCCTTAAACACAGTAAGTTTGAAAGTTAACTCCTCTAATATAACCACATTTTAAAGAGGTTGAAGAAACTAAGGCCCAGTGAGACAAAGTTCAGGCAGAAGTGAGTGGAAGAGTCAGGTCTCTCCATTTTACCCATAGCCACTCTTGCTTCAACCGCCCTTTGACTTGGCAGGCTGTTGACCTTGGCTTCATGAAGCACTCATGTCTTTCTGGTCTACCATGGCCCTCGCTCTTGCTGGCGAAGAAATGATCTAATCGTTTTCAACTTTGGACCTGGCTCCATTACCTGCACTCGCCTTCTTGTTGACTTCGATTTCCTGTTGGTGGACCCTGGCCAATCCAACAGCAGACCTGCCAGACTCTTACCTCCTCATCCTCTGCCTCTCCACACAATGCAAATCTACATCAACTTTGGTGGTCCTGGGAATTGCCAAAACACCTCCATTGACCTGGAAGGGAATAGACTGTAATCAACTCAGGGCCTATACCTAGTCTGCCCTGACTCAATAAGCTTAGGGATGACAAGATAGCTATACACACATGATAAACACCAAAACATACTGCAGCATCCACCCACAGACTGAGACCCCCCCACCAAGAGTTCTGAATAGTTACATGAATAATAAAAGTCACAGATAATCCCTATATCATTCTCTGTTTCCTCTTTTGTCAAATATACAGTGGCAGAACTTCATCTACTGTCACAGAGAGTCTCAATTTATGAACAACAAATACTTTAAACTCAGAGGTTATTCCCAAGCAGTCTCATTAAATCGTGCCTATTTGTCACAACCAAAGAATTCTTCCCTTTACAAACTGCATCACTGCAGTGTTTCCTTTAACAGCAAGCTTCTCTAATGATTCAACCATGCACTCTTCTTTACACACGTGCCAAATTTTCAAGGCCACAACTCCTGCAAAATATGAGGTACAAAAAAATGAAAACAGTAGGCAAAAGAAAGTGAAAATACAGAAGACAAGACCCAGAACTGAGGCCACTGACAGCATATTTGCCTTTGTTTTCTAATCCTGAGAATCTAAGAAAGCTGCAGCTGCAGCAGAGAAACTGGCCGGGTTTGATACTTTGGACGTAAAGCATTCCTCCGAACGCAAGTATGTAGAGCTCTCTGACCCACTGAGTTTGGCTCACATCAGACGATTCAGGGGTGGCCATTGCTATGAGTGCCTCTCTCAAGGAATCTGACCCGGTCCAAGGAATCCCAGAGCCCTAAAGATCAGGGCAGTCTCTGCGCCTTTGGAGTAGCCAAGCCCTGTTTACAATTTCTAACCCCACTGACGGACAACTGCAGTCAGTGAACTAGAAATGGTGAGTGCCTCCTGGGTTACCTGAGACTGAAATCACTCAGGATGAATCCCCCAGCCCCAGACAAGTCCCCGAAACACTGTCTTCCCATTCAAATGGCAGCTGCCAATGAATCTCTCTGAGGCACACACAAGGGATACACCAATTGGCTCCATCCATTCCCCGAGGCTCACACATCTCACGGAGCCCAGTTTGGACATGCTTTCTTCCATCCTGGGGGAGACTCAAGCATGTGGGCGTGGTGTCAGACTCCGGGGCCTCTGACACTATCGCTTGGTCTTAAGAAGCTAAGAGAAAACTAAATCATCTGACACTTCTTCTTCATCCTCTTTTTTCTTCCACCAACAGAACAGGCTCCAAATGTGACCTACTTTTTCTTTCTTTGTGATTATGCAAAACTCACAAAGCTTTTCCTTGAGCCTGACTAATATTTTCAGTGACATGCTTTTCATCTTTTGGAAAAGAGGAGTCCACGTCAGCCTGCCAGAGCGCATAAGTCTTGGTGAAATGACTGAAGAGGTCAGATGTGTTACAAGGACTTCACTGGGGGACCCGTAAGAGACTTCACAGAGCGCAAGGAGGGGGGCGGTGTGAGAAACACAACAAAATCCAGATCCAGTTTCCTGAAAGGCATTAGTATTTTGTCTGCAAGTTTCCATCAGCAGGAATCAGGACCTTATTGATGAGCTAAGTGACTCCAAAGTTCCTCACCACAGCCGCGTCCTGTGACTGTGGACTCTGGCCCCACTGGAGCCTTGCCACACTCCCCAGACCACTTAGGCACATCCCAAGCTCTGCATTTTGCATTAAAAATGGACCTCTCCCAACTTCTCAGGGAATCAGAACACAACAGGGTTTTAAAATATCAGGAGGAACAATTAAAAAATAAAAGCCGAGCACCTAGCTTGGGTAGAAACCTGGCTCTATTAGTCAAAATTAAGTTGATACTGATTTTTTTTGCCCTATTTTTAAACTCCGAGGCTGTGCACTTCTTAACGTCTGACCAGCTGTCCTTTCCTGATCTTGAAATTCTGAATTACCATGGCTAGATGGAAAACATTTGCTTGGTGATTTTAGAAATGTCACCACTGGTCCAAAATCTGCCCCTAGGATTCTGATCCAAGCTTCCCTTTTATCCTCAGTGAGGTGAAACAGAGCCTGATAAATGTTTACTGGACAAATTGCTCGAAATAGAAACATTCGCAGCCTCGGGAGTCAACCGTGTTTGCTTCCATCCAGGTTAGTTCAGCTTCATGCCACATCCAGGCTGCCTGGTCAGCACTGACTCAAACACAAGCCACTCAAGTCTGAGGGGTCTGGAAAATCACCGTGTCAGGGAGGGACTCACCAGCCACATCTGCCCTCAGCAATGTGAGGACCCAGATTTCAAACTCATTGAACATTGCATCCCGTGTAGATTTAATTCCATCTCTACTACTGTGAAACAGTTCACATTCATTCATTCTGAAAGCATTTACTGAGCACCTCTAGGGCAGTGCTATGCTCAGCCAATACAAAGATGAAGAAAACAGGCACTGTCCCCCTCTTTAGAGAATCTGTGACAGTGAAGATCAGGATTGCAAGTGTTACATGAGGGAAAGAAGAGAGCGCTATTGGTTCTCAGCCTCTAGCTCTCCCTACCGGTGGTGCTGTTAGTCTGTCAATCGTGTCTGACTTTTTGCGGTCCCATGGACTGTAGCCCACCAGGCTCTTCTGTCCATGGAATTCTCCAGGCAAGAATACTAGAATGGGGAGCCATTCCTTTCTCCAGAGGATCTTCCGGACCCAGGGACTGAACCTGGGACTTCTGAATTGCAGGCAGATTCTTTACTGTCTGAGCCACCAGGGAAGCCCTCCCTACCTGTGGGCCCCTGTGAACTGTCCAGCCTACTATCTGTCCTTGCTCGGCACCATCAGTAATTCTTCATGCACCTGTTACATTTGGCAGGAAAGATCGGAGAGCAGCTCAGCAGCGTACCTGTAGACTCGGCATCCATTGACTCCCATCATTGCTTCAGTTCTGACCATGCTTTCAGTTCTAACCACCTATCTAGAATAGATAGTTCTAATCTATCTATTGCTAGTTCTCATCGTAGCATCTGAAAGGCCTCCCTGCCTCTTGCCATGATGGCTGGAGTGTGTTGCAAGCTGCCTGCCAGCCTGTCTTTCACTGCATTCCACCAGCCTTTGGAGACCCTGGTGCAGCTGTTTGCCTGAACCACAGCCAGCCATTACTAGATCCCTGTGATACGAAACCCTGCCCACCTCACCTAGTAGGTAGAGACTAACTCCAGGACCTGGTTCCGTGCACCTTGTACCAGCTATTCTCTTGCTGTTGGCTGAGCCAAGCCTCTAGGAGCAGTGAGAACTCAGATGGAAGCGTTGATCACACAGGTAAAAAAAGGCAAGGCTGGTAAGGAAATCACTGTTCCAAAGGAGTGGATCTGGTTGCTCCCAGCGTATTACTCTGCCTTCAAATATGTCACCAGAAAGTATTTGGCAGGGGATTTCTCTACCCAAAATGGGACAAAGGGAAAAATAGCTGAATAACAGTTGGCATAAGGGACCTGAATAAATCCTCTCAAAAAGTATGGGTTAGGAACAAACCAGGGAACAAGACAGGAGCCATGACCTCAGGCTCAAAGGAGATCATGCATGGAAAAGCAAGTGCCCACAGGAGAACCCTGAGCCTGCAGGCAGGCTCTACATGGCCACACTGCCCAGCTCTGCACTGACTGGCTGGTGGCGTGGCCACAGGCACTTATTTCATTTCTTTGGGCCTCTGTCCTCATCATTAAAACTGAAGATGATAAGGCCATTTGAAACCTTAAAGTAGTCCTCCTCTGACTTCAAGCTGGTGGATGGACCTTTTATTAAAACATAGTCAAAATGGGTCAGTATCTTAAAAAAAAAAAAAATCACATGGGAGAAGAAACGAACACAAGACAGCGAGTCACCTAGTTTTGAAAAATCAAATGAGACAAAGAAAGGTTTGAACTGAGGAACAGGTACAGAGCAGCCAGACGTGTTCTACTTAGTTACAGTTACAAGAGCCGCCGGACTCAAGAGGGTTCCATTATCAGATGCATTTGAGAACTGCTGTCTGCTGCACGCTCTTTTTAGAGGCATCGTTCTTACTGAAGGCTCTAAGCAGTCCAGCACTATGGACTCCAGTTTAAGGCTTAAACCAGAGCTGCTAAAGCTTAGCTTACCGTGGAATTCTTTTTTATCTTTATTTATTGGCATCATTCAGAGTGCATCCCACCACCGTCAAGTGATTATTTTGGCTTCCCTGGTGGCTCAGATGGTAAAGAATCTGCCTATAATGCGGGAGACTCAGGTTTGATCCCTGGGTTGGGACGATCCCTTGGAAATGGGAATGGCAACCCACTCCAGTATTCTTGCCTGGAGAATCCCATGGACAGAGGAGCCTGGCGGGCTACAGTCCATAGGGTCACAAAGAGTCGGATACGACTGAAATGACTTAGCACACAGGCATCATTCAGAAGTGGACATCCAAGTTTCAGGTTGTGGAATATAGAACTATAAAGGTGGTGTTGTTTTTTTCCCCCTCTAAACATAAAGAAGCAAAAACCAACCAGGCATAATCTTAATTTACCATTTGGAAGCCTGAGCAACAGCTCACAGCTGGATACACATTCAAGGTCATCGCTGGCCTCGGCCTTCTCTTCCTTACTCACTGACCCTTAGGTCACTGCAAAGATATAGTCCAGCTGGGCGAAGCGGTGACCTCAGTCTTCACCAGCCATTTCTTATGGGGCCTCGGGACACACAGGATGCTGTCAGCAAACCAACCAACACAGACCTAAATCATGGTGATGTCTTCCTGCCTCGGGGACGCGCCTCTGCCTGCTCGGAGACTGCTCAGGGACAGTTAATTGCTTTTCAGCTCAGGCTACACAGCTTTCTCACATCCAGTATTCCCCAGGGTCATATTTTCTCAGGCTGCATTTTTCAGAGAATAGGGCAGTAGGAAGAGGAAAAAGGACTGAGGGTGAGCAGTGGTGGGCAGGAAACTGCTTTTTATCTTCATTGTGACTTAAATTACCATCTTCCAAATCCTTCACTTAAAACAATAATAATAAAAAAAAAAAACACCTCTTTTCTCAGTTTTAGCTTTTGGGTACAAGGTTGAAGTTTTAAGCTCTAAACAAGAGGGAAGTATGGCCACTAATTCTCTAAGCGGGAGAACAAGCATCTTCCATGGAAGGTAGGAGGAGCTTCCTCTCCGGGCACTGATAGGACAGTGAACAGAAGTGTTGAAGGAGTGAACAGCAGGTGGACCACCTGGAACTCTGGGACGCGTCTCCTTGATGCTTCTGTCTTCAGTACTCCAGAGTCATACCGTCTCCCTTTCACATTTTGATTTTCAGTCGCTAAATCATGTCCAACTCTTTGCAACCCCATAGACTGCAGCACTCCAGGCTTCCCTGCTCTTCACCATCTTGTGGAATTTGCTCAGACTCATGACCATTGAGTCGGTGATGCCATCCAACCATCTCATCCTCTGTTGCCTCCTTCTCCTGCTCTCAGTCTTTCCCAGCATCAAGATCTTTTTCCAAGGAGTCGGCTCTTCACATCAGGTGGCCAAAGGAATGGAGCTTCAGCTTCAGCATCAGTCCTTCCAATGAATATTCACGGTTGATTTCCTTTAGGATGGACTGGTTTGATCTCCTTGCTGTCCAAGGGACTCTCAAGAGTCTTCTCTGACACCATAGTTCAAAAGCATCAATTCTTCAGTGTTCAGCCTTCTTTATGGTCCAATTCTCACATCCATACATGACTACTGGAAAAACCATAGCCTTGACTAGATGGACCTTTGTCGGCAAAGTAATGTCTCTGCTTTTTTAATATGCTGTCTAGATTTGTCATAGCTTTTCTTCCAAGGAGCAAGCGTCTTTCAATTTCATGTGACGCTTCTACTATGACCCATTATGCATTGATCTTTTATTTTATTATCAGAGGGATGCCTCTTTTCCTTTATTTTCAAATGCTTTGAAGATTTATTACGTCTAGTTGGCCACTTTCAACCTGCACTCACGTGACCGGCCTCAATGCATCTGGTTTTGCACCCACCTGGGTTGCAGGCACCTCTTGAACTAATTTGTAGATTTTTTACAAAGGGAATTGGTCCATGTTGGTGAGTGGATGTCTCCCTAGGGCAAGGAGAGTCTGAGACTTCCTATTCTGCCATCTTGCTGACATCATTTCCTTTCCATCACTCAGTTTCCATGTTCCTAATTTCACATTATATCTAAGAGCACACACGTCATTAAAATTCATATGACTTATTTGCCAGAGTAGTTCTTCCCCTCTATTTCCCTCCAGTGTGGCTTGTGAACATCACTCTCTTTTTGTAGAGGTGGTTATTGTTAAGAATCACGAGGCTCTTCATTTTTTTTTATCTGCCCTAAATAGCTGATAAGGGCAGAGCTCCATACCTGCAGTGAATGATGGACTGCATCCTGGGGACTGGCCAGGAAGACTAGGAACTGCTTTCCTTAGGAAGCAGTTCAGGTTGACAGTCCAGTACCAGAGGGTCAGTGGGGGCTGTAACCCTTGCCATGAGGTGCTCTGTGGGCAGGAGCTGATGCTGTTAAGTTTCCCCCTGGTACTAAGAAGTACTGAGGCCTATTCTCAGAGCCTCTCAGCTTCCCAGAACACAGATAATGACATCTCAGTCACTGCCTTCACAAACCAGTAACTTTTATTCAAACAAAAAAGACGTTTCTGATTTCTCATAACTCCCTAAGTGCTTAAAAAAAAAATCACATTCTTAATTACCTGCTCTACTGAGCTCCACCTTGATTTCACATCAAATTATTCCCAGTCTGCTCATTGCTGTGGGGAAGTGTGTGGCACGGGGTGGGGGCAGGAGAGGAGGCTGAAAAATGCCTATAAATGTCAGGCCAAGTTTAAACACTCCAAATGCAAAAGACACTAGAGATAGCAGACTGGATTATCTCTCACATTCAGCCTTCCATTTACAGTCACCTCCCTCCCCAATCCTGATTTATTTAATGCTTCCATCTAATGAGCTTTGATTTGTGGCCAACCATTGTACTCAGCCAGCTGTACTGAAAACAACCATGACACATGGCTTCTATCAAAGTTGTTGTGTGACTATGAACTGGTTCAAACGTGGAGTAGTCACCTTAAAGGGAGGGAAAGGCCAATGCTGGCACAGACATGCTGGTAAATTTGGAAGGTAAGTCAGGCATCAGAGGGAGTCGCTGAGCAGAAAGGTGGATACCATGAAGGTGCTGAAGTTGTGACTCAAGCTTGGGCAGCTGAACAGGTGGCATTTGGCCAAGGCTTGTCCTCTCCATTGATCACCACTGTGGTTGTAGTCAGACCAACATCACAGAGAGCTGGGTCTTGAAGACTACTGGAGGTTGCCTCACTGGGTCAGCCCCTAGCCCTCGAAGAAGCACCTGGCTGTGAAACTCTTACAACAAGAATTAGTCTTGGTCAAACACATGTGGCTGAGGATGTGGAGAAACCAGAACCCTTGTACATTGTTGAGGGGCAGGTAAGGTGGTGCAGCTTCTATAGAAAAGTTGGGCAATTTCTTGAGAATATAAACATAAAATTACCATTTGTATTTTGAGGTATATACCCCCAAAGAACTGAAAATGGGCATTAAATAGAACTTGTACATGGATGTTGATGGCAGCACTGTTTACAATAGCCAGCAGGTGGAAACAGCTTAGATGTCCATCAACTGAAGAACGAATAAACAAAATGTGCTATGTCCACACTGCTGCTGCTGCTGCTAAGTCGCTTCAGTCGTGTCCGACTCTGTGCGACCCCACAGACGGCAGCCCACCAGGCTCCCCCGTCCCTGGGATTCTCCAGGCAAGAACACTGGAGTGGGTTGCCATTTCTGCTATGTCCACACAGTGGAATATTATTCAACAATTAAGAGGAATGACACATGTTACAACATGGATAAACCTTGAATACATTATGCTAAGTGAAAGAAGGTGGTTACAAAAGATCATGTATTGTATAACATGATTTCATTGATATGAAATATCCGAAGAGACAAATCCATGGATACAGAGAGCAGATTACTGGTTGGTTGCCAGGAGTTAGGGAGGGACTGCTTAATGGGAATGAGGTTTCCTTTTGGGATAATGAAAAAGCTCTGGAACTAGACAGCAGTGATGACTACACAACACTGTGAATGTACTTAATGTCAGTTTAAAATGGTTAAGCAGTCACTTTTATGCTTTGTGTGTTTTACCACACGCACACATAAAAGAATTACTCTTGGTCAATTATGCGCCTGCCCTACCCTCAGCTTTTGTTCTGTGCTTGCTGGTGCTCACCTCTGATTCTGCCCTTGGCCAATGCTTCTTGGACTTCCTGTGCATCTTAGTCTAGATATCGTGCCAGTGATTTCCTAGTGTCAGATCCTCGGTCTGGCCCCGACCTCCACTTGCTCACATGGGGCCTTCAGCTCCTGTCTTACCCCAATATACAACCAAGAGAATGTGGTTACCACTTCAGTCTGCTAAATAGTACTGCTGCTCAATCAGTCTGGTATTTACACAAAAATAGAAACAGTACTCTTGCCTGGAAAATCCCATGAGCAGAGGAGCCTGGTAGGCTGCAGTCCATGGGGTCACTAAGAGTCGGACACGACTGAGCAACTTCACTTCCACTTTTCACTTTCATGCATTGGAGAAGGAAATGGCAACCCACTCCAGCATTCTTGCCTGGAGAATCCCAGGGATGGAGCCTGGTGGGCTGCCATCTATGGGGCCGCACAGAGTTGGACACGACTGAAGCAACTTAGCAGCAGCAGCAGCAGCAGTAGAGTCTATTCTATTATTCTGCTCAAAACATAATCCTCAAGCCCCATGACAGATATCCAGAAGCTCTGTCTGAATATTAATTGGCCATGGAGCCTCAATATAATGGCTCACAAATTCTCAGTTATTTTTTTGGTGCCATGAAAATTTTTGAATGAGTTGTCTTCTTTCGACCATCTCCAGAAAGTAAGAAACTGCCTATTAAGCCAGTGTGTATGAATTGGTGGACTGTTAATATTCAAGTGAACTTTCTCCTGTAACATTTAACCAATTGGCATGAGATGCAGGCCGCGAACACGTAGTCTTCAAGGCATTGTGTCTATGGAATCCCATTATATGCTTGTTTACATAAAATCCAGATGTCCAAACGCCCAGAGATTCTGGCTCAGGAAATCTCCATAAGGTCTCTTTGGCTCTTACACCTGATCCTTTAACGTCTGCTGCAAACTCTCCCACAGTAAATATCAACTTGGCCACAAACTTACCCTCCATCTTTCCCAGAGCTATAGACCTCAATGTCCCCCTGCAGCTCCAAACCCTCCCTAGGTAGAGGTCAGATGGGAGAAGGTACCAGGTATAGTCCTGAGCCTTAAGCTCTCTCCTTTTTCTCTCTGAGACCTCTCATGCAAACTTCAGCATCACATTTCCAACCATCTTCAGGACATCTCTAATGGGATGCTCTGACAAATCTGACTTAGACATGCCTCCCTTTTTTCCCCACAAGCATACCAACATTCTAATTATTCAGATTCTGGGTGTCATCTTTACTTTCTCCTTCTCTTTTACTTCCCCACACTTATTTCTTTCCTTTAGAACGTTTCTCAGACTCTTTTTCTTCTGGACTCTCACTGCTACCACCCATTGGAAGAATCTGACTTCCTCCTCCCCACCCTGCAGTCAGTCATCAGGCTAATAACCAGACTGCTAGCATACTGCTGCTCTTGTCATTTTTCCATTTTGGTG
Source organism: Bos taurus (assembly GCF_002263795.3). Classification (NCBI taxonomy): domain Eukaryota; kingdom Metazoa; phylum Chordata; class Mammalia; order Artiodactyla; family Bovidae; genus Bos; species Bos taurus. Next base: position 41,800,050 of record NC_037347.1, read on the forward strand.
GCTTTTCCTTGTGGTTGCTTCCCATGTTATCTTCGTAAATTAACAATCTACAACATCACATTTGAATTTTCCATCCTGGCATTCAGGACTCCTGACAAGTCGGCCCCATCGTATCACCCGACAGCTCCTACACAGCACCACCCTGTCACCCCACCCCTCTGCTGCTCACACCACCAACAGAGCCAACACATTCCCAGCCCACAGCTTCTGCTCCACCGCTGGCTCCTGAATTGCCCTTCCTCCCTCCTCCGCTGGGTCATTTATTCAACAAGTGTTATTGCAACCACTGTGCACTGGAGACTAAGTGCTTAGGACACCTAGGTGGACAAAAGAATGATCTCTTGGGATCCCTTGGGACATTTACATTCACTTGCTCTATCCATATCTTCCTCACCCTATTCTTTGACATCTAGCTCCCCTTTCTCCCAAACGTCTTCTTGATAAACCTAGGCATGTCCCATTTTTTCCCTAAATTTACTGTTCATACTACTTATTGTTGGCATCCTATGACTCAGTTCACCAGGATATATTGTCTTATATCGCTCTCTGATTATTCCTCTAAGCTTGTTTCATGGAAACTGCTGAAGTTGGTTCACACCTTCAACTGCGTTTGGTTCACTATTGTTCAAGCACCTAGAATGCTGCTTGCACATTTCCTAAGAATCACTCCCAGTGCGTGATGGATGCTCAGTAAATATATGTTTTAATGCAACTGTGCCTGAGTTCAACATAAGAGCCACCACTCCAGTGGCACTTCATCCATTAAGGGCAATCCTCCTCTACTTCAGCTCTGCTTTCTTAAGGAGGTGCAATATTGGCCAAGAAACACCCTCCAGACTCTTCCCTCCTGCTTCACCTAGAGCAAGACGCCCTCAAGCCTCTGCTGGCAGAAGCCTGAAAGTGCAGGGGCTTCCCAGGTGACTCAGTGGTAGAGAGTCAGCCTGCCGATCCAGGAGACCTGAGTCTGATCCCTGGGTTGGGAAGATTCCCTGGAGAAGGGAATGGCAACCCACTCCAGTATTTTTGCCAAGGGAATTCCATGGAAAGAGAAGCCTGGTGGGCTACAGTCCATGGGGTCAAAAAGAGTCAGACACGACTGAGCAACTCAACAAGATTGGATTATATCTCCTCTTGGAAATTCAGGATGCATTTACTTATCTTTGATCATGTTTTTTGTTTTTAGGCATCGGAACAAATAACAAAGATGTGGCCCCTGCTGTCATCCAACTTAACCTATTAATACTTCTGAGAAGCCCTTCAGTAAAGAGATTTTGGATTTGTTCACTTGTGTTTTCCCAAACCTTATCCACTAGAAGCACCTAAAACATCCTATGGACCACACCTGGGGCTTCAGGTGAGAGGGCTAGCCAATCCGGCTAAACCGAAGTCTGGGGTGAAAGAGCAAAGAACAGATTTTTAAACTTCATATTAGGAAGCTTTGCTCCCCTGGAAGCCTCACTCCCCTGGAAGCCTCCTCAAAGAGCCTGGTGAGTGTGCACCAACAGCTGTTCTAATGCATCCTTGTTAAAACACAGTGTGGTTGTTAGTAGGGTAGTCCCAGCGCACTCAGCAGCTAGTCACGCTGTTCCCTCTCAGGAGCCCAGAAATAACAATGGGGATGACAGAGTAAGAAGGTGGGGGAGTGGGTGGGCACAGACAAAGGGAGGTGGAAGCTGGTGACTAGAAGTTCTGGCTGTGGGGGCTAGAGGATGGTGGGTTATAAGCCTTGCTTACGGGGTTAGAATTGGGGCTAAGTGAACGGCTCAGAGAGGGTGAGAACCTGCTGGAAACAGAGGAGGAGGAGTGGGGAGGTGAAGACAGTCACGCGGGACCAGGAACAGACTGTAATGAGAGAACCCATGGGGAGCGAGGGGAGGTGGAGGCTGCTTGGGAAGAGCAGAGTTCTTGCTCTGACACTTTATTACTCTAGCAGTTTTGTAAAGATTTTTTTTTTTTGGATGTGGGTCATTTTATTGTTTTGTCTTTACCGAATTTGTTACAATATTGCTTCTGTTTTATCTTTTGGGGTTTTTGGCCCCAAGGCACATGGATCTTAGCTCCCTGACCAGGGATCAAATCCGCACCCTTGGAAGGTGAAGTCTTAACCACTGGACCACAAGGGAAGTCCGTCGAGCATTTTGTTTTTAAGGCAGAGACCATACACTTCCCATATGTTAGGAGAAAGTGGGTAGATTTTGAAATGGACACACTTATCTACCTGGAATGCCCTCTCTGCCCTTCTGCCGTAGGAGAGAGAAGATGGGTAAGAGGATGGAGGGGAAGGAGGGAGGGAAGGAGAGAAGGGAGAAGGCGGGCAGGGAGGAAAACTTTTACAAAAACCACATTTTTGGAAGACTCAAAATTAGAGGATTTCCCAATTGAAGATGACACATGACCATGGGATTGTATCAGGCAGACCTGTCCAGGGCCCATGTATGAGAAGGCATAGCCTGCCAGCGGCCATCACCTTCCCATCATGTCCCCTGTCCGCAGCCCAAGCCACCCTTAGGCAAGTCACACCTCCGGACCAGAGCCGGATCCCCAGCTCCACCATCCCCCACCTCTACCGTCTGAGCTCTGGGGCTAGAGGGGTCGCCCTACCCCGCCTCCGCCTCCCCCGCAAGCACCCCGGGTCTTTCTCTCCCCAGTGTGGCCCACGCAGTTGAAGGCAGGTTGCCTTCCAAGGTGCTCTGAATTATTCACTGACTGAACGAGATTTGTCGAGCCCGCTAAGTGTCAGGTTCAGAGAAGATAATGAAATACAAGTACCTTAAGTTCCAGGCCCTCAAGAAGTTTAGGCTGCACTGCGGGTGAGAACAGGAGGAGGCGATGGCAACCCACTCCAGTACTCTTGCCTGGAGAATCCCATGGACAGAGGAGCCTGGTAGGCTGCAGTCCATGGGGTCATGAAGAGTCGGACATGACTGAGCGACTTCACTTTCACTTTTCACTTTCATGCATTGGAGAAGGAAATGGCAACCCACTCCAGTGTTCTTGCCTGGAGAATCCCAGGGACGGGGGAGCCTGATGGGCTGCCGTCTATGGGGTTGCACAGAGTTGGACACAACTGAAGTGACTTAGCAGCAGCAGCAGCAGCAGGTGAGAACAGGAGGAGGCAACTCCCAGGTGAGGAGCCTGTGAACCCAGGGGGGCTTGTGGACAGAGCTGCCAGCAGACAGGCCAACAAGATGCACCAAACAGACGAGACCCCGGGCTGGGCAGTGACTGCCGCAAGCAGAAGGGACCTGACATGTGGGATGAATTAGGGAGACAGGCAGGAGCTGGAATGAGCAGCGCAATAAAAACAAGAGTTAATTCACCCTCAGAAGCCAGAACACTCCACAGGGCGTGAGGTTGGGCTGATGGGCCCTGGCTGACCCCTTCTCCTGATGTAGGGCTCCCAGAAAAACCACAGGCCCACATGACTGGCGGGTCTTCGGGTGGGAGTGGGGAGGAAAGAGACAGAGTCAGGACTGATCTCAAGCACACTCAGGACATGGAAACTCTGATGCTTTGGTTGAACCCACAGCAATACCACCCTGACCATTCTGTTTCATGCTGAGACTTTTTCCTAAGAAGGTGCTGAGTGTCACGTCAGCCAATAGGCCGTCCTAGCCCCTGGGAACTGCCATTAGCATAGTCTTAATACACTGGAACCTGCTGACCCCTGTCACCCCTGATTTGACATAAAAGTCTAAAAGGCATACAGTGCTGCTTTTATTTTGTGTTTTCATATTTGTTTAATTAACTGGGTTACTCATCACATTGAGGGTTCTTCCAACTCCTCCCCCTGAGGGACATTGTGTATTTTTTTTTCTTGGCCACCCAGCTCCATGGACTTGTACGGAGTCCCCACTCCCACCCATGTCGTGTTTAAGGTCACCACAGGGACAGCCAGGACCCAAGTCCACGAGTGGGTGCAGAGAATGGCCCTCTCACTGTGGACTTGGCATCTGGGAGTCGTTTACAAGGAGCTCTCTGCAGGGGGCAGCACTGAGCGGTCAGGAGCAGCAGGATAGTGTCCAGGCAGAGCCCAGCATCCACAGACCAGCCCTGTGAGCTGCCTGGCTGTCATCCCAAAGTCCACCTGGATTCCTCTCCCATTCTGATCTTTAGGCCTTGTTGGCTCTGTGGGCTGCCCAACATCCTTTCAATAAATACTTTTCCTGCTTCAAGCATCTGGAGGAAATCCCTTCCTCCACCAAGCAGCAGGATGTCCCACCACTGACCTGGCGGCAGCCCCTTGGCGTGCCCGGGGCCGCACGGGGGCCAATGGCATGGCCGGTCAGCGCTGGTATGAGGTCTTCTCCAGCTCTCTCCCTTCCTTTGATCTAACTGCCCACCAAATAGTAAGGGGATATGATAATGGTAAACGAAATGGCTGTTGCCTTAAGGGGGATGATCGCCTTTCTGTAGCTGGCCTTTAGAAAAACTCTGAAAGTTTCTGAACCCCCATCTTAACCTTGAGCCTCATTCCCAAAGGTCTCTGATGTCAACGGTAAGCATGTGACCTTGAGCTCCACATGGGCACATGCAGACAAACACCAGGTCCCAGAGGCACCCTGCCGCCTCTCCCTACAGTGCTTCACCTGAACTCATCTTCTTTTACTGCCTTGCCTTTCCTCATCAGAACTAACCTTTTCCTGTCCCCTTCCCGTACAGCCCTGGGGCCATCTGAAGGTCTAAATTACAGACATTAACACCTTAGTGGCCAGCAATTTAATAGTCATTTTAAGAAATCTGAAGTCAAGAGTCTTCTGTACCTAATCTGTAGACCTCAAAATTTGGACCCTGTTTGTCAGAACTGGAATCAATGTGGGCAGCTCTTTACACCACATCCAGCTCTTCAGAGCAGTGAGCAAATGACCTTGTAGTCCAGCCTGCTATGCCCAACCTTCCCCTCCCCTCACTGCACAGCCAGCCAGGCTATCTTCACCAGCTGCTAAAATCTGCCACTCAGAAGCTGTTATTCCGTCTCACAGAGAGACTGGCAAATTGTTCCTGGAAACGGGGCGGGGGCATGGTTTCCCTTCCACTGAATCTATTATTCATATTAGGTTTGGTCCTTTTTAAGAATGTTTACTTTGAGAGAACAAAGCCTGTTAACTTCGGTTGTCCATTTTCATCTACAAAAAAATAGAACATACCACCTAAAGATTAAGGAAAATAAAAGAAAGTCATATAGTCTAAAGTCTACTGATGAGTGAACTTGGAGCCTCCAGGAGCATTTGTGGTTGTTTTCAGTTGCTGTCGTTTCCGACCCCATGGACTGCAGCATGCCAGGCTACCCTGTCCTTCACCATCTCCCAGAGTTTGCTCCAACTCATGTCCATCAAGTCAGTGATGCCATCCAACCATCTCATCCTCTGTCACCCCTTCTCCTCCTGCCCTCAATCTTTCCCAGCATCAGGGTCTTTTCCAAGGAGTTGGCTCTTCGCATCAAGTGGCCCAAGTATTGGAGCATAATGTGCTCAAAAGAGGGGAGAAGGAGGCAGAATACAGCTGTCTGATCAGCTTTTTGCAGGTGATATTTGGACAAAATAGGGTATTCTACGTGTACTACCTTCAAATACTTATAGGACCACTTCCTCCAAAACGCTGGAGCAAACAGCCACCGCAGACTTCCAAGCCCAGATAAACTTCTTCAGGGTTCATGTTTCCATTTTTACCCCCATCCATTCTTCCTATGTTATAATTTGCTCTTGTCTACAACAAAAAACCATCTAGAAATAGTAGTGGAAGACAAGGCAGTTCAGACCCCCAAACAAATGAGGGGCTGCTTGTCATTGATGGTGAACTAGACCACAAGTTCTGAACGTCTGTGGTTTGTCCATAGGGTGGACCCTGGGAAACCTCCAAAGGGCGGTCATCAGCTGGCCACGGGGACGGCTACCCTGTCATTGACTGCGCTGCCTGTAATTTACAAGCAGGATACTCCACATCACACAGCCCCAGTATCCTCCTCTGTGCTTTTTATAACACAGATGCTGAGTTTTCGCTGAACCAGCCCTTACTCGTCCAAGCCTCAGTTAGTCTGTTGTATAACATATGTAGATTGGTATTTTTATTGACTTCTGAAATACACCAAATATTGTTCAAGGAGGAGTTTGGTGTCATTTCACAGAAATGCTTAAGTCCTCCATTACAAGCACTGGAAAAGGACTTCAGTGGTCATGTAATTTAATCTTCTCATCTGTCCGATGCTTCAGAAATGAGGCTAGGAGAGCTGAGTATTTGCAGATCACTCTAAGAAGAGTCATAATCAGAGTCCTGGCTTTCTGATTTCTGAACCAGAGGTCTTTTCACTTAGAGAGACCAAAATTTTAAAGGCATGCTTTATCGGCCATGGCAAAAGAAAAAGGAATAAAGTTACTTAAAATACAGAAAGAAGCTAGAAGCCAGATGATAACCAATTAAGTTAATATACCTTCTCAATTAAACCCTCTACACAGAAGCCAAACTGTGGAATTTGCATTACTCTGCTCATCTTTCAAAAGAATTCCTAATGCACTGTGGAGTGACCCAAAGGTGAAGAAAGAGAGGAAAAAGGCACAAAGAACTTTGAAAGTCCAGCCTCGGACCCCTATGCCCAGCGCACAGAGAAATGCCCTTCGACTTGCCTCTCCTCCAGTGACCCAAGGCTACAGCGGGCATTGGGCCTCCTCACCCCTGTGGTCCACAGCAGGATGGGGTGGGGGACATAGCAGGACTCAGGTCCCTAACAGCTGTCTACTTCTGAGGAAAGAGAGCATAGTGGTCGATGAGGGACTGGTTTCCAATGGCTGCCAGCAGAAGCTGAAAGGCACTACATTAAGCCCAACATCATTATTATTAAACCTACAATTTAAAACCAATTATGCTTCGCAGAAGACTGCAGCCTTCATTTAAACCACTCCTGGAGGAAAATAAAAAGCCCGTTATACAGAGTTCAAGGCAAGCTATAGAAGCGCTTATGTCACACGAAGCTGGAACTTGGGCACAAATTAATAATTGTAACCCTGGGGTTCCCACTCAGATGGAAGCAGGACAATGGAAAGCAAATGCTACGGAATAAAAACAAGATGCAAACATCCTCTTTTTAAATGAAAAACAGCTAGTTCTCTTTGCAATTTCAAGATAAATTTACCTATTTGCCTGAGTGGGGAAAAGTCTGACATAAAACTCAGAGACCCTAAGCTGGTAGCCAGGCCCCCAATGGTATTGGCTGGTCCAAAAAAAAAAAAAAAAAAACCCCAAGGCAGGGTGTGGGGGAATCATTTGCTAGACATCTAGGAATCAGGGTTTTCCATGCAAAAATTCTGAATTTGAAGCTTCGCTTGATGAATCAGGTTATCCAGGAACACTGTGGCAATGACTGTCTAGAGCCAAGGCTTGGTTGTTGTCAACTTGAGATGGATGGATGGATCAGTACACGCCCTCTGTTCACCCCAGTCGCCACCACTCCCTATTGCCTCCCAAGAGAGACCCTGTATCTGTTGCCTCTTATTATCTTTTAAAGGGTGACAAAGAAAGTGAAATATTCCTTACAATGGCATCTTTATCAAAAGTGTTCTTGTACTAGTCTCACTTCATTTATTTATAGTCTCCATATGACATATCTTAGACATTCGATTGCTTGATTCCTGACCCAAATCTTCTTTAGGAAACAAATATCCTGCAGTTGCTGAAAGTGAGTCATAAAGGAAGTCGATTTCAATTTGAATAATATTTACCAAGTGCGTGCTGGGTTCAGGAGACTGCACTGGGCCCTGGGGGAGGGATTCAAAGAGAATTAGGGCCCATCATTTCACTGTGGGCATTCCAGCTCAAAAACCCTGGAGAAGATGATGTCATAAGAAAGGTATAAACCACTGTGGGGTTCAGAGGCAGCAGAACCACATCTGGCTGGGAAAAGCTACATGGAAGAAATAGTGCTTGGAATGGGCTTTGAGGAAGGGATGGCATTTTGACAAGTGAACAAGGAAAGCAAGAGAGAGCTGCTTAAGAGGGAACAAGGTGAGCATTTGCAAAGGCAAACACCCGCATACACCCAGAACAAGGAGAACGCTCCCCCAACAATGTATAAACTTGGAAAGAGAGGGGTTGGGCTGTTGAACTTCCAGGTTCTGTTCCCACCTCCTCCCCCAGCCCAGCTCCTGCAGAGGCGGCATCTTAACTCCCTGATGACAACTGAGTGATGCAGAGGGGCAACCCTCACAGAAGTCTTCTGCAATGAGAACAGCCAAACCAGCCCCCAGGGTGCTGAAGCCATGGAATGGGGTTAGAGCTCAAGGTCACCAATCAGCAGCTCCAGCTGCTCCTGGACTCTTATATAATGCAGCTGGGACACCAGTCCTGCCAAGGGGCTGCCCGATATGTAGCATGGTCCTCATCAAAAGGAAAACTGACAAACAGGAAATTAACAAACATATTAAGTTAGCATCATCCTTCCCCCAAGCTGTTGATGTAAAAAGTCTTGGAATTGAGGCTTGACTTCCCCTCCTATCCCAGCTATGCTCAGAACCCAAAGTCTCTACCTTTAAAATGCACTGAGTCCAAAGTCTTCTCATTATCTGTACTGATGTCACTTCAGTCCAAGTGCCCAGGCCCTAGTCCTCTGCAAGAGTGTTCCACTGGTCTCCCTACTTCTGCCCTAACCCCACACACTCCATCGTCTATGCTGGAGGAAACGCAGTTTGATCATGTTACTCTTCTATGCAACACACTGAACAACATCCAATCATACTCAGGATAAAATCGGAAGTCCTCACAGTGGCTTTCACAGAGCTGTATAACCTTATTCCTATCTCTTCTCATCAGCCGCCCCACCCTCTTCACTCCAGCCACGATCATTCGGGTAGCTACCAAGACCCTAGCAAGTACCCAGCAGCCCTCTAGGTGCTAGGAACACACCAGGAACGTGACCCACTTGTTCTTTCTTGAATCCAGCAAAAATGCTCCTGCCCCAGGCCCTCTGCATTGCTGTTCCCTTTGAATCAGGCGATCCAGGAACCCTGTGGCGATGACTGTCTACAGCCAAGGCTTGGTTGTTGTCAACTTGAGATGGATGGAAACACAGATGGAAACAGTCTCTGCCTTAGATCCACACAGATCCCCACCTCATATTGCTCACTCGGCCCTTCACAAATACCCTACCTAGAATGGCACCCCTAATTATCAAGCCCCTCACCCTTCTTTGGTTGCTTTCTAGCACCTGTCATTAGCAGAACTAACTTTATCTGTAAATATATTTGTGCATCATGTTTAGTGTGTGTCTACTCCACTAGAATGAGGGCAAGGTCTTTATCTGTTTGCCCACTGTAGCATCCCTCAGATCTAAAGAAATATTTGTCACATCACAACTGCTCATTAACTACTTACTGAGTGACTGAAATAAGGGCTAATCTGTAGGGCCCCCAGGAGCCAGTGACAGTGAAAGTATTAGTCGCTCAGTCGTGGACGACTCTTTGTGACCCAACGGACTGGGGCCCACCACACTCCTCTGTCCATGGAATTCTCCAGGCAAAAGTACTGGAGTGGGTTGCCAGTAGTAGTCAGAAAGGAAGGAAGCAAGAGTGAGCCCCAAGGTGAAGGCGAGGCTTGAAGGATGAGCTGGGCTCCAAAGGCCACCTGTTATGAAGATAAAGGCAAACGGGAGCAAAGACTTTTTCAAGTGGGGAAAACCATGACCCAGAGTGTGGAAGTGGGATGTGGCATGGAAGGGGCTAGAGAGGGCAAGCTGGCCCACGTGACCCTAAAAGTCAGCTCCTGGGGGACTCTTAGCTGATGATGGATAGGAAGGGCAAGATCAGTTGCTTTAAAAAGCGCCTGCTTGGTCAGGTCTTCATCTCCAGAAATCCTGATTCAGTAGGCCTGGGAATGGCCCAGGAATTGGTATGTCTAGCAGGTTTGATAAATCTCTATGGAGAAGACTGCGATCCCAAAGATAAACACCATCAGAGCAAGACGCCATTTTTCTACGGAACACATATCTCCTTATGCCCTCCATGAGTCTCTCCTGGAAGGGGGAGCCAGGGGCACCATGGTGGGGAAAAGAGGAGTCTTGGGCCTGGGGACAGACTGCAGGGGAACCAGGGACGCTTAGTGGAGGGTGGGGAATGCAGGCGAGCACTGAGGAGATGAAGACACTGGACCCACACTTTCTCCTTCTTCACTCTTGAATCAGCTGTGCTCGATGGAGACATATGTCTATCCTAGATTTACAGCCAAGTTAATTACTTAACCTTTCTGAGCTTTGTTTGCTCATTCACTCACCTATCTGACACATGGAAAAAATAAAAAACTAACCAAAATTGAGGCTGAAGAATTGTTGCTTTTGAACAGTGGTGTTGGAGAAGACTCTTGAGAGTCCCTTGGACTGCAAGGAGATCCAACCAGTCCATCCTAAAGGAAATCAGTCCTGAATATTCACTGGAAGGACTGATGCTAAAGCTGCAACTCCAATACTTTGGCCACGTGACATGAAGAACTGACTCATTGCAAAAGACCCTGATGCTGGGAAAGACTGAAGGCAGGAGGAGAAAGGGATGACAGAGGATGAGATGGTTGGATGGCATCACTGACTCAATGGACATGAGTTTGAGGAAGCTCCAGGAGTTGGTGATGGACAGAGAGGCCTGGTGTGCTGCAGTCCATGGGGTTGCAAAGAGTCAGACATGACTGAGCAACTAAACTGAGCCAAAACCTACAAGCCTACTATGTGCTTCTGATCTAAGCCAAGACATGTACAGATCAAGCGTCATTCCTGCCCTTGGTTCCATTAGGAGACAGATAAGCAAGGAAACGACTTCAAAACAGTAAACCCTACCTCACAGAGTTGTTGTAAGCATTTAAGAGGTAAGTATAAATTAAGGGTCAACAAAATCACTTTGATCCACCTGCTTGCTTAGAGCTGCCTCTAATTTTAATAGGTTGGCAAGGGACTGGTACATTCCAAGACCAAGGTTGAAAGTGAAAGTGTTAGTCACTCTGTCGTGTCCAACTCTTTTCGACCCCATGGACTGTAGCTCACCAGGCTCCTCTGTCCATGGGATTTTCCAAGCAAGAATACTGGAGTAGATTGCCGTGGCCTCCTTCAGGGGATCTTCCCGACCCAGGGATTGAACCTGGGTCTCCTACATTGCAGGCAGATTCTTTACTGTCTGGCCAAGGTTATCCCGTTATTCCAGGTCTGGGCAGAGGCAGTGCTAGAGAGAGATACAGACCAGGACAGTCAACCGACACCATTCATTCCCAGGCGCAGTGAGCCCAGCCCCCTGGGATTGCAAGGCACAGATAACCTAACATCTTCTCTGAGTCTTTGGTTTCAAGCTTCACCCCCAACCAAGTGTGTGCTCAGAGCTGCTGATGAGCAGCAAAACGGAGAGATTCAAATTTCATCTCCTTTTAATTTTCCCACCCACCCCTTGCCAAAAATGCCTACATGCAGAGAACAGCCTACGAGGAAAGATGGCCAGAAGGCGGGCGGCAGGAGAGAAACATCACAGATTCTACTGCCAGGGGGAGTCGGGGAGACCCGCAGCCTCCGCAGACCAGGAGCGAGGGAAAACTCCAGGAGCCCTGCTCCATCTGGGCCTCATTTGGCTTCTGAGCAGGTGTGGTGTTATATCTCATGATTATGTGTTATGTTTTGGAAAGGCAAGGGGACCATTTCTATAGCAGTATGATGGGGACTTCCCTGGCAGTCTAGTGGTTAAGAATCGACCTGCCAATACAGGAGACATGGGTGGAGAGGTGGGCTACAGTCCATGGGGTCACAAAGAGTGGGACACGACTGAGCAAATAAGCATAGCACAGCACAGGGAACTAAGATCCCACAAGCTGTGGGGAAACGAGAGAAGCCCATGAGCTCTATGACCTGAACACCACAACCACAGAAGCCTGCACATGGCAATGAGAAGCCCTTGTGCCGCAACGCAGAGCCCGCACAACACCAGAGAGACCCAGTGTGATGGTCACTGATCTCATCCACCCGCCCACCTACAGAAAGAGGAGAGGAGTGAAGAGAGGGAAAGGGACATGTCCACAGTCACCCCAACCATTTGTGAGAAAGTCAGGTCCAGAATCCAAGTCTTCCGACTCCAACACTGTCATCTCACACTGGGAGCTAGACTAACCGCCACCTTCAATACCAAATATATTGGCTCAGCACATTATTTGCCTAATCAAAATATCTTCATGCTCAATCTGGGAAATGAAGCTAACACTCCTAAGCAAGACCCATAACTTACCAGGAAGATGGCCAACCAGACATTTCCAAGCAGGAAATCTCTGCAGTCACCTTCCCATTGTATCACTTTAAATTTGTGACTTCAGTCACAATAAACTCACAGCCTGAGTTTATTCATGGTAACCTAAAGAATGGCAACCTTTCTTGGGCATAAATGTATATCCAGAGTTTTAACAAAGGGAAAAAAAAAAAAATATATATATATATATATATATATATATATATAAAACATCCCTAGGGAATTCCAGCTCGGTCACGCTCAGTACCCAGAGCTCCGCCGCCACTGATGCTCAGCTTGCAGGCTGTGGGGTGAGTGTGGTGCTCCATGGGAGAGCATGGCGGCCAGTCCAGCTCAGGTGCAGGCTTGTGGGATGGGGTTTCTGGAAAGCTAGCCCTCTGAGGTCAGGCTGTAGGGCTATTCACACCACCGGGAGTAGGAAGGCATAACCCTGGCATTTGGAGAAACATAACGAGTAGATAGATTTGATGTCTCTGCCATTGGGAGAAGTGGATGCCATGACCTGAGACCTGCCAGTATTGGCAGAAAAGTCCCCAAGCCACAGAACTCTCACTGGGAGCCCCTCTGCACAGCATGTTGAGGACAAAAGGAGGTGGGTGCATGGTTCACTCTCTGTCAAGTCTTGGGGACTTGAGACAGACACGCCCCAATCAGAGGGCTCCCTGGAAATAGGGCAGAGCATAGCAGAAGGGGGCGGGGGCTGCTTCCCAGGTGGCATTAGTGGTAAGGAATCCACCTGCCAATGCAGGAGACATGGGTTCAGTCCCTGGGTCAGGAAGATCCCTTGGAGGAGGGCATGGCAACCCACTCCAGCATTCTTGCCTGAAGAATCCCAGACAGAGGAGTCTGGTGGCCTACAGTCCATGGGGTAGCAAAGAATTGGACATGACTTAGTGACTCAGCACAGTGGGAGATCTTGCCCAGGTAGCCCCTGAAATGCAGGGGGAGGATGTACAGGCAGGAACAGCTCTCATGAAGACGGCAATGAACAAAATGTCATAGGTTCATGTTTACTCTTGTTGTCTTGGGATAACAGCACCCCTTTTCACTTTTAGAAGTATCCTAATTTGATTAACAACAACAAAAAAAGCATATGGGCACCCTAGTCAAAGAGCCCTTTATGACATACTTTTCCAAGGGTGATTATTTAACATTCCATTCTTTGAGCACCATCTCATAATCTATGCCAAGGATGACAGGCAGCCGGCACACCAGGCCCCCTCCCACGCCCCTCCCCACAACAGACATTGCTAATGGATCCCAGCTCTCCTTCCTTCTGATCCTAGACACAGCCATAGAATCTTCTCAGAACAATCCTCCTGACGGCCAAGGAAATGAATTGACTCCTGAGTTAATCCTGCTTTGCCTTTGCTGGTCCATACCTCATCGGTTCAGGAAGCCACTCATGAGGGCTTCCACTTCCTGAGGCCATGAAGACACAGCCGCGAAAGCCTTGCCATGGCTGTACATAGGCATTTGTCTTGGCCAAAGCCAAGGCTATTCTTTGATTTTGCAGGGAGGGGAGGTGGATTGGCAGTGACTCCTGCCCAGGATGCCAGGAATCCAACCAACAAAGTCTGACTTCCAAGCAGATCAAACCCGCTAGGGCCCCACAGCTCTATTTACAGCCCTGTATGTGGCTGCTTCTGTTGCTCTGAAGCACGGCCCCTGCAGCCTCCCGTGGCTTCATGGACTGAGTTTCCCTAGTTTTGTTTTTTTTTGTTTATCCTCCTAGAGTTGGGCTATGGTAAAAGGCACAATTCAGACAAATTCTGCTAAAACTTCACATACTGTTTCCTAGTACAGACCCTTTAGTTTTTGGTATTTGAAAAAAAAAAATTCATTTACATGATTGAGGAAACACCTCACTACAAAAGTACACAATGAGCATCACTCTGAAAGTGCAAACTTTTACTAAGGACATGAGGACATAAGTATAGACCTTACAAATCTGACCTTACAAAGACCTCTTTTCCTCCTAACACAGGAAGGCTGAGAGGCTAATGGCACACTCTTCTAAGAACGGACAAGACACTAATGTGTGTGGAAGTGTGGCTAGGTGAGCCGTAGATGGCCACAGTGAAGGGCCAGTGGAGGTGGTTTTGGCTGTAGGTCCAGAGAGGCCTGGAAAAAAGATGTCTCAGGTGGTGTATGAGAGTTCCTGGAGAAGGGGGACTTCTAAGATATGCTTTATTTTATATATATGTATAATTATATCCATTTTGTTATGGCTGTGCTGGGTCTTTGTTGCTGTGCGGGCTTCTCTCTAGTTGGGGTGTGTGGACTTCTCGGGGCAGTGGCTTCTCTTGTTGGAAAGCGTGGGCTCTAGGCACACAGGCTCAGTACTTGCGGTACACTGGCTTAGTTGTTCCACGGCATGTGGGATCTGCCCAGATCAAGGATCAAACCCATGTATCCTGCATCGGCAGGCACTTTCTTCACCACTGAGCCAGCAGGGAAGCCCAGATCTGTTTTATTTTTTCAGCAAATATTTATTGAGCACCTACAGTGTATCTGATACTATTCTAGATACTGAGAACAAACCAAAAAATAAAAGAGGCAGATAAAAGTCACTTTCTCCCTCTGTTGATCTCTAGCTCTTACTATACCACCCTCCAAAGTATTAATAGCATTTTTATTTGGATGGTGCGATAATTGGTTTATATTTCCATTTTTGGTCCATCTATATTTTCTGATTTTTCTATGACAAATATGAATTTCTTTATAAGAAATACTACTTGAAAATTAAATAGGGACAAAAAAACATTGAGAAAGATGCAAGACAAGGGGCATCCAAGAGACACTTGGGATCTGTTCACTTGAGTGATGAAGGTGGGGACAAGGGGATATTGGGATCTCGCGGAGCCTCAGCCTGCAGACTCAGGGGTACACCAGGAGGGGATGGAGCCAGGAGCAGAAATGACACACGCTAACACAGGGTTTCCTATGCTACTAGGAACAGAATTTTTTAGCACTACTAAGCTTTTTAGTAAAGTTCCTTAAAACCCCCGGAAATCATTTGAATAAAACCCGAGCCTCAATCATTATACATACACCAAAAAAGGACAAAGAGAACAGTTTTTACAATAAGAGTTTTTCCTGTCCAAACTACAAAGGGGAAAAAAATCTTTCTTTTCTTTTTACTTTTTCTTCAGAATTAGCATCAAGATACCAAGCATTGGCAAAGAGAATAAATGCCAAAAGAAAAAGGATTTTATGACTCATTCAAATAATATCAATATCAAAGGTACTCTTGAAGTAAGTCATTTTCTTCCCTTTTATTATTTTTAAGGTGAATGAAGACCTTCTCTTGGACACCAACTGTGACAAAAGAACTTTTTCTTTTGCCTAATAAGGAAGTGGCTGACCTTCTCCTGATCCCTCTCTGTTAGTGGCCAGTAAACATGGATGAGGCAAGTCCTGCCCTGGTTTTGAAAGAAACTGAACTAACAACTCTGCCCAAATCTCAAGGAATGGATATAATCTTCAGTACATGCATGTGATTTGGAAAAGGAAACCACTTTAGAGCAGGGTGAAGTGAACCCACAAGCCTTCAACAGGACCCTGCTTTACAATTCAATTGCAGCAAGAAAAATTCCACCTATAGATTCTTCAGGAAGGAACTACCTCAGAAAGCTCCAGACACACCCAGTCCTAGGGGCTTCGGAGGCCAGCCCTGTATATTATACCTGTATAATGCTGCTACCATGTTAGTAAGAAGTTGTTTGTGCTTGGGGTTATAAAATAGACAAAATTAAAGCAAAAAAATTAAAAGACCAGGACAGAAAAACTACACACTTGAGGTCACCTGAGCCACTTAGTTGAGCTGGAAATACTAACTGCATGTCTCGCCTCCAGTCTCTCAGCATGCAGAGTCATTGTCTGGGACAGCAAACTGCGCATCAGGTACACCTGTTCTGTTGTTCTGTTTCTTCCTTGGGAAGAAAGGATAGAACAGAAAGAAAGGAAGCTCCCCCCATTGCTTCAGTATCCGAGACACCCAGTCTCTGGCTGAGAGTCCAACAGAGAATGTGCCTTTTGGGAGTGGTTGCTGGGGTTGGATGAAGGGACAGGTAATGTCGCTATAACGAAAGACTTGTGCTGTAAAAACCTGTATGGATGCCACTGGGCCTGCCTTCAGAAGAGCCATTTACACCTCCTTCTAGCACTTACTTCAGCTGTTCATTCCATGAGTGATTTACTATCTGTAAAATGTTAGGTATCGTGCAGGATATTGGAACAGAAAAATATGACAGAGTTCATACTCTAGTTGAAAAGAAAAGACAGGCAGCGATGAGAAGAATATAATCAAGTATGAAAACATGTTATACAGACTCACAAGAGGTCAAGATCAATGGATGGATGGCAAACTCACCAAGGGGAAAAGAATTCTCATGTTTTTCAAATAACATCCTCTGGAGGGGAAAACTGACTGACTAGCCTAAAAGAATATTTGGAAGACTTTCTAAACTGGCTTCCCTGGAGGCTCAGCAGTAAAGAATTCTCCTGCGATACAAGAGCCCCAGGGTTGATAGCTGGGTCGGGAAGGTTCCCTGGAGGAGGGAATGGCAACCCACTCCAGTATTCTTGCCTGGAGAATCCCATGGACAGAGGAGCCTGGTGGGTTTTAGTCCACAGGGTCACAAAAGTTGGACACAACTTAGCGGCTAAACCATGACCACCACTAAATTTGTATATTAACATTTAGCAAAGAAATTACCAGACAGAGAGATAGGCAGATAGATAGATAACAATAAAGTGATAGAAAGAGTATCATTTGATTCACAGCTTCTAGCAGAAGTTGATAAGTCAAATGCCTTCAGAGGCCAAGCAGGTAAATCTGATCAAACACTTGTGTTCTGAGTATTTCACAGCCATCTTTTCCCTTAGGCCTTGGTGCAATCCTCTTGGAAGAGACAAATATTATCCCATTTCAATTAAGAAACAGAGAGAGGGTCTGGCAAGTTACGGCTCTGCAAGTTTATGAGTTTGGCTAAATTTAGTCACACAATCTGCATATGGTAATGCAGACTCAGGGAGAAAGTTCTGTCTTCAAGGCCCCAGCCTCCATCCCCCCTCCCCTCTCTCACCATGGAGATGTGGTGGCAAACGCTGGCCCTGGTGCATACTGAGGCCTGGACCCCTGTGACAGTGAACAGCCGCTACTGAGCTCTAGCAGATGGGTGCCTGCCAGAAAGCCGGGACCCAGAGGAGTAAACAAACAAACTCACACAGAAATATGAAATCTCTTGATTTTATAATATTGACAACAAATTTGATCCTTAAAGGATGAAAAATAAGCACTCTGCAAACCCAACAAAACCATCTGCCATGAGCTTCAGCCCACATCCCTGCAGTGGGCAACCTCTGCTCTCCATCCATTGTGCCCGGGCTCATCTCACGTACATGGTGTCACTTTTCATATTAACCTTGTGAAGGAATTATTACTATCTCTGGTGGAAAATCCCCGAAGGCTCAGGGAGGGTGGATGGCTTTCCTGCAGACGCACCTGTTCTCAAGCAGAAGGCCTGGAGACTCAACATCCAGACCCTTGGCAAGCGAAGCTGGGCCCCCTCGAGCTCTACCATGCTGGTCAGAGCCGCCACCCTGCAGCCTGCTGGAGGGAGCTGTCCTTTGATTTACAGGCTGTTCCCTTTTCCCTATGAAAATGTAACTGTCCACAGGCAAGGTCATGTGTTGAAGTATTTACTGGTCAATGAACCTTGCATTTAATACATACATTTTTGAGGGCTTCCCTGGTGCTCTAGTGGAGAATTCGCCTGCCAGTGGAGGGGACATGGGTTTGGTCCCTGGTCTGCGGAGATCTCACATGCCACAGAGCAACTAAGCCCATGCATCACAACTACTGAAGCCCGCTCGCCTAAGAGAAGCCACCGCAATGAGAAGTCCGCTCACCACAACTAGAGAAAGCCCTTGGGAAGCAATGGAGACCCAGTGCAGGCAAAAATAAAGAAATAAATAGATCTTTAAGACAATGGGAGAATAGGCCTTGGGAGGTGGCATCCTGAGCAAGAGCAAATGCCATGAAAGCACGTGTTCGGGCATTACTCTGCTTCGCAGTCCCAGCGAGAACCGGCACTGGGGCATCCACTTCTCTCCCAGGAGACCAGGCCACGAGAGAAACCTGGAGTACCTGATGGTTTTCCTCAGACTCTCAGCTAGCAAGAGGGGGATATTTGTGGGAGAACTCCAGTATTCTGACTGCAGGTTCAGCTTTCTCTTTTATTTTACCTGTGGCCACTCTCTTGTTTAGCACAACAGACTAAGCTCAGAGCTGTCCTGATTTTGCAGGTCTCCACTGGAAATCACTATTGAGCTATGGATGCCTACGTACAAGACCCCAAGAAAATTCTCAGAGTTTTCCTTAAAAAAATAAATTCTGCCTCTTAACTGAATCAATCTTCATTACAAACGAAGTGGAGAAAATAAAGAAATACATAAAGAAGATAAAGTCCCCACAATCTCACCCATCAGAGACAACTACAATTTTGAATTCCTTCTTCAGTTGTTTTCCAAAGTCTGCGCGTGCCCGTGTGTGCATACCTGTGTAGTATTTTGTGCTTAATTGAGGTCATACTCTCTATTTCATTTTTAAGCTTGTGTTTTCACTTGTTACATCTTAAACATTTTACCATATCATTGTAATTCTTCAAAGACTGACGTTTTAATAACTGTGCAGTACTATAACAAATGGATCACCATAATTTGTTTTACTAGCTTTATATTCCTGGGAATTTAGGTTATGGCTGATTTTTTAATTTTCCACCATAAACGATGCTCTGATGAATATAAAATTATCTCTAGTTCCAATTAGTCCTTCAAGATGTATTTATAAGAAAGGAGTCTGGGTGACAGGGCATGCACCTTGCATCTCTGTATACATATTGTCAATATGCTTTCAAAAAAACTGTAGCAATTTACTTTAAAATTATGTAATAAACAAGATCCTTGTCCCTTGGTCTTCCTGCATTTCACAAACAACTGCTCTTCTGAAGAGATGGGGGTCCCTCCCCTTGTGTATCTCTGAACAGTATGTAGGCAATAACTACAGTTGTGTTCCTCCCATGAAGCTCTTATTTCATTTCACTTCATTCTCACTAGTAAATGAACAGGCAATACTTGCTAAAGGAAGCAAAAACGTACTTTATTGTTTTTCTCTGGTAAGGAGGCTTCAGTGAGGTTCTGTGAAAAGGCGGAATCTATCCCAATCACATAAATCAAGATGAACAGCCCCAAAGGAAAAGCATTCCATTTGAAATGGCAGAGGTGGTTTAGAGCCGTGTGGCCAAAATGCCCATTAGCTGTTTGTCAGGAATATTTTTAGAAAGTGCAGAACAAGACTGTGATGAGAAGCAGGGCCGCAGTGTCCTCGTCTCCCCAGGAATCTGCCTGCAGCCTTCAGAAGCTGGCCTGGGATCAGCTGTGCTCCCTGGGCTGACAAACCTGTGCACACAGCCCAGTGAGCATTAAAGGCACAGCGGACGGAGCCCGGACACACATCGCTCAAACGTCCCTCCCGGGAACCATCAAGATTTCCACTTAGAGCAGGTGAAGAACTTCTGTTCTCAGACTGTGCGGACATGAGAAAGTCGGAGGTGAAAGTTGAGGATCCCAGGATTTCCCTGGCAGCCTAATGGCTAAGACTCTGAGCTGCCCTGCAAGGGGCATGGGTTTGATCCTTAGTCAGTGAACTGAGACCCCCACATGGTGTGGGGCACAGCCAAAAACTAAATAAATAAAAATTTAAAAAATAATAGTAAAAATAAATTTAAAAACAAAAGTTGAAGACCCCCCCTATGATGATGTGGACTGTTATTTCTCAGCTCTCTGAAATCATTCTGGGGCAGGAGTGGGGGGAAGTTCCATGATCTAAATATATCACAGATATCAATCTCTCTAACATTCCTTTTTATTGCTCTTCTTCATGTCTGCAGATTTCCAGAGTGAATAAAACTTATGGCAGAACTGTGTGACCTAGAGCAAGTCACTTAATCTCTCTGAGCCTCAGTTTCCTCATCAGAAAAGTGGGCCAATAGTAATGTCTGCCTCATGGGGGGGTCTTGTGAAATTAAACAAAATAAACCATATAAAGCACTCAGCAGAATATCAGTCCTGTAAGATGCCCTGGTGGCTCAGAGGTTAAAGCATCTGCCTGCAATACGGGAGACCTGGGTTCGATCCCTGGGTCAGGAAGATCCCCTGGAGAAGGAAATGGCAACCCACTCCAGTATTCTTGCCAGGAGAATCCCATGGATGGAGGAGACTGGTGGGCTACAGTCCACGGGGTTGCAAAGAGTTGGACACAACTGAACGACTTCACTAAGATGCTCTCAGTGAGTGTTACTTTTAATACTGAAGGTCATGCTATAGTTCAAAACCAGCTTTATCCAGCAATAAATTATCAGCATATTTTACTTCTGGAAACCACAGTGCACTGGCCTCCCCACCAGAGGAAGAGAAAGGAAAGAAATGAAGCCTGAAGAGTCGCATTTGCATTACTTGAACCACTCCTGTAAGCCACATAATAGGAAGAGAAATTTGCAACAACCGCTAAAAATGAAATTATTAAATGACCTATGGCTATTTCTGTCCCCATTTAGCAGCTTTCAGAGGATATGAGGACACGCAAAGGATGCACATTTGCATGAACTCTGCCCTTGCATCAGGACATTCCTCTGATTTTCTCCCCACCTCTTCCAACAACTGCAGGCTGTCCTAAAGTTCCATGAAACAGCTAAGCTTCTCCCAGCCCCAAGGGGTGAATGCCCATCCTTGGGTAGGGCAGCATCAGAGACCTGGGTCCAACCTCACCCTACCAGTGACTACACAAGTCACTCCCCTTGCGATAAAGTAAAGTGATGGAACTCAGGATCATCTCTAAACTTCTTAGTGATGAGACAGTATGTGGCTGTCTCCTCATAAGCAATTTTAGGATCAAATTTTTCCCCCCCTGTGGACCTTGTGAAAATCTCTTATATTGCAGTTGCTCATACCAGGGTAAGCAAATGAGTCAGAGGGTTGAACGTGAAGTTGAAACAAGGTTACATGACTGCTGGTAGATTTGTGAGATTTAGGGCAAGAAAAATCTGCATCAGATTAGGTCAAGTTTCACTGAAGGGTTCCCCACTGTCATGCTCTGTAATAGGCCCCCATGAAATACCCAGGAGCCCGCTAACCCCGGATGGACTGCCAGGCTGACACAAGCAGTGACAGGAAGATAAGCCCAAAGCAAGAAATCTGTTCACTATTTCAACGATAATCTTTTGTTTATGGTTGACCCTTGAACAACATGGGGGTGGGGGGGCCAGCCACCTGTGCAGTTGAAAATCTGCCTGTAGCTTTTGACTCACCAAAAACTTGACTGGAAGCCTTACTGATAACATAAAGAGTCAACTGACACGCATTTTGTGTGTGATATGTATTATATACTGTAATCTATAAGCTAGAAAAAAGAAAATGTTATTAAAAGATCTTAAGGAAGAGAAATTACATTTATGGTACTGTACCGTATTTGTCAATATCATAAGTTCCTGTCATCTGTTTGCAAGATAAGTCATTTGTTTGTCGTTACCTACCTTAATATTATCTTATATAAAGCACTGTTGATGTTCCACATATTACTAATGTTAGACATCAAAAATGGAAAGATGATGTGAAAATTCCTATTGATTTACAGGGATAATGATTCTTGTGTTGACAACCAAGAAATAGCAATGTGATTGCTTCATGGTAGCCGAGTATAATCTATGTGATTGCTTCACGGTAGCCTAGCCTATACACTAATGAATAAATTGTTATAAAAATTTCATGGCATACAGTATTATATTCATAATATAATATTGGAAACACTGTTCCTTTTTTTTTTTAACTGCTTATCTGTGATAATAGGCTGATACACAGTTCTTCAATTAGGAGAGAGAGGCATATTGTAGGGTAATATAATTCTTTGAAAGCAAAGTCATAAAACAGTAGGAAAACTAATACATTGTTAATCTATATTAACTATCACTCACTTTATGTCTTTGTAAGGAAAGACTAGTATCTACATATATTTTATGCATTCATAATATATCTAAATTTTTCTTAATATTTTTTGCTATTTCTAGACTATGTGGTTCATAAGATTGTTTTCTTTTGCAAATCTCCAAACAATTTTCTAATATATTTACTGAAAAAAGTCCAGGAAGTAAACCCATGTAGTAGTTCAATCACACATTGTTCAGGGGTCAACTCTACTTATGATGCTATCATAAGTCATCAAATGCTTTATTGAAGAATACTTTCCATCCAGTGGATAGCTAGCTGAAAATCTATAGGAAAAAAAATAAAGCTGAAAATGCATAGCAAAACATAAGATATAGCAAAACTGTTAGAATCACTTCCATTTTAGATAATTCTGATTTAATGCATTCCTCTGCCCCCCAGACAAGACCACCTGAAAAATTTTATTTCTAAAACTGCCACCTTAGAATTCCTTGTGTATGCTACAATTTGGGATATTTGAAAATATACAGTTTACATAAAATGGGTAATGGGAGGTCGTTGTTGGGCCTTTCTTGGTCATCTCCAGCAGGCTGGTAAGCCCCCATCTGGCTATGTGCACTCATCTCTTCTACTTCTGTCTTCTCTACATAGAGAAGGTCATCAAGAGCCAAGAGCCAGGAGAAGGGAAGGAAGCAGGGACCAGTGAGAGCACTAAGTGCCCCCCAACACTGTCGGAAACTGTGTGAGCTGCACCAACACAACTTTGGAACGAATCCCCTTCAGCTCATCCTTCCATCCAACCAGCTATTTCTGAAGTCCCCCCACGTGTCTCCACCCCAAACCCTCACAATTTGGAGCGGCCACTACCCTCACAGGAGCTTATGGAGAGACCTAATGCTACAGTAGAAATCAAATTTGGAACAAGTATATCTAATAGTTCTGAGTGCTCATGAAACAAATCTGTCTCCATCAATAGAATCCTTGGAGGCAAGGGACAAAAACTCAACCTGAAGAATAGAAGGAAAAGGGAATTTATGAACACATACATATGAAAAGCCCATGGGGAATGGAGATAGCTCTCAACAAGACTGGATCCATACACACACTCACTAGGAGTCTTGACTTTTCTGTCTTCTGGGCTGGCTTCACTTCCAGCTGGCACTCTGCACATGGCGGCAAAGACAGTCACCAGCAGCCGAAGCTCATGTGCTACCAGCTCAGAACCTCCAGCTGAGAGCTCGTGCCTCTTGCCCAGTGGTTCTGGCAAAGGTCCTGGAATGGACTCTCATCTGACTTCGATCATGTGCTCGTCACTTAACCAGCCTCTCAGTTACGTGCTGGCTCCTAAAGCCAGAGGGTGGGACAGGCCACTTGCAGCGCATGGACTGAGTGAGGAGGGGCATCCTCCAAAGGGAGGGCTGGGGGGTGGGGAAGGATGCCAGAAAGACAGAAACCAAAATGGCCCCAAACAGGAGCCTCATCGATTGGAACCATATTCACCCCAGGCTTTCTCTGTTCTCAATGTGGTGCATACGCAATACTACTTGAGATTCTGTTAAATCACAAACAGGTGCTTCTAGTCAAGAGTCAGAACACACTCAGTTCCTCAGGACAGCCCTCAGGCTCCCTTCCAGGCACTGCCTTCCTAAAGGTAACCACTCTCCTGCTTCTAACATCACAGGTACAGTTTGCCTGCTGTTACACTTCGTGGAAACAGCATAGTATGGAACGTGCTTTTATGACTGTACACTTCCCCATCCGTGTATTATACTGTAGTAAAGTTTGTTTTTTAAAAAAGAGCTGATTAAGACATTTTCCCCACTCTACCAACATCAGAAACTGTGCAACTTTCAAGGACTTTCTCAGCTTTTTCAGAAATGGCCTTGTCTCCAAATGAAACAGTCTCTTTGATAGCAAATTCTTTCAGCATCTGCAGTAAACCACAGGTGGCCAAGGCCACCGGCAGTGGGGCCCATGCGAGGGGCTCACCATGCTCTTCAGCCTCCCACTCCTGCAGAGTCTTCCAGCCTGGGCTCTGTCCTCTCACAGCTAGGCATTTGGGAAGACCCTTTGCTTAACTTTGCATCTGGACGGCAGAGATGAGCAGAGGGCAGCTGTCAACCAAGCAGCGGCCTGCCAGTAAATCTTGAAGATTCGTGGGCAGAAGAGAGGCATGGCATTGCTGGGTGACTCCAGGGCAGTGACACAGGAAGCCCTTAAAGAATGACGACAGTTCCAAACTCTCCCCCCACCTCTCAATACTGAAGCTCATCTGTGGATAAACCCCAAGAGTTTATGGATTCCAGGTGAAAACCTCTCTACAGGCAGAACTATGGCAAGCTAACAGGCCACCCTTGAGAGGCAGAGTGCCCCTCGGCCCTAGAATTATGCCAGCAGGGGATGGAGGAGCTTTTATAAAGTTTGTTATACACAGACTTCCTGGAATGGTGAGAAGAGAGATTAAACCATCTTTAAAGCTCTCTCTAAGGCTCTGATTTCATGATTCTAATAAAGGCCCTTTGTGTGTGTGGTAGTCGCTCAGCTGTGTCCAACTCTTTGCAACCCCATGGACTGCAGCCCACCAGGCTCCTCTGTCCATGGGATTTCCCAGGCAAGAGTACTGGAGTGGGTTGCTGTTTCTTTCTCTAAAGGATCTTTCTGATCCAGGGATTAAACCCAGGTCTCCTGCTTTGCAGGCAGACACTTAACAGTCTGGGCCATCTGGAAAGCCCAAATGCCCTTTTACGGTCCTAAGAGCAGACATGGGGCTAGACCGTCAAAACCAATGCTAATTTCTCAAAAAATTAAGCATGGAATTACCATGTAGCTGAATAATTCCACTCCTACGTATTGATATATACCCCCCAAAGAACTGGACCCAGATATTCAAACAAATACTTGTACATGAATGTTCATAGCAGCACTATGCATCGCAGCCAAAAGGCAGAGACAACCCAGATGTCCCACGACAGATGAACAGGTCAACAAAATGTGGTATATCCATGCAGTGGCATATTACTCAGCTTCAAATAGGACTGAAGTGCCAACACATGCTGCAACACGAATGCACCTCAAAAACATTATGCTACATGGAAGAAGCCAGATACAAAAAGCTACAAATCGTATGATTCCATTTACATGAAACACCCAGAAGAGATGAATCTATAGACAGTGAGCAGACTAGTGGTTTCCAGGGGCTGTGGGGGAGGGTGGGGTGAATGGGAAGTGACCGATGGGTACAGAATCCCCTTTGGGGAGATGATGACGTTTCCGAACTAGGAGGAGGTGACAGTGGTGCAACATTATGAATTTACTGAACGCCACTGAATTGTAATCTTACATGAATTTTACCTTAATAAAAAAAGAAAGCCAATGCTGAGTGAGCAGGCTCCATGCTGCCCTGGGCCCCCAGGTTGTCTGGCGAATAGGGGGGCCCTATCATTCTAGGCCTCCTAACTGGGCATGCCCCCTCCCCCAGTCATTTCCTGAATTTGGAAAATTTAAAGTAAAAGACCAACATCATGAACAAAAACACCAGCCACCCTGAGAAGGCTCTGGAGCCTCTAACACCCAACCTCCAGGTAGAAACAGAAGAAGCAAATGTAAATCAACCACCTGTGGGCCAAAATGGCAAGCTTTTTCAGCCTGAAATCACCCTGGGAGGGAGCACAGAGATTAGAGGAAGGATCTCCCCTAAATGCCAAATAAAGCAAAGGAAACCCTTCTAGTCTGATCATGGGTTACACAGCCTCGACAAGACACAACAGTGCTGAAGGCCTCAAAACCAACTATCTCATTCAGCCAAGAAATGGCTGGGTCAGAAGAATCATCACCCAAACACCCACCCCAGTGTCCCTTTAATCAAACCCTGTTTAGCCTTCTAGAACCAACAATGCATCAACATAACCCAGATAACCAATGGATCCGCAGGTTTTAAAGTGGTATAAAATGTAAAGAATTTCATGGTCCTTCCCATGATAAAGTTGGTGACTTTCTCATCTTGAAACTCATTCCAAGATACTCCTGAAAACACTGATCCTTGAGGTCTGTTGTATAGGATGAAGAGATTTCTCCCCCAACTCCTGTATGTACGTACATACACACGTGTGCACACGCGTGCACACACACACACACACACACACACACACACACACCCTTATTGGTGGCTTGACTTCCTGGAGGAATTTCTTTCTTAGCTGAACTGTCCTCCTTATCACAGTGGGAGCAAGCCTTGCCTGTGGCCCTGCTGAACAGAGATGCACTTGCATTGGAATCACATGCCCACCCCACCCCCCAGCAGGTACCACAGTTAGGTCCTGCAGAGAGAGCAACTGTCGTGAGTGGCAATACAATTCAAGTGTCTTGTCAAAAGAGCTGCTCCTCATGGTGTCTAAAATCAGAGGGCAAACAAGAAATCATTCATCCCCAGTGCTAACTTGTAAGAGAGAATTTCCATTCCTTAAGAGGAATGAAGAGTTTTTACTCCTCCTCGAGGAGATCTTGCTAGAGGTACCTAGGAATGAAGAAGAATCGCAGAGCAAATATTTATTAATCATTAAGTCTGTGTATGACACTTGAGATAGAAAGAGTCACAAGATACACCCTGTCCTCTTAGAATGTATAATCACTTTGAAGAGAGATCCCACATATATTGAAAACAGATACAATCATTTTGTAAAAATAACTCTCAGATGAAAAGAAATTATTCTTAAATTGACACATGGATAAAAACAACTGGGGAGAGACCTTGAAACCTTAACCTGACAGTCCTTCCAGTGGAAAACACAGGCCTTAAAAGAGGAACAATCTGAATTTGAGTGACATCCCCATGCTGCACATGCTGTATGACCCTGACAAGATACTAAACCTTTCCAAGCCTCACTTTTTCCATCTGTAATATGGGTATCCTGCTGCTTATTTTGCAGGGTGGTTGTAAGCATCCAACAAGAAGTAAAGTTATTAAGAAGTAAAGTTATTAGGACATGAAAGATATACACTGTATGATAGCTATGATATAAATAGCACATGACAGAGAAATAAGCCGATAATACATTAAAATAGCTATGAATTGGAGACTGAGTATGAACCATGTACTGTCTAACTTAATCTTCCCAACATTTTTATTAACCATGTCTGACTCTTTGTGACCCTATGGACTGTAGCCCTCCAGGCACCTCTGTGGACGGGGATCCTCCAGGCAAGAATCCTGGAGCGGGTTGCCATGCCTTCCTTCAAGGGATCTTCCCAACCCAGGGATTGAACCCAGGATTCCTGCATTGTAGCCAGATTCTATACCATCTAGGCCACCAGGGAAGCCCTAACCATCTTATAAATTATTTTATAAATTTATTTTCATAGACCTTGCATTTGTTAAGGCAAACTAATCTTTGCAATCAAGAAGAATGAAAAAAAAATCTCTGAATTTCCTAAGCTAGATAGAAGCTATAACATAAGCAGTATCGTACAAGGTGTGGTCAACCGGCATCCTCTCCCCACTGCCATTAGCACTTTCCAGGGAGCACCCCCAAACAAGGGCCCTGTAATGCCCAGTTAGGTGACACGTGTAAGCACATTTGGGTTCTGTATTCAGCTTATAGTACGTTCCTCCTCGGGACTTCCCTGGTGGTCCAGTGGTTAAGAATCCACTTTTCAATCCAGGAGATGAAGGTTTGATCCCTGGTTGGGGAATTAAAATCCCATACTCCCTGAAGCAACTAAGCCCACGCACTGCACCTACTGAGCCTGTGTGCTCCACGAGAGAGTCCATGTGTCACCACGAGAAATCCCACACGACACAGTGGAGATCCCACGTGATGCAACTAAGATCCAACGCAACCGAATAAGTATTTTTTTAAAAGTACACTCCTCCTCAAAATTCATTGCGTCTACCCCATTTATTGGACACTTACTTACCTCAGAGCAGTGGTTCTTAAAGGGGTGGGATTTGGGGCCCTGGGGGCCTTTGGCAACATCTGGAGACATACTTGGTGGTTACAGTGTGTGTGTGTGTGTGTGTGTGTGTGTGTGTGTGTGTATTGCTTCTGTCGCCAAGTGAATAGAGGCCAGAGGATGCTGCTGAGAGTCCTACAAGGCCCAGCACAGTCCCCTCCCCCTACAAAGAATACTACTCCCCTCCCCGCCACCCCATCACACACACAGTAAGCCACTGAGGTTGAGGAAACCCTGCCTTGGGGCAGAGAGCAAATCTTAGATTTCCCTGTAGCTGTACCACCTGCCCAGAGGTAGTCAGAAACCGTTTCCTGGTTGATCTTGGAGCAGGAGCCCAGCTTCATGGAGTGCAGCCTTGCATATTTACAGCAGGAGACAGAATTGGAGGAAAGAAGGATTTTAATCAATCTCACTTCAGAAGGGCCCAAGTGACATCTCACCAAAATGAAGAAATATAGCCCCAGTCAAATCTATTGACTGTCAAGGTCAATGCCTATTCTTTGCAAGGAAGTACTCACTTGGTTCTTTAGTATCTGAATGGTGATATTTTTGCATTCTGGACCACAGCAGAAGGCACAGCGCAAAACCTTATACAGGTTCACCCCCAGGTTCAGCCCCATGCCGGCCCTGCACACCGTGAGTTAAGGGGTCTGCCTGATATACTAAAGGCACAGAAATTGTGTGCAGTCAACTTTTTTTTGATCTAATTCTTCTTTCTTCAAGTCAACCCTTCTCATCCTTAATGACACCTACCATGCTATTCATTGAAAGGACTGATGCTGAAGCTCCAATATTTTGGCCACCTGATGTGAAGAGCCAATTCATTGGAAAAGACTGAGATGCTGGGCAAGATTGAAGGCAAAAGGAGAAGGGGGCGACTGAGGATGAGATGGTTGGATGGCATCACCAACTCAATGGACATGAGTTTGAACAAATTCCAGGAGATAATGAAGGACAGGGAAGCCTGACTTGCTACAGTCCATGGGGTGGCAAAGAGTCAGACGTGACTTAGAGACTGAACAATGCTGGGCAAATTCTACTCTTCCACATTGGTGGTGGCAAAGGAAGGCATAGATATCACCTTAATGGCCTGAAAGAGAGCCTAGAGCAGGGACCTCAGCTCTCATTCTGTAGCTGAGGAAGGTGAAGTTTGAGAGAGAGTTTCGCAGTTCTATGTGGATTGGGGGGTCTCCAAGCTGAACTTCTGTCTCCAAGTCCAACGCTCTTTCCCCCCTGTACATACTGAGGGGAAGCCTGTGACTGCTTGATTTATTGCCTACCTACCACTCATCAGCAGGGAGCAGAGACCTGTGAGATGGGCTGGTCTCTAAGCAGAGGGAGGATGGAACGTGGGTCACCCTATTCGGCTGCCATAGCTGAGCACGGGGTTCGAGCACAAGCCAGTGAAGCCTCTAGCATCTGGTACAGGTCGGGGGTTGGGGGCGGGGAGGCTGGGCAGCCTATCAGAGGCCTGAGACTGATGATAACCTCCCAGGAGGAGCACACTCCTCAAAGACAGGGCAGGAAGCGTTCTGGCAGAGGGCGTGAAAGCTCTGGATTGCTTATTCCTTCATGAAACACTGACTGAGCACATGGGGCCAGGTGCTACAGATACAGAGAGGACAAGGCAGATAAGAGCCCCATGTCCTGAGAACATAGATTCTAGGAGGAGGGAGAGAGGATAAGTAAACCAAAAATAATAATAATAATAACAAGAATCTATAATAAGAAAGCACCAAGTTAGGGGGAGCCACCATTTAGGTAAAAGATCAGGGAAATGCCTTTGGAGGAAGTGCCATTTAAGTTGAGACCTAAAAGATTAGAAGAAACTAACTCCCTAGAGAGGAGAGAGCAGGAGGGTGTGGAGCGGAGGCAAGGGTCTGGAGTCAGAACCTGAGGGTGCCTGTGGGGTGACCACTATGGCCGATGGCAGGAGGAGGGGCATGGTACGCAGCCAGCCAGCGTCCACCATGGGCAAGCAGGAGATGGAGATGCCTTGCTTAAGACTGGCGACAGGGCACAGGAGAAGCGGACAATCCGAGATGAATATGGAGGCAGAGGTGACAGGACGTGCTGATGGACGGGTGTGGGGTGAGGGAAGCAGGAAGGAAGCCAGGTGCTAGGTTTCGGCACCAAGGCCGTTAGTAAGTGATGCCATTTACCGAGATGGGAAAATGCAGAAGAGAAACAGATTTAGGGGAAGGAGGGCCTGTATTCCAATTCTCTAAACCAAACCATGATCTTAAAAATATCCTCATTCTTAGCCTCCTTATTATTATTAAATACTTACGACAAAATACAACATTAAGGCATTGCTACTGACTCACTTTTTAAGAAATCTAAGAAATGGAAAGTAGGAAAAAATTACAAAGCAGGTGTAATTTGATTGCATTGGAGATTTTCTAAAAGGTAATAAATAAATAAATAAATAAACTAATCAAGGGACTTGTACTTTCTACTTTAGACTTTATTACTTTTTATAGCAACATTTTACTTTTTTTTTTCCTAGAAAGAACAAACTACTCCTTTGATGTCAGGCTTTGTGTTTCCAAAATGCCTCTCTGAAAATGCACAGCATATTTCCTCCTGGAAGCCATAACCTATTAGGACATATGAAGGGAGCAGAGTTGGGAAGGGAAAGGACACAGGCCAAGTCAATTCGGCAGACAGCCCTATGCAGGATGCCCTGAGCGCTTTCCAGCCAACTCTCACAAGAGACCGCTACTAATGCATTCAGATTCCAATCCGCCTTTTCTTCCTGCTTCATCAGTTCTCATTTTTGAAATGTGGCACACTCACTGCGCAGGTATGTTTAAAGTCAGAGAGGGAGCATCTTTTTCTTACTTGGCTCCAAGCTGACCCCCTTTTGCTTCATCCCATCAAGATAAGCTCAGTCACCATCATCTCCTCCAAGAAGCCTTCCATGACAATCCCAGGCTATTAACAGCTTTTCCTCTGATCTCCATCAGACCATAAGGATGTCTTGATGATAGCTCTTATGCCACTAATTTTTGAACATATATCTGTTTCCTCCATTCGATGGGGATCTTAGAGTGGACACTTGTCATGGTGTCTGTCTGAAAGTGAAAAAAGTGAAAGTGTTAGTTGTTCAGTTTGTGACCCCATGGACTGTGCCCACCAGGCTCCTCTGTCCATGGGATTCTCCAGGCAAGAAGACTGGAGTGCGTTGCCACTCCCTTCTCCAGGGCATCTTCTCAACCCAGGGATCAAATTCAGGTCTCCTGCATTGCAGGCAGATTCTTTACCATCTGAGCCACAAGGGAAGCCTGCTTTTTGTCTACCTGGTGCTTTTTGACATCTTTCCTATGTGTACAGAATCTCCCATTGCATGATTTCATAAATTTTGAAGGTAGAAGGAAGAAACCTGTTTTCCCAGTTTCCCTTAGCAGCGATGATACAGGCATGATACGTGACCTGGGCTCTGCCAATTGGATGTAAGAGGCAAGAAGCATTGGCTGCCTTGCGGAAGCCACTTTGGCAAATGTGGCTGCAGACATCCAACTTTCAGAGACAGCAGTGGCAGAAAGTCCTAAAGCAGAGTCTTGTGCTCAGTGTCAACCATCAGCGCCCATCCATCAACAGGGGCAGAAGGGCCTCCCCTGCAGCACTGCATTGCCCAGGTGGGCTGCTTTGCTTCCAAGCCAAGTCTGCCTCTGCCTCCAAGTCTTTAATAAATGAGTTCTCTGCTTAAATCAGGTAGAGTGGCTTCTGCTGCTTGTTAATTGATAACTGAGGTCCTCAAGACAGGGCTGGAATAGATTCATTTCTCTATGACTCCTGTCTAGTAATGTGTTATTTATATCCCCTATCCACCTACCAGAATATTGATGTAAGCATTACTGAAGGTGCCAGATCAATTGTGTTGAATAAATGAAGAAATGGATGGAGAAGTCAGACAGCAAATGAATATTTTCTCAAATTCCCATTCTTTCAGTGATCACTGAAGAGTGTTACTCATCCTGTAAGTTTTCTGTTAATTAGAGAAGACACACAGGAATGTTGCTTTCCATAGTGATTCTCAAACTAGGCTCCTCTGGCATATTGGTGGTTTCCATTGCTAACACTGAAAAATAGGAAGTTTTTCCAATTACATACAGGAAATCTTTTTAGGACACGGGATTTTGTCAGTTTCAAGTTTTCACTCAGAATGTTTTCAAACTCTGGCACCTGCTACTGTTTTGTCAGCAAGGACAGTGGGTGAAAAAATAATTGAGTAAGTAAGCAAATAATGCAGCAAAAACTCAACGCTGCTGGTCTGCTTAGTTAACAATTTTCCTCCTCCTCATGGCCAGTTTTTTCACTGGGACTTTAGATGGCATAATTAACACAGCATCCTCCTTCCTGCTAATAAAGGTATTCTGAGTTCACATAATGGAACCCACCGAGTCGTACTGAATGGACTGCAGTGATTCACAAAGTCTTGGCCACCTGAAGGTTTTTGAGAACTGTGGCTTGAAGAACTTGCTGTGGAACTCTCCTTCTGTTGCAGACTGAATTGTGTCCTTCCCAAATTCGTATGATGAAGCCCTAACCCCCAGTACCTCAGAATGCCAATGAATGTGGAGACAAGGCCTTCAAAGAGATGACTTAGTTAAAACGAGGCCATCAGAGTGCTTTGTGTCCTCATAAGAAGACATTTGGACACACCAGAAAGAGAGCCACCAGGGGCATGCAAAAAAAAGACCATGTGAGGATTCAAAGAGAAGAGTTGCCTCAGGAGAGGCCAAACCCGCCAATGTGTTGATCTTGAACTACCAGCCTCCAGAAGTGTGAGCAAATACGTTTCTGTTGCGGAAGCCCCCAGTCTGTGACATCTTGGGTATGACAGCCCTAGTGAACAGATACAAACTGGAGTCACAGACGCCCAGTGGGAGTTGCCCTGGGCTCCCGGCCCAGGCCCTGCTCCTGCCTCGAAGGCTCTTTGCACCCCTAACCGGGAAAGTGGAAGAACCATCACCACTGTGCTTTGGCGTGCACACGCTGTCCCCCGTGACTCACCAGAATCCTGACTCACAGCCCCATTAGAGAGCCACCCTCTCCTTGTACACTTCGTGCCCTCCTTTCTGTGCTCTTTTGCCGTGGCACGAATACCCTGGAGAGGAGTGACCTTTAAATTCCACGATCGTGACTGAGTTGCATGGTCAGTGGCATCAGGCCCCTCTGGGAGGCCCAGGGTGGATGCGGACTCAGGACCAGGAGAGACACACAAAGGGGAGGCGAGAGGGGCCTGGGACAAACCGTCTACCTCAAAACTGTGTCTCTGGCGTTGGGCTGGCTCCAGGCCTCTGCCAGAGACAGTGGTTTCTGGGGCAAACAGAGCATTTTAAAAGGGAGCCTCTGGGCAGATAGGGCCCTGGTAGGGGAGAGGCCCCCACCTTACCAGCCAGACCTCCTTCCTCCACAGACTGGGCCTCTTGGAGGGGTAGGTAGGGAGCAGTGGTTTTCTTTCAGTGAAGCCACACAGTGTCTCTCTTTGTAGAGACAGAGGAGGAGGGCCAGGCTGGACGATAGCTTTAGAGGGAAGAGTGGACAGAACCTGATGGCTGGAGCATAAAGGGATGGGGAGGTGGGGACAGGGAGGAGGCTGGGTCATTCGGGTTTGGCCTTAAATGGCCAGGTGGGCCACGGAGTCATTCTCTGGTATCAGGGACTCTAAGGAGAAGTTCTAGAGATGACAGTAACTTTTATTATGGCAAATATCGTGTTAATAAGCATGTGTCCCCTGCTCCAACTAAGCTGGATACTTCTTGAGGTTAGAGACAGCATTTCAGGCACAAGAAACTATACTGTCTATGACACTGTAGAGACAGCATTTCAGGCACTTCTCCACCCTCCAGGCTGGAGTCTGGCACATCCACTCAGCATTTATGTAATAACATAAACGCATCCAGGACTGGACCAAGCACAGAGCTGGCTCTAGAACTGCCAAGGCCAGACACGCAGCTGGCACTCAATACGTGTTCACTGTGTCTTTGGGTGAATAGTTTGAAGAACGGCATATTGATCATACTTTCGTATTTTCTGTATTCTTGAGGCTCTGGCATCTAGGGGCTTGATGGCTTGGGAGAGACCATCCCCTCCCCTCCCAAAACTGGCCAGTGCCTAGAGACAGCAAACCATCTGCCTTGGAGCACACTTGCCATATGCAAACCAACCAATCTAGAACCCACATCTCCCAATTACCTCCTTTTTCAAGCTCACACATAACCCCTGCTCAAATCACCCAGGAACCTAATCACTCCAGTTGTACCAAACAACTTTGAGCATTCCCTGAAGCATAGTGCCCGCTGAAATTATTCAACTTAGCCAATCCTAAGCCTACTTACAGTGCCTCACACAATCCTCTCCACAAACAGCACAATAAAGGATTTACCCACACTTCCCCTTCACTCTCCTTCTGCCTCTTGACAAACCCTGGTGCTTCCTATTGTGGCTCCTTGAGGAGTGGACTGCCTTCTGTTTCCAGGGATCTGTGCATTTAAATTCCCACCACAACAGTCATTTCTGTGTCTGCATGTCTTACCATGCATGAGTAAAGCAAATCTCGGGTACATTTTTAAACAGATGGCTAAATGTGAATAAGCTTTCAGTAACTGTAAATTAACAACCGATTCTTTCCAAGCAGGGCAAAGTACATCTTCTTCAAAAGACAGAAAAGATGTGTTAGTTCTATGTATCATCATGTTAAAATTGTAGGGAAGTGAGAGGGGAAACTAGCTTTGGGACAGAGATGGGCCAGATCCAGGCAGTCTCCAATTGAATGTAAGGTTGGCATTTGGAACAAGAATGAAAAGCAAGGAAAACAGAAGAATGCTTTTTCACCAAAACCTCTGCAGAGCCTTGCACAGTCTGGGAGAACACAGAGAAATCCCATTAACATTTTCTGCATCAAACCCAAGACCCTTGCTCTCCAGGAATGACTTTATCCAAGCCACGGCAAACCAACAAAGCAAGGAGACAAAGCAAGCATCCCTTTCATGATGTTTATTTCTTAATGATGCTAGCAGAAGCTCCCATTAATCCAGGGAGATGACATGAGATCATGGGTCCATGAAGCATGTGGCAGAACATCTGGTATCAAGCAAACCCTCGGCAAATTACAGCCGTCACTGCTGATGTTCCCAGCAACTAGAAAATCACATTCTCTGGGTGGCTTTTCTAATAAACAATATTTATATGACCAGTTATCATAAAGACAATAAAATGAAATTCATGCCACATGATGGCTGGGCTGCACATAATTTTGTCTTCCTTTGATGATTCCTTTGATGATTCAGAATATACTTGAAGACCTCACCCTCCTTTCACTATATTATGAATAACACGAACTGCCTCTGTATCTTAATAATCATAAGACCTATCCTGATTATTTGTGGTTCCTGGATGTACACAAGGTGACTCACTGGACCAGGAAGAAGTGTGATTTACCCTTGGGGACCTCTGCAGACCTATGACCCTTCTCAGGGATGCCAGCTGGGTGTGAGTTTATCTCCAGGGAAGGACAAACCTCATTTCAGAGAAATGCTAACAAGTCCTCTCTACTTGAGACCTGAGAGGAACAGACAGGAAACAGGTGTCTAAGAGCCCTGCTCAAAACTGGATATTGACTTTTTCCTCCTCTACCCACCCATGGATCAACCCAGGTTCTAAAGAATTAGATAATTTATTAGAAATAAAGTAACATAAATTATGATGTCTGCTTCTTCATTAGGAATTTTTATGTGCACAGATGAATCCAGACAGCAATACACAACTCAAAGGAGTTCTGCCAAATCCACTGTCTCAGTTTTGAGTTCCAGATACAGAAGCATAAGCATCTGATAAGCACTAACCCTCCAGAGACAAGAGGGAACAAAGTCTTTTCTTGGGAGGCATGAGGTTGAAAAACAGGGAGGCTTAACCACCCCCTTCCATTTCCACAAGACTTCCAAAAGCTCCTTTCACCACTGCCATCACCCTATTCCCTTCTCTGCAGTCTTGACACCCCACCCCACTCCCCATTCACCTACCGGAATAAGGACTTAAGCATTTTCAGACTGATAATTCAAACAACAGGCAACAATAAGGACCAAGGCAGCTCAGATGCACATGGAAGCTGTGGACATGTCATCAGGAATTACTTGGGCAGAAGCACAGCTGCCCAACAATCTCAGCCTGAACCGGCACCTGGGGCCATGTGACCAACAGCTCTGCTCTGGCCACTGCTAAACACCCTTGTTTCCAAGCCAGACAGACTCTCCTGGCAAACCCCAGAGCTGAGCCTGTGGGCATTAACCCATTTCCACCGTTGAAAGCCTGTTCACAAGGAAATATAGATGCAATATATTCAAATTATCTCCTGATGCTCATCTTCAGTCACTACCATCAGGAGAAATGCCAGCTTACTTCTTGGGAGCTATAAGAAAGGATACCAAGGCATAGAAGAACCAGACCTCGACTCCAGTTATCTAATAGCCTAATTAGGAATCATTAGTATGCAGATGAAAAAGTAATTAACAACACACAGTGGTATCTAATGGTGCTGCAAGGTCAGCTTAAGTTTATAGAAATCTGGGAACTAAGGAGGTCCAGTAAAGCTTGGAAGACGCAGGCCTTTCAGGCCAAGAAAGTTGCAGGCAACCACTGAGGAGGGCCTTCCCAGATGGTGCTAGTGGTAAAGAACACAGCTGCCAATGCAGGAGACATAAGAGATGCAGGTATGACCCCTGGGTCAGGAAGATCCCCTGCAGGAGGGCATGGCAACCCACTCCAGTATTCTTGCGTGGAGGATCCATGCACAGAGGAGCCTGGAGGGCTATAGTCCAGTGGGTCGCAAAGAGTCGGACACGACTGAAGCGACTGAGCACACACGCACTGAGGAGATGAGCCCTGCAGATACGGGGCATGTGGGAGAGCACATGGCAAGTTCAGAGGCCAGTTCAGACACCTGTCTCCTTGTGGTGAGAGCACAGCGCCGCCAGACCCACGGGGAGAGTAAATCTCCACCGCACAAGCGATGCCCTCCTCCGTCCACACCCAAGGCAGACATGACCAATGCATCACAGCACTGAGCCTTCAGTGGTCTCAGAGCCCCTGTCGACCCTGTGTTCCAAGAAGCACCAGTAGTCAATCAGAGTTGGCACTCCTGATAAGAACCGTTCCTCCCTCCCTGAAAGGGAATGGGGTAAACTCTGGCTGGACATGTCCAGATAACTGAGTCAAGATGGCCTGGACATAAGAGGAAAATAGCAGTCATTACAGCTCACTCCTGGAACCAGAAGGAGGCTTGATCTTGAGGGGCAGTTATGCTGACAACCACAGAGGCCCTCTGGGCATCATTACCCCTGATGTGCCCCTAGGATCCAAGTATTCCCAAATGTGCCAAACAGATGTTATAGTAACTTCTCCCCAAAGACAACCACCTTCAATTACTTCCCTTCCTGTGTGTGCATGCTACTTCTCTGTTGACAGGCAAAGTCTATCCCTCCATTCCTTTGAATCTGAGCTGCTCTGGGACTGCTCAATGGAATATGGCAGAAATGGCACTGTGCCAGCTCTTTTTTTTTTGAAAGGAAGACATAAATGTATATATAAATGTAACTAATTTTTTTCATAGGAAAATCCAAAATGATATATACATATATAAAATACTCTCAGAAATAAGAAAAATTTGCAAAATTTGTTAGATATAAAATCAATATAAAAATAAACACATATTAACATATCAGGAAGCAGTTAAAACATTCTCCAATAATACAATTCCAATATAATCATATACTGATACTAACGTTTAAAAATTTTTATCGGAGTACAGTTGCTTTACAATGTTGTGTTAGTTTCTGCTGTATACAGCCAAGTGAATCAGTTACATGTATAATTATATCCAATCTTTTGAGATTTCCTTCCCATTTAGCTCACCACCACTGGGTCAGTTTTGGTCCCAATCTTTAAGAGGATTAGACATTTTCTCTTCCCTCCATCCCAACTCTTTCTGTCTCTCAGGAGCCCAGAGCTGTCATATCAGAAACCTGGTGAGCTTGCTAAACAGACCACATGGGGAGACCAGGTGGAGAGGGAGAAGCCTGGAACTATCTGTCACAGAGGAAGGGAGAGAAGACAGCACTCCAGGGCCCCAGCTGAGCCCAACCTTGCAGCTCTGCTCTGCCAAGGTCTTGACACCAGAGGGAACCCTTCCTAGACCAGCCCAGCCATGAACTGAACATCTCACCGAAGGATCCAAGTCAATGCCACGTGGAACAGAAAACTGCCCAGCTCAATTCTGCCCAAATTCCTGGCCTGAAGAATCATAAACAATAAAGTGATCGCTCTCTTAAGCCACTAAATGTGGAGTGGATTGTACCACAACAAGAGATAACCAGGATTATGTGTGCCTGGGCCCCAGTCCACAGGCAGCTAAAGCACTCAGGGCTCTGGGTTCCGGTTCTGTTCCCTGCATGTCCCCTGGGCCTGACCACATCCAAGACAAATCAGGGCCCTGCAAGCAAGACGCCACGCTTGGGATCACCCTGGCCTCAGCTCCCCACCCACTTCTGCCCTTTAAGTCAACGCGTACGACTTCTAAAGAACCCAAGTTAATCACTGACTTCAAGTCTCCAAAGTTCAGCTGTTGCCTGATCATTGTTCTTTCTAAAAAAATACAAAGGACAAACCTCTCCTCCTGAGCCTGATGCCTTTGAGAGCTGCAGCTTCGGCTATGGACTGGAGAGTGTGTGAGTTCAGATCCACCAAGGAAAGCCTGCAGCTCGACTGTGGATGACTCTCACCTGCTCCAACCAGGCGGAGTCGTCGAACAGCGAGGATGCACCTGACCTACTGAAGCTCAGCACCGCCCCTGGTGCCTCTGTGGTAATGAATCTGCCTGCCAGTGCAGGAGACAAGGGTTCGATCCCTGAGTTGGAAAGATCCCTTGGAGGAGGAAATGTCAACCCACTCCAGTATTTTTGCCTGGAGAATCCCATGGACAGAGAAGCCTGGCTGGCTTCAGTCCATGGGGTCACAAAGAATTGGACATGACTTAACGACTAAACAACAATGGCTGTAGACGACCTTCACCTGCTTGAGCCACGGGGTCATTATGCAGTGAGGAGTCACCCAGCCTAAGAAACTCCATGCTGCCTGAAAGTTCACAGGGTCCAACCAGCTCACTGGGCAGAAGGCACAGAGGCCTGAAGAGGAAATGTGGCTTTTTCCGGGTCAAAGATGAAGTCAGCACAGGCAGCCAGACACCAGGCCTGGTCAGTCAGTCCAGGGGTGACCCATGGCCTCTCTGTACAGACAGCTTGGGGAAGAGGACTTCAGCCTCAGGAAAACACTTCCTTTGCACACCCTCTAGTTTATGGCGGCCTCTGCACCATCCTTTAAATCACTCTTGGTTTAAGGCACGTGTGCACAGTCAAGGACAGGCTTGTTTCCACTTCTGGGCCTGCCTCTAAGAGTTCTAGGAAAACTGCACCAGAGGTATGAACACAAAGATCCTCTTTTCCATATCTAACTTTTTTTTCCCATCCCCTGACACACACACACGGATCATCAGGTACAGCGCATTTTCTGGTTTAGTAGTGTTACATGGACTCTGCCTTTCAATTAGGTTGAATTACATACTCTCGCAAAGCCACAAGGGTTGACCCTTGCTAGTTCCTGTTCTAACATAAAGGGTAGGTAAATCTAGATCCCTGTAACCACATCTGTCTACTGGTGAACATCCTGCAGGAACCCTGAATCTGAAAATAATCTTTGCTGTTCT
Source organism: Bos taurus (assembly GCF_002263795.3). Taxonomy (NCBI): domain Eukaryota; kingdom Metazoa; phylum Chordata; class Mammalia; order Artiodactyla; family Bovidae; genus Bos; species Bos taurus. The sequence continues at coordinate 41,840,016 of NC_037347.1, forward strand.
GACCCCAACTCGAATACTAAGTCTTGGAGGCCTCCCTGAGAGACTCAGCAGGTTGGAAGGGCTTCTTAAGCAATAACTATTTTCACAAGGCATCATTGGAAAGGGTTGCTTTGATGACCAATGATGATGCCCTGCATGCCAGATGCTCTCTTAGGTGCTCTGCAAATGAGTTATATCCTTTAATCCCCACAACAATCTGACGAGGGAAGCTCTGCTATCTCTGTTCTTTATAGATGATGAAACTGGCACTCAAAGATGTTTAGAAACAAGCTCAACTGGAAAGTCAGCTACAGAGCTGGAATTTGGACAGAAGTTCAGCCAGCTCAAAAGTTCATGTTCTGAACCACCATATTGCATTGCTTTATATGTATATAAATGTATCTCCATACGGCTCATTAGTGTAATTCATTCCAAACATATAAAACCATCACCCCATGACAGTCTCAGAGTGATATTGGGACCATAGAAATACAGTCCTGCAACCAAAGGGGAAGCCCAAATAGTTTGCATCCTTTTTTTAAAAAAATTAAGATATCACTGATATATAACATTATATTAGCTTCAGGTATACAACACAATGATTTGGTGTTTGTATATACTATGAAATGTACTTCATGATCCTTACATGCATTTTTTCAAACATTATGGAGGAATTTCCTAGATCATTGCTATGTTTCCTAGAATCTCCCTCTTAGCTCCAAGCCATTTTCTTCATATGCTGTTCCTGTACTTCTCCAAGATTTCCCCCCAAATCTCCTTCCCCAGATACAAAGAGAACTCAAAGACAGCAGCCGTTCCCCTGTGCACACTCTTCCCAAAGTGGCTCATGTTTAACCAGCTTTTAAGGAAATGATGTGATGTAGTTAAAAGAGTTAAATTTTCCTAGGTCTTATTACTGCCTAAAACGTCATGATTTTAGAAGATGGAATCAAATTAGTTCAATTATTCCTATGGCTTTGTGGAAAAACACCATGGAACCATGGAATAGCAATATCTTATTGCTATGCTATGCTATGCTAAGTCACTTCAGTCGTGTCCGACTCTGTGTGACCCCATAGACACCAGCCCACCAGGCTCCCCCGTCCCTGGGATTCTCCAGGCAAGAACACTGGAGTGGGTTGCCATTTCCTTCTCCAATGCAGGAAAGTGAAAAGTGAAAGTGAAGTTGCTCAGTCGTGTCCGACTCTTAGCGACCCCATGGACTGCAGCCTACCAGGCTCCTCCATCCATGGGATTTTCCAGGCAAGAGCACTGGAGTGGGGTGCCATTGCCTTCTCCGATCTTATTGCTATGATCATTTTAAAATAATTGGTGAAAACTGCCCAGGCCATCAGGACCCACATTAGAAAATGAAGGTTGAAAGGAGAAGATCCATGCTGAGGGCTTTCCTTAATGTCTCATCAAGGAATCACAAGGTTAGGCCTCAGCTGTAGGTGACCCTAATGTGACCTTGGCCTGATGCCCAAGTGAAAGCCCAGACTCAGGCCCACCATGGGGCACAATTCTAGGGGAAGGACTCTCACTCTTCGGAGTTGATCAGTGCACACCCTGTACATGGCAGCATAGCTTCACAAATAAATATTGATTTTTGGAGACACCTTTTCCTCTTATGACAAAACAGAGCCATCAATTTCACTGTAAAAATAGATTCGGGGGCTACAGAAGTTAGTTGAGAAACAGTAAACATAATCCAAGCCCAGAACAGCCAGAGAAAAACATACACCCAGGCTCCCGCCACGTGGCCCCTCCCCCAGGACACCAGTCCCCCATGGCCATTTATGGTTGGGACCAGATGCTGTAAATGAGGGGTATGCAATGACTCCAGCTGTCCCCCACCATCTACCCTATGATGTGCAATTTTAATTTATAATTGTGGGTGAGTTATATCTGTGCTCAGAGTGAAGCAGGAAGGGGCCATAGTTGGGGGGGGGAAGAGTAGGGTGAAGGGACTTAGATAAATAGTTTGCAAAAGATATGGTGAAAAATGCCAGACCAAAATTGAAGAGACTGAACTGGGTTGGTTCAGACTATAGGAGCACGCCCTTCCCTGCCACCTAGCCCATATTGGTCACATCCCCCTGAGGATGAGGGCTGCTGTGGGCCACTGCTGCTTCCACAGCGGAGGTGGGACAGCTCTCAGATATGCGGGGACACACTGACAATGTTTCAATTCTCTCCTGAAAATGAAAACCTCCAGGATATTTTAGGTTTCTCGAAACTAAAACTCCCAGCATTCACCTTTTCCAGGTTGGTGTGAGTTGATCTTTCTCTAGCGGGTTTATTAACTAGTCTGCTCCAGCTACTGTAGCAAAGTACCAGACTGGCTGGCTTAAACAACAGACGTGTTTTCTCACAGTTTCGGAGGTTAGAAGGCTGAGATCAAGGGAGACACCTGCCTTGTATACTGCTGTCCTCTCACCGGGTCTTCACGAGGTCTTTTCTGCATGCACTCTCAAGGGGACAGGGAACTCCCTAATGTCTCTTTTTGCTTGTAAAGGATTCACCCCATGACCTCTTTTAAACTTAATTACCTCCCTAAAGACCCTAGCTCCAGGGATTTCCCTGGCTAAGACTCCACTCCCAATGCAGGGGGCCCAGTTTCCATCCCTGGTCAGGGGAATCAAGATTCTGACTACCGCAACTAAGATCCAGTGCAGCCCAAGACATAAAAACACAATAATAAACAAAACAAAAACACCCGAGCTCCAAACAGTCACGTTAGGGGTGAGGGCTTCAACATACAAACTTTGTAAGGGCATTATTCAGTCCATAAAAGTGGGTTTAGGTATGGGAAAGAGGTCGTGGGATTATTTTGCTTTTAGGTAAATCTGCCTTCTGCCCAGGCTCTCTCTCGTAGCTCTTCACAATGCTGTCTGCCCAAGTTAGGAGGTTCCTCTTCACTCACCCCATGCCTACATGTCAAGTGTGCTTCTCCCACTCACCAGCCATCCCTCTAAACCACTGCCCAGGGCATCCTGCTCCTTGGAACAGAGCCCCCACTGTCCCCAGACATAACCTGGTCAAAATCTGCCCCCACCACCTGCTAAACCTGTTCTTTATTTATAAATTGCAGTCATTTCTGAATACGTTACCTGCCCTAAGTGTTTCGTCAGCAAGGAAGTTCAGAGTCAAAACTCTACCTGATCACTGGAAACACACACAGGGCATACACCCTGGCCAACCCTTTCACTCATTCCTTAGGTCAGCAAGTATTTAGTGAACAACTACTGCACAGTCATTCACCCAGTCCTGCGGGACCCGGCAGCAAACAAAACCAAAAGAATCCTTCCTTCATAGAACTTACCTTCTTCCTGTCCATTGTTTCCCTTTGCCCTGATTGCATCTGTTTTTAAAATATTTACTGTTCTGTGTCTATGTCAGTCATATTCTATTTGCAAATATTCTCAACCTCATACTGTATAAATCTATAATCTTATTATACAGTGTGTTTTTTGCTCAAATTGCTTTTCACAGGAAATAGGTAGGGCCACTGTAAGGAATAAATTAGATGCTGTAGGAAAAGTCTCAAGCACTTGTAGAGGTTCAGTACAAGGTAGCTTTCTAGCTTTTAGAATCCCAGATGTACTTAAGACCAACCTCAAATCTCTTCTCTCTCCAGGAGTCATTGATGACACCAGAAAATGTGAGGATTTTCCCTTCTTTTACTAATTTCCCTTAGTACACAGTCACTCATTGCATAGTTTGACATCTTGTTATATTCTTTCATAGATTATTTTCTCATTCATTCCTATGTATATATCAGGCTTCTTTAGGAGCAGATTGTAAACTCAATGTATGTTCTTAATCCACACAACTCAATCTAGGTTTACATAAGAGATGAAGTAATGAGCAAGAATTCTCTCTCCCATTTTCACTCTTTTATTTTTCAAATCTGGCCCTCTTTACAAAACAACACCTAGTTCCTTAATTGGGATGAGGGGAGTTTTTCTGAATTTAAAAAGTAATTTGATTTACATTGCTACAACACATCCATCATTGAATGTGGAACAAAAGCAGTGATACTTCAAACAAAAGAAACATTTCAAGTAATTAAGAATAAAGGACAAGAACATTCCTGTGTTTTCTATAGAAGGAAAAATCTGCCAGTCAAAAGAGCTGAGACAAAGAGCACTGGTTAAGTCAGTTGTGACGTATCCATTGGATGGAGTTCTGTGCATTCTTTTATCAACCGCACCTGAAGGAGGCTCTTTAATGAAATGGGAAGACACACAGCATGTGTTATTGGGTAGGGGGAGGGGGACACAGGAGTAGTATTCAAAACTGTTAGCATATAGGCTCAGTTTTATAAATATTCTGTTTACATATCTACAAAGACAGAGACAAAGATAAAAAGAAATGTCTTAGACAACGATCAGTATCTATGGATGGTGAAATAATTGCTGAAAATTGACTTCATTTTTTTTTTTTAAACAGATATCTCTTTACCATCAGGAAACAAGAACACATATTGTGTTGAAAACTGAAGTTTAAGAAGGACTTGAAGGCATCACTTTAGGGACCGGTGTTGTATCAGGGGCTTCCCAAGTGGTTCAGTGGTTAAAAAAAAAAAAAAAAAAAAAACACCTGCCAATGCAGGAGACACAAGTTCGATCCCTGGATCAGGAAGATTCCCTGGAGGAGGGCATGGCAACCCACTCCAGTATTTTTGCCTGGAGAATCCGTGGACAGAGGAGCCTGGCGGGCTGCAGTCCTGGGGGATCATGTAGACATGATGACTACACAACGCGCAGCGTGTTGTATTGGGGAACCTGAGGCTTGCCTGTCATCCTGTGTGTGGGTCAGGCCCTCGCCCCTGTTCCTGGCACTCAGAAAGCAATGCTTGAAGTAAGAAGGCCTACATTTCTTTTGAAACACCCTGTAATTTTGGCTTTCCACAAAATCCAATGGATGTTCTTGACAATTAAAGCCAAAATTTCTCTGGAAGTAAACACGAGTACTCCGTCCTTCCATTCAGAAAGGATGAAGCCCATTGCTATTCCACAGATGGGTGGAGCTGAGAAGGCCAGCTGGTAGCCAGTGGTCATTTCCAAAAGAGAACGAGAGGGGGACGGGCAATCCATCTGAAATAGAGCAAAGGCAAGCGCACAGGCCGTCCTCCTACAGACCCCTCCCCTGGCCCAGTAGAAGAGAATTCATAGCAGCCCTTCAACATCCCGCCTCATTCCTCCAGCCAACATCCATGTCAGTATTTTTAACAAGGCATAAAACTTGTGATTCTATTAAAAACACATGTCTCTTGTTTCAAAGCATGGTTAGCAACAGCCACCGACATTCAGTAAACACACCATCAACCAGGGGAACACACTCATTGAACTCCAAGTCTCAGATTCTTATTATTATACTTTTACAAAGCAACACAGGATCTTCTGGCTGGAATAAATTTTGAGATCATCTCTTGGGCCTGCTCTCTGGCTTCTTGAGAAGACTGTTCAATCTGCTTTAAGACAATAACTATTCCCAGTTTTACTATTTCTCACAGAGAAGATGAGTAGGGCAGAATTTTGAAAACTGGGAGAAAGGGAGGGAAGAGAAGGCTGATGAAACTACAGAGTAGTCAAAAAATTGGGATGCTAAGTCAGCCTCTAGACACACACTTGTCAGCAAGAAGTCCCCATTCAAGGAAGGGTTTTGCTTAGACATTTCATGGACTGGATGTTTGTGTCACCTTGAAATCCATTTCCTGAGGCCCCCGCCCCGAGGTAATAGTTTGGAGGTGGGGCCTTTGGGAGATAATGAGGGTTAGATTAGGTCATGAGGGTAGGGAACGCATGACAGAATTAATACCCTTATAAAAAGAGGAAGAGACATGAAGTTTCTCTTTGTCCCCTCACGCACCAACGATCACGTGAAGATACTAAGGAAAAGACGGCCATCTGTGAACTACAAAGAGCCCTCACCAGGTACCAAAGCTGCTGGCACCTTGGTCTTGGTCTCTCCAGCCTCCAGACTGGAGTGTTAGTCACTCAGTCGTGTCCAGCTCTTTGCGACCCCATGAACTGTAGCCTGCCAGGCTCCTCTGTCCATGGAATTCTCCAGGCAAGAATACTGGAGTGGGTTGCCATTCCCTTCTCTACCCAGCCTCCAGAACTGTTAGAAATAAACATTGTTTAACCACCCAGTCTATGGTATTTTGATATGGCAGCCCAAGCTGTCTAAGATAGATGACCTTTTAAAATAAAGGAAGACTCGAATTTGCTGAACTCACTGGTGAAGAACTTGGGCCCTGCCATTAGACAAACTTGGCTTTAAATGCGTTTGCCCACTTAAGAGCTCTAGTAATTTAACTTGTCTAAGACTTAGTTTTCTCATCTGTACCACAGGGATAACAAGGATGCCTCCTTCACGGGACTGCTTGAACAATAATAGGAAACTAACAGAGGGCATGGGCATGTAATGTTTCATAACCCTCTCTGATCTCGGCTCCAGAAAGACTGCAGTAAAGCTCATGAGAAAGTCAATAAGAACATGTAAACTCATAAGAACATGTAAACCAAGGTTGGGACGGAGAGAGACAGGTAACCCGCCAGCAAATAATGGAGAACTGACTATATCTATGAGCTGGAGTTTCTGTAAGAACACAGGCCATGTATCTGCTTAGCAGCCAGTTCCATGCACACAAATTACCAGGCTTTTAAATGCTTCCCCGCAAATCCTGGCGCTTTGGGGCGGAGGGAGAAGAGGGGAGGGAACCTCCAGATCAGATATTTTAGACTCCAGGAAAGGAAACAGGAAGTTTTATTTATCTGGGCTCCCCAGCTTGCTAATTAACTTAGGACTGGAAACTGTTCTCACGTGTCAATGCCTGCACATCTTCTCATTATTAGAAAAACATGTGCTCATTATCCCCACGGTTTCCAAATAGGAGAGAGGGTGAGGGTTACCATTCTGGATGCAAATGTGTGACATCAAAGCTGCCTTGGGCACTGTTGGTCTGAACAGAGTGAGAGCTTCGGGGAGATTAGAACAGGTATCGGTTTTTCTAAATAAAGCAGGAAGAAGACTTTTATCTTGGAGGCTTCAGAGGGATTGTGAGCAGAAAGACACCTGTGTGTAGTTGTGAGGTCTGCTGTTTGATTGGTCAAGAGAAAGCTCTTACCCTAAACTCTGCCTCTTTTCCACCTACAGCCCAGGCTTCAATCACTGGGTACTTATTTATAGAGGACCTACTGTGTGCTATGTTAAGGGCTTCCCTGGTGGCTCAGACAGTAAAGAATCTGCCTGCAGTGTAGGAAACCGGGGTTCGATCCTTGGGTCAGGAAGATCCCCCAGAGAAGGGAATGGGTACCCATTCCAGTATTCTTACTTGGGAGAATCCCACGGACAGAGGAGGCTGGTAGGCTACAGTTTCTGGGATTGCTGAGTCAGACATGACTGTGAGACTGACACTACTGTGCTGAGTACTGGGTCTGTACAATCAGACTGGGGGACTCAGGGCTCCGAAGGCAGGTGGCTCTGGCAGAGGAAGCACACGTGTCTCAGAGGCAGCCTGAGTGTGGCCTGGCTCCTGTGTCCCAGAGCCCGGGGGAGGGGACAGGAGCCCACACTGAGAGGATGCCTAGCTCCTAACATGGCAGGAAGATTCCCTCCCTTCCTCCACCCAACTCCAGATGATCAACCCTCCACATGTACCCACATCTGAAGGGCTTCCTGGGATGTGGCACTTCCAGTGCTGGGGTGTGGGACAGTCATGGCAAACTAGGATGACCTGGTCACCTCGGTCAAGCCCCCTGTATTGCCCTTCTCCCCCTTGGCCAGACAATGACTTCACTCTTGCCTCACTGGGAGGCTGGTACAGAACAACTCACAAACACTGGAGGGGAGAGGGCTCACTTTCCTTATCTGTAAAATGGGGATGTTGGAGATACTGTCAGGGTCTTTCAGGGAATGGAGCCACCCTGGCTTGAATAAAGGACACAGAAGCACAAGGCAGGGTCAGTCACAAACAAGGATTGACAGCTGGAGGCTGAGGTAGGGGTATAAGGAGGCAGGAACACAGGGAACAAGAAGAGGTGGTCAAAGCAAGGCTCTCAGATTCTACATCGCCAGGCTTTGGGAACTGTCTGTTTGGCTCATGCTCCTCTCAAATGCATCCTCCCCCTTCTATCTCCTGAGAGGCCATGCCATCCACCTGGGTCCCAGACAATCATCTTTGCTTTCTTCATGCCCTTCTGTCTCTGCACCTCCTTGTACGGAGTCTTCCTCCCAGTCTCTCTCACATTTTGTCCCCCCAACCCAATCTCCTGTCCTGCTACTATTTGGGTCAAATCATTTCCCTGCTGCACAGACTCCTGTGTCCAGTCTGTTCCCCAGCAGCCAGCCTCCACCCCAAGGCCACAGTGTGGTCCTTCTAAAGTACAGAACTGATCCTCAGAATCTGTGGGGATTACACTCAGACTAGTCAGAATCACCCACCCTCCTTTCTGATCCAGCACTTCTGAGCCCCCAGATTATGTTCTTCACCCCCACTCTCTACTCTCAATTTTGGCCATGATGGACCCTGTGTGGTTTCCTGGATCTCATGCTGATTCACACCTCTATGCCTTCAGAATTCAGCTCAAGAATGACTTCCCGTGGGCAGCCACCCCACCCCATCTTCATAAGGCCGTTTGGGGTTGAGATGCTTCTCCTTCTGGCCCCAGCCCTCTCTCCCACTGTTCCTACCACAGTGAAGGGTATTCACTTGTCTTTCTCCCATATCAGATATAAGTCCATGGAAAGCAGGCACAGCCTATTATTTTTCCTTTCCACCCCTGATGGCAGCTCAATGCTTGGGGCACACCGGGCACTTACAAATATCTGCTGAATGAGCAAATGAAAACCAGTAGCCTCATCCATGCAACACAAAGCCAAAGCCCAAAGCAGGCTGGTGTTCGGAAGTCCCATCTTCTCCACTGAGAGAACAGAGAATATTCCAAGTGGAGACAGATCCTCTTTCCACCAGCCCAGCCCTGGCACAAAAGCACAGTGGGGAGAGAGGCTGATGCAGCAAGCAGCTTGGGCTTGGGAGGCAGGTGACCTCAGGCTGCCATATGTCTTTGTAGGGGGTCCTGTGGAGTCCTGGGCACTTGCCTGACCTCCTGAGGCTTGGGTTTCTCTTTTTTCACACAGGGATAATGATAACCCCTGTGGCTTCCCAGGTGGCACTAGTGGTAAAGAACCCGTCTGCCAATGCAGGAGATGTAAGAGATCTGGGTTTGATCCCTGGGTCAGGAAGATCCCCTGGAGGAGGGCATGGCAACCTACTCCAGTATACTTGCCTGGAGAATCCCATGGACAGAGGAGCCTGGCGGGCTACAGTCCATGGGGTCACAAGGAGTCGGACATGAGTGAAGCAACTTAGCACACACACACGCAATGATAACCCCCATGGCTCTGTTGTTGTGAGGAGTAAATGAAATTACGTACGTACAACTGTTAGCACTTGGCAGACACTTAGATCTGGTCTCACCCAGCCCCCTTCCCATCAACATTACCCAAGTGGAGTCAGAGCCTAACAATATCTGTGTTCCTAACACACACAGGCAGCTCCTGCTGGTGAGACTGTCTGAAAATACAGGGAAGGAGGCAAAGACTTGATTCCTGAACTGAGAGCCTGGGAGGTGCTAGACACAAGCCAGGGCACTCTGACCAAGTCCAGGGTCCTCCAGCTCCCAGATGGGACACAGAAATCACCGAGGCCTCCCCTCACTGCAGGCACCTGGCAAGGTCTTCATGTCAGCGTCCCTTTCCCCTCCTCCTGCCAGAAGAAAGAGAAACCAAAGAAAGTCTGAAAGAACACAAGGAAATGTCAACAGTGGTAACCACTGGGGACAAGATTCCAGGTGACTTTAAATCATCTTAATATTCTTTTCTATTTTCCAAACTGTCTACAGTGAATTTCTTCTACTATCTGCAAATATTAACAATGTCCTTGTTATACTTAAGTTTCCTGAGTCCCAGATGAGTTATGCCCCTGTGAGCACAATTAAGCTGTAACAGCCAGTCCTGTTCTGGAATCTCCGACAGAGGAATCCAGGATGACTCTGTGGCCTGGGGACGAAGGATGCTACAATGACTTTGGAACCTTGGGATCACCAAGCAGAATCGCTGTAGCCTTTGAGAGGTACCTGAATAAAACCTCACCCATTGTTGGTCGAGGCTCATTTAGGGAACCACAGTTGTCTCTATGGCCGATGCTCCTGGCTAAGAGGATCCCAGGGAGGAGACAGGTAATGAAGAAGAGAGAGGGTGATGCTAAGACACTTCATAGAACAGATTTCCAGGGAAATTTACCTCTGTTAAAAGAAAGCAGTGAGAGAACCATTGTTGTTGTTGAGATGCTAAGTCCTGTCTGACTATTTTGTGACCGCATGGACTGTAGCCCACCAGGCTTCTCTGTCCGTGGGATTTCCCAGACAAGAATATCAGAGTGGGTTGCCATTTCCTTCTCCAGGGGACATTCCCAACCTCGGGATCGAACTCTCATTTCCTGCATTGGCGGCGGATTCTTTATCACTGAGCCACCTGGGAACCGCTGCAACTTGCCAAATCTTGAAACGGGTCTTTGGGGCTTAATTAAGAAGTGGTGTGGAAGAACTCTTCCCCTGGTTTAAAAAAAAAAAAACAACCCTTCACTGCACCTGGGCTTTGTTCATGCCTTAACTCACGCATTCATTCATTCACTTACTCATTCATTCATCAGTAACTTGTTGAGTTCTTCTGGGTGCCAGGCATTGTGTCTGAGGGGCAGTATGATTAATAAGACCATCTTTCCATCTTTCATCATCATCACCACTTGAGGAAATTTTAAGGAGTAATAGTGGTTGGGCAGGAGTTTTGCTCAGGAATATGGAAATGAAGAGAAGGACAAGCAGAGACAAGACAGCTGGCAGGAGAGAAGAACTCTGAAGAAGAGAATCAAAAGATGTCTAAGTAGGATTTTGAAGATATTATGCCCCTCTGTCTTCCCCATAAAATACTTAGTAAAATTCATACCCTTCACCAAATGCTTTCAAAGTGGCCTGGGAAGAAGCTCGACAGTTTTTCTTAAAAAAAAGAGAAAAAATAAAGGTTTTGGTTGGTTGTGTATTTGAGTACCCTCATTAATATTTTAAATTGTTCAAAACATTGTAACTACTCCTTAAGAAGTTCATTTTCACATGTTTATACTCTGTAGATATGGTATATACTTTACACTATTTATAAAGACTGTAGATACTTTAATGTTCTTTCTAATTCTTGGAGTTTATTTCATTTATGCGCAATAGTTTGGAGTTTGGTAACTTACATCCTATGATAATATATACTTTGCATTTGTAATATGGGTGAAATTAGACAAAAAGTTAGCAAGTCTGTTTTGTTCTTGTAATAAAATAACTTAATCCTGAAAAAAAACAAAAAAAAAAACCAAAGTGGCACTGGGCTGGATCTCAGCTAAAAGCAAAAGGAGCTGAAACAAACCAAGCAGCCCCAATCAGGTCTTTCTCTTATACCCAAATAAAAAATGCTGTCCCCGTCCTGCAGTGGGAGGGACCCCGCAAAGACATGAGCCCCTTAGGTGTCGGGTGCTACGAAGGGAATTACCAGGGCAAACAGGTACAAAATTTAAGGGGCTTCAAAAAACTCAGTAATCAAGACACTACCAATGCAGTAGTCTGCAAAATCAAAATTAGTGCAAAAATGCCTGATGAGCAAAAGGTCACAATTTTAAACAAAGACAGATCCATGGAAAGGGGTGAGGTTAGGGAGAAATCAATGAGACTGAGTCATGCAAGGCAGGGTCAGATTCTTCCAAATGCTGACATTTAGTTCAAGGTAGACTTTTTTTGCATTACATTTATTTTTTAAAAAACAGTGATTAAGATATCATTCATCTTGATGACTGTGTTTTTTGCTGCTCTTATATTTCTCACTCTGGGGAGGAGGGACCAATGGCCTGAGAGGTCAGAAAACGCTTGATTTTCTGAGGACCCAGCATTTGAAGTGGATTCTGAAGAATAAATGGAGTCTAACGTATCCAAAATCACTGCAGATGGTGACTGCAGCCATGAAATTAAAAGACGCTTACTCCTTGGAAGGAAAGTTATAACCAACCTAGATAGCATATTCAAAAGCAGAGACATTACTTTGCCAACAAAGGTCCGTCTAGTCAAGGCTATGGTTTTTCCTGTGGTCATGTATGGATATGAGAGTTGGACTGTGAAGAAGGCTGAGCGCCAAAGAATTGATGCTTTTGCACTATGGTGTTGGAGAAGACTCTTGAGAGTCCCTTGGACTGCAAGGAGATCCAACCAGTCCATTCTGAAGGAGATGAGCCCTGGGATTTCTTTGAAAGGAATGATGCTAAAGCTGAAACTCCAGTCCTTTGGCCACCTCATGTGAAGAGTTGACTCATTGGAAAAGACTCTGATGCTGGGAGGGATTGGGGGCAGGAGGAGAAGGGGACGACAGAGGATGAGATGGCTGGATGGCATCACTGACTCGATGGACATCACTGAATCGATGAGTCTGGGTGAACTCCGGGAGTTGGTGATGGACAGGGAGGCCTGGCGTGCTGCAATTCATGGGGTCGTGAAGAGTCGGACACAACTAAGCGACTGAACTGAACTGAACTGAACATATGCAAAAAATAAAAATATAGGAAATCTAGCCTGAGGGCACAGCCCATGGGAGAGTGTGTGTGCTTGAGGAAAGGACCGTCAGCAGCGTATACCTGGAGTGCCTTGCCTCGTTTCACCTCTGGGCCTTGTGCTCCTCACAGGTGAAGCTGCAAGTTGAACCAGGTGACCACTGAGTCTGTCGGTCAGCATGTACAGAGCAACTCCTACAAGCAGGGTGGCCAAGATTTGAAAATATACAAAATGCAGAAGATGCGACCCTGTCCCCTGAGAGTTCATGTGCAGCCAAGACACTTGATGTCATTTCTGGCTCTTCACAGTCTACAGGCGTTGTTTTTGCTTTTGACATCTGAAAATGCTACCATCGTTACAATGGCATTATTTAGGAATTGCCCACATGACATTAAAACAAATATATTCAGTTCGATGCAGTGACAGAGTGATGACCTACTTCAAAAAGGGCTTTCACAGGTGAGATCTCCTTTGCTCCTTTCATTCACCTACAGACTGGAGCGCTCTCATCTTACAATGGCATTATTTAGGAATTGCCCACATGACATTAAAACAAATATATTCAGTTCGATGCAGTGACAGAGTGATGACCTACTTCAAAAAGGGCTTTCACAGGTGAGACCTCCTTTGCTCCTTTCATTCACCTACAGACTGGAGCGCTCTCATCTCTTACCTTCCAAGAATTGGGACGTTCGGAGCATTTAAGTGGCTTCCTCCAAGTTTTCCGACCGTAAGAGCAGAAGTGGGACTAGAACTCACGCTCCTAACTCCCGTCCCTTCACTGACCTGTGTAGCGGGAATGAGCGAGCAGACTGGAGAGCACCTTTCCCCCAGCTCCACAGAAACTTGGCTGAGAGTTTCAAGCTCAACCCCGGCCACCCTGAGCACACACGGGCCACTCCAGTTCATTCTGAGCTCCCTGCTGGGGGTGAAATCGACCAGCCCCAAAGCTTCATCAGCGAAGGAGACAGAAAAGAATGTTTTTCTCACTCTTCACCACCCCCGCCAGCACCCACCTACAGATTCAGCCCCCGGGAGCACCAGAGGGCCTGGAAACCTCACGTCCAACCACATTAACTGCACAGCAGGCCCCTGTCAGGCGCATCCTCTCCACCCGGGATTTCACTCTGCACAGCGAGGTTCCTGCCAGATCCGAAAGCTGCCTCTTCCCATCCTGAAATTAAAAAACAACACGCCACCAAACCTAAGCCAAGCAGGGCCCTGAGGACAGCAGCAGCCCGACTGGAAGAAGTGCCATCCCATGCGGAGGATGGGGGTGGATGGGGGATGGGGGGGAGATGCTGCCCTTCCCAGCCAGGACCTGGGGGGACTTGTCCTCTCAGAGGCCTGGGCAGTGGGTGTAGCCATCGTCCATCCTGCACAGCTGCTCTCAGCAGATCAGGACCCCGGCCAGGCTGGGATGTGGAAGATGAGGCAGGCAACTGGCCTGAGGAACAAAAGGCACAAGGCTTCCGCATCCCGGCCCACAGGAGCTGGCCCAGGAGCCCAGCAAAGCTGGGGCAGAAGCACACAAGGGTGTCAGAGCTCCGGACACAGAACAGTCTACGATCCAGTGACCAGGTCAAGCCAGAGCCCAGGCCCCTTGGATGGCACCCTTGGCCACCCCTCTCAGGTCACCTAGACTTGTCGGCTCTTTACTGCTCTGTCTTCTCATCGTCTCCATCACCATCATCACCACCACAAGTACGGAGTGTAGTGGGCTCCTCCACAGTGGCGCCCCAAATGCTATGTGCACACCCCAGTCCTGGGAACCTGTGAGTGTTACCTTATTTGGAAAAAAATGTTTTCACAGGTGATTGATTTAGTTAGGGATCTTGAGAGGAAGCTCTCAACCCCCACCAACTGAGTGGGACTTAAATGCAAACCACATGTATCCTTACAATTGAGAGGCAGAGGGAGATGAGACAGAGACGCACAGAGAAGACACCGAGGAGAGGAGGAGGCCAGGTGACCGCGGAGGCCGAGGCTGGAGCCATGGGGCCACAGCCAAGGAACGGGGCAGGCACCAGAGCTCCAAGGAGCGAGGGAGGCCCCTCCCCCAGGGCCTTCCGAGGCGGCAGGGCCCCGCCCACACTTTGATTTGGGACATCTGGCCTCCAGAACCGGGCGAAAACAAGTGTTTGTGGTTTGAAGTCTCCCAGCGTATGGTCCTTTGTAACGACAGTTCCAGGAAACAAGGATGCCAACACCACGCCATCCCCACCGCCTCAGCGCCTCCTGAGTACATCTCGGGCATGGGCTGGCCGCAGCTCCGTGAGTTATTTCCATTTAGCAGATGAGCAAACTGAAGCATTATGATACTAAGGATCGTGCCAGGGTCGTCTGGGGCCCAGCTGAAACACAGCCCTGCCGCCTGCTCTTTCCAGCTAGGAGACCACAACCGCTCTGACAGCGCCTTCCTTGCAGCCGCCTCAGAAGCCGCACAAAGGAGCTGAACACAGTTTCAATCCCCCATGATATTTTTACCAGAGTTATCTCCGGGGCTTGGCCCGTTCCAGGAGTCGGGGGATGACTAACTCTGGGGCGGGGAGACATCGTTTCAAATGACCTGAGTGTCATCCCAATGAGTTTGCCAGCACCAACAGAGCTCCGAGGGGCCTGTGGGAATTCCCCATTCTCTCTCCTAAGGAAGGAGCTGGAAGGCAAGACCCCACCAAGAGATGCCTCAGCCTCGACTGTCAGAGCACAGAAACAGCTCAAGACTCCTGCCCTCCTTGGGAACAGAGATGAAGACACGCAAGGAGAACATCCTAACCTCCCAGCGGTCTCCCTGCCCCAGAGAGCAGAGCCTCAGAGGAAACTCCTGAGCCCCTTCCCTTGGAACAGAGAGGAGAACCTCAGAGGTCAGGGCAAACTCCCTTTCGGGAAGCTAAGGATGCAGTCAGCTGTGACAGGCTCGCAGAATCCAGTCCAAAGGGGCGGGAGTTGGAGAGGCCCAATTTCACACCTATACCTTTAGCTTATCTCCACAGACTCACCACATATATGGGAAGGGCTGGCCGGCGTGACCCATGGTTTTGCTTGAACAGCAGTATACCTTTCGGCTGAATACGGTTCCACTTGGAAATGGGTCCGGACAAGCCCATCCTGCAGCCTAGATGCCGGGCTGTCTGGTTCCAAGGTCGTGTACAGAGCAGCGGCCCCCGAGGCTTTCAGTGCCGCTGCCCGGGTAGCCAGAAATGCTAATTACCATAGGCAGGCCCAGAAACACAAAGAAACTGCTGTCAGGGAGCTCTGACTGGCTGAGACCTGGCTCCCTACTCCCGGCTTGCACAGAGGAAACCCCACTTCCTTAAGAAGAGCAAATATTAAGTCTGGTTGACAGTACATCCATTCAACCTTCATGGAGGCAAAAAGAAAGGGGGTGTGTGGCTGGAGGTAATTCCCACCTTAGAGTGCCTCTCCTCAGCTTCCAGGAGCAAGAAGACCACCTTCTGGTCTACACCTTGGTGCCCCAGCTTTCAGTGCTGGTGGCCTGCTCTGTACCCCCAGCACCCAACCTAAGCCACATGGTTGGGAAAGTGCACCTGTGGCTCAAGATTCAATCCCTTGGGTTTGAATTGATTCAATCCCTTGGGCTTTCCTATGACCTCCCCCTCCACCCCTTGGGGAGGTCACAGGAAACTCCATAGGTCATGGAGTTGTAAGAAGCATGGATCATCCGCAAGTCCAAGGTTCTGGCATGTTCTATGTGTAACTGGAGATTCTCAGAGCATGGGACCTTGGAGGTCAACTAATTCAATGGCAGCCAATCCAGTGGGAAAGGGGCCAGCCCTGCACATCCCTTTATTGCCTTCCCAGCGGACTTGTTTAGTTTCTCCAGGGCCCTTGCTCTCCAGGCGCACAGCTCCTCTTTGCAGCTCCTAACCCCAAAGAGCTTTGAATTTTTCTAAGGATTTTGGCAGAGAAACGTTGCCTGATCTGAACTGTCTTGAGGTCATTTAGAGTCTTTCTCCATTCTCCTCCTGTAATAGTTGATATTTTGCTGCCAAAATATCAATTCATTTGATTACAAGTGGGGTCTGATTACTCTAGAAGTATGTAACACTTCATGTGCATCGCTTGACTTTTCTAAAAATCACAACAAACAGAAAAAAAAGCTGAGTTCTGAATCACACCTGGCCGAGGATTTCCTAAGGAACTGTGGATGTGCAGTTCCAAGGTCGGATGTGTCTGTGTGCCTCCCTGCCAGACCCAGTCCACAACTCCTGGACCACATCCCGCTGTGAGCTCGCCTGTACTCAGAAGCCTCTCCTTCTTTCTGCATAGATCTAAGTTGTGGAATGCAAGATCTTTTCGTTGTAGCATGCAAACTCTTCGTTGCAGCATGTGGGATCTAGTTCCCTGACCAGGGATCAAACCTGGGCCCTCTGCATTGAGAGCACGCAGTCTTAGCCACCGGACCACCAGGGACGTCCCCACGAGCCTTTCTTGGAACTTGGTGACTTTGTTTGGACTTACTGATGCACTTCTTGTGCATTTGTGAGCGTGAGTGAGTGCACCATTTTGTCTATTTTTATGTCTCAAATGAATTCCCAAATGAATTAAATTCCCTCTGGGATTTAATACCTGGTTTGGGTTCCCATCAGCCTCATTGCACCAACTCCTCAATCCTGTGCATGGTAAATGGGCCGAAATCCTGAGTGTGTGCGCCTCACCACATTGATTCCTCAATCCCAGACCCCTGCAACAGCAGGCCTGAGAAGACTAGAGAAGTCTAGAAACAGTACGAAAATCCAATAAAGTAGCAGATTACAAAATTAATATATGAAAATTGTTGGTGTTAGCATATACAAAAATAATAGTTTGAAAAATGCAGTGGAAACCAATATCTCCATTTAAAAAAAAATTTATTTTATATTGGAGCACAGTTGTTTAACAACATTGTGTTAGTTTCAGGTATCCAGTATCTTCGCTTTTAATAGAGACTAAAAAAGATTTTTTTAGGGTCTTCCCGGGTGGTGCAGGGGCTTTCCTTGTGGCTCAGCTGGTAAAGAATCTGCCTGCAATGTGGGAGACCTGGGTTCGATCCCTGGGTTGGAAAGATCCCCTGGAGAAGGGAAGGGCTACCCACTCTAGTATTCTGGCCTGGAGAATTCCATGGATGGTATAGTCCATGAGATCGCAAACAGTCGGACATGATTGAGTGACCTTCACTTTCACTTTTACCGGTGGTCCAGTGGTTAAGAATCTGTCCTCCAAGGCAGGGGACAAGGATTCCAGCCCCTGTCAGAATTAAGACCCCAGATGCCACAGAGCAACTAAGCCTGTGCGCCACTACTACTGAGCCTGCATGCTCTAGACCCCACGGGCCACAAGGAAGTGCCTGCAAGCTGCAACGAAAGAGCCTGAATTTGGAGACGAAGACCTGATACAGTCAAATACATAAATAAAATTTTTAAAAGATTAAAAAAATGTTTGATGTATTGATATTTGATAACATATACAGATATAGATAAATATATAGGTATTCAATGGGCTTCTTAAGTAGTGCTAGTGGTAAAGAACCTGCCTGCCATTGCAGGAGACACAAGAGACTTGGGTTCTATCTCTGGGTTGGAGAGATCCCCTGGAGGAGGGCATGGCAACCCACTTCAGTATTCTTACCTGGAGAATCCCAAGCACAGAGGAGCCTGGCAGGCTGTAGTCCCTGGGGTCGCAGAGTCAGACACGACTGAAGTGACTTAGCATAGGTATTCAATAAGAAACATGCCTGACCTATTAGAACAACTTTTAAACAATTGTTAGTTTTTAGTATAATAATGGTATTATGGCAACATTTTAAAATAGCATCTTCATCTTTTAGAAATACACATTGAAACAGACAATAATGATGTCACTGATTTGTCTGAAAATGAGACAGGGGAGGAGTGGGAGTGGAGAGGAGACATGGCCACAGGCTGAGTGGGACAGAGGCTGTTTGATGGGTACAGGAAGGCTCATTTTACTGTTCTCTTACCGTTCTCACTTCTTCTGTGTATGATTTAAATTCTGCATATGAAAAAGTTAAAAAAAAATCTATTGAAGGACTGGAAGCAATTTTTAAGTTTATAAAAAAGGCTTGTTTACTTTTAGATGAAAAAGTTTGATGATTTTCTCTGTATTAATCTATAAATTCAATGTGAATCCAATTAAAATAGCAACAAGGAGCCCTTTTAGAAAATATATAATAGCTAGGCAAATTATGAAAGATAAGGGTGCTTGAGGGGTTAGGGCAGAGCAAGCCTGGTCTTGCACGCGTGTGTGCTCAGTCGCTTCAGTTGTGTCCGACTCTTTGTGACCCTATGGACTGTAGCCTGCCAGGCTGCTCTGTCCATGGGATTCTCCAGGCAAGAATACTGGAGTGGGTTGCCATGCCCTCCTCCAAGGGGATCTTACTTACCCAGAAATCAAACCTGCGTCTCCTGCATTGCCGGCAGATTCTTTACCCACTGAGCCATCTGGGAAGCCCAAGCCTGGTCTTAGAAGCACTCAAACTTATGAAGTTACAATAATGAAAGCAGTTGAGCAATGGAGCACAAACAGACAGGACAATGGTGCAAAAGAAGACTCCAGAAATTGGCTTAGGTGCCCGCCTGCTGGGTACTTACTATTCAAGATGTTGAATAATTACAGAACAGACAAAAATTCTAAACTAAATTCTTTGAGACAACAAATAAGAAAATTCACATAGTGCTAGTGCTGCAGAGAAAATAAAGCAAGACAATGAGACGAAGAGCTGTGAGGGAGATACCTGTGTTAAGATCTAAGGAATTGACCATGACAAAGATGCTCAAGAAAAGCCCATTCCAGCCAAAGAGGAGAGCAAAAGCATACACTGTCAGGTGGAAATGAGTTTCAAGTGTTCAAGAGACAGAAAGAAGATCACAGATGACAGGAAAAGAGGCCAGGAAGACAAGCAGGGGCCAGATTCCATAAATCTGGCAGGGACTGGTGAGGAGGCTGGATTTTAGTCTAATTGAGATGCAAAGCCATTAGAGGGTTTTAGTCTGCAGATATGATCTGATTAGCAATTAAAAAAAAATTACTCTGGCCACTGTGTAGAGAAAACTCTCTAAAGACAAGAATGGAAATGGAAATGCAATTTCAGTTTTCCCCAGCAATGATCTACCCAAGAGGCGATGTTGGCATAAACTATATCAAAGTAGTGGACACATTAACAAGTGGTCTGATTTGGGACACGATATTTACCTAGTGCCAGTCTGCAGATGGGTTAGAAGTGAAGGAGGAGAAAAAGGAAAGGAACCAAGGATTATGCATGCTGGTTCTCTGGTCTGAGTCACCAGGTGGAGGATGTTGCCACTGCTGAAAAAGAGCAGATGAGCAGGAGCAGGTTTGGCAGTAAATCACAGACTCTGTTACCATCTCTCTCCCTTGACACACCTATCAGACATCCAACAAGCATTGGCAGTAGGCAGGTGGCTGATACACAAGGAAGGAGCTCAATGGTGGAGATGTATATTTGCACTTCATCAGCGTAAGACACAGTGGGCATAGCATTTCAGATCTATGGGGGACACACAGTGTTTGATAACCAGTGTTATTGACCTTGCATTTGGGGAAGAGAAACCCAAATGAATTCCAAATTCAAGCTCAGGACAAAACAATTTCCAAATGGGTAAAAAAAAACAAACTTTTTTTAATATTGATGAGTCTACATGGAAAGTGGCCCCTCTGTACTTTTGTTGGGAGGGTAAATTTGTGCAGCCTTCTTAGGGACAATATGGCACTGTATTACCAAATTCAAAATGCATGTTTTCAGACTTCCCTGGTGGTCCAGAGGTTAAGAATCCACCTACTAATGCAGGGGACACAGGTTCAATCCCTGCTTCTGCTCCAGGAAGATTCTATATGCTAGGGGTCAACTGAGCTGGCGTGTCACAACTACAGAAGCCTGCACCCCTAGAATCTGGGCTCCACAACAGAAAAGCCACAACAGTGAGAAGCCCACACACCACAACTAGAGAGGAGCCCCGGCTCAGGGCAACTAGAGAAAGCCCGTGTGCTGCAAGGAAGGCCTAGAGCAGCCACAAATAGATAATTTTCTTAAAAAAAAGAAGTTGAGGATCCAAAACCCTCTCTTCATTTAAAAAAAAAAACCCTGTCTTCATTAAAAAAAAAAATGCATGTTTTCTTTGTTCCAGGAATCCTATCTTTATTAATCTATCCAACAGATACACATGGAAGAGATTGTGTGTATAAGGATTCTTCACTGCAGTAAAAAATTAAAAACAAGCTGTGTCTCTCAACAAAGGACTGGTTGAATAAAAGATCATAAGTCTACACAATGGACTTCTTTGCAAATGATACAAAAGGTGAAGGAAACCTTTGTGTGCTGACCTCGAACCATCTCTGAGACACATTCAACCAAGTACAGGACCTCTGTGTTTTGTGTATGTTTAAGTATAAACGCTTTCAGTTTCAGTTTTTTATCATTCTGCAGCTTGAATTTTAAGCATGTACAGTTTTCCATTAAAAAACCACCAAAAGAGATTAATTGAACAGTGAAATTATCAGTCACCTTTTTGTTTTCTTTATACTCCTGTGTATATGTTTTAAAAAGCAACCTAACAAGTATAATTAGAAAAAAAAAAACTTCAAAGAATATGGTTCCACAGCCTACCCTCTAAAACTGTAGACAAATCTATTTAAATCTCCATGAAAATCTTATGACCTTTTCCGAGTCTTTTTTTTTTCAGCATTCCGATCTAACAAGTTTTGTACCTTCAGGCTCTGTTGGAAGCAGCGTGTACCCAAAGCCAAGCTGTAAAAGTTGCAGGGGAGCTACAGAGCTGCCAAAGAGGGTGTTTAATGAGCAAAACTTAAGGGTTGATGCAAATTGCTGGCAAACACCAGATGGCAGGGGTCAGGCGGGAGATCACCTCCAAGAGATACAGTCAGAGCATGGGTCAGGTCCGAAGGAAGATAAAGGACTCCTATCTGATTGGAGAATGGGAGAACATCATGGGACTCCCGCAGCAAGCCGCACACGCACGCTAAATCAGGACAAGGGGTCTCTCTCCTTCGGCTGACGGACGAGGGATGGGAAGTGGGGAAAGGCAGGAGCAGAGGATGCAAAGCAATCAGGCAGCTTGTGGTGGATATGGAGTGTCTTGGCCTGTGTGAAATTTACCTGCGGTGCCTTTGAGGCATAGCTGCTCTGAAATCCCAAAATATCTGAGCTGTGTACACACAGGGCTGTAAAATTAAGATTGCACTAGTTCTATTTAACCATTTCAATTATATGGTTATTGAGAATTTTGAAGGGAAAAGGAAGGCACCCAAATTAGTCCTTATTTTTACATTTCGTTACCATTACACACCTTATTTAAATATAAAGTTAGTAGTGTGTGTTAGTACTAGGCTTATTTGTTGAAACAAGGGCCTGCTTTCAACACGAAGTGAGAGTGTACCGTTACACCTCTACCAATTGAACACCTTTATAGGAAACTAAGATCACAGCATCCGGTCCCATCAGTTCATGTCAAATAGATGGGGAAACAATGGAAACAGTGAGAGACTTTATATTTGGGGGCTCCAAAATCACTGCAGATGGCAACTGCAGCCATGCAATTAAAAGACACTTGCTCCTTTCAAGAAAAGCTATGACCAACCTAGACAGCATATTAAAAAGCAGAGACATTACTTTGCCAACAAAGGTCCATCTAGTCAAGGCTATGGTTTTTCCAGTGGTCATGTATGGATGTAAGCATTGGACTATAAAAAAAGCTGAGTGCTGAAGAATTGATGCTTTTGAATGGTGGTGTTGGAGAAGACTCTTGAGAGTCCCTTGGACTGCAAGGAGATCAGTCCTGAGTGTTCATTGGAAGGACTGATGCTGAAGCCGAAACTCCAATTTGGCCACCTGATGTGAAGAACTGACTCATTGGAAAAGACTCTGATGCTGGGAAGGATTGAAGGTGGGAAGAGAAGGGGATGACAAAGGATGAGATGGTTGGATGTCATCACTGACTCGATGGACATGAATTTGAGTAAGCTCTGGGAGTTGGTGATGGACAGGGAGGCCTGTCCTGCTGCAGTCTATGGGGTCACAGAGAGTCGGACATGACTGAGTGACCAAACTGAAATTTCAGAATTGAACTGATAGGAAGTGGAGCTGCAGGAAAGCCAAGGCTATCACTAAGGCACCGAGACCTCACAGGGCCCTGCCTATGAATATAGTACTTTGGCAGAAATAAATGTATTTGCATTGGCCTTAAATACTCAAACTTAAGTGACCACAGTCATCAGAATATCCCATTCAAGCACTGACCCCTCTCATTGCCAAAGCTAACCTACACCCTGTGGCTAAGCCTGGCTAGCTCTCCCTGCCCTCCTCCTCCTCGGTCATACAGGAAATGTGGAACAGCTGCTTTAGCCCATCACTCCTACCTCTGGCTCTTCCCTCCTCTGGTTTAACCAGTCCCGGTTCCTTTCAACTTCCCTCTTGGGTCTAATTTTCCAATCATATAATTATCTCTGTGGGTCTTAGAGAGAAGAAGACATGTGGTGTTCCAAAAAGATTACCCTTCTTTTAGTCCTATACTCTGCATTTTCTGCCCCTGGTGAAAGAATCTAAACTATGTCACTCCAATAGATTTAGTTGGAGTAAGCACCTCTCCAGCATTCTTTCTTGTAAATGTACCATTGCCTTCTTGGGACCTGAACTGCAGCTCAAGGGAGCTGGGTTTGTGAAATGGAGTTTCTATATTCATCAAAAACATCATATGCCTTGAGAGCAACAGGGAAGAGCCACAAGCTGACGTTATAGGAAGAGAGAGTTTTCCAAACACCAAATTACTCAAGCTTGGTCACACTGTTCCATGGTCAGAAAACAAGGATTCAAAGTTTAATGAAGTCAAAATCATCCAGAAAGGAGAACTGAAGAAAATATACACTCCTTGATTCAAACAGTTGTTTAAAAATTAGCTTCTAAATATTTCAAAATAATTTCTAATCAAACATTTCTTAAGGTAAACTTTTTATTATAAGGACTAACTTTTGAAAAGAGTTTTATAGTTTTGAAAACTTCCCACATAGCATTTTGTAATATGATATGGTGGGAAACCAGTCAATCCTAAAGGAGATCAGTCCTGGGTGTTTATTGGAAGGACTGATGTTGAAGCTGAAACTCCAATACTTTGGCCACCTGACGCGAAGAGCTGACTCATTTGAAAAGACCCTGATGCTGGGAAAGATTGAGGGCAGGAGGAGAAGGGGATGACAGAGGATGAGATGGTTGGATGGCATCACCAACTCAATGGACATGAGTTTGGGAGGACTCTGGGAGTTGGTGATGGACAGGGAGGCCTGGTGTGCTGCGGTTCATGGGGTCGCAAAGAGTCGGACACAACTGAGTGACTGAACTGAACTGATGGTGGGAAAGGCAAGTTTTGATAGGCAGATAGATACAGATATATGTTACATATACATTATATAGCACGTTTTACATATATTACAATAGAAGGCTGAATGCCTTCAAACTATGGTGATGGAGAAGACTCTTGAGAGTCTTTTGGACTGCAAGGAGATCAAATCAGTTAATCCTAAAGGAAATCAGTCCCGAATATTCATTGGAAGGACTGATGCTGAAGCTGAAGCTCCAATACTTGGGCCACTTGATGCGAAGAGCTGACTCACTGGAAAAGACCCTGATGCTGGTAAAGAGTGAAGACAGGAGGAGAAGGGGATGACAGAGGATGAAACGGTTGGATGGCATCACTGACTCAATGGACATGAGTCTGAGCAAACTCTGAAAGATAGTGAAGGACATGGAAGCCTGGAATGCTGCAGTCTATGGGGCTGCAGAGTCGAATGTGACTTAGTGACTGAAGAACACTGGCCAAATTCTACTATTCCACACCATGGTGGCAAACGAAGGCACAGCCATCACCTCAATGGCCATGACTGAGCAACTGAAAACAACATGTATTATATATACATATAAAATATGTGCATAATATATATATGATATGAGGAACACAAAGTTCAGTTTTAGTTTCCTGAGGTCATAGAACTAATAAAGTGAGGTCCCTGAATACAGATCCAAGCAGAACCATGAGTCCTGTGGGAAATCTCTGATCACTATGATGTGAAATAAATTGATACCATCTGCTGTTCACAATTAAAGATGACACATAACAGTCAAGTTCTAGTTGTGATTAGAGAGGAACACTATATTTCCTATAAGAGAATCCCATAATCAATGCAATTCACTCTGCTTTGCTTTTCTAATGCCCTGACATACTGTGATATTAAAGGTGTTACTAAACATACGGGATAGGCTCCTAGAACAGATAAAGGGCATTAGTGAAATGTGAATCAAGTGTGAGGTTTAGTTAACAGAAACATTTCATGTCAGCTTCTTGGTTCTGACTAATGGCCTACAGTCATATAAGGTGTTAACAATGGGGAAACCAGGAGGAAGGGTATACAGGAACCCTTACTATCTTGGCAATGTTTCTGTTTGTCTATAATTATTCCAGAATAAAAAGCTCATTAAAAATAAACAGATGTTATAGGTATCAATAAACTCACAGTCTTAAACCTTTAATGTTTATCACATGTTAAAGGAAGGAAACAAGTAATTTTCCAGGCAAGTGCCCCATATTCAGAAGCATTTAGTGATAATGTGGCAATCAGCTCCATTCATGGAAAAAGCAAAACCATTTACTTGTAGAGTGGTAATTATTTTGCAAGTGTTGACCTAGAGGGCAAGAAGACTGGGGAAATCCCGGGAAGGAGCTCAGAGGCGGCCAGTCCCCTCAACTGACATCAACTATAGCCAGAGAAGCCAAGGTTGGCTACAGAAGCACAGGCCAGTCGCTACGGTGAATCTCTGGGAACTGCAGGAACAGACTCTGCCGGACAGGAACAGGCTGCCTGCGCCCACAACAGGAGGTATTTACAAACCAGCCGGGCCTGGCGCCTAGTCAGGGGTTTCAGGGACAAGCCCACAGCATTTCCAAAGAGCAGCCAAGACATTAAGCTTGCGGGTCCAGAAGAGAAGCCTGGCAGCCTCGGGCTGCAGAGTGACAGGGTCACTCCTGCCCGCCCATGTGTATTCACACCAGGGTCTGGTCCTAGAAACGGGACCAGCAGGGAGGTCAGTTCCAGGCAGCATGGGAATATGTGTCTTCCTGAGGCTGACACAAATGGGGAATAGTTAAAAAAAAAAAAAAAATTGGTTTTCAAGTGCACAGCTCCTCCAGATCCTCAGCAGGCTGAGTTCACAGCCAGCCCACTCTACCACCCACTTGCAGTCAGCCTCAGAGTTTGTATTTGGACCCAGCACTCTTCTGTTTAACTTCCCCAGTAGATGGATGGGTGGAAGCCTTTCTGTGACATTGTCTGCAGAGCCAAAGTTTGCCCATTTTCAACACCTGCTCTACTGCTTCCATCTGACAAGAGCCTCTGCTGTGGAGGGAAGCTAGAGTTACCATCAGACTTGTACCCAGGGTCCAGGCAAATGCTCATGTCAGGCAACCAGTGAAGGCTCTTTTCCTCTCCAGAGGCATCCTCTGTTGAGCTCCGCCCAATGCCACAGGTGCGAGCCTTCCACCAAGACCACACAAGCAGAGCCCAGAACCAAGGAGACCTCTGAAGCTAATGGAGCGCCTTTGTAACCAAAAAGCCCCTGATTTTATTGACAAATGCCCCTGATCATCACCAACAAGCTTCCTGACTCCAAATTATGCAAATATGCCCACTTCAGTAAACACTGTAAAGCACCTTAACCAATCACCTAACGCTAACCTTCCAGCAGGAATTTTCTTTATCTTGAGGCTGTAACAATTGGCTATTAACCCAAAAAGACTGTCAGCTTTCCCTGGCCTGTCAGTTGTTGTTGGCCTGTGGCACTCACAGTGCCCACATTATCTCTGCTCTTTGTTCTTAATAAATTCATTCCCTTCTGAAATGCCTTGTGTCTGGAAATTCTTTTCCAACTCAAGTTTGGACTGCCTCAACACCCTCCACTTGGCTTTTCCATGACATCTACTTCAACAGTAAATGAACGAAAGAATGAATGAATGAATGGGGATTGGCAAGTTTTCTCAATCATTTTGTGAATGCAAAGCATGTCATAAGTGTAAAGCACTCCCCCTGTCTGACATCTAAACAAAATGCTATGGAAGACATATTTAAAGCCTGTAGAGCTGAACATCTGGGGGATGCTAATATTTGAGGATTTGATCAAATTCTACATATCCTGTGCTTTTATATAAGTTTAGGTATTCCGCAGAGCTCTTGACAGCAGATTGACAATCCATGGTTGGTACAGTCTCAGTACTATGAGACCTGAGAGACTTAAAAAGAAGAAACTTCAAAAATCTAATATTTTTTCCTGAAAGGAAGTAGATTAAAAATGGATTGGGTGCATGCTAAGTTGCTTCAGTCATGTCCGACTCTTTGAGACCCTATAAAATGTAGCCTGCCAGGCTCCTCTGTCCAGGGAGTCTCCAGGTGAGAATACTGGTTGCCACGCCCTCCTCCAGGGGATCTTTCTGAGCCAGGGATCGAGCCCACATCTCTTAAGTCTTCTGCATTGGCAGGCAAGCTCTTTGCCACTAGTGCCACCTGGGAAGCCCTAAAAATGGATTCAGTTCAGTTCAGTTGCTCAGTCGTGTCCGACTCTTTGCGACCCCATGAATCGCAGCACGCCAGGCCTCCCTGTCCATCACCAACTCCTGGAGTCCACTCAGACTCACGTCCATCAAGTCGGCGATGCCATCGAGCCATCTCATCCTCTGTCGTCCCTTTTTCCTCCTGCCCCCAATCCCTCCCAGCATCAGAGTCTTTTCCAATGAGTCAACTCTTCGCATGAGGTGGCCAAAGTACTGGAGTTTCAGCTTTAACATCATTCCTTCCAAAGAACACCCAGGACTGATCTCCTTTAGAATGGACTGGTTGGATCTCTGTGCAGTCCAAGGGACTCTCAAGAGTCTTCTCCAACACCACAGTTCAAAAGCATCAATTCTTCGGCAAGCAGCCATAAATACACAAAATTTCCAAAACTTCAGCTTATTAGTTGGAGGTCAGAAATAACTGCTTTCTCATTTGCTGCTGTTGTTTAGTCACTGAGTCGTGTCTGATGCTTTTGCTATACCCTACCAGGCTCCTCTGCCCATGGGGCTTCCTTGGCAGGAATATTGGAGTGGGTTGCCAGTTCCTTCTCCAGGGGATCTCCCCAACCCAGGGATTGAACCTACGTCTTCTGCATTGGCAGGTAGGTCCTTTACCTCTGAGCCACCTGCGAAGCCTCTTTCTCAACTATAAAAAGATTCTATTTCATAGGGATTTTTTTTTTTCATGCATGTGTGCTCAGTTGTGTTCGACTCCTTGCAACCCCATGGACTGTAATTCACACCAGGCTCCTCTGTCCATGGGATTTTTCAGTCAAGAAAGCTGGAGTAAATTGCCATTTCCTCCTCCAAGGGATCTTCCTGACCCAGAGATCAAACCCTAGTCTCATGTCTTCTGCATTGGCAGGCAGGTTCTTTACCACTGGAACACCTGGGAAGTCCTATTTTATAGGGATGCCACAGAGTAAACTAAATAAGCTTATATTTACAAAGCATGGGGACAATGCCTGGCACATAGCAGGCACTGCCTAAGCACTAGCTACAAAAAATACCATCCGATCCAACGTAATGCTCTACCACGTGATACAGTGACAAGTAACTTATCAGATCACAATACCTCCTAAGGCACACATGACGAATCTCAGTGTCCTTTTCAGAGACAGCATCTCTCAAGATGAAAGAGTAGCTGCCTAAAACCTACTTTTGAAAATCCTCCACTTTTGAGAGGGAGACTTTTGAAAGCATAAGCTACTGGAAATGTCTTTAAGCATAAGCTGCTTTGCAAAAAATGATGTTTTGCTTTCCACAAGAAAACTTGGGAATCCGTGCCAATCCGGCGTGGATACTTCAGTCAAGGACAAGGGAAGTAAGGAGCACCTGTAAAGTCTTCTTAATAGGAAGACAATTTGGGTCATTATGACTCCCATGCAAGACAGGAGAGCCCTTCTTGGTTAGTTTGATAGAGGGGGCTTTATATCCAGAGACCACCATCTCACCCATTTCTCTGACCCTTAAACAGTCTGGCAGGACTAAAGTATTTTGAACACCATCAGTGTCTTAAAAAAAAAAAATAAGAAGAGTTATCTAATAAGGCAGGACCCTCTAGCTAAGTCTCCCTTTGACATAATTGAAAAGCAAAACCAAGATTAAGGTGCCCAGACTATAGGGAGCTCTGTGATGCAGGGTTGAAGCTCCAGCGGAGCGGGGCGGGGTGGGGGGGTGTGTGGTGTGTCACCAGCACACAGCCCTCGGCTCTCAGGGACTTGCCCTCAGCAACTGCTTCCAGTGTGGGGCATCCGGGCCTGGCTCCTTGATCACAGCTCAGGACAACTTCTAAAGGCCCTGCTTGTTCAGAGCTCGCGGGAGCTGCCCACATCCTTGGCTGAACCTGCATCGCAGCCCAGCTTCTCCCTCGGCCAGGCCCACTTCCTACCTCGCCACCGGAGTGTCTGATCATGCGAGATCCCCCACAGGAAATTCCTCTGTGCTTTTCCCCTCCCAGGGAATCCAACCCACAGACCAATACATTTGGGCTTGGGGGGAATGCCTGTTCACCATCTTTCCCACGTGTTTTTATAAAGAGCTTCGAGGTATAACTGACACACAACAAACAACATGTACTTAAAGCATATACTTTTTTAACAATTACTTTTAACTTACTCCAGTACCCTTGCCTGGAGAATCCCATGGACAGAGGAGTCTGGCAGGCTACAGTCCATGGAGTCGCAAGAGTTGGACGCGACTTAGTGACTAAAACCAACCACCATATATCCATGAAATCATCATCACAAGTAAGGAGACTCTCACTGATGGGCCTCGCACGACAGTGGTACAGCACACAACGGTGATTTGGTGCCTTCTTGGACTTTAGACTCCCGAAGTCCCAACTTTGAATCCTCCACACCTCTCAGCTCTGATGCAAGAGAGTGTCACTTGACCTCTCTCTCTACCCTCCTTCGTCATACTAAGGCCACAACAGCATCAACCTCAAAGGACTGTTGCATTGATTAAATGAAATAATGGAAATACAGCTCACAGTATGCGCCCTCAGCGAATCATAGCCATTAATGTTTTATGATGATGATTGCTCAATGTTTCATCCATCCCCAGACTCATTCCCTCTCCAACTTCCATATTTCTTTAAAAGGTCCCATCATCACCTTCTAAGTTGCCCTCGTTCAATGCATCCAGCCAGTCACAAAGTTCTTTGCATTCTTCCTCCATTCCCTCCCCCTCCCATAGTCGCCACCCTCATCCAGACTGCTATCATCTCTTCCCTTTGCTTGTATAACTGCCTGATCCAGTGGCTTCTAGACATCCGGATTTCACAGGCCAATAAAAATTTTACAAATTATTTTTGGAACTAAAGTATTTCCAACTTCTTTTGGCCAACAAAGAAACTAAATATCATTGAGATACAGCATAATTTAATTCATAGCAAGACAATTTAACCTCTTCTAAAGTAAATAGAATCTGGATATAAAATAGAATCTTATACCCAGGTGGCACTAGTGGTAAAGAACCCACCTGCCAATGCAGGAGATGTAAGAGGCTCAGGTTCAATCCTTGGGTTGGGAAGATCCCCTGGAGAAGGGAATGGCAACCAACTCCAGTATTCTTGCTTGGAGTCTGTCCATTCCATGGACAGAGGAGCTTGGTGGGCTACAGTCCATGGGGTCACAAAGAGTCAGACACAACTGAAGCAACTTAGCACACACACAAAGTAAACGGAAGAGCAGAGAGCTCCATCTTTAAAATGAACATGTTTAGCTTTAAGAAAAACTCATTGTCTGGATCTGTTTTTCCCATTTCTCACTAGACTGATAGAGGCTCCAGCACTGAGCGGCACCTGTCATTTCACAGAGAGATACTGATAGCTTGTTGGTCTAAGTCATCTTCTTGACTGTTTTAGTCAGCTTGGGCTGCTGGAGCAGAATATCACAGACTGGGTGGCTTCAACAACAGAAATTTATTTCTCACAGTTCTGGAGGCTGGGAATTTCAAGGTCAAGAGGCCAGCCCATTTGGGTCCTGATGAGGATTCTTTTCTTGGTTATGTTTTCATGTAGTGGTGGGGGGAAAACAGCAAGCCAGCTCCCTCATGTCTTTTAAGGGCACTAATCCCATCCTGAAGGCTGCACCCTCATGACCTAATTAGCTTCCCAAGTCCCCACCTTGAATACCATCACAATACGGACTAGAGCCTCAAGTCCATAGCTCTAACTAATCTCCCTTCTCTCTATCCCACACAAGTCCTTCCACAATAAGCCTGATGCACACAGCCTTCCTGCTGGAAACCCAAGTGTCACATCCTACTGTCTGGGTAGGGATCATCTAACACAGGGCTTCTCCAGTGGCTCAGCCGGTAAAGAATCCACTGTAATCAGGAGATCACCTGTAATGCAGGAGATCCAGGTTCGATCCCCATGTTCGATCCCTGTGTCGGAAAGATTGCCTGGAGAAGGAAATGGCAGCCCACTCCAGTATTCTTGCCTGGGAAATCCCGTGGACAGAGAAGACTGCCGGGCTACAGTCTATGGGCTTGCAAGAGTCAGACACGAACTGAGCGACTAAACCAACCAACCAACCCGCCTAATACAACATGCCAAGCTCAGCTGGAGGGAGTCCCCAGTGTAGCAACTTACACTGTTTAAAGCTCGGGATGCATTCTCCCATAGAAATGTGTACACATATGTGGGGAGAACCCTCATTCCCAACCCCAAAGCAGTCTGTACTGGAGGGAGCACAGTCCTGTCCTCACAGAACCAACCGTCACAGGTCAGGGAGCTGCTCTGGACACTTGAGATGTCCCCTGGGGATCTCAGTCACCCCTATGTAGAGACCAGCATGGCAGTTCCCAGCTTCTCTTCTCCTTCTCCCACCCTTGGGTGGCTTTTTTGGGTGACTTTGGGTGACTTTCCCAGTGCAACAGCCACTTTTCTTTCCCCACACTATCTCAAACTTTCTCAGTAAAGCGTGGAGAAAAGGTCTCCTAAGAATTCTTACTGCTACCAACAATAAGAAATAGACAATGGCTAAAAATAACAATGGGCAAGATGACAGCATTTCTCGACGTCTACAAAGGGCTCATCACCAGAGTAATTCCTAGGTTCAATGCTATGAGATGGGGCGGCTGCCCCCTCCTCCCAGCCCCATCTGCCTTAGGCCTTCCCTGCTCCATGATTGCAGCTTCTTTGGCTCTGAGAACCATGCTTTAAGTCCCAGTCCCCAGACACTATCTCCTCTGAACCTCCTAAAATTGCAGGCTGGCACACCAGGGCTTCTTGCCTTCCATAAAGCAGGCTCCCTCCTATTTTCCCCCTCTGAAACTCAAGTTAAAAAAAAGTAAATAAAAGACTGGGGACTTCCCCAGTGGTCCAACGGTTAAGAATCCACCTTCCAATGCAGGGGGTGTGGGTTTGTTCTCTGATCTAAGATACCATATTCTGCGGGTCAATTAAGCCTATGCACTGCAATGAAGACCCCGCACAGCCAAAAAAAACCTCAAAACGGCAAAGTGGGCCCTTTGAGGACTGAGAAGGCCTTCACGAGACCCTTGTACGCAACAAAGGCAAACTCAGATCTGCTATCGCTCCAAAAGGAAGGCTAACTCCTCCCAGACAAGGACAAGAGACCCCTGGGCTGGAGGAGGGATTGGTGGGGGAGGGGAAGGCAGCAGCCACAGCTTTCATCAACCTGGGGAAGTAGGAGGGGCTGAGAGAGACTGGCCGATCACAAGCAATTGCAGCACCTTTGAGCCTTTGGGTCCAACCAAAGCTCTTCCCTCACTTGAGTGTGGACTGCTGCTACTCAAAGTGTGGTCCCAACTGGAAGTATCAGCATTACCCAGGAGCTCAACAGAAATCCTGACTCTCAGGCTTCTCCCCAGACCTACTGAATTAGAATCTGCATTTTAATAAGATCCAGTAATTTATATATACACTGAAGTGAGAGGCAATGTTTAAGAGCATTTTCATCAGTGGTTCTCCAGCTGGGGAGATTTTTGCCTCCAGGGGTCATTTGGTCATGTTTGAAGACATTTCTGGTTGTTACTACTGAGAAATGCTGGGCTTCCCTGGTGGCTCAGATGGTAAAGAATCCTCCTGCAATGCAGGAGACCTGAGTTTGATCCCTGGTGGGCAAGATCCCCTGGAGTAGTAAGTAACAACCCACCCCAGTATTCTTGCCTAGAGAATTCCATGGACAAAGAAGCCTGGTAGGCTATAGTCCATGCATTTGCAAAGGGTCAGACATGAGTGAGAGACTAACACTCACTCACTGAGAAACGCTGCTGGTATCCACTGGCAAGAGACCAGGGATGCTGCTAAACATCCTACAGTGCAAAAGGCAGACCCCACGACAAGAATTATCTGGTCTTAAATGTCAAATAAGCAGGGTGACAATACACAGCCTTGACGGATTCCTTTTCTTATTTGGAACCAGTCTGTTGTTCCATGTCCAGTTCTAACTGTTGCTTCCTGACCTGATACAGATTTCTCAAGAGGCAGATCAGGTGGTCTGGTATTCACATCTCTTTCAGAATTCTCCACAGTTGATTGTGATCCACACAGTCAAAGGCTTTGGCATAGTCAATAAAGCAGAAATAGATGTTTTTCTGGAACTCTCTTGCTTTTTCCGTGATCCAGTGGATGTGGGCAATTTGATCTCTGGCTCCCTCTGCCTTTTCTAAAACCAGCTTGAACATCAGGAAGTTCACGGTTCACATATTGCTGAAGCCTGGCTTGGAGAATTTTGAGCATTACTTTACTAGCGTGTGAGATGAGTGCAATTGTGCAGTACTTTGAGCATTCTTTGGCATTGCCTTTCTTTGGGATTGGAATGAAAACTGCCCTTTTCCAGTCCTGTGGCCACTGCTGAGTTTTCCAAATTTGCTGGCATATTGAGTGCAGCACTTTCACAGCATCATCTTTCAGGATTTGGAATAGCTCAACTGGAATTCCATCACCTCTGCTAGCTTTGTTCATAGTGATGCTTTCTAAGGCCCACTTGACTTCACATTCCAGGATGTCTGGCTCTAGGTCAGTGATCACACCATCGTGATTATCTGGGTCGTGAAGATCTTTTTTGTACAGTTCTTCTGTGTATTCTTGCCACCTCTTCTTAATATCTTCTGCTTCTGTTAGGTCCATACCATTTCTGTCCTTTATCAAGCCCATCTTTGCATGAAATGTTCCCTTGGTATCTCTAATTTTCTTGAAGAGATCTCTAGTCTTTCCCATTCTGTTGTTTTCCTCTATTTCTTTGCATTGATCACTGAGGAAGGCTTTCTTATCTCTTCTTGCTATTCTTTGGAACTCTGCATTCAGATGCTTATATCTTTCCTTTTCTCCTTTGCTTTTCACTTCTCTTCTTTTCACAGCTATTTGTAAGGCCTCCCCAGACAGCCATTTTGCTTTTTTGCATTTCTTTTCCATGGGGATGGTCTTGATCCCTGTCTCCTGTACAATGTCATGAACCTCATTTCATAGTTCATCAGGCACTGTATCTATCAGATCTAGTCCCTTAAATCTATTTCTCACTTCCACTGTATAATCATAAGGGATTTGATTTAGGTCATACCTGAATGGTCTAGTGGTTTTCCCCACTTTCTTCAATTTAAGTCTGAATTTGGCAATAAGGAGTTCATGATCTGAGCCACAGTCAGCTCCTGGTCTTGTTTTTGCTGACTGTATAGAGCAACAGACTGGTTCTAAATAGGAAAAGGAGTACGTCAAGGCTGTATATTTAACTTCTGCTTATTTAACTTCTATGCAGAGTACATCATGAGAAACGCTGGACTGGAAGAAGCACAAGCTGGAATCAAGATTGCTGGGAGAAATCTCAATAACCTCAGATATGCAGATGACACCACCCTTATGGCAGAAAGTGAAGAGGAACTAAAAAGCCTCTTGATGAAAGTGAAAGTGGAGAGTGAAAAAGTTGGCTTAAAGCTCAACATTCAGAAAACGAAGATCACGGCATCCGGTCCCATCACTTCATGGGAAATAGATGAGGAAACAGTGGAAACAGTGTCAGACTTTATTTTTCTGGGCTCCAAAATCACTACAGATGGTGACTGCAGCCATGAAATTAAAAGATGCTTACTCCTTGGAAGGAAAGTTATGACCAACCTAGATAGCATATCCAAAAACAGAGATATTACTTTGCCAACAAAGGTTCGTCTAGTCAAGGCTATGGTTTTTCCTGTGGTCGTGTATGGATGTGAGAGTTGGACTGTGAAGAAGGCTGAACGCCGAAGAATTGATGCTTTTGAACTGTGGTGTTGGAGAAGACTCTTGTGAGTCCCTTGGACTGCAAGGAGATTCAACCAGTCCATTCTGAAGGAGATCAGCCCTGGGATTTCTTTGGAAGGAGTGATGCTAAAGCTGAAACTCCAGTACTTTGGCCACCTCACGTGAAGAGTTGACTCATTGGAAAAGACTCTGATCCTGGGAGGGATTGGGGGCAGGAGGAGAAGGGGACGACAGAGAATGAGATGGCTGGTTGGCACCACTGACTTGATGGACGTGAGTCTGAGTGAACTCCGGGAGTTGGTGATGGACAGGGAGGCCTGGCGTGCTGCGATTCATGGGGTCACAAAGAGTCGGACACGACTGAGCGACTGAACTGAACTGAAATGTCAAATAAGAGTGCCAGCACTGAGAAACCCTGATCTAGGTGAAATAGGCCAAGAGAAAGTTGGATGGGAGGTCTTAGAACTTGGCTACTCCAAGTATGGACTGCAGACTAGAAGCATCAGCAAAGGAGGAGGCTGTCAAATGTAAAACCTCTGACCTGATCCCCTAACTGTGGAGTCAGAGCCTCCAGGGGTGGAGCCCAGGTATCCATGTTTTAACAAGCTGTCCACATGAACTGTATGCAAGCTTTTTCCTACTCAAATTCTGCCTTGAGAAGTGCTAGTGAAGGCCAGGGATTCATGCCTTCTGGATGGCCATCAGGAAAGGCAGGTTCAGCCAGGGTGGCGACTCATCCAAGATTTCCCACCAGTAACAACTGCAAAGAAGGGCCAGCCCTCGTGGAGGTGGAGGGCAGTGGGGCTGGCCCCAGCTTCTTAGCTACACAACTTCAAGACAATGGCTTATAGGCTCTAGCCACTGCTGGGCCAGGCCCATGGTCCTGATGCTGACCACAAGAGCCTCCTGGAATGACAGGGTGCAGAAAGAAGAATTCAAACAACAAAGGCAACACTCAACATGGCGTTTCCGTGTTATGCCAGAGCTATGAGAATAAGGCAGATGCTGGTGATAGGGATCTATATTTAACATGCTCTCAGCCCTTCCGTGTCACCTCCTCTGGGAAGCCTTCCCTGATTTCCCAAAATGGAGTCACCATCTCTTTTTCGCTGTCCTCCATTCATTGTGTTCATCTTCCCATTGTCCTGTTGTTCGGTGAATTCTAACTCCCCTACCAAGAGCAGGGTGAGTTCCTGAGGACAGGAATTATACTGGAGCAGACGTTGTGGTCACAGACCCTGGCCCACCCTCCCTGGAGATCATCTGAAAGTGAAAGGGTTAGTTGCTCTGCCATGTCTGACTCTTTGAGACCCTATGGACTACAGCCCGCCAGGCTCCTCTGTCCATGGGATTTTCCAGGCAAAAATACTGGGGTGAGTAGCCATTCCCTTCTCCAAGGGATCTTCCAGACCCAGGGGTCAAACCTGGGTCTCCCGCATCACAGGCAGATTCTTTACCATCTGAACCAACAGGGAAGCCACCCACACAGTCCCAAACTTGCCCTGGAGTTCTTCTGTATCCCTGCCTGAGGGAAGTGCCAGGGCGTTTATGAAGGAATAAGAGTGGAATGGAGGTCAGTGGATAAAGAATGCAGCATTCACTTGGCCATTCCGCAGGGTGTTCTGCTCAGTCTCTTAGAGACCCACGGAGGGACTGAGGCCCTGATGTCATGGCGATAACCACACTGCACAGCCTTCGTCAGCTCTCCTTCCTTCTTCTCACACCTCCCCTTTCCCCACCACGATTTCTGCACCCAAATAAACTTCCTGAACCCAAATCCTTGTCTCAGGGTGGGCTTTGGCGGGAACCCAAACTAAGACAAGTATTTTGATCACTGAATCCCCACTATTTAGCCACCTCCCTAACACAGTAAATGCTCACAAAAATAAGTATTGATGGAAGTTAAATGGAAGTACCCATATGCCTGGGAAATCCAAAGACAACAGCAAGCAGGGAATGAGCAAGACCGCCACTGATGGCCTGGGTGATATAATCCAGCAGAATGTATCTACATTTCTTCTCCTAAAGTTTTGGTTAAAACTCTTAAAACAGTAGTTTAAAACAATAGTCTTCTGACTATGCATGCGTGCTATGTCGCTTCAGTTGTGTCTAACTCTTTGTATACTATGGATTGTAGCCCTCCAGGCTCCTCTGTCCATGGGATTTTCCAGGCAACAATACTGGAGTGGCCTGCCATGCCTTCCTCCAGAAGATATTCCTGACCCAGGGATTGAACCTGCGTCTCCTGCATTGCAGGTGGATTCTTTACCACTGAGCCACTGGTAAGCAGAGGGAAGCCCTCCTTACTATAGTAACAACTTAATCTTTTATCACCATGTACAAAAAGAGGAGAGCTCAGAGGCTGGGAGTTCTAGCTCTGGAGTTCAACAGAACTAGGCTCAAATTCCTGGCCCTAAAAACTTCTAAGCGACCCTAGTCTCAGTTCATCACCTATGAAAGGGGTATATAATAGTACCTGCCCGCAGGGTTGTGCGGGAAATTTAATGAGATAAAAAAATCTATTGAAGGATTTAGTATAGTCCTTGCCCAGCATAACCCTCCAAGCATGGTTCTCAGGACTATAATCCTCTCATCAGGGTTGCATTGCCCATTTTAGGCAGGCTTCCTGTCACTCAGGTGACAGATGGTTGCAGAGTGCCAGGAACATAGCAGACACTCAGCAAACAGTTACTGTTAAGAATGAGAAAAGTGCTGATCCAAGAGGAGAATATTAAAAACCTGTAAAAACTCCTTCTGCAAAAACTCCTGGAGGAGGAATGGGAATTTTTCCTGTTCATTAATCCCACCTCTGTTACAAATTGTGTGAATTTAGGAAAGTCACTCAATCTGTCTGAAGTCCTCTAGGCACTACCTGTGAAGCTTAGATTCATTCATATTAGATCATTTCTAAGCCCCTTCCAGGCCTTCACTGGGAGACAAAGTAACTCCCAGGAAAGGGCGGCAGAGCCACTTCACAGCTAGGGGTTGGACAGGACAGAACAGGGAGCTTCAGGCAGAAAGATGTGTGCTCAGTCTCAGCACGACACGCGAGCAGGATAACCCTTCTTCGCGGGGCTGTCCTGGGCATCGTTGGATATTTAGCAGCATCTCTGGTGGCTCAGACAGTAAAGAATCTGCCTGCAATGTAGGAGGCCCAGGTTCGATCCCTGGGTTGGTAAGATCCCCTGGAGAAGGGAATGGCTGCTCACTCCAGTATTCTTGCCTGGAGAATCCCATGGACAGAGGAGCCTGGCAGGCTATAGTCCATGGGGTTGCAAAGAGTCGGACACGACTGAGCGACTAGCACACACACACATACTGACAGCTACTTACTGGATGCCTCCAGCACCACCAGTGACAACCAGAAATGCGTCCAGATATTGCAAAGTGTCCCCTGGGGCAAAATCTCCACTGAGGGAGAAGCCCTGTGATAGAGGTTTGCTTTCCTCTGTGAACCACAGAGCTACAAGGCCCTGAGATCCAGCCCCAGCCCCACAAGGGGGAGGTGGGCCTCTAACATGACTCCCTTGCCTCAGATAACCTGTGTTTATTTTTATTTTTGAAAAGCCTCCTTAACCCCCAAGAAACTGCTGAAATGCTGTGACTACTTCTCCCTACTTGTCCTTCATTCTCTACTGCACTTCATTAAAAAGCAGGCCCTTTGGAAATAACCAAGCACTCACTGCAGATTTTGAATTATTTTGTTTTCCCCAGCCTGTCATTAGCCATATTTGCCCGCAAATAAGATGGATGTTTTTAAAGCTCATCTACTTGCAACCCTGGAACATAATCCCCTCCCAGGTTATTACCATCCGTTTATGACATTAGGAACAGCAGGAGACCAAGACTCCGAAACCCAAATGATCTTGACATGCAAATGCGTCAGGAAAACCCAACCGTGGCAGAAGATTTCAAAGGATTTATTAGCATCGGAGCCACCATTAACTAGACAGAGCCGAGGGGTTTTCCAGGCGACGGTCAGAGGGGCCATACAATAGGCCAATTAGACCCAAAGTCCTTTGTTACCTCGGGGCAAGCGCCTGCCGGGCGGTGGGCAGCACCAGGGTCCTGAGGACAGAAAGGAGTGGTTTTATTTCCAGCAGCTTCCAAACGGCTTTCTCCAAACAAGGTTGTCTGAGTTCAGGTCCTTCCTTTGCACCAGAAAGCAAATTCCTGTAAAGACTAGAAGCCACACCTAGGCATCTGCCTGTATTTAGACTGCAGCAATCCAAAGGACCCTGATGCTGGGAAAGATTGAGGGCAGGAGGAGAAGGGGATGAGAGAGGATGAGATGGTTGGATGGCATCACCGACTTGATGGACATGAGCTGGAGCAAACTCCGGGAGACAGTGAAGGACAGAGAAGCCTGGTGTGCTGCAGCCCATGGGGTTGCAAAGAGTTGGATATGACTTAGTGACTGTACAACAACCAAAACAAGGTAATTCACTGGAGAACTCTGCTCTCCCAACCCACTCCCTTCCCTTCCTGGGCAGAGAGGTGAAAGTCTCCTCTGGTAGCATCACCCCCGCTGCCTCCTGCCTGCTGGTGATCTGCAGTGGCCCGTCCCGACTGCGGTCCCACTGCCACCAGCCCTCTTGGTTTTTCTCCCTCAGGGTCCACGGATGTCCCTGCCCTCGGATCACGACCTGGCTCTATTCCTCATTTCTCAGGCCTCTGCGCAAACATCACTCTCAGAGCAGCCTTCCCCACCCACATGATCTAACCAAGCTCCCTCCATCACTCTTCAGCTGCTTAACCCACTCTATTTGTCTTCAAGAAGCATATAGTCCCTGAAGTTATACTGCATATCCATTCATTTACTGGTTTTGTGCCTGGCCTCCCCGCTCCTAAAATGTGAGCGCTCTGTGGGGCAAAGGTTTTGAAGGCCTTGCTCATCTCTGCATCCCTG
Organism: Bos taurus; assembly: GCF_002263795.3. Lineage (NCBI taxonomy): Eukaryota > Metazoa > Chordata > Mammalia > Artiodactyla > Bovidae > Bos > Bos taurus. Next base: position 41,879,910 of record NC_037347.1, read on the forward strand.
GTGCCAAGAACAGTGCCAAGCAGGTGCTTCTGTTAAGTGTTCTGGGAATGAACGCAGGTCTGTACTCAGTTGACAAATCACAAGAAATAGAATGGACCACCTAGGAGGCGGAGAGCCTCGGGGCTGCTGAACAGCTGCAGTCATGCTCTGCTCCATCCCAACTCAAAGATTTACTCCAGACTATGGATGCTTTCGGAGAAGGCAATGGCACCCCACTCCAGTACTCTTACCTGGCAAATCCCATGGACGGAGCCTGGTGGGCTGTAGTCCATGGGGTCGATAGGAGTCGGACACGACTGAGCGACTTCACTTTCACTTTTCACTTTCATGCACTGGAGAAGGAAATGGCAACCCACTCCAGTGTTCTTGCCTGGAGAATCCCAGGGACAGGGGAGCCTGGTGGGCTGCCATCTCTGGGGTCGCACAGAGTCAGACACGACTGAAGCGATTTAGCAGCAGCAACAGCATGGATTCTTTGCCTTTGGTTTCTGTATCTAGGATTATTCTCCCATAATATATTGATCCAGCCCTGGGCTTCACAAAAGCGAGCCTTCTGACTGGGGTGGGGAAGTCCAGAGAAACAAACATCATTCTGGAAAAAGCCCATGGTGTTAATACAGTCTCCTTCCTAAACCATCCTGCCAAGATTTTTTCCTAAGCACCCAGCTCTCAGGTCTGTTTTAGGTCACTCTGATGGTAACCTCAACAATAAAAACAGCCTCACAAATGCAGGATCAGGAGGCTCCTTGCATGTATGAACCTGTCAAGTTAATCACAAGAGGCACATTTCCTTGAGATCATTACAAATAATTAGAATGAAAATATTTTTTGAATAAGGAGATAAGTCCAGCTGCAGGAGAAACATGTTCATTTCTTACATCCAAAAATTAAAACCCCATGTTCCTTTATAAGATCCGGGGCCTGTTGGAACAGGAAGATGCATTCCATCATTGCTTTGACCCAGGAAGGTTCTCCACTCCCTCCAGCCTCTGCTCAGAGACTCAGGCTGGCGGCATAACCATCTCTTCGTGCTCCTACAAGGGTGCTCCCCCAGGGAGGGTCTCTTCACTGACTTGGGTGTCCCACTTCTTAACCAGCATTTGGGAAATTTTCTCACCTATTCTCTAGAAATGAGGCCTGAGAAACAACTCCTGAAACTTTCCAACAGCAGTGTAGTTTCCTGAACGGAGGTGGCTGGAAGCCCCCTGCTGTCTCTGCACCTGCAAAGAGCTGGAGCTCTCAGATCCAAGTGATGGGAAGGGTGTGGAGGTCCCTGCCTCCCTCCCCACTCATTTTATAGTCCCCTTACCTCCTTTTCTCCCTCAATGCTCCTTGATCCCCTGAAGTTTATACCACATATAACAGCCAATCAATCAGCTGGAGTGCCTTCCTGGGGGCTCTCAAATACCAATAAATAAAAATCTCCTAGCTTTGCCTTCACACAGAACTTGATTTGGTGGCCCAGGAAAGGCTTCTTGGGAGAAACGCCTTGCGAATCTGATGGAATATTAGGTTAGTCAGGGAAAGGGGCAAGGTGAGGTGGGAGAAAAGTTCTAGAGAGAGGAAAGATTGTCACAGTGGCTAACATCACCCTAATACACATGTGCAGGGGTGAGAGACACAGAGAGTGGCACATTGAGAACCGAAGCCAGGCTCAGGAGGAAGAGAAGAGACAGAGAGAATAGCGATGGCTCCTTCCTATACCCTGAACCTAGGTCAGGTGCTTCTCTTCTGTGCTGGAGCAGACGTCCTAAACACCGCTCTCCAATAGAGTACTTATCAGACAATAGCAGAGATACCACCCAAACGCTGAAATCCCACCGAGTTTCCTTCCACAGTGTAGACTTATCACAGCCACCTGTCCCAACCCCCACTGCATCCACACAGGCCCTGTGGTTAGTTCTCACCCACGGGGTGTACCACTTTCAAACCAAGACATTTCAGAGGAATGGACCTCTTTCCCCTCCCCCCAGGGAGGGACAGAGTGTACACTTCAGCTCCAGGAAACTGCAAGACACCAGATGGAAAGAGTGCTGAGGCCTGACTCACCATGTAAAGGAGAGCTGCCTGCTGACCAAGAAGTCTGGCATGAGACTGTTAAGTGACAGAGAAATAATTTTGTGTTATGTTTTAAACACTAAAACTTGGGGGTTCAATTGTCACAGCAGCTAACATCACTCTAACGCGCAGATTAGGTAGCATTTACTTGTTTAATTGTATATAATCTCCTCTTGGTGATCAGTCAGTTCCGTCACTCAGTCGTGTCCAACTCTCTGTGACCCCATGGACTGCAGCACAACAGGTTTCCCTGTCCATCACCAACTCCCGGAGCTTGTTCAAACTCATGTCCATCAAGTTGGTGATGTCATCCAACCATCTCATCCTCTGTCATCCCCTTTTCCTCCTGCCTTCAATCTTTCCCAGCATCAAGGTCTTTTCTAATGAGTCAGTTCTTTGCATAAGGTGGCCAAAGTATTGGAGCTTCAGCATCAGTCCTTCCAATGAATATTCAGGACCGATTTCCTTTAGGATTGACAGGTTGGATCTCCCTGTAGTCGAAGGGACTCTCAAGAGTCTTCTCCAATGCCACACTTCAAAACCATCAATCACCTCTTGGTGATAGCACCCAGAAAAAAGTGGATATTAAACAAATGTTCTTTCAGTGAAAAATATTTATTTAATCGTTCACTTGATTAGAAGGAGGGCCTTCCCAGAATCCCTCAAATCCCAGAAGACAGAAAACATCTTACTTTGCCATAGGGCCAGCACACGCTCACGTACATACTCACACATACACATACCTGCACACACACACCCCTGAACATCAACACCAAAGCCACAGACAATTCATGGCCAAACCTGCCCCGGCTGTCTTGTGATTCATGCGACAGCAAGGACCATCCTTGGAACAACCCTCCTGAGATTCTGTTCCCCACCATGGATATCTTACACAGCCAAATACCGCAAAAGAAAATTAGACTAGGAAAGAAAAAGTCATCATGAAAAATAATCCAGATTTCTCATGATCTCACCCGTGAGTCAGATTTGCGTTTGGGATAACAACTAACCAAGTAGACCAGAACAGTCTGTCTGCATGATGTCAGCCTGCCAATTTCAACAGAGCAGAGAGGGCACACTCCTTCAGTTGGCTTAAAAGGACAAATCTAGTGCACTTGTTTATTATTATTATTCTTTCAAAATTCCAAGGTGAAACAGCCTCCTGTTTAAAAATAACTCTCTTGGAAATCAAACTATAATTTTCTTTTAAGTGCTGATTGCCAAGTACCTGCATCTTTCCATTTGAGCAGTACAGAGAAATGTCCTACAGGAGGCTCTTTGCTGTGCGACACTCAGAAAGCCGCCTCACCTCTCTGGGCCTGGATTTGTCCATTTATAAAATCTGAGTTTAAAATAGATGATCTGTAACAGTTCATGGAAGAAATAATTGTCAGTAGAAGGGAAACTGAATTTTTCAAGCCTTGGAAGCTGTTTAATATTCATAGAAATTATTCCTGACAGAAAAGGGTATTTTTGACGGGTAGCTTGATTTAGAGGAGTTTATTCGTTTAGGACAGAACGTGAGCTCCAAGGCACTACAGACATGAGTGGGTCTTTAGCGATGAGGGACAGGAATGGATGATTGTTCTCAACTAACAGGCAACATGTGGAGTACTGAGCTATGACTGCGTGTCAGGACATTTTCTTCTTTAAGAGATAAAAGAGACTTTAAGAATAATTAGACACAATTGCTTCATTCCAAGTGTGAAGAATCTAGGATCTGGAGCTGGACAGTGGCAGTGTCTGAACTAGAGCGGAGTCTTGGCTGCTGGTCAATTACTCTTTTCACTCAACCTTCCCCATCCTGCTTTACACCTTTCACAAGGACAGCGGCTATGATTTTGTCACTTGAAAAATCTCTCTGAAAAAAAAAAAAAAAAGCATTGAGAGAGACGTTGGTTATTCTATCCATCTTTAGGCTTGGGAATTGTTGCTGGATTTTATTTCCTCAATCCTTGCCTAACCCTCCAGCCTGTACATGAAGAACTCTGAGTACTGAAACAATAAGGTTGGGATCAGGTGAAAGATGAAGAAGTAATCATATACCTTGGAGCGTGTAAGAGGATAAGTGGTCCTTAGAGCTCTGGGGAGGGCAGCTAGCGAAGCCCACAAAAACATCCATTCACAGGTTATCTGCAAGGCGAGTCTCTATACCCAGGATTTTAGATCCTCAACTCAACCATCACCTCTGATCCCAGGTCCTGCCCACCTACTGACCTAAACTGACTGCCTCTCACTTTGATGTTTAACTGCTGTTTTTATCAGACTTCTGTTTCCCTCCAGGACATGGTATTGGAGGCAAAAATGAAAATATAAATATTAGCTTATAATCTTTCTCCACTTCAAGCCAGTCCCTCCCCTCCCCATATATGTGGCATCTCCTCCTTTTCTTTTAAGTTCCTAAAGGAAAACCCAGGATTTCTCTTCAGCACTGGTCACCCAGCTGATCAGTACTGTAGCAGCAACACAGACCCTCTGCATCTGGGACCTGCATGTCATTACAAGCCATTCTAAGTAAATGGAGGCATTAACCCTTTCTCATTTGCTCCTTCCCAAGACTCTGGGAAAAGGGCTTCTCTGGTGGCTCAGCAGTAAGGAATCTGCCTGCCAATGCAAGAGACTCAAAAGTGTGATCCCTGAGTCAGGAAGATCTCCTGGAGATGGAAATAGCAACCCACTCCAGTATTCTGGGCTGTAAAATCCCATGGACAGAGGAGCCTGGTGGACTACAGTCCATGGGGGTCACAAAAGAGCCGGACACAACTCAGCAACTAAACAACAACAAAGCCTCTAAGAAATGGAGGTGGTGGCCTAGGAAGAAAATTGCATTTGTTTATTAGGATTGCTCGTTATAATGATAAAGCATGTGGAGAAACGGAGGGGAAGGTTAATAGGCCAATAAACATGGGGACATATTTAAGAAAAATTTAAGTTTCAAATGTATTAAAGTTCTGAATCCAAGAACAGCTCCTTTCTATTAGCTTCAAAGGTCTACCTGCTCTGTGAGCTGACTACACTCTACTGACGTCTGTTTCCAATACCGAATAGGAGGAGGCAGCTTCACACAAACAGTGGGCGGTGGGGACACAGTCAGCCCTGGAGGCCCGTCCCCAATACTGATCACTCAGCTGGATCATCTTGGGAAATTACCTGACTCTCGGGCTCCTGATTCCTCATCCATAAAATGGAGCTAATAATCTACTAGGAAGCAGAAATGAGAAGATGTGGACAAAGCAGACCGGAAGAACATATCAGCTGCTGAATTAAACCTCAGAGCTGGTAGAGGCATTAGAAGTCCCCCAGCCCAGCCCCGAAACAGTCCTCCAGCCTTCGCACACTGCCTACAGTGAAAGAAATTTACCACCTCTCAAGGCAGCCCATGCCACTTTGAGGCTCTAATAGTTTAAAAAAGATTTTCCCAACATGGAGCTGTCTCCCTTAAGATCCATGTCTGCCATGGATGTCTGTCCCTTAAATCAAATGTTTTGACCTTTGTTCTGGCTTCTGGACCTGAAATGAGAATAAGTCTTAGCAGTCCCGCCCAGGAAAGCCATTAGAATTATTCATTTGGCCACCTTATGGATTATAGTTGCAGACCTCCCATATGCAAGTATACAGAACCACAGAGAGGTGAGGGTGAGTCTGGATTTCTTGTCTGAGGGCTGGTTGAGGGGGTGCCATTGGCCAAGACAGGGAACGGGCAGGGGTTGGGGAGGCAGGCTCATATGGGACAGGTGACAAGCTCAGTCTGGGATGCGATGTTCTGGAGTGCCTCAGAGTCCCCAGATGGAGGTGGAAGTGAGGCAGGAGGTAGATGCCCCCACCCCCACCCCAGGGTAAAGCAATTGGAGATTCATTCCCTATGGACCGAAACGTCAAGATAAGAATAGCAGGCCAATTAAGGGCTACGGCTAGGCCCTGTCCAGACCATATATTTCTCATTCTCAAAGTCAGGAGACCTCCCTGACCAAACATGTGCCATGCACAGAAAGGCTTCTTGGAGGTCAAAGGGGATGCTAAGCTACCCACAGGCCTGTGTGATAGGATTCATCTTGGCTAAGAGATGCCTGCGCATACATAGAAGGACCCTGAGATATACCAAATATGGATGGCGAACCAGGCAAATCAAAATGATTGGCCAAAGGAAACCCAGAAGAAATGCCCTATAGACGTGATTTAAACTGCCATGAGGGGGTGACTGAGGGACTCGTCCCCCAGTCTGGCCATGTGTCGATCTACACAAGCTGTACTCTTTTTCCTCTGAATAAGAGGAACTTTTTTGTGGGAATTCTTTTCTGCAAAGCCTAAGGGCCAGGGCCCTTGTCATTTACCACTGGTCTGGTGGCTAGGATCTGGTGCTCACCCTCATGACTCAGCCTCAATCTCTCATTGGGAACCCAAGCCCTGCTCCACACCATTGCAGGCCGAGGCCACCCGAGATCAGTAGTAGGCACTGGACATGGAGCTCAGGAGGAGGCTGGAGGCTGGAGGCACAGATTTGGAGGGAAGTGTAGACAGGGGGTGAAAGTGGATGTGTAGAAGTGGAAAATGGGGCTGAAACTGCCCAGAGGAGGAATGAGAACATCGCTGCCTAAGAGGTGAAGTACAAACCAACCAAAAAGGAAGGGGGAATCAAAGTTGGTGCAAGAATAAGTGAAAGCACTCCGTGGAGAGCAGCTCAGCGAGAAGAGTAAGACCAGGCGTCCATTAAAGAGGCAGGAAGAATCCACGAAAGGAGTGGGAGCAGAGACGCTGGAGAACAGTGCTTCATAAAGGAGATGCTGGCCAAACAACTGAAGCACTGAAACCTCTCCACTGGATCTGGATGTAGAGGCCCATCAACTGTCACCAGGGACTTTCAACGGAGCGTCGGGAATGGAAACCAGATTGCATGGTCCATTGAGGGATCAATGAGAGCTGAAAGAAGTGAAAACAGCCAACACAGACCAAATCTTCAGATAATTTGACCGTTAAGGATATAAAGGCAGAGAGGACTTAATTAAAGAGGGGTGAGGTTTGCACATGGCAGAGAGGAAAGGCTTTTAGGCAGGGGGAGGGTAAAGACAGAGGGGAAAGAGTAGGCTGATTAAGCATGATCGTTAAGCTGAATCTGAGGGAAATGTTCAATAAAAGGAGGGAAATTCTCTCAGGCAAGAAGGAAAGCGCACAGGTCGGAGGTGGACAGATTGTAAGTGAGGGAGCAAGACTGAGGGAATTTTCATGGATTCTCTCTGTGAAGAAAACATTAAGGTCCCCAGCTTGAAGGGAGAGAGAAGGTCTCTAGGTAGGAGTTTGAGGGGGAGGGGTAGTCCAGGCAGTGGGGGGAACGGCAGGGAAAGCTGATGGGGGTCCTGTGAGACTGTCCACCTGCCTGCTGGCCTAGGAGGACGATGAGTTCAGAGGCCTTTATCCCGCAGCTGCGCCAATCAAAACAGATAGTGGTTTTTTTTCTCTTTCTCAGAAATTCTCAGCAATCAGGACACAGGGGCAGGAACTGACAGTGATTGAACTTATTTGGTGCGAGGATTTTGGGTGGTGAGGACAGCAAAAGGAAAGGAGTTGGAGAGTTTAGAGTATTGGGAAAGGAGTGTGTGAGGCGATGGTCCACAGGGGCATGGGATTAAAGGGAAAGGACTTGGAAGGCACCATCATCTTTCCTGAAAATCTCTCTCACCAACTTTTGAATCTTGGACCCTTGCTTCTGAATATGTCACTTTACACCACATGCTGCCCAGAACGGCGCACAATAGTCTAGATGTGTGGGACCAGAGCAGAGGGTCCACACTGTTTCTGACCCCATCTGGGATTTACATTTAATAGTCACATCAGAGTTTTGATGCACACTGACCATCCAGTCAAACAAACTGCCTAAATCTTTTACAAAAAGATCGTTATTACAGCAGATTCCTGACTGTCCTGTAATAAATGCAGTTGGCTTTTCAGACCACAGTGAAGGACCTTCACTTGAGCCCTTGGCTGATCTTGCAAAATGTGACCTATCCTATATGTCACTTTAGATTCTGATTCCGGTGTGAAACGAGGTCACTGTGCTTCTGGGATCTGGGTCATGAGCAAATGGGATAAATGTGTCATCTGCACCTTTATTCAAGTCATCGATAAAAACATTGAACAGCAGCAGGATAAATCCAATGGCAGAACTGTGTCAGACTCTCACTGCTAGAGCCCTCTCTCTGGATGGACATCAATCCATCAACCTCTTTGCACGGGCATTTAGCCAGTCAGCTACAAATCACCACATCACGCAACTGTCCAGTCCATGTTCCTCCATCTTGCCCACAAAGATATCACAAGGGACCATCCAAACACCTTGCTGAAAAGTCCAGATTCGTTATGTCAACACTTTTCCCATGATGTACCAATCTAGTAACCTTATCCCCACTGGATAAAAACACAATGCCCTTTTTTTTTTGCTGTGTCTTATACACCTAATACAAGATGGAAATCACTTTATGACATTTTACAGCTTTATAACATTTCCTGTCTCACCATGACATCACTTTCCCCCAATCCTAGGGCTTCAAAAGGCCACAAAGGTGTTAAGACCTTAGTTTCTAAACCTTCCTTCTACTCACATAGATCCGGTTACCTGATCTCCCAGCCTGCTGAAATGAAGAATGTTAGCCTGAGAATGAGGCTCTAATAGAAAAGTCACCATTTCAAACAGAGAGAGAAGGGCTCCACACGGTGCCATCCTTTGCCTTGTCTCAGAGCTGCCAGCCAGCAGTTCCCAAAAGCTAGCTTAAATTTATTTCCTTGAATCTGATTTTGAAAATAAAGGCAAATGCGATTATATCTGAGCTTTCTTGGGTATGTCATTTTCAACCAGGGTACTGCGATCCTAGATTCTAAATCTTACAAGCTACGTATTTGGTTGTTTATGAGATGAGAAAGATACAGACCAATAATGTGTGCTGTGCTGCACTAAGTCACTTCAGTCATGCCCAATTCTTTGCAACCCTATGGACCATAGCCCACCAGGCTCTTCTGTCCATGGGATTTCCCAGGTAAGAATACTGGAGTGGGTCACCACACCTGTGGCTCAGATGGTAAAGAATTTGCTTGCAATGCAGGAGGCCCAGGTTCAATCCCTGGGCCAGGAAGATCCCCTGGAGAAGGAAATGGCAACTCACTCCAGTATTCTTGTCTGGAAAATCCCATGGACAAAGGAGCCTGGTGGGCTACAGTCCATGGGGCTGCAAGAGGCGGACAGGACTTAGCAACTAACACTCCTCCAAGGGATCTTCCTGATCCAGGGATTGAACCCACATCTCTTCTGTCTCTTGCATTGGCAGGGGGTTCTTTACCACTAGTGCCACCTGGAAAGCCCACAGATCAACACAACCCAGAGTTGAAAAATGCCAGAGTGCTTATGAAGGGTACAGTCCCTACTTACATCAAGAGTGACACGCTATCCCCTTGGCAATGCTCCTTGGAAGTTGCCGATACATTTAAAAAGGATAGTGCTGGGGATACAGAGATGAGAGTATGGCCAAGAGCCTGAGAGAGTTCACAGCCTAGCCTGGGAGGGCTAACACCAAAGAAAGACACTTTCACCTAAAGACTCACCAACCAGGGCAGCATGTGCTAGATGCCAAGAGAACATGCCAGGCAGCCTGTGCGCCAGACGTTCTGGGAGAGACTGCCAGCTGGAGGGTGAGGAGAAACACTCTTCAGAGGGAAGGAGACTTAGCCTGTGTCTTACATGATGGACAGAATCTAGGCAAGGGGTTGCGGGGCTTTCTGGGTGTGGGGGTGTGAAAAATGCATAGTCCATGCAGACAAAAGGAATTAAGCTGGATCCAAATTCCCTCTCACTTTTCAAATATATTCATGGGGCAGTGGTTCCAGGATTGCTGAGGATACCAGTATCAGAATATACTCAAGTTCCTTCTATAAACTGGCATAGTATTTGCATGTAACCCGTGCACATTCTTCCTTATACTTTAAATCGTCTCTGTGTGCTGTGTACTTAGTTGCTCAGTCGTGTCGGACTCTTTGTGACCCCATGGACTGTAGCCCACCAGGCTCCTCGGTCCATGGGGATTCCCCAAGCAGGAATACTGGAGTGGGTAGCCATGCCTTCCTCCAGGGGATCCTCCCAACCCAGGGATCAAACCCAGGTCTCCCGGATTGCAGGCAGATTCTTTACTGTCTGAGCCACCAGGGAAGCCCAAATCATCTCTAGACTGCTTATAATACCTAAGACAGTGTAAATGGTTATAAGTATAATATATATACTGACAAATTCAAGTTTTGTTTTTTTGAGCTTTCTGGAATTTTCCATCAGCTATGGACTGAATCTGCACACACAGAACCCACAGATACATGGATGGCAATAGCTGACAGTATAAAGAGAAAAGTCCAGTGGGGAAATTAACACAGAAAACACTTAATTCGGCAAGAGGGGGGTTTATGCCTCCAGGCGAAAGTCAGCAAGGTCATGCAGGGATGAATGTCCACTACATTCCCTCTAAGAAGATGCTCTGATGAAATTTTTACACATAGCACAAACTTCATTAAAATCATCCCCTGAAATTTAGGTCTGGAGACTAATGGACTTTCTAAGAATGAACAACTTATGCCGAGCTCCACATCGGAATGACTCGGGGAGGGTTCAGAAAATATCAGTGCTGGTGCTCATCCCACCAATTATATCAGAATCCTCAGGGGCATCAATATTTAAATGAAAAATACCCGTGGTTCTACCTCATTCCCTCAACAGATTGCTTCCTGAGTGCCTGCTGTATGCCAAGCCTTGTTCTCACTGTTGAAGATATGAGTGAATCACATAGGCTCCCCCCTTCAGAAAAATAGCCTCATAAATTTTTCATTGCAGCGGTGCAGAGAAGGCAGAAAAGCAAATTGAGTCAGTAAAATATATGTTTAAAAACTGACAAGGTGCAAAGGAGAAAATAAAGCTGAGAAGGGGGATATGAAATCTCAGGCTGGGGCAGGGTGGCACAAAGACTTCACTGAAGGCAACATTTGAATCGAGACCTGAAGGAAGCAGCAAGTCAGCGATGTGAAAGAAGAACATGTCAGAAAGAGGGAACAGCAGGTGTGGTGACCCTGAGGCAGAGGTGTGCCAGGGTGGTGCGGGGCTTGAGCAGAGAGGGAATCAGGGAGGAAGGGAAGGGCCTGGTAGGTTAAGTAGTGAGTTTGGCTTTTACTCTGAGAAGTTTGAACAGAGCACTAATTTGATCTGATTTGTATTTTGAATCTGGAACCACTTGGCTGTTCTGCTGAGACTACGCCATATGGTGAAATGGAAGAGGTAAAAATTGAGCAGCGCCTAAAAGAGCCCACTTGAGAGATGAGGAACCAGGGATGAAGAGAGGCGATGAGGGACGGTCAGATTCTGGGTATATGTTGAAGGATTAACTGAAGACAAAGTATCTGGAAGGGGAAGGGATGGGAATCAGAAACTTACTTTTAGACGTTAAAGTCTGAGATGACTATTATCAGAGGTGTCAAGTAGGTAATACTATATGCAGGTGGCACGAGATGGAGATACAGTAGTGTGAATTCTTGGCTGATGGATGGTATTTAAAGCCATGAGAATGACTGACACCACAGACAGTAATCACAGAAAGAAAAGACAAGTGCAAATAATGAGTGCTGGGCCCTTCAGCAGTGAGAGATCAGGGAGAAGAGAGAAGGCAGTCAAGAAGATGGGGAAGGAATGCTGGCTGGTGAGTGAGGAGGAAGGTCTATACAGTATGGTATGCGGAGAGCCAAGGAAAGGATGCCTTTCAAGGATAAAGCAGGGATAAACCGTATGTATCATCAAATGCTTTGAAGGAGCAAGGGGAAGGCTGAGAATTAGCCCTTAGATTTAGCAATGTAGACGTCACTAGCAACCTTGATAAGAGCAGCTTGGGATGCACAGCAAGGAGGTGAATCACTTCTCTAGGAGGTCATGTTCTTGAACACAGCTTAAAACACACTGAATGCCTTCCTTCCCTGATAGAATGTAAGCGTTTAGCACATAGTAGGTCTGTATCTTATTTACTGAAGAAATGCCTCAGGGCTGTACAAGTGCAATGTTCATGAAATCACCTAAAATGATCAGTGTATAAAGTGGAAGTCTTTTCATTTGGAAAAATGTGAAGGAAAGATAACTCTCAACACACTTACATCAGAAGATTCATCTTCCCCTACATCTTAAATCATAACTAGCATGCCTCAGACTTGCTAGCTCTGCTATTAGGTGATAAATTTCTGAAGGGCAGGGCCGTTTCAGGCTTCAGGGATCTTCATGGATTAGCTGTAGGTATGACCTGAAATATATATTCCAGATTCTTCTCCCCACTCAGACATGCTGATCTGACACCAGTTTCATTCATTTAAAAAAATCTTCATGAAGGATATACAACAGGCCTGAGTCACAGCATCAAACAGGACGTGGCTTTGCCTGGAAGAACTTTCCAGTCTAGTTTCTGACCCACTGCTGACATCAACTCAAGAAGTGGTTCTGGTTTCACTTTGGACTGCAGTTCATATTCCCAGCCACAGATGATAGAGCATAACGTAACATCACCCAGATTTACATAGGCCTAGAAATATATCCCAAAGAAGGCGATGGCACCCCACTCCAGTACTCTTGCCTGGAAAATCCCATGGACAGAGGAGCCTGGTAGGCTGCAATCCACGGGGTCGCGAAGAGTTGGACACGACTGAGCGACTTCACTTTCAATTTTCACTTTCCTGCATTGGAGAAGGAAATGGCAACCCACTCCAGTGTTCTTCTGTAGAGAATCCCAGGGACAGGGGAGCCTGGTGGGCTGCCGTCTATGGGGTTGCACAGAGTCGGACACGACTGAAGCGACTTAGCAACAGCAGCAGAAATATATCCAGGAGTAAATATGCCTAAGGGGTTCTTAGCCAGTTCCAAGTCTCCACCAAAAGCAGGGTTCAGGAAGCTCACCATGTTCCTGAAGTAATGGTGTCTCCATTGTTTCTCCTCCACCCCCAAAGTTAGTTAAATAATTTGATGGGATTGGTAATTCTAACAACCTGAATTTTATTTATTTTTATCCCCCATGCATTGAATATGAAGTGTTTATATCTTTCTGTACGTGTATTACTAAATAAATACTAGTTGTATGAAAAAGGAGGGAAAAAGTTGATTTGCAGCAGTGAGGACGAAGTACAAACTCTAGGAGAGAACAGAGCATCATTGACCATATTACCTCCTTCAAATGTCCGCTGAGCTTTCATAGTTTTCAGTGGTTTTATGGGAAGCTACCTACATTCTATCTGCTCAACCACCGTTAGCAAAGTTTACATGCTGGGTCAAGAGGAAGCTGGGGAGTAGCAGTTGAGAAAGAGTTAGGAAAAATAATAAGACCGACTATCCTAGAGTGCAGGTTCCAGCATGGATTTCAACCTATGGAAATCCAGGAAGACTTCTTGATCCAGCAAATGAGAGCTGTGCTGGGCGGTGCTATTCCACTCCAAAGAGCACACACAGTTGTACCTGGGCTCCATCGTGACTACCCATCTGCCTGTTAGCACAGTGAGCAGCTCCTCTTTGGTTTATGATTAAAATAAAGGAGACTGCTAATGAGTGACAGTTTACATGCACAACCCTCCGGGCAAAGTTCTGGTTACCATAACAAATCCCACTCATGACAGCAGTGGCAAAGCCCATGCCGTATCAAATGGCTAGAGTTCTGCTTCCCTGCAGGAAGGCAGCTATATTTGCCAAATACACTCATCAGCCACTATAGTCCTTTCTACAAATAAAAGCCCAACCTACATCTGTGGGTCTTGGCCATCCTCACAATTACGATTTGCCTGAAAGAGTAGCTTTTTGTCTGATGTTTACTTATCGGGATGCTGATGTAATTCTCAAGATGGAACTTACTTTTAAAAGGAGGTCCAAGAGCAGGGAAGGAAATAAATAGCTGCTTTCTCATTTCTCCCAGTCTGCACGATTGGCAGAAGTTCTCTGAGCCCCACATCCTGGCAAGAATACATCCTTTGGCCTCTTCCATGACTGGCCCAAAACTGGTAACAGCGAAATAGACCAGTGTTTTAACAAGACCCAATGCAGAGGGTCTTGCTATCAAGCAATCGAAAACCAGGGTCCATGCTCTCATCCTAAGGCTTTATCTACTGGAAGAGACAGGGAGACAGAAAAAAACAAACTACAGAAAGGTACATGAAAGGGAAACCAGGAGGAGGATGATCTCAGGGCTTCTTGTGAAGGCAAACAAATTCCACCTTTGCATTCTCCCTACAAAGAGGATCAGGATGCAACCTGGTCATCTCTGCCTTTCCTGTAAGCATTCAAGGAAAAGGGTTTAAACCATTAATTCTCCAGATGGATCTGAAAATGTCTTGAGCCTAAATTCCTAAGTGGAGAAAAAAAGAAATGAACTTCTTAACCGCTCAAGCTTAAGCCCCAGGGCCAACTTTTCAGGGAAATAATATATTGAGAATCTAAGTAAGTATATTTCCTCCCTGTGTTTTAACAATCTGTGTCCTGGGTTTCTGAGTAGAAAAATGAATTAGAAAACTCAGAGTTTGTAGAGATCCTAGGCAGTCCCTGCTTCTCAGAGACCTGGTGGAATAATGGATAAGAACATGGGCTTAGGAGACAGAGAGATTTGGGTTCAAATTCTTGTTCCAGCTCTTAACAGATATGCAACTCCAGGCAAGCAATTTAAACTTTCTAAGCCTACTTTTCATCATCTGGAACATAAGGATAACTGGGATCAGTGTCTGGAATATAATAATTGCTTTATTTGCACAACCAGCTATTTACTGAGGGCCTACTGTATACCAGGCAATGTTGTTAGCACTGGAGGTACAGCGAAAAGCACAATGTCCCTGCTTTGATGGAATTTACATCCCAACAGGTGAGATTAAATAATAAGCAAATAGAAAAACTTTATTTCTAATGAAACAAGAGTAACATGATACAGCATCTGGGGGATGGGGCCATTTTAGATTATATGATTGCGGAGAAGAAGGCCTCTGAAGGTTTGGAGGAAGAAGCTTCCAGAAAGGGGTAAGGCCCTCCTCTGGGATAGAGCCTGCTCTGTTCCAAAAAGGACAGTGTGTCTGGGCATAGACAGTGAGAGCACTGGGTGGGAACACAGGAAGTCACCTGAGAGGCAGGTGGGAGAAAAGGACCTGAATTATATTCAAATGGCAATGAGAAAACCCCTGGCTGAAGCTGCAGAGTGACTTGACTTGACTTGTGTGTTGAGAGGCCCTTCTGGCTGCTCTGAGAAGAAAGGACTAGGGGTCAAGAGTCCTCTTCTGGGGAGGCCCAGTTAGAGGACCGCGGCAGCAGGGCTCCAGGGACAAGGGGCAGCGGCTTCAGGTTGGAGCCTGCCGTGGAAGGTGGGAGCAGGAGGTGGATTCTGGGGGAAGGCCCACAGGACTCACACACTGACCTATTGAGTGTGAGGCAGACAGAAGAAAAAGGGGTGGCTTCTAGTTGAGGGAATGAGCCCACAAGGGGACGGTGGTGCTGTTTACTAAGAGGGGCGAAGGGAAGAACTGGCCTGAAGGAAAAGTCTCAAGGCTTCCATTTCAGTCCTGTTAGGTCTGAAGCACCCATTCTCTACCCAGGTGGGGATGTCAAGCTGGCAGTGAGCATGTGGGTCTGGAAGTCAGTGAGCTAGAGACATACATTTGGGAGGCAACATCACACAGATGGTAGATGAGATCTCCCCAGAAGGGAGAACAACTAGAGAAAAGGACCCAAGGTCAAGTTTGAGGCAACAGCATAAAAAATGATTATTTGTTGATGTTGGTATAATTCTCATTATGCTGGGAAGTAGAGTGTTGATCAGTTACTATTATCAGCATCTTTTTACCCATCCACCCATCCTGCTATCCATTCATACCATAAACAATCAGAGGAGCACATTTACTGAGAGGCAGAGATGACAGATGGTTCCCCAACTTATAATGGTTCAACTTACAATTTTTCAACTTCCAGTTCAGTTCAGTTGCTTAGTCGTGTCTGACTCTTTGTGACCCCATGGACTGCAGCATGCCAGGCCTCCCTGTCCATCACCAACTCCCTGAGTTTACTCAAACTCATGTCCATTGAGTTGGTGATGCCATCGAACCTTCTCATCCTCTGTTGTGCCCTTCTCCTCCTGCCTTCAATCTTTCCCAGCATCAGGGTCTTTTAAAATGAGTCAGCTCTTTGCATCAGGTGGCCAAAATACTGGAGTTTCAGCTTCAACATCAATCCATCCAATGAACACCCAGGACTGATCTCCTTTAGGATGGACTGGTTGGATATCCTTGCAGTCCAAGGAACTCTCAAGAGTCTTCTCCAACACCACAGTTCAAAAGCATCAATTCTTCGGCACTCAGCTTTCTTTATTGTTCAACTCTCACATCCATACATGACCACTGGAAAAACCATAGCCTTGACTAGATGGACTTTTGTTGACAAAGTAATGTCTCTGCTTTTTAATATGCTATCTAGGTTGATCATAACTTTCCTTCCAAGGAGGAACTGTCTTTTAATTTCATGGCTGCAATGATCTGCAGTGATTTTGGAGCCCCCAAAAATAAAGTCTGCCACTGTTTCCACTGTTTCCCCATCTATGTGCCATGAAGCGATGGGACCAGATGCCATGATCTCAGGTCTTAGTTTTCAACTTTACGATGGTACAAAAGTGATACCCAGTCAGTGGAAACCACACTTCGAATTTTAATCTTTTCCTGGGCTAGCGATAAGCTGTTATGACACTCTCTGGAGATGCTGGGCAGTGGCAGTGAGCTGCAGCTCCCAGTCAGCCATGCCATCACCAAGGTAAACAACCAATACAACCATTCTGCACCCTTGTAACCATTCTACTTTCAGTACAGGATTCGATAAATTATATGAGGTGTTCAACACTTCAAATAAAATAGGTTTGCGTTAGATGATTTTGCCCAGCTTTAGGCTAATGCAAGTGTTCTGAGCACATTTAAGGTATGCTAGGCTAAGCTGTGATGTTTGGTAAGTTGGGTGCATTGAATACATTTTTGACTTATGGTATTTACAATTTACAGTATTACTATGATGAGTGTATTACAATATGTAACCGTATTTGTATTACAGGGGCTTCCCTTGTAGCTCAGTGAGTAAAGAATCCATCTGCAATGTGGGAGACTGGGGTTCAATCCCTGGGTCGGGAAGATCCCTGGAGAAGGAAATGGCAAGCCACTCCAGTATTCTTGCCTGGGAAATCCCATGGACAGAGGAGCCTGGTGGACTACAGTCTATAGGGTCGCAAGAGTTGGACATGACTGAACCACCACTACCACCTTGTAAGTCAAGGAAGATCTGCAGTTCAAGAACACAAGCTCTAGAACCAGACTGCTCTACTCAAATCCTGGTTCCACAAACTCCTGTAACCTTGGAGAACGTGGCGAACCACAATACTCCATCTGCAAAAGGGCACATAGTGGGGTAAATGGTGACTTTGAAAAAAACGTGTTCATGCCCTGGTACCTGTGAATATGACCTTATTTGCAGATATAATTAAATTAAGGATCTTGAGATGAGATCATCCTGAATTATCCGGTGGCCCAAAACCCAATGACAAGTGTCCTTATAGGAGACGTGTGAGACAAAGACATGCAGACGTAAGAGAAAACACGACTGCACAGAGCAGAAGGTGGTGTGAACAGAGACGGAGACAGGAGTGGGCCCGCCACAGGGGTGCTGACAGCTCCCAGAAGCCGGAAGAGACCAAGAAGGCTCCTCCCCGAGAGCCTCCAGAGGGAGCATGGCCCTGCTGACACCTGACTCCAGACTTCTGACCCCCAGAACCATGAGAGAATAAACTTCTGTTGTTCTAAGCCACCAAGTTTGTGGTCATTTCTCACGGCAGCCTTAGGAAACAAACATGGGGATGATAACAGCATGAACCTCATCGGATGGTTATGAGAAGGAAATGAATTAATACGTTTAAAAGTGTCTAGAACTGTGCCTGCCAACTAGGGAACGTTCAAACAACGTTCATTTAGCCCCATGTACTGAATATTGTGTTGGATCCTGAGGGCTTCCCTGGTGGCTCAGACGGTAAAGAATCCACCTGCAGTGCCGGAGACCTGGGTTCCATCCCTGGGTTGGGAAGGTCCCCTGGAGGAGGGCATGGCAACCCACTCTGATATTCTTGCCCGGGGAAATCCACAGGCAGAGGAGCCTGGAGGGCCACAGTCTATGGGGTCACAAAGAGTCAGACACGACTGAGTGACTAACACTGAGGAGTGCGGATTCAGAAGAGTATGAAGAAAAGGGCCGATCATCTCCTGAGACCCTCAAGAGATAGACTGTGTCCAGGATGCTGAGCAGGTGAGGGGCCAGAAGGCGAGAAGGGTGCTCAGGTACCGTGGGTGATTCCTGGGTGCCCGTGCCTGAACGCTGCTCCCCAGCCATCACCATAATGAAATCAATAAGCCTCACATCTGCTCAGATTTGAAAGATGAGTAGCAGATCCAGAGAGGTGTTAATGCAATCCTTTCCGGCACCTTCCACCCCCCGAGCCGTCTCACTGCCTGCTCTCTCATGAGAATCCGTGCTGATGGGGACACTTGGAGCATATTTTCTGGGGACAGCTGTCTCTTCTGTCAGCCTAATGATACTGGGAATAACGGTGACCAGGGCAGGGCTGGAGTGGAGAGTGGGCAGCAGACAACTTGAGGAAAGTGATGCCAAAATTATACGCTGAGTGATTTTGTAATAATATTTGCATGGTGTGTTAGCTTTAGAAGTTAATTTTCTTCACCAAGAGACCCACATAGCACACCCTAGTTTTACCCCAATCTCTATAAAATACACTGTGTCAAAAAGGGGGGTTGGGGAATC
Source organism: Bos taurus (assembly GCF_002263795.3). NCBI lineage: Eukaryota > Metazoa > Chordata > Mammalia > Artiodactyla > Bovidae > Bos > Bos taurus. The sequence continues at coordinate 41,898,823 of NC_037347.1, forward strand.
CAAGTGAAACACAGCTGAAATCAGACATTCTATAAGTGTCCATTGGCCAACACGCCAAAATGTAAAGAGTTTGTTGACATCTGGCTTTATTAAAATTGGCTCCATCCTCATCTTCATGGGTGTAAAAAAAGAAATGCTCAAACACCAGAAGAGATTTTATAATTATATGTGATCACCTGCATTGCAAATATAAGCAGGGTCAGGAACCACTTAATATTCTTTAGAGGTAAGAGCATTACCGGGTGTTCAAACTTGTTTACACCAACCCCAGACAGCATGGCTAACAGAGAAAGGGTCTTGTGGAATACCGAAATTCCAACAACATTCCAAGATTCATAAATAGGACAAGCACGTTCTCATTAGAAGGCATCTACAGAGTGCTGGAGGGCTTCCCTGATGGCTCAGTTGGTAAAGAATCTGCCTGCAATGCAGGAGACCCCTGTTCTATTGCTGGGTTGGGAAGATCCGCTGGAGAAGGGATATGCTACCCACTCTAGTATTCTTAGGTTTCCTTTGTGGCTCAGCATATGAAGAATCCGCCTGCAATAAGGGAGACTTGGGTTCGATCCCTGGGTTGGGAAGATCCCCTGGGGAAGGGAAAGGCTACCCACTCACTCCAGTATTCTGGCCTGGAGAATTCCGTGGACTGTATAGTCCATGGGGTTGCGAAGAGTCGGACACGACTGAGCGACTTTCACTTTCACAGAGCACTGGGGGTTTCCCAGGTGGCACTAGTGGTAAAGAACTCGCCTGCCAATGCAGAAGACGTAAAGAGACATGGGTTTGATCTCTGGGTTGGGCAGATCTCCTGGAGGAGGGCATGGCAACCCACTCCAGTATTCTTGCCTGGAGAATCCCAAGTATAGAGGAGCCTGGCAGGCTCCACAGGGTCGCAAAGAGTCAGACATGACTGAGTGACTTAGTATGCATGCATGCACACATGCAGAGCACTAGTCTTTGCTGAAAGGGACAAAAGAGCCAGTGTTTATTCCATCTTCCTCCCTAGATATCCCCAGCAGCTCATCAGGGGTGACAGCAGCCAGACAGGGTCCCCAGGGAGCCAGCCTCCCAGGCACTGTCTCTCTTCCCACCACCTGCCTCTAGATGCCCAGAGGCCTCTCCTGTCAGGCCGTCTAGTGCCCCCACCCTCTACTGAGAACATCCTGATCCAAAATTACCCTCCTCCCAGCCTCCTCCCGGCAGAGCTTGTATTCCTGCAGTGGGCAGGTCTCAGCCTGGGAGAGGGCTTTGGGTTTCACGGCTCTTAAGTATGGGAGGAATCTTCTCTGCACTGCATCTGTGCATCTTGATGTTTAGCAAAGCAGGATGATGAACCCTTGGAAGCCAGAGTGTATGTGTTTTAACTCAAACAATTGAGTTAAGGTGGCAGTGTTAGCTAAGGTCAAGTGCAGGCAAGGCCAAGTGCTAGAGGTATCAGATGCTGATAAAAAGGGAGACCATGAGTAGCTCATCCAAATCTACTTCTACTCCTGCCAAAGTCCTCCAGGGCCGCAGTCTGGAGCTTCATTCTATTAAGGGCCACACACACATCACGAAAGCCCCTCTTCAGGAGGCTGCTCAAATGCCACGGGTCCATTCTGCAATGTGTTAAATTTACTTCCACCTGATGGCAAGGGATTAGATTAGGTTCCTTCAGGGATTTGCAAATCCTTCAGGGTATGTGTTTTTTTTTTATAATCCTCATGTGGATAGCTAAGCATTTCAGGCTGCTTAAGGCAACAAAACTTTCCCTCTCTCTCTGCTATTATTTCATTTAAAGCCGCGACGTGGATGTGGGCAAAATGAGTCCTCTTTTTTCCCCAAACCCTGCTTCTCCCAAACCCCTTTGCATGTTACAGTGTTCGATGAGCCACATAAACACTTTAAAACCTACAAGCAAATAATCTAAGAATAACTCAATCTGCCAGATGTTCCATGCTTGCTGGTTTCATCAGACTGCTTCATAAAGAGAGTTAATTCTGAAGTTTCTGATTCTCTGCGAGTCACCAGTCTCAGCAAGAGACCAGTCACCATTCACTCAGTGTATTTGTGTAGGTAATACGTGCACCCCAAAGCCGCGGCTCTCAAAATGGGGACTGTTTCCCAGCCCCAGTGAGAATGTGGGGAGGCGAAGACGTTATTGGCATTGGAGAGAGGGCCCAGCCAGGGGCAGGCCTCTTCCCAGAGCTGGAAAGACTTAAAAGACAAATGTGTCTTCTCCGCACACTTAGTGCCTCAACAAGCCAGCTCTCAACTCGGCCGCCTTATCAGACCACAAAGGGCCTCTTCAACTATTGAGTTCTCAAACCGTAAATGCTCCCAGTGTTTTCCTGAACACATCTGTAAATAGAATGCTGAGCTCTTTAAATCAGGGGCCATTCAAATCTAAATCAGATGCCCTACCTGGTTCAAATCCTGTCTCTGCCCAGAGCTGCAGAACCCTGGGGGAAATGTATTCTTTCCCAAGACCAGCCTTTTTTTCCATTTCTAGAAGATGGTTATTATAAAGATCAAGGATGGAAAAGTTTTAAATGCCATAAAAGGATCTATCATTTTATGTGGAACCTATGCATAAGTCTAATTGACAACATAATCTAGATACAGACTATCCAGTTGGAAAAATATATCAAGGATAATCTGAGTACATATTTTTATACTTCTCTTTCCTTAAAAAACATTCTGCACATTTTCCCCAAATATCATTTAATTTGGCACACATCTATTGAGTAATTCCTAAATCAAGTTAAGCGCTCCTTAGCCTCCCCTCCTTATGAAGGAGTGAGAATATTTACCTAATCTTTCTAAGTATAACAAAGAGCCATTAATAAAACCAAGGGGGTACACAGACTGTGACCTCCTCCTCACTCACCTGCATCTTGCCATTGAAAGATGATGGTTCCCAGACTGAGCAATTTAGACTGTGATTCTAGCCCTGTGTAGTCTGCTAGTCGCTAGGTCATGTGCAAATCTTTGTCACCCTGTGGACTGCAGCCCACCAGGCTCCTCTGTCCACGGAATTCTCCAGGCAAGAATACTGGAAAGGGTTGCCATTCCCTTCTCTAGGGGATCTTCCCCACCCATGCATCAAACCCAGGTCTACTGCATTGCAGGCAGATTCTTTAACGTCTGAGCCACCAGGGAAGCCCCCATGTGATTCTAGCTCTGGTTGTACTGAAATGAGGTGAGTTCTCTGTTTTTCTGGGCCTCAGGTTCCCGGAATGCAGGAATTAGCAAATCTGATAGTACTGCCCCTTCCAGAAACCACTGAGGAGAGGAAAGACCCTCCAGGATCCCCCTGGTTTGGGCCCTGCCAACTTCACCATCGCATCAGAGAGGGTATGATAACATCTTTCATCCAGAGAAAAAGAAAGCTCCTGTTGGGTCTACTAAACAGTCCTGTCTCTGCATTCAACTGGGCTGTCATTGACTCTGGCGAGAGGTTTATCCATTTCTCAACACACCCTCATTGGGACCCAAGACATCCCAGGAGTTATCACTGAGACACAAGCATATCTCAGTATCTCTTTTTACTCCTCCTAAGAATAACCCTGAAAAATAGCTCTTCTACCAACTTTGCACATGAAGAAACTGCGGCTCCAAAATTTCAAAACATCTGGCCAGTAAGAGGTTCCAGCCAGTTCTCTGACCCCAATTCCACACTCCGGCCTTTCCCTCTGGGCTGCCTTTGCACAGGAGCCAGGTTCATCCCCTGTCAAAGTGGCCTGCCCCCCAAGCTCCCAGCCTGACACAGTGCCCTCCTGGCTGTCGGCAGGCATCCCTGCTCTTTTACCAAGGCTGACACTCCCCTTCGCTGCGGTGCAGGTGCCTCCAGAACCTCACCCCACCTCTGCTCCCCTCCTACCTTCCAGGGAAGGCAGATGGCAGCTCTTTCTCTGCACCTGCTCCTGACACTTCTGGCCTCTTCCTTCCCAAAGACTCCATTTCTTGACTCCATTCTTTCCCACTTCTCTTTTGTTTACTAAACACGCCTGGGGACTCTCCTGAATAAAGCTTCCCTTAAACCTCAAACCTTAACACCTCCTCCAACTAGTCTCCTGTTATTCTCAACTGGCATGCTTCTGGATTCAGCGTCTATGCTCCCCACTTCCACTGTCTTGGCAACCACTCCATCCTTCATCCCTTGCAAGCTGGCTACCATGGACACCCCTCACATATGCTGTTCTCAGTCTCTGTCGATGGCTGATTCCCATCATCCTCCTGAGACGCTGGCCTTCTTACACATTCCTGCCTGCACCTGTCCGCCCACTCTCCTCAGGAGGCTGCCTGCCGAGCATCCTACTTGATAGTTTGGACACATTTCTGAGGGCAGAAGAAAGAGGTTAAAAACTGTCAAGTCTCCAAGTCTGTCCTGTTAATGGGATTCAGCCTCTCCTTGGGCTTGCTCCTGACCTTTTGTGGGTTTGTCTTCTTCAGGATATTTCTCCTTGTGGAAGATGCAGAAAGAGGAACCTGGGGCCACCTTCCAACAGGAACACCCCCCCTTCCTCCCACCATAGTCTGAGTCACTTGGGCCCACATGATCTAGGCCAGTGAGCATGCACAGTCTGTGTTACCTTGTGCAGCCCACTAGTTCTGGAACTTTCAAGCCAGGCTTGGGACAACAGCCTACAGTACAGTCAGCTGGCGCAATGGAGTTGCGGGCGGGCAGTATCTGGAGTGTAGACTCTGTCTTTCTCCTTGTCCAACCTGAGCAAATTGGGTGGGTGACTGACTGGTCTAGGCCTTTTCTGGGCATGGATAGGATAAGGTTCTAAAGAAACAGGTCCAGGACTTCCCTGATGGTCTGGTGGTTAGGACTCCATGCTTCCAAAGCAGGGGGCACAGTTTCGATCCCTGGTTGGGGAACTAAGACCCCACATGCCATGCAGTGTGGCCAAAAGCAAAAAAAAGGAACAGGCCCGGGCAGCATGATGAATATGCAAAGGAGGCTCTGTAGAGCGATGGATCAAAGGCAGGATTGCTTTACGTCTCCTGGGAGAGGGAGAGGCAGAGAATTCACACTTGGAGCTGGATCTTGAAAAATAAGAACTGTTCATCAGGAGGACCAGGGGAGAAAGGATATTCCAGGACCTCAGTCTCCCGCTACCACCCAGGACAGCAGCCTACAGGCTGAGAGGAGGACAGGTCAGGAGCACTACTGCATGTGTGCGTGTGGGGGACATGGCAGGAGCGAAGTCTGAAGATGGGCAGAGGACTGGGACTTCGTCCCATGGGTCCTGGGAGCCATGGATGGGTTTTACACATAGAGGCCATCAGTAGACCTTTGCGACTGATTAAATGTGGGAGAAGTCAAGAGGGAAAAGTCTGAAGGGATTTCTCCAGGTTTCTGGTTTGCTGACTGTTAAAACTCTAAACCCCTCCACTTCAGCCAACTGTGTATTCTGCCCCTCACCTGCAGGTGACGTCTGTTTCTTCTTCACTCCCAGGCTAAGTGGTGCCCATACTCCAAGCCCATCACTGATGAGCCTTTCCTTTCTTCCAAGCCCACTGCCACCCACCAGCTCAGACCTCCAATACATTCTGCCCCCCGTCTTATTACCAGAAGCTCACCCAGCTCCTCACCTCTCACTTCTCCCCAGTCCCAATTCTTCCTGCAAGAGAGCAGACTAATCTCCTAGAGCACATAGCTCCTCCATTAAGCTTGTCAGATCCCCTCAGTCAAAATGGTTTATTTCTCCACCATCCTCCCAAAATGTTCCATCAGGATCATTCTTCAGGCACTTTGTTCATTAGATCATCCCTTCATCCCTTCACCCAATAAACATAGGTTGTCTATACATGACACATGGACACGGGTTTGCATAGAGCTCTCAGTGTACATCTCACATCTCCTGACACGTTGAAGCTCTGATAGCAAGGAGGGCACCTCTGTCACCTACGCACGTCCCCAGGAACCTCTAAGCCCCTGTGCACAGCAAACCACAGGTACTCCAAAAATGGCTGAACTGAATGGAGAAATTATTGTGTTTCCTTAAAGAGTAAACTGACTTCAGTGCCTGCAAAATCAATTTCAATGATAGAGATTTAAAGCAGAATTCAGTATTTTTCCAGGATCATATTAACTATGTCAGTTAATTCAGTCACTTCATAACTATGTATGTTAGTGTCAGTTGCTTCAATCATGTCCACCTCTTTGTGACCCCGTGGACCACAGCCCACCAGGCTCCTCTGTCCATGGGGATTCTCCAGCCAAGAATACTAGAGTGGGTTGGCATGCCCTCCTCCAGGGGATCTTCTTGACCCGGATTGAAGCCACATCTCCTGTGTGTCTCCTGCCCTGCAGGTGGATTCTTTACCTCTGAACCAGGGCAGCCCTAACTATGTTAAAGTACATTTCTACACTTTATATGGGGCTTCCCTGGTGGCTCAGAAGGTAAAGCATCTGCCCGCAATGTGGGAGACCTGTGTTCGATCCCTGGGTCGGGAAGATCCCCTGGAGAAGGCAATGGCACCCCACTCCAGTACTCTTGCCTGGAAAATCCCATGGACGGAGGAACCTGGTGGGCTACAGTCCACGGGGTTGCAAAGAGTCCAACACTACTGAGGGACTTCACTTTCATTGTATGTACTTTACATGGTTCTGATTCTTCCTTTCTCAGCACCTGCCACTCCCTTACTCCTACATCTGGCTCTGCACTCCGCACCGCCCCCACACTGTGGTTATTAGTGGAGTAGCAGGTTTGGGGCCCATTCTAGTGGAAGAAGGAATTGAGGAAGCTAAAACTACCACTTCCAGGCAACGGTATGTTCTGGGACACTCTATTCTGCCCCTAAAAGCAGACGTCTTACACCACATCTGCCAGCCGGTTCCTACTCGACCCCCACTCAGAAGTCACAGACCAGAAAAGCTAACCCTAGTGTAGGTAGAAAACCAGGTCCCTAGAGCCCAAGTTCAGAGCAGACTGAGTTGGGGAGGCCTCACTGGGGAAGGACCAACAGCCCGGAAGGTCCAGCGGGGGCTCTTGTAAAAGCAGACCCAGAATATGAGTTTCTGCAACCACCTCTATCATGACTTGTCAAGAAAAACATATCCATACAAAGCGCTTGGCCTCTGTGAAAGGCTCAGTCATGTCTGACTCTTTGCGACCCCACGGACTGTAGACCGCCTGGCTCCTCTGTCCATGGAATTCTCCAGGCAAGAATACTGGAGTGGGATGCCATTCCCTTCTCCAGAGGATCTTCCAGACCCAGGGATCAAACCCAGGTCTCCCGCATTGCAGGCAGATTTTTTTTTTCCCATCTGAGCCACCAGGGAACCCCATAGTGGCTCAGATGGTAAGAGGCAAGAGCCTGCGCAAGCTGCAAGAAGCTGCTCCTTTCCCCAGCACTCCTCCACCTCCAGTCCCAGGGCACGTCTGCAGCTGTGGAATGCCCTCATGCCTGCCATTCCAGCCTGTGCCAGACCTTGTCCTCTTCACACTCCAGTGTCCCCTTATCAAGGTCTTGGCACAGATCAGGGCTGCTGAGGACAAGCTTCTGTCAACTCCAGCCAGGGACCCTAGACCCTCCCGCACCCAATTCAGCACAGCAGGAGGACAACCAGCCCAAAGATCTAAAACCTCAACACACACTGGAGAGCAAGGGAGAGAGAAAAGAGGAGAAAGAAGGCCAGGTTTGCGGAGGACCTGGACTTCAGGGGGAGAGAAGGCCCAGCAGGATTTTCCCAACCGCAGTTACCCATCTCTCTGGCAGACACCAGTACCTCCCAAAGATGCCCTTGCTCTTCGCGCGCCCTGCCCTGGCGCCGCGTGTCTCTTCTCCAGGCAGGAAGGGGCAAGAGATGAGTAGGCGCGGGAGGTGCTCAGGTGCTGCCTTGATCCCCAAGGCAGAACCTGAGGCCAGAGCACCTGAGTACCTCCGCCCGAGAGGAGACCTGGCGATGGCCGGGGGATGGGGATCCAGGGCGCGCGCCCGGGCAGGGGCTTCAGGCCCTGTCCTGAATGTGGCCGGTAGTGCGTCTCGGGTTGTCCCCGCTGTCCCCAGACCGTTCCGTCCGGCCCTCTTCCCGCGGCCGCGTCCTCCCTGCCCCCGGCCGGATGAACCCGGAGTTTGCACCGCCCAGTGTGGGACCGGGGTTCCGCGCCCCTACTCATCGCCTCCCTGGGGCTGGGATTCCGGCACCTGGATTTGTCACTAAACTTTCCTGGGCGCACGAGGTTTCGGGGGTGCCAAGCCTCACCTCCCCCTACCCCCACCCACCCAAAGCCCCACGTCCCGGCCGCAGCGGGACGGTCGCCTCACCTGCACGCGGCTCGGCGGAGGCTGCTCCTCGCGCGTCCGGACCCAGGCGCCGCCCGGTGGGTCCCCAAGCCGCTGCCGCCGCCGCTGCCACCGCCGGTGCCACTGCCGCGCCTGCCGAGAGCCGCCGCGCCGCGGCTCGCCCGCAACCACGGGAGGCGCAATCCCGGGCGCCCCCGGCCCGGCGCGTCCCCGGCCCGGCGGGTTCCCGCCGCAGCCACCTCCCGCGCCCCGCTGCCCCGGGCCGCACGCACCGGCGCCGAGAGCCCGCTCCTAGCCCGGCTCTCCCAGCTGCGCGGCGCTGGGGCTCTGCCGAGCCTCCTGGATGGGCGGGGATTCCCTCCCTCTGGTAGATTCGAGGGGCGGGAACTCCCTTCCTGGAGTGACAGGGACGGGGGGCGGGGATTCCCCTGCAGGAATGACCAAGTGGGCGGGGATTCCCCCGAGCCCCGCACTCCCGCCGGCAGAGAGTCCCTGCGGGTGAATTCGGAGCCCCCCCGGGCGCTGGCTTCGGAAATCTGGGTATCCTGGGGAGGAAAGGATGGAGCGAGATGGCAGCTCAGAATTTCCAGATGGCGGGGCTTGGGGCGCCATCTAGGTGGAAGAGCGGGAGCTAGGGGACTGGAAGTGGCCTTTGCACAGCACTTTACACGGCACTCAGAGAAATGCCAAGCGCTGTATAATACAAAAATGGGGCAGAGAGGCCGAAGGAGACGGGAGGTGGGGGGGAAGGACTAAGCCACCCCAAGCCACCCTTGGCCTCTGGTCTTTGGGATACCAAAGTTAATTTAACACTCGTAATAAGAATTTCAAGAATTTCAGAGGAACCTCTTGGCACCTCAGAGCTGCTTAATCCCCCAGTTAAACCACTCAAAGAAATCCTCAAAGTCCCGTGGCCCCGGGGTGGTGGTCATGTTGAGTAGGGCCAAGAGTCCCTGCTGAGTGAGTTGTGATGGTTAATGCCCGCCGCCCTCGGCCTTGTTCCAGGTCACTCCAGGAACAGAAGCCTCTGGCTTTTCGGATTCCTCATTCTCGTGGATTTTCAGGAAGGCCTTCAAATATTTTTTGGTTCTTTTTTTGTCATCCTTGTCATTCTGCCTACCACAGGGAGAGGGTGATAAGAACATAATAGGGAGACTGCATAGCTCTGCAAATTAAGCTCCCTTAAGAGGAAAAAGCTGGTCTTTTTCAAGTGCTAGCAGATAAGAGTAAAAACATATGAAAAATTACAAAACCTGGGATAATGAATAGTTGAGTAATGCTTTTGACATTTTCTGCAGAGCAGTAATTGGAATCTTTGCTTTGGGGGGATACAGATGGGTGGGGCAGGGAGTCGCTGCAGCTTTGCCCGGCAAGGCAATAAGCTCTGGTCTCTTGGAAGAGCAGACAGACATAAATCACCTGCAAGGATTCTGCAGAGCTGTCTCACAGCCTCAGAGGCCAGAGTGGTCCCAAGTCATTTTGAGATGGTATATTTGGCAGGGTGTAGGGTGGGGAAGTACTTGCATTCAGCTGTTCTTCAACATTTATAATTACCGGGTCAGTGAGATCAATGTCTGTACAAATCCAAGCTTCATGGATTACAAGCAATGCAATCTTAGGCATCCAGAGTTTCTCTATCTGTACATAAAAAAACTACCCTTCATGCAGGGGTTTTGTAAGGATCAGCAGTAACATATTGATAGCTAGCGACTCAGCATAGCATTTGGGAGGTGCTCGATGAAATGGCAGCTATTACCTAGAAAGGTATCATTGGAACACCAAAAAAAAAAAATCCATCGAGAATCAAACAGGACTGGTGGTTTCTGCCTGGTTCGCAGTCACCATCCTGTATTCCACCACTCTCTTCCTATCACATGAGCCATGACAGGGCAAGCCATGTCTCCTCTGCCTCTGTACCCCGCGCCTGTCTCCTTCAACACCATAGAGAGTTTGCTGAATGAGTCAATATGTACATGAACTTATCATTCAAACCACAAGCACTACTGTCCCTTACCCAACCCATTCCCAATCCCTGCATCCCAGCCATGCACTCCTCACCTGTAAATTCTGTTTCTTCTGCCAGAAGGACACTCCCCACCTCCTATGTCTGCTGAACTCCTGAAGAGGTAAACATCTTCTCAAGGAAGGCTTCTTTTCTGCGAGTGGCTAATATCACCTTTGTCAGGTTGCATGAAGTTGTAGAAATCAGTGATCCTTCTCACACATTTCCAACTTGTGAGTTCCTGGAGCTAAGAGAATGTAGATCTCATTGTTTGTGTTCCCCAAACCTAGCACTGCTTAGTGTCCAAGTCAACAGCCATTCAACAAATATCTGCTGAATTAAAATGAATCATTCAATACATAGACCTATATGATATATTGTATGCATGATGTGTAGGCATAAACATTATATATGCATATGTAATATTGTATCATCTGTCTCATTCCGACATGGCTCCACTGACCAGCTGAAAATACATACTTTTCGTTTCAATCACTTTTCGTCCGATATTTTCCAGATAGATTCTGGCAAGTTCTTGCTTGCTAATAATAGCTCACCTCTCAAGGGGTCAGTCAAACGGATGGAAATTTTGTTTTGCCCTTGCTGTCTTGCCAATTTGGAAAGCTCACAATTGAGGGCATTTATTTTCCAGTGTTTGAAGATCAAAATGTAAATTTTTCTGCCCCTTTGTTAAATATTTAGTCACAGATTAGCACATCTAACCAAGTTGCTGTTTTAATTTATTGCTCATAATATACATAATGGGCAGGAGGAGGTTGGTCTAGAAAACCTAAGGTTTAGGGACAAACAAAGATTAAAATAATGACCTGAGGGGGGAAATGTATGATCCTGGGCTACAGTCGTGTCAGTGATAAGGTAAAAGAATACAGCATTTTCTGGGTGAGTCTGAACGGATTCCTATGGACTGTCACGGCTTTGGTTTACCTCTGAGCTTTCCCCTCTATGAAGAAGAATCTACCCTCACCAGGCAGCTGGAATAAAATTGGATGTTTCATCACCAACTCATATGAAATCTTGAAGATTGGTTTCCATCTTTCCTCTTCAGTTGTTCTTCCAAGTATGTTTCCCCGGGGGAAGGAGGAGGAGCCTTAGTTAACAATTGGCTTAATTCCCTGTTTCCTCCCAGCCTCTGTGGGTTCATTTGATCTCCAGAACAGATTCTAGCTTCCTGTTTACCTTTCTTCTGCAAATTCCTGGCTACTAAATCTTTCATTTCTGAACTTACCTTGGAATGAGCCATCCCAAGGCCAAGGAAGGGCTTAAATTTAAAGAACCATGATAGTAAAACATTAATTCAGCAGATCTTAATCTGGAATGTGTTTAAGGCACCCCGAGAGATTTGAAAATTTGAATCTGGACTCTTCCTCACCGCCCCCACCCCGGATCCCCGCCCCACCCCCCAGACCATGTACGCTGAGTCTGTGAAGGGGCTCTGGGTACTGCATTTAACCAGTACGCCAGTGACTGTGACTTGGGTGGCTTCCAGAAGACACTTGTAGAAACACTGATATAGAGAGACTTTAAAAATGGAAGGGAGGCCAAGTTAGCTCACATTCTAGTATTTGGTCATAGTGGTGATAGATTTTATTTTAAACCTAGATGAAAAATTTGCAATATTTATTCTGTCTCAGGCCAAATCTTTGGTTAGTCAATATACAGAATGGGCCTGTCGTTTCATGCATCCTATTTTAAAATACTTGCTTGGGGGAAAGGTTTGAGTATCTGTCATCCCATGCCATTTATATTGAAAATCAGGTGTTTAACTGTATCCATGAACACGGCATTAGAACTTGTGCGATTGCGTTTTGTTGTTTTCAGTGTTGTAATAATCATACCACATGGGCAGAATGGGAATATATTATCTCTCCTTCTATTTATTTAGGTGGTTAAATGATCTGTTATTTTATATCTTTGATTCAGCCTTCCATTTATACTAAGTAAGTCTTGGTTGCCAAGGTAATTTTTTACAGTTTTTGGCAGGAAAAAAATAATTTATACACTACAAGTATAGATATCCTTGTTACTTTCACAATTTATACAGATGATTCAATAACTCTGTCCGGTGCTGAATTCTGTCATGTGTTTAGGGCACCAAGAAACAGGAAGGGAGAGAGGTAAAGCTTTGATGAACGTTACCAGTATTTTGCAATCAGCATATCTAAGGAGAAGCTATTTGAGTTCCATATATACATAGGTTTTGTTTTATAATGACTTTATTTTGATTCACACAAGAGACAGGATGTGAGGTTCTTCTTGGGGCTTAGGGTGTCTACCACCTTGGCACAGATGTAAAAGATACTTTCCCCCCAGAAGTTGGGAGCTTGTGCTCCCCCTTCCCCATTCCCACCTTGTTGCAATTCAGTCAAGTCACTCTGTATCTAAATTTGTAGACTATTTAGGTAAGATATTTCCCCGCTTCTCATCTTGTACACAACACATTCTCATTCCGAACTCCTAACTCCCCCGCTGATTGCCTCCCTTGTTCTGTTCTGCTCTGCTTACTTATGAAAAGGCATCGTTCTAAGTCAATCAAATGCTATTTTTGCTCCTTCCTCAGATACTTCTGCTTCCAGATATCTTCACTTAATAATCGCCAAAAAAAAGCAATTATAAAAACAAATATATTACTAGTCTATCTCTTCTGTTTTCTTGTTTTATTTTTCTAATTTTACGTCTTTAGGCCTCACTGTCTCTTTTGCTAATTTTAGCACCTGTCTTGACTGGAACAGCTAAAATGGACACGGAAATAAAAGGCAGGTGGCATGGCGACTCACTCCAGTATTCTTGCCTGGCAAATCCCCATGGACTGAGGAGCCTGGCGGGCTCCAGTTCATGGGGTTGCAAAGAGTTGGACACAACTGAGCGACTAAGCACACACACAATGATACCCAGCACCATATTCTGTGACCAATCACAGTAACACAATGAGGTGTGGAGTAACCTCCCACAAGCTTCTCTAAGATGGGAATAATAACACATGCCTCTAAAGTTCTGATTAGGATCTTGAGTTCCCAGTGAGATCATAGATGCAAAAGTACTTTCAAAAAATTTAAAGATCTTTTCAAATAGGAGAAGGTGAGAGCAACAGTTCTTTGGATGGTGATTTCGGTCTGTAGTTGAATGTCCATGAATAAGATGCTTTACGTTTCATCTCATTGTACAGCAAGGATCACCAAGGGTGGTTGATAAGGCTGTCAATAAATCATCATTAATGACTTATTTTCTTGATGTACGAATTAGTGGGCCAGACCTAAGAAATACATTTGGTGTGTCTGCTATGTTCAAGAGCAATGAACCAGTCAGTGAAGTTCCCCAAAAGTAGAGCCTTTGAAGATAGGATATAATGAACTTGAGAAAGCCAGATCCAGTGAAAACACCCCATATTCCAAACATGACCTTGTGCTAAGTCACTTGAGTCGTGATCCACTCTGCAGCCCCATGGACCATCTCCCACCATGCTCCTCTGTCCATGGAATTCCCCAGGCAAGAATACTGGAGAGGGATGCCACGCCCTTCTCTAGGGGATCTTCCTGACTCAGGGATTGAACCCGTGTCTCTTAAGTCTCTTGCGTCGGCAGGGGGGTCCTTTAGCAATAGAGCCATATTGGAAAATATGAAGAATATCTTCATTTTGTTTGGTTTTAGCAAATGATGAGTGATTCTTTCCTTTGAATGGCATATCTGAGCAGGTTCCTCGTAGGGCTGTTGCTTGAAAAGAGCCCCAGGGATCATAGTGGTGGCTTCTATTTAAGTCATGGTGCCTTCTCATTTCTGATTAATAGAACATTGTTAAAAATAGCATTAAATGCCCATTTTCTCAATTTGTTAAAATTTCTCATGAATCCAGGGAGAAGTGAATCATCTTTTCCACTTCACTGTGTACTTATCAACAAAGCAAATAACCTAAATTTCTGTTAAATAATTTGCTTTTGTAACATAGACAATCAGACCATCTGGAAATAAAGAAAGGAAAAGAAAAAAGAAACCCACGAATGAATGAAGGCCAAACACAAGATGACAAGATCTCAGAATTCTAGAGCCCAAAGGAGACTCGTAGGCATCAACTTTCCCACTTGACTCTCCTAGAAGGGCTTCCAATGGGGATACACAGAGTGCTTTGGAAAGGCAGTGGGAAAAGATCCTGTAGGCTTGGTGGGGTAGCTGTTTTTCTGTCCATCATTTCAGAAATGCTAATTCTATCTATTGTATAATATAGAACACATGTTTTTCACAATCAAGACACTGTGTCACAGGACTGTGGGCTCTGAGGATAGGAAAACTGACTTTAGGACTTGAGTGTCCATGTTTCCTTGTCATTGAAGAGAGCAAACATATCTTTGTCTCAGGCCAGAGCAGAGGAAATATTCTCCAATGAAGGCAGCAGACTTATAAATTAATTCCTTATGATAAATTCCAAATGCTCCTTAAAGAATGATGTTTTTCTTGTTAAAGTCTTTTGAGGCATCTACCATCAGTCAGAATGTCATGGGGCTTATCAATATTGTATCTCCAGCATGAATCTGCAAGAAAGGGCTTTTCTTGAGATCAAAAAAGTTCACAGAAAATATAGTAATGTAGAGCGTCACATAGCCAAGTTGTCCAAAGTTTGCTTCTTTGCACAAGTTTTTTTTTTTTTTTTTCTAACAAGGACTCAGAGTTTATTCCAAAACGAAGTTTTCTCCTTAGAATCGCCAATGGCAAACCTTTATCTAAAATCGAAGTGAATGTTTCCATAGATAGCATTTTATATGAGTTTTCTACTGGGCTAGGAACCAGGATGAGGTTCAGAATTGTAGGAGGCATGCACACGCAGTGTGGTGCCTGACACTGAGAGTGAAGAAAGGCCTCCTAATTTGTGCCCGAAGCACCTCTCCTGCCTCATCCTAGCCCTGGCCCTGGTTCTCAGACAGCACGCATAGAATGCAGAGGACACCAGAAAAATCTGGACCCTGATTCAGCCAGATGAAGTAGAGCAATCCTAATTAATAGCACAAGTGCTGATGACCAGTTAGTCTTTGCCAATGTCTGCAGGGTGACCTTGGGCAAGCTGGCCCAGACGCCGTGCCCTGGTGATGCAATGCTGCTTGCCCTCCGCCTCCTAGATGACCACACACATGCCGCCAAGCACAACTGTCAGCACTTCACAGGCGATTAGTGGAAGCAAGCTTGGCACTACCATGGCCCCTTTCTATTTTCTACATCTGAGCTGAGTCCTGGGCGGCTTGAGTGCTCCACAGCCTGCAAGAGACACTGGAGACTTGGCAAGCGCAGTGCCTTCTGCACTAAGCTGTCTTGGGTTTTCTGCTGTTTGCCACGCTCTCATCCCCATGATATTCTGCCACAGGCTCAATGCATTCTCCTTTCCCACCCTGTCCCCTGCACTGCCAATCAGCACCCCCACTCCCTCCTCAACAAGTATCCCCACAACACTATCCCATTTCTTCTCTAGATGCTTTTCCCAACCCTAGACTCTCACTTTTGCTGAAGATGCAACTTCCCCCCACAACTCTGTCTAGAAAAGTCTGTTTATTTGGTCATAACAAGCATCACCTATAACCCAGGGTCAGGAGCGAGGTGAGGGACCCCCATGCTTTTATTTTACAACCTATCATTTCCATCATCCCCCTTTTTTTTAATATTTATTTATTTGGTTGTGCTGGGTCTTAGCTCCAGCCCGCGGGATCTTCAACCTTCTTTGTGGCATGTGGGATCTAGTTCCCTGACCAGGGATGGAACACTGGCCTACTGCATTGGGAGCTTGGAGTCTTAGCCACTGGACCACCAAGGAAGCCCCCATTTCCATTACTTTCTAACCAAATTGTCTTATGCCTTGGTTGCACCTACCTGGAAAGCCCCAATCCAGGATAAAACGGGCCCTTCCCTGAACCTATATGTTTAGTTCAGTCACTCAGTCGTGTCTGACTCTTGGCGACCCCATGGACTACATACACCAGACTTGCCTGTCCTTCACCATCTCCAGAAGATTGCTCAAACTCATGTCCATCGAGTCGGTGATGCTATCCAACCATCTCATCCTCAGCTGTCCCCTTCTCCTCCTGCCTTCAGTCTTTCCCAGCATCAGGGTCTTTTCCAATGAGTTGGCTCTTCTCATCAGGTCGCCAAAGTATTGGAGCTTCAGCTTTAGCATAAGTCCTTCACATGAATATTCAGGACTGGTTTCCTCTAGGATTGACTGGTTTGATCTCCTTGCTGTCCAAGGGACTCCCTGAGCCTATACCTTAGTATACCCAGTTAAATCATTGATGGGAAAAAAATATACCCAAGTAGATGGTAAGTTCCTGGTGGCCCATCTCAACTGGTTCTAAACAGTATTCCATAACCATTTCACTAGTCAACTGACTCTCCCACCTACAGAGTATTTCAAACCTTCTCCACTATGTTCAAATTTCTGATTCCTCTTGTCTTATCCTTGTCCTACTCTCTTTTTTTTTGAGGTGATCTTGCTTTCTAATTCTCAGATAACATAAAAGTTATGAGACAGGAGCTCCTTTAACTTCCTACCTCAAGAGTAATAGATCTTTCCTAAAATCAACACCCCCTTCTTCTTCCTTCTCAACATTAATGTCTCTCCACTTGTGTATCTCATACAATGAGATACCTCAAACAATGTAAGTACAAAATGAATTTAAGTTCTTTTCCTCCAGATTTCTCATGTGTTCTTTAGCTATCCCAGTAAACAAGGCTCTAGTATCAGAGCTTGTCCACTTGCCCAAACCAAAAGTCTCATCCCTCATCTCCAAAAAGTACATCCCATCAGTCTTTCTCAAGTACCTGTAGGCTCTACCTTCATCTTTTGTCTACCACCAGGGGTTGGCAACCAAGTTTTACTGGAACACAACCACACTCAGCTTTTATGGATTACCTATCCATATTTGTATTGTATTGCAAGAGTAGAGTAGTTGCCACAAAAATCATATGGCCCACAAAGCAGAAAATATTTACTCTCTGGTCCTTCACAGAGAAAGCTTGTCAATTCAACCCTCGATTTAGGAGGTTCTCTACTGGAAACCCGGAGAAGGCAATGGTACCCCACTCCAGTACTCTTGCCTGGCAAATCCCATGGACGGAGGAGCCTGGTAGGCTGCAGCCCACAGGGTTGTTAGCAGTAGGACACGACTGAGCAACTTCACTTTTACTTTTCACTTTCATGCATTGGAGAAGGAAATGGCAACCCACTCCAGTGTTCCTGCCTGGAGAATCCCAGAGACGGGGGAGCCTGGTGGGCTGCCATCTCTGGGGTCGCACAGAGTTGGACATGACTGAAGCAACTTAGCAGCAGCTATTGGAAAACCACCTAAATGAACCGAGCACCAAGACTGGCTCTCTATTCTCAGGCTCGTGCTCCACAGGAAAGCTGATCATTTTTCTGAAAGCTTATACCACCATGCTTGGAACCCTTCAGAGCACGAAGACCATGCTTGGGATAACAAGCCGCATCCTTGGCCTGCCTACTTGGCCCCTCACCCTGTGCCTTTCCACCCGTGCTCTTTCATTCCATGGAATTCAAAAAATTTTGCCTCCTTTGCCTTGGAGGCTCTTTTTCTACCTCAATTTGCCCCTCATCCAATTCCTACTTATTCTTCATAACTCTGCTTAGACCTCCCCTCCTCCAGGAAGCCTGTCCTTTCTCTCAAATTGGGTTAGGTGTCATTTCACAATACTACTTACCTTTTTAAAAACTGCGGTATAGTTGCTTTGCAATGTTGTGTTAGTTTCTGCTGTACAACAGAGTGAATCAGCTAGGTGTATACGTGTATCTCCTCCCTCTTGGACGTCCCTCCCACCACCTCCCCCACTTCCCACTCATCTAGGTCACAATAGAGCACCGAGCTGAGCTCCCTGTGCTATACAGCAGCTTTGCACGAGGTGTCTGTTTTACACATGGCAGAGGACATGCATCCATCCCAGCCTCCACATTTGCCCCACCCACCCTCTCCCACCCTCCGTGTCCACACATCCATTATCTGCATCTGCGTCTCTATTCCTGCCCTGCAAATAGTTTCATCTCTCATGGTACTATATACTTTTAAAGTACTTATCTCAGCTGCTTGTAATGCTTTCTGAAATTGTTTAATGTCTGCTTTTTAAGATAGACTGCAAGCGTCATGGTGGAAAATCCATCTATCTTGTTTGGAAATGTAATCTTCAGTTACTGACACAGTGCCTGGCACAAGACAGGTACTCAGAAAATATTTTTTGAGTAAATGAGCAAGTAGCAATAGCACAGTGAGGTGGCACTGATGATATTGGGAGGTAATGTACACAGACCAAATGGTTAATTGGTTAATTGGTTAATTAACCAAACAGTTAATTGCCTGATACTGGGCAACATTAGATAATATTTTAGTATTATTTCATTCTTACTTTGAATCGCTGCTGGACTTCTTGATTTGGCCAAGAAAGGTACCTAAAAAACATATTGTTTTTGTAACATGTTCAGTTCAGTTCAATCGCTCAGTCGTGTCCAACTCTTTGCAACCCCATGAATCACAGCATGCCAGGCCTCCCTGTCCATCACCAACTCCCGGAGTTCACTCAGACTCATGTCCATGGAGTCAATGAGGCCATCCAGCCATCTCATCCTCTGTCGTCCCCTTCTTCTGCCCCCAATCCCTCCCAGCATCAGAGTCTTTTCCAATGAGTCAACTCTTCACATGAGGTGGCCAAAGCACTGGAGTTTCAGCTTTAGCATCAGTCCTTCCAAAGAACACCCAGGGCTGATCTCCTTCAGAATGGACTGGTTGGATCTCCTTGCAGTCCAAGGGACTCGCAAGAGTCTTCTCCAACACCATAGTTCAAAAGCATCAATTCTTCGGCACTCAGCCTTCTTTACAGTCCAACTCTCACATCCATACATGACCACAGGAAAAACCATAGCCTTGACTAGACGGACCTTTGTTGGCAAAGTAATGTCTCTGCTTTTGAATATGCTACCTAGGTTGGTCATGACTTTCCTTCCAAGGAGTAAGCGTCTTTTAATTTCATGGCTGCAGTCGCCATCTGCAGTGATTTTGGAGCCCCAAAAAATAAAGTCTGACACTGTAGCATGAACCATTCTTCAGTCATTCTTCTGTTTGGCTGTCTATAACAAGCATATCTGACTTTTCATAGTGCAAGACCTCTGAAAAGCAAACGCATCCAATCCTGGAAGCACAAAGTGATACTGATGTGTGTTGTCCAGACTGGGTAGTCCTGCCTGCCTTCCAGATCCGCTTTCACTACCTTCCTTCTTGCCTCAGGAGGCTGACCTCCTGTTGTGCTCCTTGCCTCCTGCCTTCTGGTTGGGTTTGACAGTGGGTACTACCAGCCAGAGACAGGAGGCAGGACAACATCGAGTAATCTTTAATCCCTCTGGCTTCGTCTTTGGGCTCTAGGCTGACAGTGACTCTGCTGCTCTATCTAAGGTCTTACTTCCTACCAGAGGATTTCTGTAGTCCATCATATAATCACATGCCCTCTCTCTGTAGATATAGCTTCCTTATGCTTACTCTGCCCTGGGATAGTTACAGCTCCCTGCTGTTGATGGCCTTGGCATGTTTCATTTTGCCTTCTGGATTCCCTTAACTTGTCCATGCCTTTGTCCATTAAAATCCCGGTTATTCTTGTTTGAGTGTGCTGCCTGTTTTCTGATAACACCTCAACTCCTACGATTCCACCGCCTAAGTAAATGTAATGAAAACATGTCAAGAGGCTCTTCTGTGACTCTCTAGATCTCTCACCTACCTCTAAGCAGGTCTGCTAGCTTAGCTGATATGAGCTAAGGTGCCATTACCCTCATTTCTCAGGTAAGACAAAGGAGTTTGGAAGCAATCAAAGTTAGGAATGCATTCACACTTTCAGAGCCTGGTGGTGGCTGAATCAAAGTTGCAGGTCAACTTTGAACCCTACACGCTGAATGCAGAGCTTTATCCTCAGCCTCTCCCCTCCCAGAGGACCACCTGCCAGGATCTGAATAGCCAGGATCCCAGATGAATCATCCTTGGTGACAGAGCTCTTTGGGCTGAGTCTAATCCAGGTGAAGGCTGGAGCTGGTGGGTGTGTGCAGCTGGCTCGGGGCCCCAGTGTGGAGCAGGGCTGGGAAGCGTTCCCAGATGGCTCCTGGATGCCATGACTTTTTCTGGCTGCATTCCTGGGGGAGGTGGGAAAACACATATAGATCTCCTAGCTGCAAACCCAAGCAAAGAGCACGCTGTCATATCTTTAGCAAATGATAGCACACAAAATATAGAAAGCCAGAGGACTAGACACAGACATATCCACCCAGCTGAACTATTCACTCTTTAAGGGACAACCAGTTAGAAGGCTGTCTCTCGTCTTTGTGTATAATTGTCCTTAAAAACAACTGCCCCCGGCCTTGGGAAAAGCACAGACAACCCTTCATCCTATCCTCTCAATTTCCTCCTCTGGAAAATGGAGTCCTGCCAGTTTGTGAAAAGGGGAGCAATTACCCATTAAGGTGAGCAAACATCTCCATAGGCCTTAATTTTAAAACCTCAAATACAAAGCTACTATTGATTTTTTTCCTTTTTGGGGCAGGAGGCAATATGAGTCATAGTTGAGAGCACAGACTCTGGAGCCAGACTACCTGGGTTAAAATCCCAGTTCTAGCCACTAACCAGCTGTGTGATCTTGGGAAAGTAATTTAACCTCTCTGAGCCTCTGTTTCCTTATCTGTAAAGTAGGGATAATGACAGTATCTACCTCACAGGGTTGACATGAAGATTAACTTATTATAAGGAAAGACTTTGAATCATCCTAAGATGTGGTAAAGACTACTTACATAAGGTGGTTGAATAAAGTGGTTTCAGTAATTATCCATGTATCTTTACAGAGACATATGTGGAATACTCATCATCTCATGATTTTTCATAATTTTTTTTTGCCTGTAGGCCAAATAACTTCTAGGCTGAAATAACAGATCCAGAGAATCTTTGCCAGCACTGCCAGTCATTAGATGAAGGGAATTAGGCTTGTGTCCTAACTGCCATCAGGAGGAGACTATACCTGGGAGGCTAATAAATGGAAAAGCATATTTTGGTACACAGAGTCAGCCTGGCGCCTTTGTCAGTTATGCCCCAGAATAAGGGGGAGCACCAAGTGGCCTAACCTGCAGGGCTGATGGAGAATGAAGAGATGCCTTGTAAACAGACTATCCATCACTGATGACTAAAGCCCTAACATGAGTCCGTCATTCACCAAGCTCTTTTCATTTAGGCATCAGTCCCACAAGGCAGATGCATCTCAGAGGCTGACTTAGTATGGTTTCTTCCCTCTCTCTCACCTTCTTTGATTTCCTATTAGAAATCAGAGACCAGCCCAGTTTTCCCAAAGCAAGCCTTGGTTTTCTCTACTGGCTCTCAACTAAAACACATACCCTCCAGGTCTGAGGAGAGCTCAAGGCCTACAGCAGGCTATCCTCCTCTTAGGGAAGTCCTGAGTGAATGAAGTTCTTAAGGAAAACATTGGTGTTCCCCTGAGAAGTCAAAAAGAAGTCACAAGAGTGACCGTTCTTTCTGAACTCAGTAATAATAGCCAATTTTTACTGAGTTCTTACTTTATGCTGGGCACTATGCCAAACAGTTTGTATAACTAACACTCACATCTAATTCTCACAATCATCCTAGGAGATAGGCAGAGCGTTCACCATCTGAGTCCCGAGGGCAGTGCTGTCCTATAAAAAAGTAATATGAGCCACAGGTGTATCCACATATATAATTTTGAGTTTTTCGGTTAATAGTAGCCACATCATAAAAAGTAAAAAGAGGTAATTAAGACTCTGAGCTTCCATTTCTGGGGGTTCAACTTCAATCCCTGGTCAGAACTAAGATCCTGCAAGCTGCATCATGTGGTCAAAAAAACAGAAAAAAAAGATAAGATAAAAAGAAACAAGGGAAGCTAATTTTAATAATATGTTTTGTTTAACTCAATATATCTTAAAATTGACATTTCAACATGTAATCATATAAAAGTTAATGAGATATTTTATATTCTTTTTTCATACTAAGCCTTCAAAATCCAAATTCCAATTAATAAATGTAGAAGGAATGAGGGAAATAGGAAAATTACCACTTGCCAAGTAATAATCCAAGATACATCTATGGATGCTAAAATTAGAGAATGAACATTTCAAGAAAAATAGGAAAAATCCAGCCTCTGCACATCTGTCTCTCAAGACTTTGGTTAATGAAGGAGAAACAGTGACTCTACCGTGGAGAAACCCTGTAGCATCATCTTAACGAATAAACAGAGTAAACATCGTCAGTAAGAGAACACATCAATATCACATAGCCCCAGGCAGGATGCACAGACTCCTGAGATCTCACCAGAAATCTATAACCTCAGCTGAATCCTGAGAAAACATCAGAAACACACCAAATGGAGAGACTGTATACAAAATAATGGGCTAGTACTATTCTAAAACGTCAAGGTCATGAATGACAAGGCAAGACTGAGGAAGCTCACAGATTGGGGGCACTGAGTAGACATAACCACTAAATGCAGTGGGAGCTCCTGGACTGGATGCTGACACAGAAAACAGAATATGCGTGGAAAAACTGGTGTCGTTTGAATAAGGGTTACAGTTTAGTTAACAATCATGTGCCAATGTGATGTTCTGGCTTTGATCACTCACCCTAGCTTTGAAAGTTGCTAAAATTAGGGGGATACTGGGTAATGGGTACCCAGGAACTCTGTACTGTGCCTGCAATTTTTCTGTAAGCCTAAAATTTCAAAATAAAAAACAATGAAGGGATGCAGTGCAATGCAAGTAAGAATGCCAATTGAAAACAGTTGCAATTATTTCAAAAGATACAAGAGTCTATAAAGTTGATGGAAGAACTGAAGTATTGCTGAAAATGCATGAAGAATCACTGATGAACTAGGTAAACCAGTTAATATTTGGAGAAGAAAAATCAGCAGGGATTGTAACAGGATGTGAGGTTCAAAAAACAATAATTTATATGTCAAGAAATTATGAGATTGCCTTGGAAAAATGAATGAAACTTTCTAACATGTTTGCCAAAAAAAAATTTGCTATTAAATTACACATGAAGTGAAGGCTGTTGTATCATGCCACATATCATTTTAGTTTAAAATTATGCCAAAATGTCCACGTGAGATTTATTTGCGTTCATCCTAAGAATGAACATATAGTTGCAACTATAATCTATGTTCTGTTGGATACGATAAAATTTTATTTTTATAACTTGTATCTTCATTTTTTATATTAAAAAGAAGCCTTGCTTAAAATTTTAATTCATTTTAAATGGCTTGACTTTGGTCTATTCCAGTCTCAATTATCCTTGGATCATGCACACTTCCTATCAGTGAGAGATCCAGGACTTGAACCCAAGTCATTGACCCTCTGGTCCATGCTCCATGGTCCATGCTCCAGTCTCATGCAATGAGCATATGCACTCTGCACTGTGCCCAAATCCCAAAGAGAAGGGCTTATCTTTGTTTCCACTGAAAGTGTTGAAAGAGTTAGTTGCTCAGTGGTGTCCAACTCTTTGCAATCCCATGGACTAGAGCCTGCCAGGCTCCACTGTCCATGGAATTCTCCAGGCAAGAAAGAGTACTGGAGTGGGTTACCATTCCCTTCTCCAGGAGATCTTCCTGACCCAGGGATCAAACCCAGGTCTTCTGTACTGCAGGTAGATTCTTTACCATCTAAGCCACCCCATTACCTGATCAAAGTTCCTCCAAGTCATTCAAAACCAGTTCCATGTTCTTTGTGAGGATAAATCACTCTGGAATGTTTTCTACCACTCTCTATGAATTTGTTGAGGATGAACAACTCTGTAAATCTATGGGAGATGAGGAAGAAATGGACATGAATGAACACATGAACTTCATCAGCCATGTCTGTGTGGCATCAGGCCACCCTTGATCTCCAAGACTCATCAAACCTGTTAAAGATGACACTCACTTTTAAATATGTTTACTGCACCTTAACTCAGAAATCAAACCTATAGGTAATAAAATCATTCAAAATGCTTAGTGTTCAAAATGATGAACTCTGATGTTAAAAATGGAAGATTGAAGAAAGGAGATATGACCGTCAGAAAGGAGTTTCCAACATTTGAAACTATCAGTAACAAAAGATATGGGCCCAAGACTAATACATTACAGTAAGCAGATGCAAGAGCAGAGTGGGTGGAAGAGATTGAGTAAGAAAACATTCTCAGAAGGGCTCCTCATATCCTGGAGCAAAGCATTAGAGTGATACACACACACACACACACATACACACACACACGACTGAAACTATGATGATATTGATGGAGTCATTATTAAAATGCAATATGCTAAGTTACCAGTCCAACCCTGGCCCGGATGACAGCTGAGGTCGGAAGGTTTGCTTAAGAGAGAAGCTTAAAACAGGGGCATTAAACAGGGCATGCTTGCTTTCTCTAGGTGCACCTGTGGGTACACAGGTTCATTAAGATTCATCTTTTTAATTTTAGTTTTCTCATTTGGCTGCACAGGGGTCTCAGTTGCGGCATGCGAGGTCTTCGGTTGAGGCATGTGAACTCTTAGTTGCTGCAGGTGGGATCTAGTTCCCTGACCAGGGATTGAACTCGGGCTCCCTCCATTGTCCATTGCCACTGGACACCCTGAAACTCCCCAGATTCATCTTTATCCTGAAATAATCTTTAAAAAAATTGAAAATTGGACAGTCTTCTAGAAACCTATTGTGCCAGCAGTGGGAAAGATGGCACAATGGGGCCAAGCCGAAGTCAGAAAGCTGGGCAGAGGGGAGTGGCTTCCCGTGTCAGTGTATTTATTGCGAGGTCAAACACTTCTTTGTGGTCCAATCTCTTCTTTTTTTTCTGCAAGAAGAGTTGCATCACTTCCTGTTGGCCTCCGATGGGCTAAAATACAGGTCGGGCCACTCTCCTCCCAGCCGCAGTGATAGTGCCCCAAGAACAAGAAGGGAATGGTGGGACAGGATAGGGAGGGGTGACAATGGACTTCCCTTGGTCTAGCCCCACCATCCTTGTAGCTCTTGTTAGTTGTTTACTGACCTTTCAGAGGCTTCCTTTTCCTGAGTGTCCTACTTGTGATTCCTCAAATTGCACAGTGCAGTGGGCACTCCCATGCCCTGCTTGCTATGGCCACCCACCTTCAGCGACAGCACTCAGCTGTCATCCCTTGTCAGCCGATGACCGTCCCTCTCAGAATCTGTTCTTGACATTGACTTCCCAGCCTCGCTGACCGTGGGTCCTTGGTCACTTTGGTCCCCATTTCCAGGGAACAGTCCCCCATGCCTCTGTGCACGATTAGCCACCTCCTTCTGCCAAAAGGAAGAAAGATCTGGCCTGCTGTCACCACACATATCCATCCCTCCTCCACCCAATCGGGGGACTGTCAGAACCAGGTGGGGGTTGGGAAGGGGTAGCCCCAGTGAGCCTCCATCCCTCTAGTGGTTCAGTACTGGAAGGCAGGCGATCCTGACGTCAGGATCGTCAGTCTTCCCTGGGCCAAAGGTGACAGGCATTCTTAGGAAGCTTCCACTGTCTGTCTTTGGCCACGATGCTTTCCTGCCTACCTGGGCAGCAGTGACAGGTGAGCACAGCAAACCAAGAGCCGTGAGTCCTCCTTTCTGGCCTGCATGTGGCAGCTGCCAGCACCTGGGGAGGCATCAGAGTAGAATTGAGGGGCTGCCTTCGTGAAGATCGATTCTGATGGGAATAGAAGAGCAAGCGGGGCCAGGGAGGGAGGTGTGTTCAGAGACTCCTCAGGTGTGAAAGCTCTGCAGTCAGAGGGTCAGAGGAAACTTGGTGGGAGGAGAGCTGAGTTCAAAACCAGGAAAGGCTGGACTGCCTCTGGGCAGAGAGGGCAGGCAAGGGCAGAGAGGTAGGGAAGAGAGTGCCTGAGGTGAATGGCCCAGGGGAGCAGGCACTAGAAGGTGGGAGCAAGATAAGACCTGGGCCAGGCCAGGTGGTTCAGCAAACCAAAACCACAAACCCTGGGCACACAACAGAGTTTCTTCTTCTTTGTTGGAGCCTCTGAGGAATTCTGCTAGGTGTGGTCAACTCCTCAGAGGCCCCCTCAAAACAAAGAACTCCACAGACCTTCCAAACTCAGAACAAGGGCTTGTTATGAACAGCCTCGGCCAAGGTGCCAGCCGGCGCGGCACCTGACTGTGGGAGGTTTTGACCGTCCCAAACATGAGGCCCTTGCCCTGACACTTGATTCTCACTGCTGGAAACAGGGGCCTCTCATACTGCTCAGGGGACTGGGGAGCAGTGTATCTTTCGTGTGAGGTAGACACACAAGGATGACGGACTTAACCTGGCAGGCCAGTAGCTAGTACTCTGCACTCCCAATGCCGGAGGCCCAGGTTGGATCCCAGGTCAGGGAGCTGCGTCCTTCATGCTGAAGCTGAGAGTTCTCATACCACAGCTAAAGATCCCACACGCTGCAACTAGAACCTGGTTCAGCTAAATAAGTAAATAATTAAATTAAAAAAAAGATTCCCAAGGACTATTCTAGCACCTGGGGTGTCCGCATGCCTCCATAGAGCATGGCCCACTATGCCATGGGAACCTTCCCCACAGCGACTCCTGTCAAGACCCAGGTGTGCAGCCCTATGGCAGTTCACTCTTGGTCCCCTCAAGAGATAACCTTTGAGCTTCCGTGCGCCTGAGTTTTGGGAGAGCTTCTTAGAGAAAGAGAGAGATGCTGGACATCCTTAGGCTCATGGCCTCCTGGAGCAGTTACACAGGTAGGCAAGAACAGCTGCTGGGGCTAACGTTGTAGTGGCCACGTGCTAAAGCCGTGTCTCACTAGGCGACGTCACGACGCCCTGAGCGGTCTGTCTGTTCTTGGAGCTGTGGGCTTTGCAATGTGCAATGACACTGCTTTTCATGAGCTATTCCCACGGTGCACCATACATGGGCCAAAGGTGTGGGCTGAGGCTTACGCTTTTTCTAGTAATTAAAAATCAAGGCTCCCTACAGGAAAACTGCTGACACAGAAATTACAATGAGCACAGTGAGGAGGTTTTTTTAAAAAGCAAAATTTTTCTCTCCACTTGTCCATTTCCTCACAGTCCTTCCAAGAGCTTTCCATGCAAGAGTTCTGTTGAGGAGTAAAAAAAAAAAAATAAAAAAAATTATTTTATTTTATTTTTTTTAATTTTATTTTATTTTTAAACTTTACATAATTGTATTAGTTTTGCCAAATATCAAAATGAATCCGCCACAGGTATACATGTGTTCCCCATCCTGAACCCTCCTCCCTCTTCCCTCCCCATACCATCCCTCTGGGTCATCCCAGTGCACTAGCCCCAAGCATCCAGTATCGTGCATCGAACCTGGACTGGCATCTCGTTTGGAAGGGAACCGGTGTGGAAATGCCCAAGTCAATTATGACAGTAGTAACTGCTAAGACTTGTTGCAACCTGAAGATACAAGTGGGGATGCCTCAATAACTAAAATAATTTTTAAAATCTTTATTGAATTTATCACAGTATTGCTTCTGTTTTATGTTCTCTGTGGGGTTTTTTTTGGCCCCGAGGCATGTGAGATCTTAGCTCCCTGACCGGAGATCAAACCCCTGCACTGGAAAGTGAAGTTCTAACCACTGGATTGGCCGGAAAGTCCCCTAAAATAATATTTAAAAAGGAGTATCTCTGCTGCATAATAGTGGGGAGGGAATATCGTCTTGAAGCTAGTCAGTGCTCTCCCGGCAACTTGGAATGTGGACCATGTTTCAACTTTTCTTCCACGGTAATTTCCCACTTACACAGAGGGAAGCTGGCCATTGGTACAGGCATGTTGTGTCAAGTCGACTTGACAGTTACTGATCTAAGACTAGGTAACATGCAGAGCAGCGAGTCAAAGAGTGAAGTCTGGGGACTTCCCTGGGGGGTCCAGTGGTTAAGACTCTGCACTTCCACTGCAGGGGGCATGGGTTCGAATCCTGGTCAGGGAACTAAGATTCTGCATGCCATGTGGCACAGCCAAAAATGACAGAGAAATCTGGTGTGATGGAGGGTGAGACAGTCTTCCTGCTGCCATGGTTCTTTTTCTGAAGGAGACATTCCCTGATGATCCAGGCTGGCTTAAGTGGGTACTATAGACACTGTCCCAGCCCCAGGGGCGAGTTCTCCCATAAGACAGAGTGAGAGGTCTAACTCCCAGGCCCTGTTTCTGTCTCTCCCAGGCCCCCACCCCTCTCTCTCTCTCTCTCTCTCACTCACACACACACACACAGTCATTGTAAATCAAGTAACTTCTTGGTGAGGCTGAGCTCTCACATCTCATATTTGCAATGAGACCCTTGGGACTGACTAAACAAAGCCAAACTTCTGAATGAATAAAAACTTACTCAGTGGATGGCCTTCATTTTCCACATGGCTGGCAGTACTTGGGCAGTGATTAGAGAAGTTGAAATTACTCTCCAGTAAAATTGGAAAACAACTCGCTTTCCTGCCCATTTTTGCGAGAAATGAGCCTCCTGAGCTGGCAAAAGCAGGCCAATCAACAGAGTGTTACCAGCTGAAGATGGAAGTTGTCACCTGCGCCAGTAGATGAGCCGAGTACCTGGGCCAGTTCTTTCTTTTTTTCCCTGGTGACATTTCAGGGTCTTCAGCCAAATATCTGTGGGGTGCCTCGTATGCGCCAGGCTCTAACTAGGGGGCATACTAAGAAGACCCTCAGTTCTGAGTCTGCAACAGGAGAAGGAATAGCCTCATAAGCACAAGTGGGACTCTTCCTTACCAAAGGGTGGCCCTGTTGGTTGCCAAGGTGGCCACAGACCAAGTATAGAGCCAGTCATGTCATGACGGGACCACCATGAAGTCTTTGCTCACAACTGTAGAACAAGGTAGAACTCCTGAGAGCTGTGGGATCTGGGTGTGTCCTCAGCCCCTCACTGACTGTGTGGTCATGAGCAAACCCCTCAACCTCCCTGAGTCATGGGTTCTTCATCTATAAAAGGAGGGTAAAAACTATCCTGAGTCCCATACTGGGATAGTGTGTGGAAAAATATTTTTAAAATTGAAAGCTCTGTGGGTCAGGAAGATCCTCTGGAGGAAGAAATGGCAACCCACCCCAGTACTCAGCCTGGAGAATCCCATGGACAGAGGAGCCCAGCAGGCTAAAGTCCATGGGGTCGCAAAGAGTTGGACATGACTGAAGCAACTGAGCAAACACGTATGCCTATACAGATTAAATAAATGTGGATTCATCACTTGAATAGATCCTGTCCTTTAATACATATCTGGTCCCTGAAAAGGGCTTTTCATTATGTTTCCAAAAAGAGAAATACCAAGGATAGAGGGAGCCTCATTATAAAGGTTTTTTTTATTTATTTGTGTGTTTCTGTTTTTAAATTGGAGGATAATGGCTTTCCAATGCTTTATTGGTTTCTGCTGTACAACAATGTGAATCAGCTATAGGTATACATATATCCCCTCCCCTTCAGTCTCCCTCCCACCCACTCCATCCCGCCCCTCTAGGTCATCACAGAGCTCCGAGCTGAGCTCCTTATGCTATACAGCAACTTCCCACTAGCAGTCTGGTTTACACATGGTGGTGTATTCATGTCAATGCTATTCTGCCGGTTCATCCCACCCGCTCCTTCCCCAACTGTGTGCACAAGCCTGTTCTCTGCATCTGCATCTCTATTTCTGTCCTGCAAATAGGTATCATTTTTCTTGATGCCATATATATGTGTTAATATACAGTATTTGTTTTCTCTTTCTGACTTACTTTACTCAGTACGACAATCTCTAAGTCCATCCACGTCTATAAAAATGGCCCAGTTTTGTTCTTTCCTATGGTGGCATAATCGTCCTTTGTGTATATATATATATATATGACATCTTCTTTATCTAGTCATTTGTTGACAGACATCCAGATTGCTTCCATGTCCTGGCTATTTGTAAATAGTGCTGCAATGAACATTGGGGTGCATGTGTCTTTTTGAAGTATGCTTTTCTCAGGGTAGTTACAAAGATTTTGAAAATTCTTCTTGCCCCTCTCTTAACCTAAATGGGGTCACGCTGTCTGTCACAGATAGCAAGGTGAGTGCAGATCTTCATGTTCATTTTTGCCTGACTAGCAGAGATCTGACATTATGGAATGAATTAGTACAGCTTCTTATATTTCTTTTTATTAGCCACAAATATGGAGGTCCCAACCCAAAGACATAAAATTACATGTTTTCAGCTCTTCCAGTGTTTTATCTTGTTTGGTTTTACTGCTTGTATTTAGGTGCAATTTGGTTCCAAATAGGAAAAGGAGTACGTCAAAGCTGTATATTGTCACCCTGTTTATTTAACTCCTATGCAGAGTACATCATGAGAAACTCTGGACTGGAAGAAGCACAAGCTGGAATCAAGATTGCCGGGAGAAATATCAATAACCTCAGATATGCAGATGATACCACCCTTATGGCAGAAAGTGAAGAGGAACTAAAAAGCCTCTTGATGAAAGTAAAAGTGGAGAGTGAAAAAGTTGGCTTAAAGCTCAACATTCAGAAAACGAAGATCATGGCATCTGGTCCCATCACTTCATGGGAAATAGACGGGGAAACAGTGGAAACAGTGTCAGACTTTATTTTTCTGGGCTCCAAAATCACTGCAGATGGTGACTGCAGCCATGAAATTAAAAGATGCTTACTCCTTGGAAGGAAAGTTATGACCAACCTAGATAGCATATTCAAAAGCAGAGACATTACTTTGCTAACAAAAGTCCATCTAGTCAAGGCTATGGTTTTTCCAGTGGTCATGCATGGATGTGAGAGTTGGACTGTGAAGAAAGCTGAGTGCCAAAGAATTGATGCTTTTGAAGTGTGGTGTTGGAGAAGACTCTTGAGAGTCCCTTGGACTGCAAGGAGATGCAACCAGTCCATTCTGAAGGAGATCAGTCCTGGGTGTTCTTTGAAAGGACTGATGCTAAAGCTGAAACTCCAATACTTTGGCCACCTCATGCGAAGAGTTGACACGTTGGAAAAGACTCTGATCCTGGGAGGGATTGGGGGCAGGAGGAGAAGGGGACGACAGAGGATGAGATGGCTGGATGGCATCACCGACTCGATGGACATGAGTTTGGGTAAACTCCGGGAGTTGGTGATGGACAGGGAGGCCTGGCGTGCTGTGATTCATGGGGTCACAAAGAGTCGGACACTACTGAGCGACTGAACTGAACTGAACTGAACTAACACTGTTACATAATGTGACAAGGCGGGAGGAGCATAGCTCAAAAGAAAGGTAATTTATTATTTAATAAAATAAACTGACCACAATCTTCTATGAGATCTAACATGCAAGCACAACTGCAGACAACATGAGTGATTTCTTAGCAATCAGGTCATCATTTGTACATCCAAATGAATGTATGGCTATTGAATGAATATTCTACAAATATCTGAAGGAAAAAATTTAATGTTTTTTTAGTATGTTCTGAAGAGGAATCATCCAAGAAGACTATTTTCAAGTTTGAGTTGGCCAGTTTGAAGGTATAAATTTGAGTGTGCCTATTAAAATCCACTGCCTTATTTTATACTTCCACCTCAGGCACAGCTCTATCTTTTGGTAATGCAGCAAGGTAAATACCCCAAATATTCCAACTGGTATAGTTACTGCACCAGCCAATCAGAAAAGAGCCAGCCTAAAGGCAGTGCCAGAGCATGCTGGCAGACTACTAAGCAGTGAAATAGATCAAAGGACTCATACACCTTGAGTAGTTTGGGACATTAATACCCTAGTACACAGCTGGAGGACAGTTCTACCTGAGAACTCTTGATCTTAGGCAGGGTGTAAATTCAGATGAAATGGGAGCAGGGACAAGATCACAAACAGTTCCAGCAAGACTTCTTGCCTTCCATCCAGAGAAAAATTAATTAATTAATTAATTAATCCAAGGACTTATGGTCATTTCAAATATTAAAGATTCGTGTAAGCTTATTACCCCAACTATAGTGGTACTTTGCAGTTAGGGCTGATGGCCCCGCTTTTTGTAATGTCAATACAAAGGTGACTGTTCACTTATGACCAGCTCTACCTAACATACAAAAGGTCACAAAGCAACGTAGCCAAAGCCGAGGTTTTGCTTCTATTTCTTGAAGTATTTGTGTAAACTTCATTTGATGGAGCTATTGCATTTTGTGCTGTTCTAGATCACAGCTTCTCACGATTAACCAGTCAGCTCCACTCTTGCTATTTTGAAAGGCTAGTCTATGAACTGCTCCCAACACTGAGCTGAGGTGCTACTTTGCCATGTTGTGCTCCACACAGCCTACTGCAACCAGTCTAAATAATAGACCCACCTCTTTAGCGTTTCATATTCAGACATATCTAGGTATTAAGATTGATTTCCCATCCACTACTTAGTTCTTCCTCAGCTTCATTTAGGTCTTTCCTCAGGTGGTTTCAGTCTGGGAGTAGGAAGTTTAGGGGCTATTTCAATGCAGGATGATGACCAACATTAAAACAATAATATTACAGCCTTGGATCTAGCAACACACCAACATTTTCTTTATCCTTATTGTTCTTCATCTTTTTTATAAAGTCAACACCAAGTAAGAAAGGACTTATTATCCACAGTCCCTAAACAACCTCCTCTTATATGTATATATGTCATTTCCCCAATTTTATATTTCTGTTATTGCATTCTAGGAATCAGTGAACTAAAATGGACCAGAATGGGCAAATTTAATTCAGATGACCATTATATCTACTACTGTGGGCAAGAATCCCTTAGAAGAATATCTACTACTGTGGGCCAGAATTCCTTAGAAGAAATGCAGTAGCCCTCATAGTCAATAATGCAGTACTTGAGTGCAATCTCAAAAACGACAGAATGATCTCCGTTAATTTTCAAGGTCAACCATTCAATATCACAGTAATCTAAATCTATGTCCTAACCACTAATGCCAAAGAAGCTGAAGCTGAACAGTTCTATGAAGACCTACAAGACCTTTCAGAACTAAAACCCCCAAAGATGTCCTTTTCATTATAGAGGACTGGAATGCAAAAGTAGGAAGTCAAGAAACACCTGGAATAAAAGGCAAATTTGGCCTTGGAGTACAGAATGAAGCAGGGCAAAGACTAATAGAGTTTTGCCAAGAAAATGCACTGGTAGCAAACACCCTCTTCCAACAACACAAGAGAAGCCTACACATAGACATCACCAGATGGTCAACACCGAAATCAGATTGATTATATTCTTTGCAACCAAAGATGGAGAAGCTCTATACAGTCAGCAAAAACAAGACCAGGAGCTGGCTGTGGCTCAGATCATGAACTCCTTATTGCCAAATTCAGACTCAAA
This sequence comes from Bos taurus, assembly GCF_002263795.3. Taxonomy (NCBI): domain Eukaryota; kingdom Metazoa; phylum Chordata; class Mammalia; order Artiodactyla; family Bovidae; genus Bos; species Bos taurus. The sequence goes on from NC_037347.1 coordinate 41,932,393, forward strand.
TTGAAGAAAGTAGGGGAAACTGCTAAGTTGAAAAAAGTAGGGAAAGTGGGAAAGCCTAGTGGTTTTCATTCATACCTGAATGGTATGACCTAAATCAAATCCCTTATGATTGTATAGTGAAAGTGACAAACAGATTCAAGGGATTAGATCTGATACACAAAGTGTCTGAAGAACTATGGATGGAGCTTTGTGACATTGTACAGGACTCAGTGATCAAGACCATCCCCGAGAAAATGAAATGCAAAAAGGCAAAATGGTTGTCTGAGGAGCCCTTACAAACAGCTGAAAAAAGAAACTAAAGGCAAAGGAGAAAAGGAAAGATATACCCATTTGAATGCAGAGTTCCAAAGAATAGTAAGGAGAGATAAGAAAGCCTTCCTCAGTGATCACTGGAAAGAAATAGAGGAAAATAATAGAATGGAAAAGACTAGTGATCTCTTCAAGAAAATTAGAGATACCAAGGCAAAATTTCATTCAAAGATGGGCACAATAAAGGAAAGAAATGGTATGGACCTAACAGAAGCAGAAGACATTAAGAAGAGGTGGCAAGAATACAGAGAAGAACTATATAAAAAAGATCTTCATGACCCAGATAACCATGCTGGTGTGATCACTCACCTAGAGCCAGACATCCTGGAATGTGAATTCAAGTGGGCCTTAGGAAGCATCATTACTAACAAAGCTAGTGGATGTGACGGAATTGCAGTTGAGCTATTTCAAATCCTAAAAGATGATGCTGTTAAAGTGCTGCACTCAATATGCCAACAAATTTGGAAAAGTCAGAGTGGTCACAGGACTGGAAAAGGTGAGTTTTTATCCCAATCCTAAAGGAGGGAAATGCCAGAGAATGTTCAAACTACCACATAATTGCACTCATTTCACATGCTAGCAAAGTAATGCTCAGAATTCTTCAAGCTAGGCTTCAACATACATGAACCGAGAACTTCCAGATGTTCAAGCTGGATTTAGAAAAGGCAGAGGAACCAGAGATCAAATTTTTCAACATCCATTGGATCATAGAAAAATCAAGAGAATTCCAGAAAAACATCTACTTCTGCTTCATTGACTATGCTAAAGCCTTGACTGTGTGGATCACAACAAACTGTGAAAAATTCTTCAAGAGATGAGAATACCATACCACCTTACCTGCCTCCTGAGAAACAGGTATGCAGGTTAAGAAGCAGCCATTAGAACTGGACATGGAAAAACAGACTGATTCCAAATTGGGAAAGGAGTACATCAAGGATGTATACTGTCACCTTGTTTATTTAACTTATATGCAGAGTATATCATGCAAAATTCCAGGCTGGATGAAGCACAAGCTGGAATCAAGATTGTCAGGAGAAATATCAATCACCTCAGATACGCAGATGATACCATCCTTACGGCAGAAAGCGAAGAGGAACTAAAGAGCCACTTGATGAAAGTGAAAAAGGAGAGTGAAAAAGCTGGCTTAAAACTCAACATTCAAAAAACTAAGATCATGGCATCTGATCCCATTGCGTCATGGCAAATAGATGGGGAAACAATGGAAACTGTGACAGACTTTATTTTCTTGGATTCCAAAATCACTTCAGATGGTAACTGCAGCCATGAAATCAAATGATGCTTGCTCCTTGGAAGAAAAGTTATGACATACCTAGACAATATATTAAAAAGCAGAGACTTTAATTTGCCAACAAAGGTCTGTATAGTCAAAGCTACGGTTTTTCCAGTAATTATGTATGGATATGAGAGTTGGACCACAAAGAAGGCTTAGTGCCCAAGAATTCATGCTTTTAAACTGTGGTGTTGGAGAAGACTCTGGACTGCAAGGAGATCAAACCAGTCAATCCTAAAGGAAATCAATCCTGAATTTTCACTGGAAGGACTCATGTTGAAGCTGAAGCTCCAATACTTGGGCCACCTGATGAGAAGAGCCGGCTCATTAGAAAAGACCCTGATGCTGGGAAAGATTGAAGGCAGGAGGAGAAGGGGACGACAGAGGACGAGATGGTTGGATGGCATCACTGACTCATGGATGTGAATTTGAGCAATCTCTGGGAGATGGTGAAGGATAGGGAAGCCTGTCATGCTGCAGTCCATGGGGTCACAAAGAGTTGGACAACAGTGAGTGACTGAACACAACAACATCACATGATTATTTGTTTACTCATAGAACTTCCCTTCTAGAATATGAGTTCCTCAAGGGTAAGTTCTGTGTTTTATCGATATTTTGTCCCTACCACCTAGCCCAGCCTGGCATGTCTTTCGTATGGATTATAAATATAGACGTGTGTGTGAGAGAGAGGGAGTAAGTGACTCAAGCCACTGTGGCATTTATTGTGTGCAAGTCACTCACTGATGCTGAACCAATAGGCCTGGCTGCCATTTTCATAAAAGAGGTGGTTCATGCTATGAGGTAAGATTAGATAACCAGGGTTTGCAGTCCTGAAAGGAGGACCAGCAGCAAAATTCCCAGAATTAAGTCCCTTAGTCATGACTCCTTAACACTATTAGAGATATGTAACCATTACCAAGATAAGGACTCAAGTATTTACTGCATTCCAGAAGCAGCTCCAGCCTTTATCATTATCCTAAGAGCCATACGGAGACTATAAAATACCCAATCAGATTTATGCTACAGACAAAGAATCAGTTAACATGTTGGACCATTTTAAAATCCAACCCATATGTCCCCGAGGAATTCATTAACTGTTCATGATTAGAGACTTCTAGGCACCAAGCCATTCCACCCCCTGAATGGCCACATTTACTCCCATCTTGCATCCAGTAATTATTTATCACTAAGCTCGGGCTTCCCTGGTGGCTTAGACGGTAAAGAGTCTGCCTGCAATACAGGAGACCTGGGCTCGATCCCTGGGTCAGGAAGATGCCCTGGAGAAGGGAATGGCAATCCATTCCAGTATTCTTACCTGGAGAATTCTGTGGACAGAGGGTCCTGGCAAGCTACAGTCCATGGGGTTGCAAAGAGTCGGACATGACTGAGCAACCAACACTTTTACTTTTCACTTTCAAGGTTGGTCATACCTTAACATTATCCAACAATGCTTTCTCTAGTTTATTTTATGATTTTTGTACTTAAACATATGCTTCTTTATTTAGGATGTTCTGATTCTCAAGAGTTCCAGTTTCTGTACAAATTTAAAAGTTTGTATTTAACTCCAAGGCCTGAAAGCCCTTGACTTTAGGGTTCTTTCTCTCTTGTCCATCCCTCTGGATTTTTATCCTTCTGCATGCCACTTGAATAGGAGTGAGAAGCGTGCCCTGACTGCGGTGGAGTGACTGTGTAGAATGTTGTTCTGATGTCACACCACTGGGCAGAGTGTCACATCCCCACCTAGTACAGTCAGATCAAAACCCATCACCAGACATCTACAATTTTCAGCAAAGAGAAATTGCTCTGCTGTTAGCCATTGCTGCCTTTATCTTCTTTTTAAATCATTAAGCTCCATTACATATTCCAAAAAACATGTCTCAACCTAATGAAAGCTATTGCATTCAAAAGGGGAGCACCCAAGAATTAAAAGGGGAAAATAGACTGAAAACTGAAGGTGATATTTATACCTGAGAATAGAGCTCTTGGAAGCTGCCCAAGCCAATTTTTTAACCTTACTCCATTCCATGAATAATTTAAAAACACAAAGAGTGCTTGGCAGGTAGAAGGCACTGAATAAATATTTGTCCAATGATTGCACTGAATACTTTTGCACTTAAAAATATCTCCATATCTACTAATTAATTTGCATTAGGTTAAGCATCACTCTTTTTCAGGGCATAGATCTATGTGGACAATTTAGAAAATTTTTTCTGTACTAACAATACTACCCCCTAGAAATACCAGAATTCCGCATGACTGGCTTAAAAAGTCTACAAAGCTCTCTTGATTTTCATATATACTCTCTCTACTTGGGCTGTCCAATAGAAGTTCCTGCAATGTTGAGAATTTCCTCTATCTGTACTGTCCGAGGAGTCACAAGCCACATGTGGCTACTTAGCACTTGAAATGTGGTTAGTGCATCTAAAGATGACCTGAGTTTTACATTTTTCAAGATTTTACTTTGAATTTAAGGGGCTGCACATGGCTAGTGGTTACTATATTAGAATGAAGAGCTCTCTAAAAAGATCAGGAAGACAAAATTTGACACATGGGAGACTCGTTTAAAAAAAAGTATTCCTTTACAGGAATGTTTGCTCTCCATGGGGACAGTTTGTTCATTTCTCTTCTGACTCCCTTTATTGTGATCGATTTTTAATTTCATAGTTTTAAAGATGGTAGATGCTGTTGCATCAACCATTCTTTGCTCTGGTGGTTCTTAAACTTGGCTGGACGTCAGCGTCACCCCTAGAGATGTGATTCAGCCAGTTTGGGGAGGGGACCGGGCATCTGTGTTTTTTAAGCTCCACAGATGATTCTGATCTGCAGCCAGGCTTGGGAACGACGATTTTACACCAGAGATCCCAAACCGGTACCCCTTGGGCCAAATACACCCTCGAAACATATGTTCATCCCACACAGTGTTTTAAAATGTTTTGAATTAGTTGCCAACTTCTACAAATCCTATTTTTTTTTTTTTCATCCAAAAAAGTGGAGTTGACTAAAGACTGCCCCCTTTGGATAGAGAGCATAACTTCTATGGTTCAGCATTATTTGCTCATCTCATAAAAGCCCAGATCCCAACAGGCATTTGAGTTTGAGACCCCTTCCTTACCCTGTATCTGTGTAACACTTGGCCAAACAAACAACAATTCCTGTATATCAACGTACCATTCCTAGCATGGACTCCCTGTTATTTTATCCATGCCTGTAGTCATTTTGGCAGGCTCACAAACATTGTCCTACCATCTTGAATTTATTTGGAAATAAATAGGATGAAAGTCTCAAAAAGAGAAGGGATCCAGGATCATTAGACCAATTCTGTTCAGGGACACATCATTAGAATCAGGGAAAGACTATCTGCCTTTTTATTTTTTACATCCCAAACGCTTCACCTAAAGCACTGTAAAACCAGCCAACAAGACTGTCAGAGAGGGTGTCTTTGTTGTAAATCCTATCTCTTTGAAAAAAATTTTTTTAGAGCTCTCTCATCTCTCACTCAGTGTCCCTTTTAGTAGATTTGTATTCGGCCATGGTTCTTAAAAGCAGTTGATCACACATGTACATCTTTTCTCTCTCTTGAGAATCCTCTGTAATGATAGTTAATAAATGAAAATATGCAAACCCAAATGAGGAGATAAAAGGTAGTTGGGCCATTAGTTAATGAAAACTAGACAAGGAATGCTAATTAATTTAAGAAGGCAAAGGAAGGCACAGCTTTGGAGAATCTGTGAAACCACAGACTTTTCTTCCTAGAAAAATGTATGTGTGCCAAACACTTTGCAGTCAATTTGAAGGGTTTCACAGGCCCCTGAATCCTATCCACTGATTCCTAGTAGAAAAAGTCATCAACCTGAAATAAGACACATGACTTGATAAGTATTTATACTGACACAGAGCACCAAAATGTCAGGCGCAGCTTTGCTGAGTGGGACATAATTTTGAATCATATACTAAGATCAGTCTTTATTATTAATAAAAGGGAAAGCTGCTTGGCATACCATTAGGTTTAAGTAAAAGGCAAGGAATATATATTCTCACTCTGAGGATCATATTAAACTAAGTGTCATCTAGAGCTTATAACTGAAGGCACAGTGGATTTCCCAGCATAAAATAAATAAATCTGTGGCATTTGAATTTTTTAAACAAATCCTAAGAGACATCCATGACAAGGCTGAGACATTTTCTAAAATTGCACTCTTGCACACATTGAAAACTGTCCTTGTTACTTTAGCCTGGTGGGTTCCACGAGTTCAGAGCTATTTTGCCACCTCTTTCCTCTGAGTGGCAGTTGGTTCCATCATCAAAGTGATAGACTAGGAGACACCTTAATAAGGCACAAAACATGCAATATGAAACAATCCTGCTTGCTAACTGGGAAGGCCTGCATTTCTATCTTCATCTATTTCTACATATGACAGGCATCAAATGTAAAGAAAAAAAGTTTTATACAAGATGGCTTGCAGTTTCCTGTTTTAGCCACTTATCACTGAGAATGTTTAGACTTTTCACACATATTGATTTTCCCCAAAGTAATGCAATAAGCCAACTCATTGGAAAAGACCCTGGGAAAGATTGAAGGCAAAAGGAGAAGAGGGCAGGAGAGGATGAGATGGTTGGATAGCATCACCAACTCAATGGACGTGAACTTGGGCGAACTCTGGGAAATAAGGAGGGACAGGGAGGCCTGGCAATGGGGTTGCAAAGCATTGGGCATGACAGTGACTGAACAACAATAAATGCAACGGTTCGGTTCAGTTCAGTTCAGTCGCTCAGTCATGTCCAACTCTTTGCGACCCCGTGGATCGCAGCACGCCAGGCCTCCCTGTCCATCACCAGCTCTCAGAGTTCACTCAGACTCACGTCCATCGAGTCAGTGATGCCATCCAGCCATCTCATCCTCTGTCCCCTTTTCCTCCTGCCCCCAATCCCTCCCAGCATCAGAGTCTTTTCCAATGAGTCAACTCTTCGCATGAGGTGGCCAAAGTACTACCCCACATCCAAGGTCAGGGGCAGAAACCGGGAGGACCCCATGCCCGAGGGGCAGCGGCCAAGAGGAGCTACCCCACGTCCGAGGTCAGGGGTGGCAGCAGAGAGGAGCAACCCAACGTCCAAGGAGCAGTGGCTGCACGGGCGCAGGAGGGCTGAGAGGAGCTACTCCACGTTCAATGTCAGGAGGGACGGCTGTGAGGAGATACCCCTCGTCCAAGGTAAAGAGCAGCAGCTGCGCTTTGCTGGAGCAGCCGTGAAGAGATACCCTATGTCCAAGATAAGAGAAACCCAAGTAAGACGGTGGGTGTTGCAAGGGGGCATCAGAGGGCAGACACACTGAAACCATAATCACAGAAAACCAGCCAATCTAATCACACTAGGACCAAAGCCTTGTCTAACTCAATAAATGCAACAAGTATTTCTTAAAATCTTCACATGCTGATCATTCTCCTCTTGCTCCCTGGAGCTGCACTCTCCACCTTGCTCTGGGGCCCAGGAAGCTGAACCGTGTAGATGGCATGGCTCAGGCTCCCTTGACAACTGGCTTCCAAGAGCCAAGGGGGACTGAAGATGGGAGAAGAAAGGCGTGCCGGGTTATTTCTTCCTCTCTTCCTTCCTGTTTTGCTAAGCCTCAGACACTGGCTGCATTCCTCCATTTGCTGGGATTCTGTTGGGTGGCTCCTCCTCCCCGTCTCAACTCCCCTGGGGGTCCAGCCCTTCTATTCCTCCCCTTTGGCCCTCTTGCCCTTGATGTGGTAACGGCCCCCCAGTGTGACGGCCAGCCTCCGAGTGCCTCGATATCCTGTGCTTGTGTCCTGAAGGAGTCCCCTCGTTAAAGTCCCTTCTTTGGAGCTATCTGAGGTGAAGTCAGCTTCCTGCTGGGACCGTGGGTGACACACTTCATCCATCTTCTTTTCAAACAGGTAAGACTTATGAGACAGAAAGAAGAGACGGGGAAAATTCCTGAGGAAGAGATCAAGCAGTATGGTTTTTAAAGACAAAACTTAACTGGATAAGAGACTAAAACCCCTCAAACCGAAAATGTTCTTTTCTTTACAATAGATTTCCTAGTACAATGTCGGTGAGCAAAAGGATCACTAACCTACTCTTCAAATTTGCTTGACCAGTCTTGATGCGCATTTCACTAATTTCCAATTTTATTTATTCATTTCAAAGCAAAAATGAAGCAGATTTATTAAGCACATTGTATGTGCTTATAATGCTTAAAAATAATTAAGGTATTATTAATCCCATTTAGAGAAGAGGAAATTGAGATTCTGAGAGATCCAATAATTTGCCCCAGATAATATGACTAGCAGGTGGTAAAGCCAGCATTAATAACTGATCATATATGATTTGATAGAGAATCTTGCTTTCTTATATTATTGCAAAGTATTTCTCTTTAATTTGATCATAATCTTAAGATGCTTTTGACTCTCTGCAAAAAGATCTAATTGTGCCTACATATTTTTCATTAAACAGTTGATCACACTTGTTTATTTTTAATCTCTCAAGACTTCTCTATAGTTACAATTTATGAATGAAAAAAATATATAAACCCAAATAATGAAATAAAAGGTAAATCCATCAGTTGATGAAAACAAGATAGATGCCATTTCAAAAGGCAGAGAAAGGCATATCTTTAAAGGGCTCCAAAGGAAAATGTTTTTTCCAGTAGTTATATACGGATGTGAGACTTGGACTATAAAGAAAGCTGAGCGCCTAAGAATTGATGCTTTTTAACTGTGGTGTTGGAGAAGAATCTTGAGAGTCCCTTGGACTGCAAGGAGACCCAACCAGTCAATCCTGAAGGAAATCAGTACTGAATATTCATTGGAAGGACTAACACTGAAGCTGAAACTCCAATACTTTGCCCACCTGATGTGAAGAACTGACTCATTGGAAAAGGCCCTGATGCTGGGAAAGATTGAAGGTGGGAGGGGAAGGGGATGACAGAGGATGAGATGGTTGGATGTCATCACCGACTCGATGGACATGAGTTTGAGCAAGCTCCAGGAGTTGGTGATGGACAAGGAAGCCTGGTGTGCTGCAGTCCAAGGGGTTGCAAAGAATCAGACACAACTGAGAGACTGAGCTGACTGAAAGGAAGACTGGAGCAAGAAGGAAGATGTGACTGCTAGAACCCTAGAGAACTTTGAAACCAAAGATTGGACATATGTTGGTAGGCAAAAATGAGATGTAGGACTGAAAACAGAATTGATGGAAAAACAGATGTCTGGGGATCCTTGTTGTGTTTATATTTTCCAGTAAGGCACTGAAAAGATAATTGGGAAATCTGAGTCTGTTATCAGGATTTATCATTTTATCTTCTTTGTGTGGGATGAGCCAGAAGAAGGATGATCGTCATTCCTTCTGTCTCCACCACCAGTCATTCTCTCTGAGAATACCTGCAGCAAGATAGCTACCACGTGGCCAAGAAACTAGAAGTCTCTCCCTGGAGAAATTGAACAGTCCTAGAGAAAAGATCACCACATTTTGGCCTTTGTGGCTTCCCTGATGTGATCTTATTGTTCCCACCTGGTCACTCTATAGCCAAGTTGACAAACTTGTTCACCAATGAAGCCTTTCTGTGTCCCATTCTAAAATATATAATTTCTGAGAGGACACAATTCAGTTCAAGACAACCAGATTCACGAGTTTGTCCTTCAACTATTTATTGTATAAACTACCCCTAAATTTATTGTCTTAATGAAACAATAATTCAATATTTCTCATGATTCTACAGGTGACCAGGTGGTTCTGCTGCTTTATGTGATGTTTGTTGGTAATAATCTTGCCAATTTTTCACTAGCACAAGACATGGTTTACCATCCTTCCAGACTTCAATAGTAGTTTCCTGGACTTCCCTGGTGGTCCAGTGGTTAAGAATCCGCCTGCCAACACAGGGGACACGAGTTCGATCCCTGGTCCAGGAAGATCCCACAGACCACAGGGCAACTAAGCCCAAGTGCCTCAACTACTGAAGCCTGCGTGCACCTAGAGCCCGTGCTCCTCAACAAGGGAAGCCACTGCATTAAGAGGCCCCTGCACTGCACTAGCGAGTAGCCTCCACGCACGAAAGCCCAGGTGCAGCAACAAAGATTCAGTGCAGCCAATAAATAAATAAAATAGCATAAAATAAAAAATACTAGTTTTCTCACTGATTTTCCAGCTTCTACTAATAGTCTCCTTGCTACCCTTCCAGCTTCTATCTACTACCCAGTGTTAAGACCATGACACGTGTTAGGTTTTTATTGTAACTGCACCTCATTTTTAGGTACCAGTTTCTCTTTCAACTAGCCTTTGCATGTGTGTGTGCCAAGTTGCTTCAGTCGTGTCCAACTCTTTGAAACCCTATGGACCGTAGACTGTAAGGCTCCTCTGTCCATGGGATTCTCCAGATAAGAATACTGGAGTGAGTTGCCATGCCCTCCTCTAGGGGATCTTCATGACTCAGGGATTGAACCTGCATCGCTTATGTCTCCTACATTGGCAGGTGGGTTGTTTACCATTAGTGCCACCTGGGAAGCCCTGACCAGCCTTTGTTGTTGAATGCTGCTACTGCTGCTGCTAAGTCGCTTCAGTCGTGTCCGACTCTGTGCGACCCCATAGATGGCAGCCCACCAGGCTCCGCCATCCCTGGGATTCTCCAGGCAAGAACACTGGAGTGGGTTGCCATTTCCTTCTCTAATGCATGAAAGGGAAAGGTGAAAGTGAAGTCGCTCAGTCGTGTCCGACTCTTCGTGACACCATGGACTGCAGCCTACCAGGCTCCTCCATCCATGGGATTTCCCAGGGAAAACACCCCAAAACTTAACAGCTTAAATCAATGCCATCTCACGTAATTCTCTCGGTTGGCTGAGCAGTTTCTGCTGCTTTCATTGAGGCTCATATGCACAGTTGCCTTCAGCTGGCAGGTCAGCTGGTGGGCTGCTGAACTTAGCTAGGACAGCTGAGGTTCTCTTCCATAGGCCCTTTTGTCCCGGGCTTCTTTATGGTATGGTGGTCTCAAGGCAGCATTCCAAGAAGATGAAGACAGACACCATATCACTTTATTTCTCCCAAGCTCTGAAACTTGAAAGATGTCACTTCTGCTACATTCTATTGGATAAGAGTGGAGAGCAAATTCAGCCCAGATTCAAGAGGTGGCAGAATAGACTCTACCTCTTAACAGAAGGAGCTGCAAATAATGTGAGTCATATTTAATTTACCACAGAAAGTTATGCTATGTCCCTAGACAGACTCAATGTCATAAAGATGTCAGTTCCTTCTAATAAATCTGTACAGTCAATGTCATACCAATCAGAATCCCAATAGGATGGCTCGAGAAACTTGATAAGATGTTCCTAAAATTATATGGAAGAGCAAAGGGCTCAGAATCACCAATGCAATTTTGTGGAAGGACAGGTCCTCCCAGATATTGGGATTTATTATAAAGCTATGGTAACAGCTGTGTATTGATACAGCAATTCTAGGAGTGATTCAGGTGAAGTCCACACTATACACAGCATCAGTAGATGTACATAACCCAGTTAACTTTATGGAGCAATTCACTTTTATGATTTAATAGTGAAAATATACAAATATAAGATAAGATTATAGAAAGCAAAAATTTTCTCACTTCATTGAAACATGATCGACATACAACAGTTTGGAGGTTTAAGGTGTGCAACCTATTGATCTGATACACTCAAGCACTGCAAAGTGATGGCCACCATGCGTGTGTGCTAAGTTGCTTCAGTCGTGTCTGACTGTTTGTGACCCTATGGACTGCAGCCCACCAGGCTCCTCTGTCCATGGGGTTTCTCCAGGCAAGAACACTGGAGTGTGTTGCCATCTCCTTCTCCAGGGGATCTTCCTGAGCCAGGGATTGAACCTGAGTCTGTAACATCTCCTGCATTGGCAAGCGGGTTCTTTACCACTAGCACCCCCTGGGAAGCCCTGATGACCCCCATAGCCATAGATAATACCTCCATCACATGGTTACCCAATTTCTGTTTTGTGGTGAGAACATTTAAGATCTCCTCTCTTAGAAACCTTCAAGTAAATAGTACAATATTATTAACTATAATCACCAAGCTGTACATTAGATCTCCAGAACTCATTCATCTTATAGCTGGTAGTTTGCAATTTGTGACCAACATCTCCCCATCTCCCCTACTCTCAGCCCCTGGTAACCTATTCACTGTTCCCATGAGTTTGGCTTTTTTAGATTCTATATATAAGTGATATCATACAATATGTGTCTTCCTCTGACTCATTTCACTCAGCTTAATGCCAACAAAAAATTGTTAAGGTATGGATCTTGACGGAACTTTACCAAAATATACCCTAATACATACAGCTTTTTACTTTTGGTGAGTTAAGAATATAAAAGGACTTGTACTTGTGGACAAACTGAAACTCAAGAGATGCTAATGATGTGCTTTTGAAGCTGGAGGTAGTTTAAAGAAGATATATATGCACCCCAATGTTCATAACAGCGCTATTTACAATAGCCAAGACATGGAAGCAACCTTAAAGGTGGTGTCAGTGGTGACAAAGGAGTGGATAAAGAAGATGTGGTACATATATATAATGGAATATTACTTAGCCATAAAAAAGAATGAAAAAACCCATGTCAACAATACGGGTGGACCTAGAGATTATCATACTAAGTGAAGTAAGTCAGACAGAGAAAGACAAATATCATATTGCTTATTGTGGAACATGGGAAAAAATGATCCAAATGAACTTACTTTACAAAACAGACCCACAGACACAGGAGACAAACTTATGGTTACCAAAAGGGTAGTGAGAGGTAAATTAGGAGGTTGGTATTAACATATGGGGACTTCTCTGGTAGCTCAGTTGGTGAAGAATCCACCTGCAATGCAGGAGACCCTGGTTTGATTCCTGGGTCGGGAAGATCCACTGGAGAAAGGGTAGGCTAGCCACTCCTGTGTTCTTGGGCTTCCCTGGTGGCTCAGCTGGTAAAGAATCTGCCTCCAATGCAGGAGACTGGGGTTCAATCCCTGGGAAGAAATAGGCTACCCACTCCAGTATTCTGGCCTGGAGAATTCCATGGACTGTATAGACCATGTGGGTCACAAAAAGTTGGACACTACTAAGCGACTTTCACTTTCACTTTATTAACATATACACACTACTATATATAAAACAATCAACCAGGACCTACTGTATAGCACTGGGAACTATACTTAATGTTTTGTAATAATGTATAAGGAAAAATAATCTAAAAATAATAGATGTATATGTACAACTGAATCACTTTGCTATACACCTGAAACTAACACAACACTGTAAATCAACTGTACTTTAATATTTAAAAATTTGCAAAAAAAAAAGCAAAAACCCAAAAAGCAACAACAAAAAATTGGAGGTAGTTTGAAAGTAAACACAGCAATATGTGAACCGTGAACTTCCTGATGTTCAAGCTGGTTTTAGAAAAGGCAGAGGAACCAGAGATCAAATTGCCAACATCTGCTGGATCATGGAAAAAGCAAGAGAGTTCCAGAAAAACATCTATTTCTGCTTTATTGACTATGCCAAAGCCTTTGACTGTGTGGATCACAATAAACTGTGGAAAATTCTGAAAGAGATGGGAATACCAGACCACCTGACTTGCCTCCTGAGAAATCTGTATGCAGGTCAGGAAGCAACAGTTAGAACTGGACATGGAACAACAGACTGGTTCCAAATAGGAAAAGGAGTACGTCAAGGCTGTATATTGTCACCCTGCTTATTTAACTTATATGCAGAGTACATCATGAGAAACACTGGACTGGAAGAAACACAAGCTGGAATCAAGATTGCTGGGAGAAATATCAATAACCTCAGATATGCAGATGACACCACCCTTATGGCAGAAAGTGAAGAGGAACTCAAAAGCCTCTTGATGAAAGTAAAAGTGGAGAGTGAAAAAGTTGGCTTAAAGCTCAACATTCAGAAAACGTCAAGATCATGGCATCAGGTCCCATCACTTCATGGGAAATAGACGGGGCAACAGTGGAAACAGTGTCAGACTTTATATTTTTGGGCTCTAAGATCACTGCAGATGGTGACTGCAGCCATGAAATTAAAAGATGCTTACTCCTTGGAAGGAAAGTTATGTCCAACCTAGATAGCATATTCAAAAGCAGAGACATTACTTTGCCAACAAAGGTCCATCTAGTCAAGGCTATGGTTTTTCCAGTGGTCATGTATGGATGTGAGAGTTGGACTGTGAAGAAGGCTGAGTGCCAAAGAATTGATGCTTTTGAACTGTGGTGTTGGAGAAGACTCTTGAGAGTCCCTTGGACTGCAAGGAGGTCCAACCAGTCCATTCTGAAGGAGATCAGCCCTGGGATTTCTTTGGAAGGAATGATGCTAAAGCTGAAACTCCAGTGCTTTGGCCACCTCATGTGAAGAGTTGACTCATTAGAAAAGACTCTGATGCTGGGAGGGATTGGGGGCAGGCGGAGAAGGGGACGACAGAGGATGAGATGGCTGGATGGCATCACGGACTCAATGGACGTGAGTCTGAGTGAACTCTGGGAGTTGGTGATGGACAGGGAGGCCTGGCGTGCTGCGATTCATGGGGTCGCAAAGAGTCAGACACGAATGAGTGGCTGAACTGAACTGAACTGAACTGAAAGTAAACACAACGAAAATCCAAAACTTGTTACGGTAAGAATGGCAACTCTTGAACTCAAGAAGGAATGAAATGCCAAAAGGCAGTCAAACTTTCTGTTTTCTAAACCTAACGGAAAGGTCTCTCATACCAGCAGCTTCTTGCATGCACACACCCACAAGAGGAAAAGCCACCTCCCCATTTCATGAAACAAAAGCCAGCTACAGTGTGGGAAGTACAAACTGCAGAAACCCAGAAGTCCATAGAAGAAAATCGACTGGTTCCCGTGAGAGAAGGGGGACGCGTGGTTCGGGGCAGGGTCACTTGGTGAAGGCGGCCACCACCGCCCACAGCACCTCGTTGGTCCCGGCCTTCAGACACTCCACCTCAGGGTCCAAGTCCAGGAGCTGCCGCACCCGCTTGGTGGCTACGTCGTACTGCTCGTCCAGCAGGGGCGCGAACGCGTTCTCCAGGACGTCCGAGGCGTGGGCCAGGTAGAGGAGGGCCAGCAGACGCTTGTCCATGCGGTGAGGGTCGTTCACCCACTTGTCGAGAACGGCTTCCTGCACCTTCTTGATGAGGCGCTGCTTAATGCTGTTGTTGGTGAGGGGGTGTGTCGTCATGTCAAAGAGGAGGAAGTTCTGTTTCTCTGTCGTCAGTACGCCCTTTTCCACCAGGTTTTTAGCTAATCGTTCCCGCACGTTTCTTAACTGATAATGCAATTTTAATGGATTCCACGTCTCACCTAAACAAAAGAGTTCAAAAGCTAGGGAGGAATTTCAGGTATTATTCTCTTTGTACTTGTAAGTACTTTGTACTTGTAAGGGGTGCATGTCTCAGTCTTTGTACTTGTAAGGCGTGCTCAGTCTCTCAGTCATGACCAACTCTTTGCGAGCCCATGGACTGTAGCCCACCAGGCTCCTCTGTCCATGGGATTATCCCAGCAAGAATACTGGAGTGGGTTGCCATAGGGATAGCAAAATGTGTTCACTGTAGCTGGTTTGCTTTCAGAGAATTAGAAGCTAAGAAGTGTTCTAGGACAGTCTGTGTTTCCAGAAAGCAAATTTCTTGTGGGATAGGAATCATATCTTATTAATCACTGTGGCTTGGCATCAGGTTTATTTCCTGGAACATAGTACTTGCTCAAGAAATATTTGAAAAAGAGAATGAATGAAGTATTTGAATACATGAATTGGAACAGATTGCTAGTAGTTTTGGTCAATATGAGTCAAATTGTAAAATGATAACTTCTGGCACCTTTCTGTCAGCATAACGGTGTCAAAAATACCCAAAGTATAAATGAGAGATTCATTTATTTTTAATTTAAAAGAATTTTGGCTGTTATGCGTCTTCACTGTGGCCCGTGGGCTTCTCTAGTGCAGCACTCTGGCTTCTCTATGGTTGTGGCACGCGGGCTCAGTAGTTGTAGCGTGAAGGCTTAGTTGCCTCATAGCGTGTGGGATCTTAGTTCCCCGACCAGGGATCAAACCCATGTCCCCTGCATTGGAAGGCAGATTCTTAACCAATGGACCACCAGGGAAGTCCCTTAATAAATTTAATACATTTTTTAAAGGAATACTTTTAACATCTATAGAAAAGTTGCAAAGATAGTAAAGAATTTCCACATGTCCTGCTGCTGCTTCCCCGTTAATATAATTAGTACATTTGTCACAATAATGAACATTGCTACATAAATACTGAGCAACTAACACTTTCTACTTTTTTCTACATTACCTCAAGTGGTTTCCCTGGTGGCTCAGATGGTAAAGAATCCACCTGCAATGCAGGACACCCAGGTTCGAGCCCTGGTTCAGGAAAATCCTCTGGAGAAGGAAATGGCAACCCACTCCAGTATTTCTGCTTGGAGAATTCTGTGGACAGAAGAGCCTGATGGGCTACAGTCCATGGAGTTTCAAAGAGTCAGACATGTCAGAGCGACTAACACACACAAATTCCATACACTACTCACATTTCGTTGGATTTTGCCGGATGCTCTTTTTGTGGTGTTGTTGTTCCAGGATCCTACCCAAGTTACTGTATTACCTTTATTTGTCGTATTTTCTTAGGTTCCGCCTAGTAATGACAGTTCTCCAGTCTTCCCTTGCTTTTGATGACTTTACAGTTTTGAAAAGTAGTGCGTGCATGCTCAGTCGTGTTAGTCCAACTCTTTACGACCCCACAGACCATAGCCCGCAAGGCTTCTCTGTCCATGGGATTCTCCAGGCAAGAATACTAGAGTGGGTTGCCATGCCCTCCTCCAGGGGATCTTCTCGACCCAGGGATCAAACCTTCGGCTCCTGCAGCTCCTGCATTGCAGGAGGATTCTTTACCTCTGAGCCACTGGGGAAGCCCCTTGAGAAGTAGTGGTCAGATACTTTGTAATTGTCCCTTGATTGGGATTTATCTGGTGTTCTCATGAGTAGACTGAGTTACAGGTTTGGGGAGTGGGACTACAAAGGGTGCGTACTGTCTGCATGACTCATCACTGTGGATGTAGACCTTGATCACCTTGCTGTGGGAGGGTGCATCAGGTGTCTCCACTATAAAGCCCTTCCTCCCTCAGCACTCCTTCCTGCTCTGTGCTCTTGGACAGAAGTTGCTGTGTGCAGCACACAGTTAAGGAGTGGGAGCTTATGCAGCACTTCCTTGAGGGTGAGGTATTTTCATAAATTATTTGGAATTGGAAGCTGCATTTTTCATTAAAGAATTAAATTGTGATTCTCATTAAAGATGGCTGGTTGAATAAATACTCTCTTCCCAATGAAAATGCTATGAAAATGAGAGTAAAAGGATTTTTATAGAAGCACAAACCCATAATGAAAACAGGAAAGAACACAATAGCAGTAAAATGCTGGATGCTGCAAAGAAGATGGAAAAGCGGTAGATGGATTAGCGGGTCCAAGAAAGTCAATCCTAAACTTGCAGTGGGTGAAGCTGGGAGGTATCCTGCTTTATACAGCAGAACCCTGGAGGCTCAGAAATTGGCACCAGATAGCTGTGGGAATGGGGGTGGGGGGGCGCAGATAATAGTAGGGCTAAAAATAAAGAGACTATTTGCAAGTCTATTTAAAAAGCATTTCCAGATCTCCTCCTCTACTCTGGGAGCTGCCCCAGTAAAAGATACTAAAACAGAGGGTCTCTGGACTCAGGGACACAAGGCACAATTTGAAAGAGACAAGAATCTCCCACTGATAATAGAGGGATCAAGTAAGAGTTATGTCCTAGAATTTGGGACATCTCAGCCTTCTCCCTCCTTTCAACTCCCAGAATACTGGAAGCTAGAATTATACCCTTCAGCCAAGACATTGGCAGAGCCTTTTCTGGAAAATTCCACCGGCCCAAGAGAAAAGGATGAAAACTACTGACATGAGGATTTCCCCAAAGAATTACAACAGAGCCCTTTACCACCTCACACCATGTACACATACAGCTTCCAAGTAACTTTTTTGGCCTTCCTTTCTAAGTATGAGCAGACTGCTAGAGAATGTCATACATTTGGGTGAAAAAAAATCCTCTAATGTGAAATGCAGAGTTCAAAATAAAATATTAAAATGACAAAAAGATGTTTCTAATTCCTCCAAAGTGGAAACAACCCAAATGTCTAGTCAACTGCTGATTGTCCAAACAAAATGTGATCCATCTGCAACAAGAAAGAGGAATGAACTCCTGATGCTGCAACAGCATGGCCTTCAAAAACAGCACGTAACATGAAAAAGCGGACACAGAAGGGCATGCACTGTGGTTCTATTTATATGAAATGCCTAGAAAAGGGATATGTATGGAGACAGAAACCAGAGTACTGGTTGACTGGGACTAGGGTTAGGAATGGAGATGCAAGCAGGCACCAGAGACCTTTGTGGGGTGATGGAAATGTTCTGAAATTAGATTGAAGTGATGGTTGACTGACTCAAGAACTATGCTAAACATGAGTGAATTAGACACAGTGGGTGAACTTTATGGCGTACACATTGCACCTCGGATAAACCTGTATGGTAAGAAAAGAAAAAGGACGCTGAAACTACGGAGGAAGAACAAAGATTGCGGGGGGAAGGCATTACAGTTCTCAGAGAAATAAGGGAAAATATTATATTCATAAGACAGGAACAAAATGGTAGTTTTGACAAGAATAATATTTAGAGAATGACAACAACAAAAATACTAGGAAAATAAAAATTAGAAGGCAGAAATGTAAAATCTAGTAGAAAAGCAGAGGATGTAGCTAGGGAAACCAAAACTTAGGGCAAAGCGGCAAATAATTGGACAGTAAGAGAAAAAAACTTAAGAAATTAGTTGACCAATCCAGGAGGCTCCACAACTAAATAATGAGCTCCAGAAAGAGAGAACAGAAAAGAATGATGAAGAAAAGTGTTAACAAAATAAGAGAATTTTCCAAAGCTGAAGAATATGAGCCTTTTGTTTCCACAAAAGGTCCTTTGAAGATTTGAGTCCATTGAATAAAAGACAAAAAACAAATTAAAAACCATTGAACAATTAAAAAAAAAAAAAGACTCATCACCATAAAAATTTCAAACACTTGTGAAAACCAGAAGATTTCTAAAAGTCCTGTTGGGGGTCGAGGGGGAGGTTGGGGGAGGTGGTAATGAGCAGAAAAGTGTGAGTAAGAATGCCATCAAACTGGGACTTCCCTGGTGGTCCAGTGGTTAAGACTCTGTGCTTCCACGGCAGGGGGCGAGGGTTCCATCTGTGGTCAGGGAACTAAGATCCTGCATGCTCTGTGTTGCAGCCAAAACTTAAACAAACAAAAAGCAAGAATGGCATCATCATATTTCTCATTGGAAGGAGGAAGATAATGAAGCTAGACCTTCACATTTCCAAGGGAAAATTTTACTCTCCATCAAGTGAGAGGGCAGAAAAGAGACAGTTTAGACAGGGAGGATGTCCAGACATGTCCTTTCCAACCAGCTTTCTTAGGAAGCTGTTTGTGGATGTTTCAGACCATAAAGAATCTGCCTGCAACGCCAGAGACCTGGGTTTGATACCTGGGTTGGGAAAATCACCTGAACAGGGCATGACAACCCATTCCAGTATTTTTGCCTAGAGAATCCCCACGGACAGAGGAGGCTGGCAGGCTATGTCTATAAGGTTGTAAAGCTTCAGACATGACTGAGCGACTAAGTACATACATTATACACACAACACACTCACACGAAAGGACTCACTTTAGAAGGAGGACACTGGGACACAAGAGACTGAGGAAACAAGATTTAAGAGAGGCAGACGGAATCTGCAGGGTGATGGTGAATGGAAATTCCAATAAAACAGAAGAGCAACAGGCCCATGGTGGAGGCATCCAGATTGTAACAGGAGGGTGGAGACACAAGGACTATCTTGGACTGAAAGGGGCTGAGGGCCTGGGATGTAGTTCTTCAGTTATTTAACATGTTTAAATAGTTGTTTAAACATTTTAAATAGTTGTTTAAAATGTTTAATAGTTATTTAAAATCCAATGACAGACATTTTACAGAGCTGTTGAGGATGTGGGAATATTTAGTCAGGTATTCAAAGAAAATTAAGAAAATGTCTTTAAGTGAGGCAATTACTAATTACAGGAAAAAAACAAGTTATTTAAGAAAGGATATATTATCATGCTACTTGATGCAAAAATACACTACATGCTATATATACATAGTCAAAATTATGAAAACACTGAAGATCAATTTAACAGATATTTAAGACATAATTTTATGAGAAGATGGTGGAAAAGAAAGAGGGGCTACAAATAAGCTGAAAGCCTTGTCATCTGTAATAGGAAATCAATGAGTGAGTGAGTGAAGTCGTTCAGTCGTGTCCGACTCTTTGCAGCCCCATGGACTGTAGCCTACCAGGCTTCTCCGTCCATCGGATTTTCCAGGCACGGGTACTGGAATGGGTTGCCATTTCCTTCTCCAGGAGATCTTCCTGACCCAGGGATTGAACCCGGGTCTCCTGCATTGTAGGCAGACGCTTTTACCATCTGAGCCACCAAGGAAGATCAATAGGTGTCTATTCAGATGAATCAAGGATATACATATTATTATATATATATATGTATATTATATGTATACATATATATTATGTGTATATTATATGTATATATGTAATAGTATATATTAAATAATATATACATATTAAATAATAAATACATATTATTTAGAAATAAGAGAACTTCCCTGGTGGTGCAGTAGATGAGAATCTGCCTGCTAAAGCAGGGGACATGAGTTCAATCTCTGGTCTGAGAATATTCCACATGCCAAGGAGCAACTAAGCCCATGCACCACGACTACTGAGCCCACACTCTTAAACCCAGGAGCCACAACTACTGAGCCCAGTAGCTGCAACTGCTGAAGCCCGCATGCTAGAGCCTGTGCCCTACAACAAGAGAAGCCACTGCAATGAGAAGCCTCCACAAACCATGAACACCCAGTGCAACCAAAAATAAATAAATAATTTTTTAAAAAATGAAATAAGAAAGTAAAATTAGAGAAAATAGCTTAAAAAGTTGAAATTGATTACTTGGCAGATGATTGGGATAGAAAGGTAAAGAAAAGAGACTGCTGTTTTATAAAAGTTACTTTTAGCAATATTTGAGCTTTTATACTATGCAAACAGCACTTAGAAAAAAATGAAAGTTGATTAAAAATGATACCTATAGTCATTTTACTCACTATGTATAGTTAAAATTATTCAATAACAAGAAACAGGAAACTTTCAGTTATGGTGTTAATACTCAATTTAATATACATGAAATTTTATTTGATCATATGAATTATACCAAAAAGAATACCCTACTTGGAAAAGCCATTTTGCACTTTATGATTTGCTTTATAAAATTGGAGTTTTAAAATTGTGATAATTAATTCATGAAAAGTTGAGGATTTGATTCCTGCTTTCTGAAGTTATTAATATTTAAAGCCTGAGCCTGTATTTGAAGTATAAAGAGCTTTATCAGATTAAAGAATGGCAAATCATTCCTCTTTGAAGAAAAACATTACAATCTGCATTCAAATTCCTTATCTTTTTAAAAGAGGAAACCCAACGTTTATTTTGGGCCTCACGATATTTATTATCCTAAGATTTTGTAAATGGAAATTATACCCAAATGATGAATGTAATCCTGACTATTTCTTTCTTCTGGGTTAATCATAAGTTCACACACCCATACTTAAATATTAAGGAATCCTAAAATAGATAACTAATAAGGACCTACTGTACAGCACAGAAAACTCTACTCAGTACTCTGTAATGGATTATATGGGAAAAGAATCTAAAACAGAGTGGATATATGTATATGTATGACTGGTTCACTTTGCTATAAAGCAGAAACTAACACAACATTGTAAATCAACTAGAGGCCAATACAAATTAATTTTAACATTTAATTAAAGATATTAAGAAATCAGCAGCAGTTATTTCGCTCTTCTGCAGTGTGAGTCCAGTGATGAGACAGTCTTCTGCCTTCCTACCTTTTGGAAACATTTACTTTGTTCCTAGAATTGGCTGGGGGTTGAGGATACAAAAAAAGAATAAAATACGATCTTTCCACAGGGAAGTTACAAGCCGTGCCACTTTATACAACTGACCATAAAACAACATGAAAAGGGTGAGAGGAACAAAGTTCTACAAGCATAGAGAGGAATCAGAATTTACAGGGTGTCTGGGGACAGAGTGTACTGGAAGAAACTCCAAAAAAGGACACTTTCTCTCTTTGACTGGGAGAACTGGACAAGCCAAGGGAGAGACCCAATGCCCTGGGGCAGAAGGAGCAGCAAGCAAAAAGCATTCAGGGCCACCAAGTGCAGAGAAACAGACTCCCTGGAAATCCTGCCTCCCAAAGTGGTCTGCCTGTGGGCCCCAGTTAACCTGACCATGCGCGTGTGCATACTCGGTCACTTCAGTCGTGTCTAACTCTTTGCTCTCCTTGGACTGTAACCCGCCAGGCTCTTCTGTCCATGGGATTCTCCAGGCAAGAATACTGGAGAGGCTTGCATTTCCTTCTCCAGGGGATCTTTCCTACCCAGGGCTTGAACCCACATCTCTTGCATCTCCTGCACTGCAGCCAGATTCTGTACTGCTGAGCCATCGGGGAAGCCTGTACCCAGACCATGCTGCTGCTAAGTTGCTTCAGTCCTGTCCAACTCTGTGCGACCCCATAGACGGCAGCCCACCAGGCTCCCCCATCCCTGGGATTCTCCAGGCAAGAACACTGGAGTGGGTTGCCATTGCCTTCTCCAATGCAGGAAAGTGAAAAGTGAAAGTGAAGTCGCTCAGTCGTGTCTGACCCTCAGCGATCCCATGGACTGCAGCCTTCTAGGCTCCTCTGTCCGTGGGATTTTCGAGGCAAGAGTACTGGAGTGGGGTGCCATTGCCTTCTTCAGTACCCAGACCATGCACTCCCCTAAAGTCACCCACACACACTGGAAGGAGGCGAGGCACCTGGAGTGTTTCGTTAGAATTGGATCCACCTGGGTGGAGGGCAGAGCAGGCTCCATAGAACAAGCCATGGCTGTTCCATTTCTACCACAAAGAATTCGTGGTAAGTGCGTTTGAATAAATGAGGACTCTATGAATAGTGCTAAATTTAAAATTCTTGGACAAAAGGATTTTCTTCAAGTTCCAGATGATTCAGGTTAATGTGAGAAAA
The DNA here is from genome assembly GCF_002263795.3 of Bos taurus. NCBI lineage: Eukaryota > Metazoa > Chordata > Mammalia > Artiodactyla > Bovidae > Bos > Bos taurus. The sequence goes on from NC_037347.1 coordinate 41,955,235, forward strand.
GATTCGACAAACAATTTATATATGCAAATTGGGCATGAGATATTCTTTCGTTTAGCAAATGTCTATTGGGCGCCTGCTACGGGCTGCTGTCAGTGTTCAAGGCACCAAGAACAAAAAAATCCTCACACCTGTGACACATTATAGTTACTTCAATTCATTTATAGTTTATATTTCTGGATTAAAAAAATCATTGCCAGAAATCAAATTAAAAATTAATCAAAAACAGCAGGGATTAATTGTATAGCACATGGAACTATATTCAGTATCTTGTAAAAACCTATAATGAAAAAGAATAAAAAAGAATATATATATGTATGTGTATATATATATGTGTGTGTGTGTATATATATATATTGCTGTTTAGTTGCTAACTTGTGTTAGCAACTTTTTGACCCCATGGACTGTAGCCCATCAGGCTCATCTGTCCATGGGATTTCCAGGCAAGAACACTGGAGTGGGTTGCCATGCCTTTCTCCAGGGGATCTTTCCGATCCAGGGATCAAACCTGCATCTCTTGCTTGGCAGGTGGATTCTTTACCACTGAGCCATCTGGGAAGTCCACATATATACATACATATGACCAAATCACTTTGCAGTGCATCTGAAACTAATACAATGTTGTAAATCAACTACACATCAAGTAAAAAAAAAATCACGAAGGCCAATTTAAGGGCCTTTCCAACAATACTGAAGAAGACTTAGGTGCAAATATGACCAGATGATTTAAAAACCTGTATTAGAATAAAATTGTGTCCCTGCCTTTGTGGGTGTTAATTTCTGTCATGTCCACCTTATTGCGACCCCATGGACTTGGAATTCTCCAGGTGAGAATACTGGAGTGGGTTGCCATGCCCTTCTCCAGGAGATCTTCCTGACTCAGGGATCAAACCCGGGTCTCCTGTATTTCAGGCAGATTCTTTATTGTTCAAGCCACCAGGGAAGTAATCATTGCCCTTAGTACCACAAAAATGAGGACCTCTTTGCTAAATCTGGTACGCTAGTGCCACCTTGTGTTCAAACTACTCAATTACAATGTGATTTAATAGTGAAGTGTCTGTATTCATTTCCTATTTCTTCCTATTGCAGCTGTAACAAATGGCCACAAATTTAGGGGCTTTAAAGCAACACAAATTTATCATTTTATAATCCTATAGGTCATAAGTGTATGGATCTCAATGGCTAACATCAAGGGGTCAGCAGGGCTGCATTTCTTTAACATCCTAGAGAAGAATCTGTTTTCTTACCTTTTCACCTCCCAGAGGCGGTCTGAATTCCTTAGCTGCTGATGTCCTCGAAGTCAGTAATGTCTAGCTGAGCCTTCTCTTGGTGAATCACTCTGACACTGCCTCTCCTCTTTCACTTATAAGAACCTTTGTTATTACCCAGGCCTCTCTGAATAATCCAGGCTAATCGCTCCATCTCAAAATCAGTTAATTAGCAAACTTAATTCCATCTGCTATCTTACTTCTCCCTTGCCACATATATTCATAAGTTTTGGGGATTATGATGAGCACGTCTTTGGGAGGGGGGTATTATTCCACCTACCATAGAGTCTGTTTGTTTTTGTGGGCAAATATGCTGCTTTTTATGTTTCAATTGAATGGTAAAGGCATTAAACTGTTCTTTTCCCCTTATTTATAACTTGGAATTGATGAATAGAAAAAAATCTTTTGCTAATTTCTATAACATAAACCAAGCATTTAGAAACCACCCCGCCCCACCCCCAGTGAATTTTTTACTAATTAGCTTTACTAATCTAAGCTAGGAAAACCCAAACTAAATATAAAAAGTTCTTAAATAATTTTGAGTTGACAAAGACAAGTCCAACTATTGCTTAATACTACACAAAGTATTCAAGTACAGTTTCTTTTGTTTGTTAACAGGGTAAATGGTTTTGTTTGAAGACTGGTCAGAATTAAGCTCACAAAAACTCAAAAATGGAAACCAGAGGTAGATTGTGGTTCTTTGCGTGTACCTACCTCTGTTACAGGAGCAGGTGAGCACCCTACTGTTTATGGGTTGTTTTCCAGCAAGGGCTAGAGAGACTGCTCTGCACCCCCCATGTTTCAATGGGCTGCCCCTAGAGTGGCTTTCAGAGTTGCTGGATGATGGAGAGTTGAGGATGATGTAGGCAGGGTAAACTAATGAAACACCGAAGGAAAAGCAACAAGATTCAACGCTTGGGTTTCCAGTAGTGCTTCCCCTGGAATGCCGTGTATAGTGTGCTGTGAGAAGGGCACATAAATGTTATTCAGGTGGGAAGAGGAAAAAACATAGTCATTGCAGACTTTTTTATTCTGTTATAAAAATGTTAACCAACAATTAGTTGGACTGAGTAATAGTAATGCAAATCTTCCCAGGGATATTGCTTTTTGTCCAGCTTGACGAAGACTTCCTCAAAACATTAAAATTCCTGGAACAGAATCTCCTTACAAAGCATTTTAATAGATAGCAGTCACTAAATTGCAGCTCAAGTCTTAGCAGTAATGTGTTACAGTTTTCACTGCAGAGGTTTTATGTATCTTTTGTTAAACTTGTTTCTAAGTATTTTGTGAATTATAATGCTTGTTTCAATGGTAATGGTTTTATTTCTTTCTTTGTAGTATGTGTGACTTTTATATCTTTTTCTTACCTTTTTACATTGACTAGGGCCTCCAGTATAATACTGATAAAAAAGTGGTGAGAGTAAACATCTTAACTTTGGTCATAATCTTGAGGGAAGAACATGTAATGTGTCACCTTTAAGGATGATATCGTCTTTAGACTTTTCCTAGATGCCTTTTAAATTCAACAAAAATTTCTCTTTTATGTCCTACTTTGCAAAGAGGTTTTTATCTTAAAATCATGATGACTATTGAATTTTATGAGGCAGCTTTGCATTTATTGGTATGATCTTACAGTTTTTCTCCTTTTTTCTATTAAGTTGTCGGATAACACCAATTGATTTTCAATGTTAAGGCCACCCTGCATTCCTAGAATACACCTACTTAATCATTGCTGCTTTGACTTGCTAATATCTTCCGGAAAGATTTTTGCAACTTAGAGATTGGTCTCCAATTTTCTTACAGCGTTTCTGTCAAGTTTTTGGCAGTGTTATCTTGGCTTCATAAAATGAGTTGGGAACACTTTCTATTTTCTAAAGGAGTTTGTGTAAGATTAGTATAATTTCTTCCTTAAATGTTTGATAGAATTCCTGAAGAAAACCATCTGGACCTATAGTTTTTCTTTGCAGGAAGGCAAAGATCATCAATTCAACTTTAAAAATAGTTACACAAAATTTCTGTTTCTTTTTGTATTACTTTGGTAAGTTGTCTTTCTCAAAGAACTCTTTCTTTTAACCAACTTGTCAAGTTTATTGGCATAAAGTTATTCACTTCATTCCTTTATTTGCCTTTCAACGTATATAGAGTCTGTGGTGATATCCCTTCCTTCATTTTTAATGTTGGTAACCATTATATCTACTACTGCGGGCAGGAATCCCTCAAAAGAAATGGAGTAGCCATCATGGTCAACAAAAGAGTCCAAAATGCAGTACTTGGATGCAATCTCAAAAATGACAGAATGATCTCTGTTCGTTTCCAAGGCAAACCATTCAATATCACAGTAATCCAAGTCTATGCCCCAACCAGTAACACTAAAGAAGCTGAAGTTGAACGGTTCTATGAAGACCTACAAGACCTTTTAGAGCTTAAACCCAAAAAAGATGTCCTTTTCATTATAGGGGACTGGAATGCAAAAGTAGGAAATCAAGAAACACCTGGAGTAACAGGCAAATTTGGCCTTGGAATACAGAATGAAGCAGGGCAAAGACTAATAGAGTTTTGCCAAGAAAATGCACTGGTCATAATAAACACCCTCTTCCAACAACACAAGAGAAGACTCTATACATGGACATCACCAGATGGTCAACACCAAAATCAGATTGATTACATTCTTTGCAGCCAAAGATGGAAAAGCTCTATACAGTCAGCAAAAACAAGACCAGGAGCTGACTGTGGCTCAGACCATGAACTCCTTATTGCCAAATTCAGACTTAAATTGAAGAAAGTAGGGAAAACCACTAGACCATTCAGGTATGACCTAAATCAAATCCCTTATGATTATACAATGGAAGTGAGAAATAGATTTAAGGGCCTAGATCTGATAGATAGAGTGCCTGATGAACTATGGAATGAGGTTTGTGACATTGTACAGGAGACAGGGATCAAGACCATCCCCATAGAAAAGAAATGCAAGAAAGCAAAATGGCTGTCTGGGGAGGCCTTACAAATAGCTGTGAAAAGAAGAGAAGTGAAAAGCAAAGGAGAAAAGGAAAGATATAAGCATCTGAATGCAGAGTTCCAAAGAATAGCAAGAAGAGATAAGAAAGCCTTCTTCAGCGATCAATGCAAAGGCATAGAGGAAAACAACAGAATGGGAAAGACTAGGGATCTCTTCAAGAAAATCAGAGATACCAAAGGAACATTTCATGCAAAGATGGGCTCGATAAAGGACAGAAATGGTATGGACCTAACAGAAGCAGAAGATATTAAGAAGAGATGGCAAGAATACACAGAAGAACTGTACAAAAAAGATCTTCACGACCCAGATAACCATGCTGGTGTGATCACTCACCTAGAGCCAGACATCCTGGAATGTGAAGTGAAGTGGGCCTTAGAAAGCATCACTACGAACAAAGCCAGTGGAGGTGATGGAATTCCAGTTGGCTATTCCAAATCCTGAAAGATGATGCTGTGAAAGTGCTGCACTCAATATGCCAGCAAATTTGGAAAACTCAGCAGTGGCCACAGGACTGGAAAAGGTCAGTTTTCATTCCAATCCTAGAGAAAGGCAATGCCAAAGAATGCTCAAAGTACTGCACAATTGCACTCATCTCACACGCTAGTAAAGTAATGCTCAAAATTCTCCAAGCCAGGCTTCAGCAATATGTGAACCGTGAACTTCCTGATGTTCAAGCTGGTTTTAGAAAAGGCAGAGGAACCAGAGATCAAATTGCCAACATCCACTGGATCATCAAAAAAGCAAGAGAGTTCCAGAAAAGCATCTATTTCTGCTTTATTGACTATGCCAAAGCCTTTGACTGTGTGGATCACAATAAACTGTGGAAAATTCTGAAAGAGATGGGAATACCAGACCACCTGACTTGCCTCCTGAGAAATCTGTATGCAGGTCAGGAAGCAACAGTTAGAACTGGACATGGAACAACAGACTGGTTCCAAATAGGAAAAGGAGCTCGTCAAGGCTGTATATTGTCACCCTGCTTATTTAACTTATATGCAGAGTACATCATGAGAAATGCTGGACTGGAAGAAACACAAGCTGGAATCAAGATTGCTGGGAGAAATATCAATAACCTCAGATATGCAGATGACACCACCCTTATGGCAGAAAGTGAAGAGGAACTCAAAAGCCTCTTGATGAAAGTGAAAGTGGAGAGTGAAAAAGTTGGCTTAAAGCTCAACATTCAGAAAACTAAGATCATGGTATCTGGTCCCATCACTTCATGGGAAATCAATGGGGAAACAGTGGAAACAGTGTCAGACTTTATTTTTCTGGGGCCCAAAATCACTACAGATGGTGACTGCAGCCATGAAATTAAAAGATGCTTACTCCTTGGAAGGAAAGTTATGTCCAACCTAGATAGCATATTCAAAAGCAGAGACATTACTTTGCCAACAAAGGTTCGTCTAGTCAAGGCTATGGTTTTTCCTGTGGTCATGTGAGAGCTGGACTGTGAAGAAGGCTGAGCTCTGAAGAATTGATGCTTTTGACTGTGGTGTTGGAGAAGACTCTTGAGAGTCTCTTGGACTGCAAGGAGATCCAACCAGTCCATTCTGAAGGAGATCAGCCATGGGATTTCTTTGGAAGGACTGATGCTAAAGCTGAAACTCCAGTACTTTGGCCACCTCACGTGAAGAGTTGACTCATTGGAAAAGACTCTGATGCTGGGAGGGACTGGGGGCAAAAGGAGAAGGGGACGACAGAGGATGAGATGGCTGGATGGCATCACTGACTTGATGGACGTGAGTCTGAGTGAACTCTGGGAGTTGGTGATGGACAGGGAGGCCTGGTGTGCTGCGATTCATGGGGTCGCAAAGAGTCGCACACGACTGAGCGACTGATTTGATCTGATCTGATCTCTGATCTGAACACATGATTTCCTTCCTTTTCTTCTTGATCATCTGCAGCATTCCCCAAAGTATGTCATATCAATTTCCTTTTTCCCCAGGATAAGCAAAAAGGATGATCTTTCCTCAAAATGAAGAGGTAGCACCGTCTTCTTTTTCTATTACTCATCATACAACACAACATACACATACGAACATATATACTTATTGATAAGGCAGACTATATCTATGAGATCCTCATTATCCTAATAAGTTTCTCAAAATATTCTTTGGACAACAGAATATATAAATTTGGGGGGATGTAAACAAAAATTTTAAATGTCTCTAATGGTTAATTACTATGATTATATGTCCGTATTTCAAATCAAATGCTTTATTGAGTTTTTTGGGATGTAATTTAATTTTTTTTAATTGAGTATATTTGACATACAATATCATATGAATTTCATGTATAGTATTGAGCTTTTGTGTTAAAATATATGTATCATATAAAAACTGAAAATTTAAATATGTGCCATTTATTATATGTGCATTGTATCTCAATAAAACTTAAAGAAAAAATACATGTGTATCATAAAATTTACCATTTTAACCATTTTGTGAATGCATTAAGTGCATTCACAATGTTGTACAACCAACACTACTATGCATTTCCAGGACTTTTAAAATCATCCTAAACAGAAACTCTATGCCCATTAAACAACAACTCCATATTGCCCACTCCTCCCAGGCCCTGGTAATCTCTATTCTACTTGCTGTCTCTGAATTTGACTTTTCTAGGCACCCCATGGGCTTCCCTGGTGGCTCAGATAGTAAGGAATCTGCCTGCAATGCAGGAGACCCAGGTTCAGTCCCAGGTACCTCATATAAGTAGAATGACACAATAGTTGTCCTTTTGTGTTTGGCTTATTTCACTTAGCAAAGTGTTTCCAAGGTTCATCCGTGTCATAGCATGTAGCAGAATTCATCCCTTTTATGGTCGAATAATATCCCATTGTATGTATATACCACATCTTGTTTATGCATTCACCTGTTGGTGGACATTTGGGTTGTATCCACTTTTTGACTGCTGTAAATAATGCTGGTATGAATATTCGTGTACAAGTGTCTGAGTCCCTGCTTTCAGTTTTTTGGGGTATATAGATTGGAGTGAAATTGTGGGTCATATGGTAATTCTATATTTAACTTTTTGAGGAACTACCAAACTATTTTCTACAGCAGCTGAACCATTTTACATTTTTACAGCAATACATGGAAATTCCAGTTTCTCCAAAGCCTTGCCAACACTTGTTATTTTCCTTTTTTGTTTGTTTATCTTTTGAATCATAGCCATCCTAGTGGGCATAGAGTGGTATCTCATTGTGGTTTTCATTTGCATTTTCCTAATGATTAATGATGTTGAACATCTTTTCATGTGCTTGTTTTCTAGTTATATATCTTCTCTGGAGAAATGCCTATCAAGACCTTTTCCTATTTTCGAATTGAGGGTTGTTGGTTTGTTTTTCTGTTGCATTGTTGGAATTATTTATTCTGGATTAACATCTTTTATAAGATAGATGGTTTGCAAATATTTTCTCCTATTCTGTAAGCTGTCTTTTTACTTTCTTGCTAATATTCTTTAGTGTACAAATGCCTTTGATTTGGGGTTTTTCGTTTGTTTTTTGGCCTGTGCCTTGCAGCTTGTGGGATCTTAGTTCCCTGACCAGGGATTGAACCCATGCCCCTGCACTGGAAGCCTGGAGTCTTAACCTGGAGTCTTTACTGGACCGCCAGTAAAGTCCCAAATGTCTCTGATTTTAATCAAGTCCAGTTCTTCTGCTTTTCCTTTGTTGCCTCTGCTTTTGGTATGATAACCAGAAAAGATTTTCCTCTCCGTTTTCATTTCAGAGTTCTATGCTTTCAGCTCTTAAGCTTAGGCCTTTGACCTATTTTGGGCTAGTTTTTGTATATGGTATAAGGTAAAGATCCTGCTTCACTCTTTTGCATGTGAATATTCAGTTTTCTCTGGAGAAGGCATTGGCACCCCACTCCAGTACTCTTGCCTGGAAAATCCCATGGATGGAGGAGCCTGGTGGGCTGCAGTCCATGGGGTCACTAAGAGTTGGACACAACTGAGCGACTTCACGTTCACTTTTCACTTTCATGCATTGGAGAAGGAAATGGCAACCCACTCCAGTGTTCTTGCCTGGAGAATCCCAGGGACGGGGCTGCTGTCTATGGGGTCGCACAGAGTCAGACATGACTGAAGCGACGCAGCAGCAGCAGCAGCAGCAGCAGCAGCAGCAGCATTCGGTTTTCTCACTATCACTTGTTAAAAGTTTGTTCTTTCCCCATGGTCTTGGCACTCCTATTGAAAAATAAATTGACTAGATGTGCTTGGCTTTATTTGAAAGTGAAAGTGAAGTTGCTCAGTCATGTCCAACTCTTTGAGTTTATTTGGGGGTTCTCCAATCTATTCCTTTGATCCATATGCCTGTCCTTATGCCAGTATCACACTGTTTAGATAACTGAAGGTATATAATAAGTTTTGAAATCAGAAACATTGTTTTGGCTATTGCAAGCTTGTATTGATTTTTAAATACCGATTTTCACCCCCTCTTATACTTCATGATTCCACTGTAATCAAAGGTTTCACATGCAACTTCAGTATAATCTGGGGCTTCCCTAGTAGCTCAGATGGTAAAGAATCTGTCTGCATTGCAGGAGACCTGGGTTCATTCGCTGGGTCAGAAAGATCCCCTTGAGAAGGGGATGGCAACCCACTCCAGTATTCTTGCCTGGAGAATTCCATGGACTGAGGAGTCTGGCGGGCTACACAGTCCAAGGAATAGCAGAGAGTCAATATAGTCTATTCTGCTATAATTCTTTAAAGTGAATTCACTCATATTAGATTGGAGAGTAGGGAAATGAGGGTAGTATGCCATGGAAACTATACTGGTTCATCTGCAAAACTTCCCAGCATGTAATATTTTCTCCCATCAAGTAGAGCAGGGAGATGCAAGAGCATTGGCAGGGCTGAATACAGCAACTACAAAGGAGTAGAGTATTGAGCACAATGCTCTTTATATTCTTATTCTTTTGAAATAATTTTCCACTTGGAGGAAAGTTGTAAAAATAGCACAAATAGTTTACATATGCTTTTCTCCCAGCTTCCCATGATTTTCACAATTCCATAACCATTATACAGTTATTAATACCAAACCAGAAAAATAGCACTGGTAAATACTGCTAACCAAACACAGATTTTATTTAAATTTCACTCATTTTCCCATTAATGTTCTTTTTCTGCTTCAGGATCCAATCCAGGATCCAAATTGCACTCCCTTTGGTTTCTTGCAATCTGTGATGGTTTTTCAGCCTTTCCTTGTCTCTCATGACCTTGATAATTTTCAGAATGTCTTTTAACTTGGGTTTGTCTGATGTTTTCTTGTGATTAGATTAGGTGTCGTATTTTTAAGATTGCCGGGAGAAATATCAATAATGCAGATGACACTCCACTTACGGCAGAAAGTGAAGAAGAACTAAAGAGCCCCTTGATGAAAGTGAAAGAGGAGAGTGAAAAAGCTGGTTTAAAACTCAACATTCAGGAAACTAAGATCATGGCATCTGGTCCCATCACTTCATGTCAAATAGATGGGGAAACAATGGAAACAGTGAGAAAGTTTATTTTTTTGGGCTCCAAAATCACTGCAGATGGTGACTGCAGCTAAGACATCAAAAGACGCTTGCTCCTTCGAAGAAAAGCTATGACCAACCTAGACAGCATATTAAAAAGCAGAGACATTATTTTGTCAACAAAGGTCCGTCTAGCCAAAGCTGTGGTTTTTCCAGTAGTCGTGTATGGATGTGAGAGTTGGACTATAAAGAAAGCTGAGCACTGAAGAATTGATGCTTTTGAACTGTGGTGTTGGAAAAGACTCTTGAGAGTCCCTTGGACTGCAAGGAGATCCAACTAGTCCATCCTAAAGGAAATCAGTCCTGAATATTCATTGGAAGGACTGATGCTGAAGCTGAAACTCCAATACTTTGGCCACCTGATGTGAAGAACTGACTCATTAGAAAAGACCCTGATGCTGGGAAAGATTGAAGGCAGGAGGAGAAGGGGATGACAGAGGACGAGATGTTTGGATGGCATCACCAACTCAATGGACGTGAATTTGAGTAAGCTCCGGGAGTTGGTGATGGACAGGGAGGCCTGGCGTGCTGCAGTCCATAGGGTTGCAAAGAGTCGGACATGATTGAGCGACTGAACTGAACTTTCAGAAGTGATATTGTGTCCCTCTCATTCATAATGGGACATTCATTTCTATGTGATTTATTGCTGGTGATCACTTAGCTAAGGTGTCTACAGAGCTTCTCCACAGTAAAGTTAGTGTTTTCCCTATGTAATTGACAAATATCTCAGAGAAATAATCTGAGGCTATGAAATATCTTATTTCTTCCCAAACACTCATAGCTGATTTTAACATCCATCAAACTGACCAGGCCTGCAATACTTATATGGTGGTATCTGCCTGGTGGTAATTTTTTAATTTCTCTCATTTCTTCTATGTCTATTAGAACATTCTTGTAAGAAGAGATACAGTTTCCCCCATTCATGTATTTATTCAATTCCTTTCTTTATATTGGTATGGATTCATAAAAATTTATTTTATTCTGAGCTCAAATCCAATACTATTATTTTTAATTTTGTTGCTCAAACTGTTTCAACTTTGTCCACTGGGAACTTCTTCACATTGGTTCCTGTGTCTTTTTGACATATTCCCATCTTTTTTTCAAGTACCTTAATACCTCCTTATTTTCTGGTACAACAGGCCATTCCATGCTTATCTTGTATTTTCCAAAGGTCTCGTTCCTTTCATTGAGGAATGGTGTTTCGTATGTTTATTGTCATGAGAGTACCATTGCTTCTTAGCCTTCGTAGCAGATGGAGCTAGGAGATATATGTATGTGTACTAACCCACACATTGTTGTGTTTTAGTTGCTAAGTCGTGTCCAAGTCTTTGAGAACCCATGGACTGTAGCCCTCCAGGCTCCTCTGTCCATGGAATTCTGCAGTAAAGAATGTTGGAGTGGGTTTCCATTCCTTCTCCAGGGGATCTTCCTGACCCAAGGATCAAACCCACACATAATACACAGTCATCTAAATGTATGGATGGGTGTGTGTTGTGTGTGTATGCTGTGCATATTAGATATGTATTAAAAATAATGATTTCAATGCTGATACCTCTGATTCCAATTAATCACCAGGGTTCCTTCTAGCCATGCCCTCCTCCATTCTTGTAACATTTCTCTGAGACTAAGAATCCTGGCCCTCATGTACAGTGTATTCACTTACTTGTTCAGTACTAGTATACACGCAACGTAGATACTGAATTGCCAATCTATACTCCTATGAGAAACAAACTTACTAGCTAGGGTATAGTAATATAAACTGCTCTTTTTCTCTAGGCTTTCAGTATCCAGTTAATATACTGTTTTCCAAAGTTGGTTTGGTTAGTTTTTTTCTTCCTCATCTCCTTCAGTATGGTTGGGTTAATCATTTGCAACATATTTAACTTGCTAATTTGTAACTATTTATATTCTACTTGCCAGTTCATCTCCCACCCTGGTTGATTTTAATAATTCATTTTTTGGTTATATGTGACATTAGTAAGGTTTCACGGAGAAGACAATGGCATCCCACTCCAGTACTCTTGCCTGGCAAATCCCATGGACAGAGGAGCCTGGTAGGCTGCAGTCCATGGGGTCGCTAAGAGTTGGACATGACTGAGTAACTTTTTTTAATTTTGAAGAAAATCCAGTTTTGAGAACAATTAACATTATTCTGTAATTTACAACAATATGCGACTATGGGGTCGCACAGAGTTGGACACGACTGAAGTGACTTAGCAGCAGCAGCAGTAAGGTTTTCAAAGTACAGAAGCTGTACTTAGAAGAGCATCATTCCCTCCTCACCCCTGTCACTAACTTCTAGTTTCCCCATCTTTTCACCCCTTTGTTATCCATATCCTGTAGGTAACCCACCTCTTTAGTTTCTCCTTTATCTTTCCTGTACTGATGATCCCCACTTTAAGATTTTTTGAATTATGACTTCCTGACATTATGATGGTATAAAAGTTATACGCATTAGTACTTCAATCTTTTCCAGGCTAGCAATGTGTGGTAGATACCCTTGGGATGCTGGGTGGGAACAGCAAGCTGCCACTCCATCTGACACATGATCCCAAGAGTAAACAACCAATAGACTCACAACTATTCTGTACCCAGTCTTTCACTTTTAGTATAGAATAGTATTCAATACTCCATGAGATACTCAACACTTTCTTATAAAGTTGGTTTTGTGTTAGATGATTTTGTTCAGCTGTAGGCTAATGTTAGTATTCTGAATACATTTAAGGTAGGCTAGGAGAAGGAACAGAGAAGGCAATGGCACCCCACTCCAGTACTCTTGCCTGGAAAATCCCATGGATGGAGGAGCCTGGTGGGCTGCAGTCCATGGGGTCGCTAAGAGTTGGACATGACTGAGCGACTTCACTTTCACTTCTCACTTTCATGCATTGGAGAAGGAAGTGGCAACCCACTCCAGTGTTCTTGCCTGGAGAATCCCAGGGACGGGGGAGCCTGGTGGGCTGCCGTGTATGGGGTCGCACAGAGTCGGACACAACTGAAGCGACTTAGCAGCAGCAGCAGGCTAAGCTATGATATTCAGTAACTTAGGTATATTAAATGCATTTTCAACTTTAAGATAGATTTATTGGATGTGTTCTTGCCTGGAGAATCCCAGGGATGGGGGAGCCTGGTGGGCTGCCATCTATGGGATCACACAGAGTTGGACACAACTGAAGGGACTTAGCAGCAGCAGCAACGCCATTATAAATCACAGGAAATCTGTATATCTTTCACAAAGACGATACATATGTATCTTCTTGTATCTCCTTCTTGCTATGTGAAGAGTAACATACCATAGACTCTTTAGATACTCTTATGTACTTTGTTTCTCCTCCACCCATCTCCATCTCCCCCACTTCCTACTTCTTTTGGCTCAGTTTGGTTACATGTTTTGTCTTGGAAGAGCAGAGTACTTGGTTTTCACCATCCTTGTGCATTTTGATTGACTGAAGCGACTTAGCAGGCAGCAGGCAGGTACCCCAAAAGCCCCAAATATTTTTTGTACCTCCTTTCATCAAGCTACTTTCAGCCTTTTTTTTTTTTTTCTTAAAGGGTAAGACTCTAATCTTACTGTAGTATTTCTTTATTAAGAGTTTAACTTGTCACTTGTTACTATACCAGCATTTCTCACTGGATACTTCTTTTAAGAAAAATTCTCTGGCCACAACGGTATGAGACTAGAAATCAATGACAAGAAAATAAACTGCAAAACCCACACACATGTAGATACTAAAAAATATGCTATTAAACAAGCAGTAGATGACTGAAGAAATCAAAGAGGAAATAGAAAAATACCTAGAGACAAAAGAAAACGAGAACGCGACAATCCAAAGCCTACTGGACACAGCACAGCAGCAAGTTTATAGTGATACAAGCTTACCTTAGGAAACAAGAAAAACTGCAAATAAATAACCTAAACTTTCACCTAATGCAACTAGAGAGAGAAAAACAAACAAAATTCAAAGTTAATGGAAGGAAAGAAATCATAAAGATCAGAGCAGAAACAAGTGGAACAGAGATTGAAATAAACAATAGAAAGTATCAATGAAACCAAAACCTGGTTCTTTGAAAAGATAAACAAAACTGATAAACCTTAACCAGACTCATCAAGATGAAAAGGGAAATGACCCAAATCAATAAAGTCAGAAATGAAAAGTAAGTTATAAACTATGCCACAGAAATACAAAGGATCATAGGAACCACTAAAACGGGTGAGCTAGAACAAATGGAGGATCACCCAAAACTGAACCTAGAAGAAACAGAAAATATAAGAGATCAATTCCCAGTACTGATTAAATCAATAACCTAAAAACTCCCAACAAAGTCCAGAACAAGATGGCTTTATAGGTGAATTCTACCAAACATTTAAAGAGTTAACATTCATCCTTCTGAAACTATTCCAAAACATTGCAGAGAAGGGAACACTTCTAAACTCATTCTAGCCACCATAATCCTGATGCAAAAAGCAGACAAAGATATCAGAAAAAAAGAAAATTACTGGCCAGTATCACTGATGAACATTCATGCAAAAACCCTCAACAAAATACTAGACAACCAATGCTAACAATACATTAAAAGGATCATGCATGATGATCAAGTGGGATTTATCCCTGGGATGAAAGGATTTTTCATTATCTGCAAATCAATCAATGTGATAAACCAATTAGCAAATTGAAGGATAAAAACCATATGATCATCTCAGTAGATAAATAAAATATTTGCAAATGATGTGAATCACAAGGGATTAATTTCCAAAGTATACAAACAGCTCATACAGCTCAATTAAAAAAAAAAAAAACAATGAAAAAAATGGCAGAAGACCTAAATAGGCCTTTCTCCAAAGAAGACATACAGGTAGCCAACAGGCACATGAAAAGAATCTCAGCATCACTAATTATCAGAGAAATGCAAATCAAAATTACAATGAGGTATCCTCACACTAGTCAGAATGGCTATCATCAAGAAGTCTAGAAATAATAAATGCTGGAGAGGGTATGGAGAAAAGTGAACCCTCTTACACAGTTGGTGGTACACAGTCACTATGGAGAACAGTATTGAGGTTCCTTAAAAAACTAAAAATAGAGTACCTTATGATCCAGCAATCCCACTCTTGGGCAAATACCCAGAGAAAACTCCAACTGGAAAAGGTACACGCACCACAGTGTTCATAGCAGCAGTATTTACAATAGCCAAGACATGGAAGCAACCTAAATGTCCATTAGCAGATGAAGGGATAAAGAAGATATAGTATATATATATATACCATGGAATATTACTCAGCTATAAAAAGAATGAAATAATGCCATTTGCAGCAACATGGATGAACCTAGAGATAATCACATAAGTAAAGCATGTCAGAGAAAGACAAATATCATATGATATCACTTATATTTGGAATTTAAAAAGTGATACAAATGAACTTATGTGAAACAGAAATAGACTCACAGACATCGATAATGAACTTATGGTTACTAAAGGGGAAAGTAGGGGGAGGGATAAATTTGGAATTTGGGATTAACAGATCAGTCAGTTCAGTTGCTCAGTTGTGTCCTACTCTTTGCAACCCCATGGACTGCAGCATGCCAGGCTTCCCTGTCTTTCACTATCTCCTGGAGCTTACTCAAACTCATGTTCATAGAGTCGGTGATGCCATCCAACCATCTCATCCTCTGTCGTCCCCTTCTCCTCCCGCCTTCAATCTTTCCCAGTACAGGGTCTTTTCCAATGAGTCAGTTCTTTGCATCAGGTGGCCAAAGTATTGGAGTTACAGGCTACTATATAAAAAAAAAAAAAAAAAAAACAACAGTAACAAACTACTCTATAGCACAAGGAACTATATTCAATATCCTAAAATAACCTATAATGGAAAAGAATCTGAAAAAGAATCTATCCATGTGTGCATTCATATATATCAAACACTTTGCTGTACTCCTGAAACATCATAAATCAACTAGACTTCAATAAAAACAAAGGATTTTTTAAGTTCTCTTGTTACATAGTGCATTTTCTTTGAGTGGTCTGCTTCAACACTCCCCTCCAAAGCAACCTCCTGGTCTGTAAGTGCTGCTATTTTTAGTGTGCAAGTTTTCAGAAGAGAATATGGCTTTTTCAAAAAATTGTTCAGTAGCAGAAATGCCTGTATCAATGGATTCATCATTGCTTTTTGAGTCTTCTAACACATTTCAAGAGGACATCATCTTCAATTCTATCTATATTCTCAAGAAAGTGCAATTTTGATTTTGTAAGTGATGCTGTTACAGCAAATTTTATTCTGAGCCAAGCACCCATATACTGTTTGTTATCTGCAGAACCACTTACCGTATTTCTTTTCAAATCTCTTGTTGATAATGATATCTTGCAACTGTGAAGCATCCTTTAGGAATAATTAGTAAATGTGTATATTTCTTTACCTCCTTAAAAAAATAGGTTCCATCCTATAAGCACCCCAAAATTTAAAAACTCATTTAATTAAGGAAATTCAAACCAAAATGCTACTGCTTGAAAACCAGTGGGTAATGGCCCAGCTTTTATGAATGGAAAGTCTTTTACCAGGCACTGAAGGAAGAACAGCTGAAGTGACTTCTCAATGTTGGTGATGATGGTGCTAATATCACTGCAGACTGGAGCAGAGCTTTTAAATCTTACTGATCATACAATTATCCAAGGACTTTGTTGAAATGTAGATTTTGGTTTGGTAAGTCATGGGGGGTGGAAATCCAGGATTCTGCATTTCTCACAAGCTCCTACCTGCAGATGCTGGTTTAGGGACCCCTCCTTGAAAAGGACCGTTGTATAATAGATATTAAGACTCTCGGCAGCATTTGGTAGAGTCCTCTGCAATAACGGAGGTGCTCTGTACCTACGCCCACAGTTCAGTAGCCACAGGCTACGCATGGCTACTGAGCACTTGAATTGTGGCTGGTGAGACCGAAAAACTGAATTTTAAAATTAATTTTACATTAACTTAAATGTAACTTTACATAGTCCCATGTGGCTTGTGATGACTCTCCTGGGCAGTGAATATCTTTTAAAAATTAATGTATAACCACACGTTTGTACCTGTACAAGTATTTTACATTGTTTTGTGGTTCATATTTTTCATAAGTGGGGTGATGATATTGAATTCAGTATTCTAAACCTTGCTTTTTATTCATGTCAGTAGATATTGATTTACATCATTCTTTTAAATTACTACATAATATTTCACAGTAGGGATTTACCATGGCTTGTGTAGCCATTCATGTATGTATTGATGGGTATTTAGGTTGTTGTCCTTTCTTTCTTTTCTTCGCAACTGTGAACTATAGATAAGAATATCTTTGTGCATGCCACTTAAAATGTATGATTGATGCATATAGGATAGATATTGAGAAATGGAATTGCTGGGCCATCAGGAATGAATAATTACCATTTTCATAGTTACTGCAAAGTTGCTTTTCAGAGAAACTTAAATAGAAATAAATGATTTCTATCAGCCAAGTGAGAGAATACCATTTCCTCACACTCTTGATTGGTAGTGTCAACATTTTTGATTTCTTTTTTTAGCCAATTAAGTGGTGAAAAGTTACATCTTATTTAATTTACATGTCTGTAATAACTAGGAAGAATAATATTGATTTTTGTGTTTACTGATCATTTAATTTCCCCCTCTTCCGTAATTGTCTAAGCTACTTATAGCCTTCCTTATGAATTCTTGAATAAGCTTGTTAAACCATATACCAAATGGTATTAGGATTTTAGGGGATTACATCGTCTTTATGGAACAATTTGGAGAGCACTGGCATCATAAAATATTGAGACAATTAATACTGTCTGTTTTTTTAGGTCTTCGTCTATGTCCTATAGTTTATTTTTTCCCTTGTAAAGACCTTAGATATTTATTGTTATGTTTATTCTCAGGTGTTTTATACTTAGGTTTCTGTTGGAAATTCCTTTCGAATACATTTTTTATCTATTACTAGTGAATAGGAAAACTACCAATTGTGAATGACTACTTGCTATCTATCACTTTGCTGTACTCTGTTATTATTTGTCCATTGTCATCATACATGTTTTCACAGTCTATCATTTGGTAGACTAATATTACCCTGGAGCCACCACCTCTTATCCTGAATCCCTAGGTATAACAGAAAAGTTACAAGAATAAAATCCCTAGCATGTAGAAATTTCCTAGAGATGGTTTGTAGACATACAAACACTTTCTTTTAGCACTTATTCATACCATAGTATATTGAATACACTGCTAATCATTTTATATTTTCTGCTACCTCCCAGTAAGTGTTCAAGAGGGGATCCCATTCTGTTTAAGGGTGCCACTTAAACTTAATGTATGAATGTACAATAATTTACCCAGTGTCCTGTGGAGGACCCCTCTGCCCAATCCTCTACAAGTACAATGAAAATACTTGTATGGAAGACTTTGCACCAATATCTGCAGGATCAATTCCTAGCAGTGAAAGTTCTAAACCTGGATGAAAAATAATACATATCTTCAATATGGACAGCTACCATCCAATTGCCCTTCATAGAAGCTGTATCAACACACATTCTGAACAACCATATATCAATGTGCTGTTTCCCCACACCTTCTGCAACACAGCAGACGCTGTTTAAAATTGCTTGAAAGGTATATAGACAGAATCGGTACCTTATTCTTGCTATAGCAGATGCTGTTGGTGTCTAACCAGTAACTTTGCCTGCAGTCATAAGATACACTTCCTGCGCACTCTGACAGCATCCAACTACGTCTAGATCTTTCTGCTTCTCCTCCTGAGTCATCCAGTGGTCATCCATAGCATATGCTCCACTCTGCAAGGGTGGGGCTTCCAAGTGTGGCTGGGAAGAAGCAGCATGTCAGGCTCTCAGGGGCAATCTCCAGCCAATAAAGAAGAGGAAATCAGTGGAGAAATATGTAAGCTTCTCCATCTCTCAGTGGACAATTCTTGGCAGCACCTTAGAGTGAATTCAGCTCTTGTTGATTGTAGCAGTAATCCTCTCTTTGATGTATTTTTTACTGACTTTTCTTCTTTCTCTATCTCATTTTCCCCATGCCCTCTCTTCCTGACATCACCTCCCCAATAAACTACATGCCCTGTAATCCTTGCTTCCAGTTCTGCTTTTGTGGGAACCTGAACTGAAAGAGATGGCTATGGAATGTTGACCATCGAGAATGGGACTAGAGAATTTGCTCCTTCTTGATGCTAGGAGGCCTCGAGAGCCTCACTGCTGGCCTGAGGAGTTCAGCTCAGTTCAGTTCAGTTGCTCAGTTGTGTCCGACTCTTTGCAATGCCATGAGCTGCAGCACGCCAGGCCTCCTTGTCCATCACCAACTGTCGGAATCTACCCAAACCCATGTCCATTGAGTCGGAGATGCCATTGAACCATCTCATCCTCTGTCATCCTCTTCTCCTGCCCTCAATCTTTCCCAGCATCAGGGTCTTTTAAAATGAGTCAGCCTTTTGCATCAGGTGGCCAAAGTATTGGAATTTCAGCTTCAGCATCAGTCCTTCCAATGAATATTCAGGACTGATTTCCTTTAGGATGGACTGGTTGGATCTCCTTGCTGTCCAAGGGACTCTCAAGAGTCTTCTCCAGCACCATAATTCAAAAGCATCAATTCTTTGGCGCTCAGCTTTCTTTATAGTCCAACTCTCACATCCATACATGACTACTGGAAAAACCATAGATAGCCTTGACTAGATGGACCTTTGTTGACAAAGTAATGTCTCTGCTTTTTAATATGCTGTCTAGGTTGGTCATAACTTTCCTTCCAGGCCTGAGGAGGGACAGTGATAACCCACAGCATGCTGGAGCCATGGAGCATGCTAACACCTCTGATTGTTCAGGAAGAAACAGAAGGGACCAGGCTCGGGAGTACTGAGTAGCTCTTGAAAGTTATGGGGCAATGGTTTTATACAGATTGTTAGAGGTGGCTGATGTCGTTAACTCTCCTGGAAGCTCTGAAGAAAGATCTTGACATACCAGGGCAGCCAGCTCTCAACTCGGGGCATATCATGAGAGCCAGAAGGCTTTCATGGTGGATTTTAATTAGATGCTTACCTCTTGCAGCAGGAGGGTAGGCTCTGCTGAATATTAGCCTCAGAGTTTGACTACAAACATCCCAGAGCTACAATGGTCTTACATTTAGGTCTTTAATCCATTTTGAGTTAATCTTTGTGTATGACATAAGGTAGTGTTCTGATTTCATTCTTTTGCACATAGCTGTCCAGTTTTCCCAGCACCACTTATTGAAGAGGCCATCTTTGCCCCATTGTATATTCTTGCCTCCTTTGTCAAAAATAAGGTACCCATAGGTGCATGGGTTCATCTCTGGTTTCTCTATCTTATTCCACTGGTCTATATTTCTGTTTTTGTGCCAATACCATTCTGTCTTGATGACTGTAGCTTTGTAGTGTAGTCTGAAGTCAGGAAGGTTGATTTCTCCAGCTCCATTCTTTTTCAAAGAATGCTTTGGCTATTCAGGGTCTTTTGTGTTTCCATATGAATTATGAAATTCTTTGTTCTAGTTCTGTGAAAAATGCCATTGCTAATTTGATAGGGATCACATTGAATCTGGTAGTATAATCATTTTCACATTATTGATTCTTCCTACCCAGGAACATGGAATATCTCTCCGTTTATGTCATCTTTGATTTCTTATAATCAGTGTCTTATAATTTTCTGTATACATGTCTTTTGTCTCCTTAGGTAAGTTTTTTCCTAGATATTTTATTCCTTTTGTTGCAGTGGTGAATGGGATTGATTCCTTAATTTTTCTGATTTTTCATTGTTAATATATAGGAATGCAAGTGATTTCTGAGTATTGACCTTGTATCCTGTGACTTCTGAATTCACTGATTAGCTCTAGTAATTTTGTTGTTTCTTTTGGGTTTTCTATGTATAGTATCATGTCATCTGTAAACAGTGAGAGTTTACTTTTTTTCCCATCTGGATTCCTTTTTTCTTCTCTAATGGCTGGAGCTAGGACTTCCAAAACTATGTTAAATAATAGTGGTGAGAGCAGACACCCTTGTCTTGTTCCTGATTTTAGAGGGAATTCTTTCAGTTTTTTCACCATTGAGAATAATGTTTGCTGTGGGCTTCTTATATGTGGCCTTTACTAGTTGAGGTAGATTCTTTCTATGCCCATTTTGAAGCATTTTTATCATAAATGGACGCTGAACTTTGTTGAAGGCTTTTTCTGCATCTATTGAGATGAGCATATGGTTTTTATCTTTCAATTTATTAATACGGTGTATCATGCTGATTGATTTGTGCGTATTGAAGAATCCTTGCATCCCTGGAATAAACCTGACTTGAATATGGTGTATGAGCTTTTTATTGTGTTGTTCAATTCTGTTTGCCAGAATTTTGTTGAGGATTTTTGCATCTATGTTCATCAGTGATATTGACCTGTAACAAACTACATGGATTTTTATGTCATGTTGACACCAGCATTGTGGAACATGGTTATCAGGTTTATCTATAAGAGAACAGATCACAGAGAAGCTTGAAAACTGACATGAATGCCTTTCCTTTGTTTATAACTAAGTTATTCTATGGACACAATCATTATAGACTACAGGTATTATCTTGTAGTTCTTTTGGGCTCAGGTATTTAACACACCCAATCCTTGGTAAATGTTTGTTCCTATATCAATACCTGTTTTGTTCAATTTGCTCTCAAAGATGGCATGCTTACAACCTGATAAGAGGCATTCCCCCTTTCTCTAATGATTCCACTTCCCTTAACCTCCCACAAGTGGAGGCTGCTCTGTCAAAAGGCTGAGGCCCAGAGGAAGGGAATGTTTGTGGGTGGTTTCGAAACGACAGTGAACTGCTTGGAGATACTCTACTCCCACCTCCCTGTCATGCCCTGGTTGGTTCATGAGGGGTTTTGGAATTCTCCAGGCAAGAATACTGGAGTGGGTTGCCATTTCCTTCTCCAGGGGATCTTCCTGACCTAAGGATCGAACCCAGGTCTCCTGCGTTGCAGGCAGAATCTTTGCCATCTTAGCCAGCAGGGAAGCCCCTTATAAATAAACAAACAAGCAATGTCAAAAGTGGCCCTATGAAGGTAACTTGTAAGTGGTGGGGGGTAGCAACTTCCAAACATAGTCTCCATCACAGTTTTCTCTCCACAGATTCTAGCTTTATCTACCAGCAGCAGGAGGGACAGGGTAGAGGGAGACTGCAGCAGGCTTTTATATCCCAGACCCTCTTAAGTGCACAAGTTTTACAATTGTGAATAAAAGGATGCTTGTACCAATTCAAGACAACAGTTTTAAGTATCTCTGCTTAAAGCCCTCTGTTACTTTTTTCCTTATGGGCAAGGACCTGCCTTCTTTGAATAAAGAAAGTGAAATTCCACTATTCACAGGAATACAGTGGAAGCTAACGTGGGGTTTAAATAGACCAGGGTTTAGGAGGCATGAGAAGAGCAGTTGAGACCTGGAATAGCTCTCACAGAATACTCTAAATAGGATTGGATTTGCAAATAAAAGCCAGTTTGCTGAGTGGCTCTTGTGCTAAGGGCTTTATTCGTGTTATTTCTCACAATATCACTGTAAAGGGGAAGCTGAGGCTGAGGTCATACAGCTGGAAGAAGGGGGCACTGGAGCCAGGCAGACACCCTCAGAAGCTCACACTCCTACCACGATGCTCTGTTTCAGTCATGACACTTCTTGTCTTGACCTTGGCATGATTCACATCAACTAGGGTGGTAAGGCTTCTAAACAGTGCTGATGCCTGATCAGTGAGCTTCAGAGATCTGCTTGCTGGTGAAGGCTGTCTGAAGTTACAGACATGGTAGGAATGCTGGAGCTGAAGGCTGGCTGCCTAGTCAAAAAGGAAGGTCTTTGACAGAAGTGAAACTGTATAGCCTCAGCCTTTGAAACGTGCTCTTGCTTCTGAATCATAGGAACTGAACTCACAAGACACTAATGTACAGAATGCCAGCTTACTACTCTGTAATGATAAGCTACACCCTTCCAGTGAGTGCCCAGAGTGTTCACCGTTCAGAGAACTCTCTCCTAAGAATTACAGTCCACAGAAACCTTTGTAGTCACTCTAACTTCATTTGTTGAACTCAAATGAGAATAAAGGAAAAGAAGGCACTGATGTTTGGAATTCCATGAGGGCAGCTAGATCTACAAAACCACAGAGGTGGTCCAGGACCAGTTAGTTCACAAACAAGCATTTCAAGAGAGTGCTGCAATGCAGGACGACCAGGTGGTACAGTACAGTCCCATAGTTAGTATTTTCACACATGATCCTCAGGTATCTTGAGCATTTCTGAAAGATGTTTAACAAAAATTTCCTGTTTTATGAAAATGCTTTCTATTAAGTTCGGTAAATGAGAAATCTTATACTAAGAAATATACTATAAACTATTTTCAGTGTGATGCATATACTGTCAGCAATCTGGGGCCACTACTACTAAAATGAAGATTTGGAGAGAAGATCATATAACAAGTGAAGGCCTCTGACTAAGAGTTTCCCGGGAACCTAGAAGACAAAGATAAGATGTCTACAAAAAAATTTCTAGATTAAAAAAAATTTCCCCCTAGATACTGAGAAATATATACTTGTCAGTTACCAAAGTTATGGCCTAATCTAATATTTAAGTCACATTTTTCAAAAAGCTGCTCAAAATCCCATGCTTGAGTGATATTTGTACATAATTCAAAGCACTGTACTGTGGTATTCCTCATTGGTACTTAGAATAGAAATGATGGATGTCTTGATAAACTAAGTACCTTCCTATTTGAAATGTGCAGAGACATAATTTACTAAGTTGGTTCCACTTAACAAGTAGGAACTGAATTTTATTCTTCAAAGAGAATTACAGAGCATGAGAACAATGTGAATGTTCTTAAAAAGGAAACTGATGCCCTTTCATTCTACCTGAATTAAAAACAATGACGAACTTCATCTGAGTTCATAGGACCCATAATAAATGACTATTAAACCAGACTTACAAGATCAATGCTAGGAACACCCCAAGACCAAATACGATTAATTAGTTCTATAGTTTGGTTTTAAATCTTTAAAATCTTAACACACTTTTTAATTTATTTTAGCAGGCAAAATAATTTACTTATAAAAGCAACCTCACTTACAGAACTGTAATAAAATTTTTTCAACACTGAAAAATAAATAGCACTTTTTGCAATTCTGATTTTACAGGGAAATTACACTTTCTGGCATACAATGTTCTATCAAAATGGAAGGCTAAATCACTTTGCTTTGCTTTTCACACAGAAATAAGCACTTATACTTATCAGTCTTGGGAAATCAACTTAGGGACAAGAAAGGTTTGCTGTAAAATACAATCATTGGAAAAAGGGGATCTGGTGCCATCTACTGACTGGCAATGGCAACATGACCTTGGGTATTAAGTCAGGAAACACTAATTTCAGCTACATGCAACCCAAAAGAAACACCTGTGCAAGTCCTGAAAGATACGTGCAAAAATTAAAACGACTGCTGTGCTAAAAAAGTGAGGACTGAATGGGTTTTTTTTCTTTAAATGACATCCTACTTTTTAAAGGAAACCAAGAAGGCAGTTTAAAAATGATTACTGAACATGAGGAATACTGAAGAGAGGAAGACATTGGCAAATTATGTAAACAAAAAGTTTCATGATCAAGAGTACCTTAGGTAGGCTCTCTTACTTATGGAGAGGCAGGTGGAAGGCAGTTACATCCTTGGGTATTTATGATATCAGAATCAAGGACTCAAGTTTTTCCCTACTATTTACATAAAAAGCTGGTTTATTTGAAAAAATTATCAACCAAGACTGCCAATGAAGTGGCATTTAGGAACTATAAGGATATTTGACTCCCATACTCACCATCTGGAGGAATAAAAACCCTGGGGGATTTTATTGATTAGCAAAGAAAAGTTACTTTTTGTTTAATTGAATTTACTCAAATAGACCTCCTTAATACCAACAATGTTGAAAGCATTCTGTAAAAGCTGGGCCAGATCCTGGAAACACTCACAGACTGTCAAGTTTATCTATTTACTTTTTTTCGGTAGTAGCTTGAGAATGTTACCTTCCTGTAAGGCCAGGATGCCCTGAGTACTAATAGTACACTTAAACATGTTTCTGGTTCTCCTTTCTTTCATAACATGTCTCACAATCCTTAATATGTTTCTTAGCTGTCCACCAGGAGGGCAGGGGCCTTGTCTATTCTGTTTGTAACCATATAATCAGCACTAAATTATGACCAGCACATGTATGAGTTCAAAAAATGTCCATTGGCTGAATGAATGAATGAATGAATGAATCTCATATAGTCCAACCGACCTAAGCAGAAGAGGGGAAAAGAGGAAAAACCCATCACAAAAGTGAAGATGACAGTGATGGATAGGAAGAAAGATGAGCATCAGATCCATCACTTGGGGGTAAGCTTGATGCCAAAAAAATTTGCCATCATTCAACAACTGGTGATATCTGTTTGGAGATTCAAAATACCTGAAAAATTTTAAATGGAAA
Organism: Bos taurus; assembly: GCF_002263795.3. Taxonomy (NCBI): domain Eukaryota; kingdom Metazoa; phylum Chordata; class Mammalia; order Artiodactyla; family Bovidae; genus Bos; species Bos taurus. The sequence continues at coordinate 41,980,537 of NC_037347.1, forward strand.
GTTATTCAATACTATTAAGGTATTCTCTGGAAGACTCATTTGAAAATCAGTTAATGAAAACCCTGTTACTCCATCAAGCTGTAACAGGAGCCTAGTGCTGTGATGCTTCAAGGTGCAGTAGACTCTGCTGAATACATCAGGTGAATGTCTAGAGCCCCGTAGAGGGAATGCAGCACACTGAGGACTTTTTCTTGAATGGTTTCAACTTGCTCAGAAGGACAGTAATCATCCAGACTTGACCTGGAACCAAGAAAAGAAAGAGAAAGGAAAGAAAAGAAAAATATACATAAGTAGAATGAGATCATACTGGGCAGTGAGGAAAAGCCTGTGTGTGTTGAATTCAATGTAAAGTAAAAATGAAGCTGTATTCAATTCTGGAATAATAATAGTTGAAAGCTACTAAACCTTTACTATATGTCAGGTGCATTACATGTTTTATGTTCTTTAACCTTCTCAGCAACTCTATGAAATAGATATCTTTACCATCCCTTTAAAGGAGTCAAACAGAGAAGGATTAACCTGCATGGGTCACATACTGTATGTGCTGGTGATGGGATTCAACACCATAAAGCACATTTCCAAAGCCCCAGTGCTTAATACGAGGCCCTTGTTTCCATGTGAGGGAGACGTTGCTTGGGAACACTGGTGCTAATTATGTTAGTGACTGGGCATCATGTTTCACGTTCTTTTATTATGTCTACAAACAGGAAAGAAATTATGAGGGTAGAGGCTTTCCAAATGATAAAAGGGTTCTGCCTCTATAAATAATCTGCTCACCACACAAGTGTACAAGATCATCCAAAATGAAATGTGCGGATGTGCTGGTGTTGGGATTAGTCTCCTAGGTGGTATTAAGGAGGAAAGAGCAAAGAGGTATGGGGCAGGAATCTGTATTTTGAGTCTTTCTAGAATCACTGACTACAATTTGGGTGGCACCAGCCAGTAACAATGCTGTTGACAATTTTAGTTGAGTTAGTATCTAAAATGATTTCATAGTGCCTCCTGGTTCTAGACTAGGGTAAGGAAAGCCATTGGAAATTCCACTAGATTGGAAAATGGCATGGGAATGTTTATAGAAGGAAATGAAATTAGTTATCTAGCCTACTCCTTATTCAAGTATTTTAGACCTAAAGAAATAATCTGTAAGACTTCTGATGAGCTCATTTCATTCTATGGTGATTAGGCTATATCTGAGGCTTGACGTAAACATGTAACACATGATAAATGACACAGAGCAATTTTAAATTAAATAATGTCTAACATATACATATGGATAAAGACCTTGAAGAAAGCATGATATGTAAAAGCTTAACTTATTAGCCTTAACAAACAGGGACACTTTGATGCTTTCACACAGATTTCTGGCTTCTTGAAAACAGTATTAGAGTAGCTCCTGATGGGAGCAACCCCCAGGAAGGAGTTTTGGAAATCTGCAGGTACATTTTTGTCACAATAACAATTAGGAGAGAGGGTCTGCATATTGTGAGTGTTTGCAATATGTAGGATACTACTGCAATATGAATATGAATTTTCCTGTGTCCTTCAGTTTCCAAAGTCCATGGAGCATTTAAATAAGTGAAAAATTTGGTTTTAATTTTTTGAGCCTATTTTTAATAGTTTTCTACAAATAGTCTTCTGTATTTTTGAAATGGATTAAACTAAATTTTCCAGGAATGCAGATACTCTGTGAACTGAGGGAAGATTAGACTTTAAGTTCAGAACTTTATCAAGAGCTTGCTATGACTAGAATAACCATGTTCCTATAGTAGTGCTATTCACGGTATGTGGGCAACACAACTGGCTGGATCTGTCTGCATTTTTAACCTGGTACATTTAGTGACTCTTTGTAAAGATTCCAGTTTGGCATGGCATTTTAATATGTATTATTTTATCATCAATTACTCTCCTTTCTCCTTTGTGCTATTATTTTTTTGGTGTGTGTATATATTTAATGTATATTTAAATTATATGTGTAGGTAGGTTATTGTTATAAACTAAAATGTTTATGTGCCCCCAAAATTCCTGTGTTGAAATCTAATTCCAATGTGATGATATTTGGAGGTGGGGGGGTCTTTGGAAGTGATCAAGTCAGAGGGTGGAGTCCTCATGAATGAGATTAATACCTTTATTAAAGAGACTCCAGGGAGCATCTTCACCCCTTCCTTCTATGTGAGGTTACAGAGAGAAGATGGCTGTCTATGAATCAGGAAGCAGGTCCTCACCAGACAGTGATTCTGCTGGTACTCTCATCTTGGACTTCCTAGTCTACAGGACTGTGAGAAATATCCGTTGTTTATAAGCTATTTGGTCTAAGGTATTTTTGTTATTGCAGCCGGAACGGACTAAGACAATTACATCATCCACACATTGTACATGCTATCTAAATATATTTAAGTTATACGTGTATGTGAAAGAAAGAAAGTGTAAGTCGCTCAGTTGTGTCCGACTCTTTGCAACCCCATAGACTGTATGGTACATGGAATTCTCTAGGCCACAATACTGGAGTAGCCTTTCCCTTCTCCAGGGGATCTTCCCAATCTAGGGATTATACCCAGGTCTCTGGCATTGCAGGTGGATTCTTTACCAGCTGAGCCACAAGGGAAGCCCAAGAATACTGGAGTGGGTAGCCTATCCCTTCTCCAGCAGATCTTCCTGACCCATGAATCAAACTCCTGCATTGAAGGCAGATTCTTTACCAACTGATGTATGTGTATGTAGATTAGATTATTTATGAATTCATTACGAATGGTAAAGAGAGTCACAAAAAAGTTGTCATAAAATAAGTAACTATAACTTGCCTGAACATTTAAAGTATTATTTTAGAAACAGTTCCATGAAGAATGAGGCCAAAGATTAATACAGAAATTTTTATTAAACTGCTATAACTATTCAGCACATTTATACATTCAAATGTAAAACATGGCAGCAGCTATTTATCTGTAGCACACAGATATTGGAATTTCTTATGTTCAACTGAATAACATCACCAACTTCAAAGACAAGATAACAGGAATTGTATGCTGTTTGCCAGCCACCACCAATAGGAAAAAGAAAATATAACACCTGAATTTTGAGCTGAGTAGGTAAAAAGTTGGTAAGAACTATTGTATTAGTAATCATTAGATTCATCTATGGAGACTTAAATTTCCTACTGCCACTGTAACAAATCACTACAAACTTAGTGACTTAAAGTAAAACAAATTCATCATCTTATAATTCTGTTGGAGGTCAGATGTCCTAAAACAAAGGTGCTGGCAGGGCTGTATTTCTTCTCTAGGCTCTAGGGAAAGAATCTGCTTCCCTGCCTCTCCAGCTTCCAGAGGCTTCCTGCACTCTTCAGTTCAAACCCCATCTTCAAAGTCCACAGTCTAGCATCCTCCATTCTCTCATTCTGACCTTCCTGTCTTCCTCCTATTCAGACCTTTGTGATTACACTAGGCTCACCCAGATAATCCAGGATAATTGTTTCATTTTCAAGATCCTTAAGTTAATCATATCTGTAAAGTCCCTTTTGCCATATAAGGCATCATATTCATAAGTGCTGGAGATTAGGACGTGGACATATTTGGTGGGCCATTATTCAAGCTACTGCACTTACCTTGCAATTGTCACTAGAGTAGGTTTTGGGAAATTTTTTAGAACAGTATGCAAAGACTGAATAAGATGTTCAATTTCTTGTTCTGTGCTGATATGGTGAGGGAGTTCTGAATAATCACAGGTTAGACCAGCCTGGTGAACCTGAAAATAAGACAATTAAAAATTACATGGTAATGTTGTTGTCTTTAGAAGACTCGTTAACCATTAATGGCCTTGATGACTAAATTTTTAATATTTTTGTGGATTAGGATTGCTTTTTCCTTAACAATTTCCATGCCACAGAAGCTATCTGTTCTCTGATGTTTTGGAAGAACTGGCCTGTACACCTGTTTGGGCCTGATGCCTTTTCTAGGAACAATTTTAAAATTTATTTTATAATTGTAGATTCACTCTGTTTCTGTCTTTACTTGAGTCTATTTTGACAATTTACATTTTCTATCAAGTTATTCATTTTACTTAGATTTTAAAAAGTCTATACATAGTATTCTCACATTTCCTTTCTTTCAAGAAATTATTTTACTTTTTAAATACATCCAACAAGTACTACATTTAAAGCTTCAAGAGGATACAAGATGAAAGTCTTTCTCCTACCTTACTGAACCTATTGTTTTGAGTTTCTATGCTTTATGTATAACCATATATACTGATATACATGTGTTTTAAATGTAAATGACTGGTGTTTCAGTCTTAGCACTAAATTAAATATGCCTGAAAGCAAGAAATGGCCCACAGGCTGACATTTTGCAGCCCCTGCTTTAAACTTTTAAAAAGTGGAATTCAAATGTATTATAGTTTTGTCTAGGGTACATAAGTGCAAAGCATAGGAAAAACCCACTAATTTACTATATTACTGGAGGCTCTGGATACACATCAAAGATTTAACTGGCAATGATTGGTCAATACACTAAAAAGAGAGACTTTGCATGTTCTTTTCTACTAAAATGATCAAAATACTTAGTGTTCTAATCCTGCAGCTATGGGTATATCGCATCTGGCTACATAATCTGCTACCAGGCCTATGCCATCCTTTTTCTCAACAAACAGTGTACAAAACTCTTGCCCCCTCACCAGAAAATTCAGATGCAAAGTAATGACTAAAGTAGACCTGCATGAAGATACTTTCAGTAATATCATATGAGCTCAAAGCACTTTTAAACCCTGAGTCTTCTATCATTTTTAAAGTTTGCCATTAAAAAATAAGGGCGAGCTTTGAGTTAGCTCTGACTTAACCAAATAGTCTTTTGCTGGTATTTTCTATTCCTACAAAACTAGCATTAAATCAATACATAAACTTCAGTTCAAATAAGGTGGTTTGATTATATACCACAACTAAATAAAACACTAAAGTAAAACCACAATTTATTAAATAAACACTACAAGTAAAAGAAGCAGAACTGGTGGTCTCAGCTCTGGCACAAAATTTGAGAAAAGGGGACCTGAATTTCAAATGGGAAAATTTATACTCAGATATTGCAAAATGATATAAAAATAAAGAAATTATCATTAAGGGCATCTTCTTTTAAAATAGTATTCAGATTTGCTGTGCAAACAAAGTTATACAGCTAATATAGTTAAGATGTGCTGGCCACAATGCCTTCTTTTGTCTGTTTGGTTTTTTAACCAGAAAAGTTTTCAGAGAGGAAAGAAAGAAATGTGAAAGGAGCATAAAAATGAACAAATAAAGAATGAGCAAATTTAGAAACTGTATACTTTCTTTTCTCTGGCAAAGGGATATCTGATCATAGACAAAATTAAAAAGTCCATAGCATCACTTCTCAGCCTTTTGGCTAAGATCAAGTGTAAAAAGTCAACAGCACTTTTACTTCGTATATAAAATTAGCAAAAGCATGTTTTTCCTGGAAAGCTTTTCCAGTATTCTGACTTCTAAAAAGTATATATTTTTTCCACAAAAAAAATGTCCATTCATACTTTCCAGGAATACAAATAAAAGTGAATCACTTTAACAGAGGGCACATTTTTCTAGCCACAAAAGTACCTTTCTTAAAGGGTCAATTTTATACTTCAATATAAACATTTACCATTTCATAGTCCGGTGCTTCCATCCGTTTTTTCAAACTCTGTACCAGTGGAACTAGTAATTCCATTCTGGAAAAAAGAATCCCTCAATTAAACATTACACCACCTCAAAACTAAAATGACAGTAGCAAATGATACATTACCCTTAAAATTTACCATTAACAGTAAGTTTTATATGATGTTTTGGAAATGAAAGATAAGAGTTGTTCAAATATCTTAAAATATTAAGAAATAAATGTTCCCTGCTGTTTTCTTACTTAAAAGATTACAGACTGTAATAAAGATTGAAAATTAACACTCAAGAAACTTGAGATTTTCCTCTTTAAGAACGAAAACTCTACCATGACTTAATTATTTTGGTCAGCAGTAAGTGTTTAGCGTACCATGATGAAGATAGTTTCCCAAAAACTGAGAAAAAAATGCAGGACATATTTATTCACATATACAATTATAACTGGTAAAGTTCTATACCATTTGATATAATAACAATGGTGCTTTTAAGTTATTTAATATAGGTGGAACTCTTTGGAAGCCTTGATTAATTAATGTTTCGAGTATTTTAACGCCTCCTCTACCAATACCCACTCATCTGTTAGGAGGGAAAAAGTAAACAAAAATGGAGGTATGGAGGCCTGTCTACCCACTGATCCTGTTACTTCTTCCTTCTTATTAACGACACTTTCTGGGGTTCTGGACCCTAGTCACCCACCTCTTCTACTTCCTTAGGAACAGTGAAGACTTGTTCATGCTGAGGGTATGACCCTTTTGGGGGCATGCTAAGTTTGGGGAGACTTTTCTTGCTATCTTACTTTTCCTTTGTTTTTTCTTCAGGTCTGTAACAGAACTGCCTGCAGGTGGTGAAGAGCTAAGCGTGCTCAGCAGATGGGTGGGTTTCAGTGGAAGGTGGCTCCATCTGTGGGCTAGATTCAGGATTCTAAAGTTGTCTATTTTGTTTGATTTAAGCTTAAGTTTGGCTTGAGACTTCACAAAATCACAAAATAGTAGGTACACAAAGTATTTCTGGGGAGAATCATGTTCTGAGACTTGTTTCTATCTCTCCCTCTTCCAACATAATTTCAAAGAAGGGGAATCATTTTTAGATCTAGTTCCCTCTACTAAAGAGAAAAAACTAACTTATGTTAAACTGCCTAATTAGTAGTTACTGATAGGATTAATATTATGATGGTTTATTCTTCTATACCACTGCTTTCCTTAATGACAATAAAGTTCTATGATATTTATATTTCAGGGATGTTTCTGAACACTTTATTTTAAAGTGAAAACTGCACTGAATATTTTGAATAGGTAATACACATAGCGAAAGATACGAATTTTTAAAAAGCAATTTATCTAGCAAATTTAGCAATATATCTAGGACTAAAATACAGTAGAGTTGAAGAAAAAAAATATTTGAGAGTCTTACCCAGGGTTTGAAGCCCATTTCTGTACAGTTTCTTCATCATCGCCATCACACAAATCAGCAAAAGCAGCTTCTAAATCTTCTAATTGATGAATTCGATTATCAACACAATCTACCAAATCTTCCTTTAAGCACATTGAAAAGCTGAGATTATATAGTTACTTTCAAAAAATAAGTGAAATCCCATTACAATGAAAATTTCAATTCAATCAGTTAACACATGATTTTCAAGTACTAACCATGGGTTTCCCCAAGAAACACATATCAAGATTTGGGGCCGTTGTTTGAGAGTACTCTAATATCATCTAAGATATTATTAGCTATGTGATAGATTGTTGTTGTTTAGTCACCAAGTTGCATCCAGCTCTTTTGTCACGCCCTGGACTGTAGCCAGCCAGGTTCCTCTGTCCATGGGATTTCCCAGGCAAGAATACCGGAGTGGGTTGCCGTTCCCTTCTCCAGGGGATCTTGTGGACCCAGGGATCAAACCTGTGTCTCCTGCATTGGCAGGCAGATTCTTTACCACTAAAGGGAAGCCCTTTAGACAAGCCCAAAAGAAACGAAGGATACCTCTGTCAGGTTGCTTCCAGGCTTTTTAAATTGGTACAGCTCTTGTAAGATTTTGTACTCCTCCTGGAAACCAAAACAAAGAATCCATATAGAAGAAAAAAGATTAATTTTTCAATGATATACTTTAAGTAAAAAATGACATTGATACAAGAATATCTTAGATAATCATTTAAAGGTAAGTCTGGGAAATCAGGGAATAATGTAATTCATTATTTCATTGTAAATTCATCTGGGCATGATAACAACGTATAAATATTAATTATGGAAGACTTAATGGCCAATAGGTAATGAATGAAAATGTTTCTAATACTGTTCTACTCTATAAATGGATACATCCTAACATCTAAACAGATTTTAGCTATGTATAGGAAATACAATCATTTCTCAGCCTTTTGGCTAAGATCAAGTGTACAGGAAATATATGTATCTTTGTAACAACAAAACAAAACTCTCCACATTCACTTTGTGGTCCATTCCCTAGCCACAGGAGAGAAGGCTAGAGTACAAACAGATACAATGGGAGGATTTCGCAGGAGAATGTCTGTCCTCATTTAGCACATCCAGGCAGCCCCATTAGAGGCAGGTCTACCTGGCCCCATTTAGGAGCATTGTCAGGAAGGGTCTATAGGCAAGATCTAAAATTCCTTAAGCACAGTGCTGTGCACGATCCTCATATAACAATTCTGTGACTGGGTATGATTATTATTTTGATTTTATACTTGAAGAAACCATGGATCCGAAAGGTTAAGTAACTTTTCCAAGGTCATGCAGCTAATAAGCAGTACAAGTAACAAACAGAACTTAGATCTTTCTGACTACCAAACATGTTCTTTAAAAAAAATAGCTATTATAAGTATAATACATGCTCTTCAAAAAGTTCAAAAGCACCAAAGGGTGTAAAGGACACAAAATTCCCACTTTCCCAGGTTTCCTTATAGCCCTGGAAAAGAAGTAACTGCCATTAAGTCACTTATGTAACCTTTTAGAAATTCCCATTACAAATATTTGGTGCGTATACTTGTAGGATAAATTCATAAAGTCAGGTTTTTTAGCTTCCAGGTAAGCCCATTCTCATGTTTTCTAAACATCTCTAAAGTCATTTTATAATTCTGAACGCTGGAAGTTATAGTTACTGGTACATTCACAATAGCAGGAAAGAAACAGAGGGCAATTTTTCTCTCTTATTTGCAAGTTGGGAGGGCACTCAAGGTCCCCCTACTCTTGCTCCAGGTTACACTACAGTTGCCCTCTGAACAACATGGGTTTGAAACACACAGGACCATTTATACATGGATACTTTTCAGTATAGAGGAAAAGATTTTTGAGCTTCACAACGATTTGAAAAAAAATCTGCAGATCAACTGTACAGCCTAGAAATATTGCAAAAATTAAGAAAAAGTTAGGTATGTCATGAATGAATAAAATGTATGTAGATACTAACCTATCCTTACATAGGCATAAGATGAATGATATTTAATATAAAATTACTAATATGTTAGTTTTCCTATCACTTTATAACTTGGCTTTCAAAGAATTACATTTTAAGGAATACATGCCTCTCTAACTGGAGAAACTGCATATCGACTTATCACAGGTAAGTGGTATTGAAAACTATATAACAACATTTCTAATACTGTATTATGAATATGACCATAATATGCTGTAAAATTTTTATAATGATTCATTCATTAGTGTACAGACTAGGCTACCATGAAGTAATTGTATTGATTATATTAGGCTACCTAAAACAATCACATTGCTGCTTCCTTGTTATCAATGCATCAATCACTGTAACTGTAAATAAATGACTTCATCACATCTTTTCATCTTTGACATCTGGTGTTAGTAATATATGTAGCAGTGTTTCATATCATATAAGACACTGATATAGGTTCATCTTTAAACACGACATAGATGTATAGTACTGATAAATACAGTACAGTACTATAAATGTATTTTCCTTATGATTTTCTCAACCTTTTCTCTACCTTAAGAATACAGTATATGATACATATAATATACAAAATATGTGTTAATTTACTGTTTACATTATCAATAAGGCTCTGATCATTAGCAAGCTATCAGTTATATTTGGGGGAAGTCAAAAGTTGTATCTGGATTTTGACTGCACATTTTTAAAACACCACATTTACCTGAGTGAACATTTCTTTGAAGGGATTCTTGACTGAAAAAAAATCTAAGTCAATATCTAAAACAAATGCATCCCTTTTCTCTAAAATTTCCAGAATCTCTCCGGTGCTAACTGCAGTCTGGCATTCGTGGCTTTCAGAAGAACATGAACATGATGGTTGTAGGCAAGTGTGGTCCCTTGTCTGTGTCACTGTGTCCTTTCCCAGTCCTTCTGAACAAGAGTCACCATTAGCAGAGGCAGTGTTCTCTGAGTCCTCCAGGGCTAGCTTTGGCTTCTTAGCAGAAGACACTGCATCATTCTCTCCTTGACTGTGACAGAGTTTATAAGGTTTTACCATAATTACATCCAATTGTAAAGGTTTTGGGTTCTCCAGCAGGTCTTCAGTTACATAAAGACCATCACTTAGGAAGTAATGATCTGTACTTGTAACCCTGGATTAAAGGAAAAAAATTACTTTCAAGACAAATGGACAAATTAGCTGGCAACATATAGACTTTCAGAAATACAAAAAAGGACATACTTGACAAAAACTGACAGCTGTCTCTAATATTTGTAATTTCTGGAAACAGGGTTCTCAAATTTCTAGCTAGGCACACAACTGCCCAAAGACCATATTTTGTAGCCTATTGTGCAGCTAGGTGGCTCAGATGGTAAAGAATCTGCCTGCAATGTGGGAGACCCGGGTTTGATCCCTGGGTCAGGGTTTGATCCCCTGGATTAGGAAACGCCAACCCACTCCAGTATTCTTGCTTGGAAAACTCCACGACAGTATAGTCCATGGGGTCGCAAAGAGTTGGGCACAACTGAGGCGACTGAGCACGCACTCACACCATCGTTCAGCTAGGTGTGGCCAGCTGACTCAGTTCTGCTTGAAAGTCGTGAGTGGAAGAGAAGCGTGGAGAGCATTGCCACGTGAACACGGTGGCAGCAAACCCCACCTGGACTCTGAGTTCAGAGGCCACACTCTACAGAAGGTGGAGCAAAAAGACAGAAATTATTTGGGGTTTAACTGAAGGGCTGCCGTAGTGGCCCTGGACTGCACATGGTAAACTCTAACTGGAGAAAAGAAATGAAAGATCCTGTTTAGCCAGTGCTTTAGATCTCTGTCATACCAGCTGGAACTGCATCCAAAAAAATCACTTGAGAGAAAAATTATACCTGGGAATAATATCTTTTGGTAGAAACTCCCTCTGACATATTTCAAAGCTTTATTAAATTTCAAATAACTGTAATATTTTAATATGTAAAGCAACTTAAAAAAATCTTGTGCAGCATTTTACAAGTTACAGATTGTTGATTTTAGACATAACAGCATGTTCTTAGCTTTTCAACTGTACTATGCCTTCGTAAGTACTTTGAACAATGACACCAAATGGTTCTTCTGGGGTAGGACCTATCCAATTTAGAATGATGGTATTAATATTTATTTCTCATCCACCCCTCTTCAGCATATACTGCCTTATATTTAAAAAGATATAACGTCCTAAAAAAAAATAACGACATAATAAAACCAATATTCAAGCTTATTAATAACTGTACCGCCCTAAGATTCCCAGGTGGCACTAGCAGGAAAAGAACACGCCTGCCAATGCAGGAGCCATAAGACACATGGGTTCGATCCCTGAGTTGGAAGGATCCCCTAGAGAAGGGCATGGCAACCCACTTCAGTATTCTTATCTGGAGAATCCCTTGGACAGAGGAGCCTGGTGGGCTACAGTCCATAGGGCTGCAAAGAGTTGGACACGACCAAGGTGATTTAGCACACATGCACCACCCTAAGAAAGACCAATGCTGTATCCACCAACCTAAATGGGTATTTTTCTTTAATAAGGAATATCTTACTTTGCTCATCACACACATACATCTCAGGCTGCATACCTGTATGTGTGTCTCTTCCATACATTTTTACTTGCAGGATTAACTAAAATCATGATAATCAACATCATCCTAATATTATTGTTACACATTGCATTTCAAATGTCTGTTTCAGATTGCTGAGATTTGACTTTGCAGAAACCTGTTACAGGTTAAATAAGGCCTACTCACTGAAGTACTCAATAAAAACCCTAACACTATTTCATATAAGCCAGTGTTATGTATAACTTTTATTATCAATATCACTAAGAATAAATCAGATAAATAAATCAAATAAAAAGTATCATTTTCATTGAGAAAGCCTGCATTTCATTTTCAATGTATTACCATTTCCTCCTACTATCCTCTAGGTTCTAGAAGTTATGATTCCACTGCTTAAAACATTCACTCCACAACAAGAGAATTTAGAAAGCCAAGAACATTCTGGTATTTCTAAAGATATTACAGTATCACAAGAAACACAAAACACTGGTTAAACAGCTTACACAACAGAAATAGTTGTGCATAAAACTCAAGTCAAAGGATGCTGTTATTTATTTATTTTATTTATTTATTTATTTATTTTTTTTAGGATGCTGTTATTTAATTTAGATTAAATAATTATCGAAAGCTAATCATATTGATAAAATTAAAACGCTGAATCGACTTTTAAGCCATTGAATGTAAGAAATCAAAATGAGATTAATTTTGCTTTTTCAATGCTAATTGTTAAATTCAGCCAACAACATGTACATTGGAAGGAACTAATAAAATGTATTATTAAATACATTTCTATAAGGTACACCAATGATTTAATGGAGTTAGTTATCAACAGAGTCAGGGTTCCAGAGGATGAAGATCATTTTATTCAAAAATCAACTTGACCAGCAACAAAATATGAACGGTGTGTGAAAAAGAGACTGGAAAACTTGTTCCTGGTGTTTCGAGAACTCTTTTTGGAAAAGTTGTGGGCTAATCTGACCCCAATTGTTTGTAGAGATGCTTATAAGTTATTACAGGGATTCCAAAACGAGATAGAAGTATCCACTCCCTTTCATACACGTGAATATGAGGAAATTACCTGATTGTTGTGGTAGAAGTGTCTTTGCCTACTAAAAAGTGATGCCTGCCCTCTCTGATTTGCTGAGCCCATGTGGGATGAAGCCATACTACATGAGAAAAATGGCCAGCATAAACTGCAGGCATAATCCAATTCTCAATACTTAATTCTCTGGAAAAGAAACAGAGAGGAAGCATAAAAACTATTAGTGAGTGGGTTTTTCCAAATGTAATTTCATTCATAAGAATATTTTAAGATAGCAGGTTTCAAAGCATGGTCCAAGGGCCCTTGCAGGGTTTCCCGGACCTTTTCAGTGTGACCACTAGACCAAACTATTTTCCTAATAACACCAAGGCATTACTTCTCTTTTTCACTGTATTGACATATATGCTGACAGTACAAAACAATGGTGGTTGATGTTCTAAGATTAATCAAGGCAAAGGCACCAAACTCTACTAGCTGTCACTGTACTCATCAATACCAAGCACCAGTGCCCCACATTCCCATCCAGTTTTGCATGAGCATGTCTTTCATGATTTTATTAAATCTTGATCCTGAGCATACATTTTAAAGTAATCTGTGTGCCAAAACAGGAAGAACACTGAAAGCACTTCTGCAATATACTTTGAAGTACCATGGTTGTCTCAAGGGAAAGCACTTGTAAGTGAATTGCAAGCTGAACACCATTTTTCTTGCAAGGAAAACTGATTGATAAACCACAGTTGATCAGGCTTGAATGTGAATTGCTGGATTCTACACTTCAACTAAGCTTTAAGGAATGAACATTTGTGAAGTTTTGGTACAGTATTAAAGAATATTCACAATTAGCTGGGCTTCCCTGGTGGCTCAGATGGTAAAGAATCTGCCTGCAATTCGGGAGACCTGGGTTCGATCCCTGGGTTGGGAAGATCCCCTGGAGGAGGGCATGGCAGCCCACTCCAGTATTCTTGCCTGGAGAATCCCCATGGACAGAGAGCTTGGCAGGCTACAGTCCACGGGGTTGCAAAGAGTCGGACACGCCTGAGCAACTAAACACACACAACAGCTGGAAAGGCTATCAAAATACTTGTGAATTTTCTTCATACACTTCCACCAAAACAATATATGGTAACAGACTGAATGCAGAATCTTGAGTATTTAGCTGTTTTCTATAAAGGCAAGTATTAAAAAGATCTGCAAACTATGGCTGATTAATGTTGAAGTGTGACAGAACACAACAAAATTCTATAAAGCAATTATCCTTCAATTAAAAAATAAATAAATTTTAAAAATTATTAAAAAAAAAAGATTTGCAAAAATTTAGTTACCCTGATCGCCTTTGCTTTAGAAAATATGTTTGTCTTTCATAAAAATATTTATGCTAACATATAAAGGTCTATTATTTTGAAATGAATTAACATTAAAAAAATATTTTTATTTATTTATTTATTATTTATTTAGTTGCAGCATGTAGGATCTAGCTCCCTGACTAAGGATCAAACTTGGCCTCCTGCATTGGGAGTTCAGAGTCTTAGCCACTGGATCACAGGGAAGTCCCATGGAATGAATATTTTAGATGTCTCAGTTTGAATTTCAATATGGTAAATATCACTAAATATACCCCACATAAAAAAAAACTCAAGAATTTTTAAGGGTATATAGAAATCCTGACATTAAAGGTTTTAAAACTACTATTCTATGACTAACTGTATGGTCATCATAACTGCTTCATAATTTTTTTCAATTTATAAAATATAAAACCTCTAAATATAGAAGAGAGTAAGGACAATGGTAGGGCTACCACATTTCTTTAGAGATGAATGTTCTGAGCCAGTTTTAGAGTCAACTAAAAGAAATGTAGTAGGTTAAAATTAATTCACACAGCATCTATATTTTAGTTTTATATTATAACAAGAGAATAACTGCTATGTAATTTTTTATTTTGTAGGAGTAGGCTACACTGTAATAAACACATCAGTAAAAAGACAATGACAGGATTTCAGGGAACTTTATCATTGAAGAGTGCTTAGTAAGTCACCATTCAGTGACTATGGTTTTATATAACCGAAAGTCAATAGGATTTGTGACCTGAAAATAAAATAAATTGGGAGGTTGGAGGGATTCAATACTGGAAGAAAGGATACACAAATTTAAGATGCGTTGCATATACGATTATTGAACTATGAGTTCAAGACACATTTTCCTAGGCCTCCGTATCAGACTTTTAAAGGGGAGAAGAGAGAATTAGCCCAGATAATTTCTAAAGTCTTCTACTTTTAAAATTCTATATTCTAAAGCAAAGATTGGCAAACAGTGGTTGGGGCACCTGTTTTTCCAAATAAAGTTTTATTGGAACACAGCCACTGACACTTGTTTACACAGTGTTTACAGTTAGCTGCAACAGACACCATATGGTCAGCAAGCCTAAAATATTTACTATCTGGGGAGCAAGGAAAGGGTGAAATGTATAGAGACAGTAGCATGGAAACTTAGATTACCATACATAAAATAGAGAGCCAATAGAAATTTGCTGTATGACTCACGGAACTCAAACAGTAGCTCTGTGATAATCTAGAAGGGTGGGATGGGGAGGGAGATGGGACAGAGGTTTAAGAGGGAGGGGACATATGCATACCTATGGCAGATTCATGCTGATGTTTGGCAGAAACCAACAAAATTCTGTAAAGCAATTATCCTTCAATTAAAAAAAAATTAAAAAATATTTACTATCTGGATTGTTGAGAAAGTTTGTCCATACTTGTTCTAAATAAAATAAAAAAGGTAAACAAAACAAAAGCAAAACTCACAAGCTTAGCAAAAACTATTTCTCTTAATTGCTTATCATTCTATTGCAAAGTGTATTTCAGACACATAAAAAGGTCATTAACAAAATCACGTATTACCCGAAAAGTGTTTCCTTATCAAATACAGTGTCAGCTGGCATATCCACAGGAATAAGGAGGTCTGGATGTGAATCGAAATGCACAAAACTTATATTACTTGCAGGAAGATGCTTTGAGCCAATGGCCCGATATATAAAGGGCAGAACCTGTAAAAGATAATGTACACATTCAGAATTGGCACTGAAATCATGAGTATATACTCAACTGCAGGCTGAAAAACAAGGCTAAACATAACTTCAAAAAATTTGAAGCACATCAAGTTGTGAATAAAAAAAGCAAGAGAGTTCCAGAAAAATAACTTCTGCTTTATTGACTACGCCAAAGCCTTTGACTATGTGGATCACAATAAACTGTGGAAAATTCTTCAAGAGATGGGAATACCAGACCACCTTACCTGCCTCCTGAGAAATCTGTAGGCAGGTCAAGAAGCTAATCCCAAAGAAAGGCAATGCCAAAGAATGCTCAAACTACTGCACAATTGCACTCATCTCACACACTAGTAAAGTAATGCTCAAAATTCTCCAAGCCAGGCTTCAGCAATACATGAACTGTGAACTACCAGATGTTCAAGCTGGTTTTAGAAAAGGCAGAGGAACCACAGATCAAATTGCCAACATCCACTGGATCATCGAAAAAGCAAGAGAGTTCCAGAAAAACATCTATTTCTGCTTTATTGACTATGCCAAAGCCTTTGACTGTGTGGATCACAATCAACTGTGGAAAATTCTTCAAGAGATGGGACTACCAGACCACCTGACCTGCCTCTTGAGAAACCTATATGCAGGTCAGGAAACAACAGTTAGAACTGGACATGGAACAACAGACTGGTTCCAAATAGGAAAAGGAGTACGTCAAGGCTGTATATTGTCACCCTGCTTATTTAACTTCAATGCAGAGTACATCATGAGAAACGGTGGGCTGGAAGAAGTACAAGCTGGAATCAAGATTGCCAGGAGAAATATCAATAACCTCAGATATGTAGACGACATCACCCTTATGGCAGAAAGTGAAGAGGAACTAAAAAGCCTCTTGATAAAAGTGAAAGAGGAGAGTGAAAAAGTTGGCTTAGAGCTCAACATTCAGAAAACCAAGACCATGGCATCTGGTCCCACCATTTCATGGGAAATAGATGGGGAAACAGTGTCAGACTTTATTTTTCTGGGCTCCAAAATCACTGCAGATGGTGACTGCAGCCATGAAATTAAAAGATGCTTACTCCTTGGAAGGAAAGTTATGACCAACCTAGACAGCATTTTAAAAAGCAGAGACATTACTTTGCCAACAAAGGTCCATCTAGTCAAGGCTATGGTTTTTCCAGTGGTCATGTATGGATGTGAGAGTTGGGACTGTGAAGAAAGCTGAGTGCCGAAGAATTGATGCTTTTGAACTGTGGTGTTGGAGAAGACTCTTGAGAGTCCCTTGGACTGCAAGGAGATCCAACCAGTCCATCCTAAAGGAGATGAGTCCTGGGTATTCACTGGAAGGACTGATGCTGAAGCTGAAACTCCAATACTTTGGCCACCTCATGTGAAGAGTTGACTCACTGGAAAAGGCCCCGATGCTGGGAGGGATTGGGGGCAAGAGGAGAAAGGGACGACAGAGGATGAGATGGCTGGATGGCATCATCGATTCGATGGACATGAGTTTGGGTAAGCTCCGGGAGTTGGTGATGGACAGGGAAGACTGGTGCACTTCAGTCCATGGGGTTGCAAAGAGTCGAACAAGACTGAGTGACTGAACTGAACTGAAGTTGTGAAGAAGTAGGAAAATATGAAATGTCATTGCAGATGATTTAGACAATCAGCTCAAGCTTTATTTTTTTCCTCAAAACTTCCAATGGGCATCTCTTGTTGGCATGTTGCCCCCATCATAAACTCAAGAACAATGTGAGGAAACAGACAAGCTCTGGTACTCAAGGAAAGAAAAGAAGAAACAATTGCTTGTTAATACACACTCTGGTATAAAAGATGTGTTCAAGCTACCTTGGGTCTCTGCGTCTTTCTCACACCTTTCGGATGCTGGTTGCTGGGCTAGGTCCTCTGTATGGCTCTTTGTTCCGTTACAGTCTCTAGAGTTCTAAGTTAAGATTGAATCTGAAAGCACCACCTACCCCATGCTTGCTCTCAGACCCATGCACACTATCTCTAGGTCCTGAGAAACCAAATTTCCTTCCTATTATCTTTATTCATCCGCACATCTGGAATCGGCCTCTTCCTCTTTAACATCCACAGAATTCCTAAGGATTATTAAAGCTATCAAAAACAGAGAGTCTTCGATCACGGCACTCTCGCAGGCTTTCAGAAATCTAGATGTGGGCACCATTTTAGCTATTCTAAAGTAGCACTACTACAAAAACAGAAAAATATCTTTATAGCGTCGTGTTAAAAGATTCATGCACACCCTGCTGCTGCTGCTGTGCTGCTAAGTCTTGTCAGTCGTCTCCGACTGACCATAGACGGACCCATAGACTGCAGCCCACACTACTCACACAATAATACTAACGGCTCTGAGAGCTACTCTGTACCCATTTCACAGATGACAGTGCATATTCTCAACAGAAGCCTCCCACCGACACCACAGAATTGTGAAGGGGAGGCCGGGAGACAGCAGGAAGCCTTAGTTTTGAGCAGGTTAAGGACTCGAGTTACTGCAGTTCCGACTGCCCGCGTTCGAATCCCGAAGCCACTCGTTGGCCGTGGGATTTTGGGCAAACCGCGAAGGTTCAGTGAGTTGCCGGACTCGTAGTAAGCGCCGCATTAACGTCGAAGCCTATTCTTCCAAGGTCGCTGTCCTGGTGTTTTCCCCACAGCAATGCAACTCGCTCGGATCTCTCTCTGGCCTCCAGGCTCCGCCGCCGCCTCAGTCCTCGCGCGACCCTGCCCCAGCACCCGTCAGCCGCCCGCTCACCTCCTGATGATCCTCCACCACCCACACCGGGAGCTCTGAATAGCGCCGGAGCCGGGCGCGCTGTCCCCCGGATTCACTCATGGTTTCGCGCGCGTGAGTCCCAAAAATTCGGAGCCGAGGTTCCCTCAAGAGCCTGAGCTGCGGCCCGCCTCCTCTCCCGGGAGTAATCGCGCGCTCACCCGGTTGTGGTTTCGGATTGGAGGAGGTAAGGGGCAGGAGGCGGGCACCAGAGACTCCAGAAAACCGATTGGCTTAGATGTCCATCGTTCTTATTGAAGCACCAATCACCGCGCACAAGGCGCTGCCGAGAGCCCGAGCGCTTTTCTCCTGCAGGTCCGGCTTTCCCAGGTTTGCTTTTTAATTCCCTTGCTTTCCTGTTCCGGAGCCGCGGGCGGTGCTACGGTCTTGGAGGCTACTCTATAAGTCTGGCTTTACTCTAACGGCGACCTCGCAGCCCGAGAGCTTTTTCTAGGTAAAAGGGTCAGCTTGTGGGTGTTGGAAGAGGGAGTGTTTCCAAGTATCCGAATTTCAACGGGGCTGGCGTCTGGGGCTGGGGTGAGAGGCGCCTGGGAGTTAGGAGCCGGCAGCTCCTCTTCAGATCTGCAGCGAAGGGCAAAGAAAAGGGACCCTAGGCCCGGGCCCTGTAAATAAATAGTAGTGAAAAATGAGACCGTTCATTCATTGTGGCGCGCATGTCGTGGTCCAAGCCTGGGGCCGCCGGGATCTCGGGCGGGTAGTGAGACTGTAAGTTTACATCGTGGGGCTCACTATCTGGTGGGAGATGTAAACAGGGAAGCACGCAATTACGGATCATCCAGACATAAGTGACCGGGCTGGGAATTCAGGTGGTGGAAGAACGCGTTAATAGAAATGTAGTCACACTTTGCAACTCGTTCTACAAAGACTGATGTTCCTGCACATGTTAGCCGTGCAAAACGACTCCCTCAGTTTCCCTGCTTCCAAACAGCAACTTAGGAGGAGGCAGACGCCGAAAATAATTACTTTTCCAGTTGCAGTGAGTTCCTTGTCTTTTGAATTGAAGTTCACATCCACAGTACAGCCTGACTGTGCCTTTAATAGGTCAGTTTCATAATCAGTGTTTTCAGATATTCTATTTCGAGAAATATCCATGAGGATCTAATAGTGAATGTTCAACAACAGTGAACACACGATACAGGAGTATTGGTGATCCTGACTCTCGTCCACCTCTAGATTCAGTACACTCCTTTTGTGTTTCCCCTGGACTCTGTGCATACCTCTTTTCTTGTGTTTATCACATTAAGTAGTTAAAAAAAAAATCCGTATCTGCATATGGATTCTGGGCTTCAGGAGCCCTGCTTACTATGTGCCTTACTCACCTTTGATCAGGGCCTGTGACCATGCCCCACCTGTCTAGGCTCATTAAATGTTGCATGAATCAGTGAAAAGGCCTGCTTTCTATCTGGTTTTGGTAATGCAAACCTGTTGTGGATATATTCAGTAGGGAAATGTCCAGTAGCAAGATAGAAACATACATAACTGGTGAGCCAGTAAATACTTACTGATCACCTACTCTGTGCAGGATGTTCTGCCAGGGGCTGTGAAGGATACAGAAATGATTATGAGCCAACCCAATTCATCAAGGAACTAATAACCTAGTGGAGGAGTTAAGACATATACACACATGATTATTATATGAGGCAGTCTCTGGTAAGTGCTGTAAAAGAAGTAAGTACAGACTAAGAGCAACGGAAGTCTTGAGGGAATGGGATTACTTCCTAAAGGGAACCAAGATAGGCAGCACAGAAGATGTGGCATTTGACATGAGTAGATGGGTTAAAACTTCAATGGGCAAAGTCAAAGGGAGGGGTTTTAGAAGACCAGGAGTAAAGAATAAGCTGGATGATAGTACTTCATATGTTAGGAACTGGGAGCACCCATGGGGTCACTAAGAGTTAGACAGGACTGAGCGACTTCACTTTCACTTTTCACTTTCATGCATTGGAGAAGGAAATGGCAACCCACTCCAGTGTTCTTGCCTGGAGAATCCCAGGGACGGGAGAGCCTGGTGGGCTGCCGTCTATGGGGTCGCACAGAGTTGGTCACGACTGAAGCGACTTAGCAGCAGCAGCAGCAAGGTGATAGGAGAGCCTCCCAGGTGGCCCTAGTGGTAAAGAACTTGCCTGCCAGTGCAGGAGACATAATGAGAGGAGGGTTCGATTTCTGGGTTGGGAAGGTCCCCTGGAGGAGGGCCTGGCAACCCACTCCAGTGTTCTTGCCTGGAGAATCCCATGGACAGGGGAGCCTGGTGGGCCACAATCCATAGGGTCGCAAAGAGTGGATATGACTGAACGACTTAGCACACATGCAGGATGATAGGCACTTCATGGGGAAGTTAATGGAGGATTAGCCTGGAAGAAGCTGGGTCCAGATTGCAGAGGGCCTTAAATGCCAAGCATGGAGTTTGAGCTTGATTCTTTTGGCCCTGAGTAGCTTGTGGTGACAGGATGGGCTGTCTAGGCCCCAGGTTTATCATGAGGGTCTTGAACTGAATGACAATCATTCAGTTCAGTCGCTCAGTTGTGTACAACTCTTTGCCACTCCATGGACTGCAATAGGCCAGGCTTCTCTGTCCATCACCAATTCCCAGAGCTTGCTCAAAATCTCATGTCCATCGAGTGTGTGATGCCATCCAACCATCTCATCCTCTATCGTCCCCTTCTTCTCCCACCTTCAGTCTTTCCCAGCATCAGGGTCTCTTCCAGTGAGTCAGTTCTTCCCATCAAGTGGCCAAAGTATTGGGAGTTTCAGCTTCAGCATCAGTCCTTCCAATGAACATTCAGGATGTATTTCCTTTAGGATGGACTGGCTGGATCTCCTTGCAGTCCAAGGGACTCTCAAGAGTCTTCTCCAACACCACAGTTCAAAAGCATCAGTTCTTCAGTACTCAGCTTTATGGTCCAACTCTCACATCCATATATGACTACTGGAAAAACTGTAGCTTTGACTAGATAGACTTTTGTCAGCAAAGTAATGTCTCTGCTTTTTAATATGTTGTCTAGGTTGATCATAGCTTTTCTTCCAGGGAGCAAGTGTCTTTTGATTTTCATGGCTGCAGTCACCATCTGAAGTGATTTTGGAGCCCCAAAAAGTAAAGTCTCACTGTTTCCGCTGTTTCCCCATCTATTTGCCATGAAGTGATGGGACCGGATGCCATGATCTTAGTTTTTTGAATGTTGAGTTTTAAGCCAGCTTTTTCACTCTCCTCTTTCACTTTCATCAAGAGGCTCTTTAGTTCCTCTCTGCTTTCTGCCATAAGGGTGGTGTCATCTGCATATTTGAGGTTATTGATATTTCTCCTGGCAGTCTTGATTCCAGCTTGTGCTTCATCCAACCCGGCATTTTGCATGATTTACTCTGCATAGAAGTTAAATAAGCAGGGTGACAATATACAGCCTTGATGTACTCCTTTCACAATTTGGAACCAGTCTGTTGTTCCATGTCTGGTTCTGACTGTTGCTTCTTGACCTGCCTACAGATTTCTCAGGAGGCAGTCAGTTGGTCTGATATTCCCTCTTGAAGAATTTTCCATAGTTTGTTGTGATCCACACAGTCAAAGGCTTTGGCAAGTCAGTAAAGCAGAAGTAGATGTTTTTCTGGAATTCTCTTGCTTTTTCTATGATCCAGCGGATGCTGCAAATTTGATCTCTGGTTCTTCTGCCTTTTCTAAATCCATTTTGAACATTTGGAAGTTCTCGGTTCACATACTGTTGAAGCCTGCCTTGGAGAATTTTGAGCATTACTTTGCTAGCGTGTGAGAAGAGTGCAATTGTGTGGTAGTTTGAACATTCTTAGGCATTGCCTTTCTTTGGGATTGGAATGAAAACTGACCTTTTCCAGCCTTATGGCCACTGGTGAGTTTTCCAAATTTGCTGGCATATTCAGTGCAGCAATTTCACAACATCATCTTTCAGGATTTGAAATAGCTCAGCTGGAATTCCATCACCTCCACTAGCTTTGTTTATAGTGATGCTTCCTAAGGCCCATTTGACTTCATATTCCAGGATGTCTGGCTCTAGGTGAGTGATCACACCATCATGGTTATATGGGTCATGAAGATCTTTTTTGTATAGTTCTTCTGTGTATTCTTGCCACCTCTTCTTAATCTCTTCTGCTTCTGTTAGGTACATAACCATTTCTGTCCTTTATTGTGCCCATCTTTGCATGAAATGTTCCCTTGGTAATCATTAATGAGATATTATTTGGTGTGTACTTTCTATTAAATATAGTGATTGATAAAGCTAAATAATCTGAAACTATTTTCATGAGCCATTTGAAAATCTGCCTTAAGCCTGTTGGTAAAACTTTTGGTTAGAAAGACTTTAGGAAGATGCTTCTAAATGGAAACTTTCTGCAGTTAATGTTTGTTTGGGTTTTTAAAACATTTTGCTGAAGCCTCATATTTGGAAAGCTGTTCCTCTTCATAACATTGTTCAATGGGGAGGACTGAGAATGAGAATCAAAGAAAACTGTTATGTTGACCAGATTATAGTTAAGTTTGAATCTAAATGCTAGTCTCACTGAGGGAGAAAGAATGTGGAGTGGGAGAGCAGAAATGATTTTTCCCTCCCTGATCTTTTAGCTGATTAGAGGTGGAATATGCCTAAGTTTCCAGTCTTTTAAGCTACTGATTGTTTGAATCAGAGAGACAAGTACTTCAGTTCAGTTCAGTTGCTCAGTTGTGTCGGACTCTTTGCGACCCCATGGACTGTAACACACCAGGCTTCTTTGTCCATCACCAGCTCTTGGAGCTTGCTCAGACTCATGTCCATCGAGTCGATGTCGCCATCCAACCATCTCATCGTCTGTCATCCCTTCTCCTCCCATCTTCAATCTTTCCCAGCATCAGGGCATTTTCCCATGAGTTAGTTCTTCACATCAGGTGTCCAAAGTATTGGAGTTTTGGCTTCAGCATCAGTCCTTCCAATGAATATTCAGGACTGATTTCCTTTAGGATTGACTAGTTGGATCTCCTTGCAGTCCAAGGGATTCTCGAGTCTTCTCCAACACCACAGTTCAAAAGCATCAATTCTTTGGTGCTCAGCTTTCTTTGTAGTCCAGCTCTCACATCCCTACATGACTACTGGAAAAACCACAGCTTTGGCTAGACGGACCTTTGTTGGCAAAGTACTTAGGACATCTTAAAAATTAGTTGTGAACATTAATTCAGTTCAGCATGCTCTTATTTTTATTAGTATGCTAACTGCATTGGAGCATGCAAAATCAATGTTAAGATAATCACAGAAATATTTTCTAGCATGAGCAGTTTGGGAAACATTGTTATATCTATTTGTTCTCTCTGTTCTCTAGAGTTTATATTCTCTGTGGAAAATGTGACATATTCAAATAGTACGTCACGATGCAAGGCAGTGCATGGTGAGTGGTCTGATAGTAATGGCAATCGTTTTGGGCGACCAGGGAGGAACAAATACTGGCCATCTGGGGTGGGGAGGGTTTAGATCTGTGAGGTGGAGGGCGTGTGTTAATATAGGCCGTATCCATAGCTGGGAATCCAGACCAGAGCATTTAAGGAGCCATCCTGGATTCCTGCTCTGATGGCACTGGCAATTCTGAGGTCAGGTGGACATCAAAGATGAAATGAGGTAATGAGCTGGTGACCTGTAATCATTGTAGGACCTGTCAAAAAGAACCACAGAGCGTGTGAGAGCAGGGTACGTTAGGGGTGGTGACATTGGTTGTAGAAAGGCCTGCCAGGGTATTACTGTAGTAGCGAGGCAGGAGAGGATGGTGTGGAATGGATAGACTCAAGTATCTATGAGGCTGAAATGATACAGGTGTTTGAGCATAAATTTTTAACTAGAAGGGTTAAGGGAGGAGAAGTTGTCAGGTAATTCCCTGGTGTATGACTTGAAGACCGATGAATGGTCTCATCTATTGAGACAGGAAGGGACTTCTCAA
Source organism: Bos taurus (assembly GCF_002263795.3). Lineage (NCBI taxonomy): Eukaryota > Metazoa > Chordata > Mammalia > Artiodactyla > Bovidae > Bos > Bos taurus. The sequence goes on from NC_037347.1 coordinate 42,004,974, forward strand.
GTGGCGCAAGTGGTAAAGAACCCGCCTGCCAGTGCAGGAGACATGAGAAACACGGGCTCAATCCTTGGGTTGGGATGATCCCCTGAAGGAGGGCATGGAAACCCACCATAGTATTCTTGCCTGGAAAAATCCCACGGACAGAGGAGCCTGGTCGGCTACAGTCCAGAGGGTCACAAAGGGTTTGACACGACTCAAGGGACTTAGCATGCATGCATGCATTGAGATGGGAAACACTAAAAAAGGAGCAGGTGGTATTCTCTTGGAGGGCAAGGTTATTGACTCATTTTAGGACATGTTGAGTTGAATTTGTGAGTCTGCTGAGTGGGGAGGAACATGTGGCAGGATGATACTAAGTGTATGTGTAGAAACATGCTGTGTGTGGACAGGATGACATAGGTTGGGGGGAACTTGAAAAAGTACACCACAGCAGATGGTTGAACACTGGGATGTGACCTCGTCATGCTGGAAGTGGAGCCTCTTTAGGAAGCCACAGGGTCCAGGGACTGACCATGGCTTTGGTTGAGTGGCTGAGACCTGGGAAGAGGAGTTTATTGGCCCTGAGGAGTTTCATATAGTACAGAGAACTCAGTATTAGATGGGTGGAATATTCCAGCAGCCTAAGGGGTGGTCAGGTATTGGTGAAAGCTGTTTACACAGTGAGTTTTTCTCTTCTCTTTTTCTTTCCTCCACCAAAGTCACAGAATGTCGTTCCACCCAGGAGGACCCAGGTGTCCCCGAGGGCGAGGGGGACATGGAGCCAGACCCTCCTCCGCACCAGCCTTCAGGCCCCAAAATCTGAGACTGCTTCACCCTCAGCAGCCTCCTGTGCAATACCAATACGAACCTCCCAGCGCCCCTTCCACCACGTTCTCCAACTCTCCGGCCCCCAATTTTCTGCCTCCAAGACCAGACTTTGTACCCTTCCCTCCGCCCATGCCTCCTTCAGCGCAAGGCCCCCTACCCCCCTGCCCGATCCGGCCCCCGTTCCCCAACCACCAGATGAGGCCCCCCTTCCCCGTGCCCCCCTGTTTCCCTCCCATGCCGCCTCCGCTACCCTGTCCCAATAACCCCCCAGTCCCCGGAGCGCCTCCTGGCCAAGGCGCCTTCCCCTTCATGATGCCGCCGCCATCCCTGCCGCATCCGCCGCCGCCTCCCGTCGTTCCGCAGCAGGTCAATTACCAGTACCCACCCGGGTACTCGCACCACAGTTTCCCACCCCCCAACTTCAATAGCTTCCAGAATAGCCCCAGTTCCTTCCCGCCCAGTGCTAGTAACAGCAGTAGTCCTCACTTCAGGCACCTCCCTCCGTACCCGCTCCCCAAGGCTCCCAGTGAGAGGCGGTCCCCAGAAAGGCTAAAGCATTACGACGACCACAGGCACCGGGACCACAGTCACGGGAGGGGCGAACGGCATCGGTCCCTGGAGCGCCGGGAGCGAGGCCGGAGCCCCGACCGGAGAAGGCAGGACAGCCGCTACAGGTCCGATCACGAGCGGGGGCGCACGCCCTCCCGCCACCGGAGCTACGAGCGGAGCAGGTAAAGCACACCTATGGTTTTTTAGAGAAGTTGCAGAGATCCTGACACAGGCGGCTCAGCAAACCAGACCAAAAAGGTCCAGCCGTGCATTTCGGTTTATAAAAGGAAAGGGCTGTTTTATTAAAGAGGGAGAGACAACTAATGAGGAAGGAAGTTGACCTCAGGAGAAAGCCACTTTGAAAAGCATCCCCAAATTAGCAACATAGATTCATTTCAATGAATGTAAGCCAATTACTATACGAATACAGCTGGCATTTTAATGATGATCAATAAAAGATCCTGTAGTTGTTTGTGTGGATGTTGTATTTAATTATGTTCAGTAAGACCATCTTGTCAGGTTATTGCACTGTGGGTTCTTTTGGAATTGGTGGTCTGCAGGCCGCTGTTATCAGTCAGGAATCCAACTTGGATAAATGTAAGTTTATCTTATGTTTTTGCTTTCTTGCTCTGTTTCTTTATAAAATGAAATAATATTAGGTATACATTATCAAAGTTACAATTTTCAAAATAGCTTTTGATTTTGTTGCATTGAAATGTATGCATACTAAATAAAATTGCATTTAGAACATACTAATCCACTTCAGATTAAATTTCTTTTTTTTCCCCACCCAAAAGGCCAAAAATCTATATTTACAAGGAAATAAGGTTTCCAGCAGACATTCATTGATGGGTGTCTAGAAATTCTCTGAAGTTAAATGTAAAATTTTATGTCTATATATTTTTTTCTATAAGTAAATCAGTGGCTTACAGCAGATTCTTAAGAGATTGTATGAGTCTGTTACCCTAAATCTAAGAATCATTGGTTTAAATGGAAAAATAAAAATGTGCACATATCCATTCTACTAATATTTATTTGTACCTTCAGTGAACTGTTTGTATCAATGAAGATTTTTGGTTTTCCACTTGTCAAGCTGGTAATGGTGCTTCTCTTTCTGGCTGCTGTGGTGTGTTCACTCACTTTCATTGTCTTGTGGAACTGTGCTGAAAAGTTTGAGGTCCCCAAACCAGGTAACCTTGTTACTTGGATTTTCAGAGAGTAAGTCTTGACTCCTATGGAATTAATGTGCTTCTTGGTTTCCATGTTGTTCTCATGGCTGTGTGCTTGATTCTGACCGAACATTTTGCCAGTAAATGGTAACAGTCATTCTCAGTCCTAAAGGTTTAGAAGGAAGCCCTCCAGGCCTTGGAAGGTTTGGAAGGAAAATACACTATTGCTTCTCTCTGATGCCTAGTCGAAGGCAGAAGAAGTGACATGTTTCCTGCAGGGGTGACTGATTCTGATGGGCTAAAGCTGACTAGAGTCGGTAGATTTTGAAAAGTCTTTTCAGCATGACTTACTGTTCCTTGTCAGTTTTGTTCTTAACTTTGTGATAGATTAGTTGGCAGAGGCCTGTGAGGGTTTATTGTACAACTTTACGGTGAAAATCTAAACTCGAAAGAGTTTGATAGTTTTCTTCAGACTTAAAGTGATTGTTAATAAACCTGTCTTTGGGGAAACATGTTGCTGCAAACTTAAACATTCTAGATGACTTTTTTTTTTTTTTCTGTTTGAGAGTACTGTGGTTTTTAGGGTTCTGCTGTAAATTCCTGAATTCTCCCATCCAGGCTTAAGCTTAAAGAAACACAAATGTCCTATAAACTGAGGATCCCTGTCACTAAGTGAAATCAAATGCTGAAAAAATGACCCTTAATCCCCATGAGCCTAAACCACAACCCCTTTACTGTGGGGGATCTTAGGCAGTTAGCTCATCTTTCTACATGGCCTTTATTTACCCTGGAGTTGTTTTATGATGTTGTACTTGGGGGTGTTTGCTCTGGAGCGGCCTTAATGTCACAGCCGCAGTAAAATCAGTTCCCTCTAGGGGTCTTAGTAGAGTGTCAGTCCTCTGTCTTATATAGAATGCTTCTGTGAACCAAACATGGAGCCTGTGAAGTGCTAGTATATAACTTCTAAAAGTACACTGGAGAAAACCAGACGTTCACAAAGTTGTGCGTTTGATTAGATGAAGTTTATGCAAATTCTTCAGTCTGTCCTCTGGCTGCTTCTGCCCTGGCTTCTTGGGGTAAGTGCATCCACACTTTTTCAAATTTCGTTTTTCCTTTCTTCTTCTCCTCCTCCGAAATCTGGGTAAATAGTGATTACAAGATTATTTCAGGGCAGACTATTTCTGGAGAAGATTTGTGAAGACGTAGATGGATGCATTTGCTGTCATGAAAGATCCAAGTTCCTCCAGGGATTAGGAAAAGGAAGAGCTGCAGGGGCAGCCAGTAAGGAGCAGGGCAGTGGCTTCCCACACTTGAGCGGTGTTACAGCACTGTAACCCCATACCTGTCCTGTTGAGTACCGTGTTGAGCCATTGGAGAGCTATTATGTATCTAAGGAATATCTTCATGGTCCCAAAACCGGGAAGAATTTTTGGAAAAATAACTGAAGCATTGTTTTTCTTACTTTAAATGGGTTCATCATATAGTATTACAGTGATTTATACTGGTCTTTTCAGTTCATAGCCACTCAGAGGTAGCAGTCATAATGAGAGGTGCCACTCTTGAATACAAAATCCTATCCCCTAGATGTTACAAAAACAAACGAAAAATTAGGAATATCCTTTAAATAGAGTTTTTATTTGGAAATAGAGGCAGTTTTTTTTTAGCCGCCATGCCATCACAAATTACATTATATTGTTGTCATGTGATACCACTCACTAGGTGGGATTTGCTGTCTAAAAGTAAGCTGTCATTTTAAAAGTGTATCAGATAAAGAATGTGGAATGCCAAGCACTGGCTACTTTACTTTGGACAGCTGGTGTGTACCTGAGCCTTAAGTATATGTTAAAAGTGTTATTCAAAGGAGTCTTTCTTGAGGAAGGGGTGGTTTTTAAGTGGAAAAACAATTTTTGTGTTAATGTCTAAGATCTCTTATTAATTTTGTAAGTTTTGATTTCAGTGAATTTACATTTCTTCTATTTGGTTACAGGTGGGGGATTATTATTTCTTTTTTATCCACGCCATGTGACAGGCATATAGGATTTTAGTTCCCCTACTGGGGATTGAATCTGTGCCCCCGCAGTGGAAGTGGTGGCGGGAAGCGGGGGCGTGGCTATTTTTGAGTTTAGACATTTTTGTAATCTTCTTGCTGGACTCAGGCTAATACAGTATTTTTTTGCCCCAATCTAAGACCTAGTATTTATTTCCTTTAGATTTAGTTCTAATGTAAACACACTGGGATTCCAATTTTTGTTTCAGATCTCATTGTGCGTATTGATTAGGCTCATAAGTTATTACTATCATTATTACTAAATTCCAGCTTTATATTGGAAGGTTTAAAATCCTGAATTCTAGTTTTACACTGAGTAAACTCAGTGTCTCTATTTAGAGTTTTTTTTTCCCCGTGATGAAAACAGCACTTAAAGTGACCTAGAGTCTCATGGTAGTTAGTGATGACTAAGAACTATACCTCAGGTGTATAACCTATGAGTTTAGAGCTTTTTATTATAGACCTTTGTCCTCATCTTTACTATATGCATTTATTTGTTGGATGAAATTAAGAGTGTTTCAGAAATCAATAGACAGTTGAATCCTTTGAAGTTTTCCCTGTAGAATGTTTGGCTGGTTGGAAGGTCTCAAGAGAAGATTATGATGAAATTCCCTTCATTGCTTAGTATTAAGTATGACTTCTTCTTCTTTTTTTTTTTTTTAAAGAAAACAGCAAGAAATGTCTAAGGTAGTTAACTTGCATAAAGTGAAATGCTCCTTTAACCTCTAATAAATGAAGGGTGAGTAAAAATGTCCCATAGTGAATAGTGCTGCAGAATACTTAGGTGAGGTGAGGTCCCTTTATTTAGATGAATTCAGTGAAAAGAGATGGTGTTTTTGAGTCTTTCTGTTGAAAACAGCTCTGTGTATTAATTCCTTTAAGAGAGCGGGAACGGGAGAGACACAGGCACCGGGACAGCCGAAGATCACCATCTCTGGAAAGGTCCTACAAAAAAGAGTATAAGAGATCTGGAAGGTAAGCAAGGAGTTGACACTGGAAGAAGTCATAGGATTATCTCCTGAAATTCAGATTTTGTGCTTTTGCAGGGTGTCAGCCAGGTCTTCAGAATAGCCTGAGCGTCTGTCCAAAGAACACTGTGAAAAGCTAAAGTAGCCAGTTATTGAAAAACCTTTTATTTCAAGATGTATATAGGATGCACAAGGAAAATTTTAAAAAGTCCCCCAAATTAGGCCACTTTGTGACCTCAGTTGCTGTAAAACACTATATTAGTAGTTCAAGGTTTGTTTGTTTTTTTTGAAGACCTTGAAAATTCATAATTATGCTCTTAAGTTTACTTGTTTCAGAAAAAAAAAAAAAAGAAAAACTACAGTAATACCTTATTTGGAAATATGACATTGAAATTGTTGCAAATAAAAATTTACAGGATGTAACCAATTCTATATCAAGAGCTAAAAATTCATGCCTTAATAAATGGTAATTAAGAATAGTACTGTCAATAATCTGACAGATTTTGGGTCAATTATTCATTTTCCCAATTTTATTATTGGGCAAAGGAACTTTTTTAAGCCTCAGTGTCTTTGTCTAAAATAAGGACAGTTATATTTGCCTTATTGAGTGACAAGGGATCATAACACACATAAAACACTTAGGACTTGGCCCAGTAGTGCCAAATAAATGGTAACTATATATATAATTATTATCTAATTATTGACTCTAAAAAGGCAGAAAAAGGTATTGAAGGTAAAATAAATTAATAAACTAGAAAAAGAACTATAACGCCATAATAATATTTGTAAATAAATGCAAGATTTCTTTGAAAGGCCGTACAATTTTAAAAGTGGCAAATCAAGAAAAGAAAAGCACATATCCATTAGGTATAAGAATGTATTATTATAGGAATGAAGGGGATTTAAAAATTATAGTGTGTTGGTACAAGTACTGATGTTTTATTTGAGAAATTTAAAAACTTGGATGTGATGGGTTGTTTCTATGAAAACAAAAATTATAAACCTTACACTTAGAGCAGAAAATGTTAATAGGCCAATACCTATGGGAAAAAGTTGACTTTGTGTCTCTTCCAAAAAAGTTTGAAACAGTTTTTAGAACACTGAAGAAGATGGAAGGAAAGCTCAGCTCATGCTGTGATATCAGGAAAATCCAAATGGCAAAACCATCAATAAAAAGAAAACCACTAAACAATTTCTTTTATGACTATGGATATGAAAATACTGATTAGTATATGAGCAGGTTGTTTTCAGTTGTGTGTTATAATAGTTAAGGGTTTATTCCAAGGTTGCATGGGTAGATAGGTTAGTATTAGGAGATCTATAACTGTAATTCTTTGTGTCAGAATCTCTAGAGTTATCTCAGTACTTGCCTATTAGCTGTTTAAAGTTGCATTCAATTATGAGTAGAAACTGGTAAAGTAGGAGTATAAGCAGACTTCTGTAACTTGATAGAGAACATTATCTCGTGATGAACATGATTGATACCATCTGAGAAGAGCCAAATTTAATGTTGAAACCTTATAGGCCTTCCCATACATATTAGAAAAAAAGACAAGGAGACCCCATTTCCTACCACTGTCACCTGATGTATGTCTTAACACGCAAATGACAAACATTGTATTCTTGTGTGTCCCAGGTATTATATGGTACGATGATAGTCTTTAACAAGAGTCCCTGCTTTCCAGGAATAAGAAAGTTAAGTGCTGTGAGACGTGCCTTTGGTAGAGCAAATACATACTGCTTCTGGAACACAGTAGTTAGTAACTCAGTTTCGGGTGGTCATAGAGAAGTTGACAATGTACTGATTCCCTGGAGTATGGGTAGGAACGCCTGCTGCTGCTGCTAAGTCGCTTCAGTCATGTCCGACTCTGTTCGACCCCATAGACAGCAGCCCACCAGGCTCCCCCATCCCTGGGATTCTCCAGGCAAGAACAGTGGAGTGGGTTGCCATTTTCTTCTTCAATGCATGAAAGTGAAAAGTGAAAGTGAAGTCGCTCAGTCGTGTCTGACTCTTAGCGACCCCATAGACAGCCTACCAGGCTCCTCCGTCCATGGGATTTTCCTGGCAAGAGTACTGGAGTGGGATGCCATTGCCTTCTCCAAGGAATGCCTAAGGGAAGGCAAATGGTAGGGGGAGAGAAAGAGCAGGTGTGAAGGCTGCATTGGAGAAGTGGTCTCAGAGGGTCAAACTTGGAGGTTGGGAAAGGAGTTTAGGCTTTTGTTAGCAATCCAGGAAAGAAATGATTGTGGCTAGACCGACCCATTGTGGCAATGACGATGGGGAAATTTGGAGGTAATTGAGAGAGATCGATGTGGGAGAGTCAGTAGGACTTGGTCATCACCTGAGATGTGATGTTCCCCTTGGAGGGCTGGAAACACTAAGAAACAGGCAAAAGAATGAGTTCAATTTTGGGCAAGTAGAATTTGAAAATCTGTTAGACAGCTCGGTGGAATTGTGTGGTACCTAGTGGGACACAAAAGTATAAGGTTCAGAAAAGAGATCTTAGCTAGAAATGCTAAATGCCATGAATTAGAGGAGGTCAACTAGGAAGAGTCTGTTCAGTGAGAAAGGGCCTGCAGAAGAGGAGGAGATAAGGATAGGAAAAAAGCTAAGATACTGTGTTTGTGGAACTCGTTGAGGGCCCACCCGAGGTTGGTTTTTAATGTTCAGTGCTGGAAACCTCTTGGTTTAGTTGTTTCTTCTCCAGTACCCAGTAACTTGTGGAGAAGGCAGAGACTTGGATTCTTTGAGTTCTAACTAATGCAGTAGATGAGAAAATAAAAGTTATAGATATAAATACTGTAAAACAGGAAAAATTATCATAGTTCGTAATATAGCATATTATTAAACAAAATTTTTGAGTTCGGATTTTGAAATTTGAAATGCCTGAGACACCTAAAATGATGTTTTACTCCTATTTTGAAATGTCCCTCTCAAAGTGTTAAAAAAAAGGAAAGAAGAAAAAAAGAATACTAATTGTTTTTCACAATAGACAACCCTGATCATCCATTATTTATGACACCAACCTAAAGTGGATGGAGTAAGGTTGTCTTCTGCCTGTGTTTCTCAATGGTAATAATAAAACATTTGGTGGGATTTTTAGTACATGTCAAAATGTCTGTGTCAAATTATCATATTAACATTTAACTATTACTTGCTAGCTCTGTGAGAGAAACAGAATTTCTAATTCTGTTTCCTGTCTAGGGGATGTTTATATCTGCCTCAGGAATCTTGTCAGGACTAAGTGTATCAGAGTGCTTACAAGAGTGTCAGGCTCTCAGGAAGGACCACAAACAAAAACAAATAAAACCACACCCACAGGGAGCCAGGATTTGCCATTATTAGCTAATGATATTACCAGGACAGTTCAAGAGAATCAGTCAAGAAATGTTAGAATTAACTCACTGAAGTTGACAGGTATACAATAAACATATCATAATTAAGAGCCTTCCCTGAATACCAGGAATACCTACTTACTAATAGAAAATATAAATAGAAAATTTAAATGAATAAAAGTTAAATTTCTTAATAAACTTAAAAATATATTGATCAATAGGAAGATATTAAGTGTAGTAGATGACGAGGAAGGTGATGTAAATGAATGGAGGGCATGTTAAATTCCTGTAGTGGGAGTGGAAGATAGGGTTAAAAAACATACCAGTGTTCTTCCAAAATATTTGTAGTTTTTAGCAGTGTTGGTGGTATAGTGGTGAATATATCTGCCTTCCAAAAAATCTATAATTTTAATGTAAGTTCAGTTGAGGTACTGTTTTTAGAACTTTACTAGGACTCAAATTTTTCTTGGGAATAGAAGTGAGTGTAATGAAGAAAAATAATGCACAGTTTGGTATGGATATAAATAGGTCAATGAGACCAATCTGGAACAACATTCAAGTATATATAAAGGTTTACATCTATCATGAAGTTGTTTTTTCACATCAGAGGAGAAACTGATGTGGAAACAATGCAAACTGTATGGAAAAGAAATTGGTTCAGATTTCTGCCTTAGATCTTGGACAGATAGAGTAAAAAAAATTAATGTTAAAAGTAACTGAAAAATATATTTATTTAACCATGCGATGGGAAAGGATTACAGCCATAACACTAAGACTGGAAATAGAAACAAACAATCTTTGCATTTGGCCATATAAAGATTGTATGTAGCTTTGCTGCTGCTGCTGCTAAGTCGCTTCAGTCATGTCCGACTCTTCGCGACTCCATGGACTGCAGCCTACCAAGCTCCTCCGTCCATGGGATTTTCCAGGCCAAGAGTACTGGAGTGGGTTGCCATTGCCTTCTCTGATGTAGCTATAAATAGAATTAAAAGGAAAATAAACTGAAAAAGGTTACATTACATATGACAGAAGATGGGTGATAATTTAAATAAAAAATCGTCAAAAGACTGTAATCCTAATTTTAAAAATATTGGCATGGTGTATTGATTCATGTTCATATTAATAAAAGAAGTGAATGTGAAACGTGTTATTTCAGTAGTGACAAATTAAATGAGATGCTCTTTTTATAAGGATAGAAAAGATGAAAAACAATCATGTTGACAGGATGTGGGGAAATGGGAAATCACATACGGTTTTGATGGTAATCTAAACTGGTAATTCTTATCTGTAGAGAAGCCTTTAGAAAAGTACACTCTCTTTGTGTGTGAAATAATATGACAAGTCTGCAAAGAACACAAGTGTATTTACAGTAGCATTGTTTACAGTGGGGGAAGAAAGGTAATCTCCTAAATGACAATGATCAGATTTGTCAGATTATGGTATGTACATATAAAAGAATGATATGCATTATTAAAAATGGTTCAGATGTAGATGTATTGAAGTAGAATGATGTTCCTGATTTACCACTTTGTTGAGGAAAACAGGCTACAGAGTTCCTGTTTTTAGAAACTTGTGTTTATATATCTATATCTTCTAACATATTTGTGAAATATAATTGTTATCTCTGAGTGCTGTTACAGGTGATTTTTGTTTTATTTTTCTACAGTGAACATATATACATTTTGCATCACAGTAAATATTTTTTTCTGGTAACAAACCTCTTGATGTACACTGCAATATTTAGAAGTTGCATCAATAAGTAATATATATAATCCTTCTAATCACCCACTATTTCCCCCCTGATGTATACACACCTACACTTAGGTTTTCCCTGCTATAAAATTAGAAATGAGTGATAGAGTTGATGGAGAAACTTACTGGTGACTTTGACCCAGATGTAAACTTTCTTGGGTAGGAGTGACTTTGTTAGTAGAGCTGCCGAGCTGGCAGCACATCGCTAATAAAGCAGTCTCTCTCCTTGGCTGGATTCTCCAAGTCTGTACGGTTCCACTGAAATGTCCTGGGCTTAATTTAAAAATCTACCCTCTGGGTTTTTCCCTCCAAGCACGTCCATACGCTGAGCCTTTGCAAATTTCATGCTCCAGCGATTCAAGGAGATAGAATTGCTTTTTTCCTTTTTAATTGAGTTACTATTAGTATTTGTGGGGATCAGAGTTAGGCGAACTGGTGGTTCATTAAGCAGTAATACCCAAGTAGGGGCTTCCAGAGAAATGATGAGGGATGGTATAACTGGTTCACTCTTGGATTTTGGTCCTCAGGCTAAATTTATGGCTAAGTGGAGATCATGTTTTGTGAAGACTTTTTTTTTTTTGTCTTGGCAAAGCAAGATGTGGAGAATTCAAAATTAGTGTGCTCAGTGCTGAGATTGTCTATAGATGGAGATGTCCATGTATTTCCTAGAGATCTTTCTATTCTAGGAGTTATGGTTTGCCGGTTGCCCCTGAACCTGCCGGATGCACACCAGAATCACCTGGGGAGATTATTAAAAATACAGAATCTTGGGCCCCACCCCCGGAGACTGTGAATCAGTAAGTAGATCTGGGGTAGGGCCTGGGAATTTGTGTTTTTAAACAAATAACTTCAGGTGATTCTGATGTCAGCAGACTGGTGTCATGGGGTCACTGGTTTTTCATACAAACGAATATGGTGGTTTGGCATGACGTTTTTCTTTTAGGTGACAAATGAACTAAACAGGTAAAATAGAAAAGTTTTACAAGGAAAGAACATTTTTAATAGCCTCCCTCTGCCCCCTTTTGAAGTCGCTCCCCAAGCAGGGAGAAGAAGAGAGGTCGCTGGGAGGAAGAAAAAGACAGATGGAGTGACATCCCGGGCTCTGGCAAAGAGAAGAATTATACCTCAATCAAGGAAAAGGAGCCAGAGGAGGGGCTGCCTGACAAAAATGAGGAGGAGGAAGAAGAACTCCTTAAGCCTGTGTGGATTCGCTGCACCCACTCAGAAAACTACTACTCCAGTGACCCCATGGATCAGGTGGTAGGTCTGTGGTAGGAGAGAAGCTACGGACCAGAGCTCCTCAAGCTCGGCGCTGTTGGTGTCTGGGGCTGGATAGTTCCCTGTGGCGGGGCCTGCCCGGTGCCTGGTTGGATGTCGAGCAGCATCTCTGGGCTCTGTGCGCTGGATGCCAGTAGCACCCTCATGGCTGTGATAACCGAGGCTGTCTTCTGACGTTGCCCAGTGTCTCATCCTGGTGGGTGAGAGAACGCCCCTCCCCCTGGTTGAGAACCGCTGCTGTAGACAAAAGCTGCTTTACAAAAGGCAAGAGTGCTGCAGGTGTATGGAAGGATCTCTTCATTCTGATTTTTGATGCCACTGCTAGCCTTGATGCTGGTGGTCTTGTAAGCTCTCACTCATAGCTATGTTATACATCCCGTGGTATACATCTGTATGCGTGTGTGTGTGTTTCCCTCAAAACGAGAAACAAGGGAAAATTGAGTTTGTCTCTTGCAAGTCTGCCCGTGACCAAAGGTACCCATAGCAGGTTTCCTGTGCTGGTTGCTGGTTTTGTGGAGTCGCGGCGTCGTCACCTTGGATGGGTTCTCAGGAGAGTCAGCACACGTGCTGTTCACGATGGGGCTCCTGGGGCTCAGCAGCTGTGCCTCATTGCCTTGGGGGCCCCACTCTCAGGAGAGTCAGCACACGTGCTGTTCACGATGGGGCTCCTGGGGCTCAGCAGCTGTGCCTCATTGCCTTGGGGGCCCCATGACCTCTGTGTGCTTGCTTCTCCTCCTTCTTCCATCTCCATTTTATTTTCTGTCACTCTCCCTTTCTTTTTTTTTTCTCTCTCCCCTAACAGGCACTATGCCTCCATCCCCATTAAGTTAGGTGTATTTGCCATAGAATGGACACACAGTCATGTTCACTGATGAAATGAAAGAGTGAAGGAAGGGATACCTACAGATTTAGGACAGAAGAGCCTGGAGATGTTAGATTTAGTGGGTGGGATAGATAAGAGAGCATTCTGTTGTTTGGAATTTTGTAAAAACATCTTCGACTTGGACTGGGCCCTTACCTATGGTGAGCTTGAGAGGAGACTGTTGTCTCTTGACAAAAAGGTTTGAGAGGTCTCTCTTGGTGGCATGATATTTTACTTGATAAAGAAAAGCAGGGTTTTAAGTCCTGGTTCAGGTGACACAGGCAAGGAGAAGCTCACACATGGAGCCCTATTTGTGAAACTGCCCCACGTGTCTCAGATTACCTCCCTGAATTCTTAAAACATCTCTGGAAAGAAGGCATCTGTTACTTCAGAATGTTGTTGTAAATGAGAGTACTTAACTGATCGTGGTTTAAGCTTGCTGGGTTTGTTTTCCTCGACAAGCCATCTGGAGGGAGGTGGTGGCTGGTGTGTATTTAGTGCCTTAGTGATGGCAGGGCCGTAGGTGGGTATCGCTATCTTTCAGAGGGCCCATCACAGTTGCAGGATGCCCACAGGAGCCCCAGGCATCATGTCCGTACACACCTCTGCCCAGATACAGATGCAGAGGGCAGTACTGGGTGGAGCCCAGGGTGCCCAGGGATCTCTTCTTTCATCCCTTCGTCCAGAATTGTGTTTAATGGATTAATTTTCCATCTCTGCCATAACCCATCTCCACAGACTTCATTCATGGCTTAAAATACCGCACATTTATTAACTCCCAGTTCTGTAGATCGGAAGTCAAACTTGGGTCTCCCTGGCTAAATCGAGGTACTGGCAGGACTGCTCTCCTTTCTGTTGACAAACTGTTTTCTTGCTCATTCAGGTTGTTGGCAGAGTTCAGTTCCTTATGGCTGTGGGATGGAGGCCCTTGTCTCCTTGCTGTCTGGCAGGTGTGGGCTGTTCCCAGCTTCTGGAGCCCGTGTGCATTCCTTGGCCCATGGACCCCTTCCTTCATCTTCAGAGCCAGCAGTGTGGGTCGAGTCCCTCTTGTGCTTTAAAGATCTCTTGCCTCTTCTTCTGTTGCACCTCTGACTGCTGTTGTGAGAGCCTCTCCACTTTTAAAGACCTGTGTTCAGTTGTGTCCACCCAGATAACCCCACCTCACATTCTGTAGCCTTAATTGCTTCTGCAGAGTTCTTTCTGCACTGAAAGGTGGCATGTTCACTTTCCAGGGATTAGGACAGAGACATCTGTGGCGTAGGGGGACTGGCTTCTGAGATCCCGGGTTCTCCGCCCCAAACCTGAAGGGAATCCCAGTTCTGTGAGCAAGGGGGAAGGGGAGAATGGCTCCCCGTGGGTATCATTACTCTTGAAATAATGTTGAAGGCACTGAGGTTCAGAGCATTTGAACAGCAGAGCTTTTGCTTTTCCTCACCTTTTTTGTGGGTGTGTTAAAACTCCAGGGTAGAAGGAAGGCTGATAAACCAGAAGGCCAACATTGGCTTCTGTTTGTGCACTGCTGCTGCAGAGAGAGCCTAAGTGTCAGAGCCACTCCGGCATCACCAGTGTCAGTAATGAGGTGGGGCTGAGGAAAGCAGGCACCCTCTCTTGGGAATAACTGCAGATTTCATGATTGAATATTCATTTTATGTTGGAAAGGTGCCTTTTGAAAATGTCAAATGTACATTTTAGGTGGGTGTTTAAAGTGATTTTCAACCTGGGAGGAGAGTAAGGGAAAGTGAGCAACTTCCTCCAGGAATGTATTGCAGAACCCTGTGTTTGTAAAGAGTGTGTGTGTGTGTGTCCGTGTGTTTATGGGATGCATGTGTGGTTTGTGGGTCACTGGGTTAATGGGGAATATACACCACCAGTGAATTTCAGTAGGGGAGGCGTATATGTTCTCTAGGAGGGTATCAGGTGTCATGAATTCTGAGGGGTTTATGATTTTTTGGTTGCTGTATCAGAAGGGCATAGATGAAGATTTCTAACATTTCTAAGGGTTGGCAAAGTGCACTTACCTGAGAGCATCATTGCCAGCACTCTGGGCATTTTGTATTTAAAATGTTTGTTAAATTGAGGGTTGAAAAATGATATCTTGCTGTTAAAATCTTTGGTTATTGGTGAGTTCTTAAGTCTCTTTGGTATGACTATTATTAATATAGTTCCTAATATTGATCCTTTATTTTTCAAAGGGAGATTCTACTGTAGTTGGAACAAGTAGGCTCCGTGACTTATATGACAAATTTGAGGAAGAGTTGGGGAGCAGGCAAGAGAAGGCCAAAGCTGCTAGACCCCCATGGGAGCCTCCCAAGACGAAGCTAGATGAAGATTTAGGTGAGTCAGAAGTTACTAGACCGAGATCCTGTGCTTTTTTTTTATTGTTTAATACCAGACTTTTGGGATGTGTCCTTGAGAGTCCCATAGTAAAATTTCCTAATGTCCATTTTATTTTAATTCCAGTCAGCAAATACATAGCAATGTAACTTTCTTCTTTTCGATTTTCTTTTCTCTTAGTTATATTCAGTAGAATACATAAGAGATCTCATTTGCAAGGCATGCTGGCCACTGTGTCCCCCAAGACTCCTTCTGTCTTAAAATCATAAGGGACCACAGTCCAGCCTCCCGTCAAAAGCAGGAGCCTGTTCCCGTGCCTCGAGCTCTGATGGGCAGGCATCTCCTGTGGCTCTCTCCACTGCCAGGGTGTGGAAACTCCAGCCCGAGTCCAGCTCTGTTTGAAGCGCTCTCTTTATTCACAAAGTTTCCATCACTTTCTTACATATTTTCACGTATGTATTCTGAGACTCCAAGGAGATGCTGAGATCACTGCTTCTCACCACATCGTGTCCTTAGCCCCTAACGCAATGCTGTATGCAGAGGAGACGTTCAGTGTGCCTTTTCCTGCGTGTTTTCTGGCTCTCGTCTGCCCACCTTTGTTATTTCTCCTTCACTCAGAGGCAGTGTCCGTGGTGGGGAAAGGCACGACAGAACCAGCTGGCCCGGGTTTGAATCCTGGTTCCACCACTTGAAATGTAATCTCGGGCAAGTGATGTGATTCTCTGTGTCTCGATTTTCTCGTCTTAAAAGAGGAATGACAGTACCCATCTCACGTAGTATGCTCGAAAATACAGCAGTGTCAGGGCTCCTTCTTACTACGCTGTACTGCAGTAATCTCTTGTAGGATCACTCCAAGTTCTAGGTCTTCTTTTTTTCTTTTTTGATTGTAGTAAAATACAAAGAACATGTACATAATACACGTAAGATATACTACTTAGCCGTTTTTGGACGTATGGCTCTGTAGCGTGTTACATGCATTCATATTGTGTAAACAATCTTTGGAACTCTTTTCATCTTGCTAAACTGAAAACTCTATCAAGATTAAAGACCAACTCCCCATTCCTGTCTCCCTTTGCCTCTGGCAACCATCCTTCTACTTTCTGTCTCTATGAATCTGACTAGTCTAGGTACCTCATATAAGTAGAGTCATACCATATTTGTCTTTTGTGACTGGATTGTTTCGTTACAATAATTCTTGGTCTGTTTTTATCTAGTCATTTTTGAAGGACTAGAGTCTCCTATTGTTACTATTGAGAGAAAAAAATTTAGAATCTGATTCAGTCTGATCTTCAGAGCCTGGCATTCATGACCTTTTATCCCCTCACTTCTGGATTTTTTCCTGTGAGGCCTTTGCTGCAGCCAGAGTCCACCCATTGTCTTGCTCCATGCTTTTGCCTGCAGCGCCCCTTCTGTGTTCCTTTCCTTCTCATCAGCCCAACCCCGCCCCCATCCGTGTGCCTGGGTCACGTGCACCCCTTCTAGGAAACCCCGGTGGATCAGGGTGGATTCACTGCACCTTTTAGGAGGTGAAACCTCAGACAGCTCTGGCGGTTTGCATTTTCTCTGGTCTTGTTCACCAAGTCTTTCTCTAAAAATCTTTGATCCTTTGTTTCCCCCTCTAGATTGTGACTTAGCATCATGGGCTCTATTAGATTTCATGGGTTGCTTAGCAGAGTTCTAGTGTGGAGTAGGCACTGGAGTGTTTGCTGGAAAATAATCAGCTGTCCTTACATTTCTAAACGTAGGTCCTTACGTTTCAGTCATTTGGAAGTAAATCTTCATGTAAAACCTTCATGTAAAATGTAAATCTTCATGTAAAACCTTCATGTAAAATCAGCTTGCAGACTGCTTCAGCTTCTCTCCATCTTTTTCCCCTCACCGCTATAGAGAGTTCCAGTGAATCCGAATGCGAGTCCGATGAGGACAGCACCTGCTCTAGCAGCTCAGACTCTGAAGTTTTCGACGTCATTGCAGAAATCAAACGTAAAAAGGCCCATCCTGACCGACTTCATGATGAACTTTGGTACAACGACCCAGGCCAGGTGCGCAGGCTTTTATGCTCTTGCTGTGAAGGTTGCACACCCACACATCACATTTATGACTGCTGGCTCAGAAGATGCATGGTAGCTGGTATTGAAACTGAATTTTACTCTCAGGGCTGGGCGTCATCCTTCACAGCTTATTTCTTTTCAGCTTCAGCTCCAAAGCGTAAGCACCAGAGCAAGTGTTCCTTGAATCATATTTGACGATGTTTGTAAATCCTGTGTGAGGGAGCAGGATGGTGGTGCTGCCTCATTAAACTTGCAGTAAACGGAAGGAGACGAATGGTAGGATGAGGGAGAGAGCTCTTGTAGCTCTTTTTAAAAGCAGTTCATCTAGAAGTTATCTTGTAACCATACAGTAAACAATGTCCCAGGCCCTATGAGACTTCGTATTTGCCAGTTGGTAGAAGTCACAATTCCTTGTAACTTCTTGTTATTAAGCGTGTTTGAGCTAATGACATCGTGTGTGTTTGTGCTCAGTTGCTCAGTCGTGTCTGACTCTTTTCGACCCCATGGACTGTATGTAGCTCATCAGGCTCCTTTGTCCATGGGATTCTCCAGGGAAGAATACTGGAGTGGGTTGTCATGCCCTTCTCCAGGGGATCTTCCCAACCCAGGGATCGAACCCGCATCTGTTGTGTCCCTGTGTTGGCAGGTGGATTCTTTACCATTGCGTCACCTGGGAAGCCAGTGACGTCATAGGTGGACATAATTATTTTTTATTTTCACTTTCTGTTTTATTATGAAGTTATACTGGTGGAACAGTGGTAAAGAATCTGCCTGCCAATGCAGGAGATGCAAGAGATGCGAGTTCAATCCCAGGGTTGGAGGGATACCACTGGAGTAGAAAGTGGCACCCCACTCCAGTGGTCTTGCCTGGAAAGTTCCATGGACAGAGGAGCCTGGGAGGCTCTAGTCCATGGGGTCACAAAGAGTAAGACACTGTTGAGCAACTGAGCATGCACACACAATAATACATAGTGCAAAATAGTATCTTTTTAAAATAATTGTATTTTTACAAATGTATAATACATACAAAAGTAGTATCTTTAATACATGTCAACTTATCAAGCATAATTAAACATATCCCTAGAAAAAGATCATTTAAAATTTATATTTTGTAAATAAATTCATACCATTCTACATTATTTTGATATTGTTCTCCTGGTTCATATTAGATTACATTATCTTTTTTTTTTTAATGTAGAATTAATGTAGTTAGAATGCCTGACAGAAATGTACCTTGTGGTCCTTTTTGCTCTCTGAGAATTGAGCAGAAATGTTTACAAATTGTTAATACACTTTGGAATCTTTACTTTGGTACATTAATCATGTATATGATCTTTTTAAACAGCTTTAGCAAGTTATAATTCACATACCATACAATTTACACAATTAAAGTGTACAGTTCATTTTTTTTTTGTATATTCACAGAATTGTACAGTCATCACAATTTAATTTTAGAACATTTGTGTGTCCCCCAAGAAAAATCCTTTCTCCATTAGTCACTCCCCTTACCTGGTGTGTGGTCTTTTAATGGACTTTGTTCTCATATCAAGAAACAAATAGTCTCAGTGTTGTATTGACTGTATTTGGTTTTGTATCCCCTGTACAGGTGAGCCTTATAAAGGGCTGATCTGTATTGGAGACCAGACCCTGGTAAAAGATGGGCATGTAAGATGTCTATTTCCTTCCCTGGAAATAAGTGAGCACTAAATGATTTTTCCGCATTTTTCATCACAAGTTGTGTCCTGCATTAGGAATGTGTTGTGACTTTGGTGGGAATTCAATCACATCTCTGTTTGCCAGCTGTTATTTTGGATAATATCTTAATGTGATTTTTTTTTTTTTAGGTAGCCATATTATTCCTCTCTTGTACCACCTGGAGCTTTAGATTTCTCAAAGGGATAAAGAGACTTATAGTTTTTTTAATATTTCTTTTCAAAGTTTTATTGAGCTATTTTTGACAAAATGAGTTATAAATCCCTAGAACTCTAAAGAAATATGTATATGTATATAGAATATATATGTCTCATAATAATATCGTATATATAAATATCTATGTTTTAATTAATACCAAAAAAGTGAGAAATGGAACTCCACTTCTCCATTCTCCAGACCGATGCTCTGATCTCCTTTTTGATTCCATATTAACCATTTATATTGAATAAACTCACGAACTGGTTAAGGCCCTTTAAGGTTTTGACCTCAGTTCTGCCTTTTTGGCGGAGAAGGCAATGGCATCCCACTCCAGTACTTTTGCCTGGAAAATCCCATGGACGGAGGAGCCTGGTGGGCTATAGTCCGTGGGGTCGCTAGAGTCGGACACGACTGAGCGACTTCACTTTCACTTTTCACTTTCATGCATTGGAGAAAGAAATGGCAACCCACTCCAGTGTTCTTGCCTGGAGAATCCCAGGGACAGGGAAGCCTGGTGGGCTGCCGTCTCTGGGGTCACACAGAGTTGGACACGACTGAAGCGACTTAGCAGCAGCAGCAGCTGCCTTTTTGGTCTTGTCACTTACTTATGTGATCCATTCCATTTAGATGGGTCTCATGTTCCTGGGTTCAGACAGTAAAGAACCTGCCTGCAGCATGAGAGACTTGGGTTTAATCTCTGGGTGGCGAAGATCTCCTGGAGAAGGGAATGGCTCCCCACTTCAGTATTCCTACCTGGAGAATTCCGTGGACAGAGGAGCCTGGTGGGCTACAGTCCATGGGGTTGCAGAGAGTCAGACACGACTGAGCAACTAACACTTTGCTTTTCACTTTCATGTTCTTGGAGCATAACGTTGGATTCCTTCTTTCTCTTTTTTCTCTTTTCCTGGTTCGTCGTGTAGAATAGCCATCTTCTTTTCACATTTTGGCTTCTTGAACCCTGTTTTTTCCTTTATTTTGAAATTACTAAGCATATCATGTGTGTGTTATTTCTCCCATGTAAATATTCTTAGTGCTTGCTTCAGCAGTACATACACTAAAATTAAAATAAGGGTTCCTTAATCATGTGGACCCTGAGCTAGGTATCACCCACCTATCCCCCCTATAGTGCTTAACCAGCAGCTTTCTATCCAAGAAGCACCCAGGATTATTCACTTATCGAATCATGTGAGTGGAGTTCATGGCCAGAAAATGAATTAAGGTGAAAAAACAGACACAGAGTCCCCTGATTAGTGCTAGAAGTTTTTCTGGTTCTAGGAGTCATTTTCTTCCTTCTGCTTGAGATACCTTTTGGTCTCTTCTTTGAAAACATTTAATCTGCAGGTCACCTTCAAAGCGTTCTACATGTTCCTTCAGAATATAAACTAGGCTTTTCTTTTGTGAAAGAGTCATTTTTCCTGAAATAAGAAATAGCGGGAACATACTGGAAAGCAGTAGGAGAAGATGGGGGCAAACAGGGCGCTGACACTGATATTTTCTGCTCGGCTGCACAAATAAGTCGGGAATCCAGCGTTGTCATAGCGTTTCCCTTTATCAGACAATATAGACAGTTTGCAGCTTTATTGGTTTTGGAACATCCGTTTAATCTTCAAACCTTGACAGCCTTTCAGAGCTTCGGTACTCATGACATTAAAACCCACACAGTTTCCGCGGCATCGTCGTGCATGGAGTGGATTTTCCCCCCAATAAAAACGAATTACATTCTGTTTCTGACAGATGAATGATGGCCCACTCTGCAAATGCAGCGCAAAAGCGAGACGCACGGGCATCAGGCACAGCATTTATCCCGGAGAAGAGGTAACTGGTTTGGGTTATTACATTTGTCAGCGCTGAGCATCCAGAAGTAGACAGATGCTGCTGCTATTCTGCTCCCCATAAATGAAGTAATACCCTGGAAATAGTCTTCTCAGGTTCCCTGATAGTCTCTGTTACTAATCACTGGAGAAGAGACATACTTGGGTTTTGGGGGTGGAATGGGAATGTTATCAAGGACACTTCGGGAGGTTCATTATTTAAAGTAGGCAAAGTGAATTTGAAGTGCCCTTTTTTTTTTTTTTTTTTTTATCATTTTCAGTATCCTAAAATGGTCCGTAATTGTAGTTGTTTTTCATGTTTTTGTTGTAAACGGTGGTGAATCTCTGGAGAAACGCTCTTATCGAGGTGCTGTATGGCACATGTCCTCTTCCCTTGGGGATGTGCGTGTATGCCCTTGCCTTTGTCAGTCTTTGTCTGTTGTCTCCACTCAGCTGTGAGCGTCACACGGACTTGTTTGACCTGTGTCACACCCTACCCCTGGGTCGTCAGGAACACTCCAAAGGTGTTTGCATGATGAGTTGAACACTTTTACATTGAAGAGTTATACGTAACTACTCCCGATCAATTATTTTCCTTCGTTTTTTTCCCCATTACGTTTTACTTCTCTGCAAGGTATTCTCGTTAATCCCAGGATTGTCACTTTATGCTTCAGCACACTGTATTTAGGGCTTCCCTGGTGACTTAGTGGTAAAGAATCTGCCTGCCATCGCAGGAGGCGCAGGAGATCCTGGTTTGATCCCTGGGTCGGGAAGATTCCCTGGCAAAGGGAATGGCAACCAGCTGCAGTGTTCTTGCCTGGGAAATCCCATAGACAGAGGAGCCTGGCAGGCTATAGCCCATGGGGTCGCAAAGAGCTGGACACCACTTGGACTAAACAACAACAATAACAACAGAGTATAGTGAGGGCGTGTGGGACAAGGCCTGCGCCCTGTGAGTGTCCGTGTGCATGCCTCAGGCCGGGGTCTCTGCAGGTGGGGCTGCTGTGGAGACCTTCCATGGTCAAGAGGAGTGTGGGCTCGGGACTGAGCAGAGGGGGATGTCCACCTGGGGTGGACCTTTAGAGCTGGGCTTGTCGAAGTTGTCTCACGTGGGGCCAGGATGGTTTTCATACGCGCATCTCCATCTGTGCCGAGAAAGCTGCCTGAGAAAGGGCATGGTGGAGGGGGCTTCTTGTAGTGGAGGGGGACCTGGAAGGAGCTGATGGCTGCAGGCTGTGTGCTGACTGTTTTTCGCACGGCTGGGCAGCAGAGCCCTCTGTGAAGGGAGATTCGGGTGGGCAGTGGTGCTGGCTGAGGCAGTCAAACCCATTCTTAGAGTATACTTGGCCCTTTCACCATGGATGGGGCCTACATGGTCCACATTCTGTCAAGGGGCCAGTTGGCCCTCAGGGATGGTGCCATATTGGGGTCCCAGCGGTGGTCATTATAGGTGGCTGGTATGGCAGGCAGCTTAGCAACTTAGCCTTGGATGCTGTTGAGCTCCATCTGCTCCTGTGTCCACTTCATGTCCATTCATTCATTCATGCCCATCCTGTCGGCTCTGGGGGACTGACTGCTGACTGAGGCTGGCCGGGGCATTTTGTTAGCTCAGTGGTTTAGAACCTCTTCCACGGTGGGTGTCCCCCGCCCTGGGGGCACCCCAAGACTGTCTTATCCCTGATCATCCCAGGTTTTTCCTTCTAGGCCTCTGACCAGCTGGCCGGCCACTTGCTTTCTGCCATGCTGCTGCTGCTGCTGCTACTAAGTCGCTTCAGTCGTGTCCGACTCTGTGTGACCCCATAGACGGCAGCCCACCAGGCTCCCCTGTCCCTGGGATTCTCCAGGCAAGAACACTGGAGTGGGTTGCCATTTCCTTCTCCAATGCATGAAAGTGAAAAGTGAAAGTGAAGTTGCTTAGTCGTGTCCGACTCTTCTCGACCCCATGGATTGCAGCCCACCAGGCTCCTCCATCCATGGGATTTTCCAGGCAAGAGTACTGGAGTGGGTTGCCATTGCCTTCTCCGTTTCTGCCATGAGTCCATCTTTATTCTAACCTCAGGCTACTTCTCTTTCCACACAAAGTAGATGACCAGGTATACCACCTGGAACCCTGCCCACTGGGTGGTCTCCCTCGTCCCTGTCTTCAGAGCCATCCATGAAGAAGGCTGCAGCACAGTCTGTTTTTGGCTTGCACCTCCTTTCTTTTCTTTGTTTTTTAAAGAACGCTGTCTTATTTATTTGGCTGTACCAGGTCTTGGTTACGACGTGCAGGATCCTTAGTTGTGGCATGTGGGAATCTTAGTTATGGCATGCAGGGTCTAATTCCCTGACCAGGGATTGAACCCAGGCCCCCTGCTTTGGAAGCTTAGAGTCCTCACCCCAGGGCCACCAGGGAAGTCCCTGTACTTCCTTTTTGGCTGACCCATTTGCAAACTGAGCTTGGACTTTTCCTTCTGCTTTCAGTACACCTGACTTTAGTCATCAGCTGAGGGAATGTGCTGATGCGACAGTGGTGGGTGCCCAGTTTGTTCATGCCCCCTACTCTGTATGTGCCAGGTTCTGTGGTTCTGGTTATAGGCACCCTCCTTCTTATGATGGCCCCACCCAAACGTGTGCCCAGAGGGGACTGGCAGAACCCAGCTCTCGTCGGGCAGTTCCAGCCCCACATCTGTTTGCTGTCCCTTGGCCGTGCCTTCCATGTCTGCCAGGGCCCAGCAGCATACTCGAAATTGCTTTGCAAAGGCACATAATTTTTCATGATAGACAGCACGGCTTGGCTTCAGAACCTCAGAGGCCAGCATGGTGATTCTCCCAGTGTGTCCGTAAGCCCCTCTCAGCATCTTTTCCTACCAGCAGTCTGGGATTTGCTGAATCACGTGGCTCCCATTGCAGGGCAACTTGAGCTGTGGTTTGAAACTGCCGAGGCCTTTCTCACTTGAGTCACTCTCATAGCTGGTGGCCTTTTGTGCCATTTTATAAATGGGCTGTAGTAATATCCTCTCTGAGGATGGCGTTGCCTCCTGAACTCGAAGAAGCCCACCTGGTATTCTGTTTCCTTCTTCACTGTAGGAATGGAAGAGGCAGTAGTTTTGTGTTTTACTTTGGATGGCTGTCTTGGAACCACTGACTCCTAAAAATGGAGTGGCTGTGGGAGGCCCTGAATCTCGGTAGGGTTTCTCTCCCACCCTTTGGAGCATGTACAGTTTACCAAGACTTTTCGCTCGGTCGACATAATGTCAAAGATACAATGGAGCAGTATGACATGCTGCAGTATTCTAGGTCAGGAGCGCCTTGGACTGTATGATGACAGTGAGTAGAAGAATTCACACAGGCTGGTGGCAAAACCGTTAGTGTTG
Organism: Bos taurus; assembly: GCF_002263795.3. Lineage (NCBI taxonomy): Eukaryota > Metazoa > Chordata > Mammalia > Artiodactyla > Bovidae > Bos > Bos taurus. The sequence goes on from NC_037347.1 coordinate 42,029,202, forward strand.
TCTATTCCATGTGAACGTGAACCTGTTCTCATCAGAGCTGGTCCTCATTCTGTTGGGATAGGAAAGAATACATTCAGCAGGTCAGTTGCCGCACACTTGGTGCCTGAGATCACGTTCATCTGCTGAAACTGCTGTAATACCTGGCACAGCAGGTGCAGTCGGAGCTACTTGGCTGAGCTTCTTGGGGTCTATGGTCATCTGCCGGGATCCACTTGATTTCTTCAGGGCCCAGACTGGTGCATTAAACAGACCGTGATAGGGGCAGTCACCCTTGTGTCATTTGGATCCTTAAGGGTGGCACAATCTCCACCATTCCCCGGAGTCACACTGTTTTTGATGTCCAGGTTGGGTTCTGCTTGACCTTTCCCACTATGGTGGCTCTTACTCCACAGATCAGGGACCCAGGGGGAGGTGTCACCGTCTGCCCATTTTGTCAATTCCAGTGGTACGTCTAGGGACCAAGGAAATGACCACTGGGTGGATCTGTAGACTCAGTGGACCTCCTATAAGCCAGACCGTGACCAAGATCTATACTGCCTTGGCCTCATCTGCCCCACTCTGACGGGGATAGCAGGGTGATACGTCCAGTCTTTGAGTATCACTTGATTCAGATGGTGTGTCCAGCACTCCTTACACTGTGTGACTTCCTCCTTCCCCAGCGTACAGTTCCTTGAGCACAATGGGCATAGGCCCCTTTGGGGAAGGACAGGATTGTCATGACTATTTTTGCTTGTGATTGTGTCACAGGGCCTGGCCTCTGGCCTCTTGGGCAGCCTTTTCAGTCAGTGGATTTCAGTACAGTAACTTGGTCGGGTCTGGAACTGGGCAAGGGATTATGACTGTGTATGGGAGCAACCTACCTTAAGCCTCTTGTTTGTCCAGTCTTGATTTCTTCCGTTGGCACCAACTAAGGTGGTATGCTTGTCAGCTACCCATTTATTTTGTACCCAAGGACACCAGGCTGTGAAAGCCTCTTCTGTGACCCTTTTGGGTCAGATCCCCTTGGCTGCCACTTTGGTCCTACCGGTCATGATGATAATTGTGTAACCTGGCTTCTTATAATGAGCTCCATCGTCTTACCTCTGGTTTCAGAGTCTTGTCATCCTTGATGTGGTCAGCAAGCTGTGTACTGTGTCAGCCCCTCTTATGCTCAGTCCTGGCCTGCAGAGGATGCCACCACTGATCATCCTACTGATGCTGGTGCCCCTGTGCCAGCATGTTCCTTTTGGCCTTGGTTAGTGGCATGTCTTCTGGGCCATGAAAGATGATTATCTGGTATTTTTTCAGGCATAGATATTATATCCATCCCAGTGTGCCCATTTCCTTGAATCTTTGAATTCCTTCTTTTTCTGTCTGTCCTGCAGTTTTGGTATTTTCACTTTAGTCAGCATGGACCATTGCTTTTTCATGCTACTAAGACATCTGACAGAGAAGGCAATGGCACCCCACTCCAGTACTCTTGCCTGGAAAATCCCATGGATGGAGGAGCCTGGTAGGCTGCAATCCATGGGGTCTCGAAGAGTCGGACACGACTGAGCGACTTCACTTTCACTTTTCACTTTCATGCCTTGGGGAAGGAAATGGCAACCCACTCCAGTGTTTTTGCCTGGAGAATCCCAGGGACGGGGGAGCCTATTGGGCTGCCGTCTGTGGGGTCACACAGAGTCGGATATGACTGAAGCGACTTAGCAGCAGCAGCAGCAAGACATCTGAGTGGAACTTCCCTGGTGGCTCAGACAGTGAAGAACCTGCCTTCAATGCAGGAGACCCTGATTCAATCCCTGGGTCAGGAAGATCCCCTGTAGAAAAGAATGGCAACCCACTCCAGTATTCTTACCTGGAGAATCCCATGGACTGAGGAGCTTGGTGGGCTACAGTGCATGGGGTCACAAAGACTCAGACACGACTGCGAGACATCTTAGTAGGGAGTTCCCAGCATCTCCTGATGGCCTTGGATCCTGAATGCTCCTAACTCCGTCAGCTGTTCCCTAACCAACTGTTTCCTGGTCCTCTTGATCATGCACTGCCAGTCCTGTGTGAGTTCCTGCTGCTGGCATGTGCTGGCGCTGGCTAGTTCTTATAGTTCCTGTGGGATATTATGTTTCCTCTTAGTACTTTCCAGCTGTGAAATGTGAAACCAGTGATGCTATTCAGTTCAGTCGCTTAGTCACGTCCAACTCTGCGACCCCATGGACTGCAGCATGCCAGCCTTCCCTGTCCATCATCAACCCCGAGAGCCTACTCAAACTCATGTCCATCGAGTTGGTGATGCCATCCAACCATCTCATCCTCTGTTGTCCCCTTCTCCTCCTGTCTTCAGTCTTTCCCAGCATCAGAGTCTTTTCCAATGAGTCAGTTCTTCCCATCAGGTGGCCAAAGTATTGGAACTTCAGTTCCAGCATCAGTCCTTCCAATGAATATTCAGGACTGATTCCCATTAGGTTTGACTGGTTTGATCTCCTTGAAGTCCAAGGGACTTTCAAGAGTCTTTTCCAACACCACAGTTCAAAAGTATCAATTCTTTGGCACTCAGCTTTCCAACTTTCACATCCATACATGATTACTGGAAAAAACATAGCTTTGACTAGACAGACCTTTGTCAGCAACGTAATGTCTCTGCTTTTTAATACGCTCTCAAGTTTTTCATAGCTTTTGTTCCAAGGAGCAAGTGTCTTTTAATTTCATGGCTGCAGTCACCATCTGCAGTGATTTTGGAGCCCAAGAAAATAAAATCTGTCACTGTTTCCATTGTTTCCCCATCTATTTGCCATGAAGTGATGGGACTGGATGCCCCATGATCTTCATTTTTTTGAATGTTGGGTTTTAAGCCAGCTTTTTCACTCTCCTTTTTCACTTTCATCAAGAGGCTTTTAAATTCCTCTTCACTTTCTGCCATAAGGATGGTGTCATCTGCATATCTGAGGTTATTGATATTTCTCCCGGCAGTGTTGATTCCAGCTTGTTCTTCATCCAACCTGGCAGTTATGCTGTGGTATGACCCTAATTATAGGTCTCTTGTCAGGTAGGGAGATTTGATGGGGTAGGGGAGGTGAGGACAATGTCACCTTCAGAGGCTTTCCTTGTCTTCAGACAGAGGAGTGCTTGCTCTTCATAGACAAGGCTAGGTTGCCTCTGAAGATTCAGAAGGTTTAGAGGAGTCTAAGGAGGCAAACTGGAAAAGGAAATGGTAACCCACTCAGTGGGAAATCTTCCCTGTGAAATGCAATGGACAGAGGAGCCTGGCGGACTACAGTCCATGAGGTCACAAAGAGTCAGACACGACTGAGTGACTAAATGACAATAAGGCGTCAAAACCTGTACGTCCGCATCGCAGGTTCCATAGCCCTGACCTTGGAGTAACAGACCTATGGTGGATGGTTGTTAATTAGTCTTTAAGGCCCACCGACTCTGACAGGTGAGCCCCAGGCGTAGTCCTGGCGCGCAGCCTGACCTCGCGCTGCTGGTGATGGGAGCCTCTTAGTGGGCCATCAGCAGGTCCTCTGCTTTCATGTCTGGCTTCCAGCTGCCTTTCCTCCTCCTCCTCTCCGGCTGCATTTCTGCAGAGCAGTGGTTCTCTTAGGCCTTCTGACTAGTATCAGCAGCACCTCAGACCTTATTAGATGTGCAGATTCTCAAGCCTGCCTCAGCTGCTGAATCAGAAACTTCTGGGCACGAGGAGCAAGCAGTCTGAGATCACCCTAAGATTTGAGGAACAAGGTAGAGCATCAGTGGTGCTCGGCAGTAGTCATCCATCCCACTATCCGTACAGCTTCTGGTCACTCCAAGTCTTCAACACCTGCTGCATCGAACCTGCTTCCGCTGGTATAGTCTCCCACTGAGCATCTTTGAAAGTTTCAGCTGGCGAGTTATCTGGTGCCAGGGGCTGTGTGTGCCACCAGGCACTGTGATGGGTTCTTTATTGCCAGTCGGATGGCAGGTGATTCAGCTCCAAAACCTCATCTTACCTCCTGCTTTCTTGGATCACCTCTGGTACCTACTGTCACACCCTGGATTCTCCGGAAGCAGATGTGAAGGTGAAGTCTGGGGCGCATGATGTTTCTCGGGGATCTTCACCTGTGAGCGGAAGAGGGTATGAGCAGGATTGGACAGAGGGATTGGCCGAACTGTGAGTCAGTCCCAACAAAGCCCCAGTCAACCTGGTGATGACCCAAGGAATGAGTATTGCCCATTCAAGGTGGGCCGCAGTGGCTGCGCCTTCGTACCTCTGTCTCGCTCAGTATACACCTGACATCAGGTGAGGGGGCTCTGTTCGTGACGCAGATCCTGAAGGAGCCGGCAGCTAGAGACTGCTGTCAGCACTGTTTAAGGGCAACAAGTCCTTCCCTGAAGGGTGGTCTGGGTCACACATCGCTGTGTCTGTCAGAGTACCCAGTGATTCTGCTGATGCTGCTTTTCTTTTCTTGCCCTAAGCTCCATGCATGTTCTGTTCTACCAATTCTTGTGGTTCCTGCAATTCTGTTTCCTTCTATTTTTACTCAGCATATTTAACCATATCACTTTGTTCCCCTTCCTGTTATAGCCTACTGCTATTACTTCTGAGATTGTTCTTTTTGCTTTTTGGTTTATTGGGAGGTTAGCAAGGTCAAGTATTGTGTTATTTTACAAATGAAAAGGAAGATAGTCATGGAAATTTAGTTCTAGAAAGATCTCTATGTTCAAACCCCTTGTATTGTATGTGAATAGGCAGGTTGAATACCAGTGACCAGCCAGCCCATGTTTATCCATTCAGTTAGTGGTAAAGTGAATATTGTTCTTTTCCTACCAGTTTGTGAAGGAACACACATAAAACCTCTTTTGTCAGATGTGAATGTAGAAAATACAGTCTAGTTTTGAGTAACAATATTTTGCCACTTTACTCTTAAACTTACTTTTGTTTTTCCCCTCAGGCCATCAAGCCCTGTCGTCCTATGACCAACAATGCTGGCAGGCTTTTCCACTATCGAATTACAGTCTCACCTCCCACAAACTTTTTAGTAAGTTCCTACCAAAATCTATTTCATTTGTTAAAAAATATAAATAGGATCTATGTGTGTTAATAGGTTGAAATGTGAATAGGCTAAGTGTGGACTCAGTTCTTAAAAAAATATTTTATTTTTATGCTGATAAAACTGGCCTTTATCATAATGACTTTAATTTGGCTTCCTCTCATTATACTAATTTCTGTGTCGTTTTTCTTTTATATTGTTGGTACCTCATAAGACCTAGTGAACTATGGATAGGTCTGTTGGAGCTATGGAGTTGGAAGAATGCATAGAACACTTGTGTATCTCTTAAAAATTGACAAATAACTTATATATTATCTAGTGACCCATAACTACTGCATTTATGACAGTAAATGCCTAATATTTGTTGACTGTGGTACCAGGCACCATTCTGTGTTTGAAATGTATTAACTTATTTCTCACAGAAAGTTGATAGAGTAGGTATTATTTTCCCCAGTATGCAGATGGGACAGTTGTCCCTGTTTCTACAAATAAGGTTAAGTAACTTGCTGAAGATTATTCAGGTAACATGTGGCACAGTGGGGACTTGAACCTGGGCAGACTGACTCTGTAGTACATGGCTGTGTGCTATTTTACTGTGCTATACTGCTGTTGACAGCAGTATAATTAATTAATTCTGGTTACATTTTTTATTAAGAGATTTCAATTTCAAAATTAGATTTTTTTTTTGATGTTTTTCTACATAAAAGTTACTTTCCTGTTTGAAGAAATATTAAATGTTTATTATTTATTTATTTTGATCACTTCTCAGCTTTTTGACTAAGATCAGGAGTAGTTTAGGGGCTTCCCAGGTAGCACAGTGGTAAAGAATCCTTCTGCCAATGCATGAGATAGAAGAGGCCCAGGTTCTATCCCTTGGTTGGAAAGATCCCCTGGAGAAGGAAATGGCGACCTGCTCCGGTATTCTTGCCTGGGAAATCCCATGGACAGCAGAACCTGGCGGGCTACAGTCGATGGGGTTGCAAAGAGTTGGACATGACTGGACACACTATTTGGTTGTTCCAGGACTTATTGGGGTGCTCGGGATCTTTCACTGCAGCATACCAACTCTTAGTTGCGGCATGAGGGATCCAGTTCCCCAACCAGGGATCGAAGCCTGGTCCCTTGCGTTGGGAGCTCAGAGTCTTAGCTGTTGGACCACAGGGAAGTCCTTCGGAATTAGATTATTAATTATTATTTATTTTAACAACTTTACTGAATATGATTAATATACCATAACTCACCCATCTAAAATATATATTTTATGATATTAAGAATTGTGAAACTAACACTACAATCTAATTTTAGAACATTTTCATCATTTCCCAAAGAAACCCTGTACTTACTGGCAGTCAGTTCTTTCCTGCTGCCCAGCCTTCAGCAACTACTAACATATTTTGTCTTTATCATTTGCCTAGTCTAGTATTTCATATGAATAGAAACATACAATGTATGATCATTTTGGTTTCTTCTGCTTAGCAAAATGTTTTCAAGATTCATCCATGGTGTAATATGTAACTTCATTCCATTTTACTGCTGTATGGATATACTATATTTGATTTATCCATTCATCAGTCAGAGAACATTTGGGTGGTATCCACGGTTGGGCTATTATGAATAATGCTGCTGTGAACGTTTATTTACAAGTTTTTGCATGGATGTATGTTTTCCTTCCTTTGAGTGTAACTCTAGGACTAGAGTTGCTGGACTGTGTGGTAAATCTGTGTTTAGTATTTTGAGGAACTACCAAACTATTTTCCAAAATGGCTTTACCATTATTATTTCATTTGAAGTTCTCTCATTATATTTAATTTAGGACAACTTTGTTGAGTTATTCTGATGGGAAGTAACAGTAATATTAGAAAAACAAATGTGCATTAGGATATTCTTTAGTTTCCCCTACCCACCTAAGCTTTTCATATATATATGTGTGTGGGGGTATATGCATAAATGTTTATATATATGTAAATGTTTAAAAGAATAATGTTTAATATCTATGTAGAAAAAACATGTCTTTTAGGTTTCTAATCTTGATCATTTGCTCCATGTTTAGCATTTAGGATTAAAAATGGCAGACCATAAGAATGGCATAATGAACAGAGTCTCTTATGCTTAGATTAGCATTTGTATATTTTGATTAGATTCTATTTTCAGGTAATTAAGATCTGTGACATTATGCAAGAATTGGTTTGTTACAGTGTTTGCTGGCTGGGCTTTTCCTCAGGGGGTCTGGGGATGGAGCTGTGAGGGGAGGAGCCGCTGGCACCCTGGGGCCTTCAGAGCCTTCCAGGCTGCTGCTTGTCTTCACTGTTGTGATGCTTAGTCTTCTCTACTTTGAGCTTTGATTTGGCTGTGTGATTATCTTTTTCTTGTTAGGACTTCTGTTAGTACAGAAATACAGTTTAGTAAGAACAGGACTGGTAGTATTATGAGATTAAATAAAACAAGTTCCTAGAAAATGAAGTCATGTAGCCTTTTTTCCTTTATGGCAGCCATAATAAACCTCCTTGATTGTCTAGTATATAACTGAAGTCAGAGAATCCTACCAAGCTAGAGTTAAACTTCTTTGTAAAGTTTCTCCCTGGTGTCTGGGTGAACGTGAGCAGGAGTCTGTACTTGGTCGCTTTGGTTGGTTGCTTTTGTCCTGATAGATACTGTGCATGTAAAAGTCATATCATTTGTTCATGCTTCATGTTTCTGTTTGCTTTTAGACTGACAGGCCAACTGTTATTGAATATGATGATCACGAGTATATCTTTGAAGGATTTTCTATGTTTGCACACGCCCCCCTGACCAATGTAAGTATGTGCTAATTGGCCAGCTTTCTCCTTCCCTGTGCCCCCTTTTCTTTCTAAAAGTCAAAGGAAATTTCTTTTCCTCTGACTTCTAAGTAACAACTACTTTACATCCCTTTGCCTAAGCTACAGGAAGTCAGCGGCAGTGTGTGTCAGGTGGGAGTGTGACATCTGTGCTAATGAGTCACAGGTTTGGTCCGCATTAGATGGTGTAAGTAAACATGTATCAGAATAACATTTTGAGAGTGTGAAAGATTGAAAAAGAAGGATAAACTGTGGAGTAATGTGTCAAAGCTATTTTGGGGTGGGTGTCCTTCAAAAGAGAGCTGGAAAGTTTTAAGGAGAAGCTAGTACTTAGTCTGTGAGTCACAGGTAAAGAAATGGAGCTTGTTCAGGGCCTGAGTTAACTTCATAGTTTTCTGCTTTTGCATCCCAGGAAGACGTCCTCTTTAAGAGACTTTGACATACAGATCATGATATTCTCAGGTATTAAGGCTGATCTGTTGGTAATCGGTTCAGATGGAAGTCCTGTAAGTCAAAATCTTTCTATTTCAAAGCTAGCTGTCTTAGGGGTTGTCTTATTGTGTACTCTAGTTGGATGTAGAGTGGAATTCACTGGTGACTCAGGAAGGGAGTGTAGAGGTATCCATGAGTCAGTCAAGACACTGCTATAGAACTTACTGAATTTATAGCTACGGTATATGTACATTGAAGTAGAATGTTCGTTAATTCTTTCCGGTTTACATAAAAGAAATTATATCTGCAGTTTGAAAAGTTATTTTAGTTTATTTGAAATGTGAAATTCTGTTCCATTGAAGAGTAAAGAATAAAACCTTTGTCTAATCTTTCCACTTTCTATTTTTTTTTTAGTAGACATGATTCCATAGTAGTGATACTAATTTAAAACAAATTGTTTCTTAATGAGATTTTCTTTATGCCACAGTATATTTTATCTCAGAGAATTTTTTTTGAGAAGATGATTACATTGTAAGTGTAAAAATAAAATCACTTGATAATACATATCACATATCTCTAGGGTGAACCATAATATAGAAAATCATGTAATATTGAACTATATTTTTTATTGAGGTATAATTGACATATAATGTTACTAGTTTCAGATATATAGCATAATGATTCGGTATTTGTATATATTGTGAAGTGATCACCATGATAAGTCTAGTTAACATCCATCATCATCCATACTGACAAACTTTTAAATTGGACTATTTTTTTTTAATTGAAGTAAAGTTGATTTATATGGTGTGCTAATCTCTGCTGTACAGCAAAGTGACTCAGTTATCCACACATATACATTCTTTTTTATATTCTTTTCCATTATGGTTTATCCCAGGATACAGTTCCCTGTGCTACACAGTAGGATCTTGTTGTTTTATCCATTCTAAGTGTAATAGTTTGCAATCTCTTAGTATATCCCTCTTCTTCCCCTCTCCCTTGGCAACCACAAATCTACTCTCTCTGTTTGTGTATTTGTTTCTGTTTTGTAAATAGGTTAATTTGTGCTATATTTTAGATTCCACATGTAAGTGACACAGTATGGCATTTGTCTTTCTCTTTCTGACTTACTTCACTTAGTACGATAATCTCTAATTGCATCCTTGTTGCTTCAGATGACATTTCAGTCTTTTTTAATTAATTACTTTTTTAATTGAAGAAGAATTGCTTTTTCGTTGTTTTCTGTCAAATATCAACATGAATCAGCCATAGGTATACATATGTCCCCTCCCTCCTAAACCTCCCTCCCCACTTTGTTCTTTCTTATAGCTGAGTAGTATTCCATTATATATACATACCACATCTTCTTTATCCATTCATCTGTCAATGGATGTTTAGGTTGTTTAGACAATTTTTAAACGGTTTTTATGAAAAGGCACTAGGATGTTTTTAAATTTGGAGGTTTCTTATTTTATTACTTTTTAAATGTCTCAATTAGGCCCTCAAACCCTTTGTTACACTAAATCTCAGTCTTAGAGTTGCAAAGGCCTTTAGAAGTCATTTAGTCCAACTTGCCCCTACATTGCGCCACCTCATGCAAAGAGTTGACTCATTGGAAAAGACTCTGATGCTGGGAGGGATTGGGGGCAGGAGAAGGGAACGACAGAGGATGAGATGGCTGGATGGGATCACCGACTCTATGGACATGAGTTTGAGTGAACTCCGGGAGTTTGTGATGGACATGGAGGCCTGGTGTGCTTTGAATCATGGGGTTGCAAAGAGTCGGACACGGCTGAGCGACTGAACTGAACTGAACTGAACTGAGCCCCTACGTTATACTTTTCTCTCTTTTTTCCCTCAGAGGAATTGCAAATACAATAGTTAGTTACCATGAAAATACTTGAAAATTATCTATCTTATCTCTTAATTCCCTTTAAGTAATATAGATCTCATTTTAACTTTTAGGGTCACTTTAAAGAAGGAAGCTGTATGGCTTCAGAGAGGGTTTAAACCTTAATGATTCTATTTACTAGCTGTATGATTTGACCTTTCAATTTTTATAAGCCTTGACTTTTCTCATCTGTAAAATAGAGGTTATTAGTTATGGTACTCTTACTGGCTTTTATAAAAAAATAAATGAGATGACACATGAAAAGTGTTTATCATGATGTTTAATACACAGTACATTTGGCACTTATTATTTTGGATAAGATGTCAGACAGACATTTGAGTTTTTCTTCTAATTCTTATTTTTTTTAAAAACTGATTATTGGTACGTATGTGACATGGAAGTGATTCTTTGAGCTTTATTAAAGTTTCTCAACACAAGGTTTTGGCACTGAGAGGCTGCTAGTGTGAAATTAATTGCAGTTGTTACTGTTGCTATAAAATAAAAGATAGGACTGAAAAATTCCTGGCTTCAGCATATATATATATATATATATATATATATATATATATATATTTATAAATATTCAAGCTCTCAGAACTTGAGAACTTAACTCTGTAATGAGAAGATAAGCCCCATCATTTATGTTAGAGATGTTGATAAAATAAATCGAGTTTTAAGCTAAATGTTGTACAGTTCATAGGAATTAGATCCATCAAAGGCCTCTTGAATTTGAAATAGCCTCCCAAGAAAAAGAATTATTAAATCACTTTACTGTGCTGATTCATTTTCTTGCCAGAGAGAACACATCAGCATGAAGGGCATGTAAATGATGGTAATGTTAGAATCTCAACCCAGTTTAGTTTTGACAGGTTCTCTTAAGGTCTTCTTGAATTAAAGTGGATTGAAAGCCTTGTTGGCTAAGTATAGAACATTCCAGGAGAATTTTATCTATTTATGTAGTACATTTGTTATTACTTATAATACCTGGTGCTTTTAAGGACTTCGATAACATAACTATGGTTACTTAGATTTGTGTTGTACATACATAATATTTTATCCTGCCCTCAAAAGCACAAAGAAACGCCATGATCCTTTCCCTGCTGCCTTAATTGGCTTTCCATTTCCAATGGCCTCTCTGTCCTGGATTGTAGTCATTTAGTGCCTGGAAATAGTAGAGTTAGAATATAGAAGTTTAGGAATGGTTTTTTGATTTGTTTCTGGTAGGATGAGATGGGAGTTAGTGTTAGTCACTACTCAAACATGTTTTAAGAAAAGATCAAAGGTGTTTATATTGTTTGATTGGCCGACTGAGCTCTTGATCAACTGAGTTCCCAATATATAGGAAAAGGACAAGTTCTCTTTGAGTCTTAGAGATGCAAGTTTGAATAGAAAGGGAGATTCTGCCTTCCCAAATTTGTGTGTCTGAGAAGAGTTCTAGTGGTATGGGTGACTGCCCCAAGGGAAATACAGCATGTGTAAGAGGAGAGGTTAAAGGAGTCCCCCACAGTGATTTTAGGTGAAGTCATTGAGGAAGGAACTGTAGTTGCATTAATCATCAGCAGAGCTGCTGTTGCACAGAGCGGAAGGAGTAAAGTTTACACTTCTGCTCTTTCTCTGCCTCTTGACTCTTCCCAAGGGCTCTGGTCCTTTTCTCTCCTGAATGCACTCCCCACGTAATGCAATGTCACCCATGTTTTTTCCTCTCATGCATGTTCTGACATCAATATTTATAGCTGTGACACATGGCTCTGTGCTTCACACTCACATTTCAGATTGCGCATTGGACACACCCACCTTGATGTCCCCTCAGGTACCTCACCCTCAACTTGTGTGAAACTGAGCTGGTCATCTTCTCTACATACTGAGTTTAAGGGACTTAGGGTTACACCCTGTGAATTTCCTTGTTTTGATGTCATCCTGACCTAGCTATTCCCTTAGGCTAGAAACCTGGAAATCATCCTCTGTTCTCCGTCTTTCATTTCCAGGTCAGAATGGTCGCTGTGGATTTCCGTCCCATCTCCTATGTCTAAAAGTCTTCCCCTTCCTCTTTTGGACTTCTCTTCATTTGGCTCCTGGGCTGTTCCATTAGGCTCCTGGTCTCTTGCCTTGCTCCTCTGTACACCCTTCCCACCCTGTTTACACATCGACCATGTGAAACTGTGTTGGTCTCTCACTCATAGCACTTGAATGACTTCTTGCTGCCATAAGGATAGCTCTGAATCCTTAACCTGGTTTATAAGATCTGCAGAATATAGTTCATACTTTCTAGAATTTCCTTGTGTCTCTGTCTTCATTCATTTCACTCCTGAAGAGCTAAATGACCTATTTTGGCTCCAGCTTCTTTTTCTCTGTCTTGCTAGAAACTAAATTCCTGTTCTTTAATGCACTGTGGTGACCTGAATGGGAAGGAAATAAAAAAGGGAGGAGATACATGTATATCTGTGACTGATTGACTTTGCTGTACGGTAGAAACTAACACAACGTTATAAAGCAACTTTACTCCAATAAAAATTAATTTAAAAGAATAAACAAACACCTTTTTCTTTCCCAGTTAATTTTCTGAATGACCTGGAAAATTCCTTCTCATCTTTAAAGACTCAACTCAAATGTTACCTCCTCTTTGATTCTTTTGTACTTTATACTATTCAACATTTTGTTTGTTTTTTTAATGTCACTCTGACAGGTTACACTGTATCACACTCTATTTATGCTTGTTTTCATGCTTTTCTCTTAGATCTCTGCCTTTTTAAAAGATAGAGGGTGTGGCCTATTTTAGAGTATCTGTGAATCTATTGGTTGTTAGTAATGTATTTTAAAACTGTGAATAATTGCACAAATTATTCATAAACTATGCTCAAATATTTTTAAATGCTTGTAGGAAGAAAGAACTTCAAAATGATAGTGACCTTAGCATGTCGCTTCAGCTGGTTTAGAACGCATTACCATGAGAAAGTTGAAAATGGATCTCTTATTAAAGTTAATTATGAATTTCACTTAAATTAGCCACTATCCTTCAAAAAAAAAAAGCACCTAAGAGCTAAACTTCATTTCTGAGAAAAAGACTTCCAGTAGATGGCATTGTAAGACTGTTTTTCTTACCATTCCTTTTGCTGGTGGAATTAAGATTTGTTTCTTTCTAATTGCTGTGGTTTGTAAAAACGATGACATTTATATAAAATCGTCTTATGGACAGATCGAGTGGCCAGAAAAGCCTACTTAACACATCTCTAGGGCTTCTGAGTCTATTATTTTCTCCAGCTACTCAGCCAAACCACTGCTCTAACCTCACACCCCTCCCTTTTTCAGTCCTCCGTTCATTCAAAAATAGGCCTAGAGAAAACCTCTTAAATGTGGGCACTAGGCTGGTATCTAATGATACATTTGTAAAGCAAGACAGATGTGGATTTATTTCATCTGAGCTTTCCTTCATCTTCACACATACTCTGAGCATTAGGACAGATATTATTAGGACAGTGTTAGGTAATGAGAGATGGATACCCTAGTGGCTTAGAACTGGGGTCAGGAGCAAGGGTTTCTAATTCACCAGATCCCTGTTATCAGTTGGCACTAGTGGTAAAGAACCGACCTACCAATGCAGGAGATGTAAGAGACACGTGTTTTACCCCTGGGTCAGGAAGATCCCCTGGAGGAGGGCATGGTACCCCACTCCAGTACTCTTGCCTGGAGAATCCCATGGACAGAGGAGCCTGGTGGGCTATGGTCCATAGGGTCGCAAAAAGTCAGACACGACTGAGCGACTAACACACACACACACACACACACACACACACACACACACTACCTTAGGCAAAGTATCTGATTCTCTGTTTTTTGTTTCTTCCACTGTACACTAGGGAGAATAATTGTACCTATCTCACAGGATGGCTACGTGAGTGACAGTATATGAAACAGTAGAACAGGGCCTACCTAGCTAGTAAGTGTTAGCTATTATTATTTTTATTGCCATGCTTGCTTTTGCTCCAGAGCCAGAAAGGCAGCATGAGTTGTGTGTACTTCAGTGACTTATGAATCTGTAACTGATGAATTGTCAGCCTGCTATCCCAGATCTGCCTGAAGAGCTGAAGATTCTGAAAGGTTTTAAAAACCCGAGAGAAAGAAGTATTCGTGGTTTTATTAATTCTTCAGAGGCAGTATATTTGGATTTAACGAGTTCTTGTCATGTTTGTGTTGCTGCTGCTGCTACAGTTAATTAAACACCAACATTATGCAGGTTTCCTGTAGAGACCAGGTCAGCTGGGTTCTTGCATTAAAATCCAGCAGTTGTGGTCAAGCTTCATGTGCAGTATTGTTAGCAGCTTAGATTAAGGTGAAACTTTCTCATTTGGTTCATGGCCTTCTGGGTCAGGTAGCCAACACGTGTACAGTGGTGAGCACAGAAAGGCATTTTGAAACTGACCCTCTCCTTCTTCTTATTACAGATTCCACTGTGTAAAGTAATTAGATTCAACATAGACTACACGATTCATTTCATAGAAGAGATGATGCCTGAGGTAAGAGAGAAGATTATTTAACAGCTTGATGCAGTTTGCTCTTTTGTTTATTCCATAGTTATATATTTTTAAAGCATTGAACTTGACCAGCGCTGGCTTTTTGCCATAAGGATACTCTTAAAGTATTGTGTTCACTGTTGAAAAAGACCAGTCAGACGTAACTGTAGTCAGATGTAGCTTTAGGAAGGAGGTTAAAATTCAGGTCATTTTCCAACTTTTTGACCTATTTTTGAACCCATTTCTCCTCTGTGTTGCAGCTACTGAAAGTTACGTGATGGTAACATTACATCTGTTTCTAGTTTGTTTTGGACAAGGGACAGCTTTTGGTTACTGGTCGTTATCAGAGAGGAAATTAGAAAAGTGAAACTGAATCTGATAACTGTGGGAATAATCTTATTCATTATCTCCAGTGACAAGATCAATGCTTGGTTCATTTTTCTTCCCATATATTTACATATTTTTCCTAATTGTTTTTCACTGCGGATGCTCAGCAGCAGATTTATCTAAATATATGCAAGAGGTTTAAAATTCCAAAGCAAGATTAATGTGAATCTCAGAATGATTCATTGCCTGATCTTGACTTTAGTGGTGTCAACAAATCACACTAAGAAATAACAACCAGACAGCAAACAAGCTTGTGCACTTAACATTGTGTTGGAGTCGGGGTCGATTTCCTGAGCCCCTGGCTCCTCTTGCAAACCTTGTTTAACAGTGTGGCTCTGTCGAGGGCAGCGGAGGACCCACGGGGATTGATGAGCATGACACGCATGCTTAGTTTGCACCTATTTCATTCTGGGCAAGTCCTGTTAATTCTACCTGTCTTTCAAAAAGAATTAAGGAGAAAGGGCCGCCCCTTCATTCTTCAGCTTGGAAGGGCTTTTTTGCTTCCTTTTGATTTTTAAGGTCATAAGCCTTCATTTGCTATTGTAAAAGTTGACGACTTCTGGCGTGATCTCACGCAGGGTGATTTATGAACCCCGAGCAAAACAAGTAGGAGGAAGAATTATGAGACAAGTCTCACTCGCAGATATATCATCTGTTAAGCTTGTTTACAGCAGAAATTTTGGTACAAAGTTCTGTCGTTTTTCGTAGCCCTTTATTTGCCTTCATTAAGAGCTGGAACTTTTTTGGCACGGAGACCTCTAATTTATGGTAACTTGGCAATAGTGATTGTGGGTGTGTTTGAAGGGTGGAGGTGAGCAGAGGTGGGAGGGGAGGGTGGTGCTGGGGACAAATCTATCAGAGCTGGCTGCTCAGTGTGTTATTTGAATTAACAGAAAGTCCCTAAGAGATTCTGGTATGTTTTGTAATTGGGTTAGAAAAATATGACATGAAAGAGACTTTGATTTCTAAATTTCACATCACTTTATTTGTACATTGAGAAGAGCCAAGCCCACATTTTCTTAGGAATTCTAATGACATTATTGCTTACTTCATTAATGTTTTAAGACACTGAGCTACTATAGGACAGTGGCCGAGTTTTTTAGGAAATTAAACTGTTTTAGTACAGTTGCATTAGACACTTTTTAAAACACTTGACTAAAACAAGCTGAAGCATCAGTTAATATATAGTTGCAGTACTACAGTAATTTGGGGTTTCTGGTTTATTTTTCAGAATTTTTGTGTGAAAGGACTTGAACTCTTTTCATTATTCCTATTCAGAGATATTTTGGAATTGTATGACTGGAATCTCAAAGGTAAATAGGATTTAACAAAAGTATAGCGCTTGTGGGAGAATGTTGTGGTTTATGTGAAAACTCTTATAAAAAAGTGGGGGTACATAGTTGAAATTCCTCTCACTTTTGAACTGCAGGGAAAAGTTTATTATTCATAGGCATGCTTCTTATCATTTGACATAAATGAGTTGTTATGGGTCTCATTTAACTACAGATGGACCATGTCCATTATGAAGGATTATCATTAATTGTTAAGTAACTGGTACCTAGGAAGATGGTATCAGTTATGTTGAGTAACTACCTTGATTTATCTGCGTTGGGGAAATCTCATTAGTTAATATCTTAAGTCTGTTGGACTTTACTGTAATAAACTTCTTCCAAAATGACAGTTCATTAAAACAGAACTTTAGTTAACTCTTAAAATACACACACACCGTATGCTACATCGGTTCAAAACTTGATACTTGGTTCTTGGATGATGATTTACTCTTGGAAATGTGTCTGTTCCATCAGACATTTATTTATTTTTAAAGCAGTGTGTTGATGAACAGCTTTTCAAACCAAATTTTGAATAGTATTTCTCTGTTTTTCCCCCCAGTTGTATTGATTAAAATGGGACACAGCGAAAACACAGGCATATTTATCATGCAGTAGTTCAGTTATAACAAAAATCTTTATATCTTTGAATTTCTAAAACTAGCTTTACTGTATATGCTATATACTGTATATATCCTTGGGGCTTTCATTCTTCCCTTTCTTGGCGGGGAGGGTCTCTTCACTCTTCATGGGATGTTTGAGGCAGTTGCCACATGATTGATTCAGCTGTTGAGTAGAAGTGGGAGCAGTGTTTGTTATGTCCCTAGTTCTGTTGGTGGTGGTGTTTTTGTTTCATTATCATGAATCTTGGGAATTAAGTTTCAGTGTTTGTTTCTCAAGGCAGTTTTATTTATTTTTTCTTTCCTTTTCACTTGTTTGCTTTAGGTCCTTTGTTTGAAGACAGTCCTCCCTGCTGTCCAAGATTTCATTTTATGCCACGTTTTGTAAGATTTCTTCCAGGTAAATCTTTTGGCTTGTCAGTGACCTGGTGAGATAGTACATCTGAAAATGAGCCATTCTCCTTTTAATCTTTAGGGACAACTTTCCCACCTCAGATACTTAATTATCTACTTCTCAGGTGAGGCATGAAAATGTAATATTATACATGCTGATTTATACCCCTGCATAATTTATGATAGCCCCAAATTAGATAAGCAGTGGGAGAATTGATTTCAAAAATTTGAGAGTCTACTTGATAAAATATCATGCAAGTATTAAAGTGGAAAAATGTGTGTGGCTTTAAAAAATGTATATATTTAATTAGAAAACAATTTATGAAATTTTATAAACAATATGATTATAACTATGCTAAGAATAACTGGAGTAATAGTTGTAGTAAGATAGTGGTTTTATGGGAGTTTTTTTTCTTTTTTGACATATACTTTTATTCATTTTATAGTGAAGAACAATTTATTCTCATGAAATTAAATATATATTTAATTACATATAATATTTATATTACATATATATAAGTAAATATATGACTGCTATGTTTTTCAAAGCAACATTTTAACTTTTAAAAATTTTTGTCAAGAGGCTAGCTGTGAGATACAGCATTGTATTTAGAATTTTTTAAAAAATGGTTGGGCTTTTAATGAGATATTTGGACGCCTTTTTGTTTGTAAAATCTTCACCATCCTAAGTGAATTCTTCCTTGGAATCTCATTCTCATGTCTCACTTTCTGGTGACATCCACTTATACTTCCAGGTCCTCGTTTCCTTGTTCCCTTTGCTTCTGCCTGAATCTTCTTTTTTCTCAATGTGTACAGCCACCTTTCTTTGCTTTCCTGCTTCAGTCCTCTCCTCTGACTTTTGTCTCTCAGCTCTAGTGGCCTCAGCCCCTTGTGCTAATAACCACCACCTTCTGTGGAAATGTCAGTTCAACCATTTGCCTTTTCTTCTCTGATAATTTGGGCCTCTTGGTGATACAGGAGGAAAAAAAAAAATGACTGCTGCAGTAAATCTGTGGTTTATCATTTCAGCTGGGGAGCTTTTCAGCGTGTCAGCTCTCTGCCCACATTTACACATCAGCAGTTCACGAGTTCAGCGTCATGCTCATGCTCCCCTCCTCATGAACGTTGGGGAGCACTTGCCTCCCCCATGCCTCAGAGCCGTCCAGGAGCCTGTTGGATTCTGGGCTGTTCACAGCCTGGCTTTGCTGTGGCATTCCACTCCCCCTTACATGCCCTCACCCCGCTGTAGCTGCTGATGTCAGACCGAATCCAGTGGACACGCTTCAGTTGCATCTCCTCCCTGATATGATACCTGGGCTTTTAGTGTGTTCCGCCTGCTGCGCGCTCCTTACTTGCCTCTGGCTCTCTGATTCGTCTTTTGTGGTTTTTATCTTATCTATTCATTCTGGTGTAGATTTTCCTCCAGCTTTTGTCCTTGGTACCCTCTCCTCAGTCTACTCAGTCAAGGTGGCTTATTGTTAATGTTTATTTTGTTTGGAAAATGTATTCAAAGCATTTTCTTTTGTATATCTGCATATTTTATTTCTTTTTGTCTTTATTTTTTTATTTTGTGTTTTGGCCATGCCACAAAGCATGTGGGATCCTAGTTCCCTGACCAGGAATGGAACCTGTGGCCCCCTTACCATCACCACTCCCCCAACCCCTTGCAGTGGAAGTATGGAGTCTTAACTACTGGACTGCCAGGGAAGTCCCCTGGTTTCATTTTATTGAGAGGTCCTTTTTTTCTTTTTCTTTTCAAGTGAATGAATCTATGATTTTGTAATGGAGCTTTAATGGTAAACTTATGAGAAAATGGTATTAGAGTGAGTTTGTTGAAAAGCCTTTCCTTTCTGTGTCTATCTGCCTCTAGGAATTTTATGAACAAACAAATCTCTAAGAGAATGTGGACACTTATTTTAAAATCATCTTAAAGAAAAATCCTTTGTCAGGTGTTTACTTTATGGGATTTCAACTCTCACAAAATGTTTCTCGTAACTATGCAGGGATGACACTCAGGTTGTTGTAAAGAAAAAGATCTCTTGGCTTATTTTTAAACAGAATTGACTTTTTCATTAGACTTTCTTTGAAAATATACTTACTTAAAAAAAATCTCAGAAGGATACAGAAAAATGCCTTTTTCTGTATAAAATGCAGTTTGTTATTGGATGGCAAATTATGCTTGATTTGTTTTTCAAAATATGACTTCACTAAAAATCTTTAGAAAATGGTGAGTTCAAAATGGTGTGTCCATTTTGATGTATATTTTCATTTTTTTCCCTTCTTGCCTTTTTTACATGCTAGTCGTCATACTGATACATGTTTTGCATCCTAATTTTTAGTAATTCATCCAGTAGATGGATATTTGTTAAAGATCATGATAAGTAGTACCAAATTTCTTATCAAAAGAATCCCATCAGTTTATGCTGCTGTAAAAAATGAATTATTAGTCTTCTTCACATTTTGGACTTTGTTTCTTTGCTTCCTTCCTTCCAACTGTAGCTCCATGAGGCTGAGGCGTTAACAGTCTGTCTTGTATCAGTACTAACATATTCCTTGGCACATTGCAGGGGCTCAGTAAATACTTGTTTATAGACTTTAAACAATCGGTCATAAGAGTGCCTTAGTTAAATATTCATGTATTTTGTTATTAATGAGAGTGAATGTGGTTTTCACTCATTCTTTGGTATTGTCTCTCATTTTTGAAAAATAAACCTTTGATTGAAGTAGAACACAAATATTGAATGTGCACTTGTCATAAGACTCAGTGAATTTTCACCAAGTGAATATAACTGTGTACTCAGCCCCCCACTCAAGATTACCAGCATTGAAGAGCCCCTTTCTAGTCACCACCCGACTCCTTAAGGCAACCTCTATTCTGTCTTGAAAATACCATGTATTAGTTTTACCTGTTTTTGAATTATAAAAGTTAGAATTGTATATATTTTTTGTTTCTATCTTCTTCTTTATTTTGTTTTAGAAATACCTGTTATAGTTAACTGTAGTTGGCACATTCTCGTTGCTGTATAGTATTATACAGTGTGACTAAATTAAAATGTATTTAACCTGTCTGTGATTAATGGACATTTTGGAGAAGCTCTATACAGTCAGCAAAAACAAGATCAGGAGCTGACTGTGGCTCAGACCATGAACTCCTTATTGCCAAATTCAGACTTAAATTGAAGAAAGTAGGAAAAACCACTAGACCATTCAGGTATGACCTAAATCAAATCCCTTATGATTATACAGTGGAAGTGAGAAATAGATTTAAGGGCCTAGATCTGATAGAGTCCCTGATGAACTATGGAATGAGGTTCATGACATTGTACAGGAGACAGGGATCAAGACCATTCCCAAAGAAAAGAAATGCAAAAAAGCAAAATGGCTGTCTGGGGAGGCCTTACAAATAGCTGTGAAAAGAAGAGAAGCAAAAAGCAAAGGAGAAAAGGAAAGATATAAGCATCTGAATGCAGAGTTCCAAAGAATAGCAAGAAGAGATAAGAAAGCCTTCTTCAGCGATCAGTGCAAAGAAATAGAGGAAAACAACAGAATGGGAAAGACTAGGGATCTCTTCAAGAAAATCAGAGATACCAAAGGAACATTTCATGCAAAGATGGGCTCGATAAAGGACAGAAATGGTATGGACCTAACAGAAGCAGAAGATATTAAGAAGAGATGGCAAGAATACACAGAGGAACTGTACAAAAAAGATCTTCACGACCCAGATAATTATGATGGTGTGATCACTGACCTAGAGCCAGACATCCTGAAATGTGAAGTCAAGTGGGCCTTAGAAAGCATCACTACGAACAAAGCCAGTGGAGGTGATGGAATTCCAGTTGAGCTGTTCCAAATCCTGAAAGATGATGCTGTGAAAGTGCTGCACTCAATATGCCAGCAAATTTGGAAAACTCAGCAGTGGCCACAGGACTGGAAAAGGGCAGTTTTCATTCCAATCCCAAAGAAAGGCAATGACAAAGAATGCTTAAAGTACCACACAATTGCACTCATCTCACCTGCTAGTAAAGTAATGCTTAAAATTCTCCAAGCCAGGCTTCAGCAATATGTGAACTGTGAACTTCCTGATGTTCAAGCTGGTTTTAGAAAAGGCAGAGGAACCAGAGATCAAATTGCCAACATCCTCTGGATCATGGAAAAAGCAAGAGAGTTCCAGAAAAGCATCTATTTCTGCTTTATTGACTATGCCAAAGCCTTTGACTGTGTGGATCACAATAAACTGTGGAAAATTCTTCAAGAGATGGGAATACCAGACCACCTGATCTGCCTCTTGAGAAATTTGTATGCAGGTCAGGAAGCAACAGTTAGAACTGGACATGGAACAACAGACTGGTTCCAAATAGGAAAAGGAGTTCATTAAGGCTGTATATTGTCACCCTGTTTATTTAACTTCTATGCAGAGTACATCATGAGAAACGCTGGACTGGAAGAAACACAAGCTGTAATCAAGATTGCCGGGAGAAATACCAATAACCTCAGATACACAGATGACGTCACCCTTATGGCAGAAAAGTGAAGAGGAACTCAAAAGCCTCTTGATGAAAGTGAAAGAGGAGAGTGAAAAAGTTGGCTTAAAGCTCAACATTCAGAAAACGAAGATCATGGCATCCGGTCCCACCACTTCATGGGAAGTAGATGGGGAAACAGTGGAAACAGTGTCAGACTTTATTTTCCTGCGCTCCAAAATCACTGCAGATGGTGACTGCAGCCATGAAATTAAAAGACACTTACTCCTTGGAAGGAAAGTTATGCCAACCTAGATAGCATATTGAAAAGCAGAAACATTACTTTGCCAACAAAGGTCCGTCTAGTCAAGGCTATGGTTTTTCCTGTGGTCATGTATGGATGTGAGAGTTGGACTGTGAAGAAGGCTGAGCGCTGAAGAATTGATGCTTTTGAAGTGTGGTGTTGGAGAAGACTCTTGAGAGTCCCTTGGACTGCAAGGAGATCCAACCAGTCCATTCTGAAGGAGATCAGCCCTGGGATTTCTTTGGAAGGACTGATGCTAAAGCTGAAACTCCAGTACTTTGGCCACCTCATGCGAAGAGTTGACTCATTGGAAAAGACTCTGATGCTGGGAGGGATTGGGGGCAAGAGGAGAAGGGGATGACAGAGGATGAGAAGGCTGAATGGCATCACTGACTCGATGGACATGAGTCTCAGTGAACTCCGGGAATTGGTGATGGACAGGGAGGCCTGGCATGTTGCGATTCATGGGGTCGCAAAGAGTCGGACACAACTGAGCGACTGATCTGATCTCATCTGATATTTTTAGTTTTTGACTCTTTCAGATAGCACGCATATGTTCATCAAACTCTTGTACATGCCTTTTGATGTGCATATTTATGCTTTCCTGTAGTGGATATCTACCTAGGAGTGGATATTCTGTATGCTTTTAAGTTTTGCTTTGTAGATACTTTCAAACAGTTTTCCAAAATGATGGTACCTTTTCACTGTCCCATGTGCAGTATAGATAAGAGTTCAAGTTATTCCACATTTGTACCAACACTTGGCGTTTTTCTTTCTTTTTCAAGTTAGCTAGTCTGATGAGCATCAGAGGTATCGCAGTATGGTTTTAATTTTCATTTCCCTAAAGACTAATGAAATGGAACACCATTTCATACATAGACCATTTCCCTGTTGACTTTTGTTTTTTCCTTGTTGACTTTTGAAGTGCCTATTCTAGGCGAAGGCAATGGCACCCCACTCCAGCACTCTTGCCTGGAAAATCCCATGGATGGAGGAGCCTGGTGGGCTGCAGTCCATGGGGTCGCTAAGAGTCAGACACAACTGAGCAACTTCCCTTTCACTTTTCACTTTCCTGCATTGGAGAAGGAAATGGCAACCCACTCCAGTGTTCTTGCCTGGAGAATCCCAGGGATGGGGGAGCCTGGTGGGCTGCCGTCTATGGGGTCACACAGAGTCAAACACGACTGAAGTGACTTAGCATTCAAGCCTTTAGTTCATTTTTCTGTTGCTTTATTTGCCTTTTTCTTGTTTATTTGTAGGTATTTTTTATATATACTTATTATATGAGTCTTTTGGCCAATATATGTATTGCCAATACCTTCTCTGTGATTGCTTTTTCACCATCTTAATGGTGATTTTTTTTTTTTTTTTGATGAACAGAAATTCTTAATTTTAATTCTTATTTTTCCTTTTTGCTTAGAGCTTTTTGTATCTTGTTTGTGAAAACTTTGCCTACCTCTAGATCATCAAGATACTCTCTCTGTTTTCTACAAATTTAGTCCTATAATCTGTCTCAGATTTGTTTTTGTAAATAACATAAGATATGGGTCAAGATTCATTGTTTTCAATATGACATTCAGTTGACTAGCACCATTTATTGAAAAGACCATTCTTTCTTCACAAAATTGAAGTGTTACCTTTGCCCTTAATTGTGTCCAGTCTGTGTGTGTGTGTGTGTGTGTGCGCGCGCACATATAAACAGTACAAAAGTGTATGAAGTAAAAAAGTGAACACCAACTTCTAGATGTGTGAGGATAAGTAGTTGCTATAAGTGGTTTGATTTGTATTTGTTTTCACCTATAAAGAGAGAATTATACTTTTTTCTTTAAGTGAGATAACACTAAACATGTTACACAACTTGACTTTTTTACCCAGCTGTTTCAGACATCCTCTATATAAACACGTTGGAGAAGGAAATAGCAACCCACCCATTCCAGTATTCTTACCTGGAGAATCCCATGGACAGAAGAACCTGACAGGCTACAGTCTGTGGGGTCACAAGAGTTGGACACGACTTAGCGGCTAAACTGCTACTACTAAAATTCACATTGGAGAAGGAAATGGCAACCCACTCCAGTATTCTTGTCTGGAGAATTCCATGGACAGACGAGCCTGGCGGGTTGCAGTCCATGGGGTCACAGAGAGTTGGACACGACTTCGTGACTAACACACATGCACACACACACACACACACACAAATACATTGCCTTAATTTTTAACACCTGTGTGGCATTCTATAGATGAATAGACATCGGGTTTGTTTTTTTTGTTTGTTTGTTTTTTTCGGGTTTGTTTTTTTACAGTTCCTTTAGTCAGGAGTATTTTGGAAGTCTCTATTCTGCAACCCCTCCACCCCGGCTCCGCACCATTACATGTAAATACTTTAGGTATAGTCTTATGCATCTATTCTTTTGCATTTGTGTGTTTTTATAAGGTGGAGTTCTAGAAGTAATTATTTGTTAAGACAGTATGCACATTTTAAATTTGGAAAGAGCTGGCCAAGTTTTTTCTAGAAAGGATATAGTTTTGTAGTTCTAACCAGCATTTTTGACACCACTCTTTTCCGATACATCTGCCAACACTGGGTTTTACTAGCATCTGATACGTAAAAAGTTATCTCATTGTTATTATTAATATTTGCCTCTTACTTGAACTCCTCTGAGAATGAACAACTTTTTTATAGTGTTTCAAGTATTTAGTGGTCCTCTTACTCTCATCGGCTTTTTGTTCGTAACAGTTTATTATAATACATAGATTGAAAGTTTATCAGTCATTATACTTTTTCTCTAGTTCCTCAGTGGACCTGCTTTGAAGTCAGCTGTCTCAGTTGCTTTATACAAATTTATCCAAAGTTTAGCTAATAGATTAAACCAAGGATTCTTCAGTGCAGGTCAGTTTACCAGAAGTCAAATTACAGAACAACCAATTTATTGATATCATAAGAGTTTTCTCAAATTTTTGTTTCTTTCCTTATCCCTGCCTCCACCTTTAGTAGTTAGACAGTTGATATGAACTCATATTATATCAGAGCCAGTTTAAGGTTTTATCTTGATTGTAGCCAGGGCTAGGGCAGGGCATAATTCAAGATAGAAAGGCTGCACTTACAGGAAAGCCTGTTGATTGCTTGTATCATTGCTGTAGTAAAGCTTTGAGAATCCCAAATCAGTTTTGCAAATCAACTATGTAGCAGATGGATTTTTGGAAATTGTCTCATTTTGGAGAAGCAGTTCTTTCGCTATGGCTCACAGAGGGCCAAAGAGGAAGAGTATATCAGAATTCCCAGGAGGGAAATGTAGTTTGGAAAAAGACATAAATTGATACAGTGTCTTAATGTAGCTTTGTTTGTGGAGAGTTGAGAAAATTCTGTGCTATTAATAAAAGTTTTCAAAATTTAAGATTATATAAAGGTGTCCTGTAGGAATATTTGGGAGACATAATTATATGTCTGCATATAGGTAATGCAGTTATATAGTTATTCTCAGTGTAGGGAACGACAGTATTGTATGTTTCTTAAAACTGAGTATTATACTCTTGAGAACTACTTATTTAACCAGTATATTCTTAATACAAATTCCCTAGCAAGTTGCCCCTCCTCCCAATAACCATATAAATCATCAAGCGATATAAACTGTGAGAATTAAGTCTCTAAGAAACAGTTTATAAAGTCTGTCAGTTCATTAATGACTGTCCAGATTCATTCCCTGAAACACAAACTCCAGTTCTTCCCGAATAATGAGCCGTTGTCACGGTTCCTGTCCCAGCGCTGGCAGAATTCCTGCTAAC
Source organism: Bos taurus (assembly GCF_002263795.3). Taxonomy (NCBI): domain Eukaryota; kingdom Metazoa; phylum Chordata; class Mammalia; order Artiodactyla; family Bovidae; genus Bos; species Bos taurus. The sequence goes on from NC_037347.1 coordinate 42,055,130, forward strand.
CTTAGCTTACCCGCTCTAATTTCTCATTTGTATCGGGTCCTATTTATCTCAGCCAACGAGATAAAGATTATTTCCTAGCCCTCAGTGACATAGTTCCATAAATCCCCAACATAAACATGTAGCAAAGCAGACAAACCAAAAGAGCCAATTCATTAGCATTAGTAGATTCATGGCAGTCTGCGAGCAAGTGGCCACATTATTTATCTGCTTCAGAAAGTCATCCCACAAATATTTCTGCAATGTCCTTTTTGCCAGGCTGGGTGTGAGGGATGGAGCTCTTGCCCTGGGACTCTCTAGTTCTGTCTGCCTTTCCTTATATTCCTGTCAGGGTTTCACCTCATGTTATCTGTCCTGAGTTTCTACTTTTTCACACCAGTAAATATCTATCTTTTTAGATTTTAGCTGTTTTTAAAATAATTTAGCAGTTTTCAGCATGGGTTTATAGTTTCTTCTTTAGCATTACCTCACGCCTAATATGTGTATGTTTTAAAAAAAATTCTTTCTAGTTCCATGCAGCTATAAATCTCTCCTCCCTCATCAGCACCTTTGCACCCAAACTAGGCAGAAGTGTTCTCAGGGCACTTGGCGGCCTTCCTTCTTTATCTCGCAGGTACTCTTCTCTTCAATTGGGCAGTGCCCTTGGTTTGCAGGTTTAAGTGTTCCTCCCTCTCAGTAGCTCTTTGATTTTTTTTATTCTTTTCCCTTTAAATTCAATGCCCTTAGTCCTTTTCCCATTTATTTGAAGTGTCCTAAAGTTGGCCACTTGTAACCGTGGGGTGGCTTTCAGCACCAATGTGTATAGCTAGAGTTGCATGTCTTTTCTCCTTCCAACCTTCCCAAATAAAGTCTGAATGTTCTTCTCTAATCCTTATAGCAAAACAACACTCTGCTCCTCTGATGTATCCTTATAAGCACACAGTGCTCTTTAGTAATCTTACTGTGTTTTACCCTTTCCTTGGTTCCTAGAATTTCCTCAGTATGGCAGTTCTTCTGAGGGCTAGGTTTGCTTTATCCCTGCTGCTCCTTATGTTAACACATGCAAGTGTAAGTCAACTTGCCCTGGCTTTAGAGGTCTCTTGTCCACCTGCTCACTTCAGGCTCCCCCCAGAAGCAGAGATTAGCATGGACTCAGACTGACTGAGGGGCATTATGATTTGCTGGGCTCCTTAGCAAAGGGGAAAACATCATTGATTGAGAAAGTCATGTCACATGCAGGCAGATTAAAATGTCTGTTGAGACAGAGTCTAAGAAATATGTCCTTAACCATGGAAGTTTGTTAATCAAAGGTGACTTGTAGTTTTAAGGCAGATGTTTTGTAATGAGGCATACCATTTTATTTTTTTTTTACTGCTGTGAATAATAGTAAGAAGAATAGACAGAACATGTCCTCATGTAGGTTGATTGTATTTTCTACTTTAGTTACTTCTTTTTTTTTTTAAAGAGACTCAGTGTCTTTACCTCTTTTCAGAATGTTACCTGCAAAGATTCCTCTAGGAACTGTTGTGGTTAATCATCATTAGTCAACTTGCTTCTTAAAGTCCCGGAGCTTATGTTTTTGTTTGTTTTTTTCCATAATTGTTACATGGGACCATTCATAGTGCCAGGCACATAATGGTGAAAAACGTGCTCCCATCTGAGAGTCACTTCCAGAGATCTTACTGTGCTCTGTAAAGCTTGGCAAGATCTGATTTCCCTGCTGCCTCTCTTACATTCTCCTCCTCAATTTGCTCTATCCATGCTGGCCTCTTTGCAGTTCCTGGAACACATCAGTCCCACCTTGGGGCTTTGGCTGTTTTTTCTACCAGAGACACCCCTCTCCCAGGTAGCCACATGGAGCTCCTCTGCTTCTTTCAAGTCTGTCAGATGGCAGCTTTTCAAAGACATCTTTCCTGACCACCCTTTTATGTATAGTTGCCCAGTTTGATCCATTTTCAGAGCCCTCATCCCTGATCTATTATTAAGTAGTTGTTTTTTATTGTCTCTTTCTCTCCTCTGGAACGTAAGAGTTTCAGCTGTTGAGCACTGTGTTTCCTGGGCCAGCTACGTAATAGGTGCTAGTAATTATTGAATGAATGAATGTGTATTTAGATTAATAAATGAATGCATTCCTACATATATAGTAGCCATATAGCGGCAATGCCATTTAATTCCAGGGCAGCATCTGAGATAGAAAAACACAAATCAAAAAGAAATTTTGATCCTTACTGTCTTCTGTCTTAGAAGTGTAGGCCTAAGATCTTAGCCCATAGCAACTCAAATTAAAATCTTTTATCTTCTTCCATTTTCTAGTATCCTAGATTCCTTGGGTGTCATAAACTCTTCTAGCACAAATAGGACCCCCTCATTTATGCCTGCCTGTCTCCAGCATCTTGGTCCCCTTGTTTCTCCACGAAGTGTTTGGCCCTGTACTACTGTTTCTAGCGTGTCTTATGACCTTGGGGAGAGTTGTTATTGTTCTCTACACCATCAGGGCTCTTGTCCTTCTTTTGGGTGGGACTAGGCAGAGAAAAGTTGGTTGTACGTACTGGTCAAGAAGCTAATAAACCCAGGGACTTCCTTGGCAGTCCAGTAGTTAAAACTCTGTGATACCAATGAGGAGGGCGTGAGTTCAGTCCCTGGTCGGGGAACTAAGAACCCGTGTGTTATGCACTGTGGCCAAAAAAAAAAAAAAGCTAAACCTAAAGAGAAGGCAGAAGCCTGTGAAACTGAAATTAATGTGCATATTAGATGAATGGCTTTGCTTCACGAAGTACCAGATTAATTGAGTTTTTCCAAGGTACTTTATGTTCTTTGTTGTTTTTAGCCTCTGTACTTGGTAATATATGCTTCTTTAAGTCTCAGAATACTTGGTATTTTTTACATGTACCAACTCCATAATGATCTTCATGATATTGGTATAAACTCTTTATTTCTATTACTCATGGCGGGTGCAGCACATTAGCACCAAAAAATTAGGCCATAGTGCAACAATAGTTTATTGAAAACATCCGTAAGTATCTCATAAAAGCTTAGAATTTCCTTAAATCAGTAACGTCACTTTCATCTGTTACCCTATAAAGACTGACAAAATATTTAAAACATAACACGGTTCTGTATGTTATAAACTGTGGTTCTTTACACTAGGTGTTTTTAAATTTATTTAGGTAGGCACCTTTTTTATATTCCTACCTCAGAAATGGAGCCTTTTATCATTTATAATGTTGTTGTTGCCATTTTCGTAAATGAGATGGTTTATGGGCTCTGTTCATCAGTGAAACAAACGGCTTGCCTATTATTTGGCACCTGGTTAAACAATGGTTTAAGGATGTAAATTCTAAGCTACCTTTTTACAGGGGCTCTTCTCTCGCTGTCTTGTTCTTCCTGATTGGGTAGAGGACTGGCTGTTAATTGAGTACTCTTATTTTCCCTCTCTCTCCACTGTCACCTGAGATGGAGGGAAAGAAGTACTGTCTATGCACCAGATCCTCCTCTACTTACTACGGTGTAGCAAAGCCCTTGTTCCCGAAGAGGAGATTGCCAATATGCTTCAGTGGGAGGAACTTGAGTGGCAGAAATACGCGGAAGAGTGCAAAGGCATGATTGTCACCAACCCTGGAGCGGTATGTGCTGGTGTTGACGGTCAGAGACTGAGTCACCTTCCTTTCAGGTTTGAGTGTTTCGTAAAAATGCTAACAGAATGTTTTTAAAGATTTAAGTACTCATTGCTTCTTGTCCTTTGAGTAATTTTTTTCCTTTAAATATTTAGTACATAAGAAAAATATTATAATATAGGCATATCTGTAGGCATATATGTAGCCATAAGAGTTGGTGATGGACAAGGAAGCCTGGCGTGCTGCAGTCCATTGGGTCTCAAAGAGTCAGACATGACTGAGCAACTGAACTGAACTGAAGGCATGAAAGTGAAAGTGAAGTTGCTCATTCGTGTCTGACTCTTTGCGACCCCACAGACTGTAGCCCACCAGGCTCCTCCATCCATGGGATTCTCCAGGCAAGAATACTGGAGTGGGTTGCCATTTCCTTCTTCAGGGGATCTTCCCGACCCAGGGATCAAACCCAGTTCTCCCGCATTATAGGCAGACGCTTTAACCTCTGAGCCACCAAGGAAGCCCCATTCATCTGCTTAGTAGATTTATTCTGCTTATTATGGAGAATTTTGAAGTTTTTAGATTATGCTCAGCTCTAATTTTATTCTGAGTATAAAAGTAATAGATCTTCTCTACAATTAGAAAAAGAGAAAAACAGCCCAAAGAAGAGAAAAATCGCCCATAATTCCTTTCTTCAGAGATGATACTATTCACTTTTCTAGTAAGACATATTTCATATTGTTTTGAAAAAAAATTGGCATCATACTATTAAATATTAATATTCAGACTTTTCTTCTTATCTTCCTCCAGGAACAACAAGCACAAAGTTATTATTTTTCCTTCGTTTTACATTTCTTTAGGCATATAATTTAAAAAAAAGCCACTGTTACTTAATTAACCCCCTATTACCAGGCACCTAAGTTGCTTCCAGATTTTTGCTATAGCAAATAATGCTGAATTTGTATATGTGTGATGAAACATGTTTTCCATATGTATGTATTTCTGTTTGAATGTGTCCATTTAATTCCTTGAAGTATGTACATTTTTAAGGCTTTGGATACTTTATAAATTACCTTCCAGAGAATTGTAAAATTCACACTCTGACCATTTCTTCATACTGCTTGTACTAGTTTAACAAAAAATGTTGTCAATTTGGTAGGGAAAAAATAGATACTATTTAGCTCAGGTTTCTTTTTATTTTAGTTTCTAGCAAAACTTGATATTTTAAATGTTGATCTTTAAGGTTTTTCTTCTGATATTGGTTTATCGACATCCTTTGTCTCATTTTTATTAATGTTTTTAAAATTTATTTCTTTAAATTTTGCTTCTAATGTCCATTTTTAAAGTTAAAACATAAAAATCAAAAGCAAATAATTAATAGATAGCTTTTTTTTCTGATAAAGAGCACACTGTTTTATTATTATTTTCCTCTAAAATATGTTATTGTTTCATAAAGTAGTTATATATTGGTATCTTATCTGTATAAAGTTTTACAAAAGTGGAGAATTAAAATACTACTATATAAGGAAACAGAGTAATCTAAGTAAACAAAGCTGTTGTTTTAGAAAGGCTGCCAAATTGCTTAATAGCCTTGATTCATAAAAATAAAAACCCTAAATCAACTTTTTGTAGCATGACAGTAGCATCTGCACAAACAAAATGTTGCTATTTGCAAATCAGACATTCCAGCTAATGCTGATTATATTAAACAAATCTAGAAAGTGAAAGTGTTTAATAAAAATGTCTTTAAACATGAAACTTGTTTAACACTAAAAAAGTTATACAATTTCTACTATTATATTGCTAAGCCACACAGATAATTGTTAGAGTAAAAGAAATATACAAAATCATAGCACTATGAGAGTGTGACTGTGGATTTACTCTTTCTTCTTTTAAACAGTTGCATGAATTTGCATTTCTCTGTTCGTTTTATAGTTGGGTCAGAGGACTGAGTGGGGGTGATGGTGGTGGGAGACATCCTTTTTACCTTGGTGGGTCCCCTTGAAGAATCTCATGATTTACTGTGGAAGCACTTTTACCCTGGGACTCCCTTCTATGGCATGGTTAAAATTTCCTGAACTCCTAGGATCAGTTGGAGAGCTTTTGAAAATACAAGAATGCCCTGATGGACCCCATCCCATGTACTCCAGGTAACGGGGCTCAATGACGTGTAGTCAAAAAAATTCCCCAGTTACTTCTGGTTCGCTGCTTGCTCGTTTTTGAGCCAGTGGCATAGAGAATATTTACTCCATTGCCATGATCATCATTCAACTCAGTTGTTGAGGATCCACTACGTGAGCCAGGTGCTACTGAAGTATATAGATTATATATGATGCTTGTCCAGCTGCAGACTTACAGCATATCCATATGAAAGGAGTCTGTGATGAATTATTGAATCAATGGACCAATCTCTGAAAAAGCCAGTCAGGAAAGCTTGTAGTGTTTGGTGAGATCACTGGGCCAGGCTCCCAGGGATGCTTCATGAACATTACTGTGGTCTTTAAAGAATCAAGGAATTGTATAAATCATTGGCACCTTTGAATGAACATTCTTGAGTTGGTGTGTGGCCAGTTTTGAAGATAATGAGGAAAACACAGGTTAGTCAGGATGAAAGGTTTAAGCTGGAAAGTAATTGGAAATAAGAAAGTTAGGTTTGGGTGCCAAGCTTTGGTACATGTTTAAGATAGTTTTTTTTTTTTTTTTTTTTTAGTATTTGCTATTTAGTCTTAGTGCAGGGGAGAAAAGTGTCCTGAAAACTTAGTATCATGAAACATTCTTTCATTATATCCTGTTGAGAATAGGACAGAATAGACATAGCACTATATTTTGTCCTATGAAGTGCTTGCTTTGAAAGATTGCCCAGTGATAAGGATATTGGGGAATTTATTAAAAATTTCAAATCATTATGGTCCCATTAAGTACTTTATTGCTGCAGAATTTAAAATTAATCTCCCTCCCCAGGTACTTTGCCTCTGCTAGGGAACACTTTGGTCAATGGTGAGAATGTATTTTATTCTAATATAAAAATAGTATGATGGATACTGTAGGGTGTGGCCAAGTCTAGAACTCATTTCATCCCATTTCCCCCTATAAATAAGAAATAGTACAGATATTTTAAAGGGCTTCCCTGGTGACTCAGATGGTTAAGAATCTTCCTGCAATGCAGATCCCAGGGTTGGGAGGATCCCCTGGAGAAGGGAATGGCTACCCACTCCAGTATTCTTTCCTGGAGAATTCCATGGACAGAGGAGCCTAGCGGGCTACAGCCCATGAGGTTGGAAAGAATTGGACATGACTGAGTGACTGAGTGCGTGCACGCATGCACACACACACACACACACACACACATACACACACACAAATATTTTAAATCACTATTTCCTCTGTTGATACTATGTGTGCTAAGTCATTTCAGTTGTGTCCCACTCTTGTGACCCTCTGAACTGCAGCCCACCAGTCTCCTCTGTCCATGAGATTCTCCAGGCAAGAGTACTGGCGTGAATTGCTGTGCCTTCCTTCAGGGAATTTTCCCGACACAGGGATCAAACCTGTATCTCCTGCATTAACAGGAGAGTTCTTTACCGCTAGTGCCACCTGGGAAACCCTGATACTATAGCATGGAGCCAAAGAGAAGCCCAGCATAATCTGGTCTGTGGTGACTGCAGAGGCAGGAAGGGACTTGAATTGTGGTCCTGGTAGGCAGAAGAGCATGAAAGAACATCAAAGGGTTTTGACTTAGAGGAGAGAACCTGGCCTTTTTGACCTAGTTATTAATTTTGAGAGCAAAGGTCAACTTTTCAAGATGCTAGTAAAATTTTAATTGTTAAATGACATTGAAATATTCTTTGAAGTCTAAGGTTTTTTGGGTTTTTTTTTTCCACTAATGTGGATGAATTTGCACAAATCTTTTTATTGAATAGTTGGTCACCTATTTGGACTACAGTTGTGGGTAGAGTGACCAGCTTGTCCCAGTTGCTGAGGGCTTTCCCAGTTTTAACATTGAAACCCCTGTGTCTTGGACAAACCAGGCAGGACTGTTAAGTCATAGTTGGTGGGCATTACTGGGCAATACAGTGAAGCTTATTAGCCTCCATGGTGATCAAGTCTATAGCCTCGAGCTCCGAAGCAACTGGGCCAAACACCCCCACTGATCTTCTAGTCAGAATTTAGCTTCTAATTAGGGAATGCCCTGAATGTTCAGTATAAGCAAGGAGTTGCTAAAACATATTCTCCACAATTTTACTATCTTTTCACAAACTTGAGTATTCAGGATGAAAGCTGTTTTACAAATGGATCCTCATACTTTAGTAACTTAAGAAGGAACCAAGCTGTTCACTTCTTTTTTTTTTTTTTAAATTAGACTTGGAAAAGAAACTTATGAAAATTGAGTCTTCTCTATTAAAATTTAAGAATGGCCTCCATGGACATAATAAGAGCAGCTTAACTATTTGGTCTTTGTACCACCATACCTTTTCATTTAAAGGTACAGAATTAAAGGAATACACAACGTACACAGAGAACTAATGGGAAAAAAAGTATATAGAGGCATCTGTCTGTGCCTGCTGAATAGAAATAAGCTTTCCATTTGAAATGTGCAGTTAAAGCAGAATAAGCCAGCGTGTCTCTTTTGGTCGTGTGGAATACTCCCTCTGTGCCTCTGGAGAGGTTAAGGAAAAGTTATATCTGACTAGGTGTCCTTTCAAAAGTTTAATTTTTAAAGATTTCTATGGGGATGGCAGAAAAGGACAGAATCATCGTTCATTATGCTGAATGGCACAGACTCATTTATGGGGATGACATTATAGTTTTTATATAGTGTAGTTGCTATGATTAAAGGTTTTTAATGACATTTTTTTCCCTTTGGGGATGAGGCTTTCCTAGGGAAAAATCCGATTAATTTCTTCCCTACTTAGATTAAAGTCAATACTTAAAGACTTCTTAAGGGAATAAATGGCTTTGATTTCTCTCTCTCTAGAAACCAAGCTCTGTCCGCATCGATCAACTGGATCGTGAACAGTTCAACCCTGATGTGATTACTTTTCCGATTATCGTTCACTTTGGGATACGCCCTGCACAGTTGAGTTATGCTGGAGACCCACAGTAAGATATTTCTCGGTGTTTGTCTTAGCCAATTTCATCTTCTACTAACAGCTGAAATTAGCAGGGAATCCCCTTTAGTGGAGTTTTTTCTTTTTAAAAATTAAGATCTGAAATGAGCCATGTTTCCAAGATTAGGTTACCAAATGAAACAAGTTATGGTAGCTCTTGAAGAATTATTTTCTCTACATATTATTCAATAGATTATCCTTAGCAGTCTTGGTCAATATGAGTCCTGTATGTTTTTAACCTTTAAGGAATTTTCCTTTATCCATCATTGTAGAACTTACTATTTTTATTTATTTTTTTCAGTGCTCTCTAGAGGAAAGTAGCACCATGTTGGTTCCTAGCACTGCTGTATTGATGTAGAGTTCTGATTTTGGGGAGACATCTTAGTAAGAGCTCAACATCCCATGCAAAGTCAAGGGTTGTATTGGAAGGAGAAGCCATGACTTTTGGCTCTTAGAATTGATGTTACTTTCCAACTGGCACATTAGTGTTTTGCTGGGAGAAAATGAGGATGTGTGGGAAGGGAAATAGCACCATTAGAGTCTTCAGGAGTGTTTAGATTCCCTACTTTGTCAAACAAACCATTTCCTGATTTAATTTTTTTAAAGGTTTCATAATGGGAGAAAAGGGCATGGGAGATTTTCAATTCATAAATCCAATTCTGGCTGATATATTAGAAGAGGCTAAAGGGTTTTGTTCTTTTTTTCCCCTCCCATTGGATAAAAGTATGAAGCAATGAGCCAGGCACTGTGTAAGTACTTCTTTCTTTCCTCCATTGTCTATAAAAAATGTTATCAGAAAGGAGAGACCCAGCAAAGGCCAAGAAAGGAGCAGTTTCAATATAACAGAAAATCTTTGGAAAGTCCCTTCTTGCCAGAAAAGTGTGAGTAGAATGTGATTAGGCTCATGTGGACTCTCAGCTGGCAGGAGTGTGAATTGGTAAAAAACTGTATATTCTCTTCCTTCTCAGGATACTTTAACTTACTCGTTAGGCTGATCCAGGTTATAACATGTTTGGCTTCAAAGATGGTTATTTTTGTCATGGTATATAAAATTGCTATACATCATTTGTCTTTCCCTTGCCAGTGGAAAAATGGCTGTAAGTATCTGTGTATCTTGGGTATTATCATGAGGAGGGTTCTCTTTTCTCATTTTCTCC